>NC_142874.1:79333439-80588439 GCF_051225735.1 Oryctolagus cuniculus | reverse complement strand
ATGAGTCATTCATCTATGGGCAGCTGGACTTGTGCATCTGTGGCATAAGCCTGTAATTAACAGGGCAGTCAGGGCTGTGATATCATCAGAAGCCTTGACAAGATCCAACTCCATTTACTTATATGGTTGTTGACAGGAATCAGCCTTTCATAGGCTTTTGGTCTGCAGTCTAAGAGCCTCGTTGGCTGTTGACTGTTGGTCTCCAGAAGATCATTGCCATATGGAGCTCTCCTTGGGGCAGCTCACAATATATCAGCAGCTTCCATCAGAATAAATAAGAGAGCAAGAGGGCATGAAGAAAGGATCTGAAATCTCTTTGTAACATGCCTTGGAAGGAACCTACTATTATTTTTGTGTATTTTGTTATAAGTGAGTCACTATGGCCAGCGCCGCGGCTCACTAGGCTAATTCTCTGCCTCCGGTGCTGGCACACCGGGTTCTAGTCCCGGTCGGGGCGCCGGATTCTGTCCCGGTTGCCCCTCTTCCAGGCCAGCTCTCTGCTGTGGCCTGGGAGTGCAGTGGAGGATGGCCCAAGTACTTGGGGCCCTGCACCCCATGGGAGACCAGGAGAAGCACCTGGCTCCTGCCTTCGGATCAACGTGGTGCGCCGGCTGTAGCGCGCCGGCCGCGGTGGCCATTGTAGGGTGAACCAAGGGCAAAGGAAGACCTTTCTCTCTGTCTCTCTCTCTCACTGTCCACTCTGCCTGTCAAAATAAATAAATAAATAAATGAGTCACTAAGTCCAACCTATACTCAGGGGAGTCTATTAGAGAAAGGCATGGATACCAGGAGATGGGGCTCATTAGGAATTGTCTTATAGGATGTTTATTTCTTGAACGTTTATTAATGAAGAAATTCTCACAGGACTTTATTCACATTTTCAAGCAAAACAAATAGTAAATTTAGGAGTTAAAAAATCAAAATTAAGACATGATTGGTTTCAAAGGCCAGGATGTTTACCTTGCAACACCTTGTACTCTGATGGTACTGAAAGAATCTGTTCCTATTTGGGACATCAAAGTATCAATATTTGTGAGAACTTTTTAAAAAGGAGATGTGTTATAATTCAAAGGATCATCTCAAAAGAGAATGAATGATGTGTATTTTTAGATAAAAAATCAAATGTGGAAGAATAATATGATTATATACATACAAATTTCAAAGGAATCCTGTAAATAATCATTAGAATTTAATAAATAATTTCTTCATTTGTCCAAAACTTAAAAAGAAATCAACTGAATTCTAATTACCAGCAATAAATGGTTAGACTACTTAGAGTGGTATAAGAAATCACTCTTAGGAATATATATGTGTGTATATATATATATATATATATATATATATAAAATGAAAAGTCCAAAAGTCCAATACCTATGCCAAGAAAACTACCAAACATTATTGAGAGAAATTTAAGAGGACCAAAATAAATGGAGTGATATTCTGTGTTCATGGGTTGGAAGACTCCATATTACAAAGAAGCTAATTCTTCCTGAATTGATTTATCGATAAATACATTCTGACTCATAATTCCAATGGTTTGTGAATGTGTGTGTGTGTTTTAGTTGACCAACTGTAGTAAAATTTATGTGGAAATAAAAATGTTCCAGAATGACCAAGATAATCTGGATGAATGACAAAAATTTGAAGGATTTAAACTTAATATGAAGCTCATTTAACTACAGTGTGGAATTGGTATTAGACAAGTAAGTGAAAGGCAAGTGCCCCAAACAGACACGCATATGTATAGTCACAGGATTTTTAATATTGATAACACTTCAAAGCATTGGAGAAATGAATATTTTACAGTAAATGGCATAGGGTCAACTAGATATACATAGGTAACAAAATGAATCATATCATACTCAAATATCAGTTTTAAAGATAAATTTGAATGGTAAGCAGCAGTCCTTTAAAGAAAAATACATTCATGAATCTGAGATAGGCAAAGTTATTTTTTAAATGGGACATTAACAGCAATAACCATAAAGGTTATTGTTAAATTAGACCACAAAAATATTAAAATCTTCTATTTAAGAGTACCTGAAATGTAATGTTTTGGAGTAAAATAGACATTTTGAGATTCGATGGTTGTTTACAGCCCTCGTCTCTTCCATTGATGAACAGTGATATATTTTTTTCTTCATACTATTTGTTGAACTCTTTTACTAAGTAAAAATCATTGAATAAACTGAAAATAGATCTTTTGTAAAAATTAAGAATGAGAATATGAGAGGGAGGAGAAAGAAGGGTTGGAGTATATGCAGGAGGAAGGGTAGGGAGGAAAGTGTCACTACGTTCCTGAACGTATATGTATGAAATACATGAAACTTGTATAACTTAAATAAATTTTTTAAAAAACTTATATTATATGAAAGACCCCATTGGGAGGTGAAAAGACAAACTACTAAATGGAGACTATAACATTTACAAGTCACAAGAGACTTCTATCAGAACCTGTGATGGAACTCCTTAAAAATAAATTTGAAGGTCGGTGCCGTGGCTCAGTAGGCTAATCCTCCGCCTGCGGCGCCGGTACACCCGGTTCTAGTCCGGGTCGGGGTGCTGGATTCTGTCCCGGTTGCCCTTCTTCCTGTCCAGCTCTCTGCTATGGCCAGGGAGTGCAGTGGAGGATGGCCCAAGTGCTTGGGCCCTGCACCCCATGGGAGACCAGGAGAAGCACCTGGCTCCTGGCTTCAGGTCAGTGCAGGCCACAGTGTGCCACCAGAGCGGCCATTGGAGGGTGAACCAAAGGTAAAGGAAGACCTTTCTCTCTGTCTCTCTCTCTCTCTCTCTCTCACTGTCCACTCAGCCTGTCAAAAAAATAAAAATAAAAAAATAAAAAATAAATAAATTTGAAAACAAAAGACAGCCCAATAAAACAATAAGAGAACTGAACAGACATTTCAGAAGATGATAATCTAATGGAGATTAAATAAATAAAAAGGACATTGGCCGGCGCCGCGGCTCACTAGGCTAATCCTCCACCTTGTGGCGCCGGCACACCGGGTTCTAGTCCCGGTCGGGGTGCCGGATTCTTTCCCGGTTGCCCCTCTTCCAGGCCAGCTCTCTGCTGTGGCCAGGGAGTGCAGTGGAGGATGGCCCAAGTACTGGGCCCTGCACCCCATGGGAGACCAGGAAAAGTACCTCGTTCCTGCCATTGGATCTGCGCGGTATGCCGATCGCAGCGCGCTGGCCGTGGTGGCCATTGGAGGGTGAACCAACGGCAAAGGAAGACCCTTTTCTCTGTCTCTCTCACTGTCCACTCTGCCTGTCAAAAAAAAAAAAAAGGACATTAACCTCATTGTTAATCAGAGAAAGAACATTGGTACTATAGTGAGATGCAACCACACACCTATAGAATGATTAAAATTGGTCAAAATTAAACTGATAATCCTAATATTTGGCAAATATGTGACCATGTAGGATCATGCTTTGAAAACTGGCACACATTACTCAATGACTCAGAAATCCTAGTTTTACACAAACAGAAATGGGACTTAGGTGTACAAAATAAATATTCAAGAATATACACATCAATATAATTTTAATAGTACTAAACTGAAAACGCAAATATCCATCGATAGTGGAAAGGGCAAATAAATATGGTACAGCAATGAAAAAAAAACAAACTACAGCTACTTAAAAAACAAAACTGATGATTCTATAATTATATTACTTAGTGCAGGAGCCAGACATAACTATACACACACACACATACATATATTTATACACTACATGATTCCATATATTCCTAAAGAGGTAAAAGACAAACAAATCTTTGCTGTTACAAGTCAGAATACAGATGAACTCTGAGGAGGAAGGGATGTTGGCAGGCTCAAGGGGGCTGCTGGCGCTTTGGAGATGGCCAATTTCTTGCTGTGCATATGTGATGGTGTTATAGACCCTTCCCCCTTGCCATTAAGGAGCCAGTTCCAGGGAATGTTACATACTCCCTCAAGCTTGTTATGAAAGGGCTAGCTGGGTCTAAACAAACCAGTACTGACTTTGAGACCAGTTCCCCAACTGCCATAATCAGTCTCACACCTAAGACCTAACCTCTACCTAAGATAAGACAGTTGTGCGCCTCCTGAAACTGCCTTTAAGTTATAATTTACTGGGTCTTGTATCATAAAACTATCCTACTTTACAGTTGTGATTTGTTAGTTCCTGAGGGTCTCAGATAACAGTGTGCTTCCAGATATTGCCCCAAAACTGCCTAGAAACTACCTGGTTACTGCTTTGCTACATTTAGGCTATAAAAGTAGGGAAACGCAGAGGATTGGGGCTTGACCCTTGAGACTGGAGTCTAGTCAAGCATGCATGCATAAATAAACTGTGTCTTTCCTCCAGAAGCCTCAGGGGCCCTTTGGTTTCTTTAGTCATTGTCCCGTAACAATGGGCGATTATGTGGCAATATTGTGCATAATTAATTTACAGGCATCAAATTAGATGCTGGAAATGTTCCATCATATTTTGAATTATTTCTAAGAACAGATTTGAAAATTTGGATATTACATAATAACAATTCAGCAAAAGATTTTATAACACATCTATATTTCTGCCTCTCATATAAAAATATCCAATCTGACTTAACTAAAGAAGAAAGGCATATAATGGTAGTCGTTTAAGACTCCTGTTTTCACATGGCACTCTTTCTGAACAAGGAAGACATGATTGTGTATGTAATCATTAGTTAAGCTCCTGCATTGAACCTCAACAGTAAGGATATACCCAACTCCATTCCTGATGTAGTTCAGAGAGCAGCAGGAGAAATCCTCCATTGTAGTTATCTTAAATCTAGCTAAATGAAGAATTATAGGAACCTCTTATTTTATTCTCATTTTATTTACAAACAGCAATATTTCTTTCTATGTGTGATATAATTAAGAAAAGAGTAGATATCTTTCTTTGTATTTTATTTGCTGTTGGTATGCCTAAAGTATTAGAATAAGCTATCATCTGTATGATGTCTATATTCACATTGTCTTTAAAATGCATGGTAGTAAAACAAACTAATATTGTATTAATTCAATAGCTGTAGAGCAATTGACCGAAACTCTGACATCTACTCTCGAAACTTAACCACATAAAAAAATTAATGTCCCTAACCTTTACTTTTTATATATAAAACAAAGGTGTTGGGCTCACTTATCTAAGTAAAAGTTTTCATCTTGCTGTATAAAATAATTTGACAGCCATGTAATGAATGACCAACCCCAGCTGTTGGGGGCATTTGGGAAGTGGACCAGTAAGTGAGGATCTTTCTCTCTCCCTCTCTCTCTTTCTCTGTCACTCTGCCTTGCAAGTGAATAAAAACAAATAACTTTAAATAAAATTTTTAAAAAAGGAAAATTATATATAGTCTTCTACTGCCTCACAGTTTGCAAGAGCACTAAAATAAAGCAGAAAGGGCATTAAAGTATTTGGCCCTGAAGTCAGGAAACAGAATGTGAATCGTGTTACTAGATTTGGACCAAGGAAGTCACTACACTTCTTTCAGATTTAATTTTGTCCTCTTTAAAATTGTTACCTCTAAGAGCATTCACCATAGGTATCACATAATTGCTTTCCTCCCCCAAGATGTTAGCTGGATCTCAACAGTACATATGTGCAAAGGACAAAACTTGCTTATTCTTTGAGGATGATTTCACCAAAGAGTTTTGGAGAAAATTATATCTTTTTTTTTTTTTTTTTTTTGACAGGCAGAGTGGAGAGTGAGAGAGAGAGACAGAGAGAAAGGTCTTCCTTTGCCCTTGGTTCACCCTCCAATGGCCGCCGCGGCCGGCACGCTGCGGCCAGCGCATCGCGCTGATCCGATGGCAGGAGCCAGGTACTTCTCCTGGTCTCCCATGGGATGCAGGGCCCAAGCACTTGGGCCATCCTCCACTGCACTCCCTGGCCACAGCAGAGAGCTGGCCTGGAAGAGAGGCAACCAGGACAGAATCCGGCGCCCCGACTGGGACTAGAACCCGGTGTGCCAGCGCCGCAAGGCGGAGGATTAGCCTAGTGAGCCGCGGCGCCGGCCTAAAAAATTATATCATTTTTACAAGGTTAATTTTCCTTTGAATCTCTAGATATTCAAATGTATCTTCCCATACAATGGTATATTCAGTCATATATAGCATTCTAAGTTATCTGTTTTTCTGCTATAGAAACTCAGGAATGCCAAAGCATGTGGTTTGTGTGATACGTGCAGTATGCATTTAAAAACAATCTTGGACTGAAAGCCTATTGGATTAAATGCATTTCACTAGCAGAGACCTGCTGCAACCCAGGATGCAGTAAGGAACTTGTTGCAATTAATGCTTTGTTTTAGGGTATTGGCTGCTCTGTGAACAAACCACAGTCTGTCTCTCATTTAAATTCTTGTGGTGTCCACACTGGAAAAATTGAAGCTGTGGTCTGGCAGGTGAAGTTACAGGACAGAAATACAGCCATTTAGATGTTTGGGAATGATGGATAGGACGGTGCCTAGACAAGAGAACTGTGAAGGGGGCATATTCTCTGGGAAAGGGTCAGCAAGGGCAGCCTGTCTCTGTGCCACTGTTACGCAGCGGAGCATGAATATGAAAGGTTTCCATGGTTTGTGCATGGTTAAAAAAACAAGGATGATAAAACTGCTAATTGTAGATACCATACTGTAATCTCTAGATTGAAAATTTCAACCCTAAGACTGCATATGTTTCAGAGTCCAGACAGCAAATTATTTTCTTTTTCAAAATGACTTATATATTTATGTAAAAGGCAGAGTTACAGAGAAAGAAGGAGATTCACAGAGAAGACAGATCTTCCATCCACTGGTTCACTCCCCAAATGGTTGCAACAGCCATATCTGAGTCTGGCGGAAGCCAGCAGCCAGTATCTCTATCTGGGTCCCCCACATAGGTGGCAAGGCCCAAGTACTTGGGCCATCTTCTGCTACCTTCCTAGGCATATTAGCAAAAAGCTGGACTGGAAGTGGAGCAGCTAGGACTCAAACTGGCACTCTGACTTCGGATGCAGTGTTGCAAGTTGGAGGCTCAACCTACTGTGCCACAATGCCAGCCCCAGAAAATTATTTCTTACTGTAACCTTTTTAAGATACGCCATTTATGTGCTATTACTGATTATATTTTCACAGGTATTTCAGCTCATCATTGAGTAATTGGACATATATGCATCTATTTTCAACTTAAAATTTATCTTTAAAGCCTATTTTATAGGATTTCTTACTTTTGAAAAAAATACAGTACTCAGAATTTTAAAAAACTGAAAAGGCCAAATGAATCATATATATCTTAATTACTTCTTAAACTGAAGGCCAATTTAAAGAGATGGTCCAAGTGGAATATATTACTTGATGCTATCATTTTATCAGTCTTCCTGTATATACATGTCTGCTTCTAGCATCTGTTTGATTTTAAAATCTGGGGAAATGAAATGCAGGAGGCTGTTTCAGGGTGGCAGAATATAGCAGTCCAAAATGTGCCTCTTTGGCAAAACAGGTGCTTTTTTTTTTGAGCTAAAGTTTCATAAAAATATTTGTGGATGTAAGAAGGGCACTCTGACCTCCTTTTCTTCTTTCTTAAAGCAGGAGATACCCCCTGCCCCCGCCATGGAAAATGTTCTCTTAATTGTAAGAGAGGAGACGAACTCACAGCCAAAATGAATTTATCAAGAAAATAAATTTGCAGAGATGGCCAACTGCCGGTGTGCACACAGAACGAACAAGTGGCAGAGAGCACAGTCCTCCAGTGACCCAGGCTAAGGGTCCATGGAGAGGGATTGGGGAGGGATAGAGGAGTTGGGGGTGGTGCATGGCAGTAGGCAGAGGTGAGTTTCTTCACACAGGTTTTTCAGGTTTCTGGTGGGCTTTCCAACTTGGAAAAGAATGCAGGGGGTGGGGTGGAGAGAAATACAGAAAGTGGGGCAGAGCTGATCTCTTGAAAGAAGGCATGGGTAAGGGGTAAAATGCAGTTTTATCTACTTTTAGACAAGGAGCTCAAATGGCTGTGGCTTATGTTCTCGTTCCATCGTCAATAGCAGGAGAAAAATAACTCCAATCACCAGATAAGAAGTTGACGCTGAGAAAAATCTGAACAAACCCTGTTCAACCAACCCTTACCTTTCTAGTCACTTTTCTTTTTTTTTTTATTTAGTAAATATAAATTTCCAAAGTACAGTTAATGGATTACAATGGCTCCCCCCCATAATTTCCCTCCCACTCACATCCCTCCCATCTCCCGCTCCCTCTCCCATTCCATTCACGTCAAGATTCATTTTCAATTATCTTTATATACAGAAGATCAATTCAGTATATATTAAGTAAGGATTTCATCAGTTTGCACCCACACAGAAACACAAAGTGTAAAATACTGTTTCAGTTCTAGTCACTTTTCAACCATTAACTGCCCTAGCCTGAGCTCCTTTGTCTTGTCACATTTTCCTAATTTACTTCTTTTTGTCTAAATCAGTATATGAGCATTTGACTCTAACAGCTTCATTGGGTCTTTGTTTCCTTATGAAGTTTCCCACGCAGTGTCCAATTTCCACTGAATAAAATTGTGTTTTTCTCTTATTAATCTCTCTTGTCAATGTAATTCTAAGACCTGGTCAGGAAACCCCAATAAGGTAAAGAAAAATTATTTGCCTCCCTTGCATTGTTCCTACGATATGATACCTGCTTTAAAAAAGCAAAACACAACCCCCCCCCCCCCCCACACACACACCAAACCACACTATTCCCAAAAGGTTGGCTTGCATCCTAGGATTTAGAAGTGACCTAAATAACTCCAACCAAACAGCAAAATATTGTTTTCTCATAGCTACCAGCTGCCAACTATGGCAGTATTTTTTTCCTCAGTGTTGCCCTTTAAAAGGGAAATAGAAAGCCTTAGCTTGAAGGAAGCAAGGTCACTGCTCAGAGACAGGATGCTGCTTCTGAACACTGGGGCAGCCCGACTTTCCCCACCCCCATCCTGCACTGCAGCAGAGCCCACAGTGAAGTGTCATGTCATGGCGTACCTGCCCCCAGGGAAATGCTCTGTGCCTGTCACCCCTGCAGAGCCACAGTTAGTCCCCAAACTGGCATAATCTTAATGAGGAGTTTCCTGGGCACGGAAGGATATCTCTGCCAGACCAAATTTGCAGCTGCAGTTTTTCCCCCAGTGTTGTTCTTTAAAGGGAGTAGTACTTCTAAAAGCACAATGTTACAGAGAATCTCTGTTTCATCCAATTCCTT
The DNA here is from genome assembly GCF_051225735.1 of Oryctolagus cuniculus. NCBI lineage: Eukaryota > Metazoa > Chordata > Mammalia > Lagomorpha > Leporidae > Oryctolagus > Oryctolagus cuniculus. Next base: position 80,579,219 of record NC_142874.1, on the reverse strand, counting down.
TAAAAAAACTTAAAAAGTGGTAGAATTTTGGCTAAAAATATAGTTTCTTAGAATAAATTGTTAAATGAACCAGAACTCGGAAGAGTATCTGAATTACTACTGTTAGATATTGTTATAGAATCAAAGCCTTAAAAGAAATTCTAATTTACTTCTATTCATTTTGAATTTTGATAGAATTCTTTATGCTTTAGTTTTTTTTATGGAAAAAATGGTCTTTTCTAAAGCCTTTGGAAAAATATACATATATTAAAAATTTTCATGATTTTGAGAAATGGTAAGCATAAAATCCAAATTACAGCAGTTCTCATTATAATGGCACTGAATAATCACCTCATTAGTAGTGATTATCTGGATATTATTAGAAATTCCTGGTCCAGAAATTCTTTTTGGATATGCTTGCAACACTGTGCTACAAAATGGAGCTATGTATTTTTTACTTCACTTTAGTATTGAAGGAATGAGTTGCATGAAGATTTATGAGCTACTGACTGAAATAAAATGTATTGACTGTCATGGGCCTTATTTCAAGGAATGACACTGCTCTTTTTACTTATGGAATCATCCCAATGTGTTGTAAATAGGAGAGTGTGTGTGTGTTTGTCTGTGTTTCCTCATGATTTATTTTCTTGCCTTGTGTGTTATTACATCCTGACTCAAATTACATTCTGAAATAGAATACTAGTCTTAGGAGAAGAACTGTATTTTGATGGTGAATGACTCTGAACACTAACACAGTCAGTGGTAACTTAAATGGTATTATTGAAGAGTCTTCTCATATCTGAAATTGTAAGTCATGAAATATTGAGAGTCAGAATTTCTTTTTCTGCCATTTCCACCCCCTATTCTTTATGATGCTCATGTTAGTAATCCAAATTTCCCTTAGCTCATGGTCTTGGTAGGAATAATTTGGTAAAGAACATGAGCTAACCACTCTGGCCTCAGAATCAGCCCTTAAGGCATTTGGATATGGCTGAAGAGCCCAGGAGAGTATTTTAGGTATGGAAAGCCAAGACACCCTGGAAAAAAAAAAGAAGAAGAAGACCTAAATGAAAGATCTCTGCGAGTGAGATCCCACTGGAAAGAATGGGGCCATCAAAGAAGGAGGTACCTTTCTCTGAAGAGAGGAGAGAACTTCCACTTTGACTATGACCTTGTCTGAATAAGATCGAAGTCAGCGAACTCAAGAGGCTTCCATAGCCTTGGAAACTCATGACTAGAGCTTAGGGAGATTACTGACGCCATAAACAAGAGTGTCAAATTGTTAAGTCAACAACAGGAGTCACTGTGTACTTACTTCTCATGTGGGATCTGTTCTTAGTATGTTGTCCAATGTGAAGTAATGCTATAACTAGTACTGAAACAGTATTTTACACTTTGTGTTTCTATGTGGGTGCAAACTGATGAAATCTTTATTTAATATATACTAAATTGATCTTCTGTATATAAAGATAATTGAAAATGAATCTTGATGTGAACAGAATGGGAGAGAGAGTGGGAGATGGGAGGGGTGCGAGTGGGAGGGAAATTATGTGTGGGGGGGAAGCCATTGTAATCCATTAACTGTACTTTGGAAATTTATATTTACTAAAAAAAAAAAAAGAACATGAGCTAACATGATGTCTACTAAAGACATTCTGTCCATTTTATGGACAGTCATATTTCTTAATTTAAATAATTAAGCCATTCAACTGGATGATTTTTAAAACAATGATTAAATATTAAAAAGCACTATGTATTATCTAAAATATTGCTTAAGTTTTTTATTTTGTACAACAAAATATAGCTCTTTTGCCTTGGCCAATATTTTATATACTTCTTTACCATGTTACTATTTTTGGTTGAATGAAGTAAGACCTTCACACACACACACACACACACACACACACACCAAAACAAACAAACAAAAAAACCACAAAGGAGGTTAAAACATCTCATCACATTTCTAATACATTTTAATTCTAATACATTTAGTATTAGTTGCTAAAAGTGAAAGTCAAGAAACAAACCTTTATTCTATGAAAGCTGCTTGAAATAAAAGAATTTTGTGAGTCAAATTAGTACTTTGGAAAGGAACCTGGGATGATTACATCATACATAAACCATGGAGTCATCCCCATCGTGGTTGAAATGAATACTTATTGTGTAGAAACTCTTTTGGAATAAATAAATTAGAAAAATGTGCTGTAGTGAGATAGATAGCAAAGAACTCAGCATTGCATAATCAAGACTTCTCATTAATATATTTTAATTTTACCAATTCTATCATATAAAATCTAAAATAGTATCTTGGCAAAACTAATTCATTATATTTCTACCTCTACTTCCTTTGAGCATAAGATGACAAGTATATCAAAATTCTATAAAATGCCTGTTAGTAAACTCTCAAACATAGCCCTTTAGGTGGTTTCACTGAAGATTAGCTCCCATTCTGCCAACTGGCAGCCTGATTTAGGAACCATCCCCTGGCCCACACATGGTCTTCGTTTATGATAACAGAATTCTCTACAACCCCCTTTCACACCTCCTGCTTCTAACTTTCTTGTGACAGTTTTTGGAGAAAACCTAGCAAGAATATAGTTCAACACAGGAAATCTAAATGATGAATCTTCATGACAGCCTGTTAGAAAAGGACCAACACTCCCTTCTGGAGGAAGACTGTGTCCTGTATGTTTGCAAACAGCCTGTCATAGGCTGTTTGTTTTCTCTCATCATGATGATATGAGAAATATGAGCAAAAGCTGGTCATATTTCAGGAACAATTAACAAACACTGAGCTGCCTAAAGTTCTATTTAAATAACAGAGATTATAATGAAAGGAAGAGGTTCCACAAGGATAAAACTTTCTATTTGCTTTTATATTTGACAGATGGCTTAGAAAGCAGTTTTAGGACACCAGGACCTACCTGTTATATACATTTATAAATTAGGTAGACTCGTAGTTCTATCAATGCAGACAATTTGTCACCCTTTAGGTATTAAGACTTTGGGCACACTGGTAATAAAAATACAGGTTGCACCTCTGAAATGGAAAGTTACAACATCTGATCATTGATTTTCTGTCTCTTGTTGAAAAGAGATTGAAGTCTGAGTAATGCTGTAATTGAAACATCAGTTCTCCCACACAAAAACATACACTGTTTCTTCAAGGGATGAGCACATTGGACCTCAGGTCTGGATTTTCTTCCTTATTTCAATGCTTGACTATGCCTCTGTCAATTAGGAATGCATCTGTACTCCAGGATACAAATAGGAATGGCAAAATTGAAAGGAAAACAGTCAGAACATAAATATTCTCACAAAGAAGCAGGGGATAAAGCCTAGGGTGTCCTCCTGTGTTGATTAGATACATGAGTTATGGCAAGATGTGCTTAGAATTATTAGAGTGCATTAATGGTTTAATCATTTTCTTTGTATTCTTCCTGCAAACAGTCTTAAACAAACACAAAGAACTCCAACAAGAAAATTATCCAATTCCAAAATCTAATTAGCCTCACAATTTTTAAAAAGATTTATTTATTTATTTGAAAGGTAGAAATACAGAGAGAGCGATCTTCCATCTGCTGGTTTGCTCCCCAGAGGGCCACAATAGCCAATGCTGGGCCAGGTCAAAGCCAAGAGTGTGGAACTCCATCTGGATCTCCCACGTGGGTGGCAGGGGCCCAAACACATGGGCCATATTTCGCTGCTCTACCAGGTGCATCTGCAGGGAGCTGGATTGGAAGTGGAGCAGGTGGGACTTGAAGTGGTACCCATGTGTGATGCCGACATCACAGGAGACAGCTTAATCCAATGCACCACAGTGCCAATCCCCAGGATATCTTTTAACTCTATATTGATCCTTAATGAATACTAAATAATATTTCTTTGTGTGGCAAATTAAAATTAAGAATTGGGACTCTTGCTCAGCAATTTTATGTTCATTTTGATTATTGGAATGCTTTATGTATTGGATAAGTAGAAGGATAATTTCAGAAAAAAATAGTGCTTTTTGATCCATTCAAATGCAGTCTTTTATGATGCTCACGGTGCTGCATCATCCACCCATCCACCTAACCAAAGAACTAATCAGAGACACTTTATGAAAACATTCAAATGATTATTTACTTTTTTCATGAACGTTATGCTAGAAGCTTCAACTCCCAGACACCGGTTTATTTATCACTGAAAGAGAAATAAAAATTATAATTGAATCTACTTCCTTGGATCACTATGAGGATTCAACGAGTTAAGACACATATAGTTCTGCACATAGTCTGCATTATGGGCTCAATGTTTGTGTTCCCCTAATCCATAGTGTGACAGTATTTGGAGATGGAGCCTTTGGGAGATAATTTGGGTTAGATGAGGTCATGAGGATGGGGCTCTCATGATGAAATTAGTGGCTTAATAAGAGGCACCAGAGGGCTTGGTGTCCTGCACTCTCCTGGTGTGTACATGATCAGCTCATATGAGCACATGGACATCTAAAAGACAAAAGAGGACTTAGAATTAAACCTACATTGCTAGAACATTGATCTTGGACTTCCCAGCCTCCAGAACTGTGGTGAATAAATTCGTCTACTGAAGCCACTCAGCTATGGTATTTTTTTTTTATTGCAGTTCAAGCAGACAAAGTGTGTTAGTTGTTATGATGATGGTCATGGAAAACAGCTATTTAGATGAGTTGCCATTTTCCCTTGATTCATTATTTAATTATGCTCATTAATAATAACCATAAGATAAGATTCTCTAAGAAAAGGTATCTGTTTCATTCATTCTCCTACCTCCTTTTTTTTTAAAGATTTATTTATTTGAAAGGCAGAGCTACAGAGAGGCAGAGAGGCAGAGAGAGAGAGAGAGAGAGAGGGAATCTTTCATCTGTTGGTTCACTCCCCAGTGGGCCACAATGACCAGAGCTGCGCCAATCCAAAGCCAGGAGCCTGGAGCTTCCTCCAGGTTTTCCCATATGGGTGCAGGCGCCAAGGACTTGGGCCATCTTTTACTGCTCTCCCAGGCCATAGCAGAGAGCTAGATAGGAAGTAAAGCTTCCTGGGGCTTAAACCAGTGCCCAGATGGGATGCCAGCACTGCAGCCGGTGGCCTTACCCACTATGCCACAACACCGGCCCCTACTCTCCTACCTTCTATAGTGTGTAATACAAGTTCTATCTACAATGGATGCTAAAACTATAAATAGATATCTGAAATTGTAAATAGATATCTGTCTGTGTTAACCTGAAATGTTGACTATCTTTCCTTGTACAGGCTTCCTTTGACATCTACCCTATAACCTTTCTCTATTTCTTCTTTGTAATTATGTTAGCCACACTTCCATACACATTTTCAATAAATTTCACATTAATTTTTCTGAAAAAATGAGGGACTGCATTGTGCTGCAGTGAATTACCCCATTGCTTTCTGTGCTAGCATCCTATATCAGAGTGCCTGTTGAAGTCCTGGCTACTCTGCTTCCAGTTCAGCTCCCTGCCAACACCTGGGAAGGTAGCCAATGATGACATAAGTGCTTAGACCCTGGTCACCCATATGAGAGACTAATAAAACCTTCAAGGATAATGTTTATTGGATGTTTTCCAAAAGCAAAGTGAAGGGTTAAGGAGAGAGAAATTTAGTTTTCTTATTAGTTCACAGATATAATCCTCATTTACATATAAAGAATCTAAGGTGTAGAGTGATTACACAGCTATTGCAAGTTCACATAAACCTGGGCTGCCTGCTTGTAAAATCTATCCATAAGGAGTAGGATGTCTAGTAGAAGAGTTAAAATATGCAAGTAATGTGGCCAGTGTTGTGGCATAGCTGGTTAAGCCACAGCCTGCAATGTTGGCATCCCATTTTGGTGCCAGTTTGTGACCTGGCTGCCTGGCTTCAGATCCAGCTCCCTATCAATGCACCTGAGAAAGCAGCAGAAGGTGGCCCAAATCCTTAGGACACCTGGATGAAGTTCCTGGTTAGTGATTGATGGCAGAGCTCAGCCCTGGCCTCTGTGGCCATTTGGAGAGTAAACCAGTGGATGGAAGATTTTTCTCTCTCTCTGTAACTCTGCTTTTAAATAAACAAATAAATCTTTAAAAAATATGCATACAAAATGATGTCACAAAGAATCCAGGAGATTTTACTTATCAGTGTCCCCACTGCTGGAAACCTATCCATCCAGGCTAACTAGGATTAGGAAGAGTACATTACACAGAAATCTTTTTTTTTTTGCATATATGCACAAAATATAGATTTATGTTAAATATATAGAAAATAATTGAACAGGAAATATAATATTTTAGTTAAATTTGTAAATTAATTATGGAAATTGTGCTTTCTAGGCAAATCTTATTACAAAGAGGCATTATAGCATAGTAGTTAAGAGCATGTTCTTAGAAGTCAGTACATTACTTACTGTTAGTAAAATGGCGCAGTCTTATCTATGGCACGATCTACACCTGACTCCATCCTAGGCTCTAGCCATTGCTGGAAGCCAGGTGGCCCCATGGCCCAACCACTGGTGTCAGCTCTACCTTCATCCTAGTGGGAGTCACTGCTCCTACTTCCCTGCCCCGCCCACAGCAAAGTTTTAAAAGGACCTGTTCCTGAACACATGGCTCTCTTTCTCTCCATCTCTTGATCTGTCTGTCTCTCTCTGTCTCTTGATATCTCTATCTTAAACTTCTCCTTCTCTCTCTTTTTCCCTCCTTGTCCCTTCCCTCCAGTCTGTCAGGTTTCCCCCAATAAACCCCTTCACTTACTCTGGTGTTTGGTGTGTTTTGCGGGTGCCTTACACTTACTGGCTATAAAACCTTGGTCAAATTACTTAGTCTCTACAGGCATCAGTTTTCTAATCTGTAAAATAGGAGTTTTATGAGATTAAATGAGGTAATAGTATAAAACAGCACAGTGCTTGGCAAATAAAAAATACTTGCTGTATTTTCATGATTTTGGGAGGTGGGGTATTTCCTTCCAAGTTGCCAGAAATTATAATGGATATACTTCTTTTTTGTTTTCAGAACCAATAGTAATTGCTTTACTTTTGTTTTTGTGCTCCATTCCTTTTTGTGTTTAATATCACTTCCCTTTCTTCTATTTTGCTCCCGCTTCTCCCTCTTGCTGGAAAAAACAACCCAATAACAATGACAGCAAGAACAACCTCTGTCTCTGTTACCCTTGCTTTCCCTAAGTCCTGAGGCACAAATTTGTCACCTCTCTTAATGGTGATCTTTAATTCTCCCTTTTCTCCCTCTTCAGATTCTCCAAACTTCACACAGTTGTGAGTAAAGGACATATGTCCATGGGAAGTACAATATAAAGTGCTGAAGCAACTCAAAGAAACAAATGATTATTTCCAAATGGGAATTATAAAAGCTTCATGCAGGTGGTGAATCTGAGCAAAAAAATGGAAGGAAAGAACATTAGGGAAACAAGAAATAGCAAAAGTAAATGTGCTACAATACATTGAACTTTTTTAAAAAGAAAATATTTATTTATTTGAAAGTCAGGGTTAGAAAGAGAGAGGGAGAGATGGATCGTCCCTCTGTTGGTTTATTCCACAAATGGCTGCAAAGGCCAAGGCTGAGCCAGATCAAAACCAGGAGCCAATGTCTTCACCTGGGTCTCACACATGGGTGGCAAGGGCCTAAACACTTGGGGTATTTTCCATTGCTTTCCCAAGCCATTAGCAGGAAGCTGAATTGGAAGTGCAGCAGCTGATATACAAACTAGTGCCCATTTGGCATGCTGGTTTTGCAGGTGGCACGTTTGCTCACCATGCCACAACACTGGCCCCCAGTATATTGAGCTCTTGATAGCTCCTTTGGAAATAATTTTTGCAGCAATTGTTAGGCAGTCTCATTATTTTTCAGTGCTATGACTTTTTAAAAAATTTTTGGAAAAATATTTAAGTATTCTTCTTATGGATATTGGATAACATACAGTCCTATTAACTTGAGATAGGTTTGGGGGTCAATTTAGGGAAACAGTAATGATTATTATTAGTTGTGAGTAAGCAAATAATCTTACTATGCTATTCATATATCTACTTTAAGAAACACTAGTATTCTATTTTCTAATCACAAAATGAGTTCTTGTAATATTTTGCTGGATACTGAAATAATTCCATGGAAAATTTAGTTAGCATAAGTATCCTTTTGCCATTTTATAATGAGGAAACAGGAAGTTACTAGCTTTAATGGAAAATTCTTGGCTATTAAATGGAAGAACTCTGAATTCAGGTTTTCGTATTTTATTCTCAAGTTTTTCCTCCTCCCTAATGTGATTATTTCAGCGTGAGATGTCATGGGAAGACTTGGTGTCATCTCAAGTTGATTAAACAAATGTGTACTGTTTTGGACACTGGAGTGAGAGCTGTGACCAAGACAACTGAGATTGTTATCATCTTTACCTTATGAACTAGTCAGAAGAAACAACAAATGCAAATTTATGCACAGGATATTGTTAGATTATGGTTAAGTGCTACTCTCAAAGGAAATAAATAGCATGGCAAGAGGCAATGTAGGTGGGGGAGGGCCATTTACAGTAGTATGATTAGATGAGCTGATGATATTTGAACTTACTGTTAAAAGATGAGAATATGCTACCACATTAAATGGCCAGTGGAAGTGCCTCACAAGCCAAAGAGACACTGGAAACCTTGGTTATAAGAAGATATTCATTTTTATAAGGCAGCAGACAGTGTGCTACTCTAGGTGAGTGTGGGGAGTAAGAGAAAGAGTACTTGGAAATGAGGAGGAAATAGGAACCAAGTTATGAAGTAGATATAATCAGCACATTTTGGAGTGCAAGTCCAGTCTTCACTGTATTCCAGACTCAGTCCACCAGGGTTGACTCCCAGTAGCTGTGTTTGTACATGCCCTACTTCCATGACTACTGTTGGTTGGATCATTCCTTCATACAATAAAATTTGTTGAATATCTGCTACGTACATGGTCTAACAGATCAAACATGTATGGCTGCTGCTCTTGTGGGACTTTACAGTTCAGTGTGGCAGGATCTAGATCCCAGCAAGGCAAGTTCAAGCTTCTTATCTGGGAGTTTGGAAGTGAGGGCTAAAGCGGGACTTGGTATCCATGTGATTGGAGGGATAGCACGTAACTGAGAAGCTGTTGGAAACCAAATTCTGCCCCATCTCCTGGGGAGTCCAGGAGTCCAGTCTGCACAGAGAAAAGAATGAGGCACAGAGAAGGAGGGAATCCTCTCATGATTCCTGATGGCTTTACCTTTATGAGTTTCGCCTACAAAGTGGGCAGATTCCAGACAGCCATATTTGCATATGGCCTCTGTCCTCTCTCCATATCTGATGAGATTGTTCATTCACTGAACAGATGTTTAATGAGCTCTTACCAAATTTAGAGTGGTAAGCAAAGTAGACATTGTTTCTGCCCTCATGGAGCTTTTGGTCTAGATGGAGTGGGCATCTGATCTGAGGGACTGTGCTTCATGCTTCAATTTATATTAATTATAATGCTCATGATAATCCTTTAAACTAAGTATTATTATACATATTTTACAGAGCAGGAATCTAAGCCTCACACTCCTCCTTACCAGGGAAGTTAACTTGATAATGCTAAAAAGTGGATAAAAGCAGTAGAATACAGATGTATTCTAATCCTTGGCCATTCTTTTTAAAGATTTATTTATTTGCTTACAAGGCAGAAGGACCAACAGAAAGGGAAAGAGAGAGATATTCCATTTTCTGATTCACTCCCCAAATGATTGCAATAGCCCAGGCTGAGGCAGGCTGAAGCCAGGAGCCAGGAGCTTCATATGGTCTTTCACACAGGTAACATAAGCTGAATCACAAGCAGTATAGCTGGGACTCAAACCAGCTCTCTGATATGGGATGCCAGAGTTGCAAGTGATGGCTTATCCTGCTGTGTCACAAAACTGGCCATTCTTACATCTGTACTCTTCACAGCTGTATCATTTAAGTCTCATCAGCAGGAAACAGAAGCATTTATATGAATGAGTCCATGGTTCAGAAAGTAACAACTATGGCTGCTGCTAGGATTCAATGCCTTGCACCAGACACTTTAGGGCAGAACTGGACTGCCAAACCCAGCCCAACTACCTCTCCACATCAGGGATGTTAAATTTTGCTGCAAAAAGCACTAAATAGCTCCATCACCCTATTTATTAGCAACAACAAACTATGCAACCTAGAGTTTGCCTCCTTCTCATCAGTGTTTTTCAAAATTTATCTAAGTACTGCTTATTGTCACTACCTCATCTACACTCGGAACCCTAACCAAGCAGTCTGAGGAAATGTAGCTTTCAGGTTTCTAGCCTTTGAATTATAGTGCACCAGAAAGAGGACATAAATTCTGAGTAATCCAGTCCTTAGTAGTTCCCATTCCGTTATATCAAGATGTCTTTCATAGTTCATGGTTGAATGTTTGCTTGGAAGTACAAAACTTGATATTGGTAAGTTTGGACATCCAGAGGTTTCTCTAAGGTTGTCTGTGATTTTGGGGGGGGTTTGGATAGCCCATATTTTTGGTCACAGAATTAACTGCCTGTGGCAATTAAAAGTAATGCCGACATCACAAACCCATTAGAAGAGTTGAGAAAGGTTGAACTGCCAGAGTCAGAAAACTCCAGGCTCCCAATAACTGTGTGTCACCTTCAACAAGATATATAACCTTTCTGGGTTTTTCAGTGTTTTCTCCACCGTAACAAGAATAATGGTTCTCATCACTTCCTTGCCTCTTGAGGTGTTGTCAGAATTAATGAGGCACAAGGGTGAAAGGCTTTCTGCTTTTTCCCCCTCACAGAATACTGGAATGTAAATAAAAGTAATATCTCTATTTTGTGAGCTCTTTTCCTTCTACGTGTCTTAATAACATTCAAGAAAGAGCTTACAGATTTTTTTTTTGAAGCAACAGCAATTACCGTAGGTGTTACATATAATAAGGGAACTGTATCTGCCAGGAAAAACAAAGGAGAAACCAAAAACTTGAGTCAGAGAGAGTCTGCTCCTGGCTTACTCTTTAATGGAATCAGTAGGAGGGCTGAGATAATCAGAAGTCAAATATTACTGAACAGAGAGCATACAAAAGGAGGAGGAGAAACTACTTGATTAAAGTTGCCATCCAGAAAGTAGGAAGAGAAAAGAGACACCGACTGCTGACATGTTGCTGCAGTCTTCTCACACACACTATGGAGAGATGGAAGTTGGAGGTCAAAATGTTTGTGCTCTGAAGTTGTACTGCCCAAAGCAGTGAAAATATCACTGATCATTATATACAACTGGAAGTTAAACTCTAATATGTTAAAATGCCCTCAGCAGTTTCTTTGCTTATTAGCCAATGGATTGATAGCATAGGCACAGATACTCTGTTGACACTATCATGTCAAAGAAATACAATCCTCTTAATTCTTTAAAACACTATTTATTTAATAGAGAGAGAGAGAGATCTTCCTGCCACTGATTCAGTCCCCCAAATGGCTATAAACAGCTAAGTCTGGCCAGACTGAAACCAGGGGCCAGGAATCCATCCTTCCCAGGCACGTTTGCAAGAAGCTGAATAGAAGCAGAGCATCTAGGACAGGAATAGGCACTCCAATATGGTAGGCTGCATCTCAAGCTGCAGCTTAAACTACTGTGCCACAGTGCTGGCACCTCTCTGAATTTTTAAAAATTTTTATTAATTTGAAAGGCAGAGAGAAAAGATACAGAGAGAGGGAGAGAGGGAGAGAGGGAGGGAGAGAGAGAGACAGAGAGTGAGAGCTCCCATCTGTTGGTTCATTACTCAAAGGCCCACAATGGCCATGATTGGGCCAGGTTGAAGCCAGGAGCCAAGAACTCAATCCAGGTCTCCCGCATAGGTGTCAGGAACTCTGCTACTTGAGCTCTCAGCTGTCTCCTAGAGACCATATTGCAGGAAGCTGGAGGCAGGAGCTGAGAATCAAACCCAAGCATACCAGTTTGAAATTTGAGCAGTCTAACTGGCATCTTAACCACTAGGCAAGTGTCTGCACCATTCCTTGTATTTGGTGGATGTTAATGCTGTTAAAAATACACATCTTAATGTGATTTATTCTTTGCCATCTCTAGATTATAAATTTATGAATAAAGCTATTCATGGAGCTAAAAAGTACCCAATTTCTCTGGTGAGTATAGTACTGTCCATATCTATAATAAAATTTATTTTGTTTAGACTCCATCTTAGGATATGAACCATTTAGGAAAACATCTCTTTTTTTTTTTATTTGACAGGTAGAGTTATAGATAGTGAGAGAGAGAGAGAGACAGAGAGAAAGGTCTTCCTTCCATTGGTTCACTCCTCAAATGGCCACTACAGCTGGCGCTGCGCCGATCCGAAGCCAGCAGCCGGGTGCTTCCTCCCAGTCTCCATGTGGGTGCAGAGGCCCAAGCACTTGGGCCATCCTCAACTGCCCTCCCTGGCCACAGCAGAAAGCTGGACTGGAAGAAGAGCAACCGGGACTAGAACCCGACGCCCAAATGGGATGCCGGCGCTGCAAGGCAGAGGATTAACCAAGTGAGCCACAGCGCCGGCCTGAAAACATCTCTTAATTTCTTTGAAAGGCAGAGTGACAGAGATAGAACAATAGAGAGAGAGAGAAAAAGAGAGAATCAACAGGTTCACTTCCCAAATGCCTGCAACAATCAGGGCTGGCCCAGGGCCAAACCAGAAGCCTGGAGATCCATCAGGGTCTCTTACCTGGGTTGTAGGCACCCAAATACCTGGGCCATCTTCCACCGCTTTCTGAGGCACATTAGCAATGAGCTGGATTAGAAGTGGTACATCTAGGACTCCAACAGACACTCTGATATTCAATGCCACTGCCACAGGCAGCAGCTTAACCTGCTATGCCACAACACTGGTCCCAATATTCTCCTTAAGTAAAAAAAAAAAAAGTATTATTACTTTCAGTAATCACAACTCCCTTCATCTAAGTTATTTTTCAAATTTTTCTAGCAATATTGCTTAGAAAAAATTAGCTTGATAGGATGATATTCTGTAAGCTGAGAATACAACATTTTCTTCAAAGAGGTCTTCACATCTTCATTTCAAACTCCTTGCCTTAAATTCATCATTTTCTTTAGAATAAAAATAACCTACAAATAACATATTGAGAACTGTTTTTCAAGATAAACATATAATATAAACAAGGACTCCAGAAAGTTTAGATATATGAGGAGTGAGATTTTATAGAGAAAATGACAGCCTACTTGTATCTCAAAAATAAACAGGATTAAAAGTTAAAACAAGATCCAAATAGAGTAATTCAAAGTAGAATATTCACATTTTTAATGATCCTTCAAAAATTATTTGGACTAATTAGAATACATATTTCTTGCAAAAGAGACATTTGTTTTACAAAGAACAATACTAGAAATTTAAGTAAAATCAATGAAGATGTAGCAAGTCTCTGGAGCTAACTTCTCAGAATTAGAGTTTGGGATTGAGATTCAATCTCTTCATGGAGAAACTGAAATTGTAGAGGTGCCAGTATGAATGTGTGACAGTTGAGGTTTAACTATCAAGGAGTCTATTTTTTTTTAAGATTTTAAGATTGTACTTATTTATTTGAAAGAGTTACACAGAGAGGAGAGGCAGAGAGAGAGAGAGAGAGAGAGAGAGAGAGAGAGAGAGAGAGAATCTTCCATCCGCTGGTTCACTCCCCAATTGGCCACAACGGCCGGAGCTGCGCTGATCCGAAGCCAGGAGCCAGGAGCTTTCCCTGGCCTCCCACACAGGTGCAGGGGCCCAAGGACTTGGTCCATCTTCCACTGCTTTCCCAGGCCACAGCAGAGAGCTGGACTGGAAGAGGAGCAGCCGGGTCTTGAACCGGTGCCCACATGGGATGCCAGCACTTCAGGCCAGGGCGTTAACCCACTACACCACAGTGCTGGCCCCTCAAGGAGTCTATTTTTAAGCTTACCCAGATTATTGGATTCGGGCCATGACTTATTGTTGGGTTGGCAGCTGCCTTTGGCTCCTAGAGTTGAGTCTTTCCCCTGATCTTTGAGGCCAGCTATAGCTCTTTGGCATTTGAGCTTTTTCAACATAGCCTCATACTTCATCAATCAAGTAAGGAGAGATGCTATAGTGCCTTTCCATCATCTTTGCCATATTGTGTTGGTTAGAAGTAAGCTACAGGTCTCACCTGTGAATAAAGGAAAGGGAATTACACAAAGGTGTTGACTTGGTCTGTTTTCTATTGTTAATAACACTGTATTAGTCTGATTTTGGTACTTTTAAAAAATACCCAAGAGGAATATCTTGGAAATGAAAAGATTTATTTCTGCTTACAATGCAGAGGTTACAAGTCAAGATCAAGTGGCCCAATAGACCAGAATCTGTGGAAGCTGGCAGGTGTGGAGTGACAATCACATGGTGAGCCAGGAAGCAGAGGGACAAATAGGTGGCACTTCAAATTGAAATAATCAACACTTTTATGCAAGGACCATACTTCAAGGGCACAACCTTAAATGACTCAAAGATTTCCCAGCAGACTCACTTCATAGCTACTACAATTAGATCAACTGTCTACTCTTAATCTAGTCAAGTTGAAACAACAAAATTAACCATTATAACAACAACAACAAAAAATCCCACAGGTTGGATAAATCATTTTGACTCAGGGTTTTGGCTTGAGGTTGAGAGACTGAGATATTGAGGGGTCACTTATGGTAATAAGCTTCTTTTCTGTTTTTTAAAGATTTATTTGAAAGTGTTAAGAGAGAGGAGGAGAGACAGAAAACGTTACAGCATCCATCAGTACTTCATAATCTTGGTGAAGAATTTATCAAATTAAAGAGTAGGCATAAAAATGTGTGTTTAGATGAAGAACTTTACGTCAGGTTGGCTTTGTGGTGCAGTGGGTTAATCCACTGTCTGTAATGCCTGCATCCCATATGGGTGCCAGTTTGAGTACTGGCAGCTCAACTTTCAATCCAGCTCCTTGCTAATGCTGTGGGAAAGCAGCAGAAGAGGGCCCAAGTGCTTGTGTCTCTGCACCACGTAGGAGACCTGCATGAAGCTCCTGACTCCTGGCTTTGGCCTGGCAAGCACTAGCCATTGCAGGCATTTGGGGAGTGAACCAGTAGATGGAAGATTCTCTCTCTCTCTCTTTCTCATCTTTCTAAGTCTGACTTTCAAGTAAAATAAATAAATCACAAAAAACTAACTTTGTCTTCAGGTCTAGGAAAACACCAAAATAGAATGAATTTCTAAAATGAGATCAATTATACTTTATGTACCTAAGTAAATGATATATAAATCTAAACTCCTAAATTTATTAGTGGCTTAAAAATGTTTCAAACAGACATACAGAGCATAATTTACTGATATTTTGGAATTGTTTCCTAATCTTCATATTTTATGAGCTTTTGAAAATAGAAAAATAACACATTTGAAATATCAAGTTTCAATTTATAGTATTGATTTGAGAGAAAGTGTTTTCATTCATTATATAAAATTAAGTAACTTTAAAAATAAGTCAATGGAAATTAAACTTGTGGTTTCTGATCACAGCATGGACGGGGGTTTTTGAACAGATACCAAATCAATGAGTGGGTTTTGAAGAACCTAAAGGTAGTAATATTTAAAGGAAACAGTAAAGGAACAGGAGAAACATGATGGCCTGCACTCTGTTCTCTTCTTGCTGAGCGTCTGTGAACCCTCCAGAAAACTCAGTCACTAGCTCTTCCAATATGACTTCCTGTTTCTCCTTACCAATTTCTTCTCTCTTCTTCACAAATTACAATGTTCTATAGACGTTGAATATGGAAAGGTTTTGAGCCAAAGGTAGTAAGTAGGATTGTGAAGGAGGAAGGGAAGAACACTATTCTTGTTTATTTCTTCCTGTTTCAGACCTAAACAAAACAATACAAAGCACACACGAACATACATACATACACACACACACACACACGCCCAAAAAACACACCAAAAAAACCACTTTTCATTAAAGAGAGATTATGAAAAGATGCCTGTACTACATAGCTAATGTAGAAAATGGTACTGATAGTTGCTTCCTTAGAACAAAACAACTGCTTTGAAGTTCTTTTATCTTTCTTACAAAAATTTATACCAATTCTGAGCTTCCAGGAGATCTAGTCCAGTTTTGAGACCTTTGTCAAACAGAGAAGAAAAATAAAATGGTCTGGTTAGCTAGACATTAAGGTCAAGGGAGGTATTTCTGGCTTTCACATAAGGAGTCCAACAACTCCTTTTACAATTAGTTCCATTCAAAGAAAGAATTTGCACATAATCACTTGATTAAGGCTTCAAACAGCAAAAATTTAAATGGAATCAAATTCTTGGAGATATTCTTTGTTCTATTATTTTCAATATTTAATGGGTTGCAAATATTAAAAATTAAAAAAAAAGTATCCTTGAGACAGTCTACAGATGAGCTTTGAAGCAGAATCCAGGGATGATGGTTTGGGGACAGTCCATTTGGATGACTCTAGCTTATTATGTAACACTTGGCTTAGCCAAACTTGGCATAGCCCATGCTTAGATACCATGTGTGCAGTTATTCTCGCCAGGATGTCAATGGTGTAGCTGACTTTTACTGAACCCTATGCTGGTGGCCTCCAGGTGGGTGAGTGCTTCTATCTACTTCAAATATGTTTGTTTTACAATACTTAAGTAGGTTACTTAATGAAATAACTACTTCAGGGAAATCTAAACTGTATTATAAACTACATACCAGATAACCTAATAGTTAACTTAAGCATACACATATCACTAATTATTTATTCTCAACTAATTTATAATCTCTATGCACTAACATTTATTTCCATAATTCATTCATTCACCAAACATTTATTGAATGCCTACTACATTCCAGGCATTGTTCTAGGTTCCCAGATACAGTAAGTACAAATAAGCATGATCCAGTCCTCATGAAACTCTAGTCTAAGGTAGAGAGAGGTATACATTAATGAAACAGGTATAAATGCATATTCTTCCAACACTTAAAGGAAGATACATAGTTGCCCTTTTCAGAGCCTTGGTTGGTGATTTTAGGTACTTTTATGACCCTTGCAGCTAGACAATGATTTTGCATTCTCTTTTTGGTAGGGTTTTCTCATGCTCATTCCTGGCCCATTTCAACTTCCCTCTCCCACTTTTTCACAGACGTTACTCACACTTTGAAGGTTCAGGTTTCTCCACTCCTTTCTCCTTAGTCTGAGTTTCTTATCTATCTTCCCCATTAGATCCTTCTCTTTCCATGGCCTCTGAGTCATTTTGTTGCTAGGAGCAGAAAAATTCAGCCTTCAAACCAACTTCCAAATCTGTGTCTCTCAAACTGTAGCTAATGACTTCATTCATTGGGTCTTTGACTGGTAGGAACTAGGGGTTGGGAAAAGTGCCCTGAGGGTACTTTTGAGAAAGCAGAAGGAGAAAAAATACTCAGACAATATACACATTAGTACTCTGGGGTACAATTCTTTCACATTATTCAAGCATATAGGTAGACACATGGAACAGAGGAAGGATAGCAAATTGTATTCAGGTATGAGAAGAACAGAACTCAAAACAACTAGCCAGAGATGAGCCCTTCTGTAAGAGTGAAAAAACTCAGGATAGCAGCAAGATGGAATCTGTAACTATGTTAATGAGGTTTGACATGTATGGAGTTCATATACTGGGAGGTTCATTGGTTTCCTGTGTTAGGAACAAATCATATTGCAGTAGTTCCCTTCATCTGCAGGTTGCTTTCCATGGTTTCAGTTATCTGTAGTCAATTGTGTCATTGTATCATTCAACCTCATCACATGAAGAATATAGGTGAGTACAATATAGTAAAATAATGAGAGATAGGAGACACACACACCTACCCACACACACAGTATATTCTGTATATAGTGTTACTTATATTACATTAATACAATCATTCAATTTTTACTATTAGTTATTGCTGCTAATCTCTTAATGTGCCTATTTTTATAAATTAATTGCTATCATAGGTATGTGTGAGCAGGAAAAACATGGCATTTTATATAGAGAGTTTGGTGCTAACTAAAGTTTCTGGCATCTACTGGGGTCTTAGCACATATCCCCATGGATAAGGGAAGACTGCTGTAGATTTGTCTAGAAAAAATGCAGAAGCAGGTGACTAGTGGTAGTACATAGCAAGATAGGAAACTGAGAAGAATCAGATGAATCACCCAGAGAAGCATTATTAAATCATACAGTGCCAGCAAGCAGGTATTGTTGTGCAATGGGATAAGCCTCTGCTTGGAATATTTGCATCCCCTGTCAGAGTGCCTGGAATCGATTCCCATCTCTACCTTCTGATCTAGCTTCTTGATGATGCACACGAGAGGTAGTAGGCAATGACCCAGGTACTTGAGTACCTGTCACCTATTTGAAAGACCAGGATGAAGTTCCTGTCTCTCAGCTTTGGCCTTGTTCAGCCCTAGTTGTTGTGAAGTAAACAAATGGAATATCTTGCTTTTTCTGTCTCTCTGTCTCAGTTGCTCTACCTTACAAATAAATAAAGTTAATAATTAAACATTTAAAATATCATATGGTTCTGGATATTGCCTAAGACTTTGAAATAGTTATGTCCTTTAAAGCTAGGCTAAAAGTAAGCCCCTAACTCAAGACAGATTTTCTGTGACAGCTGTCTTCAGAAGCTAAGGGCTATAATATTAATAGACATCAGGTCCATTGTCCGGGACTCTAAAGAGCAGAGGTAGAATGCTGTCAAATAAATAATTTTCTGACAATGGCTGCTATTTGAAAATGGAATCAACTACCTTAACAGGCAGCTTATGTGGAAATGTTTGGGGACTGCGTGGCTTTTTTTCAGGGATGAACAGAAATTCATGCATTAACCACCCCGAATGAAAATGAACTCTAAGACTCCATCCTGCTCTGTACCTTCCAAAGTGAATATTCCCCAAAAAAATCCTCAAGAGGACAGTTGTTGTAAAAAATTTTTTGCATGAGATAATTGTTTTTATAAACACAACCCCCAAATAGTTAAGAAATAATAGCACAACTGAAAATGGCATATGATACTTTCATCTTAAGTTGCTACAGGACTTTTTTTTTTTTGGCTCTACACTGAACATTTTGGTATGACTCAGGAAAGGAGTTTAAGGACTGAACAGAAATAATTATTTATTTTTAATTTCTAATGCTCCAAGTGCTTTTTTGTTTTGTTGAAATTTGCAGTAGTTCTCAAGTCCATCATAAGTCATATAATTCAATTAACCATTTCACACAAAATAGGCACCATGGATTCTTTTCTATTTTCACTATGAAGCATAGTTATAATAGGTAATGTAAAAAATTTGGAAATAATTTACTCCTCTTTTTCTCCAGTGTTGAAGGTTAGAGGTCCTGCAAATATTCTTTAATTAAGACAGGATCTCCAAACAAAATCCCTTTTTGCTTGAGTTCTACTTTTTAGAATGTAAATAATTGAATACAGCCCCTGACAACTAATATTTATATCACTTTATATAGTAGGCATATAAAAATGTCAACTTAAGCTTTATAAATTGCTCATTTCTACGATTTATATGATACCTTTTGTTAGATATGCTCCATGTTTAACTTTCTCTTTTTCACTCATTTAATCAATACTTTTGATCTTCTTTATATGTGTAAACACTTTGTTCTATACTCTGAGAAATCCAAAGGAAGTAGTATTTGACTGGAGTTCTAAATGATCAACAGGATTTTATGAGTACAGATGGGGATATTGTAGTTTCATGGAATGATATGAAAACGCAAAAGAGAGAAAGGCATGCTCAAGAAACAGTGAATAGATACACTCAGCTACATTTCTTACAAAGGAGTAGTGTAAAATTTGTCTGGGGTCAGATCATGAGTCCAAAAGGTTTTGACTTGAATTTATAGAGAATGTGATGATTGAAATAGTGCTTTAATCCATCTATCTGAGAACAGAATTCATGGAGAGAGACGTGAGGCAAAGTGAACTGTTGCAGGGGCTAACATGGGAATATAAACATGAGGAAAAGGGCTGTAGAAATGGAATGGTAAGAAAGATATTAAAAAATTAATCTATAGAATTTAGTGTATTGTGGGTGGAATTGGAAAAATGGAAGAGAGAGGGGGTAGTTCATAGGAATGCCACGTTTTAGTTTGAGTAATTAACAAACATTGATAATACTGACAGAAATAGCAGAGAGGACAAAACTTGTCTTTGGAATTGTGTATTAAGTTGTCTTGATTTTGAGATGCTGACAGTATATCCATAAGGACAGCTTTAAATTTTTACTTCTTTGTTTTATTTAGTTGAAAGGCACACACACACACACACACACACACCAGTCTGAAAAGAACTCCTGTCTACTGGGTCAATACCCAAATGTGCAAAACAGCCAGGACTGGGCCAAGACAAAGCATGGAGCCATGAACTCAATTTGGGTCATCTATTTGAGTGGCAGGGACCCAAGCACTTGAGCCATAAGCTGCTGTCTCCCAATGTGTGTATTAGCAGGAAGATGGGATTGAGTGTAGAACCAGGACTCGAACTCAGGCACTCTAATAAGGCATGCAGGCATCCAAAAGCTGTCTCTCCTCCCAATATAATTCTACTAAAACCTCAGGGAGTATTCAGTGGAAGGCTACTGGATAGTATTTGGGTCACTGGTAAGGTTCAAAGGCATGCATCAGAGGAGCTTCTGGATTTGAGAGTTATTACATTCCATGGTATTAATTATGCTTGTCTTTTACTTGTGTACCCAGAAGTCTTAAACATCTGAATTAAGCCATATTTTACATTGATGATTTCTAAAACTGTTTATAAACCTTCTAAAGTCACCAGGGACTCTTTAACAATAGGCAGCACTCTTACATTTATTTAAAATTGTTCTACGCTCAATCCCATCTTCCTGGGTAGCACTATCACATCATCAGGAAATTGGAAATCAAAACCACCTCACCCCTGTCAGAATAGCTAAAATCCAACACACAGAAAGTAACAAGTGCTGGCAAGGATGCGGAGAAAGGGAAGCACTCAATACACTGTTGGTGTGAATGTAAATGAGTGCAGCTACTGTGGAAAACAGCGTGGAGATGTCTTAAACAACTAGAAATAGACTTGCCATATAATCCAGCAATCCCACTACTGGATATATACGCAAAAGATTTAAACACAGTGCATGAAAGAGGTAAATGCACGCACCACCATGTTTATAGCAGCACTGTTCACAAGCGCCAAAGTTTGGAACCAACCAACATGTCTATCATCAGATGAATGGATAAAGAAAATGTGGTATATATACACAATGGAATATTATTCAGCTGTAAAATGAATGAAATGCTACCATTTGCAGCAAAATGGACAGAAACACAAACTGGAAGACATCATGCTGAGTAAAATAAGCTGGATCCAGAGAGACAAATACAGCATGTTCTCCCTTATATGTAGGAGCTTAAATTTAAAAGACAAACAACCTCCCCAAAATAAAGAAATAGATGTAGCACTAATACTTTGAAATCAAATGGCACTGCCTATTTTAATGCATTTTTACATAGACTAGTTAATTTATCCTTCTGACTACCTTGTTAGATATGATAAATTTTATAATTCTTATTTTATATGCAACACACTCAAACTTTCAAAATGTTAAAAAGTGAGTAATTAGAATTTAATATCTAGCCAAGAATTTGCCCCAAAACATTCACCAGTCTATTCTCTGCTTTATTTATCCTCTTTTATTGTTTTAAGACTTTCTCTGCTTTCTCTTTTAAAAAAATCTTTCTTCCTTCTTATACTTTTCTTCATTTCCATTCCTAATTTTATTCTTTATAAAGATATTTAATTGATAACTCATATGAGTACTCATTTTAGGTGAGTCCATGCTATACTTCCTATTTGAGGTGAAGGAGGTAAGATGAACCCTCTATAAAAGCCTGATTTTTACTCTAATAAAGAAGAAACAGAAAGAGAGGGGAGAAATATCAACCCATGATTAGGGATTTAGCAAAAGCCCTAGATAGTCTTGGTTGTCATGGAGACCACTGCAGCCACTGTTTTATATGCAGATAATGTGCAGGAAGCATATGCAGGAAGACTAGATACAGACATAGTTCACAAATGGTGAAATGGGGCAATAAAAATGCTACTGGCCTTAGAAAGTAGACACTGCTAATGAAGTTGATGTAGGAAGGAAGCCAGAGCCAGGGGCCAGGGTCGGGGGTTTGGCTGAGAAGTCCAGGCAGACAATGCCTTTGAAAGAGCTTGTATGGTTGTCACTAGCTCTGTTTACTATGGCTTTCTGGCTCTCTTCCTCTTGAGTATAAGATAGTGATAATACTTCTGGTATCTTTTTGAGTAGGAGGGGTCATGTGAATAGTTTGGGCTAATGAACTATAACCAGAAGTGAACTGTGTCATTTCCAGGCTTACATTTGACTGCTTGTGCAAGACCTTCCAGAGTTCTGTTTGCATTCTAACTCAGTTATTGGCAATGTCCCTTATGTTGGGGCCCTGAGTAAATATAACGCGTTGAGCTTTCCTGTGGACACACAAAGGATGTGGAATGTGAGTAAGGAATGCTTCCCCATTATTTAAAGCTATTGACATTATTAAGTAGTTGTTTTTTCTTTCTTTCTTTCTTTTTTTTTTTTTTTTAACCCAGTGTTACATGGCCTGTTCTGAGTAGTAAATGGTAAATGGTAAGGTAAAATTGATAGGATGTATGGGAGAAGGTTTCCCCATTGTCTATTGAGTGCAATAAACAAGTCCAGGTCTTAGTGGATTAAATAACAAAAGTCTAGTATGCTCATGGATTTTGTGGGTCAAGAATTCAGAAAGGCCAAAGTGGGGTAAGCTTTTCTTCTGTCCCACAAGGGCAGGGGCCCTGGTTGAAATGATTCATAAAGCTGAGGTGGCAGCATTTGAGGGCTTCTTCACACACACGCCTTACACTTAGGCTAGGATGGCTGAGTGACAGCTGGGCCTGTCTACTGAAGTACTTCTTTGTGGTTTCTCCGAGTGACTTGGACTTAACACAGCTAGGAGGCCAGGTTTGAGAGGAAGTATCCTGAGACTGATAATACCAGAAGGCCCTATGTAAGCTTTGTGGCTTTTACTACACATAGTGTCAGCTCTGTGCAGTCTACAAATTACGAGAAAATTATAAGGCAAATCAAAATTCCAACAGGGGTTGATGGGTGGGGCTGTGAAGCAGGGCAGAATCAGACTTCATGGGAAAAGTGTCAAAGAATTTGCAGCTTTTAAAAAGTAACCATCATGGAAGGGTAAACAAAAGCTTGCATAGTTGTGGAAGGAAACTATTTGTGAGACATGGTCAAGTTACAATTCACTTCACAAAAAACACATTCTTTCTCTACATAATGTTCTGCACCTTAAAATTCACTTCCACCTGTCTTACCTCATGTGACCCTCTCAACCATCTTATAGTGTCAACAGGAACAACCATTTTTATTCCTAGAATGAAAAACAGGAAGAAAAATTGTGAGCGGAACCTGAACTAACTAAATAATTTAATGATATACAGACTATTTTAAAAAAGATTTATTTATTTATTTAAGAGGCAGAGTTACAGACAGAGAGAGAGAGAGAGAGAGCAGAGAGAAAGGCTTTCTATCCTCTGATTCACTCCCCAAATGGCCACAATGGCTGGAGCTGGGCCAGTCCGAAGTCACGAGCCAGTAGCTTCTTCCAGATCTCCCATGTAGGTGCAGGGGCCCAAGCACTTGAGCCATCTTCCACTGCTTTCCTAGACCATAGCAGAAAGCTGGATTGGAAGAGGAGCAGCTGGGACTTGAATCAGCACCCATATGGGATGCCAGCACTTCAGGCAGGGGCTTTAACCTGCTGTACCATAGCGCTGGTCCCAATATATAGACATTTTAGCTTATCTTCTAATATTCCAAGATATATCCTACAACTTAATCTGGACTGAGCAAATAGCACTGAATTCTTGTTAACTATGGGGCCATCTCTTAGGTTCTGTGAATACACAAAGTTAAGTTCGAGGTGTTGGAGAAAACAAACTTAGCAGAAAACAAAATGAAAGGCAGAATGGCATAAAGGCTAATAACAAGAGAATAACTTTTCACACCAGTGAAAAAGGTATGTAGAAGAAGGGTACTTAGTTCAGATAATGAGAAAGTAGTATTTAAACTGATTCTTAAAGAATGAGAAATACTTAGATTTGTGGAAAAGGGGAGCTAACATCTCCCAGAATGAGTAAAGGAACAAAATGTAAATGTATGTGTTCAGAGTTTATTCCAGAAGAAAGTGTGGCTGGAGTATAAGGCAAAAAAAAAAAAAAAAAAAAAAAAAGAAAAAAAAGAGAGAGAGAGAGAGAGAGAGAGAGAGAGACATATATACATTGTCTCAAGCCTATATATGATATTATGGGGAGATAGGTGGACAAATAGGCAGTTAGGTTGGGTCCTGGTCAGAATGAGGAAAGGGGAAGTCTCTTTATAAGGGTGCAAAATGCATACTTCTCCCCAAAATCTGCCTTTAGCAAGATAAAAGTGCTGATCTCACTCCTCTGTTTCCAGGTTTCTCATGAGACTATCAAGGAAGCAGTAATTCTACCCTTCTGAGTTTGTAATTTATCAAGAGAATAGAAAGGAGAAGTTACCAATCACACCATTCCGATGGCATTTTGTTTTATGGTGAGCAAGGTAAACAAAATTGTAACTCCAGCCTTTTCATGGGTTTTGCATACCTCCCCCCACCAAAGTTGTGTTGAAAAGACAGGACCATTACAGTTTCTTGGGTCTGCCTCTCTTGGAGCCCCACTCCTGGCTGCTATGACAGGTTTCTGACTTAAATAAATCCTGCTTTGCTCACTGCTTTGTTCACATGAAAATTCTTTTTCCATGTGAGACAAGGACTAAGGTCTCCTTTCCTCGCCACCATTTTACCTGTAACAATATCTTTGAGAGCTATGCAATAAAATATAGTAAATCCTTTTCACATATAAATCATTTTCAATCTTTGGAGCCCACTATTTGTCATGACCTTTTCCTTAGTCTCATAAGTTTTTCAAGATCATCTCTCAAGAGTGGGTGTTTGGTACAGAGGTTAAACCACTGCTTAGGACACTTGCATCCCATATTGGAGTGTCTGGTTCTCATCTACTCTGTTTCTAATCCAGCTTCCTGCTAATGTGCACCCTTGGAGGCAGCACATAATGGCTCTAGTACTTTGGTGACTTTTACCCATGTGTGAGACTCAAATTGACTTCTGAGCATCTGGTTTTGGTCTAACCCAGCTCTGGCTATTGTGGGTATGCTGGTTGTTGTGAGAATTTGGGGAATGAACCAGCAAATGGAGAATTTCTCTCTCTCAATTAATGGCTTCACACTCATTGACTGCTACTCCATTTGGTCACAAACTGCCTGTTTTTCCAGCAGAGTCTTTATTAGCTATTTATCGCCATAAATAGATTAGACCAGAAATTAGCCATAATATAGATTGTGTTGAAATTTTCCTAAAATACCCTAACCCTAAGCCTAAAAAAATTTCCTAAAAGCTTCTTGAACTAAGAAAAATATTTAAGAAATGAGTAGAGGCCAGCGCCGTGGTTCAGTAGGCTAATCCTCCGCCTTGCAGCGCCGGCACACTGGGTTCTAGTCCCGGTCGGGGCGCCGGATTCTGTCCCAGTTGCCCCTCTTCCAGGCCAGCTCTCTGCTGTGGCCAGGGAGTGCAGTGGAGGATGGCCCAAGTGCTTGGGTCCTGCACTCCATGGGAGACCAGGAGAAGCACCTGGCTCCTGCCTTCGGATAGGCACGGTGCGCAGGCCTCAGCGCGCTGGCTGCGGTGGCCATTGGAGGGTGAACCAATGGCAAAGGAAGACCTTTCTCTCTCTCTCTCTCACTGTCCACTCTGCCTGTCAAAAAAAAAAAAAAAAAGAAAAAAGAAAGAAAGAAAGAAAGAAAAAAAGAAAGAAAGAAAGAAAGAAAGAAAGAAAGAAAGAAAGAAAGAAAGAAAGAAAGAAAGAAAAAAAGAAGTAGAAAAATGAGTAGAAAAGTGTTAGTTGTGGGAATTTGGGGAATGAACCAGCAAATGGAGAATCAGCACCATGGCATAGTGGTCTAAGCCTCTGCCTGCCATTGCCAGAATCCCATATGGGCACTGGTTCTTATCCCAGCTGTTCCTCTTCCAATCTAGCTCTCTGCTATGGCCTGGGAGAGAAGTAGAGGATGACCCAGGTACTTGGGTCTCTGCACCCATGTGGGAGACCCAGAGGAAGCTCCTAGCTCCTGGCTTTAGATCGGCTCAGCTCTGGCTGTTGCAGCTATCTGGAGAGTGAACCAGTGGATGGAGGACCTCTCTCCTTGCTTCTCACTCTCTCTCTCTAACTCTACCACTCAAGTAAATAAATAAAATCTTTAAAAAATAAGAAAACTGTTAGCTAATTTTATAGTATCATTCTTACCATGATCTAACTGTAAAAGAACATTGAAATAATAAGTAAGCATTTTCCATCTAGGTTGGTTTTCATAGGGTCTTTTTCAGTTCAAATTTTCAAACCCTTTTCTAGGCCACTTCCTCTTCAACTGCCCCTACCTCTGTGCTCCTTTCTTCCATCAGATTACTCAAAATCCATTACCTATTTCTTTCCCAGTACCCACAACTAAATGCCCTCTGGTTACAACAACAAGGATTAAAAGCTTTACACTTACATAAAATATTATCTCACTAGGATTTTGCTAAATAACTTTTCACAACCACTGGAAGAGAGTGAGCATGAAATGATTAAATAGGAATGACTTTGAACTACTGTTGCTAGGAGTATTTAATGTATTACATTGAAAGTACAATGGCACTGAGCATGTGGATCTGATTTCATTTTATGTTCTGAACAGGAAATTACTTTCTTGCCTAAAGACGTTTAAACCCTTGTGAAGTTCCCACAGCATGCAGAAGACTATTGGTCTTGCAGAGAGAATACAATGATTCTAGTCCAAAGAACAAGGCATCACACCAGACTACCAATAGGTTAGAGTTTATCAAGTGAGTGTAAAGTCATCTGTAGAAATCAACTGAGTCTGAGGCTGGTGTTTGGTGCAGCATCAAGTCACCCCTTGGGAAAACCACATCCCACATGGTGTGCCTGGGTTCAGACCTAGGCTATGCTTCCCATTCCAGCGTCTGACTAATCTACATCCTGGAGGGCACAGGGCAGTCTCAAGTGGTTGGATCCCTGCCACCTACATAGGAAAATTGGATTAAGTTCCATGATCCTGGCTTTGGCCTAGCCTAGCCCTAGTTTTGTCTGCATTTGGGGAGTAAACCAGTCAATTGGAGATCTCTGTCTGTCTCTCTCTTTCAAATAAAACAAAAATAAGTTAATACTTTAAAAACAAAAATCTTGGCCAGCGCCGTGGCTCACTTGGCCAATCCTCTGCCTGTGGCGCTGGCACCCCAGGTTCTAGTCCCAGTTGGGGCGCCGGGTACTAGTCCCGGTTGCTCCTCTTCCAGTCCAGCTCTCTGCTATGGCCCAGGAGGGCAGTGGGGGATGGCCCAAGTGCTTGGGCCCTGCACCTGCATGGGAGACCAGGAGGAAGTACCTGGCTCCTGGCTTTGGATCACTGTAGCACGCCAGCCGTAGCGGCCATTTGGGGGGTGAACCAATGGAAGGAAGACCTTTCTCTCCCTCTCTCTCTCACTGTCTATAACTCTCTCTCTGTGTCTCTCTCTAACTCTGCCTGGCCAAAAAAAAAAAAAAAATCTCCTGAGTCTGAAGAAATCAAGAGATACAATATCCAAGTCATCAGAGGAATTACATAAATATCTGTTAGAATAAAGACAGACTAATAAATACATTTTATATTTGGTGAGTATATAATTAAAATCTGTTAATAAGTGCCTTGGAAGAAGGAAATTAATGTCTTAAACTCAATTTATCTGGACAGTGAACCACAATGGACATATAGAAATAGAATCCATCTTTCCAATGAAGAGTTAAAAATATAATGAAATATTTTAGGGGAATATACTAATATATCTTATATGTACAGTTTATATGAAGCTGCACAAGAAACTTGCCATATTCTTCAATATAGAGTATAGGTCCAGTTAACTTCAATAGTCATGTTCCCATTTTTATAAGACTCACAGTGGATGGGAGGTCTCTTTCTATTTCTGTGCCTCTCAAACAAACAAACGAATAAAGATTCTGGCCCTTTGGCATAAAACAGGAGAGAGGTAAGTAACAGAATTAAATCTTCATGAAATACACTACATGTTTCGGGTGTACTTCTATTAAATGGGAAAATAACTTGACTCAGGCAGCACAGGCAATTTATCCAACGCTACTCACATGGATAAAAAGAAGAAACAGTAATCAGGTATAGGATTGTCCATTTCTAGAGCTCAGGCTATTTCCATTGTTTGCTTCTGCTCCAAGGCTTAGGAAATACCTTGTGCTTTACTCTTGAGCCTACTCAGAGTGTAAAGCATAACTCACAATAATTATCCTGGTAGGCAGAAACTTAATTCCTGGTTTTACCCATTGATTATTTTTCTTCCAGGCATTGAATTCTTCTGATATTTAGTTGTGATGTAAATGCCAAAGTTAGTTTGTTATACACTTATGGTAAAAGCCACATAAGTTGACAAATGAGGTTTTTCTAAATAATTATCTCCACCTAATTTCCTTTTTTTGTTTAAAGATGTATTTATTTTTATTTATTTGAAAGGCAGAGTTACAGACTGAGGAGGACAGATGGAAGGAGAGAGAGAGAGAAAGATCTTCTGTCCTGCAGTTCACTCCCCAAATGGCTGCAACGACTGGTGCTGCACCAGGCCGAAGCCAGGAGCTGGGAGCCTCTTTCAAGTCTTCCTCGTGGTTCCAGGGCCCCAAGCACGTGGGCCATTTTCTGCCTGCTTTCCTAGGAGTATTAGCAGGGAGCTGGATCAGAAGTGGTGCAGCCAAGTTCTCAAACTGGTGACCGTATTGGATGCTGGCATTGCAAATGGAGGCTTAATCTGCTAAACCACAAAGCTGGTCCCTCTCCAATTCATTTCTAAGGAAAATATGCAATCGGTACCTATTTGTACTGTTAAAATGTCTGTCTGGCTAAATTTAAAGTCTTTTTCTAAAAGTGTGACTGAAAATGAAATTCAGTAAATGTATGAAAGATAAACGTTAAATGTTGTACTTCTGAAAGGTCATTTTGGTTCAAAGAAGAGAATCTTGACTTACGATTATATAATTATGCCAAAAATGTCTCTGCAGGAGTGAATAGGCAACTATTGCTCCTTCTTAAAAGTTATGATTTTGGCAAAGTGTATAACCTCAGATGCTCTGAGGATCTAAGAAAGAAAGATTCTGAAGAGTTGCAGACGTTAATGATACTGGTTGCAAAGATGTTTTCAATAGTTAGCACTTTTAGAATTGCCATAGGCTTAATTATTTTTTTAAATGTTTATTAACTTATTTGAAGGGCAGTTACAGAGAGGCATAGGCAGAGACAAAGGCAGAGAGAGAGAGAGAGGGGTCTTCCAACTGCTGGTTCTCTCCCCAGATGGCCGCAATGGCTGGAGCTGTGCCGATCCCAAGCCAGGAGCCAGGAGCTTCTTCCAGGTCTCCCACATGGGTGCAGGGGCCCAAAGACTTGGGCCATCTTCCACTGCCTTCCCAGGCCACAGCAGAGAGCTGGAATGGAAGTAGAGCAGCTGGTTCTCGAACTGGTACCCATATGGAATGTCAGCACTGTAGGCGGCAGCTTTACCTACTTCGCCACAGTGCTGGGCCGGTCCCTCATTGATTTTCATTTTCATCTGCTCACATAAAAGAAAACTATATATTAAATGTTAAAGCATTGATTTCTTTTCCCTTAACAAATCCTTTCATTAGGGATTTGATACACAGTAAAATGAAGTACACACAAAGACAAACACATCATTTTAAGATTTCTAGCCTCTCTTTTTCACTTTTGGTAGCAGTTAATTGTCGGCTTCCCGATCGTCAGAAACTGGCCAGGAAGCCAATGATGGGTTCCACAAAGGAGACTGAGAAGGCTCAGGTACACACCTTTATTATGGCATCTAGAGGGAGAGACTGCTCAGCCAAACTCCTGTGGGCACAAGGCACTATGGACCAGGGAGAGAGGCTGAGCAACCTCTGCTTTACAGCATTTGAGGGTCCACTTATATAGTTTTTGAAGGGCAACCCAGCCCCTGTGTCGCCTTCCCAGGGTCTTGTAGTCATAGCAACACCGCCCTCCTAGGCCCCCTAGTCTTAGTAGAAGGGTTACATAGTTGGAACAATGGTCTATGGTTAGGCCATTTCCTCTTGCAGGGCAGCTTAGAGTGCAACTTCTTCGTAATTCCCTGACAGTTAATTTTAAACAAGTATCTTTAATGTTATAACTATGCAATCTTTTTTACAAGTATACATGAATATCATATATTAAATAATTTTCAAGGTATTTGTTATCTCTTGAGACAAATTCTCAGTAGGCTATTCTTAACAATATTCCAAAGGATATGTGCTGTTTTCAAAGGTAATTGGCTCATTAGCAATGGAGATAAACTGGCCAGTTCAAAGCATTAAGTCAGACCCATGTAAAATGAGCACAACAGGAGTAGTTTGCTGAATTTCATGTAGGTAATTCAAAATACAGTTTAATGACTTAAGGATAAAACATTACGCCATGTTAAACAATGTAGTTGAGCACCCATTTGGTTTAAGAATACCACTGTTTAGCACAGCCAAATGTGTGTTTGTATATGTATATGTGTATCTCAAGGGAAAGCATTAACACTATGATGAAGATTAAAACCAGTAACTTTTAAGACTAAATAGGTTTCAAACATATGTTTTATATCACTAAATATATTTTGGTTATACATTCTTTATATTTCTTTATTTATGAAAATATATCAAACAATTCATAAACCTAAATGTTTATAAACTCTAAAGATCTTCAAAATGTTCATGGAAAATGCATATTATTAAAAACCTATGGATAGGGTTCAAAAATGTTTTGCAACTATATAAATTTATTTTTAATCCCATTTTTAATATCTGCTCAAATATAACTGAAAATTGTTGCTACTAGCAACATATAAAGCAATTTTTAATGAAGAATATACTGTGGTTGTAGATATTGGATCATTTGGACCAGAAGAATCTCTGTGCCATGGAACAATGGGAAGAGGAAAGGATGCTGGGCCAGGGTTGAGGAAATTAATGTGCCTTAAAAATTTTTTTCTGCCAGGTTCTCAACAGAAGGATGGCCAGAATCCAGCACAAGGTTGATGAACTCAGTTTGAGGAGGCAAGGCAGGGAGGGTTTGCAAAACATAGCTCCAATCAGTGTGGTGTAGGTGGTCATATCATGGCTCCAGATGGTCTCTTTCTGAGCCAGGGATTATGGAGAGCAAGATGCAGCCCCACAAAGCTGAGCCAGGTCACCTGGAATCTAGTCTTAGCAGGGAATGGTGATGCCGAAGGCTTTGAAAGCATAGTCGTTCACATGGTGTACACTTGGGAATCAGGTAGACACAGATTATAATTCTGGTTCTGTCACATACTTGTCATGTTTTGTGGCCTTTTAAGCTTTCACCTTCTTTAGCCTTAGTCTTATCCTTCATTAAGTGGGCCTAAAAATAGTTACCTCAAAAGACTTTCTTGGGGAATTACATGAAGTATTATAGAATCTAGTGGTTAAAAATGCAAAGATTGAGACTATAAAGATTAAACACATAGGATCTGTAGCTAGAGTCCTTGGATTTGGATGCTAGCTTGTGAACGTGGGCTATTTTACTTAAGTTTCTTCACTTCAGTTTTATTTCTATGAATAGGATGCTAATGCAGCTATCTTTTAGAGTCTGGTAGAACAGAGCCTGGTACATAACAGTAATCAATAAAGTTAATCATCATTATGTGTAATGTTATAAAAACATATAATACTTTTATTGTTGCTATTCTTCTTTTTTAATAGAGCCATATATATAGATAAGGAGATATGGTGGTGATTAGAAGAAAGCTGTGGTTAGTGAATGCCTGTGAATTCAAAATTCAATCTAATTTTTAAACCACAGGCTTCATCCCAGATATGTTGATAGAATCTATGCTGTTCATGTATGATTTGCCATTATCAAAACTCTTCAGACTCTGAGTCGTGAGAACCACAGTTGAATGGAAACTCCATAAGCTAAGGTTAAGCATGATGGGAGAGCGAGGAAATATAAGTAATGTGGTCATCATTATACAATTTAAGAAGAAAACTAGATATATATGTCATAAGAATTTTGTTATGTCTTCAAAATTATCATATTATCCTTGGCTTATTCTGCTCTGCTAAGAAGCTGTTGAAGACACGTCATATTGGTCATTCTTCTTTGATTCCACCTTTTTAATTACATTTGAGGGGGGGATGATTTATATTAAAGAATATTATTAGGCACTAAATTCTCTATGTCTTGGTTTCCTTATTTGTTAAACACAGTATTTAGAAGACAAATTCTGTAATAAATTTTCAATTAATAAAATAATTGAGTCTATGATCATATACTATATTTGGCTTACTTAGAATGCTACCTGATTGTATCTGGCCATAAATTATTCTAAATATTAAGTCACAAATGTCAGTGGGGTGGGACAGGAAGAAGTAGGGTGAGTAAATGGAAGGTGAGGAAGTACAAATAGGAGGTCATATGATTAATTTTACAAATTTGGGTGAAAAGGAAAGGAGATTGGACAGTGAGCTAAAGACATATAGTATTTGTTACCACATTTTAATGAAGTCCTGGGACTTTGTGTAACTAAAAATCTTTGGATTAGGTTCAACATCATTGAACAATAATGCTATAAAGGGTTCTGTGAAGTTGGGACTCTAATTTATAATATTTATGCATTAAACAAAGCAATTTATAATGAAACATAGCCTGAGGAATGTCTGATTGTTTTTCAACATGTTCTGTCTTTCCATTTTTTATTAGAGGGTAGAATTGATGGTAAAGGAAGTTGCCTGAAAACTTATACCATGATTCACATTGGAAATTTCACAATTCTCTTTATTTTTTAAGCCTTATAGCTGTTTTGAGTTCCGTGTCAGGTGAATTCTAACAGAATCTTGGCTTCGCACTAGCTGTCATTACTTCTTGGAAAGTATTTTGCTTTTTCCTTCTATAATGTGTTGTATCATGACAATGATGACCAATATTGTCTACATGAAGGTGTGGAGCAAGTGCCACGTTCTGTGTTCTGTTTGCAGTCTTTCACTTAATCTTCACAGGAAGCCTTTAAGGCAGATGCTATCATTACTCTCATTTTATTTATTTATTTATTTATTTTTTTAACTTTTATTTAATGAATATAAATTTCCAAAGTACAGAATATGGATTACAATGGCTTCCCCCCATAACGTCCCTCCCACCCGCAACCCTCCCCTTATCCACTCCCTCTCCCCTTCCATTCACATCAAGATTCATTTTCGATTCCCTTTATATACAGAAGATCAGTTTAGCATACATTAAGTAAAGATTTCAACAATTTGCTCCCACACAGAAACATAAAGTGAAAAATACTGTTTGAGTACTAGTTATAGCATTAAATCTCAATGTACAGGACACTAAGGACAAAGATCCTACATGAGGAGTAAGTGCACAGTGACTCTTGCTGTTGACTTAACAAATTGACACTCTTGTTTATGGCCTCAGTAATCACCCTAGGCTCTTGTCATGAGCTGCCAAGGCTATGGAAGCCCCCTGAGTTCACTGACTCTGATCATATTTAGACAAGGCCATGGTCAAAGTGGAAGTTCTCTCCTCCGTTCAGAGAAAGGTACCTCCTTCTTTGATGACCCATTCTTTCCACTGGGATCTCACTCATGGAGATCTTTCATTTAGGTTTTTCTTTTTTCCCCCAGAGTGTCTTGGCTTTCCATGCCTGAAATACTCTCATGGGCATTTCAGCCGGATCCACATTTTATTTATTTTAAAGGGAGAGAGAGAAAGAGAGAAAGAGAGAAAGAGAGAAAGAGAGAAAGAGAGAAAGAGAGAGAGAGAGAGAGAGAGAGAGAGAGAGTGAGTTATCTCCCATCTGCTAGTTCATTCCCCAAAAGGGTTGGGCCAAGCCGAAGCCAGGAACCCGAAACTCCATGTGGGTCTCCCACATGGGTAGCAGAGGCCTAACTACCTGAGCTATCTCCCTCTGTTTTCCTAGGCACCTTACCAAGTAGCTGGATTGGAAGCACAGCAGCCAGGACTCGAAGCATTGCTCTGTTAGAGGATGCCAGTGTTGCAGGAGGTAGCTTAACCCATTGCTCCACAATGTTAGTCTCTGATTACTCTCATTTTATACAAGAGAAAGTTAAAGCTTTGAAAAGTTGAGTATCTTGCTCCAGGTCACAAAAGTTGTAAACTTGGGACCTTGAATGCCAATTTCACATTTTGAATCACTCAGATTTTTAGACAAGCATGAAGGAAGAGTGGACAATGAGGATGGTAAAAGCTTCTGAATGCAGATGTGAGACCTTCTCCAAGGGAAACACCTCAAGATTTTCCAGTGTGCTTTATTTGAGCATTGTAGCTGTTTTATAGAACTTGGGAATTCTTTCTTATGGTATGTATTTTGCTTGCTGCAAGTCTGTCCACTGTATTTTTCTCAGAAGGACCAGTCTATTAAGATTTATTGTTACAAAAGTGACAATTTATGCATGTTTTCAGAAAGTTTGGCAATGGCTTATAAACTTCCCTGGTGCATCTCTGTTTTTTATGCTCTTGAAAAATAAATTATTTTGTGTTCCCTCTGTCCTTAAAGAGCTATTATTTCTAACTAAATGCTTAACACCACACATAGGCCAAGGGGTTAAGAGGTTTTTGTTGATAGTGCTCATTAAAACACTCAAAACTAAAAATCTGAGGTGCATTCCCTGTGGAGTATAATCAAGCTTTTATTGTGTGAGTGTATCTTTTACCTACTTTTTTGGGAAGTAATTTTCCAAAGTATAAAGTGTTGGAGACCTTATAATGGGATACTTTTGCTGAAAGCTGGGAGTTGGGGAGAAGACACGTGATATAAGCTTTTTCCTACTAATGTGACCTGTAAATTAATTCTTTAGACAATAATTTAGTTATGGTACAAAGCATTGGGTCAGATACTGTGGCAGATAAAGGGAAATTAGAGTATATAATTCCTGGGGTAACAAGAAATATATGTAAAGAAGTAAATATCAACTTAAAAAGTCCCAGAGGAATTCTGGCAATATTAAATGGTTGACAGAGATTAGTGTGGGTGTTATGAAAGAAGGATTTGATGCACTGAATTTAGAGGCAGGACTATAAGAAGACATGCTCAAGACAGTGACTCTCTGAAGTATAAAGTGGGAGAAAGGGCAAAGTTAGAGGAAAAATGAGATAAGTAGCTTGTACTCAGATTGTAAAGAAGCTAGAATGCTAATCTAAAAAATCGGATCTTAGTCACCAAAGCAGCACGGAGAGATTATGCATGGATACCTGACATAATGAGGTTAAAATAATTTTTTAAAATATTTATTTAATTTTTTGAAGGGCAGAGATACAGAGAGAAATGGAGAGACAGAGAGAGATTTTCCATGTACTGGTTCAGTCTTCAAATGGCCACAAAGGCCAGAACTGGGCACAGAAGAACCAGGAGTCAGATGCTTCATCTGGGTATCCCACATGGGTACAGGGACCCAAGTACTTGGGCCATCTTCTGTTGCTTTCCC
The DNA here is from genome assembly GCF_051225735.1 of Oryctolagus cuniculus. Taxonomy (NCBI): domain Eukaryota; kingdom Metazoa; phylum Chordata; class Mammalia; order Lagomorpha; family Leporidae; genus Oryctolagus; species Oryctolagus cuniculus. The sequence goes on along the minus strand of NC_142874.1, from coordinate 80,543,562 downwards.
AGGTGCATTAGCAGAGATCTGGACTGAAAGTGGAGCAACCAGGTCTTAAACCAGCACCCATGCAGGATGCCAACATCACAGGAAGTAGTTTTATCCACTATATCACAACGCTGTCCCCAATCTGAGTTTCTTTTAAAAATGTATGTATTAGAGAGAGAGAGAGATCTGCTTCAGTGACTTTGAATGCCTGGAATAGTGGGGCTGGGCCACTATGAAACTGGAAATGCAATTCAGGTCTTCCATGTGGTTGGCAGTGATCAAAGTACCCAAGCCATCATCTGTTGCCTCTCAGAGTATGTATTAACAGGAAGCTGGAATCGGAAGCAGAGCAGGGACTCCAACCCAGGCATTCCAATACAGAATACAGGCATCTCAAGCAATGTCTAAAGCTCTTGCCAAATGCCTGACCCCATCTGAGTTTCTAACTTCTATCATTGGGAAAGTAATAGTGTCATTGACAGATGAAAAAATTATGAAAAAATTTTATACAAATTGGGCTTGAAGTGACACCTAAATTGACATGTCCAATTGCATACCTTTTATTTTATTCCCACAGTGTGAACTGCATGTTCTGAGTTTGCTGTTATACTTTGCCAGGTATGTCTCCCATGAGATGAACTCTTTGGAATGGTAAGCAAAAGAAAGTCTATTCTAGGAGCCGGCACTGTGTCATAGCAGGTGACCTGCAGTGCCAGCATCCCATTTGGGCACCGGTTCAGGTCCCAGTTGCTTCTCTTCAGATCCAATTCTCTGCTATGGTCTGAGGAGGCAGTAGAGGATGTCCCAGGTGCTTGGGCCCCTACAGCAACGTGGGAAACCCAGAGGAGGCTCCTGACTCCTGACTTCGGATTAGCCCAGCTCCAGTTGTTGCAGCTATTTGGGAAATAAACCAGTGGATGGAGCTCCCTTCTCTGAGTCTCTCCCTCTGTCTATAGTTCTGCCTCTCAAATAAACAAATATAAATTTTTTTTTTTAAAAAAAAGGTCTATTACATACCAGTGTGTAGGGTCATACCATTGAAGAATGCACTTTGTTTTCAGAAAGTTCCTGAAATGAAGATATGTTTCCTTCTAGGTAAAGTGTTCATTTTGGGGCTAAACCTGTCAGAATGATGTGTTGAAGAATGGGGCCCAGAGAAAATATGACTCAGAATTGAGGAATTTGGGGACCAAAAAGTAGCAAGCATTTATTGTGTGTATGGTGCAATGATAGGTGCTTTCCCTAGCATTACCTCTCACAACCATCACAAGAATCCAGTGGAGTGTGTGATATTATTAGCTCCCCTTACCAACAAGGAAAGTATGAGAGTTTAAGTGACTGCCTACAGCTCACAGCTCTAGTAATGTCAGAGACAGGACTGAGCTCAGATCTGTGACTGTGGATACCCCTTAGTTACCTGCCTGCTTCCCCTGCCACTTGCAAAGAGTAAAATATTCACAATTACAGCTCTTCAAAGGAAGGCAGATGTCAAATGTGGGTTCCAGTGAAAAAAAGCTACTCAGAAATTTGACAGTGCTGAGTGTCCAGGGACAGGTACACAAGGAAAGAAGCTCATTCCTAGCTGGGATTATGGTAGCTTTGAATGCAATAGGAAAAAAAAAAAACATCAAATTTAACTTTCAGATCATGTCTTTGCATATAATTGTTTATCTGCTGGCAATGATTATTTTAATGGTAAGGAGTGTGGGCTGTGAAATACCTCCTGTGACTTCCTAAGTGTCTCTGCTATTTACTAAGCAGTTTAACACTGAACAACGTGCTCTCTGTGCTGTAGTTTTCCAAACTGTTAAATGGGCATAATAACTTCATTAGCATTATTGTGAGGAATAAATAACCTGTAGAGCATGTAGAATGTTGTCTGGAATAGATACTCAGTGAATATTTCCTATTATAATTGGAATTAGTGATAATACTCACTTTCCAGAGAATTTGAATACCTTGTGGTTTCATCAGTCAGGGTCTCCAGAGAAACGGGACCAAAAGGATGTATATGTAAATATAAAAAGATTTATTTGAACGAGTTAGCTCACACAGTATGAAGGCTTGTGGAGACCAAAAGCTGATGATCAGTTAGGCTGGCAGGCTGGAGAACTCCTTCCTGCTCGTTTGGACTCAATCATGCTCTGTTCAGCCCTTCATTTGATTCAATGAAGCCCATTTCATATTTTAGAGGGCAACATGCTTTATTCAAAGCCCACCCATTAAGAGGTTTACCTTACTCCAAAACATGCTCATTGAAACATCTAGAATAATGTTGAACCCAATATGTGCACATCATGGTCCAGCCATGTTTACTCATAACTAACCATCATGTGGGCAAATCACCTTCCTCTGCATCACAGGGGTTGCTTGCTTTGCAACTTATTATTATTTTTTTTGACAGGCAGAGTTAGAGAGTGAGAGAGAGAGACAGAAAGAAAGGTCTTCCTTCCATTGATTCACCCCACAAATGGCCGCTACAGCCAGCACACTGCACTGATCCAAAGCCAGGAGCCAGGTGCTTCCTCTTGGTCTCCCATGCGGGTGCAGGGACCAAGCACTTGGGCCATCCTCACTGACATCCTGGGCCACAGCAGAGAGCTGGACTGGAAGAGGAACAACTGGGACAGAACCAGCGCCCCAACAGGGACTAGAACCCGGAGTACTGGTGCCGCAAGCAGAGGATTAGCCTAGTGAGCCGTGGCGCCGGCCACTTTGACCCCTTATTTAAAGTCATACTATAATACGCTTCAAATTATATGCTGTAATTGACCATGTCTTGACAGAGAATGCCTTTTAAAATATGCTTCCTTTGTTCTTCTGTCTCAAAGGATTTTAAGACTTCCCCCCCCTTTGGTAATCTTTTTTTTTTTAACTTTTATTTAATGAATATAAATTTCCAAAGTACGATTTATGGATTACAATGGCTTCCCCCCCATACCGTCCCTCCCACCCACAACCCTCCCCTTTCCCACTCCCTCTCCCCTTCCATTCACATCAAGATTCATTTTCGATTATCTTAATATACAGAAGATCAGCTTAGTATACATTAAGTAAGGATTTCAACAGTTTGCTCCCACACAGAAACATAAAGTGAAAAATAATAGATGATTTTTTTTAAATCATGATGAAATCAGATCAGACCTATTGTCATGTTTAATCCCAGTGAGAGTCAAGTTGGGAGATGATAATTTCTTTTTTCTTTTTTTTTTTTTTTTTTACAGAGGATCAGTTTAGTATCCATTAAGTAAAGATTTCAACAGTTTGCACCCCCATAGAAACACAAAGTGAAATATATTGTTTGAGTACTCGTTATAGCATTAAATCTCAATGCACAGCACATTAAGGACAGAGATCCTACTTGAGGAGTAAGTGCACAGTGACTCCTGTTGTTGACTTTACCAATTGACACTCCTGTCTATGGCATCAGTAATCTCCCTATGCTCCAGTCATGAGTTTCCAAGGCTATGAAAGCCCTCTGAGTTCTCTGATTCTTATCTTGTTTAGACAAGGTCATAGTCAAAGTGGAGGTTCTCTCCTCCCTTCAGAGAAAGGTACCTCCTTCTTTGAAGACCTGTTCTTCCCACTGGGATCTCACTCACAGAGATCTTTTGCCAGAGTGTCTTGGCTTTCCATGCCTGAAATACTCTCATGAGCTTTTCAGCCAGCTCCGAATGCCTTTAGGGCTGATTCTGAGGCCAGAGTGCTATTTAGGACATCTGCCATTCTATGAGTCTGCTGAGTATCTCACTTCCCATGTTGGATCACTCTCCCCTTTATTTACTCCATCGGTTAGCATTAGCAGGTACTAGACTTGTCTATGTGCTCCCTTTGACTATTAGTCCTTTCATTATGATCAATTGTGAACTGAAATTGATCACTTGGAATAGTGAGATGGCATTGGTACATGCCACCTTGATGACTTTTTTTAAAATTTATCTCATGTACATTTAACTAGTAGGACCAGATGCTAAATCCATGGATAAGCCTGCTGAGAGATATTAAAAAAATCCTCCTTAAAATACAGCCATACAATGTTCTTTCCCTTAAAGTAATTCATAATAAAAACTGCAAAGGAATAAAAGTAAATGAGGCTAATGGAAATGTATTCAGATGAGATCTAAACTTTTTATCAGATCTTGTAGGGCATCTTACTCTTTGCTTCTTTATGAGAGTTCAAAGAGGTTTATACTATGGATGATAGCATTGCTGCAGTTTCAAATTTCCTTCTATGAGAGCATCCCTTTTTCAATCTGGCTCTCTGCTGAGAGTAGTTGTACTCATTCTGCAACAGAGTCCCATTCGGCACACACCTGTGGAAATGCTGCAGGAGTGGACTGGTCTTAGACCTGATTATCTATTAATCGTCTCGAGTCCTAATTGAGAAGCTCATTCTTCATTCAGTGATCTTTGGAACAGACCTCAGTCACAGGTGGTAGGCTATTTTTGTGAGGACAGTTTTAGCATTTGTTTTACAAAGGCAGACTTAAGCAAGAAATTACTTTCTTGTACAATGTTAATAAAAAGGCATATGAGAGAGTTTATAGTTTAGCTTCAATTCAGTAGTACATTCATTTTCTTCCTGAGCATCTGACTGGAAGTCCTTTTTCCTGGGATGTTGACTTGATTTTAATTTCAAACATCATATATCTTTTCAAAGTATTTTAAACTGTGAAATTAACGTGCTCACTGTAACCAGTGAAACAGTGAAAAAATTATTTTAGAAAGCTATTAATTTCTTTCTACCTCCCTGAGGAGACTAATGTCAATAACTTTATGTGCATTCTTTAATATTCCTCCAAGGTTACAGAAATGCCCACCCAACACACATACACATACACACACACATTTTTAAAGTTCCTTGGTGTTATAAATTATATAGCCAATATTAATCTGTAACTTATTTTTCTTCATTTAATTATAGATCCACTATGGATAGCCCTACAGATCAACAGATATATTTTTCACATTTGGAATAGCTACCGTCATATCCTAGGTTACCCCATAAAAACCTGAGACAAAGGCTTGCTGGCAGGCAGTTTATTCTAGAAAATGATCCCAAGGAGCAGTACTAGAGGACTGAGAAGAGTGATGCAGGGGTGAAGGGAAACTACTGACCACCTAGCTGGTCAGAGGTAGGGGAAACTGGGGTTTTTGAGTTGTATAAAATGCACTGCAGAGTTGTCTGCCCAACAGACAGGAACTATTTAGATACAGGCTCCCACTCACAAGTGATCAAGGTCTGTTTCATGCCCTACACAATATCAGGTTTACATATGTGTTAGAGGAGTTGAGTTTCTACCTACAAATGTCCCCAGTATTAACAACAAGTCTCTGGGCATAAAGCAAGAAATATGTGATGTAGCTGAAGCCCGTGCTGTCAATTATACCCACAAGCAGCTGGTTGCTACAGCAACAGCTGGAGTAAAATGTGGACTGAGAGGATGTGAGATGATACCCATGAGATGTCTAAAACAACTGCATAGTGTTTCATAATGTGTGTGTACCCCATTTGTTTAAATATACACTGTTGGATAGATATTTGTGTTGCTTCTGGTTTCATTTTTTGCCACCACAATGTTTCAGTGAATATCCTCAGGTACATATTCTTATGTACTAGTGCTTTTAGGTCTATAGAATAGATTCTCCAGAGTGGAATTGCTGTTTTGAAGCACTTTTAATCTATTAGCTTATGCATTCCTCCTCCCGCATAGTTAGTATGGATGACATCATTTTTCACATGAGGAATCAGGGGCACGATGGAGTCTAGGAAGTGAAAGCAGTTAGATTTTTTTTTTAATGGCTGCTGAAAGATTAGATTCCCCAAATATTCTGGAACCATAGAAAAATATGGCATTTCGACATGATTAAACCAATGTGTTTTTATTTTCTTGGCTTGTAAATCATGTTTCCAAGCAGCCATTTAAGCATCCTGTCTTCAGAGAGAAGAGACTGCGGTCTAGAAGAATTCTTTTTTTGTTTTGCACCAAAAGGTGAGGTAGAAAGACCAATCCTTGCAGGCAAACTTGCCCATAAGGTTATATTGGGGTGGGGTGCATGATCCTTAGTTGAGGTATAAGGTTGACTGTATGAGCAAAAGACTCAGTGGGTCTTGTTACAGGGGAGAACTTCTGGGCTCTGAGTGAGATAACAGACCCCATGTTCACTAACTCATCTTATGTTTTAGGAGATATCAGGGCAACTAGCTATGGGGCAGGACAGGGGAATGGACAAGTTATAGAGTGTGTGATTGGGACTGGATTGCAGAAGTCATAGGCTGCAAAATAGCTCAATACGTTAGAGTAGCTTTCAAGTCACCATGTATGAGAATTTTGAAAAAAGGACAGTGTTATATTCATTTTGTGACCCTGGTATTAAGGAGATGCTCTTCTAAACATAGAAGAAGGACTTATATTCAAATTGAGCAAAGAACAAATAAGCTCCAATATCTCTCCCTTATGAGACAGAGATTTCTGCAGGCTGATGATGCTTCAGTCATTTCAGTTCAACCTTGAATGCACTTGTTCTCCTGACCAGTCCTCTTAAGGACAAAGGCCTCACAGACAGTGCAAGTGAATCAACCTTCAACAAGTATAACCAAATAAGCTTGAATATGGCATTTTATGTTTTGTTATTTTTCTTCTGCTGTCATAATTAATTATCACATTTATTATCTCACAATTTCTGTAGTCAGGAGTCCTGGAGACCTTGGCTGTGTCCTTTGTTTAAGGGCTCACAAAGCTGAAATTCAGGTTTGGATCTGCTGCTTTTGTTGTTGGATGCCTTGGGTAAGAATCTATTTCCAAAATCATTCAGGTTTTCACTGAATGAATTTTCTTGTAGTTGTAGGGAGGAGGTCTCTGTTTCTTTGCTGGTTGCCATCCAAGGACCAATCTTTGCTCCTTGAGCTGCTTGCGTTCTTGCTCGTACTTCCATGTGGCTCCCTTCAGCAGTCATGGGTTGAGTGCCTCTCACACTTTCAATCTCTTTCATTTCTCCTTTTTGCATATCTCTCTGATTTCAGCCAAAGAAAGTTACCTGGTTTTAAGGATTTGTGTGATTAGATTAGGACCACTGGAAAAACTATTTTAAAGTTTTATGACCTTAATTGTATTTGCAAAATCTCTTTTGCCATCTATTGTAACATTTTTTTCCATTCTAGATATTATGGCATGGACCTCTTTGGTCTATTCTGCCTACCACATAGAATGGACAAAGTGTTAATAGAGCCAGAAGGTGGTAATACTATCTGGAGAAAAGGCAGTATGGAGAAAGGCTTCATCAGAGAAGTAGCACTTCAACTGTGTTTATATGTAGTAATGTCATTTAATCAGAGAAGTGGGTACATGAAAGTTATTTTGGGCAAGTACAAAGTTGGGAATACATGCAAACACTCGACCATGTTTGACATAGGCAAGTGATCCAGCATAGTTAAATATGCCTGAATTTAAACCATGGTTGTGCTACATTAGTAGCTATGTATCCTGGACTAATCCTTTCTTCTCTTAGCCTTGGTTGCTTCTTCTGTTGAATAGGGGTGATCATAGTATCCATTTTACAGAATGTAAACATAATTAAATGAATACAAATACCAAAGCACAAAGCACTGTATCTTTACCACTGCAAATGCAAAATCAAAGAAAACTACTATCATGAACATTCTGTTGTTTTTATTATTAGAGCTAGAGAGGATTGGGAAGGTAGAGAAGTAGCAGCAGCTGAGTGAGGTTGAGCATATAGGCTGGGGTCAGAGTTTGAAGCTAGAGTGGGATAGTATTAATCACGGTTCTTTTTTTTTTTTTTTAAGATATCATTTATTTGAGAGGTAGAGTTAGAGACAGAGGGAGAGATCTTCCATCCGCTGGTTTGTTCCTTCCCCAAATGGCCACAATGGCTGGAGCTGGGCTCATCTGAAGCCAGGAGACAGGAGCTTCTTCTGGGTGCCATGCGAGTGCAGGGGACCAAGCATTTGGGCCATCTTCTACTGCTTTCCTAGGCCTTAGCAGAGAGCTGGATTGGAAGAGGAGCATCAGAGACTTGAACCGGCGCCCATATGGGATGCCGGAGCTGTAGGCTGAGGTTTAATCTGCTGTGCCACAGGGCAGGCCCCAATCCCTTCTTTTTTGATCCTTGTTTTCTTTTGGCTTCACTGACATGACTCTTCTATTTTGAAGTTTCCATCTTAGTTTCTTTCCAGTCAGTTATATCTTTAGTCCTCCAATGGCCGCTACAGCCGGTGCTGTGCTGATCCAAAGCCAGGAGCCAGGCGCTTCTTCCTTGTCTCCCATGCGGGTGCAGGACCCAAGCACTTGGGCCATCCTCCACTTCCCTCCCAGGCCACAGCAGAGAGCTGGACTGGAAGAGGAGCAACCAGGACTAGTACCCAGCACCCCAACTGGGACTAGAACCCGGGGTGCTGGCACCACAGGCGGAAGAACAGCCAAGTGAGCCATGGCACTGGCCAAGAGCTAACAAAACTCTTAATGAGATTTCTTCCTGGACACTCTGCTGTCTTGAAAGCTTGTGACGTTAGCCCTTAGGTTCTTTAGATACAGATGAAAACACTTAGGGCCACCTGTTCTCTGTGAACTCTAAAGCAGTGGAAGAGGCAGAGTGGCACATGTTCCCTTGAACATGAAGAAAATGAGAATTATGAAGTATATGGCACAAGGCAGAATCATTTCCCTAAAGAGCATGGCTGCATCCTCTCCAAATATGGATTTCATTGTCCTAGGATAACATGCTTGTACTTACCAAGAGTATAAGTACAGCTACAGCTTTCTCACCTATAAGGCATCTTATTTACCTAGCATGGCCTGTGTAGAAACCACACACAACACATCTTTCAGGAACACTTGTGATTTTTCCCCCTTAAAATGCAGGAAATTTAGCCTCTTATAGATTGCAAGCAATTCTAAAATTTTCCCAAGAGATTTTTCCTTCAATTCTTTGTGCCAAAATGCAATTTATTTTAAATGCTCTTGAATTTCTTAGGACTTTAATAGATTTAATGAATGTTTGGCTATTATTTCTCACATCAGTTTTATGTGAGAAATTATGAACAGCTGTGAGTTTTAGAGGCAAGTTCTTTATTGTGGTCTATAAGACTAACTTGCTTCTTGGCTGGCAGGTGGACATTAGGCATTTAAAAACTTTTACACTCTTAATGTCATAAGGTATAATAAGAAAATGCATTTAATTCACTGTGGTGGATATCAGAAATAAAAATAGTAACTGCATCAGTGTTGATATCCACTAGTCCTCCTCATTCTGATCTCTGCAGGGAGGAAAAGCACAAAAAACCATCCAGGACCACAGTGGACACAATAGATGGGGAAGCACCAAAGATGGTTATAGACACATGCAACTGGAAGGCAAGGTGCACAAGAAATAATGTGGGGTTCAGATCCCAGGAGCAAGATATTAAAGTTTTTATGGAATAAGTGGGGGGATTATAAACACAGTCCTCCTGGAGGCTGTCTTTATTCATTTGTCAACCAAGAGTTGAGGGCATTGAGCCAGGTATACTTTGTGTAGGTAGGAACTCTTAGTTTTAGTGAGATGAAAGCAAGGTGAGACATAGGGACAAAAGAGATAGCCAGACTCCTAATATTTTCACTGTAAGTTTAAAGAAAGAGGGGCAGAGGGAGGCTAGTTGACTTTTGAGGCTTCAGTATTGTGTGACTGAGTTTCTTAAGCCAGGGGAGAAAACACAGGTTTGAGGCAAAACCCTGAGTATGACTGACAAGTTCTGTGGCCTGGTTCATGGTGTGAACTCAAGGACCAGCCCTCATTCAGTTGAGACGGGAGCTTCTCTCTCATCCAAATGGCACAAGACTGGTGGGACAGCAGCATCCATGCAATTCTTAGCACAAACTACAACATGGAAAAACTGAGTTGTTTCCAGAAAAGAAAATTGTGTGGCAGACCACAGCCTTCTGATTTAGATATTCTTGTGAAAAAGAAAAAGAAAGCAATTATGAAGTTTGTCATGTGTTATTAGAGAAACATCTTCCCATTCAGCTCTAGTATTCTTTGAGACGATTTGGTTTCCACCTGGCTGCCCAAAGAGAATTGCTTGGCTGCTATAGCAACTGTGTCCCTGGATATATGACAGTTGACAAAAACACTCTTTATATGCTCATTTTTATGCTTAGGAATGTAGTCTGAGCTGGTACAATGGTTCAGGTAACAAACTGGATGACAAAATTGCTGTAAGATGATGTTGTAATACCCCTTCATCTCACACCTCACATCCTATTCAACAAATCCAGTCAACCCCCACCACGCTGACCCTGGTTCAGTCACTACCTTCTCTCACTTGGATTCTTGCATTGGCCTCAGAATGGATCTCCCATTTCTCCACTTGTCTTTCTCCTGTCCACTCTAAACAGCTATCAGATTGGTCCTTTTAAAGTGTAATTCAGATGGCTTTATTCTTTCATTTAAGCCTTCTACTGGTATATGAATCTGCTTCAAAATTCTGAATAAGAAAGAATTTGATTTCCGTGGTTTACAATTAAGCATTCATTTCTATCATCTACAGATCAGTTGGGTTGGCTCAGGCTCAGGCTTTAGGGAAGATGAATGTTACTCTGGGGCTCTGACTGAAGAGCCAATCACTACCTGCAGGAACAAACTTGAAAACTATAGCCCTCACTACAGCTTCCAAGGACACATATGATCTAGTCAGTGGCTCCCTTTTGGAAGTCATTTCCTACGACTTTTCACTTTTCTCCCCTGTTGCAGATGATCTGTTCTCAGTTTCCATCCTTTCAACCCTCCATATATATGAAGTACCGCCAAAAAGTTCATAGAAAGAAATGAATCATGAATTTCAATTTTTCTTTTCATCAGAGAAACTTGTCTTTAATTTTTTTTCCTTTAAACCTTTTGAAGTACCCATGTATTCATGTTCCTGGACATTTGCATCTTCTTCCCCTTGGCCTTGTCCTGACTGCTGTTCTAATGACATTTCCAAAAAAGGTCTTCCCTGGCTGTTCTGTTCCACACAACAGCACTCAACACACTGCTTCTTCTCAACGTGCTTTATTTTCTTTTCTCAGCACTTCACTGCAATGTGTTGTAAGTTTATTTGATGTTTGTCCCCTCCGTGAGACCTTAAGCTCTGTGAAGGCAGGGATGCTGATGTTTGCAGCTGGTGTGGGAGCTTCAAATACCATTGTTGAGTGAATAAAAAACACAATTGTATTATTTTCCAGGTTCTTTTCATTTTCTGTTGCCCTTCAAAAGCTTTGAAGACTTCAATATATATGCATCTAACCATGTAAACAGATAAAACACTCTCAGACATAAGCAAAGTTTTCGATTTTTATGTTTTGCTCTATAGATTATGACACACAAGCTCCTTCCACAGATGGAAAATATTGTTCTGAGCAATTTTTTCTTGTATTTTTGCTTCCCAGTAGTTCCTTCAGGTTTTGGAAATGGAAGGCCTAAGGGTTTTGTCATGAGCTTTGATCTAGTATTGCTTGAGTTGATGTACTTCGGATTGTTTGTGTATTTGTATATATCAGAGATTAGCAAACTTTACATTGCGTGCCAAGTTTCTAACTTCTCTTTTTTCATTTTTGTTTTAACTTTTGGTGAAATGCAGAAGCTTACTTTCCTGGATAAAGTGTGTGTACATTAGAATGTAGAAGTGTTCTTACATTTCAGGACTAGAGAGATGACCAAAAGTGAAGGATCTGAGGAGGACTATAGATGACCACAGGCCATGCAGACCACGAGTAACTACTCTTTCACAAGGAGAAGGATGTGAAACTCACATATCTTATACCTACTCTGTGGGCCAGGCCTCGTCATGCATCAGCCACAAGAAGGGTGGTGTCTACAACAGAAAGGTTGGGGTCATTCCCAGAAATAATTCCCATCAATCACCAACTTGGGAAATAATTTGGAAGAAGGGCTGTGATTTTAAGTCCTAGGAACAAAGTCACCAATCTGAACTGGGGCAAGCAATCAATGTATTGTGCTGAGCAGCAAGGGAACCAGGAAATCAGTTAAGACCCCCATGTAGAAAAGGAGCGAGCTATTGAGGCGCAGTTCTAGAAGCTATTCTGTGAGTGTAGTTCATGTGCATGGTATTCCCCTCAGCCCAGGTAAAGCATGTGATTGAGCTGAACCAGGCACTATGAGTGCTCAGGAGTTTTGTTTAGATTCAGTTCAATATAATGATTTAATGTTTTTAAAGATTTATTTATTTATTTGAGAGGTACAATTCAGAGAGAGAAGGAGAGACAGAGGTCTTCTATCTGCTGGTTTACTCCCCGAATGGCTGCAGGACTCAGGGCTGAACAAGGCTGAAGCCAGGAGCTAGGAACTTCTTCCCAGTCTCCCATGTGGGAGCATGAGCCCAAGGACTTGGGCCATCTTCTGCTGCTTTCCCAGATACAATAGCAGGGAGCTGGATTGGAAGTGGAGCAGCCAGGACCCCAACTGGTGCCCATAGAGGATGGCAGCACTTTAGGCATGGGTTACCCCACTGTGCCACAGTGCTGGACTTTTTTTTTTTTTTTTTTTGACAGGCAGAGTGGACAGTGAGAAAGAGAGAGAGAGAGAAAGGTCTTCCTTTGCCGTTGGTTCACCCTCCAATGGCCGCCGTGGCCGGCACGCTGCGCTGATCCGAAGGCAGGAGCCAGGTGCTTCTCCTGGTCTCCCATGGGGTGCAGGGCCCAAGCACCTGGGCCATCCTCCACTGCACTCCCGGGCCACAGCAGAGAGCTGGCCTGGAAGAGGGGCAACCGGGACAGAATCCGGCGCCCCGACTGGGACTAGAACCTGGTGTGCCGGCGCCGCTAGGCGGAGGATTAGCTTGTTGAGCCGTGGCGCCTGCCTGACAGTGCTGGACTTTAATACTACACTTTCAGCAATGTACAGATCAATCAGACAGAAAACCAGCAAGGAAATAGCAGATTTAATCAACACTATAGACCAAATGGAGCTAACATATATCTGTAGAACTTTTCATCCTACAGTTGAAGAATACACATTCTTCTCACCAGTGCATGGAACTTTAGCTAGGATTGACCAAATACTAGGCCATAAAGCAAATCTCAGCAAATTCAAAAAAATCAAAATTATACCCTGCATCTTCTCAGACCACAATGGAGTGAAGCTGGAAATCAGCCACCCAGGGATCTCTAGAACATACTCAAAGACATGGAGACTGAACAACATGTTCCTGAATGAACAGGGGGTCATAGAAGAAATTAAAAGAAAAATAAAAATATTTCTGGAAACAAATGAAGACAACACAAAATATCAAAATTTATGGGATTTAGCTTCCAAAGTAACCACCACTGCTGAGGGGATGGCCAAGTAGTGTCAGTAACATTGCAGGTAGAACTGTAAATTTCCTGTTAGAGATGCCACCTGTATTCACCTGGCCAGCTCTCCTCCTAGGCCAGCTAAGTAATGGAAGTCAACAGGGTGCCTTCCCCAAGGAGGTTCACACTTCCCTTAAGATGTAACACATGTGAAGAGATAAGTCTGGGCCTCATATCTGACAAGGCCTTATCTCTTCACATGTGTTACCTGCAATGTTACCTTGGGCCTCTACACCCACATGGGAAACCTGGAAGAAGCTCCTGGCTCCTGGCTTCGGATTGTCACAGCTCTGGTTGTTGAGGCCAATTGGGGAGTGAACAATCAGAATGAAGATCTCTCTCTCTCTGCCTCTCCTGTTTCTCTGTGTAACTCAGACTTTCAAATAAATAAATAAATCTTTAAAAAAAAGAAATGAAAGGGATACAAATTGGGAAGGAGGAAGTCCAAATATACTTATTTGCAGATGACATGATTCTATATATAGTGGATCCAAAAGACTCCACTAAGAGACTATTCTAACTCATAGAAGAGTTTAGTAAAGTAGCAGGATATAAAGTCAATACACAAAAATCAACAGCCTTTGTATACACAGACAATGCCAAGTCTGAGAATCAGTTTCTAAGATCAATCCCATTCATGATAGCTATAAAAAAATCAAATATCTCAGAATAAATATTAAAGATCTCTATGATGAGAATTACAAAACATTAAAGAAAGAAATAAGGCATACCAAAAAAATGGAAAAAAACTTCCATGTTCATGGATTGGAAGAATCAATATATTCAAAATGCCTCTTCTTCTGAAAGCAATTTATAGATTCAATGCGATACCAATCAAAATACCAAAGACATCCTTCTTAGATATAGAAAAAATGATGCTGATATTCACATGGAGGCACAAGAGACCTTGAATAGCTAAAGCAATCTTATATAACAAAAACAAAGCAGAAGGCATCACAATGCCAGATTTTAAGACATACTGCAAGGCAGTTATAACCAAAACACCTGGTACTGATACAAAAAGATGGATAGACCAATGGAACAGAATAGAAACACAAGAAATCAATCCAAACATCTACAACCAATTTATTTTTGACCAGGGAGCCAACACCAATCCCTGGAGCAAGGAGAGTCTCTTCAACAAATGGTGCTGGGAAAACTGGATTTCCACATGCAGAAGTATGAAGCAAGACCACTACCTTACACCTCACACAAAAATCCACTCACCATGGATTAAAGATCTAAATCTATGATACAACACCATCAAAATATTAGACAACATTGGGACAACCCTGTAAGACATTGACAGAGGAAAGGAGTTCTTGGAAAATACCCCAGAGGCACAGACAGTCAAAGACAAAATTAACAAATGGGATTACGTTAAATTGAGAAGGTTCTGTATGGCAAAAGAAACAGTCAAGAAAATGAAGAGGAATCTGGAAAACATCATGCTGAGTGAATTAAGCCAGTCCCAAAGGGACGAATATCATATGTTCTCTCTGATCAGTGACAACTAACCAAGCACCTAAAAGGAAACCTGTTGAAGTGCAATGGACACTATGAGAAACAATGACCTGATCAGCCCTTGTCTTGACTGTTAAGGAACAACTTAATACTTTATCCCTTTTAGTATTTTTTTGTTCTACTTAATACTATTAGTTGAACTCTTTAATTAACACACAATTACCCTTAGGTGTTTAAATTTAACTGAAAAGTGATCCCTGTTAAAAATAAGAGTGGGAATAAGAGAGGGAGGAGATGTACAATTCAGCACATGCTCAATCGGACTTGCCCCAAATGGTAGCGTTAGAAATGTGCCAGGGGATTCCAATTCAATCCCATCAAAGAGGCATGTATCAATGCCATCTCACTAGTCAAAGTGATCAATTTCAGTTCATAATTGATTATAATGATAAGATTAAGAGTCAAAGGGATCACATAAACAAGACTAGTGTCTGCTAATACTAACTGACATAAGTAAAAAGGAGAGAATGATCCAACACGGGAAGTGGGATGCACAGCAGACTCATAGAATGGCAGATTTCCTAAACAATACTCTGGCCTCAGAATCAGCCCTTAAGGCATTCGGATCTGGCTAAAAAGTCCATGAGAGTATTTCAGGCATGGAAAGCCAAGACACTCTGGCAAAAAAAAAAAAAAAAAAAAAAAAAAAAAAACAACAACAACAAACAAACAAACAAAAAAGGAACTAAATGAAAGATCTCTGTGAGTGAGATCCCAGTGGAAAGAACAGGCCATCAGAGAAGGAGGTACCTTTCTCTGAAGAGAGGAGAGAACTTCCACTTTAATTATGGCATTGTCTAAGTAAGATCAGAGTTTGTGAACTCAAGAGGCTTCCATAGCCTTGGCAGCTCATGACAAGAGTCTAGGGAGATTACTGATGCCATAAACAAGAGTGTCAATTGTTAAATCAACAACAGGAGTCACTGTGCACTTGCTCCTCATGTAGGATCTCTGTCCTTAATGTGTTGTACTATGTGAATTAATGCTATAACTAGTACTCAAACAGTACTTTACACTTTGTGTTTCTGTGTGGGTGCAAACTGTTGAAATCTTTACTTAGTATATACTAAATTTATCTTCTGTATATAAAGATAATTGAAAATGAATCTTGATGTGAATGGAAGGGGAGAGGGAAGGGTTGTGGTGGGAGGGAGGTTATGGGAGGGGAAAAAGCCACTGTAATCCAAAAGCTGTACTTTAGAAAATTATATTTATGAAATAAAAGTTAAAAAAAATAATCTTGCACACATAACTAGTCCAAAAAGAAAATTAATTTATCTTTAATGTCATTTCCCATTAATATATTGAGGTATTTTGATATGATTCTCACAAAAGCTAGGCATTAGGAGTAATCTGTGCACACCTGCACGTGAGCATACAGTATAACAAATACAAATAGATACGAAAAGTGCTTCAAGTTTAAATATTTACTGCATGTTAACTCAAGAAAATGTATCCTTTAAGAGTCAAAAACTATTTTTAACTCAAAATAATATGTAATACTTTTAAATAGAATTCTATAAACAGATCTATATGTTGAAAAAATAATTTAAAAAATTATTAAAGATGAAAAGAAAGGACTAAAAAGAAAGGATGTAAGAATAAATATTTGGGCCTATTTCTAAATCCAAATTTCTTCTTTCAGAACTTTAATAAGATATTTTGATCCTAATCGAGGTGACATTTCAGACTATACATTTATAAATTATTAAAGTATGTAGTTTAAGTAAAGCATTTTCATATATAACAACAAATATTTCAGCATCTTTCAATTTTAATTTGCCATCGCTTTATTGCACCTCTACTTGTAGCTTTAGCTTAGTATGCTGACATACAAGACACACCTTTGAAAAATACATAACATATACTTACATTGGCAGTAGTGAAGATAACAGTAGGCAAACCAAACTTATTCATGTAATTGTTTTAGGCACTAGATTGTTTTAAATAAACACTGATTAAAATGGCATTCCAGAATTTTAAACTGTTTTATTAAGTTTTTTCTTTTTGTAGGAAATCACATTGCCTAGGAAAGACACTGATAAGCAAGGCTTTCTAGGCTTATCCTGGATTCAAAGAATTACTTTTTCTGTTCTGTCTGAGTTTTTCAAATGCCCATTGAGTTCCTTTTTCACATTTTGCATGTTACCAATTGAGGATAGTTTGAAGTCAATTATCTTGAACAACAGAAGTAGTTCCTTGTTCATTCATGTGAAGTTTTAATGACAGGATCTGGCACAAAATTGGTATTCTTTAACATTAGTGTCACACTTTTCACAGCCTTAAATATTTTCTCATTTTTTACCATTGTTTCCTCATTCAACAAATATTGTTTTTAAAAGATTTATTTTATTTATTTGAAAGACAGAGTTACAGAGAGTGGTAGAGACACAGAGAGAGGTCTTCCATTCACTCCTCAGATGGCCACAATGGCTGGAGCTGAGCTGATCTGAATCCAGGAGCCAGGAGCTTCTTCCAGGTCTCCCAAGTGGGTGCAGGGGCCCAAGGACTTGGGCCATCTTCCACTGCTTTCCCAGGCCATAGCAGAGAGCTTGATTGAAAGAGGAGCACCCGGGACTAGAACTGGTGCCCATAGTGGATGCCAGTGCTTCAGGCCATGGCTTTAACCCGCTGTACCACGGCTCCAGCCCCTAAATAAATATTTATGGAAGGCCAGAGAGTCTTATAAAAAGGTACATATTATTGAATTGCCTCAGTGAGCTGTATTATGGCACTGTACAGGGTTTAGGTCAAGACTAAAATCAAATGATGGGGTCTTTTTACATTTTCCAATATGTCTAACAGTATTTATTAATATTAACAACATTTATTATTAATAATATTTCTAATCACATCTTACCAGTTATGGCCTTCAGTTTTTCTGTATATAAAATTTCCTACTAATTTCCCAAATTCTCTGTACTAAAACATGATGTCATCATTCATTAACAGTATTTTTCTTTAAACAACACTGTTAATTTATGACATGCTTTAGTTATCTATTGTTGTATAACAAGTTACTTTAGAATTTAGCAACTAAAATCAACAAATTATTATTGTCCTGCAAAATTTATGAAAATCATGAATCCCAAAGGGACTTAGTTGGGCAGATTTGGCTTAGGTTTCTCTGATGAATACAGTCAAAATGTCAGCGACGGCTGCAGCCATTTGGGAATCCGAAATGGAGCCTACAGTTCCTGCTGCCCACAGGCTTATCCTACTCTGTTGACAAGAGGCCTCATCTCTTTGCCATGTGCCTCTCCATCGGGTAGCCTGAATTGGCACCTAACTTCTCCCAGAATTCACAATCCAAGAGAGCAATGGAGAGGCAGCAATTCCTTTTATGACATTTTCCATCACTTCCACCACTTTGTATTGTTTGTGAATCATTAAGTCCACGTAAGGGGACAGGAATCAGCCTTCACTCTTTGGAAAGGAAGATTATCTAAGAATTTGTGGATACAGTTTAACATACCACAATCATGAAATCATTAACGTTATTTAAGCCATTCCCATACTTCTACAAATGAGGAAACTGAGTCATAAGGTATAGTGACATGTGAAAATTCTTATTACTCTCATATTTTTTCCTTGTGAAAATTGAATATTTATTTATCTTAGTACTTTGAACTTTCTAACTTCAGCTTTTGTTTTTAGTTTTAAAAAAATATTCTTGGAACCATCTGGCCATTGTGATCATCTGGTGAGCCAACCAGAGAATGGAAAAGCTTGCCCTCTCTCCTTCTCTCTCTGTAACTGAGTTTAAAAATAAATAAATCTTTAAAAAATAAAAAATATTCTATCATTTTTATGGCTTTTGTTTTTTATTTTTGGAGGATTTATTTATTTATTTTGAAAGTCAGTTGGAGAGAGAGCAAGCGAGCGAGAGATCTTCTACTCCCTGGTTCACTGCCCAGATGGCTGCAATGGCCACTGCTGGGCCAGGCTGAATCCAGGAGCCAAGAGCTTCATCCAGGTCTCCCGTATGGGTGGCAGGGGACCAAATACTTGGAACATCTTCTGTTGCTTTTCCCAGATGCATCAGCAGGGAGTTGGATCGCAAGTGGAGCAGCCAGGACTGCTGAGAACCAGTGCCAATATGGGATATCAGTGTCACAGGCAGCAGTTTAACCTGCCATGCCACAAGGGAGGCCCCTGCTTTCTTTCTTATATCTAAAGGATACTCCAAAGTTTTCATAGAAAATGGAATTAAAAGATAATTTTGTTTTCGCTGCCAGAAACTCATCGAAGTGAATGATGACTATAAACTTTGTACTTTTTATGAGAAGTGTACGGTCACAGAAGTTGCTGCCGACACTTTTAGTGAAGAATGGAAGGGTTATGTGGTCTGAATCTGTGGTGGGAATGACGAACAAGGTTTTCCCATGAAGCAAGGTGTCTTGATCCTAGGCTGGGTCCACCTATTGTTGAGTAAGGGGCATTTCTGTTACAGACCAAGGAGAACTGGAGAAGGAAAGCACAAATCTGTTTGGGGCTGCATTGTCGATATCAATTTGAGTGTTCTCCACTTGGTTACTGTAAAAAAGGGAGAGAAAGCTATTCCTGGATTGACAGATACCACAGTGCCTCATTGCCTGGTTCCTAAAAGAGCCAGCAGAATTCACAAACTTTTCAAACACTAAAGAACATGATGTATGCCAGTATGTTACAAGAAAGACTTTAAACAAAGAAGGTAAGAAACCTAGGGCCAAAGCACCCAAGATTAAGCCACTAGTTACTCCATGCAAGTGTATTGCTGTGAAGAAACTTGTACTAACAAGAACAAGGAAGAGGCTGCAGAATGGCCAAACCTTTGGCCAAGAGAATGAAGGAGGCAAAAAAAAAAAAAAAAAAAAAAAACCACCAGGAACAGATTTTCAGGAGATGTGGGCTGTCTTCTCTGAGAGTGTCTACTTGCAAATCTGAGTCTAGTAAATAATAAATTTTAACAACAACAGATATATAAGAATGGGTTTCAAATCTCAAAAAAACCCACGTAATATTAAAATAGATTTCAAAAATTATTTTGCACCGAAGCAAGCATCTTTTCAGTCCCTTTCCCATTGCTTCTCAGCCTTTGGCTAAGATCAAGTGTAAATCCCTTTCCCAAAAAATTTTATACTGTTATATTTTTCTTCTTTTTAAAAAAGTATACATATTTACTGTGTATTATGTGATGCTTCATTGCATGTATACATTGTGTAATATCCAACCAGGGTAAATGTATTTAGCATTTCTTTATAGCAAAAGTATCCAAAACACTATCTTCTAAGTTTTTTAATAGAGAAATATACAGTATATTAACATTACCTATAGACACACTACTACTGTGCAAGAGAATCCCAGAAATTTTTACTAACAAATAAGAAGAAAATATAAGAAAGAAGAAAACTCACTAGTAAGAATAACTCCAAGAACTAATCCAGAATTCTCTAATATTCTAAAGATAGAATATAAACCATTTATGTCTTTACTGTGAACAACCAGAAATAATTCTAATCACTATATTTAAAAGGTTGAGACAGGCATTACTGAAAGGGCAAAGGTAAAATCAAAAATTCAAGTGTGGGGAGAAATGGAGCACAAATGTAGAGTCCTTTGTTAGGCTTGCTTATCTCTTAGTCTCCCATGTGGGTGCAAGAGCCCAAAACAGTTGGGCTGTCTTCGACTGCTTTCCCCAGAGCATTAGCAGGGAGCTGGATTATAAGTCGAGTAGCTGGGACTAGAACTGGTGTCCAAATGGGATGTCAGTGTCTCAGGCAGCGACTTCACCTGCTACCACACAATGGCCAGCCCCAGTTCTTATTTTCTTATCACTTGTGTTTCTTTCCCTATCTTTATAAGCAACATTGTCATTCCAAGATAGCTTGATATGGCCAAAAGAAGAGCAAGAACCTATAACAGACTTACCAGAAATAATAAACAAGGGATCAAATATAACACTAGAAAAAATCATTTAACCACAAATGAAGATTTTAGAGAGACAGAAAAGAATTACAATAAAAATACAAAACACATATCAAAATGGCAGAAGTAAGACCTTGTCTATCAATAATTACCTTTAATGTCAATGGACTAAAGTATCCCACTAAAATACAGAGAATAACCAAATTATTTTAAAAAAAAGAGAGAACCCCATTACATGCTGATTAAAAGAAATTCAGTTCACATTTAAGCACACATTTAAATTGAAAATAAAAGGATGGAACAAGATTTTCCTTTCAAATGGAATGCAAAATAAAACAAGAATAGCTACATTTCTAGCAGATGGAATAAATTTTAAATCAAACTCAGTAAAAAGAAATCAGAGAGTTCATTATATAATAATAAAGGGTTCAATCCAACAAGAGGAAATATCATTTATAAATATATATGAGTTCAACACTGGAGAACCCAAATACATAAAACAAATATTTATAGACCTAAAGGGAAGATGGATTCCAATACAATAATAGCAGAGGACTGTAACACCCCATCATCAGAAATGGACAGATGATCTCTACAAAAAGTCAACAAAGAAACAACAGAGTTAAATTTCACTTTAGATCAAGCGGACCTAACAAACAGCTATAGAGTTTTCCATCAGCTGCAAAAAAACCATTCTTCTCAGCAGCACATGGAACATAATGTTCTCCAGGTTTATCCATGCTGTCATAAATGACACTTTTGCTTTTTAGGGCTGAATGGTATTGTTATGTGTACATATACATATACATAATGTGATATTCTTATTATATAGTTATGCATATATAACACATATATACCTATTATGGCATTGCTATGTATATATCATATACACATAAAGCACATTTTATTTTAGTTATTCATTCATCTCATCTATTGATGAGCACTTAGGTTGATTGTATATTTTAGCTATTGTGAATATTACTGCAATGAACATGAGAGATTGCTGATATCTCTTTGATATACTCATTACATAAACAAGTACTTTGGACATATACCCAGAAGTGGGTATAAATTTAAGACACAAACCATAAAACTGCAGAAGAAAACAAAGGGGCAAAGCTCAATGACATTGGTCTGGGATTCGATTCTTGGATATGACCTCAAAAGCATAGAAGACAAAACAAAAAACAGTCAAATGAAATTTCATCTAACTAAAAAGTTTCTTCACAGCCAAGGAAATAATAGAGTGAAGGGACAACTTAGGGTATGGGAAAATATGTTGCAAATCATCCATCTGATGGGGGTTAATATCAAAAATTTATAAGAAATTCAACTCAATACTAAAAAGCAAATAACGTGATTTAAAATGGGCAAAAGAGCAGAACAGAAAAATTTCAACAAAGAACACTTAAATGGCCAACCAGTATAGGCAAAAATTCTTAACATCTCTCAGGGAAAGGCAAATCAAACTACCATGAGATATCACTTTAGAGGTGAAAGGCCCATACATTTTATATAATGGCTAACTTACACTCACACAATAATATGTAACAGTTTCTTTTTTTCTACCTTCTCACAGATACTTATGTTTTATATTTTATATTCCAACTCCATGTAGAAATATTTCTTTTTTTCTTCCTTCCTCTCTCCCTCCTCCATCCCTCCCATCTTCCTTCCTCCCTTCTTTCCTCCCTCCCTCCCTCCCTCCTCCTCCTCCTCCTTCTTCTCTTCTTCTTCCCTCTTCTTCCCTTCCCTTCCCTTCTTCTTCCCTCCCCTCCCCTCCCCTGCCCTCCCCTTCCCTTCCCTCCACTTCCCTTCCCTTTCCCTTTTTTTCTTTCTTTTACACAGCACATACATAACTGTACATAGTTGGTCCTAACAAATACCTGCTTGGGTTCAAACCAAGAACACAAGCACTAACATTGAAAATGGATGTTTGAAGCACTAATAAACACTGCTCAGTATTCCAAATATGGAAGATGAAATCATTTACTTCCCAGGATAATCTATTTAAGCCTCAGAGGGAAAGTATGGGTAATGTGTCTATGGACCAACAGTTCCTCTTACAGAGTCTTTGTTTTTATCCTTAAAATATAGACTTCTTTTACTTTTTGGAACAGTTTTAGTTGCCTAGCAAAACTAAGCAGAGTATGGAGACAATTCTCTTATCCCTCCTCCCCCACATGTGCTGTCTCCCCACTGTTAACTTCCAGCACCAGAGTGGTACACTATTATAACTGACGAACCTACACTGACACATCATTATCATCACCAGAAGTCCACAGTTCACAATAAGGTTCATTCTTGGTGGTGTTCATTCTGTGGGGTTTTAAAGATGTAGATGACATATATCTACCACTGCAGTATCATACAGAATAGATTCACTGCCTTAAAGATCCACTGTACTCCACCTATTAATCCCTCCCCTTTTCTAATCCCTGGTACCCACTAATCTGTTCATTGCTCCTTTTTTTGTTGTTGTTGTTTTTATTTGACAGGTAGAGTTATAGACAGTGAGAGAGAGAGACAGAGAGACAGGTCTTCCTTCCATTGGTTCACCCCCTAAATGGCCGCTATGGCCAGTGCTACACCAATCCAAAGCCAGGAGCCAGGTGCTTCTTCCTGGTCTCCCATGCGGGTGCAGGGACCCAAGCACTTGGGCCATCCTCCACTGCCCTCCTAGGCCATAGCAGAGAGCTGGACTGGAAGAGGGGCAACCGGGACTAGATCCCAGCACCCATATGGGATGCCAGCGCCGCAGGCAGAGGATTAACCAAGTGAGCCACGGTACCGGCCCGTACTGCTCCTTTTTAAAACACTTAAAAAAAGTAAGCTTGCCTTTAGTGAGTTGAAAATATATTTATTCCCCTCATCATTTATCCTTTATTGCTACAATCTTTTCCTTTTATTCATGAACTTATTATACCTAATTTCCATGACTAAATAAATATATAGGCCGGCGCCGCGGCTCACTAGGCTAATCCTCCAACTTGCAGCGCTGGCACACTGGGTTCTAGTCCCGGTCAGGGTTCTGGATTCTGTCCCGGTTGCCCCTCTTCCAGGCCAGCCCTCTGCTGTGGCCAGGGAGTGCAGTGGAGGATGGCCCAAGTCCTTGGGCCCTGCACCCCATGGGAGACCAGGAGAAGTACCTGGCTCCTGCCATCAGATCAGCGCGGTGCACCGGCTGCAGCGCGCTGGCCGCGGCGGCCATTGGAGGGTGAACCAAGGGCAAAGGAAGACCTTTCTCTCTGTTTCTCTCTCTCACTGTCCACTCTGCCTGTCAAAAATCAATCAATAAATAAATAAATAAATAGGGGTGAGCATCAGACCTATTTCAGAGAACACAGATTTGCTGGCCATTTCCATCTCCTGTTTCCACTTCCTGCTAATGCAGACAATAGGAAGCAATAGGTGATGGCTGAAGTAGTTGGGCCCCTGCCACTCACATGGGAGTCCTGGACTGAGTTTTCAGCTCCTCGCTTCTGTCTGGCCCAATCCCAGCTTATGTGGGCATTTGGGGAGTGAGCCAAAGATGGAAACTCTGTCTCTTTGCCTGTCATATTAAAAAAAAAATCCCACAAAGGGAAGAAAAATTGAGCATTTGAAAAATAAGATGGTATAAATTGTATGATTTCTTCAGATACTTTTTATACCAATTGCTATCCATGTCTTGTTTATGGGGTGCAATTTGGTCGTGTTATTAGGTAATTTTGGTAAAATGTACACATTATGGATATATGATGAAGGGCTAGTGTTTAAGTACAACAAATATATGTGCATTTGAATTACATGGCCTTAAAGTGATGATTTCTGTAGTTTAGTATTAATTGCTAAAACACAATTTTTCCTATAAAGGTAGAAATGATAATATCCCTACATTCAAGGAAGAAATTACTTTTCAGCGTTATATAATTTAATTGGATTTGTTTTTAATAATGACTGATATGAACAGGTTAATTTGAAATATTAAGAAGCAGTGATTTCCTTAAAGAATTCACTAAAATTAGTTTTACTTCACAAATTATTTTGCTGTACTATATTGCTTGCCTGAGGGTCATTTGGGCTGAGGATCACACAGGCTGTAGGGTATAAAATAGAACAGGAAGAAATAATATCATCTAAAATAGATGAAAAATTTACATGCAAAAACCTGCTATGACATAAAAGAAATTTTATATTCAAAAACTTGTTACTGACACATTTTTTTTCCAAATATCTTCTGCTTTTCATGTACTTCAAGGCAATTTAAAATTCAATGTCCTGAAACTTATGGAGTTTAGTTAATAATCTAATAAAAGAAGTAATAGATTTACCAGCTGACAACACCTTTAAGTTGACTTGATTCATTACAATGAATTTCCTTTTTGCTGAGTTTTTAGGAATGATTATTACTAAGTGTGGTTTTGACATACATATTTCAGTTAATTTAGCTATAAGTTTGAATGGTATTTTGTTGCAGCGGGCTAAACAGCTGCTTGCAACATGGGAATCCAATGTCAGAGTGCCGGTTCTGTTCCTGGCCCCTCCACTTTGGCTCCAGCTTCCTGTTAATATGCCTGGGAAAACAGTTGATGATGGCCCAAGTGCCTGAGTCCCTGTCAGCCACATATAGAATGAAATTAGACTATCTCACATCAGATTTTGAAAATCAACTCAAAATGGATCAGGATATAAGATATGAAATCTAAAACTGACAGAACAAAACAAAGAGGGAAAGCTTTATAACACTGGTCTAGGCAGTGATTTTTTGGATATGACCTCATTGTTCAAGGTGAAACTGCTGGGGCTAAGTGTTGTGGCACATCGAGTTAAGCTGCTGCCTACAGTGCTAGCATCTCATATGAGCACTGATGTTGAGTCCCAGCTACTCCATTTTTGATTCAGTTCCCTACTAATATGCCTAGGAAAGCACCTATTTAAAATCCTATTTATAGCTAAAATAATTATTAGCAATATCAGGACTATCCTCTTAGGTTAGGGCTTTCTTACTGCAAGAATTTTCTTCAAAATATTTATAAATTAATATAAATTTCTTTAGCAAAATATGTGACAAACTCTAAATAAAAATGTTCTTTGTTCATTAATTTTGCACTTGATAAGTTTTTTTTATGTAAAAGGCACACACACACACACACACATACAGAGAATGAGAGAGAGAGAGAAAGAGAAAGAGAGAGAGAGAGAATCTCCTATCCACCATTACACTTCCCAAGTGCTTGCAACAGCTGGGGTTGGTTCAAGCTGAATCCAGAAGTCCTGGACTCAGGCCAGGTCTATCACATGGGTGGCAGGGACACAAGCACGTCAGCCATTAACAGCCTCTCAGTGTGACAATAGCAGGAGGCTGGAATTTAGAGTGGAGCCTGGACTTGAACCAAGGTACTCTGATATGGAATATGGGCATCACAAGCTGCATATGAAATGCTGTCTCAAAGCCTGCCCCCATTTTGCATGTGATAAATATTTATTGAACATTTTTCTAATAGGCATTGATCCCCATACATTGGTAAATGATGCAGATATGGCTTCTCCATGTAGGCATTTTATCACAATGGTAGAGAATGCTGTGTGACCGTTAGTGGTCTACCTTCATGGAATGGCTATTAAAACATCCCTAGAAATAGAATAGGCAAGAATATCTAGCTTAGTTCCATGAATTAGTGATATGGAATTGGCATTTCTAGGTTTCATCAAAATTCTATGCTAAGCTAAACATTATTGTTATCATCTAAGGTTTATTAATTTGTAATATTTTATTTGGATTTATAATGAAGAAAAGAATAGGTTATTGACAGCTATTTTCTTTTTTTTATTTCTTTTTTTAAACTTATATTTAGTAAATATAAATTTCCAAGGTACAGCTTATGGATTACAATGTTCCCCCCCATAACTTCCCTCCCACTCGCAACCCTCCCATCTCCTGCTCCCTTTCCCATTCCATTCACATCAAGATTCATTTTCAATTATCTTTATATACAGAAGATAAATTTAGTATATATTAAGTAAAGATTTCAACAGTTTGCACCCACACAGAACATAAAGTGTAAAATACTGTTTCAGTACTAGTTATAGCATTAATTCAAATTGAACAACACATTAAGGACAGAGATCCTAAATGGGTAGTAAGTGCACAGTGACTCCTGTTGTTGACTTAACAAATTGACACTCTTGTTTATGCCGTCAGTAATCTCCCTAGGCTCTTGTCATGAGTTGCCAAGGCTATGGAAGCCTTTTGAGTTCGTGGACATCGATCTTATTTAGACAAGGTCATACTCAAAGTGGAACTCAAAGTGGAAGTTCACTCCTCCCTTCAGAGAAAGGTACCTCCTTCTTTGATGGCCAGTTCTTTCCACTGGGATCTCACTCACAGAGATCTTTCATTTAGGGTTTTTTTTTTTTTTTTTTTTTTTTTGCCAGAGTGTCTTGGCTTTCCATGCCTAAAATACTCTCATGGGCTCTTCAGCCAGATGACAGCTATTTTCCAGATGCAGGCATAGCATAGCAGAAAGGCAGGCATGGTTTAGATCAAGAAATGTAATCTTTGATCATTTTTTAAAATATTAGTGTAACCATATATAATTCATTCAATCTCCCTATGGCATGAATTCAACATTTGTTAAATGAAAGGTTTAACCATTCTTTTTTATTTTAATTTTATCTGAAAGACAGGGGGATATGAGCGAGAGAGAGACAGAGAGAGAGAGAGAGAGAGACAGATCTATCATCTCACTCACTCCTCAAATGCCCACAACGTGCAGGGCTGCACCAGGCCAAAGCCAGGAGCCCAAAGTCAGTCTGGGTCTCTCACATAACAAGTAATTCAGCGACCATCAGGAGCACATTAGCAGGAAGGTGACATTGGAATCGTGCATTCTAATATGGGATACAGGAGTCCCAAGCAGCATTTTAAGTGCTGTCTCAAATACCCACCCTCCAAACTTATTTAATGAAAATCATATCAACAAATGCTTATTCCTTATGCCGTGGCCTTGTGCAAAGTATTTTTCAATATTCAATGGGTTACAGTAATAGTTTTCAATTCTGTCAAAGAGATCAGAATTCAGAATATGAGACTTAAAAATGAGGCAGAAGTAGATTTCATAAAACAGGAAATACTTAATTGCCAATAAGTGGTTCATGAAATAGTATCACAGAAACCAAAATGGGAAAAAGATTGGTTCATGCCGTAAAGAGAAGGGGAAGATTTGTTAGAAAGGTCAGGGGATGGAGGAATGAATTTTTAAAGATGGGCATTTGAATCATTGGAGTACATGAAGAATGTCCAGATGGAAAGTCTGTATAAAGACAATTCAGGGTCTATAATTGTATAATTCTTTTATTTATTTATTTATTTTTGACAGGCAGAGTGGACAGTGAGAGAGAGAGACAGAGAAAGGTCTTCCTTTGCCCTTGGTTCACCCTCCAATGGCCACCGGGGCCGGCGCGTTGCAGCCAGCACACTGCGCTGATCCGATGGCAGGAGCCAGGTACTTCTCCTGGTCTCCCATGGGGTGCAGAGCCCAAGCATTTGGGCCATCCTCCACTGCACTCCCTGGCCACAGCAGAGAGCTGGCCTGGAAGAGGGGCAACCGGGACAGAATCCGGCGCCCCAACCGGGACTAGAACCCGGTGTGCTGGTGCCGCAAGGCAGAGAATTAGCCTAGTGAGCCACGGTGCCGGCTCTATAATTGTATAATTCTTTCTAGGAACTGAAAAAAGATTTTCTAGCTGTAGACTAGAAAATGCTGCCTAAACAACAACTAGTCCCTCTCTATAAAGTTCTGTTTAGCAGGGGCCGGCGTTGTGGTGCAGTGGGTTAACGCCGTGGCCTGAAGTGCCGGCACCCCATATGGGCGCCAGTTCTAGTCCCGGCTGCTCCTCTTCCAATCCAGCTCTCTGCTGTGGCCTGGGAAGGCAGTGGAAGACGGCCTGAGTCCTTGGGCCCCTGCACCCATGTGGGAGACCTGGAAGAAGCTCCTGGCTCCTGGCTTCAGATTGGCGCAGCTCCGGCCGTTGCGGCCATCTGGGGAGTGAGCCATCGGATGGAAGACTTCTCTCTCTCTGCCTCTCCTCTCTTTGTGTAACTCTGACTTTCAAATAAATAAATAAATATTTTTTTAAAAAAATTTCTGTTTAGCATGCCTTTAGGAATTTCCCTTAAATGGCTACCAAAAGGAGACATACACACACACGCACATGCACACACAAACATCCATTAAATGGGATTTTAATAGTCCCTATTAGAATTAACATATATAACATGTGTCAAAGGGAGCCTGGCATGCAAAGTATTTTATATAAGCATTTTTATATTCAAAATATATAAAATAAATGTTTAATGTATATGGTCATTGCTAGCACCCTTTATATATTATTATATATAGGTATTACATACAGCATGACAAAATATTTCTTCTGAAATACTGTTAAATTATGATACTGCCCTAATTATGTTTAAAATATTTTTCAGTCAGAATGGTCAGTATTGAAGACTACATATCAAGATTTATTGAGTGATAGAGACAAAGATGAAAATCAGAACCTTCAGGATGGTGCATTAGAAACAGAAACCATTAATATTGGCTCAAAATACTTTCATTATTGGCCCTGTAACCCACAATGTGCCTTTCATCTCAAAGTTCAGTATTTCTAAAAGTCAGTTCTTCAGCCATGGAGACTATTTAACAGGCAGGTCATCTCATGAGACATCATCAGCTGAGGAAATCTCTGGCTTTGTTTTAAAATTTCATTGGATTATTGGAACTTTGTCTCATTTTGCAGCTGTTTACCTCTCATTCTCATTGCCCGAGATTAAATGAAACAATAGACTTTTAAAGTGGTGCTTCTTTTGTTTTTTTTCAATCAGGCCTGTATTTAATGTATAAAGAGAAAGAATATTAAGCACGCATTGTGTATGCGTTTCTCTACTACTGTATGAAGCAAGGCATTCATATTTTATTTATAATTTGTCACAATGAAAGTATTGATTCAAAATACAAATATTGCTCCAGAGCCACTGTTCATAAATGATATCTGATTTCATATGACATTTTGATTCTATGAAAGAGGGCTGGCACATTTTAGATATGTTCTCTTTTTTTCCTTCTTCTTTCTTTTTTAATCCTGATGCCTATGCAACAACATGCTTCATTTCTTGGTGAAATTTAGTTATTATTTACACACTTTTTGACTGTCTGGTCTTCCTTTGGTGGGCAATATTATTTTAGAACATACTTCATTTATTTCTTTTTTATCCCCAGATCCTGTATATGTACAATAATACCATACCTAATTGAAAATCCTGTAACCGACTGATATGTTGCTTTCCTGTTCCTTTTATTATGCAGTAAGCATCAGTGTAGAATTTCCCCATCATCATTTTTGAAAGTTAAATTAATAACAGCAGAGTGAAGTACCCTGTGTTAATGATCTATAATTAATGAAAATACCAAAAAGATTTCTTTCTATGCTCAAGAGACAATTTACATGTCAGAGATGTGTCAAAATCTATCCTTCCAAATACCTAGGATATATTTGTTCAATGTTATAGGATGAAATCACACAATTAGCTTGATTTTTTCATCTCATTATTTTTAGGTATGCAAGGAGTACTTTGGCAATTACAAAAAATCTATCTTCCAGTAGTAGCCAAGGAAGAATCTCCCGATCTTTCTATTTAGAACATTTTTAGAAATTTTTAAATAAAATAAATTAAAAGAACAATTGGACTCCAAACTCGTAAGTTACTCAGAGTATATTTACACAAAATTCTACAATTTTATGGTTAAATTTATTGTTTTTAGAAAATAGTATTTTCCCCTGGTTTACCATTACCAACCATCCAAAGTTCTCTTCAAAAAAAAGACCACTACCTTAATCTGACTTACAGATTGGATAGAATGAGCTATAGTAACTAGCACAAATTCAAGAATTATTATTCAGAGAAAAAAAATCACTATTTATAAAATTCATCCAGATCAGTAGTTTTAATGAAATCTATGGAGTCTTGTTCATTTAAGCCATCTCCTACCATTCCACATATTGAGAGCTACTTTAAATAATACTGATCTAGACTAGAAAATCCATTCTTTTTCTCTTCCCACTTTATATACAAACTTATAACTCTAGACATTAAAAACTTGGAATACATATTGAAAACTAGTTATGCTGAAGACATTGAATTGCTGTAGGTATTCTTAAATCTCTAGACTACATTTTGGGATTAAGATCTTAAATAATGGGTGCACCATTCATATATACGAGAGGGTATTCAAAACGTTTGTGAAAAATGTGTATTATGAAGAAACTCTGCATGGATTTAAACAAAAATTTTGTACCAAAGTAAACTTATTTTTAACTTCATTTTTCCACACACACTTTTAAAATTCCCTTCATACAAATCTAAAAGTAACTTTATGACCTTTTTTTTTTTTTTTTTTTTTTTTTTTTTTTTTTTTTTTTTTTTTGACAGGCAGAGTGGACAGTGAGAAAGAGAGAGAGAGAGAGAAATGTCTTCCTTTTGCCATTGGTTCACCCTCCAATGGCCGCCATAGCCGGTGTGCTGCAGCCAACACACCGCGCTGATCCGATGGCAGGAGCCAGGTGCTTCTCCTGGTCTCCCATGGGGTGCAGGGCCCAAGCACTTGGGCCATCCTCCACTGCACTCCCTGGCCACAGCAAAGAGCTGGCCTGGAAGAGGGGCAACCGGGACAGAATCCGGCATCCCGACCGGGACTAGAACCCGGTGTGCGGGCGCCACACGGCAGAGGATTAGCCTAGTGAGCCGAGGCGGCGGCTGACCTTTTTTTCTATATTGATAAACCCTACTACTGTCCAATTTGAATTGTGTAATTCACATAACTACTCTAACTTCCCTTCAAATAATTAATCTAATACCAATCATATGAAAGTGATGTGGCTATGAACTTGTTCCTTAGAATCTCCTCAGTGATAAGAGAGGCATGAATATCCCACATATAAATACTCTAAGAATAAGATTTCTTGGCAAAATCCCATGCTTCCTGCTGCTTTTCACTGCACAGATCATTCCCTGGCATAATGGTTCCTTCATTTCAGCTATGCTGCTCATAATATTTTTGTTATCAGACATCACAGTTCTTTGGTTGGAAGCTGATGAAGCTTGGTGTGTGGAACTATATGCATTTGTACTAAATGAACTCAGACCACACGCTGCACCACACATTCCTCCATTCATCAAACATGTAGTGAAGTCCTCCGGTTTGTCAGTTGGCTTTGTGGGGTAGCGGCTTATGTCCCTGTCTGTATTGCTGGCATCCCATATTGGAGTGCAGTTTGCATTCCTAGCTTCGTGGTTTCCAATCCAGGACCCTGTTAATGTGATTGGAAAAGCAGCAGAAGATGGTTTGAGTGCTTGGGCTCCTGCCATTCACATAGGAGACCTGGATGAAGTTCCTGGCCCCTGGCTTCAGCCTGTCATTGTAGCCATTTAGGGAGTGAACTTGCAGATGGAAGGTTCCCCTCCCCTCTCCCCCTCAACTTTCAAATAATATATCTGGTATATCTAGGGCTAATTTCGTAGCTCAGGCTCAGCAGGTTAAACCTCAGCGTACAATGTTGGCATCCTATAGCAGAGTACTGGTTTGAGTCTCAACTGCTTCTCTTGACTCAGCTTCCTTGCCTAGGAAGGCAGTCAATGATGGCCCAAGTATTTGAGTCCCTGCCACCCACATGGGAGACCCACATGAAGTTCTCAGCTCCTGGCTTTCAACTAGCCAAGCCTTGGCTCTTAGGACATGTGGAGAGTGAATCAGTGAATGGAAGATCTTATTCTCTGTCTTCTCTCTCTCTCCTTCTCTGTCATGCCTTCTCTTTTGGCATACCAAATTTTGAATAAATAAATCAATTTAAAGAAAGAAAAGTGATCTAACTCTGGTACATTGTAACAGTCATGAAAGGACCAGGCACTCTGTAAATATTTATTTAATAAATAAACATATTATAAGACTTCTGGGACTCTGCCTAATGTGGATGAACATAAATTAAAAAATCAATTTAATTTTGCAGTGAATGTGATAAAAATGTTGTTGTTGGCAATATGGTATAGGTCAAGAATATCCAAGAAAATTCTCTTAAAAGAGTTACAGAACAAAATACACTGAATAAAAGGACAGGTAGGTGAAAGATACACATTTCAATCTTAACATTATAATAATCATTACTTATCAGATTTAAAGAAAGAACATTATTTCATTAAAAATAGCAATAAAATGCAGTCAATAAAATGCAGTCAAGACACAATCTTAAAAGAAATATCAAAAGTCACATTAAGTAAATTCTAAAACTTTACTGAAAAAAACAAGAGAAATTCTCATGTGTAGAGACATAAAATTTTCCTCACCAGAATATTTTAAAGATGTCAGTTATTCCCAAATTAACTTACATACTTATTATAAGTCTATGTAAAAATAAAAGTAGCTTCATTTTAGGACTTTGAAATAAAGAAATGAAAATTTATTTGGAATAATCTACCCCCACACACATACCCACAAAACCCAGAGGAATCAAATGTCATTCTTTTTTTTTAAGAGAGGAAAAACAGGTTGCAGTCTCACACTAATATCACATATATTTAAAAATATTTATAAAACTAGAAACACATCATTCATTAGTATAAGAATTGATAGAAAAACTAATGAGTTTGTGTTGTGTGTATATGTCTTTATGTAGTACACCTTTTCTTTACTGTGTGTGTGTGTGTGTGTGGCTGGCTCTTCTCTTAAACCTTCTCATTGCTTTGTGAGTGAACTAAAACCAAAGTGAATAGAAAAGTTAAATATTCAAACACTCTCAAATCTTCAAGAAGACAATTTAGATATTAATACAATAGAAGAGTACCTAGGGATGTATGCTACAGGAGTAAATACAAATGAACAGAGTGAAAATATTTAAAAGTAGAAAATATATAACTTCTTGGATAAGAAAAGCATCATAAAGGTAAATGAGAAACTAGAAAAATACAATTAATTGTAGATAAAAAGTTAATATGCTTATGATACGAAGACCTTTAAAGATCAATGAAAAGAAATTTTAGTTACCAACAGAAAAACTGGCAATGATGTAAGCAAGTCATACAATAAAATACACAAATGGTCATAATTTTATATATAATTCAAATTCACTATTCATAGAGTATTTGAATTAATAGTACATTGTAATAATGTAAAAAATGCAGAAATACCAGTGTTGCTGAGGATATGATTAGACAGTCTTATACTCTCATGATCAGTCTATTGGAAATATTATGTTCTGGAAAATCAATTTCTAAGAAAACAAACTTACATTTATTTCCATTTATGTTTGCTTGATTTAATGGGAAAACTATAAACAACCTAAATGTCCAGTATATCACCTTTTTGCATCTATAATACGAAATACCATATCACTAGTAAAAAATTAGCTTTTAGGAATGGGAATTAATTATTTTCTTCTGATACAGAGGTAATATTATTGTGGAAAATCAGAAAATACTGAAAAATCTAACATAAAGATCACGTATAATTCATTCATAGAGAGAAAACTCTTTTTAAAAAATATTTATTTATTTGGAATGCAGTTACAGAGAGAGAGGGGGAGAGACAGAGAGAGATCTTCCATCCAGTGGCTCACTTGCTGAATGGCCGCAAAAGCCAGAACTGGGCAAGACCAAAGGCAGGAGCCAAGAGCTTCTTCCAAGTCTCCCACATGGGTACAGGGGCCAAAGCACTTGGGCCATCCTCCACTGCTTTCTTAGGTGCATTAGCAGGGAGCTGAATCAGAAGTAGAACAGCCAGGACTTGAACCAGTGCCTGTATGGGATGCTAGCTCTTCAGACGATGGCTTAACTCTCTGTGCTACAATACTGGCCATGAGAGAAAGTATCTTATATGTGATTTTTCCCTTATTTTTAAAGTTAAGATTTAAGTATATATTTATTTTTATTGCATTTCTATATTATTTTATCTTAGAGATTGTGTGTGTGTGTGTGTGAGAGAGAGAGAGAGAGAGAGAGATACAGAGGAAGAATTCCTTGAAAATCATATTTGAATTAAAGTGGACCTTACTGATAACTGACAATCTTTGGATTTACTATAGTTTTTTTTTTTTGAATAGTGATTGAATTACAAATATCTATGTGTGGCAGCTTTTTTGCAAAGATAGCCATTAAAAGTTCTTCAATCCCTGTACATATATGCCCTTCCTTCCATCAAGACGTGAAGGCTCTTTTTCTGTGCCCTCAAACTTGAGCTAATCCTGTGACTTACTTTAACTTTAGACTGTGTTGAAGTGAGGCTGAATGACTCTTAGTCTGGATCTTAAAAGACTTTTTAAATTCCTTTGTCATGCTCTTGGAAGTCAGCTGTCATGTAAAGAATGTCCAAGGCTGGCACTTGGCACAGTGGGTAAAGCTACCACTTGCAGTGCCAGCATCCCATATGGGAGCTGGTTCATGTTTCAGATGCTCCACTTCTGATTCAGCTCCCTGTTAATGGCTGTGAAAGCAGCAGAAGATGGTCCAAATCCTTGGGCTCATGAACCCAAGTGGGCGAACTGGCTGAAGCTCCTGGCTTGTGGCTTTGGCCTGGGCTAGCTGTCCAGCCTTGGGTGCTGAGGCCATTTGGGGAATGAACCAGAGGATGGAAGAGATCTCTCTCTCTCCCCACCCCTCCCCCCGTAATTCTGCCTTTCAAATAAATCTTTAAAAAATAATTTCTGTAACTTCTAGAAAAAAGTTCACTCGGAAGAAAGGAAATTTTAAAGTGAAGGAAAGAAGCACAATCAATCCTGAGTTATTGTGGCCATCCCAGCTGAGTTCAGAATTTTTGAGTGAAGATATTTTGGATCCTGCATCCTGATTCAAGCTACTCCAGTTAAAATTCACCTAGGGCAGAAGCTAGTTCCCCCTAGTGAAACCTATATATACAGCAGGATTATTTGCTATTTCTTGTTGTTTGGTTTGTTACACAGCACAGGCATAACTCAGGCATTTCAGGTTTGGTTCCACACCACTACAGTAAAGTGACTATTTCAATAAGAAAAGTCATATAAACACTTTGGCTTCCCACTGTACATAAAAGAACTGCTAGTAATGTTCACATTGTTATACAGTCTATTATGTGTACAAGAACATTATATCTGATAAAAAACACCGAATGTATATATACCTTAGTTAAAAAAAAAGTGGTTACTAAAAACTGCTAATGATAATCCGAGCTTCCAATCTTCTTGGAGCCAGGAGCTCCATCCTAGTCTCCCACATGGGTGGCAAAAGCCCCAGCATGTGGGCCATCTTCCACTGCCTTCTTCCCAGGCTCTATGACAGGAAGTGGGATTGGAAGTGGACAAGCCAGGACATGAATAGGCACTCTGATATGGGATGCCAGCACTGCAATTGGTGTCTTAACCTGCACCACAAGGTGAGCCCCAAGTACTTATAATATTTTAGGTATCACTTAACATTTTATTTAATATTAAAAAACAAGAATCACTTTTTTTTGCAGTAACATGGATCTTTTATGCTATGTTCAACTACATATCTCTCACTAAACTTGTGTACCTGGAAATTTTCACAAAACCCCACCCAGTAAAAGCTGCAATGTTTCTAGATGGGTGTGCACAAAACATCAAGTTGAACTTGTCTAAGATTTTTCTGAGCATATGGCAAAGAGGTGGGAGCGGATGCTTTTTCATTTACTTACATTCACTGGATTTGCATGGGCTGATATATTTCTGGAACTTTAATATTACTCAAAATAAAGTAGACAAAACAGCACAAGAAATTTGATTATTTCTGACTGGTGGTTGATCCCCAGTGTTGATGGAAATCTGGCAAATACAACATAGCAACACAGCCTCATGCTTTGGATTCTTAAATTTTAATCATTTCATAACTCAAAGACTGATGTTCCAATTTCAATTCTGTTGCTGACTGGCTATTAATACTACACTGTCCTCATTTTCTCACATGTAAAATGGGGTTATAGTGCTCATGTTTTCTTTCTTTCTTCCTCTTCCACACCAATTCTTGTTTCCAAATTTATTAAGCTAGAGAATAACAATATATATTATATGTCCAAAAGTAATGAAAATATTTAACTAAGAAAATCACAAACCAGGGACCATATTGAAAAGAAAAAAGTAAAACTAGGAGTAGTAAATTGCTTGCCAAGAGATACTGTATTGGATAAACCATGATTTTGAGTCTGTTTTCTAGCCAGCAACAAAGGAAAGAAGATGGGTTACACAGAGGATCAGTAAGATACAACTGGCCATATCAATAGCTATGAAACCAAAGAAAACATTATGAACTAAAGCATTTAGATACTGTAAAAATCAGGAAAAATAAGTATTTTTCAGTCTTTCACGGAAGAAAAAAGAGGGATCAGAAACATAAACAAAGACCAAATACTATTGGCAAAAAAGTTAAACAATAGTTCTAAAAATTAACATATAAAATTAAGTAAAGACCCTGATTGATGAATAAAATAGTGAATTACACATTTAAAGAAAGAACTTCTAAAGGAAATATTAATGCAAAGAAATTATCCAGGAAGTAGCAAAGAGAGCAAGGAGATGAAAATATGAGAGGACAGAGAGAAGACTTCTCAGATGCACAATGATAGTTCCAAAATTTCAAAATAGAAGAGATGGCAAAAAGAAATGTGTGTAGACGTAACTGCTATTTCAGATAACATGAAAGTGCCAATACTTAATTTAGGATGCTCAGTGAATCCTAAGAAGCTAAATAAAAACAAATACTCCTAAACAAAGTAGAATTAATACATTAAAGAGAAAGACAACATATTTAAATCATCATGGAGTAATAACAGGTTAATTTCAAAGGAAGGTCAATTAGATTGACAGCTGATTTCTCAACAGCAGCAACCATAACTATAAAACAATAGATTGATACATTCAAAATGCAGAGAAGCAGCAACTGTTTCCATAAAAATTACAAATAAAGCAGAATTTTCCTTCAAAAAAATGAAGGGCAGGCATTCAGTTCAGGAATTAATTCCACCTGATGGGAACACTGCATCCTAGTTCCTGGTGCCGGGCTTTGAATCCCACCTCTACTTTCCATTTCAGATTCCTGCTAAGGCAGCAAGTGATGGCTCAAGTGCTTGGACCCCGCAAGCCAACAGCGAGATCCAAACTGAGTTCCAGGCTCCTGTTTTCAGCCTGTTCTTGCCTGTTGTCGAAATTTGTGTGAGTAAATCAGCAGACAGGATATTACTCTCTCTCTCGCTCGCCTCTCTGTGTGTGTGTGTGTGTGTGTATACATGTGTGTTTGTTTTGTCTCTGTGCCTTTCCAATAGCTAAAATAAAGAAATTTTAATAGGCATTTCACATAAGAAAAACAGTAAAAGTTACTGGTTGTGGGGCTGGCGCTGTGGCACAGCGGATTAACGCTCTGGCCTGAAGTGCTGGCATCCCATGTGGGTGCCAGTTTGAGACCTGGCTGCTCTACTTCTGATCCAGCTCTCTGCTATGGCCTGTGAAGGCAGTGAAAGATGACCCAAGTCCTTGGGCCCCTGTACCCATGTGGGAGACCTGGAAAAGGCTCCTGGCTCCTGGCTTCAGATCTGTGTAGCTCCGGCCACTGCAGCCAACTGGGGAGTGAACCATCGTATAGAAGCCTTCTCTCTCTCTCTCTCTCTCTCTCTCTCTCTCTGCTTCTCCTCTCTCTTTGTAACTCTGACTTTCAAATAAATAAATAAATCTTTAAAAAAAAAGTTACTGGTTGTTAATATGTAGCCCTGCCTATTTTAGGATTTGTCTTTTTTTTTAAACACGTAGTTTTTTGCTTTGTTTTGTTTTGTTTAAAGATTGATTTGTGTTTATTTGAAAGGCAGAGTTACAGTTGGGAAAGACAGATCTTTCATCCATTGGTTCATTCCCCAAATGGCCACAACAGGCACAGTGGGGCCAGGCCAAAGAGAAGCCAGGAGCTTCTTCCAGGTCTCCTATGTGGGTGTATGGGCTCAAGCACTTGGCCCATGTTTCACTACTTTCCCAGGTGCATCAGCAGGGAACTGGATTGGAAGTGGGCAGTCGGGACATGAGTAGGCATCTGTATGGGGATGCTGGTGTCATAAGCAATGGGTTTACCTGCCACGCCACACAATGGCCCTGAGAAATTAATTTTTGAAATTAAATTAAGTACTCAGGGTCCAGTGGCTTGGAACCTGTGCTTGTGATGTGGATGCAGAAACTCTCTCACAATCTGAATCCTTTTCAAACACTTCATCCTCTGAGGTGGAATAGGAAGGAAGAAAAACCCAAATGGAGTTTTCATATACAATTGCCCATAGTTACTACACTGATGTTTATTTGTTGAAACTGCTTTTCCATCATTAAAAAATCCACCATGAGACATATTATTCCTCCCTTTTTTACTTGTAGCTGTTTCCCTATAGTTGATATCCAAATGTTGGTTTCTTAATGGATAGATATTTGTTTGTTCTATAAACACCCCTAGAGAAACCCTTTGTAGTTGCATGGCTTGGGAGAGTCAGCTTAACCACCTCTGTATTTTTTTATGTTAATTAAATTAAATTTTATTTTGTTTATTTGAGGAGAAAGAAAGAGGGAGAGAGAGAGAGGGTATAGGGAAAGGTAAAGAGATGGGGGGAAAGAGAAAGAGAGAGAGAGAGAATCTCCCATCCACAAGTTCACTCCCCAAATGACACAAGAGCCAGTGTTGGGCCAGATTGACCCAAGGACTTGAATCACCACATGCTTCCTTCAGTGTGTGCAATAGCAGGAAGCTGGATCAAAAGTAGCACAGGGACCTGAATCCAGGTACTCTATCATAGGAAGGGTACTCTGTTACCTCATGGGGTTGGGGATTTTCTGTATTCTTAGGAGTATTAGTAAGATAATTTAAGTTCTTGTTTTTTTCTTTTAAAGATTTATTTTATTTACCTGAAAGACAGAATTAGAGAGAGAGAGGGAGAGAGAGAGGGAGAGGGAGGGGGGGCGAGAGAGAGAGAGAGAGAGAGAGAGAGAATCTTCATCTACTGGTTCACTCCCAAATGGTTGCAATTGTGGGACTGGGCCAGGCCAAAGCCAGGAGCCAGAGAGAAGAC
This sequence comes from Oryctolagus cuniculus, assembly GCF_051225735.1. NCBI lineage: Eukaryota > Metazoa > Chordata > Mammalia > Lagomorpha > Leporidae > Oryctolagus > Oryctolagus cuniculus. The sequence continues at coordinate 80,503,694 of NC_142874.1, read as the reverse complement.
TTCTCAGATGCACAATGATAGTTCCAAAATTTCAAAATAGAAGAGATGGCAAAAAGAAATGTGTGTAGACGTAACTGCTATTTCAGATAACATGAAAGTGCCAATACTTAATTTAGGATGCTCAGTGAATCCTAAGAAGCTAAATAAAAACAAATACTCCTAAACAAAGTAGAATTAATACATTAAAGAGAAAGACAACATATTTAAATCATCATGGAGTAATAACAGGTTAATTTCAAAGGATCCACCCACCTGGATCTCCCATGTGGGTGGCAGGGGCCCAAGCACTTGGGCCATCTTTTGCTGTTTTCCCAGATGCATTAGCAGGGAGCTGAATTGGAACCAGAGCAGCCAGGGCTCCAACTAGTGCTCTTATGGGATGTTGGCATTGCTTAATCTGTTGCATCACAATGTTGGCCCTAGATAACTTAATTTCCAGCTAACACCAGTGGTTATTGTGGAAAACACATGCCCTCAACACGCTACACAGTGGGCATGGAAGCTTTAACCCCTTGCATTTGCTCCTCATCATCTCTCTTGCCTCTTTCATCTCCTATCAAAAGTTTTAAGTCTAGAGTACCAGCTATTCTGATGGTGCAGTAGCTTAAAACATTTCACACAAAGAATGAGCAGTAGTCATGGTTTAGTGAACAAAGTAATGGTTCTGACAACTTTACTTTTGTGGGAAGAGAGAAGATATATTGAATGCTATTCCACATCTGTAAGGGGAGTACAGAAGCTGTTCTACAAATTCTAATTCCCTCCAACAGTGACTTTTCATATCTTTCTATCTTACATAATTCCCAAGAAGTGCATACTTGGAGGGCTGGGAAGATGATGGTTCCAACTGTCCTAAAATAGTGCATCTCAACAAGCTTCCTAATAAAGTGGTTGAGCCCAAGCTGGTTGTTTTCTGATTCTGAAATCTGACATTAGCCTGTGGATTCTCGTATTTAGTCTGGTACAAAAAGTAGTTTTCTATTGGCACTCTACAATGTCATGCGAGAGTGATATAACTTATTAAATCATAAATGTTAGCATATAACGCCAATGAATCCTGTGCATTATATTTACCATTAATGCTTATAATGAGGCAGCCTAAATTTTATAATGTGGAAAACTCTTATTGGAGGTAACATCAAAATACAAAAAAATTAGAAATAAACCAGGAAGGTAAAGCATGTGCCATGAAATATGGGAAAGACAGAATTCTGTTTTGCACAACTGCCCTTAATACATAGTAAATAGAGCTAGTAGGGTATTAATTTCCTTTATAAATTCAATTTTATATGTCTGAGACTTATCTTGTTCTAAACTACATTGGACTTTAAAGGAAAACTCATTTTCTATTCTTATTTCTATTTCCTCTATTCTGTAACCAGATCAGTAAAATAATACAAATGTTGTGTGACTATGCAAAATATTATAATCTATTTTCTCTGCATGTTAGTATAAGAAACTGGCAAGTTCTTTCCACATAGCACATTGAGCCAAAAGCAAAATAAGTGAAAAATCAATTCACATTCTTCCTCATCTGATGGTAAAAGTTTATTAGGCTTATTTTCTTTCATGTTTATTTATTCATAAATTGTTGTTAATTCATAGTAATAGTTAATTTTAGGCTTCTGTCCTCCAACATTGATGTATTGATGAGCTGCTCAAATATGTCAAATCTAGCATCTTTCTTAACTATTATATTTCTTTAAAAAATGATTTTAAATTGTGGCAATACTCTTGCCCATTGACAAACGTCTCAATAATTAAAAATAGAAGAATAGTAATAATGAAATGAAGATTGATTATGATCTGATGCTCAGCAGAGAGTGTATCTGTGAATGAATTTACCAGATTTGTAGTTGATGTAACTGGCAGAAACAACAGCTCTATGAATGACTCTGATGCAACACCTTAACAAGCTCTCTGGGGAGGGTCTATCACAAACATCTATTTTGTATGAATGGCTGCTAGGTGAACTGACAACAACTGGTCTGTCCCTGAAGTTTCTATATGAAGTTAAAATAAAGGGCAATACTTTTCAGACATCCACAAAGCCACAATCTGAAAAAGAGAAACAATTTTTAAGAAGTTTTATTTTATGGAAGAAATGAATCATCAAGATACCTTGCCAGAACTTCATTTTGAAGTTGTTTATTACTGTGCATATTATTCAGATGCAAGTATACATGTAAATCTTTGACATTTCACTTTTCCATTGGAGATCTAGGCAGGTAACTGACATGATGGAAGCTTAGATTTTAACCATCAGAAGATGGTAAAACAGAACTTTTTTTTTTTTTGTCTTTGTTGTGGTAGGTGAATATATAGACACAAAATTTTAGATTATTGAGACCTTGGCTCCCTCATTTCCTGATTTTGTCTTTAATTAGTTAACAAGTTAATTAAAATGTATCAGAAAACACTCTGACCTTTTCCCAAACCTACCCATTAACAAATTCTATTGTCCACAGAAAGTGGACAAATTGTATTATTCTGGCTTGAATACATGAAAGAAGAATGCAGAATTGTTTATCTGCAAACACTATTTTTAACTGATTTCCCGCTCTTCTATTCTGAAAAACTGTAATACTTGCATATTATTTGTTTCATATGCTAAGAAGAACTCTTATCGTAATATGTAAATTTTCTAAACTACTTTTACCCTCTTAAACATTATCATTTTTAAAAAATATTGGACATCGTTATGTCATTTGTGGACATACATTCCTTTTGCAATGTTCAACATGCTTTAATGATTCAAGCAACCTATGTTGGGTCTCTGGTGTCACTGTTTCTACCTCTGGGAGAGTCATGGGGGACAGTCTGATGTGTGATCTAACATCAACATCACAGCTTCACCTATTCCCTGTTTCTAAGACTGACGAGGGATCCTTGAGTACAGCTGTGTATTTCTTGAGACCAGAAAGATAAGGAAGGACTTGAAAGGTCTTGCTGTCATCAAAACCAAGGATTCTTTCAGAAATATCTGAGGAGGTATGGAAAACAAAGAAGGGACTAGTTTCTGAGAGAGCCTCCAGAGGCTCAGTATATATATTTTCATGCCAAAAAGGGGAAAACAGTGATGACATTCAATTTTAATATGATAAGTATATTAAAGTATACACAATTCCATTATTAAACTAAAAAAGCTCAAGTTAAAAAGTGGTTACTTCTGGGGCCGGCACCGTGGCTCACTTGGTTAATCCTCCACCTGCAGCGCCGGCATCCCATATGGACACCAGTTCTAGTCCCGGCTGCTCCTCTTCCACTCCAGCTCTCTGCTGTGGCCCAGGAAGACAGTGGAGGATGGCCCCTGTACCCGCTTGGCAGACCAGGAGGAAGCTCCTGGCTCCTGGCTTTGGATCGGCATAGCGCTGGCTTTAGCAGCCATTTGGGGAGTGAACCAACAGGAAGACCTTTCTGTCTCTCTCACTGTCTATAACTCTACCTGTCAGAAAAAAAAAAAAAAAGTGCTTGCTTCCACCTCAGAATACCTGGTCTCAATTCCTTGTTCGGACTTCTGATTCCAGCTTCCTTCTAATGCAGACCTTGGGAGGCACCCATGATGTGTAAGTAATTGAGTTTCCCATGTAGGTCATGACCTACACCTGGATGGAGATTTCCCCCTCCCTCTTTCATGCTGCTGGCATTTGGGTAGTGAACTAGCAGCTGATGAGAGCTCTCTCTCTCTTTCTCTCTCTCTTTCTGTCTCTGTTTCTCTTTGCTTCTTTCTGCTTCCTAAATAAATAATAATTTTTTTAAAAGCTGGTTTAAAGCTCATATAAGTTTCCAATCTTTATTGTAAATGCAATATATGGATTACTCTAAAGTGAGACATACACTGAAGTTTTGATCAATTATGAATTTTAAATTATGTAAGTTGATCACTGTTTATTTTAATGGAAATATATTTAGATTGGTTAAAAAACTGTCAGCAAATCAAAAGGAAAGAAGACAAGACTCTTTATAAAACAGACAATATTAGAATTGTATCTATGAATTACACAGAATCTATTATCTTTGTATTACTATTACATTAACATGGGAATTGATAAGAATTATGCATTTTCTGTTACCCTGAGAATCTAATGTATTATTTTAAAAAATTCAATATTTTCCCCCAAAAAAAGCAGACAGAAGAGACATATGTAAAATGCTTACATTTTACTGACACAAAGTGAAGTCAGCCAAGAATACAGAGGGAATTTGACCAAGTAGATTTACATTTTGTTGAAACAAATTGTGCATTTAATTTGTCCTGGCAACAGGGCTCTCTTCTGATGTTAGGACATTAAAATTGCAAAAGGCACATGAAAATGAAAGAGTCTAACTAAAGTTGGTCTTATATCCTTTGGAGATACTGTTGGAAAAAACTTTGAGACAGCTTATAACATCCACAAAAATTAAATCATGAGGGAGAAAATTGGAGTCAGATTAAGTTCATTCTTATTCTCATGAGCTTCTTAGTATAGAATCTGTTTTTTTTTTTTTATATTGATTTGAGTTGAAGGTAAAAAAGATCAGCAGATTGTGTACAGAGGTATATACCCATTTTGTCTAAACTTCAAAAAATTCAGAGCAAAATGGAATTTTAAGTTTATTTTTGGTGCAAAAATTTTAAAAATCTATGCATAGTTTTTTCCATAGTACACATTTGCCATGAACTTTGTGAAGACTATTCATATACATAGATTTAAAAATGTTTTTGCACCTGAATAAAGTTCTCTGTTAATTCCATTTTCCATAAAGATTTTGAAGTACCTGTATAGACTAGTTAGAATCAGGGCTGGGAAGGCACCATGGATTACAAAACTTTAGGCATCCATTTTGCTGGTGGAAGTTTCGGGTGGCTTTGGACTCAAGCTGTTAGAATGTCCTATGCTGAGGATGACTGTCTAGCTCTTCCTAATACATGGGGCCTAGATATGTCATGTGCATAAAGTGATTCCATTTCTATGAAATTTCTTTCAAACAGGAAATGTAACAATTTCACAGGTTGTCAAGTTCCAATGAAAGCAACACTAATTGCTAAAAAGTTCTTGCTTAGACTGAGCTAAAATTTTATCTCCCAATAACTTCAATTGTTTAGTTATAGATTTACTTTAGAAAGTCAACTCCAGGCTGGTGTTGTGGCATAATGGGTAAAGCCACTGCTTGCTGTGCAGGCATCCCATATGGGCGCCGGTTTGAGTCCCAGCTGCTCTACTTCCAATCCAGCTCTCTGCTATGGCCTGGGAAAGCAGTAGAAGATAGCCCAAGTCTTTGGGCCCCTGCACCCACATGGGAGACCTGGAGGAAGCTCTTGGCTCCTGGCTTCAGATTGGTGCAGCTCTGGCAGTTGCGGCCAATTGGGGAGTGAACCACATGATGGAAGACCTCTCTCTCTCTCTTTCTCTGCCTATCTTCTCTCTCTCTGTGTAACTCTTTCAAATAAATGAATAAATATTAAAAAAATAAAGTCAACTACAGAAGTTTTAAGAGCATTTTAATCTACTCATGAGTTCTAATGACTTTACACTAATACCTCTTATAATGTATTTCACAGTGATATACGTTTAAATAATCCTCTTGGTATCTTTATTTTTATTATTATTCATGATAAATTGTATATATCTATTATTAGCAATAATAATATGGTAGTATTATTTTTATTTATACACCTATTTTATAAGTAAAGAATAACCTTCCCTGACTATGAATCTTTCCTGGCAAATAAAGTTATTGATTTTTTTAATGTAGTTGACATTCTCTCTCTTTTCACAATTATATGAAGTTCAGCTGGTAACATTGTTTAATTTCTGACTACTAGAGACTGTCAAAGACAATACATGCTGGGATTATAAGGTGAGAATTGGGTGAATGACTTGAGCATGGCAAAATTGACCCATAGCACATTATTTATAAGTGCTACAATAGATTCATATCTTGAAGTAGACTTCAAGGCTCTCAAGAGAAATATTAAATATTAATAGTAACAATGTTAATAGTACACTTTGTAGGATAAAGAGATGTTAGGCCCTTTGAAAAATAGTTGAAATCTACATGTTCATGGTTTTTTACTCCACAATATTGAGATAGTGAACTTTAGAAGTCAGATGTCAGAAAAGTGTATCTTGCAAGGAAATAATATGCACAATACTTTTAATGTAAGAGAAAGGGCAAACAACCACAGGGAAAATTTTCATGGATCTGTTTGGCAGTATTCCATGAGCATATACAGCATCCAAATCAGCTAATGAAATGCCTCAGCTCACTAACTGGCTATTTATAAAGGGATAAATGTCAAGAGAGAAAGAGGCTTTAAAGGCAAATAAATCAGGTTTTAAATTACTACTAATAATAAGGAAACTAGGACATTAAAAATAAGGCTTTTATGAATTATTAAAAATTCAGAATAATTCATTGTTGAAAAATGTTCAATTGGTGTTTACAGGGACAAAATGAAAAATAATATATTAATAACCTCAAGTTTATTGAAATGATCACTTTTTTAAATAGGAACAATTAGGTGAAATTTAGAGATGAATTTAGATAACTCATAAAATAGCTCCTAGTTTTTCAAATTTATTATTCAATTTACTTAATAATAATTCAAAATTATCTGATAAAAATTCTTTAACAATACAATTTAAAGTAGGTACTGTGACAAGTCCATCAATGTCTTAAACTTGGTAGAATATAATTTAATAAACTATTCACTTTCAAACATTGATGAAGTTAATTGAAAATAACATCTTTTTACTCACAAGTGTTTACATTAAATTTAAATTTTACTTACAAAACTGATGATGTGCATCAAAATAGGCACAATTGAAGCAAATAGAAAATAATGTTCATAAAGATTAACGATTCACAATCCACAAAGCATAATATTATTTATTGTTAGAACATATAGGGTAATAACATGAATTCTTATAAAATTAATGTCTTTTTTATCTTTTTTTGGCTCTTTTTAAAATTTTTTTATTTGACAGGCAGAGTTAGACAGTGAGAGAGACAGACAGAGAGAAAGGTCTTCCTTCCATTGGTTCACCCCCCAAATGGCCGCTAAGGCCAGCGCACTGTGCTGATCCAAAGCAAGGAGCCAAGTGCTTCCTCCTGGTCTCCCATGCGGGTGCAGGCGCCCAAGCACTTGGGCCATCCTCCACTGCCTTCCCGGGCCACAGCAGAGAGCTAGAGTGGAAGAGGAGCAGCCAGGACAGAATCCAGCTCCCATAGGGGATGCCAGCGCCGCAGGCGGAGGATTAACCAAGTGAACCAAGGCGCCGGCCCCCAGAAAAATTAATGTCTTGTCAACATTTTTTTTCCATTAGGAAATATAACAAGACAAAGTTTTTAGATATAGTCACAAATAGTTTTAAACAACTACAATTAACTCTGGAAATAATTTATATCATCAAAATTTAACATGAATATTTACCCAAAGGTAATTATTAATCTTTCTGGTAATGGTGGACACAATCATCTGTTCTTGAAATCTGATCACTACCTGACTATGATCACTGTCTTTCAAGTTTATAGTAATTTCTTTGGTAAAATATTCATTTCTGAATGATAGTGTTTTTTACTTTTACATTAGGTTAGAGTAGAGATATTTGGAAAAATGCATCCCAGAATAAAAGTTTACGCAAAGATTTTTTAAAAGATAGAGGCACAAATCTAATGTGTTAAATTTTAACAGAAGGAACAAGTTTGGGTTAGTTTTTAAGGATATTAAATAAATTGTAGTTACTTAAGTAGGGGAATGGAAAAATAAGAATAGGAAAAGAAAGGAGTGGGGAGTGGGGTGACAGGAGTAAGTGGAAGAAAGTGTGGTACACTGGAATGAGGCAATGCAGAGAAATGCAAGGACAGTCACTGAAAAGGTAAGAACAATAGAGAGGGATTCAGAAGAATTAGAGTTTTCTCAAGTCTCATACAATCAGAAAGTCATGCATGCTGGACCCATGACTTCCAATTTTAAATTATATGCATTAGCAATTCATATAGACACTGAGCCTGGACTGTGATTATTGGACATGACTCAACTGTGAATTAAATGAATATACAGAATTTATTGCACTTAGCATTCAATATGATTATTCACATTACTTCTGTTTCATGATTCAATTTTAAAGGAAGTAGATTTAAAATTAATTGTAAAATTAATTCTATTCAGCCTCAACCAGTTGAAACAAACCTGAAGTCATCATCTATAACCTGTAATGGGGATGGATGTTCAGGTTCCACTAACTTCTGTGTCCTGGGTAATGTCAAACGATATAAGCTAAGAAACTATAAAAGTAAAAAAAAACTCAAGTGAGTGTTGTGGTGCAGTGGGTTAAGCTACTGCTTGAGATGCCTGCATCCCATTTTGGAGGCCTGGTTCAACTCCTGGCTGCTCTGCCTCTGATCTAGCTTCCTGCTAATGCATCCTGGGAAGAAGCAGATGATATTTAAACCGAATGGGCCCCTGCCACCCATGTGGTAGTCCTGGCTCCTGGCTTTAGCCTGGCCCAGTTATGGCTATTGTGGGCATTTGGGGAATGAAACAACAGATGGAAGCACACTTGCTCTCTCTCATCTATGTCTCCCCCCTCTCTCTGTCACTCTGCCTTTCAAATAAATATATAAATGAATCTTTTGTTTTAAAGAGTTGTATTTGGGGTCTTAGGAATTGCAATTTGGGAGACACAGGTACAGATATCTCTGCATCAGTGTTTCAAAGAAAATTGGAGCTTATGTGGTCAAGCAATGCTGATTTATTACAAAGTGGTAAAAATTCCTTTGTAGGAAACATCCATTGAATGTTGACCAAAAAACAAACAAACAAACAAAACAGGGATAAATGATTGTCAGAAGGTAAAAGAGTGTATATATTCAGTAAAAAGCAAACATGTCCCTAAAACAAGAGTCCCATAACCTATTAAGATTGATCTTGAGGCCGGCGCCGCGGCTCACTAGGCTAATCCTCCGCCTAGCGGCGCCGGCACACCGGGTTCTAGTCCCGGTCGGGGCGCCGGATTCTGTCCCGGTTGCCCCTCTTCCTGGCCAGCCCTCTGCTGTGGCCCGGGAGTGCAGTGGAGGATGGCCCAGGTGCTTGGGCCCTGCACCCCATGGGAGACCAGGAAAAGCACTTGGCTCCTGGCTCCTGCCATCGGATCGGTGCGGTGCGCCGGCCGCAGCGCGCTGGCCGCGGCGGCCATTGGAGGGTGAACCAACGGCAAAGGAAGACCTTTCTCTCTGTCTCTCTCTCTCTCTCTCACTGTCCACTCTGCCTGTCAAAAAAAATAAAATAAAAAAAAAAAAAAAAAAAAAAAAAGATTGATCTTGAGTCTCTGAACATAATGTAATTATCTGGACACTCTGGTGATTCCAGAGGCCTACAGAGAGTCCTTAATGTGTTGTCCAATGTGAAGTAATGCTATAACTAGTACTGAAACAGTATTTTACACTTTGTGTTTCTGTGTGGGTGCAAACTGATGAAATCTTTACTTAACATATACTAAATTGATCTTCTGTATATAAAAATAATTGAAAATGAATCTTGATGTGAATGGAATGGGAGAGGGAGCAGGAGATGGGAGGGGTGCGAGTGGAAGGGAAGTTATTGGGGGGGGAAGCCATTGTAATCCATAAACTGTACTTTGGAAACATATATTTACTAAATAAAAGTTAAAAAAATAAAAACTTCTAAAATCTAAAAAAAAATAGAGTAGAGGTGACTGAAGTCCATATTCCTAGGCAGCATATTGACAATTGCATAAATCCTGTTTCCTTAATGGCCCCCCAACTCCACTTAGAATGTTGCTTTCATCATGAGTTTCATTTTATTTTCACATTAATACAGAAAAAAAAAAGAGATGAAAATGCCAAGTGAGTAAATCAGCCTTTTTACTTCTGTGTTTCATGTTAATGGAATATCACAGTATGCAAGACAATCTACTGCATATGTCTTAGTTTTATCCCTGGGTTTCAGTAAATACCTGGGAGTGGAAATGTTATATCCTAGGATAAGAACATGGGACACATGCCTACTGTAAATATAGACTCTAGTAGCAGTGGGGTAGGTGAGAACTATAACAAAAATACAGAAAAATACACAAACCATAAATGTATAGTTCAACAAATTTTTAGAAAGTGAACAGATCCCCATAAACTGCACACAGATAAAAATAGTAACAAAAGCCCAGAAATACCACTTGTGTCCCCTCCCAGTAATTCCTTTACTCATAACTCCCTGAATATGTTCCCCACTCAGAATTGTGGACCTACTTCCTGGTGAGTTCCATTAAGAAACACACCGGAAGGAAGGAATTGTCACACAAAGCAAACCTTATTTGCAGCCAATAAGCAGACCATGGAGGAATCCTTTCTGCAGCTATGGTTTCTGAGCTAGGGGAAGCAAGTATCTTTTTCCTCCTAAAATGGGGTAAATGAATATGCAAGAAGTACTCTTCTTGTTGTAGCATAGAGTGGGTGGCACAAATTCACCTGTGTCTTAAGCTCCCCCTGGGGGCAGAAATCTTAGAATTAAAATGAAGCAAAAGGTGACCTTTACTCTTTCACCCATGTATGGTGCTGTTGCTCCTGTGTAGGGTCCGCAATAGTTGAGGGTGGCTGGGATTGCATCTCTCCCTAGAATTTAAATGAAAACTTTAAACAACTTTGGAGGACACTAGGTGCATTGGAAGCTTTAGGGTCTTGATCAGAAGTGAGCCACAATAGAAACTTTGAGCTGCTAGGGATATTAGCCAGTGACAAATGGAGTAACATTCCATTAAATGAGGATACCACTATTTACTCATTCTTTTGTTGATGAATATTTGGTATTTTTTTCTAGTGTTGAGGCACTATGAAAAATGCTGCTGTGATTTAAACCTTTATGTGACTTTTGGTACATTTCTATTGGATATGTATGTAGGAGTGAATTTATGGGTCATAGGAGTATATATGTTCAACTTTCATGAATGTAATCCCGAAGTTTTCTAATACAGTTGTATTAATTTACACTCTCACTGAATCTTTCACTGAGTTGTTCCACATAGTTACCAAGCCTTGGTACTGCCATTTTCATTTCGGCCTGATAGTTGTGTAGTGCTTTTAGCATGATGATTTTAATTTGCTATATTAATTTCTCTAATGTCTAATGATTTAGAGCAAATTATATATATATATATATATATAGCCTATTTGTATATCATCTTTTCTGAAGTGCCTAATATGTTCTCTTACTGATTTGTAGGAACTTACAATCTATCTGGGGGCTGATATTTTATTGTTATAATTATTGTAAATTTTCACTCCAATTGGTGCCTTGCATTTAACAGTTTTATTGAGGAAATTTACCTGCTATATGATTTACCCTTTTTTTTTCTTAAAAAAATATATTTATTTGAAAGTCAGTTACAGAGAGAAAGGAAGATACAGAGAGGTCAGTCTTCCGACAGTTGGTTCACTCCCCAAGTGGCCGCATCATCCAAGTCTGGGTTAGCCCGAAGCCAGGAGCTTCATCTGAGTCTCCCATGTAGGTGGCATGGATCCAAGCACTTGGCCATCTTCTGCTGATTTCCCTAGGTCACAAGCAAGGAGCTGGATTGGGAGTGGAACATCTGGGATGGGAAAAGGCACCCCTATGGAATGCTGGCTTCACAGGTGGTAACTTTACCTGCGGAGCCACAATACCAGCCCAGGATTTGGCCTTTCAAAGTGTATAGTTTAGTGGTTTTTTACTGCATTACTGTAATTCAGTTTTAAAATACTTCCTTCACCCCAGACGCTTCCCTAATACCTTCTGCTGTCAATCTCTGCTTCATCCTCCAATCGAAAGACAACTACTGGTCTGTATCAGTAAGTGGATGTTTTCCTTTTTTTCTGCATAATTAGTTTTCTGACCAAGAGTTACTGGCACCTGGGTTAAAAGACACACCTTGGACGTTAAAAGGTGTTAGAGAGATCTGGAACCATCTGCTCTGCTTCAAAGGACCATAAAATTTATTTCTCCAAGAGCTAAATGCTTGCATTTGGGGGTTTGGAAACCCTCCCCTTTTACCTTCTCCAGAATCCTTTTCAAAGGATAGTAAAACACTAGGGAGAGAAGGTGTCTCTCTTATGTCTCAGGAAGGGCTGCTGTCCTATTCTTATATAAAGCCCCATATTCATAATTTCAGGGTTCCTCTCCTATGACACAATCCCTGTATCTGAAGTCCTAAACACAAGGCTGTCATTCTATCACCTACAGGAAACTGATGCAGTTATTGCTCCAAGTAGTAATAATGACACTGATCTGTACCAGAAACTTCATAGTTGCTTTCAGTGTAACAATGAATAAATATAAGTAAAATTATCTCTATTTTGCTGACAAGGATGGCATCCTATTTGAAATATCAATTTCTGAAAGGGACAAGGGAGCACCCCACAGGCTGAATAACAGGATTTGGAGAAAGTCGACAGGATGAGAAGGAGGCACAGTGAGAAGACTGGAAAATACCTGCAGGAAGAAGACTGGATGGTAGGGTGGGACAAGTAGCCCAAGTGGTGCTTTTGAGTTTGGCTCTCTCTTCCAGGCAAAAGAAAAAAGGGTCCAGGAATTGTGAAAGATGGCTTTTGTGTTGGCCTCAAACAGCAGAAATTACTTTGCACATTGCTCTCTCCTTTAGACAGGTAGAAAAAGCATTAATCAGTTCCCAAAGCTGAAGCAGGCTTTGGGCATAGAAGTAGCTAAAAGTGCTTGGAACTGATGGGAGACAGAGCTAACTTGCTGATTTGCAAACACTTTTGCTCCCTCTGAACCATAACTCCCCACTCCCCTGTTCTCAGTAACTTGAACGTTTAGCAATAGTGCTCAATTTTCATGCTACCAAGGGATGGTAGTAACCCAACACATTTGTCCCTTTATACTGTGAAACTGCAGGACAGGGGATTCAACTGTTGGTAACATTGTTGGCCACAGGTATCTACATTCCCAGTTCTATGGCAGGAGTGGGTGTGGGACTTGGGGATAGACAAAGTGCCAAAGAAGTAAAATGCAGGGGCTTGCATTGTGGTGCAGAAGGTTAAGCCACTTCTTGAGATATTGGCATCCCATGTTAGAGTGCTGGTTCCAGTATCAGCTGCTCCACTTCCAGTCCAGCTTCTTGAGCCTTTGAAAGGCAGTGCATGACAATCCATGTGCTTGGGCCTCTGCTGCACATGTGGGAGGCCCAGATGAAGTTCCTGACACCTGGATTTGGCCTGGCCTAGCCCTGGTTGTTGCAGGAATTTGGGAAGTGAAGCAGTGGATGGAAGATCTCTCACTCATGATCTGCTCCGCCCACCCCCATTATTCTTTCAAATTAAATAAACAAATAAATCTGCTTAAAAAAGTAAAATGTGGAGCCATGGATGCATGTGAGGACAGAAAGAGCCTGAGAACAACCAGAAGCTAGGAAAAGCAGAGAAAGGGACCAAAGGAAGGCAGAAGGAAGAAATCTTCCCATCCATCTCCCTCACACAGTCCCCATTACAACTCCATTTGCTGCTCCCTGCTGATAGAACATAGGATATCCTGGCAACTGTGACCTTAATTTCTAAATGCTAATTTAACTTTTACAGCTTTGCGTAAAACTTGATGAGAAAAAGAGTTTACTTAAAACACTATTGTTGCTGTTAAGTTTGAATGCATGCTAAAAATTAAAGTCAGACTTTAAATGCTTGTAATTTCTTACCTCATAGGTGCTATAGGGGATTACTCCAATCAATTTTAGTAGAAATTGCATTAGGGTCAGAAGAGGTCTACTCTCTGGCTGAAGAGTTATGTTATGATTTTTTTTTTGAAAGGGACCTTCTAAGAAGTTTGATGATGGTGAAATTAAAAAAAAGATGTAGGTTTAGATAATATGTGAAATCAAGGGTTTTGTTTCTTGGTAACCTTGTGAAGATGTCCAAGGACTTTCACTCTCAAACATGGTGTCTTGGGATGCTGGTTACTTTAAATTAAAGGAGCTTAGATAGCAGCAGATGTTGAAAGGGGCTACTTTGGTATCTCCTTGTCTGCTTAAAGTTGGACCTCCAAGGAAGGAAACAATGATCTTTAGTCCCTTCTCTGAGCTTTCATATACTAACACTGCAAGAAGAAAGACTATAGTCTGTCAACACACTTGGCTGGATTTGTCACACACTGTTGTCTTCTATTTTGCTCATTCAATATTCCAGAAAAAAATTATTCACAATTTACTCTGCAGATTAATTGGACTTTGCCTAAGGTCATTGCATGCTTCCCTAAACCCAATGAATTCCCCTAGAAATCAGTAATAATTTCCCACAAAATTGAAATTTTCCTCCTTCTTCATAGAAAAGTGGTACCCAGTCTTCCCAGTCATGTTGGGCTCATGGGTAGCCACAATGCTTGACTGCTTCTTCCATTCACACAATAAATTCCTGTTTCTGTTTCCTCTTTAATCTCTATATTGCTGCTTATTCCAGCAAATGTTCAGGTGACAAAGGTAAGCCTGTCCTTTAACCTCTGTACTAGCTGTTTAGGATATGGAAGGTCTGCTGAAAAAATTCCAGATTCATAATCTGATTCATAATTCTCAAGGCTGAAGTAAATTTGTTATTAGGGCCTTCTTTATATAGGTATTAATATGTGTCATGAAAATGGCAGAAAGATCTGTTTCTGGATCTCTCTGCCTTTCAGGTAAAATGAAAAAAAAATTATGCCATAACAATGAATCAGTCAACTTCATACAGAGCTAAAACTAACAAAATACTAGAGAAAAATATAACTTTGGAAAAGAAGAATCCTGGTCTGCCAAACTGGAGAGTTTTATCATGAAATACTCAAATCTGTGAAGCATAGTACATTTTACTTCACAATTCTATGAAGACGTAGAGGCTTGTTACTTGCGATGCTCTCATGACTTGGTACCAGAAATTATCCACAAAAATTATTTGCCTGTCTGGAAACCCTCATTTAAGCTAATGTATTCATTAGAATAATCATGTTCTACCATTAGGTAATAAAGATGATATAGATAAAATTTGATCTCATTTTTGTGATTGTTTCTTGGCGTTAGCTGTAACACTCTGTTCTTGTAACTATACATTATTAGAGCTAGTTTTTTATAATGTTTGAAATTTCTGCAATTCACATTCTTGCTGTTATTAGGTGGAAAACTATTAGGGATAATTTGTTCCATTTTTCAACAGTAATATCTCTATACAAGAAGTAGAAAGCAGAAACTCAAGAAAATGGAGCTGAAAATATGGATATATGTGATTTTATCCTTTCATTTAAAGAAATATTCAGTGCCAGCCATGGGACAGGCATTGTTTTATACACTGGCAATACAGTTGTAGGCAATACATAAATTACTTTTCTTTTTTTAAAAAATATTTATTTGCATATTTATTTCCAAGGCAGGGGTGGGATGGGGAGGACAGGGCAGGCCACACCACTTGCTTGTTTACTTTCCAAGTACCCAAAACAATAGGAGCTGGGTTGAAAGCAAGAGTTGGGAATGCATAGGTCTCCCATTTGGGTGCCAGGAATTCAACTATTTGAGCCATCCCTGTTCCTCCTAGCCTCTGCATTAATAGGAAGCTGGAATTGGGAGATGGAACCAGGAACAGAACCCAGGTATTCTAATACAGGAAGTAGGTATCTTTGTTGGCATCTTAACCACTATGTCAACCATCAGTCCCCTAAATCATTTTTCTTAAACCTGTGCTCTCTTGTGAGAGGAGGCATGCAGTAAGTAAAATTTGAAATATCATAAACAGTGTTAAGTACTACGGAAAAAGATCAAGAAGGGAATCGAAGGAATGGTGGGAAGGGAGAGGTGTTCGGTTATTGGCTCCATGGCTGCTGTCCTGTCTTCCCTTTGAAGGCAAGGACCCTGTCTGATCTTGCTTGTCTTCACACCCCAGTGTATACAAGACATTTGGCATTTACCAAATGCTGAATGAGTGGATGGATAAACACAGTATTGAATGAATCATCCTTTTATCCGTAGTTATGTTTTGTTTTAAACACTTTGCATAGTATGTATATTATTTTCTATCTGCCTCACTCATCTAGAAGGAAACCTGCACAAGAGTAAGAATATTTATTGATTTTGTTTCCTGATGGATCTCAAGGAGCTAGAACTTTGACAATAACATTTACTAAATATTTGTGGAATGAATGAATGAATTATATTAACTAATTTCCTTAAGAGGAAACAATGTAGCTATTAGCTTATGACACTTTAATTTTGCTGCTTTGGGCAAAGCAGGTTTTTCCTACCAACACACCTTCTGTTGCTACTGATGAATTCACAATTTGTGTGTTCAAGAATGCCATGACTAAAGTGCTTAAGAAGGTAATCTTGATGCCAAATTCATGTACCTTGGAAAAATTTCAATGTAAAAATGTATTAACTCTATAATTATTCAACTGTGAATGACAGTTTCCTTTCTATCCTTAAAGATTTTTAAAGGCGGTTGGCCAAGAAACTGCATTATTCACTGAAATTCACTTAATTATTAGAAAAGTAAGAAAAGAGTAAGAAAGAGTAAGAAATTGTTTAGAAAATCTTGACAAATCTGGAGTAGGTGAGGGGCCACAAATGCTGTGTTCTTTGTTTTCATTTGAAGAAAATATTTTTCTGTCCTTTCTCATCCCAGACACAGACAGTTCCACAAATTGTTTTCTGACAATAGAAGGTTCAGAGTTCTATTTTAGAACTATTGTAGGTGGAGTTTATACTTCAAAGAGCCACAGAGAACCTAGAAATGCATCAGAGGATCACAGTTCAAGAGATGGACACCTAAGTATAAAGGTCCACTATTAACAAAATTTCTGGGAGTAGGGCATGAAAGTCAAGTGCACAGTGTTTTCCTTTCTGGACATTTACAAATACCCAATGACTTAGTGAGAGCATTTTGGAATTTTGTTTATTATTCATATAAGACTTTGATACTGGATTTTAGTTTAAGGGCAAGGCACTGAAGCTGCTCTTAAATAACTCCCTACCCAGAACCACTTGCAGGTGGAAGAAATTCTCTTTTAAATAATCAACATTTGTGAAACCATTTCCAGGTAGAAAACTTTTTCATTGAGAAAGTTGTGGTCATATATGGAGAACTTAACATGACATGATAACAGGTAAAACCAACTGGGATTCATTGTGAATTAATTTTCATAATTCCAATTTGTCTATTTCCCTATCTTTTCAGTTTTGTTAGGAATTTCTGGAAGATTTTATGTTTATACCAGCAATTTTCAAAATCTATTCCACAGAATCCTACTCCTGTTCAATGCACTACAATGTTTTATGGTGAAATAAATAGGAAAATATTATAAAACTTTTCTATCAGATAGTTACAATACCAATAAGGATTAAATAAAGTGACTCCTTTAACGTTAACCGGGCATTTCTCAAACTTATTTTTCTTCCAAAATTATTTTGTAGTGTACAAATCATCAGATTTTTTCACAATTATGTTACCATCTAATGTAAGTCATGTAATTATTTATAACTTTGTTTCATCAAGATAGGAAAACACTGAAATATTCTTCTAATTTTTAAGACTCTTTTAAAAAATATAGTGGGCAAAACAGAAACTCTAGTAAATATTACTCTGTATATACTGTAGTATATATAATATATAATTGCATACTATGTAATATGATTATAATATAGTGAATATATTTAACTATAATACATAGCTTATTATATATTGACATATATATACTGTACTACATATTATATATACACTCTATATCCTAGAAATACTAAAAACTTTAATTATTTGCATATTTTAGTTAATTTCAGTACTAGTTTACAGATTCTTTTACAAATTTCTAGAAACCCTGAGGGGCAGTTCTTTGAATTCTAATATACACAAGTTTAATGGTATGCTGCTTATATCATCATGCACATTTCCTTATCATAGTTGTCACTCCACAGATCATAGCTCTGGCTATCTATGACTTTTCAAGTATAAACTATGAGGCTTAGAGGTTATTTGCATTAGAAGATGTTTCAACAAGATGCGAAGGCCTATAGGAACCTCATCAATCTATTCTCATGGATGACCCATGATAACTTCATTATAGATAACACTCCTTGTATATTCCTCATGATGATTGTATATGTGAGTTACAAACTAGATTTAAGAAAAAGGTTTATTTATTTTTATTTGAAAGTCAGAGTGACAGAGAGATCTCCCATGTGCTGCACAGGTTCACTCCCCAAATGTCTACAATTGCTGAGCCTGGGCCAGGCAGAAGCTGGTAACCAGGAATTCAATCCTGGTCTTCGATGTGAGTGGCATGGATTCAAGCACTTGAGTCATTGCCTGTTGCCTTCTATGGTATGCATTAGCATGAAACTGGAATTGGAAATAAAGCCAGGATTCAAATCAGGCACTCTGACATAGCAAGGGATGTGGGTGTCCCCAGTGACATCTTAATCCTATTACACAAAATGTCCACACCCCAAACTAGATTTTTATGCCAGGCAGGATCAATACCTTCAGTTTCTCTGTTGTCCCTCAGTACCCACTTTGTATAAAAGCAGGCCATTATAAATGTTATTTATTAATCAATGCGCATTTTTTTTCCATGTAGTAGCTAGGTGAAAACAAATTTATTTGTAAAATCCATATTATATGACTATGGTTGTTAGGAAACCACACCTTCAGCTGCCCAGATGTAAAACTTTTTGTTTGTTATGATGAAATATAATTTTCACTAGATGACAGATCAGAAAAGTCACACTAAATTTGCTAGTTCCATATAATAAATCATTTTAATAATTAAGATACATAAGTAGTTTATGATAGAAACAATAAAGTTGTCTCAACTCTGCAAAAACTGAATTTCTATGTAATGCTTAAGGAATGTATTCACCTTATTACATTCAAAATAATGGTTGAACAATGATTATAATTCTTTCTCTGAATAATGTTCCTTTTATAGTCTATGAATTCACATGGTATTACAGTCATTTATAGTATTACAGTGCTTAGTAATCTTTCAAGACATGGAATAAAATTCTTCTACAGATGTGTAGAGAGTAAAATTAAATAATTTAAAAGTTATTTGCATAACTTCTAATGAAAACAAAATATTTTTTCTGTAAAAATAAATTAGGGACTTTACAATGAAGTGTTATTCTATTAAAGTGTTTAGAAAACAGTTACATTCATTTTTGGTTGTATGCTCAGACATTCATATTTGCCACTCTCTTTTGCATGATAAAATGAGGCACAAGCTGTTCACATGTGAAAAAACCATCTTATTTTCACGGGAAAGGAAATGATAAAGAAAGAGAATTGAATAGAAAGCCCAAGTGTCATACAGATGATAGATACAGGAATCTATTAATAAGTTTTTCAAGTTCTTTGTGGTGACACAATCATTGACTGCACCTTATCAAAGATAGTTTTTATAATTGTGCTACCCTGTAATTTCCATCCCATTAGTATGCATCGATTGCAAGTTATAGTCCCCTTTCATAATTTAAAGCATAGTGTTGGGTCAATTGGCTGACACACAGCAGTTGAACTCATCATGACTGACCACTTTTAATAGGAGAACAGAAGAAATGAGCATCTCCATTCTGCTTTAAGTGTGACTTGCAGGAGTAGCACCTTTGGCACGGGGCAGAGCAGGTCACCATGTGGTGGTCAGGTGGCACAACATGAAAACAAGCCCGACGCTTATGGCGGTGCTATTATGGAGCCAACCTTGCTGGCGAACCTTGCTTAACCTGGGATACAGCTGAAAGTCTAAGAACTTACTGGACCAAACAGGAACAATGTGTCATCCATGAGTAACAGCTGAATGGCAATTCAGAGATGCACCTGCTTTCTGCTGTTTCTTCTTCTTTGCCTTGCTTTTCTTTTGCTTTTTCGTGCCTTTATTACGGCCTGGCTTTTTTTTCTTGTTTTCCTCTTTATACCATGGTCCCCAGACTCCTCCATTGAGCCGAGGGTTACTTCTGGGGTCTTTGGGTGGGTACCTGACAGGCACAGCTGTTTTGTTGAACTGTGAGAGCCTCCGGAGGAGTTGCTTGACAATTCCAGGATACCTGCTAGATAGGTCCACTCTCTCATAGGGGTCAGCTGTGATGTTGAAAAGCCATATGCTTTTGCCAGTTGACAACGTGATCCGTTCATTGTGCCACCGGTTTGGCCCCAGGTTGCTGAAAGATTGAGGAGGAACCCAGTCACTGTAGCCAGGATTTCCCGTTAGCAGTTTCCAGTGCTGCACCCTGATGGCTGACTGTATTGCAGTGTTCCAGATCCCATAGCCTGCTGCCCAGGAGCCATTTTTGGCCTTGGTGTAAATGGGGTCAATGTTGTGCAAAATATCCACTCGGGGTGAGCGAAGGCCTTCACTTATGGTCTCCCAGATATCATAGCCATCCAGTTGTATGTCCTCATCAATCTGTCCCTCAGCCAGGGAAATCAGAGTGGGGTACCAGTCAGTGATGTGCACAAGCTCCTTGCATACTGTTCCCTTGTTTTTCAGAAGTGGACTATGCACAAAGCCAACAGCCCGAATCCCCCCTTCCCAGTATGTTCCTTTGCTTCCTCTGAGAGGCCAGTTACTTCCTCCTGCCGTGGGTTGGCCACCATTATCTGAAGAGTAAATGAGAATGCTGTTGTTATAGAAACCATAGGTCTTCAGGGCCAGGGTCACGTTGCTGACTGCTTCATCCAAGCAGGAAAGCATGGCAGCATACCTCCGCCTGTTTATGTTAATAATGGATCGGTAGTGTTCAAAATACCTGCCTGGTGCTTGCAATGGTGAGTGAACGGCTTGGTAGGCAATATATAAAAAGATAGGCTTTGTGGGGTTATGGGAAGCTAAAATTTGCTGTACTCTCTGAGTGTACATCTGTGTGGAGTATATACCATTATCGTGGTCCCAGGCAGCACTGTCATTTTCATACAAGTCATAGCCACACATCCCAGGACTGTCACATTTGTAGTGTGTATAGTAGTCACCACTTCCCAAGAGGGAACCAAAGAAGGTATCAAATCCTCTCTTAGTGGGCATGCATTCTTTTCTATAAAAACCCAAGTGCCATTTCCCAACCATATGTGTGGAATATCCAACCTCCTTCAGCTTCTGAGGTAGGGTTGCGTTGTCCAGAGGTAAACAGTTGGGTTGGGTAGGTCTTATGATAGAATGTTGAAGTCCCGTGTGTATCTGATACCTCGGAAAAAGGTATAAATTTTGTCAGGGCAGGATACAAGAGAGATTCTATGTAAAACAGTGATGCCTAAACTAAATGTTTATATGAAGATAACATTACCCCAAATAACTTATGATCAATTTAACATTTCTACTCTCAACTCAAATGTCTTAACCTAACTAGCTCCATGTTTAACTTCTGAAATACATATGAATCTAAAACAGTATTTCTAAAACTAAGGTTTCATCATCTATCTCAAAATCTTTTTAATTCTTTTACCAGAATTTATTTGAATAAATTTTAATTCATTAATTACATGACAGGGAAATAAACAAGGACATACAGCACCACAGTATTATTGTTTTCAGCTTATACAGCTCTGATTATTTCCTAAATTAATTCCTGAGATCATTTATTTCAAGCTAATTCTGAAGTACTACAAATACATGCAAAAATAATATAAAAATTCTTCAATTCGTTAGGTTGTCAAAAAATATTTCATATTTAGTCCTAAACCTATTACATCTCTGAAAAGTCTTCTTATCAATGTGTTTTCAGAAAACACAGTATTAGTTTAATTAAATTTAGAGTAAATATTTTAGTTAGTGCTAAGGACTGTATTTTTTTCCAAAAGTAGCAGGAAATCAGTGTCTCCCTCCCCTTTTAAATTACAATTATTTATAGGCTAAGGAAACATGGAAATCATATGTTTATGTTAAAATTAAATAAATGCCAATTTCTGGGATTTTTCCCCCAAAGTTACTTTTCCAAAGGCTTTATTGCACAAATAGTTACTACTATCATATAAGTGTGTGAATTTTCACTTGGATCAAGATGTGTCAGTTTGATTCATGACATTTTAAAAGTGATCATTACACACTGTATGCATGGATACAATTATCATAGTGCATGCTGTAAATGTGTATAAACGGAATAAACGCATGACTCTGGGTGGGGGATGTTGTCAACAGGGAAGGCTATGTATGTGTTGGGGGGAAAGATTTAAGGGAATCTGTCCATACTGCTCAATTTTGCTGCGCATCCAAAATTGGTTAAAATAATACTCTGTTTAAATAATTCCAGAAAGATGTTTTAAAAAGAAAATACAGAAATTTGAAGAAAATGAAGGTTATAAAAATTGCTAAGGATATTCTTGGAATAAAATTATAACATTTGGTTATAGTAACATTTGGTTCAAATATATTTTTCACAGTATATTAACCTTAAAGATCAACATATTATGGGGCTGGTGCTGTGGCATATCGGGTAAAGCTTCTGCCTGCAGTGGTGGCATCCCATATGGGTGCCTATTCAAGTCCTGGCTGCTGCACTTCTGATCCAGCTCTCTGCTTAAGACCTGGGAAAGCAGTGGAAGATGGCCCAAGTCTTTGAGCCCCTGCATCCATATGGGAGGCCCGGAAGAAGCTCCTGGCTCCTGGCTTTGGATCAGCACAGTTTCAGCCTTTGAGGCCATTTGAGAAGTGAAACAGTGGTTGAAAGACTTCTCTCTCTCTCTCTGCCTTTCCTTCTCTGTGTAACTGACTTTCAAATAAATAAATAAATCTTAAAAAAAAAAACAACATATTATACAAATGTTAGGTGAATAATTCAGTATGATTTTTAACTTTTAAAAATTTGTTTAAAATTTATTATTTATTTATTTATTTGAGAGACAGGAAGAAATAGAGAGAGTAAGAGAGAGCAAGCTTCCATCCACTGGTTCATTCCACCAAATGTCCAGACTGACTGGGGCTGGGCCAGAAGTGAAGCCATGAATACAATCCAGTTCTCCCTTACGGGTTGTAGGAAACCAATTACTTGAGTCATTATGCTTTCTTTCCCAGAATTTGCATTAGCAGGAATCTGGAGTCAAGAGCCTGAGGTAGGAATTGATCCCAGATACTCTCCAATATGGGAGGCAGGCATATTAACTGCTAGGCTAGGCTCCCTAACTTGTTACTATAGGTTCCAGTGGTAGTATAATGCAATGGTAAGTTCTTTTGTAGTGTAAATTACACAAATGGTTTGTGGTATATGGTCACACACTAATGGTTTTGTAGTATCTGGTCACTACTATATAGCAGAATTCACATGGGTACTATCAGATGTCAACATTCACAATAGTCACAGTTTTAGCAATTTAACATGTAATAAACTTTCAAAAATAATTTCAAAAGTACTACATATCAAACACCAAATTCAAAAGGCACTGTTGCTGTCTTTGATCATTTTTGATCCAGTTCAGGATCCAAAACATTGATTTGTAAAACCACTAATTTTGTAAAAGTACATGGCAACTTGGTAACACCTATCAATGTAAATTTGGAAGAAATTGAAAAGGGATAAATCTCTATGGGTGAAAATTTGGGGAGGATTCAAGGGGATGGATTACTAACTAATAATTATCTCACATGGAAAATCTATTTCAGTGAACAAAGTTATCTATTCAATTCATTGAAAGGTTTACCACTTCAAGCCTTTCTAATCAAATTGATCATTTTCTCATATAGTGGTAAAAACAAATAGAGGTTTATAAAACTAATATACAGGAAATAGGAAAATACAGAAAAAAAGGTTTTGCTGCTTACAGAAAACTGTATAGTGTTAGCAGATAAATAAGAGTTCATAGCTATGAATCAACTATGTTTCTCCAGAAAGTTGAATGGCTTTTATATTGGCAAACTTAGAACCAATAGCACACAACCTGGCAGAGGTTTTCAGGGCAGATGTTGCTTAAAAATAGTTGGAACTTCTAGAGCCAAATAGGAGGAAGTCTGGGGTAAAATTTGGGTGTGGCCTAGGAGTATAGGTTTTGGAATCAGATACATCTGGGCCTGAATTTGCTCCATTGTTTATTTTCTGTGTGGCTTTGGGCAATACTTAATCCCTTTGATCCTGAGTCTCCTGTCACATAGGGATAATGATACTGGAATTTTGTGAGCACCGGAACAGAGAAAAATCTAGTAAGAAAAGTATTCCCAATAAATGATAGCTTTTACTATTATTACTCCAGAATGCTGGATCTCATATTACTAATAGACTTTCTCTCATAGGTATTATTCTATATAATACTCACTACAATGATGAGAAGTGAAACTCTTTATGTCTGGAGGGTTGGTGTTGTGGTAACAGATAAAGCCACCACCTATGACGCCAGGATCCTATGTGGGTGCCAGTTCATGTCCTGGCTGTTCCACTTCCAATCCAGCTCCCTGCTAATGGCCTGGGAAGCAACAAAGGCTGGCCCAAGTGCTTAGGCCCCTGCTACACTCATGGGAGACTTGGAAGAAGTTCCTGGATCCTAGCTTTGGCTTGGCCCAGTACTGGATGTTCTGTGGGTGAAAGATGTCTCTTTGTTTCTCCCTCTCTCTCTAATTCTGACTTTCAAATAGATAAAGAAATCTTTAAAAGAAAAAAAAAAACTCTTTATATCCATTTTACAGATGTGCAAATAGAGATGTACAGAAGTTGTTGTATCCTTTACAACCTCTCCACCAGTCCCAAGAGGCTGTGAAATTGGTTCTCGAACCTGTGGTGCCAACTCTGATACTCTATCTGTTCCTTCTTTCTAAAAGTTAACACTAGTATTTCTGGAAGAATCAAGGAGCAGAGGAAAGATGCCAGAGGTCTTGAAGAGTTTTTTGTTGTTGTTGTTCTAACTTTCCAGTAAAACTGGGGAATGAAGCTTACCTTAATCACAGAAAAGGTTGAGAATTGTTTACTTTTTTTTTTTTTTTTAGTGAATGCTGTGAGAGCATTTCAAAAGGAGAAAATTAGAGTCAAAAAGAAAAAGCCATGAAGTTAGTTTCATCTTCTTTTTAAAAATTTTTCTTAAAATATTTCTGATTAGTATGTAATACTTATTCATTTGATTGGAGTATGGTGCAATATTATACAACACACACACACACACACACACACACACTGTGCAAAATGATCAAGCCAAGCAACTAGCTTTCCCATCTCCTTATCCTGTCTTCCTTTCTTTGTGCTTGAAGCTTATTAGTTCCTCACTTCCTATTCTTTTTACAGATTCTTTATACATATTAACAACCAGCATTGGGTAAAATAGCTTAGGAAAGATCACATATGAAATATCTGCTCATAATTCCTAAAAATAATGGAAAATCAACTGTATGATAGCACTACAATTGAGAATAAGGATGATAATCTTTAACACCAGTTAATGCAATACAGAAAATGTTCATTTATATGCTCATCTCTGGCCTACACCAATCTGTGGAGCAGGTGGTGGTATTCCATTTATATGAAAAACAAAGAAAAACAAAACAAACAGAATAATTTAATTGCACACATAAGTTTTAGTTATAAATCCTGAGGTTGTACACTGGAATTGAGATTTTTGTTTTGCACACTCTTCCATTTCAGCTAGTTGAATAGCTGGATCAATTTTAAAGTTTGGATTAACTTATTTTTTTGCCACAGTGTCTTAGCTTTCCATGCCTGAAATACTCTCATGGGCTTTTTAGCCATATCCAAATGCCTTAAGGGCTGATTCTGAGGCCAGAGTTCTGTTTAGGACATCTGCCATTCTATGAGTCTGCTGTGTATCCTGCTTCTCATGTTGGATTGTTCTCTCCTTTTTAATTCTATCAGTTATTATTAGCAGACCCTAGTCTTGTTTATGTGTTCCCTTTGACACTTAATCCTATCATTATGATCAATTATGAACTTAAACTGATCACTTTAACAAGATGACATTGGTACATGCCACCTTGATGGGATTGAATTGGAATCTCCTGGCATGTTTCTAACTCTACCATTAGGGTTAAGTGCAAGTGAGCATGTGCCGAACTGTACATTTCCTCTTCCCTCTCTTATTCCCACTCTTATATTTAAAAGGGATCACTTTTCAGTTAAATTTAAACACCTAAGAATAATTGTGGGTTAATTAAAGAGTTCAACCAATGGTATTAAGTAGAATAAAAAAATACTAAAAGGAATAAAGTAGTAAGTTGTTCCTCGACAGTCAGGACAAGGGTTGATCAAGTCATTGTTTCTCATAGTGTCCATTTCATTTCAACGGGTTTCCTTTTAGGTGTACAGTTAGTTGTCACTGATCAGGGAGAACATATGATATTTGCCCCTTTGGGACTGGCTTATTTCACTCAGCATGACGTTTTCCAGATTCATCCATTTTGTTGCAAATGACCGGATTTCATTGTTTTTTGACTGCTGTATAGTATTCTATAGAGTCCATGTCCCATAATTTCTTTTTATTTTATTTTATTTTTGACAGGCAGAGTGGACAGTGAGAGAGAGAGAGAGACAGAGAGAAAGGTCTTCCTTTTGCTGTTGGCTCACCCTCCAGAGACCGCTGCGCTGGGGCCGGTGCATCGCACTGATCCGAAGCCAGGAGCCAGGTGCTTCTCCTGGTCTCCCATGCGGGTACAGGGCCCAAGGACTTGTGTCCCATAATTTCTTTATCCAGTCTACTGTTGATTGGCATTTAGGTTGATTCCAGGTCTTAGCTATTGTGAATTGAGCTGCAATAAACATTAAGGTGCAGACAGCTCTTTTATTTGCCAATTTAATTTCCTTTGGGTAAATTCCAAGGAGTGGGATGGCTGGGTTGTATGGTAGGGTAATATTCAGGTTTCTGAGGAATCTCCAAACTGACTTCCATAGTGGCTTTATCAGTTTGCATTCCCACCGACAGTGGGTTAGTGTCCCTTTTCCCCCACATCCTCACCAGCATCTGTTGTTGGTAGATTTCTGTATGTGAGCCATTCTAACTGGGGTGAGGTGAAACCTCACTGTGGTTTTGATTTGCATTTCCCTGATGGCTAATGATCCTGAACATTTTATTAATTAATAAGTAGCACGATCAAGATTCAAAGTAACCTAAATGATATGAAACGTTCTTGAAGCAAAGAAGATTAAATACAGATAGGAAGTAAAGAGAGTCAAAGATTGAAGTGAATATGTCAAAAGGATGCTGAAGGGCCAGTGCCGTGGCTCAACAGGCTAATCCGCCACCAAGTTCTAGTCCCGGTCGGGGCGCCGGATTCTGTCCTGGTTGCTCCTCTTCCAGTCCAGCTCTCTGCTGTGGCCCGGGAGTGCAGTGGAGGATGGCCCAGGTCCTTGGGCCCTGCACCCACATGGGAGATAAGGAGAGGCTCCTGGCTTTGGATCAGCGCGGTGCGCCGGCTGCAGCATGCTGGCCATAGTGGCCATTGAAGGGTGAACCAACGGAAAAGGAAGACCTTTCTCTCTGTCTCTCACTGTCCACTCTACATGTCAAAAAAAAAAAAAAAAAAAACTAAAAGGAAACAAAAAGGATGCTGAAGCTGATTGAAGGGTCTCAGTGATCAAATGTGGGAGGACAATTTGAGCACTGAAATAAATAATGGAGTGGGTGTTTGGGAAAGTAGTTAACATACATTTTGGGATGCCTGCATCCCATAAGTGGAGTACCTAGGTTTGAGTTCCAGATCTTCTATTTCTGATCCAAATTTCCTGCTGATGAACATCATAGGGGGCAGCACGTAATGGCTCAAATAATTGGGTCTGGACAAGCCAGATATGAGTTCTGGACTGAATTCCTGGTTCCTGTCATTGTTAGGGTACATCTCTGACTATTATGGACATTTGGTAAGTGAACTGGAGAATGGAAGACCTCTCTCTGTCTCTCTGCATTTAAAATAAATAAAAATTTAAAATAAACAATATGAAAAAATATATTAATTAAATAAAAGAAACATTGGGTCCATACTGCTATAAATAAATAATAATCAAAGGCTGATACGGAATGGGATAAAACATTTATTAATTATGCAGAGATGAGTCTAATAGACATCACCTTTCTCAGGAAGTGATCCAAGAAGTGTCAGTAACAGGAAAGCTCATAATCATCTAGGATATATTGTGCTAGATAGGATGCAATGAGAAGAAAATAGTATTGTTTCTCTAATGCTCCAGCAAAGCCAGGAACACTAAATTATCCTGTTAAACCATCTGGTAAACTCAAGTTGAGGAACATTTTACATAATAACTGGCCTAAAATCTTTAAATGTCAAGGTTATGTATGTCACAGTAGTATGAAACAGGACCATTAAATGCAATATGTGATATAAATTAAAATAGTTACAGTGAAGGACACATTTTGAGAATTAGCCACAGTAAAATAGGTTTTCAGAAATAAATGAAAATTGCAATGTTAATTTCCTAATTTTTTGGGTGTGTATGTGGCTCATACAGAAGAATAACTTTGTTTAGGAAATAACACAATAAAATAAATATTGGGTATAATGGGGCATCATGTTGGCAACTAATTTCAAATAAGTCAGGAAAAATGTACTGTATTTGCAATTTTTCTACAAATATGAGATTGTTTTAAAATTTGTAAAAATGTAAGAAAATCTAATGGATCAATGGAAGACATTTCAGTTAAAAATTTTTTTTTTAGTTAGTCATATAAAAGACTATGTAGGCCGGCGCCATGGCTCACTTGGCTAATCCTCTGCCTGCGGCGCCAGCACCCCAGGTTCTAGTCCCGGTTGGGGTGCCTGTTTCTGTCCTGGTTGCTTCTCTTCAAGTCCAGCTCTCTGCTATGCCCCGGGAAGGCAGTGGAGGATGGCCCAAGTGCTTGGGCCCTGCACCTGCATGGGAGACCAGGAGAAGCACCTGGCTCCTGGCTTCGGATCGGCGCAGCGTGCCAGCCGCAGTGTGCCAGCTGTAGCGGCCATTTGGGGGGTGAACCAACAGAAAAGGAAGACCTTTCTCTCTGTCTCTCTCTCTGTGTCTAACTCTGTCAAAAAAAAAAAAAAGACTATGTAAATAGATCTGTTATACTGGATACATCATACCATGAATTTAATGAATAACAAACGAGAGAAATGAGAGCTAAAATAAGATATTAAATTACATAAAGGTAATGTGCAAATCTGACAAGTAATAATCCCATTCTGTGTTAATCAAAATATATCTGGAAAATAGTATCCAGTATTTTAAAATGTGTATTATATATACATTTATTTAATATTTTACAATGCACTATTGTTCTAAGTTATAAACACTATAAAAGATACACAGAGTAGAAATTTTAAAAGATGAGATAAAATAAATACTAGTAGAATTTTTGTCATTTCTTCTTGAATCATCTTGTGTTGCTCTAGGGTATATGTATTTCTATTTAGAGACTTCTGGTACTGAAAGTGGAGTGCAGCAAGAAGAGAATGGAAACACAGATTGTTTAGAAGGTTATTATAACAGACGAGTTCAAACACAGATCTATCTACTGATTCACTCCCTACATGTCCACACCATTGGCCATCCAGGCCTCTCATGTGGTATCCAAGTTCTTGATCCCTCTTCCCCTGCCTCCCATGGTGAACATGAGCAGGATCAGCAGTGGAGAGTAGACTCCGATCCAGACACTCCAATACGTGACGTGTGCATCCTAAGCAGCAGCTTAACCTGCAGATTCACAGTGCCTGCCCCTGATGCTTAGATTTGTAGCTTTCATAAATGGTGAACAGTCCAATTCATTTCTTGTTCTATTCCAAAGCACAGAATTAGAAGCACTGGATAATATCATGAGGAGGCAGACTTCAATTCAATGTGAAAATAAAATTTTAAATCAGAAATATGGGGCAGCACTGTAGTGCAGTAGGTTAATTCTCAGCCTGTGGTAACAGCATCCCAATGGGCATCAGTTCTAGTCCCAGCTACTCCAATCCAGCTCTCTGCTATGGTCTGGGAAAGCAGTAGAAGATGACCCAAGCATTTGGACCCCTGCACCCAAGTGGGAGACCTGGAAGAAGCTCCTTACTCCTTGCTTTGGATTGGCCCAGCTCTGGCCCTTGCAGCTATTTGGGGAGTGAACCAGCAGATGGAAGACCTTTCTCTTTGTCTCTCCCTCTCACTATCTGTAACCCTACCTCTCAAATAAATAAATAAAATATTTTAAAAAATCTAGAAATACATAAAAAGTAAAACAGGCTAGATGATCATATTTCAAAAGATTCCTGAGGTGGAAAAGAACTACCAGCTGACCTCTACGGCTGCTTATAACTGTAAGAATCCATGATTTGAAGACTATAGCTCAATGGTAGAGTTTATGATAAGTCTTCCATATAACTTCAGAACAGCTTTACCAAACTTACTTTATAGTATAGTATTATTTATAGGTATTTGATAAAGAAGTTTCTGCAATACGTTGATATCAATTTAACTTTTTTCTTTGCATAATATAAAATGCTTCAACACAGATAATTTTGAATGGTTAGTAGGCTTTTTGGTCACCATCTTGCTACATTGTGAACAAAATTCCAAATGAACAATAGCAAACCCAGAATTGATGCCAAACTGGTTAAAAGCAACAGCCATCATTTTCACTTTCCAGTTAGCTTAAAAGAAAAATACTATGTGGGTCTTTCAGCTTGGTAATGGAATATTTTAAGAGTTTTATAATCTTCTAAATATTAATTTGTATCACGGTGTGCTAGATATCATAGTTTAGAAATTGTCTTTTCCATTAGAAGATCTAACACATTTTATTGTTTTCATCTAATTACATATACTCTTAAAAGTAGGATAAAATTTGAATCCTAATAGTCCTTTGCAGACCATGAAGTCAAGGATAGAGAATATAAAATAAAAGAATACAAAATAAGTCCACAGTAATACAGAAATTAATATTTTGAAGGAAAGGAAACAAGTACAAGAAACTGTAGTTTACCAAAAATAGCCACATGGATATTTATGTCAGAAATATAGAACTAATTTTCCATATTCTGAAAGGTGCCTATTTATTACTTCCTTCCAAAAGTCTTTGTCTCAAAGACTGTAAATCTATTTATATGCATTAATTTAAGTTAATTATACATTTTCAGTTAATTATACAGGTGGGTGGAGCTGGAAGAAGGGTGTCCCAATGAGTCTATGCCTAATTTTTCATGTCATGAATGACTGGATAACGAACTGTTCTTTTAACACTCATTATCCTACTATGTGCCAGATATTGTGTTGCCTTTGGGGTTCACAATGGTGATCGAGTTGGTTCTGGCACTGGAGAAACTCAGTCTAGTGAGAGACAGATGAGCGACTAGAGGATTATCATGGCGTGACTAAGTGCTACAGTAGACAAACACAGGACACTACAGTACTGGCTGCTGGGCGAGGAAGCCTCTCAGAGGGGCTATGGTTGGTCTGAATTTTAGTATACTCATAGGAGTGCCTAGGAGAATGTAGAACAAAAACAGGTACTGCCAGCAGCTGGAAGAACAGATACAAAAATGCATTCATAACAATGTGAGACTGAGATGACTCTCATAGGAGGAGTCTTCCAGGCAGAGGTGAAGAGAAGATAGAGTGTTTCAATTAGATAAGCACAATGTTTGAATGCAAAAAGCAAGAGAGTCTAGTCCTCTGGACCAACGGTGAGAATCTGAGAGCAGAGATGCAGACATATAACAGGAGATTACAGTCTATAAAGGTTGTCAACTTGTTATATGGGATTACAGCAGATATACTAAGATATTCATAATTAAAATAAGTCACGGGTAGTCACAGAAATACTTTCGAAAAGAGAATTACACAATTACAAGCTTTGCATTATAATGATCACTCTGGTTAAAAGGATGGATTAAGAGTGCAATGAGATCTGGGAAGGAATATATGCCTAATCTAAGAAATAAATGCTGATAGCCAAAACTGAGATTAGTGACAGTGAGAATGAGATAAGGGGAAGAACAGATTATGCAGAGGGACATTTGAGAGGGTTTTATAGAATATATACAGGGCACATGGAAGAAGGAAATGTCAAAGATGAGTTTATCACGTCTAGTCTAAGTGGCTGCGTAAAAGGAAGCTTCTTGTACTGAGTTAGGAAATTGAAGAGAGGAATGGGAATACAAGGTCAGATGAGTCCTGCTCTGTTTACCTAGAGGTACCTGTAAGTTATCTGTCTTCCTGGAGACATATAGGATGAGAAAAATGAAGATTTGAGACCCATTAGCTCATAGGTGGCAGATTATTCATGACACCACCTAAAAATAGAGTCAAAATTGAAGGAGGTAGGCATTGTTGTGCTGTGGGTTAAGCTGCTGCTTGGGACACACATATTCCATATTGAAGTTCCAGTTTGACCTACACTGCTTCTGATCCAGCTTCCGGAAAATGTGCTTGGGGAGGTAGCTAATGATGGCCCAAGTCCTTGGGTTCCTGCAACTCAATTGGAAGACCCAGTCAGAGTTTCTGGCTCTTGATATCAGCCAGACTCAGCCTGGGCTGTTGTGAGCATTTAGTGAGTGAACCAGCTGATGGAAGATCTCTCTCTCCCTCTCTCTCCTCCCTTTCTCCTTTTCTCTCCCTACCTCCCATCTCCCTTTCAAACAAATTAATAAATCTTTTTTTTAAAGGAAGGAAAGCAAGAAGACAGAGCTATTGTGTGAACCAGAGTTGTGGAAGAGAGTTTTTGAGAGCTGGCTGCATTGCATATTATAGAGGAGCCAAGAAGGTGAGAATCAGAAAGCACTGAACTTGGCAATAAGCATGCACAACCTTATAAATGTATTTTAGTAGAATAGTGGGGAAGAAATCCACTATGTAGTGAGTCATGTCTGAAAATTGATAAATATAAATTTGTGAGAATACTTGGGAGAAAATTTCAAGTTGCATGGATGGAAGAAAATAATGCAGGAATTTAAGTGTTGATGTGAAGTATTAATGACATATTGTTGAATCAAAGAACATATGGCTATGACAGAATATCAATTGTATTATTACATTTTTATGATAAAAAAGTGAAGTTCCAGGAGAGCAGGGATTTTGTTCACTGCTATATCCATATCACCTAAAATAATGCTTGGCTCATAACAGGATATCAGTGCATATCTGGTGAATGAATGAATTACTGGCATATGTTCATAGATAGAAAAAATATGTTAAGATAAATACAAAACTGCTGAAGAGGCTCATTTTCAGCAAGATAATAACTGTGGGAGAAGATAAACTAACTTTCTGGTATACAAACTGGTATACAAACAGTGAAATTTGGGTCTAGGTCTAAAAAAAAGTTTAGTCTAATCAGACTAATATGGGACTAATTTCATCAGGCAAATAACTAACTTATATACAAAAAAGATTAGATCTGGGACCAGTGCTGTGGTACAGCAGGTTAAGCCACTGCTTGCAACACAGGAATCCCATTTTAGAGTGCCAGCTGAAGTCCTAGCTCCTCTACTTTCAATCCAGCTTCTTGCTAACGTTCCTGGGAAGCAGAGGTAGATGGTCCAAGTACTTGGGTTGCTTCCACCCATGTGGGAGAGCAGGATGGAATTCCTGGCTTTGGCCTGGCCCACACCTGGCTGTTGTAGCCATTTGGAGAGTAAACCAGTAGATGGAAGATTTTTCTCCCTCTCCTACTCTCACATCTCTACCTTTCTCTCTCCCTCTCTCCTTCCCCATTCCCCTCTCTGTATTTCAAATAAATGCATAAATAAATCTTTTTAAAAAGCCGGAAACTGTTAAATCTAAGTCCCAAATGGAAAGCTAAACTTGTTCAACACATCAAGTATGTGCTTCCTAGTAGGGACATCTATGCAGAAGAACACCTTTAGAACTGAAGAAAGGGAACAGAATAAGCTATATGAATTCTGTAAATATGTCCTCAAAGACAGAGGAAATGCCTTTCTCTGTTAAGTAAACAAATAAAGATACCTTCTCAGGTAACATTTAAATTCCTGCCTTTCCTGGTCATTGGAACCTACTGTTTGACCTTGAAGTTGTCCTGTTTATCCATAATATGTTACCATTTATATCATCAAAGCCTTCTCTACAATGATTATAGCTTTGCTGGTCTCCATGGAAACATGCCTGCAAATCATATGTTATGTGCTAATTTTCTGGAAATAGTTTCCATCCAAAAGTCATTTTTCCCCCACTAGGATGATCTTCTCTGTGATTCCTTTTTCCCCAAGTTCTCCCTCCTTTTTGTGGAATCATTCCTTTGAAGATCCCTACTTTTAAAGATCTAACAAAGAAATGGCAGACTATTCGGCATCTATCAAAATGAATATTTACTCACATAAGAATGGATTCCTCATTTGTGAAATGGCTTCCAGAGTAAAATTAAAGTACTTCAGGAGTGCATTTAAAATTATTTAATATGTAGAGACTATTTCAAAGACACAAATGCTCCATAAAATTGCTACTTTCAATATGACCACAGAATATTAAATAATTTTGAAAGTACATTTTAATATAATGTAGTCTAATCAGAAAATGGGATTAGAGGAGTTAGCCAGGGAGTAGCTTAAATATTAAACTATTCTGATGCTACCAACTCTGCCCTAGTGACAGGATGAATTAAGGACAATATCCTTAATTGATATCTGAGTGATAATAGTTAGGATTCTCAAAGAAAAAATTAACCTAAATTTTCTAAGAAAAAGTGTAGATACTTTAAACTATTTTGAAATATAATCTGTCACTTTCCTTTACATGAATTGATCCTTCTGTATTAGGTATTCATCTAGAGATAGAATTGTCATATTTAAAAAGTCCAATACTGTTTTTATGGCTTTGACTTTGAAGAAAGGAAAATTATGAAGAGCTTGACATTCATGTTCAACAGGTGGTTTCTCTAAAAGTTAGTCCAACAAAAAAAGATGTCATTCTCACATTCTTGAACAGAATTATTTCCTTCTTACGATGGCTACAAAACATCTGTCAAATAACTGATACTTTTTGCACCTGAAATTAGCCACACAATGCAGAAGCATTTCACATCAGTCATGTGGGACACGTCAGTGTTTGAGCTGCAAGCCACATAAAAACAAACTGAAACTCCGAGATGGCTCAGCAGTGAAAATGTGACAATCTCTCCCCTCAAGTTACAAATTCAGTTTAACAGAAACTGTACTAATGAAGTACCCACAACTCACCAAACATTGAACTGTGAATGGAACATAAAAAGTTGTGAGTTTATGACAAATAACCTTATGTGAAATGTGATGATACATTAAATGTCAAAGGCAAAGGACAATTTTTATGATTTAGGGAAAGTTGAGAATATATTTGCTTATTCCTCAAGACAGCCGGATTTACTATTCTTTTAGTTGATTAATTTTAAAGGACATTAATAAAACTGTTATAAGGTAATTTTAGTTAAGGATAAAGAGAATTATTGAATAAAAACTGCATTAATTGGTTCTCAAGGCTATAGCCATGTAATTTCAGACAGATGTAATTAGAGAAAGCATTCAGGTACCTATTATCAGGTATTAGATTTTTTTCTAAAAGATAATTTTGCAAATATCTAATTCATCTGTGACCTTGCTTTTTCACTTGCATCTTTTCTAAGTTCTTACAGCAAACTATTGATTCTGTCTTAAATACAGATATTAGCGTTTTTGAATACCACAGGATAAATTAGAAATATTAAATAATTACTGCTGACATATAGAGTTGACATTTTACATTTCACAGTATTGAACTTTGTAAGTAGCTTTAAATGGGAATAAGAAAATTAGCAATCAAAAATGAATTCATTGGATTAATATTATAGATCAATTTCCCTCCTTTAATACATGTATAATAGTATAGTTATAGCTGCCTTAATTTTGTACAATTATTTTCATTTAACCTTTTTTTTAAAAATTATTTTTATTTAATTAAAAGGAGAGATTGATTGATTCACTGATTGAAAGATATGTCCCATCCGCTGATTCATTTCCCAAATACCTGCAACAGTTGGGGCTGATCCAAATTTAAGCCAGGATTTGGGAAGTCAATCTGGATCTCCCACATCTACTGGCAGAGACTCAAGAACTTGAGCCATCATCTACTGCGTCCCAAAGTGTGTTCTTGTAGGAAGCTGGAATCTGGAATGTAACTGAGACTCATGAATCCAGGAACTCCATTATGGCATGCCGGTATTCCAACTAGTGTCCCAATTACTGCACCAAATGCCCACCTCTAACCTCTGTCTGTATGTAGAAAAATATTCAGAGAATTTGCCATATCATTCTCAAAACTTCTTAGTATAAATATTTCATAGTAATAATTTTTAAAACTATAAATAAAAAATATAGTCTGAAGATCTCAATAGATAAAATCTATTGCCTTGAACACATCCAGGGATGAAATTCTCCCCAGCTTGCCTAGCTATCACAACATCTTTATCTCAGCGACCTGTATCCCTCCTGCAGATGGTCTCCTCTTCTGTTATCACTAAATATGAAAAACAGACGGCCAGCTCTATGATAACAGAGATCACAGACTTTTTCCCAGAGAAGATATCCCCCAAGTAACTAGTAGATTGCAAAGCAATCATTATACAGGCAGATTATTTCTCTCAGGAGAGTTCACTGCTTATAAACTGGGAAGGACACCAACCAAAGAGCTCAGTTTTATCTCAAAAAGCTCTCTGACAATTCTTTATTTTCGGTAAAAAGTTTGTTCTAGTATCAGGATTGGATCCACAACCCAATGTCTCCTTTGTAGGTAGCCTGAGAGAAAATGATATTTGTTAGAAATCAGGTTGGTGGAAGGTTTGTTACGAGCCTTACTTTATCTCTGGACATTCTGTCTAATGGCTTGACATCCTAGGGAGTTTTTCAGTGTATATTGTGGAAACGGTCCAGCCTTCAGGAAAACTTAAAATATTATGAATTAAATATTCTGAATCCTATTCTTCTAGGGTATGTAACCTTGAGCAAGTTACTTGACATATGCCTCAATCTCTCCTTCTGTAAAGGAGTTACCAGTAACAGCAATGCACCAACTCCATGGGGTGTACTGTTTTTGTTTTACTATAAGATAGGGAGGTGGAGGATTAGATGGAATAAAATACATAAAACCTATTGTGAAATATAAGACTTTATGCAAATGTTAGTAACAACTAAATTTTACTTTATTTTCTCTTACTTCACTCCCTTGTCCATTATTCTTCAACCCCACAGCTGCTTCTTCCTCCTGCTTCACTGTATACAGGTGGTAAAACCAAAAACAAACTAAATGAAACTATGATGCTATTGCTTGGGGCCAGAGAAACAGTATCCTGCCTAGTGTCCCTCTTCGTTGTGACAGTTAGATTGAAATTTCTAATTGTCTGGGGCCGGTACTATGCTGCAGCGGGTTGAAGCCCTGGCCTGCAGCGCCAGCATTCCATATGGGTGCTGGTTCTAGTCCCTGCTGCTCCTTCTTCCGACCCAGCTATCTGCTATGGCCTGGGAAAGCAGTAGAAGAGGGCCCAAGTGCTTGGGCCCCTGCAGCCACGTGGGAGAACTGGAAGAAGCTCCTGGCTCCTGACTTCGGATCGGCACAGCTCTGGCTATTGCAGCCATCTGAACAGTGAACCGTCAGATGGAAAACTTCTCTCTCTGTCTCTACCTCTCTCTGTAACTCTTTCAAATAAATAAAATAAATCTTAAAAAAAAAAGTCAACTGGAAGTTTAGCCCATGGAGTTTTTTTTTTTTTCTTTAACTTGATGAGTGTATCATTTTCTTTAAATCTATGGAGGAATATGAAGAAACTTCAAATTTCTCTCTAGGGAGAGATGAGTCATTTGCCAATTATTTGGCATGATGTTTACAAAAAATAAACATTCTGAATGAGGATAGTTTATAAAAAATACGCTAGGTGTTGAATCTTTAGGAATATTTATGGCATGCTGAGTTGCAATTACCTATAATTAAACGTCAGTTTATATATTAATTATCTGTGTAAAGTTTTTTTGTATTAATTTAATAAATGTATCTTGATATATTCCAGAAGTGGATTAACTTGTTAACAAAAAACTCTTTGGAATGCTGTAATACTATAAAATACTGTTTATTTAATCTACCAGACGACTCAATAGATGAATCGCAGGTGGGATATTCCATCTTTTCCATTATTTTCTTATTCTTTATTCATGTAACAAATAGGTTTCTAAAATAGGACACAAATACTTTGTCTATGACCCTGGAAAAGCATATCCAATATTGACTATATCTTAGGAAGCTACCAGAAAGTATCATGAAGATTCATTGCAGTAAAAGTTCTTTTTCTGCTGTTTGTCTTAGTTCTAAAGCCCCTTTTCCTGGAGCAACAAGAGGAATCCTATGTCCTCATGCTACCCTTTGCTTGTTCGTTCTCTCAATATTTGTGTTATAAAATCCAAAACTATCAAAATTCTTGAATTTCTGCAATCCTGAAAAGTAAAATGTTTAGTTGTCCTTCTAGTAGGAGCCAAGACACAGACTTTCAATGAAGTTAGTGGTATTTTATAATAATATAAATTAAATTGTATATAAAAGTATAATGATTGGATAAATATTAGAAGCTTTCAGAAAAAATCATATTAGAAACAAATTAACAATAGATCATTCATGACAACAGAGAGGAATGAAAAGTAGATAATATATGATTTGACCTATTAGAATTATGTTATTTCTCATACTTTTTCAATATATCATTAGAGTTTTCTATATGACGTATCCTTACCAATAACTCTGCAATTATATTATATGCCTTTTTCATTAGGTTTGCCTTATTTTGAAATTTCTATCCTGTAAAGAAATGCAGTTAAGGACTAAAATGGCAAATTCATTTGAAAGAATTTCTATTCCTACTTCTTCATTTGCATGAAATGGAGTTAATAATAGCACCTTTCTCATTGAGTTACCAGAAGGATGAAGTGAGTTTGTACATGTGAAGCACTTAGAATAAATAGTGCCTAGCACACAAAATAAAATATTAAAAAAATATAGACCTCAATATGGTTATTTGAATTTTGGCAGAAAGCAAATTTTCTAATCATTGAATTTAATTTTTCTAAATTATTTTATGATTAGAATTTCCCAAATAGATATATCAATCTATGATAATATGCTAGTTTTTTTCTAATTTCATAAATATCCCATAACCAAATCTAAACAACAAATTAATTTGTGAAATAGTATTTCATGATTAGAAAAATCCATGAGATTTGGCGTAAAGTCCATTACTAACTCTGTAGCAGCAAAAATTTATTTTTCAAGGCCAAAAATAATTTGCCAATCCTGGCATAATCCATATCAGTGATGAAACTTCACTATAATGATCCCTTCAGCTTACTCAATAGTGGTTTTAGTTTTTACAAAATACTAAAATAAATAAATCAATAAGGATCACTTTTTATATCTGGCTGGTGCTGATGCTGATAGATGTAGTCCTAGACCAGAAGAGGAGTTAGCTGAAATTCAGGACTTAGCTGTAGAAAGAAATGAGTCCTAGTAATGGACAGAAATCCTAGAGAGACTACTGGACTACTGGGAATTGAAATCAAATTTATATAACAAAAAGCTCAAAGAAAAGAGTAACAACAGCAAAGTTACAAATATGGCCTTAGAGGAGTCACTTCTCTTTGTTTGCACATGTGCTTCCACAAAATGGAACAATATTTAACCTACGAGGCTATTTAAAAAGATTACATCAGTTAATGTAGAGGAAATATCCATGTAATGTAGAAATGAGCTAATAAGCACATGCTTATTGTTGATATCGTGAAAGTAACCAAGGCAGCCCTGCATGTGTCATTTGGACCAAGCTGCTTTTTAGTCATTCTCCATTTGGCTTCTTCATATACCCTTTCTCAACTTAGCTTTCTCTGTCTGTATGAGGTAGGAAGGACGCGTGTGAGGGGTGGGGCTGTGGGAAAGGTAAGTTTGTTAGGTTAGTTGGAAGAATGGCAGAAACCCATTGCTAGCAACAGAACTCTACCATTTTAGTAAAGCTAGGAATGCATCAGAAAAGCACTGGGAACCTTACGGAGAAGGGCAGAGTCATGACACAGCAGGACCAGGAGAGAAACCAGAAAGATGGGTATATGAGGCCAAGAAATGATGGGTGTGAACTAGTTCCATATTTACCAGGAATTATGTTCTATAAATCCAGTATGGCTAAGCTACCTTGAAAATTACAGGCATTAGAAAGAAGCTGCTACCCTGGGAAAAAAACTAAAATCAGAGCACTATGCTCTACACCCCTTCTGATTTTAGTAAAAGAGAGCACGCTGGTTGATAATCCTTTGTAAGGTTGTTAGAGTGGAGCTTTAAAGCCAACATTTAGTTTCTGAGAGTTAGGAAAATTAAAACCACCATTATGCCAAAGATCATAATAATTCTTTAGCTCTTATAACCAGTTTCCATGAAGATAAAAAGACTGCCACAGAATATTTCATGTTTGTGTGAATGTTCAAACATTATAAAATATTCTATAGGAAAGCATTCAGTAGCTATTAGGTACAGATGAGCAAGCTTGAAACACACATCTGTAAAAACACACAGTAAACATAAACATCAAGGATCCCTTGGCAAAATCTCTACCACTGTGGACTAGTCATACATTGGCAGAAAACAAAACAGAATAACTATTTGTCATACTTAAAGGCATACACTAGTCAACATCAGGGAAACTCTTAAGAGACCAACAAAGTTTCTGCTATAAAATACGGAGTTTTGAATTAGGCAGTCTTGAAGTTCTTTTTGTTCTGGCATTATATAAATTGGAAATTTTATTAGCCATTAAAAAGTAGACTTAATTCTCCTAAAATGAAAACTTTGTTTAGAAAGATAAATCACAGGGGCTGGCGCTGTGGCACAGGGGGTTAACGCCCTGGCCTAAAGTGCCTGCATCCCATGTGGGTGCCAGTTCTAGTCCCAGCTGCTCCTCTTCCGTTCCAGCTCTCTGCTATGGCCTGGGATAGCAGTAGAGGACAGCCCAAGTCCTTGGGCCTCTGCAGCCATGTAGGAGACCCAGAAGAAGCTCCTGGCTCCTGGCTTCAGATCAGCATAGCTCTGGCTGTTGCAGCCATCTGGAGAGTGAACCAGCGGATGGAAGACCTCTCTCTCTGTCTCTACCTCTCTCTGTAACTCTATCTTTCAAATAAATAAAATAAATCTTTAAAAAATGATAAATCATAAAGAATTCCAAGGCCCGTATGCCTCTTAGGAGGCCAACTGAAGAAGTGTGATGAGTTCTTATTAGTAAGTAAAAGTCCAGGAGGAAATACGTATTATGAACATTTTCTGTTTTGAATGCCTACTATGATAAAGTCAATCTGGTAACTTCTTCATGTGCATCATCATGTTTTAAAGTAAGAATGAAGTTTTGGAATTTTTAAATAGCGGTGCTACCCAGGAAACCAGAAATGTCATATTCATATTGTTGGACAATTTAATCTGGTGCATTTGACAAACTTGAGAAGACATTAAATAAAAAGCTGTGGTATTAATAATGGAGCAGTAAATCTGGGCTTATTATAAGAGATGGAGTGGCTGGACTCTAAAGATAATGTATTGAGCTGATAAAGGTTGATCAAACAGAGAAAGCAAAATATTGTTTAAAATCCTCTGAAAAGTACACACACACACACACACACACTTCTAAATGACTATAATTGTGAAACTACTGTGAAACCACATTGTGGAAATAAAAATTCAAGTTTCAAACTTTAGGTCAACTTTGGTTAAAATTACAAAATGCCATGGGACACAAGGCTATTTGTTGACAAGTCTTGAGAAAAAAGAATCTTATTTATACAAATGCTTTGCAACTTCCATAAACTGGGCTATTACTCATTTTAATAACAGAAGGGGCTGGGGCTGGGGCTGGGGTGTGTGTTTGTAAAGGATTTAGTTGCGATTCTTTAAGTTCACAAGCACTCTTTCTTCTTGCCTTAGTTGAAAGCGCTGTTGTTAAATGTTGACTGACAAGGGACAATGAATTCTCAAATTTATTCATTTTAAACTATAAAATTTGCCTAATCTACCAGAAAAATAACTTTTAACCAAGAGGCTTGAGGTCTAGAGACTACAAAGCTGATTAAACAGGCTTGTTTTGAGGAATTTTGTTTATGTAGGCTGTAAATAAAGCCACTGGGATAGTTACTATTAACCCCTCACTTTTAGGAATAGTATCACCAGGCTCATGTAAATTACTCAGCACATAGCATAACTGCTCTTCTTTATCAGAAAGTGTTCTCTTGGCAGATACTGAAATAAAGGTGGCAATCAGGAGTTCCTGATTCAAACACAACATAAAATTTTCTCTCTTGTAACAGCCATGGACAAAATACAGTGCCTTGGAGAAAACGTCCAAGTAGACAATGAGATTAAACAAACAGAAAAAATAACAATGAATTATCAGATAGTGCTAAGAATAAATCAAACAATAGCCATTACCTGGATAACATAGACAAAGCAGTTCCTTTTCCCTGTGATACATCTCCATCCAAATGTGAAAAAGCAATATTGACATCACAGTGACTTGATCAGCATAGCCCTGACTGTTAATGAACAACTTAATACATTATCCCTCTTAGTAGTTTTTTTGTCTGTTCTACTTAATATGACTGATTTAATTCTGTAATTAATACACAGTTATTCTTAAGTGTTGAAATTTAACTGAAATGTGATCCCTGTTAAACATAAGAGTAGGAATAAGAGAGGGAAGAGATATATAATTTGGGACATGCTCAAGCTGACTTGCCCCAAATGGTAGAGTTAGAAACATACCAGGGGACTCCAATTTAATCCCATCAAGGTGGCATGTACCAATGCCATCTCACTAGTCCAAGTGATCAATTTCAGTTCACAATTGATCATAATGAAAGGACTAAGAGTCAAAGGGAGCACATAAGCAAGTCTAGTACCTGCTAACACTAACCAATAGAATAAATAAAGGGGAGAGTGATCCAACATGGGAAGTGAGATACTCAGCAGACTCATAGAATGGCAGATGCCCTAAATAGCACTCTGGCCTCAGAATCAGCCCTAAAGGCATTCAGATCTGGCTGAAAAGCCCATGAGAGTATTTCAGGCATGGAAAGCCAAGACACTCTGGCAAAAAGATCTCTGTGAGTGAGATCTCAGTGGAAAGAACAGGTCTTCAAAGAAGGAGGTACCTTTCTCTGAAGGGAGGAGAGAACCTCCACTTTGACTATGACCTTGTCTAAACAAGATAAGAGTCGGAGAACTCAAGGGGCTTCCATAGCCTTGGAAACTCATGACTGGAGCATAGGGAGATTACTGATGCCATAGACAGGAGTGTCAATTGGTAAAGTCAACAACAGGAGTCACTGTGCACTTACTCCTCATGTAGGATCTCTGTCCTTAATGTGCTGTGCATTGAGATTTAATGCTATAACGAGTACTCAAATAATATATTTCACTTTGTGTTTCTATGGGGGTGCAAACTGTTGAAATCTTTACTTAATGCATACTAAACTGATCCTCTGTAAAAAAAAAAAAAAAAAAGAAAAAGAAAAGAAAAGAAAAGAAACTATCAACTCCCAACTTGACTCTCACTGGGATTAAACATGACAATAGGTCTGATCTGATTTCATCATCATTAAAAAAAATCATCTATTATTTTTCACTTTATGTTTCTGTGTGGGAGCAAACTGTTGAAATTCTTACTTAATGTATACTAAGCTGATCTTCTGTATATTAAGATAATCGAAAATGAATCTTGATGTGAATGGAAGGGGAGAGGGAGTGGGAAAGGGGAGGGTTGTGGGTGGGAGGGACGGTATGGGGGGGAAGCCATAGTAATCCATTATTCGTACTTTGGAAACGTATATTCATTAAATAAAAGTAAAAAAAAAAAAAAATAAAACCACATGAATCTATAAGGTAAAAAAAAAAAAAAAAAAAAAAAAGCAATATTGACATCACAGTTTATGAGGAAAGTAATGTCAATTATAAGGAAGAACATTTTAAAAATCCAGGAATTATCTCTAAGTCTCTTCATAGAGGCCATGCTATGATTAAGCAAAATTTCATGTCTTAGTCAAAGATTATTTGTTTGAAAAGTATGGATTTGAAATTCTTGGTATGAATTAGAACTCAGCCCAAATCAAATATGCTAGTAAATTTTAAGTTGTTGAGAAAATGTCATCTAATGTTTAATTTTCATATTTGAAATGAAAACAGGAGGGCTATTAATAGATATTCTAATTACTATCTCATGATTAGCTATTGTCCAATGTTTAAAATTACAGTATGTTCAACATAATATCATCCCACCAGTTCTGCTGTGCTCTCTCCCACCCAATATACTAGGCATATTCTGTAATTATCTGACGGAAGTCACAGTAGATTCAACTCTGATCAATCACTGTTATATTTCACTATGGGGAAATGATAATTAGAGCAGTCTTCACACTTACTCATACATTATAGAAAACAGGAAAGTACTATTTGATAATAATTAGATAGCATCAAGTCTTAGAATACCATGAAATAATGTAACATTAATTTAGAATGCTCTCTCTTTTGATTTATTAAACATGTCAGTTTGGTTTGATTATCTGAAAGCAATTTGTTTCAGTACTAATCAAATTCTTTTCCAGTGTACTCCATGGAACAGTGCAATTTGCCATACTGCATATAAAAATGTTAACTATCTGTTAAATTTATATGTAAAGTTGGCTACAGCAAAGTATCTATTTGGACAAGTAGGTACTTATTTGATCAAACATTATTCTAGATATTCCTGTGTAAGTATTTTCAGA
Source organism: Oryctolagus cuniculus (assembly GCF_051225735.1). Lineage (NCBI taxonomy): Eukaryota > Metazoa > Chordata > Mammalia > Lagomorpha > Leporidae > Oryctolagus > Oryctolagus cuniculus. The sequence continues at coordinate 80,459,038 of NC_142874.1, read as the reverse complement.
TGAGATTAACATTTAAATCATTAACTCTGAGTAAAGCATATTATCTTCCTTTATGTGAATGGGTCTTATGCAACCATCTGAAGGCCTTCAGAGAACAAGACTGATCTCTCCTAAAGAAGAGAGAGTTCAGCTAGCAGACTCTGCCTCCTGCCTGTGAGCCACCTCTGCAGATGTGAATTTGCTTGTCTCCACAATCAAATGTGCCAATTCCTTAAACTTTTCGCTCTGTATGTCTATACATCTTGTTGATTCTGTTTCTCTAGAAACCTCTAACAGAAACCAAATACTTGGAAGAACCAAAGACGCATTTAAAATCTCAAAGAAATACATTCTTGGATGGCATGGATATTCCTTGAGTTTCTAGGAAATAAAAAACTATAAAATTAAATTTTGAAGGAAACAGCTCATAACTATTTAACCTTATATAGATCAGAGTAAATGAAATTTACTTATTCTGTAAAATAAAATAAAATAAAATAATAGAACAAAAATCAAGAAAGTGGTAAAATATTTCATTTCAGAATGAAGTTTTAAACAAGCTGATCTTAATAATGTGTTTTTATCACTCAATACGAGGGTAAGCATGAAACTTTTGTTCTTTAAATAATTTAAAATTTTTCATAGTAAGCAAATAATATCTAGACTCAGCTGCTGAGCTAACACAATGTGAATTCTGCATACCTTTCCATGTACTATTTACAATGCCATTGTCCCTATTTTAAGGTAGAGGAGGTGGTAGAATACTGGGATTGAAAACTGGCTCCAAGGTTGCGCTGTCCAAGTTGGTAGTCCCTAGCTTTGAGTGATTATTTATTTTAAAAGTAATTAAGTTAGAAACAAGAAATACATATGGAAAAGTAACACAAGATGGCAGAATAGAGTGGGAGATTACTGCTCTAGTCTACGGGAAGATAGTTGAGAAATGTGGAGGGAGTGCAATCTCAGTGAACAGTAAGGAAGAAAACTGCAGTGGAAATTCTGAGGAAGTAGGAGGGACATTGTGGATCTGCATGGAGAGTGTGGAAAGCAGCATGAGCATGGACACAATGCAGGATCCCAGCAGCCAAGAGCCTCAGCATCAAATTTGGAGAATGAGGTGAGACCCAACTGCACCAGCCCAGGCCACTGGTGATAAAGCTGCAGGAAGAGGCTCCTTTGAGTCTGGCCTGAAGCACTGTGGGAGACAGAGTACCTGCCAACCTTAGAGGGGGAAGGGAGCATGTTTCTCTCCACCCAACCCTACAACAATGGTGCACTTAGAGTGGCTGAGAGGGCAGGAGCATTTTGGACATATGTAACAGCTGCCTCAACTTGTGTCCACATGCCCAGCAATCAGCCAAGAGGAGACACCTGAGTCTGGCTGGGAGGCTTGATGAGGGAGGGGTGCCCATGTAGGATTGTGAGGTGCCCTCAGCCTCCCGGCATGTCACAGGTTCTGGAAGCATCTCCGCCTCTCTGTGGACAGAATGGACTGGCAGGACAGAGTACATCCTCAACACCCAGTGACTGTGGAAGCCTTGTGTGCTGGGACTGTGGGAACACTGGCTCTGTGGGAGGGTGCAGGGTGTGTATGCTTCTCTGGGAAGTTGAGGTAGGCGGCTCCACACACTACGGGCTCCCTGATTGTCTGGAGTTGGTCACTGCTGCAGGAGCCATGCTCACACAGAGGACCACAAGGATCCTTTATGTGGTTCTTATGGTGGCAGGGATGAATATTGCATCCACTGGGGCTAGTGCCAGGCATTAGGTTGCCTTGAAGGAGAAAAGGTGAGCATGAGACTATGCCAACAGAGATGATCAAATCATCCCCTCTGATAAAGAGATCTATCATGCCCAACTTGGGTGTCACCTTGGACATTCCTTTTTTTTTTTTTTTTTTTTTGACAGGCAGAGTGGACAGTGAGAAAGAGAAAGGTCTTCCTTTGCCGTTGGTTCACCCTCCAATGGCCGCTGTGGCCAGCATGCTGCGGCCAGCACACCGCGCTGATCCAAAGCCAGGAGCCAGGTACTTCTCCTGGTCTCCCATGTGGGTTCAGGGCCCAAGGACTTCCGGGCCACAGCAGAGAGCCAGCCTGGAAGAGGGGCAACCGGGACAGAAGCTGGCACCCCGACCAGGGCTAGAACCCAATGTGCCAGTGCCGCAGGCAGAGGATTAGCCTAGTGAGCTGCGGCGCCGGCCAGACATTCCTCTTACTCTGGAGCACTGAAAAGAGCTCCCTGGCCACACCCAGAACAAACTTCTGGGTATTCACTGAAAGAGCACACACTTCACTAAGCTACAGAGGCATAGTCCAAAGATAAAACCATCAGAGGAAAAAAAAAACCAACAAGTATCTCCACAAATGTCAAGAAATAAATGTCAAATAATCAAGAAACAAGAATAAACAGTACAACATGATGCCCTCAAAAGAACAAATCACATTGGTACTAACATGTGAAGGTGAAGATGAAGAGATTGATGAAATGCTAGAAATGGAATTCAAAAAATTAATCATAGGATTTATTATTCAGAAGTAATCAGAAGCAAATCCTTAAATTAAAGAAATCCACACATGAATAAAATTTTCTTCCAAGAAACTGAGATTTTTAAAGAAAAATAGAAATGACATATTAGAAATGAAGAATTGAATACATCAAATAAAAATGCAGTGGAAAGCCTTAACAACAGAACTGGTGAGACAGAAGAAAGAATATCTGAGTTAGAAGACAAATCTCTGGAAATTTTACATTGAGACCAAAAAAGAAGAGTAAATTAGAAAAAATTTTTAAAAAGTGTTGGATATCCATGGGATAGTATGAAGCAACCCAACATATGGGTGGGTCTTAGGAGTTTCTGAAGGTATGGAAAGAGAATAGATTGGAAGGCCTTTTTACTGAGACAATTATAGAAAACTTCCAAGTACAGGAAGCAAATAAAACTCCTAGTAGACATGATCAGTAAAGATCTTCACAACATATTGGTCAAACTTTCCATAGTAAAATATAAAGAAAAGATTCTAAAATGTGCATGAGAGAAATGCCAGATTACTTTCAGAGAATTTCCAATTAGACTTCTCATTAGAAACCCTACAGAATAGGAGAGTGTGAAATATAGTCCAAGTTGTAAGAGGAAAAAACTGTCATCAGAATACTGTACCCTGCAAAGCTCTCATTTAGGAATGAAGGTGAAATTAAGACCTGCCATAACAAGTAGAAATCAAAATAATTTGTCACCACTCATCCAGCCTTACAAAAGATGCTTAAGGGTGTGCTATACACAAAAACACAAACATGGTCATCACTATAAAACAATGTGAAGACAGAAAATCTCCAGTAAAAGCACAAAGGAAATGAAAAGTAAATATAGAAATACACATAGAGAAATGCCAGGGCAAAGTCATTACTTATCAATAGTAACCAGAATGTAAACAGCTTCAATTCTCATGTTAAAAGATACAGACTAGCTAATGGATATAAAAAAAAGACCCAGCTATTTGCTGTCTATAAGACACAAACTTCCCAACAAACATAACCACAAACTGAAAGTGAAAGGATGGAAAAAGATGGTACATTCCAATGGAAAGCAAAAAAGAACAGGTGTAGCCATCCTATTATCAGACAAAATAGACTTTTAACACAAAAACTGTTAGAAGAGATAAAGGATGGCACTATGTAATTATTAAGGGATCAATTCAATAGGAAGATGTGAATATAATAAACATATATGCATCCAAATCATATTGTATTGGAGACACAGACTCCAATATAATATTAATGGGGGACTTCATTACTCCACTTTCATCAATGGACAGATCAACCAGACAGAAAATCAGCAAGTAAACAACAGAGTTAACTGACATTATAGGCCAATTGACCTAATTGATATCTACAGAACTTCTCATCCTACAGCTGCAGAATACACATTTTTCTCACCAGTGCATACAACTTTCTCTAGGAAAGACCACATGCTAGGCTGTAAAGCAAGTCTCAGAAAATAAAAAAAAAATCATAATCATACCATGCATCTTCTCTGAACACTATGGAATGAAGCTGGAAATCAACAACTCAAGAATTTCTAGAAAATATGCAAATACATGGAGAATTGAAGAATATGCCACTGAATGAACAGTGGGTCACTGAAAAAAATAAAAACAGGAATCAAAAAATTACTGGAAACAAACGAATATGACAATACAACATATTAAAACATGTGGGATACAGCAAAAGCAGCGCTAGAGGGAAGTTTATAGCAATTGGTGCTACAACAAGAAATTGTAAAGGTATCATATAAATGAACTATTAATGCATCTCAAGGACCTATAAAAACAACAACAAACTAAACTCCAAGTTAATAGGAGGAAATAAATCATTGAAATTAGAGAAGAAACAAAATTGAAACACAAAAATACAAAATATCAGCATAACAAAAGGTAGCTATTTGAAAAATTAAAAATGACATGCCATTTGCCCAAATAATAAAAAGAGGGTGAAGACTCAATTGAATAAAGTCAGAGATGAAAAAGGTAATGTAACAACAGATTCCACAGTAATAAAAAGAAACATCAGGGATTACTACAAAGAGCTGTATGCCAAAAATTGGGAATCCTAGAAGCAATGGATAGATTCCTGTACACATACAACCTACCAATATAGACCTATGAAGACACAGAAAACCGAAACAGACCAATAACAAAGATGGAGACTGAATCAGTTATAAAGACCTTCCCAACAAAGAAAAGCCAAAGACATGACAGATTCACTGCTGAATTCTATCAGACATTTAAAAAAAAAAAACTAACTCCAATTCTTCTCAAACTATTCAAAACAATTGAAAGGGAGGGAATCCCTTCCAACCTCCTTCTATGAAGCCAGCATCACCTTAAATCCTAAATCTGAAAAAGATACAACAGAGAAAGAGAATTATAGACCAATTTCTCTGAGGAACATAGATGTAAAAATCCTTAAGAAAATAGTAGCCAATCAAGTTCAACAACACATCACAAAAATTATTCACCCAGACCAAATGAAATTTTCTCTGGTATGCAGGGATGGTTCCACATTTGCAAATCAATAAATGTGAAACATCACATTAAGAACCTGAAGAACAAAAAACAATATGATTGGCTCAATAGATGCACAGAAACCACTTGATAAGATACAACATCCTTTCATGATAAAAACCTTAAGCAAACTGGGTATAAGGAAAACTCAACACAATCAAGGCAATTTATGACAAACCATGGCCAATATCTTAGTGAGTGTAGAATAGTTGGAAACACTCCTACTAAGATCCAGAACAAGACAAGGATGACCACTCTCACCATTCCCATTGAATATAGTCCTGAAAGTTTTAGCTGGAACCATTAGGCAAGAGAAAGAAATCAAAGGGATACAAATAGGGAAGGAGGAAGTCAAATTGTCCCTATTTGCAGATGACATAATTCTATATAGGGGATTCAAAAGATTCTACTAAGAAACTATTGGAACTCATGAAAGAGTTTGTTTTGGTAAAGTTGCAGGATATAAAATTAACACACAAAAATCAATAGCCTTTGTATACACAGACAATGCCATGGCTGTAAAATAACTTTTATGATCAATGCCATTCACAATAGCTACAAAAAAATAAATACCTTGGAATAAATTTAACCAATGACATGAAAGATTTCTACAAAGAAAATTATAGAACATAAAAGAAAGGAATAGAAGATATGAAAAAAATGGAAAAATCTTTATGTTCAAGGATGAGAAAAATCAATATCATTGAACTGTCCATAATAATGAAAGCCATTTACAGATTCAAGGCAATCCCAATCAAAATACTAATGACATTCTTCTCAGATCTAGAAACACGATGCTAAAATTCATATGGAAACAGAGGAGGCCCCAAATAGCTAAGGCAATCTTACACAACAACAACAAATCCAGCTGGCGCTGCGGCTCAATAGGCTAATCCTCCACCTGTGGCGCTGGCACCCGGGTTCTAGTCCCAGTCAGGGTGCCGGATTCTGTCCCAGTTGCTCCTCTTCCAGTCCAGCTCTCTGCTGTGCCCTGGGAGGGCAGTGGAGGATGGCCCAAGTGCTTGGGTCCTGCACCCGCATGGGAGACCAGGAGAAGCACCTGGCTCCTAGCTTGGGATCGGCACAGCGCCGGAGGTGGCGGCCACTTGGGGGTTGAACCAACGGCAAAGGAAGACCTTTCTCTCTGTCTCTCTCTCTCACTGTCCACTCTGCCTGTCCAAAAAAAAAAAAAAAAAAAAAAAAAAAAACACACACACACACAAAAAAACAAATCCAGAGACATCACATTACCAGATTTCGAGATATACTAGAGGGCAGTTATAATCAAAATATTTGGTACTGGCATAAAAACAATGGATAGACCAATGGAAAAGAATAGACACTTAGGAAATCAACCCACACATCTACAACCAACTTATCCTTGACAAAGGAACTAAAACCAATCCCTGGAGCAAGGACAGGCTCTTCTACAAACAGTACTGGGGAAACTGGAGCTCTGCATACAGATTTATGAAGCAACAGCCCTACCTTACACCTTACAGAAAAATCCACTTGATCAAAGACCTAAAGTTACAACTTAATAGCATCAAATTATTAGAGAACATTGGGAAAACCTTGCAAGAAATTGGCATAGGCAAAGACTTCTTGGTAAAAAAAAAAAAAAAAACCAGAAGCACAAGAAATCTAAGCCAAAATTGACAAATGGATTGTACCCAGCTAAGAATCTTCTGCACTCTAAAGGAAACACTCAGCAGAGTGAAGAGGAAATGAACAGAATGAGAGAAAATATTTGCAAATTATACAAATGATAAAGGATTAATATCCAGAATATGTAAAGAGCTCAAAAAACTCAACAACAATAATCCAGCTAAACAATCCAGCTAAAAAATGGGCAAATGACTTGAACAGGCATTTTTTGGAAGAGGAAATCTAAATGGCCAACAGACACATGAAAAATGCTCAGGATCACTAGGTGTCAGGGAGATGCAAATCAGAACCACAATAAGGTTTCACCTCACCCTCATTAGAATGGCTTTCAAGAAGAAATCTACAAACAACAAATGCTGGCAAAGATGTAGGGGAAAAGGTACCCTAAATTACTGTTAGAGGGAATGTTAACTGTTCTAGCCACTGTGGAAGACAGCATGTAGATCCCTCAGAAATCCGAATATAGACCTACCATACGACCCTGCCATCCCAATCCTGGGAATTTACTCAAAGGTAATGATATCAGCATATGAAAAAGTTTTCTGTACCTTCACGTTAGTTGCAATTAAATTCACAATAGCTAAGAAGTGGAAACAACCCAGATGTCCTTCAGCTGAAGAATGGATAAATAAACTATGGTATATGTACACCATGGAATACTACACAGAGGTAAAAAAGTAACAATGAAATCCTGTCCTTGGCAAAAAATGGATGCAACTAGAAAACATTATAGTTAGTGAAATATCCAGTCCCCAAAAGACAAATATCGTATGTTCTCCCCGATCTGTGGTAACTAATAGAGTATCTAAAAGGTAATCTATGCAAGTGAATTTGACACTTTGATATGTGATATCCTTGAACAGCCTTGTCTTGATTGTTGAGTAATGGTATTTTTTTTTTCATACTATTTGTTGAACTCTTTACTTAGTGTAGGGTTAATCTTATATGTATATAAAGTTAATTGAAAATATATCATAGTACAAAATAAGAATGGGAATAGGAGAGGGAGGAGGAAGAAGGGTGGGAGTGTGGGTGGGAGTGAGGGTAGGGTGAGAAGAATCACTGTGTTCCTAAATTTGTATATATAAAATGCATGAAGTTTATACACTTTAAATAAAATTTCTAGGTAAAACAATTAAGTTAAGTTAAAATTCAATTTCTGTTACCTTGGCCATGTTTCACATGTTCAATAGTTACATGTGGCTAGTGACTACTGTATTGGATAGCAAAAATACAGACCATTTTTATTTATCACTAAATAAAAGTTCTATAGAATCACACTTTTCTAGTGTTAGACTGTATAGGTTCAAATTTTTGTTCCAGGAATGGGTATTTGAGCTAGTATTTAAGGTTCTCTTTAAGATGCTTATTTCATGTCCATATCAGAATGCCTCGCTTTGAGTCCTGATTCTAGCTCCTGACTCCAGTGCCCTACTAATGTATTCCCTGGGGAGCAGCAGTCATGGCTCAAGTAGTCGTGTTTTTGCCACACACATGGCAGACCAGTATTGAGTTTTCAGTTACCCAGCTCCCAGGTTTCGCTTGTGCCCATTCCTAGCCATTGAGGCATTTGGGGAGTGAAGTGGCAGGTGGGAGTTATCTGTTTCTCAAATAAATAAATAAATAAATTTTAAAAAGTGAAATTTTAGTTCCAGGACATACTGACTTCTCTGTGAATTGACCCCTCTGTGCTTCAGTTTCAAACATGTATGTGATAAAAACAGTAGAATTTACTACTTGGGGGCCAACGCCGTGGCTCACTAGGCTAATCCTCCACCTGCGGCGCTGGCACACCGGGTTCTAGTTCCAGTTGGGGCGTCAGTTCTGTTCCAGTCACTCCTCTTCCAGTCCAGCTCTCTGCTGTGGCCTGGGAGTGCAGTGGAGGATGGCCCAGGTCTTATGGCTCTGCACCCACATGGAAGACCAGGAGAAGCACCTGGCTCCTGGCTTCGGATCAGCACAGTGCACTGGCCGCAACATGCCGGCCATAGCGGCCACTTTAGGGGGTGAACCAATGGAAAAAGGAAGACCTTTCTCTCTGTCTCTCTCTCTCTCTCACTGTCTAACTCTGCCTGTCAAAAAAAAAAAAAAAAGAATTTACTACTTGAAATTTTGAGATTAATGTACATAAGGCACTTGACATTTTGTAAGCATTCAATAATTGTTAGCTCTTACTGTTAAAGTATCATCATAGCCCTAATTCTAAAATGAACATTTTCATAATTTTAAATTGTGATATATTTTACAACTAACAAATATTTAATGTGGTTTTATTTAATGTATTGGGTTCCCTGTTATTAACAGCATCTTTTGATCAATAAAATATGAAATGTATCCCTAGAATAATTTGTATGTCCCAAATTTACATATCAAAGGGAAATAGAATTCTAAAACCATGGTAAGAAAGAAATTAGGCAGAAATTTGGGATATATAGCTTACAACAAAAATAATTCATTTTTATTTTATATAATCACTATACAAGTTCAAATTTATGTTCTTATCTTTCACATTACGAATGCATTCTCAGGAAACATTTACTTTTGTTTGTTTAAAAGAGAAAGGAAAGATCCACAGCTCTTTAGTCTTTAGTTTTATTAATTTCCTTGTGCTCTATCTCCCTTCCTTCCTCTTCCAACAACGTGGTGGTAAAACACAGGTGAACAAGATATAGTATCTCATCTCAAGGAGCTGAGGCCAAATAACAGGAGAAGGTAAACGTCCAGGTAATTTCAATTCAGTGTATTAAGTGCTTAAATAGTGCTGACAGGGATGGGAGGATAGGAGGTGTGATATTCAAACGTTCCTGGGTCAAGAGAGTTTAAAGAAATATTTTCTGAAGGATATTTAATACAAGACCTGAATATAGAGTAAAAAGCTTTACCATACAAGCAAGAACTCAGGTCAAGGTGCTCTGAATATCTGCAAGAAAAATGTAGTAGTTCCAAGAACAATTAAACAAATAAATAAAAACTAGAATAGAATAGAAACACAGGAAATACCCTGACCTAGAAGATATTAAAATATAATTATATTTTAAAGGTTGAATGAAAACAAAGTGAAATGTAAGCAATGAAATCTAAAATCAGGGAAGAATGGTAAGAGATTCTTAATAAATCAAAAAGTGAGACTGAAGCTCAATGGTATAGCCTCAACAGTGAAAGTCAGATGAGTGTACCATATCAGAAGAAAAATAATTGATGTAAGAAATAAAAAAATAATAGTCCAGAGATTTTAAACAATTTGATATTATTTAGACAACTGGAAATTATCTAATTTTCATTCACAGTGTTGTTGCTAAGCAGGGAATTTAAGGGTATATTTTTAAATAATTAAAGCTGGTATATGGACCAGAAAATTTATTCACTCAGAGTATTAAGCCTTGTCATTATATAATATAAATATTAGTGAAGCTCAGTTTTTAGGAACCTAAAGGGAAATACAGGGAAAAAGAAGTTATCTACAAATTATATAAAATGATAGATTTGCTCAAGAAATCAACGACAAAACATCATGAATTCGAATAACCACAGCATCTGCTGAGATTTGACAAAGCTCATGAAAGCTATTCCCTTAATGAGATTTTCCACAAACTAGAAGTCAGCTTGGGTTAGATTTCCACAGAATATTAATTTATAAATGATCTAACAGAATTTTCCAGCAAAAGTTAAAGATCCTCTTCTTATTCACATTTCACCTTCCCACCTACCATCTCATTTTCAAAATCCACAGTTCCTTCCCCTACATCACTGACAGACCCTGACCTTGGCTCAGTTCCAATCCAATTTTTCCTCTGTCTGTTTAAGCCATGCACAGATGAAACCTGCTTCTTTTCTGCCCCAGTCTCCAATTTCCCTAAGGCTCTGCGCAGTCCTCTTTCTGCTCCATCTACATCTCCCTGCCAACACATTGCATCCTCTGGAGCTCTCAGCTCCTCATAAGCAAAGCTCCTTTTAGCTTCAAGCTCCTCTGAAACATGACCTTTATCTTGCTGGTGCCACCGAACACAGGCTCTCTGAAGATATCCCCAGCTAAGTTGTGGCTCTTTTCCACACTTCTCACATCACTGGGCCTGGAAGTGGGTAGGCACCCTACTTGTATTTCAAACAGTTCTCTTTCTATTCTTTATAAACTCTAAATTTGAATCTTATCTTAGAATACAGAATCTACGGCTCTTGGTTTACTGTCAAACACCCTTCAATTCTACTTCAAAATCAAATTAGCCTCCACATGGAAGATAATTCCAGTGCCTTAGACTCATGGTTCACAGATCCTCTCCTTGTGATCTTACATTGCCTGCTACCAACTCCTGTGATTATGCCCTGGAAGAGTTAATCATTACCATTTATAGAAACCCACTCTCATCACAATTGCAAGCACCCATTTTTTTAAAAGATTTTTTTTTTTCCTGAAAGAGTCACAAAGAGAGAAAGAGGGAGACATCCACTGGTTTAGTCCACAAATGTCTGGCTGGGCCAAGCCAACGCCAGGAAACAGAAATTCCATCTTGAACTCCCATGTGTATGCAGGGGCCCTAGCACTTGGGCCATCCTCTGCTGCTTTCCCAGGCTGAAAGTGGAGCAGCTGGGATTTGGACAGAGGTGCTAGCATCACAGGCCATGACAAGGACCCCTCAAACAGCCCATTTCTAATTACTGATTTATTTTTTCTTGCAAAAAATCTTAACCTCCTGAGAATACTAATCCATTCATTCTCCTATTTTTTGCTGTCCCTATACTGTTTCTTTGCCTACTTTAAATTTTCTGCACCGTCTTTGCAACTATTCTTTGTAAACATGTGCAACTCTATTTCCCTCCTTACTATAGCCCCTTCTCTTGGGAAAACTGTAATTCTGCCTAAACTCAACTGTCCTCCTAAGTCATTCTCACAGAAAAGCTGAAAATTATGCATATTGGTTTCTACAATCTGAATATGTCCTCTCCACATCTGTGGATGTTGAAAGGCAGTCACCAGTGTGATAATTTAAAGAGGCAGGGCCCTTGGGAGGTAATTAAGTCATGAAGGTGGACACTCATGAATGGGATTAATGCCCTTGTGAAAGAAATTGGACGGACTGCCCCAGATCCTCTGTCCTTTCCACTGTATTAAACAAGAAAGCACCATATTTGGAGCAAACACAAACCATCACCAGAATAAATCTCCCAGTATCCTGATTTTGGAATTCTAAGCTTCTAGAACTGCAAGAAGTAAATTTCTGCTGTTTATAATTACGCAGCGTGGGATATTATTATTTTTTCTATTTTTTTACAGATGCCTGAAATAAATTTGTTTCACTTAGCGTTGGCCACCAATATTACTTGATTTCCTTTGTTTATTATCACACTCAGTTTCCAGATAAACATTTCTCATCATCCTCTTTTCCAATTGCTAACAGCTCCTCTCTTATCTTCACTCTCAATTGTTAAGCTTTGTTCTTATTTCATGAAGGAAACGGAACCACCCAGGTTTTATTCTGACTTCTACATGTACCCACCCTAATTCACCACTTCCCTGCTCACACACTCTCCCCTCCTTCCAACCCTTACATTGTTTTCTAGATGCCAAGTTCTCTCTCTCTTACTTATGAATTTCTCTCCAGTAATTCTTCTTCCCTCTCTCCAGCATCAGCAATCATCTTTATTGGCTCTATCCTTTCTATATCCTGCTACTTTACCAATCTCTTTTATGAATTTCAATAGTCTCTTCATGGAGTCTTTTGGGTTTCCAATATATAAAATCATGTCGTCATCAAATAGGGATAGTTTGACTTCTTCCTTCCTTATTTGTATTCCTTTGATTTCTTTTTCTTGCCCGATGGTTCTGACTAAAACTTCCAGGACTATACTAAATAGCAATGGTGAGAGTGGGCATTCTTGTCTGGTTCCAGATTTCAATGGGAATGCCTCCAATTTTTCCCCATTCAGTAGGATGCTGGCTGTGGATTTATTATAAATTTCTTTGATCATGTTGAGGAATGTTCCTTTTACAGCCAATTTGGTTAAGGTTTTCATCATAAAATGGTGTTGAATTTTGTCAAATACTTTCTCTGTATCTATTGAGATAATCATATGGCTTTTAGTCTTCAGCTTGTTAATGTTGTTTGTCACATTTATTAATTTTTGGATGTTGAACCATCCCTGCATACCAGGAATAAATCCCACTTGGTCCGGGTGAATGATCTTTCTGATGTGTCATTGCATTTGATTGACTAGTATTTTCTTAAGGATTTTTACATCTATGTTCATCAGGGATATTGGTCTATAGTTCTCTTTCGTTGTCATATCTTTTTCTGGCTTAGGAATTAATGTGATGTAGCCGTCATAAAAGGAGGTTAGGAGGATTTCCTCCCTTTCAATTGTTTTGCATAGCTTGAGAAGAATTGGAATTAATTTTTTAAATGTCTGATGGAATGCATCAGTGAAGCCATTGGGACCTGTGCTTTTCTTTGTTGGAAGGGTCTTTATTACTGATTCAATTTCCATCTTAGTTATCGGTCTGTTTAGGTGTTCTGTCTTCATGACTCTATTTAGATAAGTTGTTATGTGTCCAGGAATCTATCCATTTCTTCTAAGTTTTGTGATTTGTTGGCACACAATTCTTTATAGTAATTCCAGATGATTCTTTATTTCTGTGGTATCTGTAGTTATATTTGCTTTTTCAGTTTTGATTTTATTGAACTGAGTTTTCAGCTCTTTTTTTGTTAGTTGGGCCAATGATGTATCAATTTCACTTATTTTTTCAAAAAAAAATCAGCTCTTCATTTCATTGATCTTTTGTATTTCTTGTTTCAATTTTATTTATTTCTTCCTTAATTTTAAATATTTCTTTCCTCTTACTAATTTGGAGTTTGTTTTATTTCTTAATAGGTCCTTGGGATGCATTGACACCTCATTTATTTGATGACTTTACAGTTTCTTGATATAGGCACTAATTACTGCAAAACTTCCCTTATTTTTTTATTTATTTTTTTATTTTTTGACAGGCAGAGTGGACAGTGAGAGAGAGAGAGACAGAGAGAAAGGTCTTCCTTTGCCGTTGGTTCACCCTCCAATGGCTGCCGCGGCCGGCGCATCGCGCTGATCCGATGGCAGGAGCCAGGTGCTTCTCCTGGTCTCCCATGCGGGTGCAGGGCCCAAGGACTTGGGCCATCCTCCACTGCACTCCTGGGCCATAGCAGAGAGCTGGCCTGGAAGAGGGGCAACCGGGACAGAATCCGGTGCCCCGACCGGGACTAAAACCCGGGGTGCCGGCACCGCTAGGCGGAGGATTAGCCTAGTGAGCCACGGCGCCGGCCCAAAACTTCCCTTTTAATATTGCTTTTGCTGTATCACTTAAGTTTAGATAACAGGTACTATCATCTAAAATAGTCTCCAGAAAATTTTTTTTATTTCTCTTTTGATTTATTTTATGACCCACTGTTCATTCAGGAGCATGTTGTTCATGTGTTTGCATATGTTCTTGAGATTCTTGAGTTGTTGGTTTCGAGCCTCAGTCTGTTGTGATCAGAGGAGGTGCATGGTATGATTTTGATTTTTTTGAATTTGCTGAGACTTGCTTTATGGCTTAGTATATGATCTATCCTAGATAAAGTTCCATGCACTTCTGAGAAGAATGTGTATTCTGCAGCTGTGGGGAGAAAAGTTCTGCCTCCTCTCATGCAGTCAGTGTTTTCTCAGTCTCAGCACCCAGGGCTCTGAGGGTCAAGGAGTGCAAATGGGGACACTACACCCCACTAGCCCATCCTGTCGGCTGAGAGGCTGAGGTGTTTCCACAGCCACTGTCCATGTGTGTTCCAGCTTGCTGGATCGAGTCCAGTCATCCCAACTAGATTCAATGTCAGTGAGGAACGTGGGTTTTTCTCTCTGGTATGATCTCTGGATCACAGGCATACACAATACCTACTAGCCGACGCCTTGCTCATTTCACAGTTTTAGTGGGCATGTAGGAGAGTCCTGCAGGCAACACTTCAATTCCATAGTGAAGGCTCCCTTTCCCCTCCTGTTGCAGGGTAGGTGCAGCTGCCTCGGTGGTACAGTCTATTCTCATCAGTTGTTCTTAAACTGCTGTGGTTGCCCCCACCAACAGGGTGGAGGGAAACCCCAATAATTGCTGGGTGCGTGCCACTACCTGCCTATGTCCAAAAATGGCACCAGCTGGCCACAGGTTCTGTTGTAGGCTGGAGAAGAGGAGAGAGAGAGAAAGAGAGAGAGAGAGAGAGAGGGAGAGGGAGAGGGAGGGAGGGAGGGAGGGAGAGAGAGAGAGAGGTGTAGCTTTTTTCCCCTCTCTGGGTGAGCAGTTTCTGCTGTCCTGAGGGATCCAGAATAGACTTGAAAGGTGCAGTTCACTAAGCTCTCTCTCCTGCTGTAGCAACAATGGTGCAGTCCATGGCCTGGTTTGCCAGGGCAGGCGCCTTCTTCCCCCATCCACACTGCTGCTTCTTTTGTTGTTTTGTTGCACCTTGCTGTCTGTCTTCACTTTTCACACAGCTCCAGGCTGTTTCTAATGCTTTCGCAGGCTCTCCTACGCAAATTTCCTCTGAAGCTTTACCCTGAGAGTTTACTTTTCCTACTTTGTTTTATATTAATTTCACCCAACCTAAATCAGACCTCCCTATAACGATTCTGCCATCTTGGAACTGTACTTAGTTTTTAAAGAAATTTGTTTTTTCTTTCTATGCTGCAATGAAATAATCTAATCATAAAGTTAGTTCTTAAAATTAAAAAATGCTAGTATGCAGTTCTTGCAGTTCTTTTTGAATTAGATTCACTGTAGGCTTTCTTTAATATAAAAGTAATGAGAAGTACATGGTCATTAATCACAGAGATAAACATTTTATTGTATTTTAACACAAAACTGTTTTAATTTTTCAGCTAATAAAAGCAGAATAACAATGAGTCAAAAAGTAAAAAGAAAAGCCCACCTCTATGAATACAAGAGGCATTGGATTATTTCAGATGAAATATTAGTGAGTATATAACATCTTTATTTCATATGTTCACATCCCTACTTTCAGTTACATTGCATTGAGGTCTGTGAATACGAAAATGTTACTGCATCTAAGGACATATATTCTGGAAAAATTCAACACATAAAATGATTTTCAAAGAAAGCTAACAACATAAAAATATATGTGTGGTCATTCATTGGTAAATAATTATGTTCAGTTAACAAATAATATTCACTCTTATTATATATTTAAACGCAGAAAGATTTCAGTGAGCTGGAAAGATTCATTTCCTTCGATATCTGCTCCAACAAGGCATAGATATTTTGATGTTCACACAGTCATTCTTGGGTTATACCTTTCCCAGCCCCAATAATCCTGTAGTGACACACAAAGACACTACAACCTTAGTGAGAATCATATTTTGGCAGATCAAGCAGGAAAGCTCTGAATACCTCAAACATGTGCAGAGAGGTAAAGGGCTTGAAGAAGGAAGTGGAGTTACCAAGATGGACCTCACCCCTTTAAAACTGTGCCTCAAACTGGCTTTCAGAAGGAGTCATATTAGTGAGTAAATTTGAAATGGCTTAAAATTTTAAAATTAGAGTAAAAAAAACTTTCTACATTGAATCTAAATATTCTGACAGGGAACACATACATTTCTTAATGTGGGTCCGTACACTGAGGCAGGTTACACCTTGGGGTAAGGGGCTTATGAGTGCTTCACACAACTGATTTCCTTTTCTACTTTTTTTACAACGTCCTCTCCAAAATACACCTGCAGGTAGCCAGGAAAAAGGAGGTGATCTGCCAGCTGAGCAGCCTTCAGTGGTGCATCCTCTGGGGCAGATGGAGTGTTCCATTTGGATCTCCATCAGAACTTCAGTGCCTCTCACAGAGCCAGAGGCATTTTGTAAGGATATAAATATTTCTAGAAAGAGTGAATGAATTCCTTCTAGATGTAACTGCATGACACACAGCAACTTGAGCATGTACCCCATATTCTGAAAACAAAATGCACTGGTCAGAGATTCTAAGGACACTGTCAGCTATAAAACAAAACAAATACTTCTCAGTTCCATAAATGAGTAAGCCAAAGTGGAGAATTTTAAAGGGATCAGGAGTTAGTTCCTTTGTATTCATATTTTGGTTAGCAAATGTTTATTTGGTTTCTACTATATGGAAGAAAATCTACTAGGAGTTTACTAGGATGATGCAAAGATAAGATTGCATGGTCCATATGCCCTCAGAAAATGTGCATCTGGTACTGGCTTTTTGCCAAGAAATCCTCAAATAACTATAATTAAAGACAGATGTGCTGTTAAAAGTATAAGATGTTGCTTAGTTAAAATTAAAAACATGAATTAAGTGTCTAATGTGGAAGGCATTACACTAAACTCTGTGGTGGAAATAGAAATAATTACTTGTATATTATTTCCACTTTCAATTAAATTATGCCACAGATTAAGCAATAACTCATGTATACAAATTAGTATCAGCAAGACAAAATGCTAAATTAATATTCCCAAGCTAAAACTAAAGCAATTAAAAATATGAATGCCTAAAAATACCTTCATTCATGATCTATTTTAGCACTATTCTGAATTAGATATTATTGTTGTTGTTGTTGTTATAGATTCGAAATGACTGGATAGGCAAGAACTACATGAAAGGTTATCCTTTCAGAAAGGAGAGCTGGAGAGACAGTGGTATGAGTAGGTCAGAGAAGGAATGAAGGATCCAACCTCCCTAAAGTATAATCAGCCTGTTAAGATACTCTAGATACATAAATCTATTCTGGTTACAAGAATCTTAATAGGTAAATCTGTTGAATTTGAAGGAACAGGAATAGTCAAGGTAAATTGGAAAACAAAAGTTGAGAACTGAGTGACAGAAACTGGAGAGGTACAGAGGTCACATCAAGGGAGGAATTGAAGATGTCATTAAACTATAGTGTCAGTATCTGAAGTCATTTTACCCCTTGTCCTTGCTTCCCATGTCTTTCTAATTAATTCATCAAGCAGCTTCCAGAATAATCTTCTGCTTATTTATTTAAGAGACAGAGCTCTCATCTGTTGGTGCACTCCCTAAATGCCCTGAATCGCCAGGGTTGAGCCAAGTTGAAGCTGGGAGATAAGAACTCCATCCAGGTCTCCCAAATGGGTGGCAGGGACCAAACTCCCTGAGTCGTCATCGCTGCTTCCCAAGGTCTGCATTATCAGCAAGTTAGAACTGGGAACAGAGCCACAAACGGAACCTACTCACTTGAATGGGATATGGGCCTTCCAATCAGTTTCTCAACCACTGGACCCTGGATCAATATGTTTTAAGTAAAGCTGCTAAAATAATCAGTTACCCACAAAATACACAGAGTACAGATATCGCAGAATGTCAGGCCCTGGAAATTATGGTTGTAACAGTTCACAATCCCAAGTCATGAGGGTTAATTTCTTCAGTTCTCCAAAGAAACCCCAAACATCACCACTCCTGTGAGCTTACTCAAATGAATCTTTGTTATGAAACTATACCCACATTTAAAAGTACAGTTCAGATACCCGTTCTGTTGTGGACTTTCCCCTCTCCCTTGAGTACAAGGCAGGATTCAGTCAACAATGACTACAGAACGTTCTTAGATCTTGGCAAGCAGAAAACCTGACATTTTCAGATTTTCATTTTAATTTAGCACAATGGACAGTACTGATAGAATTTCAGAGCTTTTTCTTATGATGGAGAAGTCATAAGATATGAAAACTTACCACATCTCTTTCTAAACTACTAAATGGCACCCAAAATGTATGTTCCATTACAGCCTAAAATCTGGTACAACTAATTGATATATGTGAAGAAAACATAACTAGGGGTGCAAGAGCATCTTTCTACCAACAGGATATTCATTCATAAAGGCAGACTTTGAATTTCTTTGGCAGATCCCAACACATCTTAAAACTAAGAAAATCCGTTTACTTCTTTTTGGTCAAAGTTTATCACTATGGGCTTGAAGCTTCTAAGACACCTTTTAAAAGCTGAGAGGAGTCAGCATCTGCCACAGGCTCCACTCTCAGCTGGGAGCTGTGATCTTATTCCTCTTCTGGGGTTCTATGATCCTGAATCGGTGCTTCATAGTCAGCTCACACCTGAGGTCTTCACACATGCCTCCTAATCCCACAGAAAACACTGTGCAGGAAACCGTGCCACTCTTCTCTACTTACTGTGACAGCAAGCGTTACTGTCCTGAACAGCACACAGTGAGGTTCCATTACTTTATACGAAGCAATTTGGATTCCTAAACTAGGCAGACATTCCTCTATAAATATCTCAAACATATTTTCTTGGAATTGACCTGTTTTTCCACAAAGGAATAAAAGTAGCAATCAACAAGAACAATAGAAAATTTTAGAAGTACAAGGAAAATAAACAACATGCTCCTGAATGGCCAATGCATCACTGAAGAAAGTAAAAAGGAAATAAAAACTTTCTTGAAATAAATGAAAATGAAAATATAATACATCAAAACTTGTGGTATTAAGAGGGAATTTTATAGCGATATTACTATTAAGGGAAGTTTATAGCAATAACTGCCTATATTTTATTTATT
The DNA here is from genome assembly GCF_051225735.1 of Oryctolagus cuniculus. Taxonomy (NCBI): domain Eukaryota; kingdom Metazoa; phylum Chordata; class Mammalia; order Lagomorpha; family Leporidae; genus Oryctolagus; species Oryctolagus cuniculus. The sequence continues at coordinate 80,439,794 of NC_142874.1, read as the reverse complement.
TATTTATTTATTTATTTATTGACAGGCAGAGTAGATATAGAGAAAGAGACAGAGAGAACGATCTTCCTTTTTCCGTTGGTTCACCCTCCAATGGCCGCTGCAGCCAGTGTGCTGCGGTGGGCGCACTGCGCTGATCCAAAGCCAGGAGCCAGGTGCTTCTCCTGGTCTCCCATGCGGGTGCAGGGCCCAAGGACTTGGGCCATCCTCCACTGCACTCCCGGGCGACAGCTGGCCTGGAAGAGGGGCAACCGGGACAGAATCCGGCACTCCGGCCGGGACTAGAACCCAGTGTGCTGCGCCACAGGTGGAGGATTAGCCTATTGAGCCACGGCGCCGGCCAATAACTGCTTATATTAAAAAAACAGATCTCAGACAAATGATAGATAAATGATCCAATGATTTACTTCAAGGACTTAGGCAAACATGAACAAACTGAACCCTAAATTAGCAGGAAATGAGAAATAAAAGAATCAGAGCAGAAATAAACGAAATTGAAACTAAAAAAATACAAAAGATCAACAAAATGAAAAGCTGCTTTTTGAGAAGATAAACAAAGTAGACTAATATTTGCCAGACTAACAAAGGAGAAAGAGAAATTTCAAATAAATAAAATCAGAGATAGAAACACAGAAAATACAAGGGATCACCAGAAATTATTACAAACAACTGTATGTTAACAAACTGGAAAACCTCAAAGAAACTATTCTACCAAGATTAAATCAAGAATATATAGAAAACCTAAACAGACCCATAGCAAGCAGTGAGACTGAAGCAGTAGTTAAAGGTCTCCTATCAAAGAAAACTTCAGGACCTGATGGCTTTACTACTGAATTCTATAAAACATTAAAAGAAGATCTAACTGCAATACTCTTCAAACTATTAAAAATATTTAAAATGATGAACTCAGCAAAACTCTTGTTATGAGGCCTGCATTATTCTGATAACAAAATCAGGCACAACATAAAAAGAAAACCATAGTCCAATATCCTTGATGAACATAGATGCTAAAATTCTCTTCAAATATTAGCAAATAGAATCTAATACTAAATCAAAGAGATCATATATCATGACCTAGTCAGATTTACCCCAGATTAGCAAGGTGGATTCAACCTTCACAAATCAAGAAATATCATAAATCACATCAACAGAATGAAGAACAAAAACTGTATAATCATCTCAATAAATTCAGCAAAAGCACCTGATAAGATTAAACACCCCTTCATGATAAAAACATTGAACAAACTAGATACAGAAGGAATATATTTCAAAATTATAATGCTATATATGAAAATCCAATAGTCATTATCTGTCGCTCCCCCTCTTCGTGGAGGAGCAACACAGGACCCTGCGCTGTTCTTTCGTCTGCTCGGCCCTCCCCGGGTTTGCTGCTGGTTCTTCCCGGGTTGGCTACTATCCCTTCCACCTCCGTGGAAGGGCAGTTCCCCCTGGCCGCATTCCCCACTTCCGCAGGGGAGCGGCACACCGCCGGCCGGGTCTCTCAGGGGCTGCACGGGTGTTCCTTCAGCTAGATGTTCCCCATAGATGTTCCCGGTGCATGCCGTCTCTCTCCTCCTTTATAGTCCTCCTCCGCCAATCCCAACTCGGCTGAGTACGCTGCTCTCCAATCAGGAGCAAGTCCTACAGTTAATTGGTTGAACTGGAGGCAGCTGTGCGGAAGCTGTTTACTTCTCTCCCAGCGCCATATTGTGGGAGAGCAGATGCATAGAATAAGTCCTAATTCGAGCAACTTAGTCTAGTCCGGATTGCTCCCCACAGATCCCCCTTTCTTTTTATTTTTTGGCGTTGATACGCGCCTGTCTTCGGTGTCCCGCAGCACACACTCTGCTGTACTTGCTAGAGTTGCCACAGGCTCTTACAAGTCCTATCAATCAGGAAAACGGAATCCGGGTCCTCTCTTCGCCATTGTGTGGAGGTTTTTAGGCGCTGATGCGTGCCTGTGTTCGCTGTCCTGCAGCGCATGCTCTGCTCTGCTAGAACTGCCTGCAGGTGTTTACAAAACCTATCAGGCAAACCGAATCCAAGCCTTCTCATTGCCTTATTGTGGGGGAGACTTATTAGTGTTGGTTCGTGCCTATCTTCGGTGACCTGCAGCTCATACTCTGGTCGAGCTTTGCTGGCGCTTACCGCCTTAAATCAGGCAGACCGAATCCAAGCCTCCTAATTGTTGCATTGTGGGGAAGCTTTACTGATGTTAATTCGTGCCTGTCTTCGGTGACCTGCGGCTAGCCGCCCAGGTACTCATCGCCTCACTAATCGGGCAGACCGAATCCAAGCCTTCTAATTGGCATGTTGAGGGGAGGCCTTATTTTTCTCTATTTCTCTATCTCCGGGCATTTCTATTTCTCCCATTTTACTTCTGTCTGCCAACATTCCTATTTCTCTTTTACTTCTAAACTTCTGTTTCTCTTATCCCCGCAGCTTTCCGGCACCTCGCCCCGCCGGCGGGTTCCCGGCTCTGCGCCGCTTCAGCCCGCGCGCCTCTCTCATCTGCGCAGCTTCCCGGCTTTGCGCGGCTCGGCTTCGCGCGCTCCGCGGTCTCCACGCTTAACCCTTTCGCGTCTGAACCACGGCCTACGCCAGCGTTCCCTATCTATTCACGCCCCGTGCTCTCTCTGCACGCGGCGGCTTCCGCGAGTCACACAGCGTAGCTTGCGTCTCCACCACTAGCATTCAATCCAAGTTCCCCGGGCTAGCCTGGCGAATTCAACCCAGCGTACGTCTCCGCCCCACGGTTTGGCTTCCCGTCCTTTGCTCCCCGGGCTAATCAGACGGATCCCAATCTGGCTTGCGTCTCAGCTTCTGGTTTTAACTTTTCGCCCCCTATTCCCGGGCTAACTTGAGAATCCCAAAGTGGCTTTCGTTTCCGCCTTGGCCTGCCCCCCGCGGCTTCAATTTCCCTAACATTTTTCTCTACCCGGTATGTTTCCCCAAGCTTTCCTCCAACGATATTCCTCCCTCATTTCTCCTGGCCTCTCCCCACAGTCCGCGTCCGAGTCTGTTTGTTCTAGCTTTCACTTTCGCTTTCGACCTTAGAGATTCCTCCCAGCTTCCCCCCGTAGTCCGTATCCGAGTCTATGCCTAGGCTTTCAATAGCTTCTTCCGGCACCCTTTTCGTCCGGCTTTTCCCTAGGCTGTTTGCTAGTCTCTCTCTCCGGTATTTTCCCTAGGCTGTTTGCTAGTCTCTCTCTCCGATATTTTCCCAATTCTTCCCGTTTCTTCCCTCCTAAGTTTGCTATCCGAGTCACGGCACCATTATGTCGCTCCCCCTCTTCGTGGAGGAGCAACACAGGACCCTGCGCTGTTCTTTCGTCTGCTCGGCCCTCCCCGGGTTTGCTGCTGGTTCTTCCCGGGTTGGCTACTATCCCTTCCACCTCCGTGGAAGGGCAGTTCCCCCTGGCCGCATTCCCCACTTCCGCAGGGGAGCGGCACACCGCCGGCCGGGTCTCTCAGGGGCTGCACGGGTGTTCCTTCAGCTAGATGTTCCCCATAGATGTTCCCGGTGCATGCCGTCTCTCTCCTCCTTTATAGTCCTCCTCCGCCAATCCCAACTCGGCTGAGTACGCTGCTCTCCAATCAGGAGCAAGTCCTACAGTTAATTGGTTGAACTGGAGGCAGCTGTGCGGAAGCTGTTTACTTCTCTCCCAGCGCCATATTGTGGGAGAGCAGATGCATAGAATAAGTCCTAATTCGAGCAACTTAGTCTAGTCCGGATTGCTCCCCACAATTATCACATTGAATGGGAGAAAGCTGAAACCACTTCCTCTGAGATCTGGAATAAGTCAAGGATGTCCACTTTCACCATTACCATTCAACATAATATTGGGAGTTTAGGATCACAATTCGTGGGAAGAAAGAAATTAAGGACATCAAAATTGGAAAGGAGAAAGTCAAAATATCCATGACACATTGTTGTGCTTGGAAAACCGTAAACAGTCTATCAAAAAGATTTTAGAACTGGTAAGCGATTCAGTAAACTTACAGCATACAAAATCAACATATAAAAACTGTAGTATTTATATACACCAACAATGATGATGCTGAAACAGAAATCAGAAAAGAAATCCCATTCACAGAAGCTGCAAAAAAAAATATAGGAGCTTGTGTTGTGGAACAGCAGGTTCAGTCTCTGCCTTCCATATGAGCACTGGTTCGAGCCCCAGATGCTCAACTTATGATCCACTGGAAACCCTAACGGAATTCTAGACTTCTGCCTTTGACCTGGCACAGCCATGGCCATTGTGGGGATTTGGGTGTTGTGAACCAGCAGATATAAGATCCCTCTTTTTTTCTCTCCTTCTCTCTCTTTCTCTATAACTCTGCCTTTCAAATAAATAAAAACATTTTTTAAAAAGCAAATATTTGGGGCTAAATTTAACTGAAGCAATAAAAATATTCTACAATGAAAATTGTAAAACACTGGATGAAAGACATAATCAAGGACACAAGAAAATGGAAAGATATTTCTTGCTCACAGATTGGAAGTGGTAAAGCCTTTGACTAACACCTTGGCATCCCATGTGGGCACCAGTTCAAGTCCTGATCCAACTTCTGATCTCTGCTTCTGATCCAACTTCCTGCTAATGACCTGGGAAACCAGTAGAGAATAGTCCAAGTGTTTGGGCCCCTGCCACCGATGTGGGAGACCTTAAAGAAGTTCCTAGCCATTGATTTCAGCCTGGGCTAGCTCTGGATGTTGTGGCCATTTGGGGAGTTAACCAGCAGATGGAAGATCTCTCTCTCTCTCTCTCTCTCTGTCTCTGTCTCCCTCTCTCTCTCTCTTTCTCTCCATAACTCTGACTTTCAAATAAATAAATCTTTTTTTATTAAAAAAGTCTATCTGATCTAATCTATAGAATTAATGCAATTCCTATTAAAACACCAATGACACACTACAGAATTAGAAAAAAAACCTAAAATTCATGGAAAATTACAAAAGGCCCAGAATAGCCAAAGTGATCCTGAGGTGGGAAAAATCAAACTGCAGGAATCACAATATTTGAAAGCATACCACAAAGCTATAGTAAATAAAACAGCATGGTACTGGCATTAAAAACCAGTAAATAAATCCATGAAACAGAATAATGAGCATAGAAAATAATTTACATTCATATAGCCAACTAATTTTTGACAAAAGAGCAAAGAACATACATTGGAAAAAGGAGAGTTTTTTCAATAAAATGTGCTGGCAGTACTGGATATACACATGTAGAACAAAATAAGATCACCAAATATAAAAATCAACACCAAATGGAATAAAGGCCCAAATGTATGATGAGAAACTATGACACTTCTAGAAGAAAATGTAAGGAAACACTTCAAAACACTGGTGTAGGTGACCACTTCTATTCTAAGACCCCAAAAGGACAGACAACAAAAGCAAAGCTAGACAAATGGAATTGTATCAAACTCAGAAAACTTCTGCACAGCAAGGAAATGATCAATAGAGTGAAGAGACATCTGAAAGATTAGGAGAAAATACCTGCGAGCTATTATTTGACAAAGGATTAATATGAAGAATATAGCAGCAACTCAAAAAACTCAATAAAAACAACTAATCCATTAAGAAATATGCACAGAGCTTTAATAGACAGTTCTCAAAATAAGAAATACAAACAGCCAACAAATGTAAGAAAAAATGTTGAGTATCACCAGACCTCAGGGAAATGCACATGAAAACGAGATATCTCCTAGCCCAGTCAGAATGGCCATTAACAGACAGAAAGTAACAAATGCTGATGAGAATGTTAAGAAAGGAGAACTCTTATACACTGTTGGTTGGAGTATAAATTAGTGTTGCCACTGTGAAACACATTATGGAGATTTTTCTAAAAACTAGAAATGCAACTGTCATATGATCCAGTAATTCTACTACTTGGAATATACCCAAAATACAAAAATACAAAAAAAGCTCTTCAAAATCTAAGTTGAATTAGTATTGGCATCTTAATTGTTCTCTCCTTTATTAATAACTTTGATAAAATATTTGACATTTGTATCTTCTACATGTAAAGGAGAATAATTTTCATTTTTGAAATTACATGTTAACAAGAATAGCAACAGTACATTAAAAATCAAGATATATTTTGAAGTCCAAATAGAAACCCAGATGCTATGATTACTTCTTTGTTTCTCTTGAATTGTTCATTTTTCTTTTTTCTTAATTAACTGTTATTTTATTTATCTGAAAGGCAGAGAGACAGGGAGAGAGTGAGACAGAGATATTGCCCATCTGCTGGTTGATTCCCTAAATGCCTAACAGCCAGCTTGCATCAAGATGAAACCAGGAGGTGGGAATCCAATCCAGATCTCTCATATAGATGGTAGGGACCAAACTACTTGAGCCATTGCCTGCTGCCCTCCAGGGAACACATTAGCAGGAAACTGGAATAGAGACCAGAGCCAGGATTCAGGAGTCCCATGTGGTACCTTAACCACTGAGCTAAAAGCCCATTCCTTAAATGTTCATTTCTGACAATGAGACAACAGACCACAGAAGCAAATGAACTTTAAATAATTAGTATCACAACTGACCATCAGGGTTGTGGGTAATATCAATCCTGTAGTTGAGTACCAGTGGAATTGAGCCTAAGAAACTCATTAGCAAAAAAAAATTTTTTATGGGACGAGGTCATTCTTTGGAAAAAGGCATCATAAATAACTATAAGATAAGTGGCTTGGCCGGCGCCGTGGCTCACTAGACTAATCCTCTGCCTAGCGGCGCCGGCACACCAGGTTCTAGTCCCAGTCGGGGCGCCGGATTCTGTCCTGGTTGCCCCTCTTCCAGGCCAGCTCTCTGCTGTGGCCAGGGAGTGCAGTGGAGGATGGCCCAAGTGCTTGGGCCCTGCACCCCATGGGAGACCAGGAAAAGCACCTGGCTCCTGCCATCGGATCAGCGCGGTGCGCCGGCAGCAGCGCACCTCCGCGGCGGCCATTGGAGGGTGAACCAACGGCAAAAGGAAGACCTTTCTCTCTCTCTCTCTCTCACTGTCCACTCTGCCTGTCAAAAAAAAAAAAAAGATAAGTGGTTTACTCCTGCCATAAATCTCATTGCTATTTTTACATATTAAAATTCTTTATGTTTCTGAGCAGTGTTTAGAAGTGCCCTTTATTTTATGTGTCTTTTGATTTCTTCTTACTCTTTTCCAATAAAAAGAATAAAAATTCTACTAAATAATTTCCACATAGTTTGTTTTCTGATTTGAATGGACAATTTTGGTTGTTTACAGGATCCTTTGGGGCTTAAAATTACATTAATATTTTCATATTTGCAGGCAGAGTGATCTAGCAAAACAATTTCTCATAAAATACTTACGTTCTATTCCTTTAAATTCCCCCTTCCTAAGAATACCTCTTCCCCTTTAGTATAAAAATAATTTGCTTTGCAGCCAGCATTGTGGCACAGTTAATCTGTTGCCTGAGACATCAGCATCCCACATGAGCTCCAGTTCCTGACCCAGCTATGCCACTTCCAATCCAGTTCCCTGCTAATGCACCTAGGAAAGCAGCAGAAGATGAACCAAGCGCATGGGCCTCTGACACCCACATAAGATGAAGCTCCTGTCTCTTGTTGCACCATCTACGGAGTGAAACAGCAGATAAAAGATCTCTGTCTTTCGCTCTCTGTTTCTGTCACTGCCCCCATAACTCTGCTTTTAAAATAAATTTAAAAATAATTTCTTTTGTGGTTATTGGGATGATGAACTTAAAGGAAGTAAAGTCAAATCTCACAATGTTTTCCCTGGATGAATGAAAGACCATAAAAAGCCAGAATTTATTCTGTCACAGTTTTCAAAATATCTTTTTACCACTTTATTATCTGCCTGCCTCATAGTTTCGTTTTTTTTTTTTTTGTTTTTTTGTTTTTTTGTTTTTTTTTTTTTTACAGGCAGACTGGACAGTGAGAGAGAGAGACAAAGAGAAAGGTCTTCCTTTTGCCGTTGGTTCACCCTCCAATGGCCGCCATGGCTGGCGCGCTGCGGCCGGCGCACCACGCTGATCCGAAGCCAGGAGCCAGGTGCTTCCTCCTGGTCTCCCATGGGGTGCAGGGCCCAAGCACTTGGGCCATCCTCCACTGCCTTCCTGGGCCACAGCAGAGAGCTGGCCTGGAAGAGGGGCAACCGGGAAAGAATCCGGCGCCCCAACCAGGACTAGAACCCGGTGTGCCGGCGCCGCTAGGTGGAGGATTAGCCTATTGAGCCGCAGCGCCGGCCCATAATTTCTTTGAACTAGAAAACAAAAAGGATGTACTTGCTCTCAAAAGTGGCAAGAAATTCTAAGTGTAACTATCATATTTTAATGACTGAAAATCACTATGCATAAGACAAAAATGCAAGTAAATGTAGAAATTTCACACCTAAAATTTCATTTGCACACCAAGTGACAATTTTAGGAAGAAAAAACATGATATACAGGGGCCCATGCTGTGGCACAGCGGGTAAAGTCACTGCCTGAGATGCAAGCATATCATATGGGCAGCAGTTCATGTCCTGGCTGCTTCACTTCAATCCAGCTCTGTGTTAGTGGCCTGGGAAAAGCAGCAGAAGATAGCTGGAGTGTTTGGGCTCCTGGCACACACATGGAAGACCCAGAAGAAGCGCTTGGCTCCTGGCTCCAGCCTGGCCTGCCCTGGTCATTGTGGTCATCTGGGGAGTGAACCAGCTGATGGAAGATCTTTGTTTCTCTCTCTCTCTCTCTCTCTCTCTCTCTCTCTCTCTGTAACTGTACCTTTGAAATAAAGTAAAATAAATAATAAAATAAATAAAATAAACCTTTGCCAAAAAATTTTACCCAAAGGAAAAGAATGTTAAAATATTGAAAATCATTTAAACGGGCTAAGCAAGGATTTCAACAGGCTGCACTCACACAACCACACAAGGTATAGGGTATTGTTCGACTAGTAGTGTTGTTTTTAAGTTTCATAGTAGAACACATTAAGGACAGAGATCCTACATGGAGAGCATGTTTGCTCAGTATATACTAAGTTGATCTTCAGTATATGAAGGTAATTGAAAATGAAACTCGATGAAGGGTGGGATGGGAGAGGGAGTGGGAGAGGGGAGGGCCGCGGGAGGGAGGGAGGTTTGGGGGGGGAGCCACAACAATACAAAAGTTACATTTTGTAAATTCACATTTATTAAATAAAAAAAAACTATATAACAAACAAACAAACAAAAGAAACAGAAAAAAAAGAACTTAATACTTTACCCTTTTAGTATTTTTTATGTTCTACTTAAAACTATTGGTTGAACTCTGTAATTAATACACAATTACTCTTAGGTGTTTAATTAATGCTATAACTAGTACTCAAATAGTATTTTACAGTTTGTGTTTCTGCGTGGGTGCAAACTGTTGACATCTTTACTTAATATATGCTAAATTGATCTTCTGTATATAAAGATAATTGAAAATTAATCTTGATGTGAATGGAAGGGGAGGGGGAGAGGGAGAGGGGAGTGTTGTGGATGGGAGGGAAGTTATGGGAGGGGGAGAAGCTATTGTAATCCATAAGCTGTACTTTGGAAATTTATGTTCATTAAATAAATTAAAATATATCTATAAAAAAAGAAAATCATTTAAACGGAATATCTTACAGTGAAACAGCATCTTAAATATTGCACACAGTCTACACTAACCATAACAGACTTATCATTTTTTTGAGAAGCAGAGTTAGAGAGAGAGAGACAGAGAGAGAGAAAGGTGTCTTCTGTGCACTGGTTCATTTCCCAAATGGCTACAACAGCTGGGGCTGGGCCAGGCTGTAGCTAGGAGCCAGGAGCTTCATCTAGGTTTTGTTTCCTCATGGAATACCTATGAAACTCAGCTGCTATATGTGTGGAAATAAATTGTATGATTCATGTAAATACAAAATATCATGACTAAATTATTATTACTAGTACTGAGGCCAAAGGGGAAAAGTAGATTTATGAAAAAATAAAACTTTTAAGATGGATTTTTAATGGATTCCAATGTCTGATGATTGTAACAGGTACTCTAATAATGATTTTAAATTGAAAAGCAGTTCTTTCCCTTATTTGTTACAGAATAAACTCCTGAGCATTTAATGAAAGAAATTATATGGACAGTATTTTTCAAGTTACTTAATAAAATTTTCCTTTTCTTCTTGTTCCTTTATCTTAAGAAAACTTACTTTCTTTGGATATGTATCATATGGTAAAACATATTACCAAATTCATCTGGATATGGAGTATTTTCTTTAATTACAGCATTTTTAGAAAACAAGACTTTAAAGTTTCCATGGAATCCAAATATATTAACATATAATATTTTGTTTACTAGGTTATGAAATCATTGTTTTCAGGTTTTTTTTTAAACATAGTGTTAGACAGTGAGAGAGGTAGAGAGAGAGAGAGAGAGAGAGAGAGAGAGGTTTTCCTTCCGTTGGTTCACCCCCCCCCCCCAAATGGCCGCTATGGCTGAAACTATGCCAATCCCAAGCCAGGAGCCAGGTGCTTCCTCCTGGTTTCCCATGCGGGTGCAGGGGCCCAAACACTTGGGCCATCCTCCACTGCCTTCCTGGGCCACAGCAGAGAGCTGGACTGGAAGAGGAGCAACCGGGACTAGAACACCGGCTGGGATGCCAGTGCCGCAAGCGGAGGATTTACCACATGAGCCACGGGCGCCGGCCCCTGTTTTTAGTTATTTATAGCTTCAATCTACCATCTATTCACCTGAGCTTGACTGGAAAATTATGCAGTGAAATTTATGGTGTGTCATTACTATAGATCAATAAACCCAAATGGTTTACAGATATAACAGAGAAATTTGAAACAGAAAAAAAACTTTAAAACTATTATCTTTTGAGAAGCTTGCTTAAAATTAACAAAAATCTGGGCATCGGCCATAACTCTGAAGCTATATTAAGTGTCATATTTCATAATATCCAGGCAGTTTTATTTATTTTAAAACCAAATCATTTGTATTTTATTACATTCTGCTAATAACCAAAAGTACATTGTAGTCTAGGCTTTTTTTTAAAGTATATTGTTAATGTTGTTATCCTTTTAGACCTGAATACTTATTCATAGTGCTCCATTGATTTTAGCTGTGCATGTCTAAGCAATCATAATTTAGTTCTAAGTTCCAAAGCACATATTGCAAAAGTAGCAATTCTTTTTTTGTTGCTACTATTGATGGAAAGGTAGAGTGACAGACAGGAGAAAAGAGAGGGAGAGAAAGAGAGATGGGGGTGGGGAGGGAAGGAGGGAGGGAGGGAGGGAGAGAGAGAATCTTTCATCATATGGTTCACTTCCCAAATAGCCACAATGGCCCATACTGTGCCAGGTCAAAGTCAGCAGTCTCCCATGTGGGAGAGAGAGATCTCCCATCTGCTGGTTCACACCACAAACTCCTGCAACATCTGGGGCTGGACGAGGCTGAAGCCAGGAGCTGAGACATGAATCCAGGGACCCAAGTATTTGAGCCATCACCTGCTGCCTTCCAGGGAGCACATTAGCAAGAAATTGGAATCAGGAGTGTATTTGGAACTCAAATCCAGGTAGTTGGGTATGCAATGTGAGCTTCTTAAGAGGTGCCTTAACTACTGTGCCAAACTCTTGCCACCAAATTTTGTCTCTCTACATTGCAACCTATGGTCAAGATTTCTTCAAGTCCACCTTTAAGAAATGTGCTAAAGGCTTCATAGATGGAGGATTAGGGAATGATGTACTGCACTAAGCTAGGGATAATAATAATAATAATAATAATAAAAGTAGGAAGTGCACCCTCAGAGGAGAATTAGAGAAAAACCTCACTAGAAATTCTACAAAAGGAAGAGGAATGCCACGGACCTGTGTGGAAGGTGCAGATGTGCAGCAAGAACACAGACACAACACACAGCTGCATCAGCTGAGAGCCAGAGCATGCAGCAGCTTGGAAACATAGGTGAGATCAAACTGCAGCAACGCATGGTGATATGGCCTGAGCAGGATCAAGGCATGAGTCTGAACTCGAGTCCTAGGTGCTATCAGTTACTAGAAGTTACCTGCAGATCCAGTGGAAGTAAAGGGGGCACATTTATTTCACACCATCCTTCCGCTGCATGGCTGAGAAAGGGTGGTGCCATTTTGAGCTTCAGCAGCAGCCACAGTGGGGTCTCTGAACAACCACTGGGTGAGGCTCCATATGCTGAGAGCTACTTGGTTGCCTGGGGAGGGTCACTGCAGTGGGAATGATGTTCAGAGTGAGGACTGTGCAGGTCTTTTGTGCTGTTGATACTGTGCACATGAATACTGAACACACTTTGGGTGAGTAATTGGGCATTGCTGTTCATACTGTGTGCATGAATATTGAACGCACTTTGGGTTTATACTTGGGCATTGCTAACCTTGGAGGAGAGGAGGTAATCACACCAACAGAGGTGACCATTCCCCCTTTTTGTTAACAAGAGGAGATCTACCATGTCCAACTTGGGTGTTATCTTGTATACTAGTCCCAACCCGGAGCACTGACCAGAGCTCCCTGGCCATACCCAGCACACATTCTTGGTATTCACTGACAGTGCAGACATTCCACAAAACTACAAAGGCATAGCCCAAAGATAAAAGCAGGAAAGATAAAAGAGGAAACAAAAACAAAAACAAGTAATTCCACAAATGCCTAATTGTAAGTGCAGAAATTCAAGAAACAAGAATAAAGACGATATCATGACCCCTCCCCTCAAGCAACACAACAATATATCAAAATTACAATGTAAACATGAAGCAATCGATGAAACACCAAAAATGAAACACAAAAGATTAATCATAGGATTACTCAAAAGCAACCAGAAGAAAATCTACAAACTAAAGAAAACCAGGCATGACATGAATGAAATTTTTCCCATGAAATTGAGATTTTAAAGAAAAATCAAAATGAAATATTAGAAATGAAGAATTTGGGCTGGCACTGTTGCATAGTGGATAAAGCCACCGCCTGAAATATCAGCAAACCATATGTGCACTGGTTCAACTCCAAGCCGCTCCTCTTCTGATGTGCCTGGGAAAGCAGTGGAAGATAGTCCAACTCTTTGGGCCCCTAAACTCACGTGGAAGACCCAGAAGAAGCTCCTGGCTTTGGCTCAACCCAGCTCTGGCCATTGCAGCCATTTGGGTTAGTGAGCTAGTGGACTCAAGATCAACCTCTCTCTCTCTCTTTCTGTAACTCTGCCTTTCAAATAAATCAATAAATCTTTTTAAAAAAAATGAAGAATTCAATAGATCAAATAAAAAAATGCGGTAGAAAGCCTTAACAACAGACGTGGTGAGGCAGAAGGATATCCAAACTAGAAGACAAATCTGGAAATCTTTCAGTCAGATTCTCCCCACCCCCCAAAAAAAAGAAAGAAAAGAAATTAAAAAACTTAAAACCAGTGTTGAAGATTTATTGTATATCATTAAAAGACACAACATATGGGTCTCTTAGGAGTTCATGAAGGTGTGGAAAGAGACAATGGACTAGAAGGGCTAGTTAGTGAAATAATTACAGAAACTTCCCCAATTTGGAGAAAGAAAGGGATGTCCAAGTACAGGAAGCACATAGAACCCCTAATAGACATAGCCAGAAAATATCTTCCCACAACACATTGTAGTCAAACTTTCAAAAGTAAATCATAAAGAAAAGATTCTAAAATGTACATAAGAAAAAAGCTAAATTACTTTCAGAGGATCTCTAATTCTACTCACAGCTGATTTTTCATCAGAAAACCTACAAGCTAGGAGAGAATGGCAAGACATAGCTCAAGTCTTAGGAGAAAAAAAAATTGTCAATCCAGAATATGTACCCTGTAAAGCTCTCATTTAGGAATAAAGGTGAAATAAAGACCTTCCCTAACAAATACAAATTGAAAGAATTTGTCACCACTGTCTAGTCTTACAAAAGATGCTTCAGGATGTGCTACACACAGAAACACAGAGAGATAGCCATCATTATGAAAGAATGTGAAGACAGAAAATGCCCCAGTAAAAGTACCAAAGAAATTCAAAGTAAACAACATGAATATTTATGGGAAAATTGCAGGGCCATGTTGTTACATATCAATATAACCTTGAATATAAATAGCATCAACTCTCCAGTTAAAAGATACAGACTGGCTGCATGGATAAAAACAAGACCCATCTATTTGCTGCCTACAAGAAACACATCTCACCAACAAAGATACACACATACATGAAAGTGAAAATACAGAAAAAAAAATTCAATGCTAATGGAAAGTAAAAAAGAGCAGATTTAGTAATCCAAATATCAGATAAAATGGACTTTAACACAAAAATTTTGTTAAAAAAGATGAAGAAGGGCACTATGTAATGATTAAGAGATCAATTCAACAGGAAGATGTGACTATAATAAATGTATATGTACCCAATTATAGGGTTCCTGGCTATTTAAAAGAAATGTTAATGGATCTAAAGGGAGACATAGACTCCAATACAATAGTAATAAGGGACTTCAACACCTCATTTTCATCAATGGACAGATCAACTAGACAGAAAATCAACAAAGAAACAACAAAAGCTAGTTGACAGTTTGGACCAAATGGACCTAACTGCTATCTACAGAACTTTTCATCCTACAGTTGTAGAACACACAACCTTCTCATCAGTGCATGTAACTTTCTCTATGACAGACCATATACTAAGCCATAAAGCAACTCTCAGCAAATTCAAAAAAACTGAAATCATACCTTGCATCTTCTTTGACCATCTTCTTCTTCTAGCATTGAATGGAATGAAGCTGTAAATTAACAATTCAAGAATCTCTAGATCATGTGCAAACACATGGAGACTGAATAACATGCTCCTGAATGAAAAGTAGGTCACAGAGGAAATTAAAAGAGAAAAAAAACTCTGGAAAGAAATGAAGATGACAATACATCATTATAAAAACTTAAAGGATACAGCAAAACCAATGTTAAGTGGGAAGTTTACAGTCTACATGAAAAAAATGGAAAGGTACCAAATAAATGAGGTAACTGCATCTCAAGGACTAGAAAAAAAAATCTAACCCCAAATTAGTAGGAGGAAGGAAATACTTTAAATTAGAGAAGAATTGAAAAAAAATACAAAAGATCAGTAAAATGAAGAGCTGTTTTTTTGAAAAAATAAACAAAATTGATACATCATTGGCCCAACTAACAAAAAAACAGCTGAAAACCCAGTTCAGTAAAATCAAATTTGAAAAAGCAAATGTAACTAGTTACCACAGAAATAAAAAGAATTACCAGTAATTAATATAAAGAGCTATATGACAACAATTTGGAAAAACTAGAAGATATGGATAGATTCCTGGACACATACAATCTACCTAAATTGAGCCATGAAGACCCAGAAAATCTAAACAGACCAATACCAAGATGGAGATTGAGTTAGTAATAAAGACCCTCCCAGCAAAGAAAACCCCAGGACCAGATGGCTTCAATGCTGTATTTTACCAGACATTGAAGAACTAATTCCAATTCTTCTCAAGCTATTCAAAACAAGTGAAACAGAGGGAATCCTCCTAAATCCCTTCTATGAGGCTATATTTGCAGATGACATGGTTCTATATATCGGGGATCCAAAAGACTCCAGTAACAGACTATTGGCACTCAGGAAGAGTTTGGTAAAGTGGCAGGAAGGAAAGTCAACACACAAAATTCAACAGCCTTTGTATACACAGACAAATCCATAACTGAGAAAGATGAATCCCATTCATAATAGCTACAAAATGATTAAATACCTTGAAATAAATTTAACCAAGGATATCAAAGATCTCTACATTATAAATTATAAAACATTAAAGAAAGAAAAGAAGAAGACATTTAGAAATGGAAAATTTTCCCATGTTCATGGAATGGAAGAATCAGTATCACCAAAATGTCTATACTACCTAAAGCAATTTACAGATTCAATGCGATCTCAATCAAAATACTAATGACATTCTTGGCAGACTTAAAATAAAATGATGCTAAAATTCATATGGAAACACAAGAGACCCTGAAGTGATAAAGCAATCTTATACAACACAAACAAAACTGGAGACATCACAATACCTGATTTCAAGACATGTTACAGGGCAGTTATAATCAAAACAGCCTGGTACTGGCACAAAAACAGGTGTGTAAACCAATGGAACAGACTAGAAACTCCAAAAATTAATCCACATATCTACAACTGACTTATCTTTGACAAAGAAGCTAAAATCAATCCCTGAAGCAAGGATAGTTTCTTTAACAAATGGTGCTGGTTAAATTGGACCTCCACATGCAAAAGTATGAAACTAGACACTTACCTTACACCTTACACAAAAGTGCACTCAAAATGCAACAAAGACCTAAATCTATAACGTGATACCATCAAATTACTAGAGAATATTGGGGAAACCCTACAATATGGTGGCATAGGAAAAGACATATTGGAAAAGACCCCAGTAGCACAGGCAATCAGAGCCAAAATTAGTAAGTGGGATGACAAACTGAAAAGCTTTTGCACTGCAAAACACTCAGCAAAGTAAAGAGGCAACTGACACAATGGGAGAAAATATTTGCAAGCTAAGCAACTAATGGCTTAACATCCAAAATCTCTAATGAGTTTAAGATATTCAACAACAAAACAAACAACCCTGCTAAGAAAGGGGCAAAGGACTTGAATGGTCATTTTTCAAGACAGGAAATTCAAATGGCCAACAGACACCTGAGTCTAGGATCACTTGGCCATCAGGGAAATGCAAATCAAAACCACAATGAGGTTTCACCTCATTTCAGTCAGAATGCCTCCCATACCCAAATCAACAAACAATACATGCTGGTGCAGGTACCCTTATCTACTGTTGGTGAGAATGCAAACTGTTCCAGCCACTGCTGGAAGACAGCTAGAGATATCTCAGAAATCTGAATATAGATCATCCCACTCTTGAGAATTTATCCAAACCAAAAGAAATCAGCATCTAAGAGTCTGTACCACCATGTTCACTGCAGCACAATGCACAACAGTTAAGATCCAGAATCAACCGAGATGTCTATCAACAGTTGACTGGATAAAGAAATTGTGGTATATATATATATATACTATAAAGTACTACTCTGCTATAAAAAAAATGAAATGCTATCTTTTCCAACAAGATGCATGCAACTGGAAATTATTATAGTTAATGAAATAATACAGTCATCAAAAGACAGATATCATATGTTTTCCCTGATCCAAAGGTAACTAATAGAGTACCTCAAATGTAATGTATCGGAGTGAAATGGACATTTTGAAATTCAGTGATTGTTTTACAGCCTTCATCTGATCTGTTGAGTAACAGTATTTTTTTTCTTCATACTATTTGTTGAACTATTTTACTTAGTGTAGGTTAACTATATGAACAATAAGTAAACTGAAAATAAATTCTGGTAAAAATTAAGAGTGGGAATGTGAGATAGAAGAAGAAGAAGGGTTGGAGTGTGGGCAGGAGGGAGAGTGGGGAGGAAGTATCACTATGTTCCTAAATTTGTACATATGAAATACATGAAACTTGCATAATAAATAAAAATTACAAAAAATAAAATTGCACACAGCTCGAGATAAAATGACTATATTCTCTTTATTTTTCATTTGATTTCTTTAAGGATTTTTTTTATTTGAAAAGCAGAGGAAGAGAGAAAGAGAGAAAGATAAAGAGAGAGAGGGAGAAAGAGTAATCTTCCATCTGCTGCTTCACTCCCCAAATGGCCACAACAGTCTGAGCTGTGCTGGTATGAAGATGAGAGCCTGGAACTCCATCTGGACTTCCCACATAGGTGGCAGGGCTCCAAATACTTGGGCTATCATCCACTAGTTTACCAGGTGTATTAGCAGGTAGCTGGATCACAAGAAGAGCAACTGTGGCAGGAACCGACAGTTCAGTATGGGATGCCATTGTTGCAAGCACTGGGTTAAGCTGCTGTGCCACAACACTGTCCCCCCTTTTTTCTCTTTATTTATATAACTTCAGATTACCAAGTCTTGCACGTTCAGAGTCCATGCCTTCCTGATTGTATCATAACTAGGCATTGTAATAACTTTCTCTCGAATCTGCTCTGAGTCAGCATCCTATTCTGAAAGGAACTTGCATCCAGTTGGAGCCCTGGCATACTGGTGTGCCACAATGCCCTGTAAATCCATTTGTGACATGAAACAGTGCCAAGGCTCTACAATACTAGGAATTGGGAGGAGGGATTAGGAGTCAGAAAAATGACTGAGTTTGTTTTATGTTTGCGAAACAAATATGAAACACAAAAAGGAAACAGAATCATGAAAGTTAAAGATTTATGAGAAAAGCATTAAAATCCAGGATAGTAAAACTATAAAGAGCCAAGCTTGTTTCTTGGTCCTACAGTTAGGTCCGTCTAGAATGCTTCCAATGATAGGAAATGCAATGTCTTACAACACAGCTCATTTTATTTCTGAATCATTTACTAATGGAAGACTATTATTTGAATTCATACTAGTCCTACTTGTCTGGGATGTTAATAAACATAGAATCTCTTCTACATTCCAGTTCTTCAAATATGGGCAGACAGTTACCGTGTTTTTGAGTTGTCTCAGTTATTTCAGCCAATCCTCACACTCTGTGGCTGCCAGGACTCTTTCTTGGCATGCACTTCAGTGTATCTGTACCTCTCCTTAATATCTGGCACTTTAATTCAAACATAATACTCTAGATGTAGTCTGAACAGTGCAAAACTCAGCAGAATTGGTACCTTCCTTGATCTGAGGTCGATACTTTATTAGGAAACATATTTGCTTCTTTGGCAGGACACCACATGGTGAGCTTGCAGGCTAAAACCTCAAGCTATTTTTTTTTTCCATATACATAGTCTTCAGCCAGATTTCCTGCATCTTGCAGAAGAGTAGTTCATTTTGTGAATCAACAGAGAAATTTCATTTCTTCAGACTTTCTCTCTTCTTGTATTTAATGATCTAGAAGATGCTTAACTTTTGTCATACAATATGTTAGCTATTCCTGCCCTGATGAATTTGGTAAATATTTGTCTTAGTTTGAGTTACATGTAAAGGAGTTTGAATGGGGCAGAAGTAACTCAGAATAAAGCCTTAAAATTGTTACTAGACACTTGCTTTATGGTTAACTTTGAATTATTACTCAATTCATTTTGAATGGCATACTCATATCGCCTCTCGACCTTTTGGCTAAGATCAAGTGTGAATGGCATACTCATCTTTTTACTTACCATTCAGCATATTTTTTCAATTTAAAAAAGATTGTCTTTTCTGTAAGTCTTATTGAAACTGAGATACGCCACCTCTGTAACTTCCCCTGATGTCACTATACTGGAAGATATTTAAGTATTTGGGGGACATGGTTTCTTCTCAAAGGCCCAAGGGAGCTTCAGGTAGTCACCAATTACTTTATTAAATTATGCAATAACAATAAATCATCTAGTCAAGTAAAATTATGTTTAAATACTATAGCATTATTGATCTATTAATCAACTGTTCTTGTTTCTTTCTTTTTTCTTTTTTTAAGAAAACCCAGGCAGTTTTTCACTTTGTATGTGTATGTGTGTAGAGGAGAGCTAAGGGAAGGTTTGCATCAGTGTAGTTTTTTTTTTTTTTTTTTTAATTTGACAGGTAGAGTCATAGACAGTGAGAGACAGAGAGAGGGGTCTTCCTTCCGTTGGTTCACTCCCCAAATGGCCGCAATGGCTGGAGTTGAGCCGATCCACAGCCAGGAGCCAGGAACCAGGAGCCAGGAGCTTCTTCTTGGTCTCTCATGCGGGTGCAGGGACCCAAGCACTTAGGCCATCCTCCACTGCCGCCTAGGCCACAGCAGAGAGCTAGACTGGAAGAGAAGCAACTGGGACTAGATCTCGGGGTGCCGGTGTCACAGGTGGAGGATTAACCAAGTGAGCCACGCGCTGGCCCCGACTCTTCTTGTTTCTAAAATCCATACTTTTCTTTTTTGGCTAATAAGGCACTACACATCTTCAGTTTTATGAAATCTTTGATTTTCATGAGTCTTCAATGACTTATTTGAAATATCTTGAGATACACATTACTGTTCAAATAGTGGCATGTAATTTAAACCTACTCTGGATTGTCAAACTCTTTTCACAATTTGTTAACCCAGGTTAACAAGCACTGTCCTCTAAGGATAAACCCCCAGTGAATCAGTGCTAAAAGTAGTCACTAGAGGGCAATGAAGAGCTGAAAAATAGGTTCAGGACCAAATGACCTCTGCTAGGAGGCCAGCCCTCTTTGTAGGGGAGGAAAATCTCTTAGGCTTAACCCCAAATTGCAATCTATATATGACTCACATAAGAGCCAGTGTGGAACTGGAACATGATCAAGACGACATTCAGTTGGACATTACAGCAATTATACAATGTTTTTTAAGAATTTTGACATCAGTGCCAGAAAATAGCTTGGTAATTAACGAGTCTTGGTGTGGTAGCAAAAGTCTATATTCAAAGTTAAGATCTAGGCCAGTGCCATGGCTCACTAGGCTAATCCTCCACCTGAAGTGCCGGCACCCTGGGTTCTAGTCCTGGTTGGGGTGCTGGTTCTGTCCCAGTTGCTCCTCTTCCAGTCCAGCTCTCTGCTGTGGCCTGGGAGTGCAGTGGAGGATGGCCCAGGTCCTTGGGCCCTGCACCTACATGGGAGACCAGGAAGAAGCACCTGACTCCTGGCTTTGGATCGGCGCAGCACCGGCCGTGGTGGCCATTTGGGGGGTGAACCAACGGCAGGAAGACCTTTCTCTCTGTCTTTCTCTATCTCTCACTGTCTAACTCTGCCTGTCAAAAAAAAAAAAAAAAAAAAAAAAAAAAAAAAAAAAAGCTAAGGTCTAAGTAGTATCGATTCAGCAATTATAGTTACAATTTATTGTGTGTTTCCTATGTCTAGCAATGAGCCAAGAGTATCTCCCATTCTTAGAACAAAGTAATAATTATCTCTATTTCACAAAAAGGAAATGGTTTAAGGATTTTTAGGAGCAGAACTGGGATCTGGGCAGAAGTCAGCTCAACTGCAAAACATGACCTCTCTATGTCAGAAGAATAAACACTATTCTGACTCAAATAATTAGAACCTGGGAAGACAGAGTGGTGAAAACCTTGTGGCAATATGCTCTAATGAGGCTGGTCTTCTATCTTAAAAGCTGTGGAGGGTGGAAACATTTGACTTATCTTGGGCTTCTTTGCTTTAAGATATATGGTCCTTCACAGTCTGTAGTTCAATCTGTCTTTAAGGAGGATGCAAACAACACATCCTATTAACACATTCTATTTTCTTTAACATATTGAAGCAAATATATACTTTTGCTTCAAGATGTTAATATATGACATAATATAATATATGACATTTAAAAAGTTCTACTTATTTAACACAAACTTAGTAATGAAAATTATTGAATAACAATTTGAATTTCAAACAGGACCTACAAATTTTGGTACAAATATTGGCCAAAAATGAGGAACCAGATTGATCTAGTAAGAATTCACATTAATTAGTTAAGGGATAGAATATTTAAAGGGAGTAAAAAACTCTTTAATTTTAGCATCTGTAAAACTCCTATTATGGATGGGTAAATGAATTTTGGGATAAAATGATCAGTGGCAGTATAATAAAAGATCTTAAATAAGTTCCTGGAAGTGAACAGAAAGTGGAGAGAAAAGATGATTCAAAAGGTAGCTCAGGAAAAGACAAGGTCATTGATGTCAAATGCATGACATTTTGAATAAAGCTATTTCCAGACATCTGAGATTTATTTTTATTTTTTTGACAGGCAGAGTTATACAGTGAGAAAGACAGAGAGACAGAGAGAAAGGGCTTCCTTCCGTTGGTTCACCCTGAAATGGCCACCACAGCCGGAGCTTGGCCGATCCAAAGCCAGGAACCAGGTGCTTCCTCCTGGTCTCCCATGCGGGTGCAGGGCCCAAGCACTTGGGCCATCCTCCACTGCCTTCCCGGGCCACAGCAGAGAGCTGGACTGGAAGAGGAGCAACCGGGACAGAATCCGGTGCCCCAACCAGGACTGGAACCCGGTGTGCCGGCGCTGCAGGCAGAGGATTGGACAAGTGAGCTGCGGCGCCGGCCGAGACATCTGAGATTTAAAAAGGCAGTATTTATAGATACACTGGAAGAATTTTAGAACAAACTATAGGGTCATGTAACAAGAATGGTTCTTCATATTCTTATTGTTCTGGCTTCTAATGTCTTTTCTCAGCAAAGAAGTTATTAGAATGATAAATTACCACCAAAATCTATTCTGGGTTTTCTGAAGAGACTCCTCTGGTTTCTTAGAATTACTGTGGAAACCACTAGTCATGTTCTCCTTCCTCTGTGTTTTCCTTCTCCCCACCATACACAAATAAGATTCCCTGTTATTAATACACCCTTTCCTTGAAATTATTAGATCATGTTTCTATGGCTACTTTCTCTGATCTAAAAAAATAAAATTTACAAGGAATAGGATATAGAAAAAAATTTTCAGGTTTATGAACTATAATTCATGTTGTTTTTGTCATTTTAATGAAGACATACATTTTACACACTTGTAAAAAATAAATGAAATACTTATTTCAAATCCTACTTAAACAAAATATCTAGGAGGGTCTGTGTTTCAAAAACTAAAATTTCTTACTGTGTTTCACTTAGAGTTAAGCATAGAAATGTGTTTTAAAAATCCATATGTATCGTCCTTGATTTTCACTGCACAAAGTGTCTCAAAGAATAAGGTTTCCACAGTTATTGTAGGCAATTTTGTGTATAAGCATGGCTAATAACTATAAATGTATCTCATAACCACGCACAGGTGAACCTAACTCAGACCAGGCAGTAACATGCCAATGTCCCACTTGGCTGAAAACAGAATCAAGCCTTAAAAGTTGGGCTGTTTCTAAAAGGTGCCTTGGACACTTAACACCTATACAACAGAAGCCAAATATCTGGAACTTCTTAGAAATGATTTTCAATTCCATCTAACAGGAAGTATCTTTCCCTTTGCTCTTCTCTGCGCACTTATCTGTCTTGTGTTATTTGGGTCCCCGCTTTTCTCCTCGAAACTGAGTTAAGTTCTTTTCTCTCTTCTCAATTTCTCTACTGTTACTTGACCATATGTGAGCAGACAGCATCTGTTTGTGAGCCTGTGCCAGATGGATGAAATTAATTACTGGAGAAATTTGAAGAAAGGCAG
The DNA here is from genome assembly GCF_051225735.1 of Oryctolagus cuniculus. NCBI lineage: Eukaryota > Metazoa > Chordata > Mammalia > Lagomorpha > Leporidae > Oryctolagus > Oryctolagus cuniculus. The sequence goes on along the minus strand of NC_142874.1, from coordinate 80,416,628 downwards.
ATCAAGGTGTTTTTAACATACATGTGAGATGAGGGAAGAAAATAAGAATTGAAAGACAAAGATACTCCTTGCCATGAATAAACCAGTCACTTCTCAGAGTTTCACCACATCCAATGGCACCACGTGAATCCAGTGTAAGATTATCACAGATACAAGTATATTACACTTACCTTCCCCCCTCAAGACAGTCTAACTAAAATCTATCAAAATAAATGGGCAGACTCATTATTTAAATACTATGTAAACCCAATTAGCCAATTTCTGATATGTCCAAATTCTATATAGAATAGTGATAATTAAATGACTACATGACTACACAGGAAACTATGGGAAAATAAGAATCAATGGAAATATTAACAAGCCCAGGTCTCATGCCATCCTGCAGAGGCTGTACTATATTTTTACTATAAAATAAACTAGTAGAAAGCAGTCAGCCTGCTATTTCAAGTCACTAAATTCATATGGGTGGGGCTCAAGAAATACCATGCAAATAATAATGACTAACATCTGTAGAGTCTACAGGATCTGGTCTACACATTGTTCTGTTTAACCTTCGTAACTGTTATAATCCTCATTTATAGCTCAGGAAACCAAGGCTTAGGGAGATAAAGTGGTCTAGTTAAGATCACATGGCCAAAAAAACGTGTTTGAAACCATAACTTTTAACTCCAAATGAGGTTGTCTGATTCCAAACCTACTATTAGTACATTCTGCTGCCTTTTCAAAAATGTTTAAACAAATTCTATATTATAGGGACAAAAATGTTGTATCTTTTAATGTAATATTTCCAAAAATGTTGCCCTTTAGTACCTTCTAGCAATAGGAGCTATGATCTACGATTTTATGAAGATAATATTTGCTAATTATTCTGATATGGAAAGTGAACATTTGAAAATGGTATTGAAATTTACATAAACTCTTTCTTTTGGTTATATTTGCGATCAAAATTTTTTTCCATTTACCAAAGCTTGTAATTTACCAAAGCCTGTAATGATATAAAGAAAAAAAAAAGTGAAGCCCACCTAGCCTCCTCATGGCTATCGCCACATGCTCAACACAAAAAGGGCTATCAAGTCATAAACAATGTGATGTCTCAACATGAAGAGTACTGATTTTAAATGAAATATGTTAAGAAGAAAGAAATGAATCCCATATCTTTAACTAGACAATATAATATTATTTTGAAAAAGATGATTTATTTTATTTATTTGAAAGGCAGAGTTACAATCAGAGAGAGGGAGAGATAAAGAGGTCTTCTATCTGCTGGCTTACTCCCCAAATGGCTGCAACAGCCAGGGCTGGCCCAGGCCGAAGGCAGGAGCTCGGAGCTACTTCCAGGTCTCTCACATGGGTGCAGGGGCCAAAGCAATTGAGTCACCTCCACTACTTTCCCAGGCACATTAGCAGGGAGCTGGATGGGAACCGTCACCCATGTGTGAGGTTGGTGTTACAGGAGGTAGCTTAACCTGCTCTGCCACAGTGCCACCTCCAGACAATGTAATCTTTTTGTTTGCTTGTTTTTGACAGGCAGAGTGGACAGTGAGAGACAGAGAGAAAGGTCTTCCTTTTCCATTGGTTCACCCCAAAATGGCCGCTGCGGCCAGTGAGCTGCGGCCAGCACACCGCACTGATCCGAAGCCAGGAGCCAGGTGCTTCTCCTGGTCTTCCATGTGGGTGCACGGCCCAAGGACTTGGGCCATCCTCCACTGCACTCCCAGGCCACAGCAGAGAGCTGGACAGGACGAGGAGCGACCGGGACAGAATCTGGCGCCCCGACCGGGACTAGAACCTGGTGTGCTGGTGCAGCAGGCTGAGGATTAGCCTATTGAGCTGTGGCGCCGGCCCAGACAATGTAATCTTTAAGGTAGTTAACATATTCTCATGGTAGGTAGACTTGAGCTCACTTTTTTTTTAAGGCCTGAAATGCTTCTACAGTTGAAATATTTCTAGGAAAATTAAAACCAATTCTCTCAAATTACAAAGAAACTATGCTCCCTCTTGCTTGGGGCAAAATATTCAAATATTTAGTTTAAATAGGGAATAGTTTACAAAAGATCAAAATTATCTTTTGGGAGTTATTTACATGTAAGTAAATCTACCTTAACACATGCAAATAGGCCATATTCAAAGCTGCCACAGAAGGAAACAAAACTCATTCCCTAATTGTTGTAGCATAACATTAACATAAGTTTTGAGTAACTAAAATGTTTTTTAAACATAGTAAGACGGTAATTTTATAATTTTAATAGAAACTAGGAATTAGCAATTCTCTTCTTTATAGATTTTTATCTTGTCCAGTAGTCCAAATAAAGTGGCTCTTTGTTTCCCGTCGACTCTTTGATGTGCCTCAGGGCAAGGCCCATTAAAACATTTTTTAAAAACATGAGCTGCCCACTTCTGATGTTACCCTGCCTCCATCAATCTGCTCTCCTCATGGGCTATAATCAGTGACAAAGTCCTACAGTGGTCCAGCTGGCTTGTGTTAGGTGAACAAGCTATGGAGGCTCCTGTAGCTTACTGTGAAGTGTGCTGGTGTTCTCTGCTTCTGAACACTTGGGATCGCTTTGGGACAGGAGTGAAGAGCCTGAACTTGGAAGCATGGAGAGACCGATTACGCTTTTGTGCAGGTGTCCAGGAAAGACTTGTTTGGAGGTCAACTTTTGCTTATGGGGGCCCAGCTCTTTTTGAGTTAGCCCAATATTTATGTGGCTATGCATAGAAAAAGCAGATTGAACTCTCTCAAGGGAGACACACTTCCCTTTATCACAAGTCTCTGTAGCCTTCTGCCTCACACAGTCTGACTGAAATTTTAAGAGCCAGAAATAACATTTTGGAATATAAATTGGATCATGTCACACCAGTGCTGAAAACCTTTCTGTGGTACCCTTCACACTTGTGGTTAGTCTCGAATTCCTTAAGTGGCCCTTAGGACTCTGTGATTCGGCCCCTGACTATGTGTCTCATTTCCTACCACATTCTGCCCATTCTCGCCACACCAGCCTACTGACTATTCCACGGATACACAAAGCTGGTTCCAATCTCAGGACCTTAGCCACTGCTGCAGTTTTGGCCTGGACCAACTTTTTTTTTTTTTTTTTTTTTAAGGTAGATTACAGACAGAGAGAGGGAGAGACAGAGACAAAGGTTTTCCTTTCGCTGTTTTACTTCCTGAATGACTGCCAGCAGCCAGAGCTGCACCAATCCAAAGCCAGGAGCCAGGAGCTTCTCTCGGGTCTCCCATGTGGGTGCAGGGGCCCAAGGACTTGGGCCATCTTTCACTGCTTTCCCAGGTCATAGCAGGGAGCTGGATTATAAAGAGAAGTCGGGACTAGGACCAGCGCCCAAATGGGATGCCGGCACCACAGGCAGAGGATTAACCCACTGCGCCATAGTGCCAGGCCTGGACCAATTTTGAATTAGCCTCTTCATTGCATTCAGGTTTCAAATACTTCCTCTTCATAGCCACCTTCTCTGAGTGTCCTATCAAAATAGCAATTCCCTTCATTTCTTTTCTCTTAAGTGACATTATTGTTCTTCAAAGTATTTGCCATCTCGGCACTGTATCATGTTTTTTCATTAAATAAGTATTAGGTCTAAACATGCCATTTTTAAAGATTACAAAAATATAAATATCAAAAATTTAAATGATACAACAGAAGATTCAAATGCTATCTATTTGTTTATATTCATTGATGTATATTTTCTTAAGATAAAAATAATTCTTATAAATCCAGTTGTCTGAGGATGAATGTAACTTTGGTTAGATTATTCTATTCAATTTTATTCAATACTGTTTATTTTACAGGCTTTGTCATTATATTATATGTATATTATATGTATCATATTATATGTATAATCCAATCACTATAAAACAACAAAAACTCCACAAAAATGCTCAAGGAAATAAAGGCTAAGAAATGTATTCAGGGACGGCGCCGCGGCTCACTAGGCTAATCCTCCGCCTTGCAGCATCGGCACACCGGGTTCTAGTCCCGGTCGGGGCACCGGATTCTGTCCCGGTTGCCCCTCTTCCAGGCCAGCTCTCTGCTGTGGCCCAAGAAGGAGGGGAGGATGGCCCAAGTGCTTGGCCCTGCACCCCATGGGAGACCAGGAGAAGCACCTGGCTCCTCCCATCGGATCAGCGCGGTGCGCCGGCCGCGGCGGCCATTGGAGGGTGAACCAACAGCAAAGGAAGACCTTTCTCTCTGTCTCTCTCTCTCACTGTCCACTCTGCCTGTCAAAAAAAAAAAAAAAAAAAAGAGAAATGTATTCAAGTTTTTATGAGGTATGAAAATGACAGCTTTTTTTTTTTTTTTTTTTTTTTGACAGGCAGAGTTAGACAGCGAGAGAGAACGAGACAGAGAGAAAGGTCTTCCTTCCGTTGGTTCACCCCTTAAATGGCCGCTAAGGCCGGTGCGCTGCACTGATCGGAAGCCAGGAGCCAGGTGCTTCCTCCTGGTCTCTCATGCGGGTGCAGGGCCCAAGCACTTGGGCCATCCTCCACTGCCTTCCCGGGCCACAGCAGAGAGCGGGACTGGAAGAGGAGCAACCGGGACACAATCTGGTGCCCCAACCGGGACTAGAACCCGGGGTGCCAGTGCCACAGGCGGAGGATTAGCCTAGTGAGCCTCAGTGCTGGCCACAAATTACAGCTTTTGAGAAGTGTACAAATCCCACTAAGTATGAACAAAGACAGAGGAAACTTACCTGGAATTTAAATTGGTTATAAAGAGAGCTTTCCTAATTCTGTAGGTGAAAGTAATTGTGACTTCTTCACATCAGAGAAAGCTTTGGAAATTTCTTCTCTGGATTTTGTGTAAATGAAAATTATCTTTTGGGAGTTATTTACATGTAAGTAAATCTACCTTAACACATGCAAATAGGCCATATTCAAAGCTGCCACAGAAGGAAACAAAACTCATTCCCTAATTGTTGTAGCATAATATTAACACATCATCTGACTTACAGGAAGGCAAAACAGATCATTCAACCTCTTTTTATTGTACCCTGATTTTAATCAGAATACTAATATGTTAATGAATCATAGCAAGTAAAAATTTTTTCCATTTATCATAAGTAAAATTAATAAGTTTCATTCAGTAAGGACAAAACACTTTTGTGAGTTTAAAAGATTTGATTTGAAATTCAAGGTAGATAGAGAGCTAACAGTTTGCCCACAGTACATATTAATGATCAAGCCCAAAAAGAAAATTCAGCATATTAGTGTGCTTCCACATTAACTGCACCAAAATGTCAGCTCTTTGGCTTTACATTCTGATGAAAATTTCTGTTTTCCTTTTTATTTTCCCCTTGTCTTCATATTTCCAACTGAGTTGACTTTGTTCCTCTTTAATAAGCTATAACAAAATATAACTTAAAGTATACTCAAGAATTCATTGAGCCCCACCTTGTAACTGAGGAAGTGTTTATTGGATGGGACAAGTTAACAGTCATGTATTGAAATATAGTAAACTTTCAAACAGCATTGGAGGGGCCGACACTGTGATGGGGCAGGTTAAACACTGGCCTGCAGCACTGGCATCCAATATGGATGCCGATTAAAGTCCCAGCTGCTCCACTTCTGATCCAGCTCTCTGCTAATGTTCCTGGCAAAGTAGCAAAGGATGGTCCAAGTCCTTGGGTCCCTGCATCACATGGGATAACTGGAAGAAATTCCTGGCTCCTGGCTTCGGATCTACTCAGTTCCAACCTGTATCGCCATTTGGGGAGTGAACCAGTGGATGGAAGACCTTTCTCTGTCTCTACCTCTCTCTGTAATTGCCTTCCAAATAAATAAAATAAATCTTTTAAAAAAAAGAAAAAAATAACCAAAAGAATAGCATTGGAAAAGTTGCCTACTTATTATGCTAATATGAGAGGCATGGGCATTGTGGAGCTGTGAGTAAAGCCACCACTAGCATGGCCTGCATCTGACATCAGAGTGATGGTTTGAATCCCAGCTATTTTGTGATTCTGGTCCTGCTTCCTGATAATGTGCATGGGAGTCCAACACAATGAGTCTTTGGTTCCCTGTCACCCACGTGGGAGATCTGAATGGAATTCCTGGATCCTGGCTTTGGCTTGGCCCAGCCCCAGCTGTTATGGCCATTTGAGGAGTGAACCAGAAGATGAAAAATCTCTCTCTGTGTCTCTCCCTCTCTGTCTGTTACTCTGCTTTTCAAATACATAAACAAATCTCTAAAAAATAACAAAATAATAATACTGGGGAGAAAAGAGTATGTAGTAATTCTGAAAGCAGGTAAAATAAAGCCTATCTTATGAAAAAAAATCCACCCAGAACAAAAAAAGATTAGAATTAAAATTATTAATAATAAAGGAGTCTCCCCTTCCTACAGGGTGTATTTAATATATAATCTTAAAACACAAACACAAAGAATTATTAATCCCTTAACAGAAAAGAATAGTAGGGGATGTAAGACATTAAATGCCAAAATATAAAAGAATTCAGGGGATGATACATTCATTTAATATATTTGTTAGCTATTTACAATGTGCAGTATAGTGCCAGCCACTGGGCACATTCAAATTTATAAGACAAACTTGAAGTGTAAAGGAAAGTGTATCAGTAAGTGCTAGGGTGCTGGTAAGTATAAGCAAGATATTTGGATTAAAAAGGAGACAATCTTTTGCAGGAAATAGCACTTGATTTGAGTTCTGAAGGATAAATCAGATACACACGGATGAGAAATAAGTAAAAGGCATGTCTAAAGGAACAACCCAAGCAAAGGTACAGAAGTATAAGAAAGAGATAAATTCAGGAAATGGTGACATAATCACTGCAAATAAAGGGCTCTTGAAGGCGTGGCGAGGAAACAGGCTGGGAAGAATAGTGAGGCACTGGTTTGTGAAGTTATCTTTCCAGCCAAGAAAATGTCCTATGTCTCCGTGGGCTCCACAGTGCTGATAGCCTTGCTTTCCAGGTAGGCAAGAGAACTGTGTGATGTGCAACTTAAAAAGACAACCCCAGTAGCTTCACTGATCATAAAGATAGGATTAAGTGTCAAAGGGATTACATAAAGACCAGTGTCTGCTAATAATAACTGATAGAATTCAAAAGGGGAGAACAATCCAACGTGGCAAGCGGGATACACAGCAGACTCATAGAATGGCAGATGCCTAAACAGCACTCTGGCCTCAGAATCAGCCCTTAAGGCATTCAGATCCGGCTAGGAATTTCTCAGGCATGGAAAGCCAAGACACTCTGGCAAAAAAAAAAAAAAAAAAAAAAAAACAAACAAAAAAAAACAAACACAACACAACAAAACAAACAAAACCTAAATGAAAGATCTCCACGAGTGAGATCCCAGTGGAAAGAATAGGCCATCAAAGAAGGAGGTACCTTTCTCTGAAGGGAGGAGAGAACTTCCACTTTGATTATGACCTTTTCTAAATAAGGTTGGAGTTTGTGAACTCAAGAGGCTCCCATAGCCTTGGCAGCTCATGACAAGAGCCTTGGGTGATTACTGACGTCATAAATAAGAGTGTCAATTGTTAAATCAACAACAGGAGTCACTGTGCACTTGCTCCCCATGTAGGACCTCTGTCCTTAATGTGTTGTACTATGAGAATTAATGGTAAAACTACTACTCAGGGCTGGCGCCGCGGCTCACTAGGCTAATCCTCCACCTTGCGGTGCCAGCACATGAGGTTCTAGTCCCGGTCAGGGCGCCGGATTCTGTCCCGGTTGCCCCTCTTCCAGGCCGGCTCTCTGCTGTGGCCTGGGAAGGCAGTGGAGGATGGCCCAAGTCCTTGGCCCTGCACCCCATGGGAGACCAGGAGAAGTACCTGGCTCCTGCCATCGGATCAGCGTGGTGTGCCGGCCACAGCGCGCTGGCTGCGGCGGCCATTGGAGGGTGAACCAACGGCAAAGGAAGACCTTTCTCTCTGTCTCTCTCTCTCATTGTCCACTCTGCCTGTCAAAAAAAAAAAAAAAAAAAAACCTACTACTCAAACAGTAATCTATGTATGTCTGTTGAAATCTTCACTTAGTATATACTAAGTTGATCTTCTGTATATAAAGACAATTGAAAATGAATCTTGATGAAGAACGTGATGGGTCAGGGAGTGGGAGATGGGATGGTTGCAGGTCAGAGAGAGGTTATCGGGGGAAAAGCCCTTATAATCCAAAAGTTGTACTTTCGAAATTTATATTTATTAAATAAAAATTTTTAACAAAGTGGAAAAATGGTGGAAAGAGAATACAAGAGGCAATGGTCATATCACAAACTCCTAGAATTGTACCTGCAAAATGGATCTATGGAATTATATGTGTTGTCATAAATTAGATGATGTATTTTACTTTAGAATAATTAATATTTTAAAAAGCTGTGGACAGCTCATCATATGAAATGTTTTCAGGAGAAGCTAGGTTTGGGGATGGGTCTTGAGGACTCATTGCATAATAAGCTAACAGCCACAAAGGCTTCAATGTGATGTTTTTTGCCTTGAGATGGTGATAGTCCAGCTCTCCAAAAGGTACTGTCATCATTTTGTTTTAATATCTTTGTCATGATCCTTAAAAATTTGTGGTTTCTCCTTTTAAAAAAGTTAATCTTGGAGACCTCACCAGAGAAAAGAGCTCATAAATCATTGATATTCGCAAATCTAAGAAGCAATACATTTTAGTAGAAAATAAAATGCAAAAATAAGTACAGGAACCATTTATTTGAGAATGTGATAAGTCTTTTATGTTTTTCTTCAGCAACAAATGTATTCTTTAGTTCCATTAAGTAGGAGAACCTTAAATCAGTCTTTCCAGCACAGAACATTGCAAAGCAACTCAACAACTCCAAGCCCTTCTTCTAATGTTGAGCATAGAATCACAAAATCACAAATGGACATTATGGGCTTTTAGAGTTCATGGAGACTAGTTTATCTGTATGTTGAACACAATGATTTGCTTCTTTTAAAAAAATAATTTTAAAAAGACTACAAATTGTTTATGTTGGAAAAACTCAAACGTGAAACAGAATTTCATCTATAAGGATTAAACACATCTTTTAATTTTATGACATAATGGCAGTCTTAAATTCTTTATATGAATAAATAACAAATCAAACACACAGACCTAAGACATGCTGTCTGGTTAGCATCTTTTAAGTTGGGACTCAGTGATTACCACTCTATGTTCCATGCCAAGGTGCTCAGGAAAACTTATATACTGAGTGACATATACAAGTGCAGCACATCTTTTTAAGTGCACATGTTGTTTGGGGAAGCTTAAAAAATCTGCAAGCCAGCATATGGAAAATTATGAATGTAGACCAAGTCTGCCTGGAATCTAATTAGAGAAGCCTTCCAGCTGTTGCCACTGCCTGGAGCCTGCATTTCCTCCTACTCTATCCTGCCACGCAAACTGTGCAGAAGAAAGTTGAACACCAGTTCTCCTAAAGCAACTTAAACTGAGTGAGGCAGGTAAAAAAAAGAGAGAGGGAGAGAGAGAGAGAGAAAGAGAGAGAATAAAGCCAGCCACTGTATCCATGAAAATCCAGTACAAACTGTGAAAAAAAAAGTAGAGAAGCAAAATGTCATGTACAAATAATAAAAATGTGTGTGCATTATCCACAGCATAAAAAGTATGATCAATGGCATGACTAAGACAAAATATGGCCTAATGATTGTCTATTTGTGGAAAAATAAGGAATCCATTAATTCTTTTACCATTTGTACAATATTCACCAAACCACACATCTATAATAGTCAAAGAAGGTATCTAAACATTTATTTTTGATACCGATCAAGTTTCTCCATTGGGTTGGCTGTTTTTTCCCCCTTTATGGACATTAAGCTACATATTTTGTCTTTAGGCATTACGTATGCACAAGCACATACAGCTTAAGAGTTAGAGGATTTGGAGATGGATGTAGTATTTATCTAGATCTTTGAGGATAAATAAAATCTCAGAGAAGAGGGCGATTGTGGTACAAATTTACCTCTCATTTTTTTTAATCTTTCACTACCACAAATTCCCTACATCTTCTGCTCTGCCTTCTCCTACACTTTCAGGCACATGACTTTCTATCTTGAAAACACTCCCTCTTTGAACCTGCTTTTTTAATTACCATAATATTTCTATTTCCTTTGATTTAAGGCCAAATCCCTCACATAGGTCACACCCACTCTCCATTTCTGCTCCAGCAGCCCTTTAACAACTGCTGCAGAATCAAAGCCATTTGTGTTTTAGAAATAGGGGGATAAAAATGATGTCTTTCTTCTTAAAAATAGCAATTTAAAGGCACTATAAAATTTTAATAATAAATGGAACTGCCTGAAGAGAACATTTCTTTTCAGGCAAATGTTGTGAAGTTAAGTAATCTGCCTTGGGTTGCTGTAGACACTCTGAGGAGCTCACACAGAACATAAACCTCACAAGTCAACACCACACTGCAGGGGGAAAAAATTTCTGTTTACCCTCAGTCCAGTGTTCTGTTCCATTAACAGATCTGCTTCTAAATATATACGACATTTACTTTAAAAAATCTTCTATTTAACGCTTCAAATGCACAGACTGGTTCTGATTTAGTGAATCCATCCCCTAATGTTGAAGCCTCCGGCCAAACATGAATCCATGTAATAAAGATGAAATGCTTAGCTATTTGAACATTTAAAGCACATGTAAACCTGTGAACAATTTCAGTCCCAATGGAGACAGAAATGTTAGCTGTTAAGAGAGATGAGGTAAGAGTGAGTGAAAGAACCCTTTATTGTTTTCATGCCCTATGTATTCATGTCCTCTCTCTTCTGAATTTACATTTATTAAAAGGACCTTAGTCCTATCATCTTTGATTTATAGATATTACAATGTTGATGCACAGCATTTAGACAAAAATTTTACAGATAGTCACTATGTTTACTTAAGTTTTTTTTTTTTTAGAAAATTCGGCAACTGCAATGAACATGAAATTAACTTTCATCAGAATGTGTTTATGTAGTTGTATATTCTCAAATGGTATTTGGCTTCTGGAAAATGGAATGAAAATATGGAACCAAAAGGAATAGCTTCATTATAGTCCATATTCTAGGGCTTGTATTTTTGTTAATGTCTATTTTGGCCAATGTTATCATTATCCAGTCACCCAAACAAAACTTTGAAAGTCTTCTAGTCTCTCCTCTCTTTATTTCAAGTCTACGTTCTCTGGGACAATAAGTAATTTCCTTTCTATCACTGATTATCTATTTTTATTAAAGATTTATTTATGTGAAAGGCAGAGTTAGAGAGAAAGAGAGACAGAGACAGAGACAGAGAGATCCTTCATCTGCTTGTTCACTTTCCAAACAGCTGCAATGGCTGGGCCTGGCCAGGCTGAAGCCAGGGATCTGGAATTCCATTTGCATCTCCCACGTGGGTGGCAGGGGTCCAAGCACTTGAGTCATTTTCTACTGCTTTCCCAGGCACATCTGCAGTGAGCTGGATTGTAAATGGAACAGCTGGGACACAAACTAGTATCCATATTGAATGTTGGTGTCACAGCCATCCACTTAACCTGCTATACTACCAGGCTGGCCCCACTGATTACCTCTTTTAAAAAAAAAATATTTATTTGAAAGTCAGTAAGAGAGGAGAAGCAGAGAGAGAGAGAGAGAGGTCTTCCATCCCATGGTTCACTCCCCAGTTGGCTGCAACGGCCAGAGCTTCAGTGATCCGAAACCAGTAGCCAGGAGTTTCTTCTGGGTCTTCCATGTGGTGCAGGGGCCCAAGGACTTGGGCCATCTTCTACTGCTTTCCCAGGCCCTAGCAGGGAGCTGGATTGGAATTGAAGCAGCCAGATCTCGAACAGGTGCCCATATGGGATGCCGGCACTTCAGGTCAGGGCATTAACCCGCTGCACTACAGTGCCCGCCCCCGCTCATTACCTCTTGAACTTTCATTTTCTTTTCCATTCTTAATGCAATCATTTTTGCTTTTTTTTTAATTTCTTATTCCTCATACAAACAACTTCCTACTGATATCCCTGTTGTGATTATAGAAATAGTGAAACACTGATCAAATAATAATGAAGCAATAATGAAATGATTAAAACTGAAGTATTGATAATGAGTTTTACTAGACACTTTATACCTTGGTACAGGACAGATTACAAGTGCAGCTCCCTAGAGCTCTTCTGTAATATGCCTGCATACAACTTGGCTATTGGATAGTAGTTTCCTTGTACTCATCTCTCTCTATTGAGCTATTGAAATTGCATCTGATCGCAACAGAAAAATTTGAAAGTCTCATGTTATCTGAATAATCATCTTTATTTGAGAAACATTGCTGTTTATTATTTTCTAATTACATCCACATATTTCTGCTCAAATGTTAAAAGTGTTTCATAAATAAAAAAATCTAAAAAGCGTTTCACACCTACCTCCACCGTAATATTAAAACACCACAACCGGCCGGCGCCGTGGCACACTAGGCTAATCCTCCGCCTTGCGGCGCCGGCACACCGGGTTCTAGTCCCGGTTGAGGCTCCGGATTCTGTCCCGGTTGCCCCTCTTCCAGGCCAGCTCTCTGCTGTGGCCAGGGAGTGCAGTGGAGGATGGCCCAGGTGCTTGGGCCCTGCACCCCATGGGAGACCAGGAAAAGCACCTGGCTCCTGGCTCCTGCCATCGGATCAGCGCAGTGCGCCTGCCGCAGCGCGTCGGCCGCGGCGGCCATTGGAGGGTGAACCAACGGCAAAAGGAAGACCTTTCTCTCTGTCTCTCTCTCTCTCACTGTCCACTCTGCCTGTCAAAAAAAAAAAAAAAAAAACCACCACAAGTTTATTACTGAGCTACCTCGTTTTCAATAGCTATAATTGATTCTGGTAAATGCGTCCAAATGGATATCATACTTTGTAAAAAATGTAATCAAACCATTTTCTTAATGGAAGCTGAGTTTAAGAGACCGGTATATCTGTTGTTGTTGCTGCTGAGTAATTATCTCTACATTTCATCTCCAAGACTGCATTTCTTGAAAATGACTGAATTATTAACATTTTACATATTTGTAGTACTGTCACTAACTTTTCTTCATTTATATGTGGAGAAAATACCTCCAGTATAATAGGCCACAGTACTTCAAACAAGGACTCAGAAGTCCTGGAGAACAGGTAGAAATACCCCATGCCTACCTTGGAAGGAGAGGTTGATTACTGGGAAGCTCATTCTCAGAGCATAGACCCTGTAGAATGCTGTATATTTTACTTATTTGTGTTTCCTCACGCTAGAATATAAATACCATTACAACAAGGATTTCTGTAGATTTTGTCAATTGATATATTTAGAACACCACCTGGTAAATAGTAGGTACACAATACTGAATGAATGATGAATGGATTTCAGAGAAATAAACACAAGAATTTTTATACACTATTGGTGGGAATATAAATAGTACAGTCACTATGGAAAACAGAATGGAGATTTCCTTAAAAAATAGAAATGTAACTATCATGTGACCCAGCAATCCCACCCTGGGTATGCAACCAAAATATATAAAACAATTTAACTGAAGTGATACCTGCTCCACAATGTTTACTGCAGCACTGCTCACAACAGCCAAGATACAGAATCAACCAAGATGTCTATCATTAGAAGAATGGATATGGAAAATATGGGTTATGCACTTGAATTCATTGTGGTTCTGGAAGTTTTAGCCAGAGCTATTGGGCAAAAATAGATAAATAAAGGTGATAGAAATCCAAAAGGAGGAAATTAAGTTACCCTTGTTTGCATATGATGTGATTCTTTATATAGGGAAACCAAAAGACTGCAACAAGATTATTAGAATTGATAAGAGAATTCAGCAAAGTTGTAGAATATAAAAACAGCATACAAAAATCTATAACATTTTAATACACCAAAAAGATCTGTTTGAGAAAGAACCTATAAGAACAATTTTTGGGCTACAAAAAATTAAATACCAAGCATATGAAAGATCCCTACAAAAAATTACAAAACATTAAATAACGGAACAGAAACTAAGAAGCTTGTGGACCACAAAAGCAACAATTAACAAAGTGAAGCAGCAACCAACAGAATGGGAGAAACTATCTGCAAACTATGGACCTGACAAAAGATTAACATCCAGAACAATAAGAAACTAAAACAAACAAACAAAAAACAACTGTCCAGTTAAGAAATGAGTAAGGAATATGAATAGACATTTTCCAAAAGAAGAAATACAAATGTCCAAAAGATGCTTTATTAAAATGCTCAGAATCACTAACCATCAGGGAAATGCAAATAGAAATCATAATGATGCATCACTCTAAGTCGAATGGCTATCATTCAAAAGTCAAAAAAGAACACATGCTGCCAAAGTTCTGGAATATATATACTGTTATATATACACTGGAATAATATACTGTTGGTGGGAATTCAAATGAGTACAACCAATATGGAAAACAGTATGGAGATTCACCAAAAAACTAAAATGGATCACTTCTGGGGATACTTCCAATGGAAATAAGTAAGTACATGAAAGAGATGTCTGCACTCCCATGCTTATACAGCACAATTCACAATAGCAAATATAAGGAAACAACCCATATGTCCATTAACTGATGATATATACAGTGTGGATTACTACTCAGCCATAAAAAGAATGAAATCTTTGCATTTGCAACAATTTGGATAGAACTGAAGAGCATTATGTTAAGTAAGGTAAATCAAATAAAGACAAACAATATATATTCTCTGATATAGAGAAGTTAATATAGAGCATAAAATATGTCTATGTCATATTATCTGGTTTATAGATAGTTATAGATATTATCTTCACTAAATTATCCTTCTACATAATACTATATTCCCTTGCCTCATTTTATAATCATTGTTATAAAACCATGTTATATGATATTAGTATCCTGCTTTCAAGACACAAAGCATTTTATACATGTATGCATATATATTACCTGATGAAGTGAATATGACAATCAATAAAAATTATTAAATAACAAAACAAAATTTAAAAAGAAAAAACACAATTGAATTCCCAAACAGAAAATGTGGTATATGTATACAATGGAACACTATTCAACCATAAAAATAATGAAATCCTATTTTTTGTAGCAAAATAAATGGAACTGGAAGACATCATTTTAGGTGAAATAAGTCAGACAAGAAAGAAAATATTGTATGTTCTCACTCATATGTGGAAAGTAGAAAAAAGAAAAAAGGTCTTAGTTGGAACATAAAATGGTAACTACTAGAGGCTGAGGAGGGTGGCAAGGCATAGAGGAAGACTGGATAATGGGTATTATCAAATCAGCTTTAGGTTGAAGGGATAAGTTCTAGTGTTACACAGCAAAGTGGGGAGACAATAGTTCACAATAACCTAGTAGATACCATATGAACAAACAGAAGAAAGAAGCTCCAAGCAAACAATCACAAAGTAAGGTCAAATGAGGGGAAATGTTGATTACTCTGTTTTGATCAATACACATTGAATGTACATATTGATATACTCATACTGTAGGCCATAAATGTGTAAAACCATTGTTAATAAAAATTAAAAATAAATCAAGGGTCATTACTTCAGGAAAAATTAACCAGTGACTCAAAATTTCAAGAAGTCTTGCCAATTAGTCATTACATAGTTTTTCCTTTATGTAATTCCAAAGGATATGAATTTTACCTTGGGAGTCTCCTTTATAAAACTGGGAAACAGGAGCAAGTACACTCCAAGGGGAGAGCTGGAGAGAAGTTGAAGTGGAAATTCTACAGAAGGAAGAGGGACACTGTGCAGCCGTATAGAAGGTGCTGACACACAGCAATGAGCAGACACCACCCATGACCCCCGCAGCTGACAGCTGGGGGATATGCCAGCTTTGCAGAGCCAGGTGAGAACAGACTGAAGCAGCCCCTTGCCGTAAGGATAGCCTTGTGGACCTCACTGTCTTTGCGTCTGGCCTAGAGCCCTAATGGGGGGCAGGGTACCCACCTAATCCAGCAAAAGAAAAGCATATTTCTTTCTCCTCATCCCCTTCAAGGGCACCCAACACCTGGTGGGAGGAAGGTACTTCCACCACCACTCAGGAACTTATGAAATGCAGACCAGGTTCCACCTTAGACCTTCTGAAGTAAAATTTCTAGGGTATAGCCCAGAGAAACATTTTTTTAAAGAATTATTTATTTTATTTGAAAGGCAGAGATAGAGACAGAGAGAGGTGGCGGGGAGAGAAACAGAGAGATCTCACACCTGCTGGTTCACTCCCCAAATGGCCACAACAGTCAGGGCTAAGCCAGGAGCTTCATCTGGGTCCCCCACATGAGGACAGTGGCCCAAGGACCTAAGCCATCTTCTTATACTTTCCCAGGCACATCGGCAGGGAGCTGAATCAGGTGGGCAGTACCTGGGACTTGAACTGGTGCCCATATGGGATAATGGCTTTGCAGGCAGCAGCCCAAGTCACTACCAAGCCACACCAGCCCTGAGGAACAATGTTTTAACAAGCTACAAATGTGATTCTTACACACTGCTCTATTATACCTTACAATTCTAAATGTCTAATTGTTAATATTTAAGAAGTCATTAGGAATAACAATAAATATTGGAAATATCATTAAAATTTTCAAAGCAAAAAAAAAAAACAACAATAATAACTGTTACTCCGAAAGAGAAAATAGAACCAGAATTACGTTTTAAGTTAGCCAATGGACCTATATTTATCGAATATTTAAGACATTAAGATAGTAATAATATGTAAGACAATCAAAGCTGGACATAGCCAGAGCATCAGAACCTATGGCTGCTAATATATATGGGACTGCACGACTGAACAAACCCCAAGGCTCACTCTCTCTCTCTGGGAAGTTGAAGCTAGAAACAGTTTTTGTAGCATTCCTATCAGAGATGTAGGGGCCTTTCTGGCTTGATTGGAAGGAGAGTTATGTCTGCTGCTTTTCAAGGGCTCTTTTACCTTTCTCCGGATCTAGGTTCACTAGGGAAGGGAAAGTGGAGAGAATATAAAAAAGCATGATTATGGGGCAGGTATTATGGTGCAGTGTCGCTCCCCGTCTTCGTGGAGGAACGACACTAAACCCTGCGCTGTTCTTTTGTCTGCTCGGCCCTCCCCGGGTTTGCTGCTGGTTCTTCCCGGGTTGGCTACCAACCCTTCCACCTCCGTGGAAGGGCGGTTCCCCCTAGCCACTTTCCCCACTTCCACGGGGGAGCGGCACACCGCCGGCCGGCTCTCTCGGGGGCTGCACAGGTGTTCCTTCAGATAGATGTTCCCCTTAGATGTTCCTGGTGCATGTTGTCTCTCTCCTCCTTTATAGTCCTCTTCCGCCAATCCCAACTCGGCTGCCCACACGCCGAGTACACTGCTCTCCTCCAATCAGGAGCAGCTCCTGCAGCTTGTCAAGTTGGTGAGAGGCAGCTGGGTAGAAGCTGTTGCTCCTCTCCCAGCGCCATATTGTGGGAGAGCAGATGCATAGAATAAGTCTTAATTCCAGTAACCGTATAGTCCGAGTTGCTCCCCACAGTGCAGAAGGTTAATCTTCCATATCACAGTAACTTTTTTGTGTCCCAGTTACTCCACTTCCTATTCAACTTCCTGTTAATGCATACTGCAAGGCATAAGATGATGGCCCAAGCTTAGGCACCTGCCACTCACGTGAGCGACCCAGATGGAGTTCCCTGGCTCCTAACTTCAGCCTGACCAAACCCTTGCTATTGGCAGACACCTGGCAGATCTCTCTCTCTCTCTCTCTCTTCCTCCTCCCCTGCCCCATCACTCTTGCCCTTCAAGTGTAAGGGAATAAATAAAAAACATTCAAAAAATAATACCAATAAATTAAGACATTTAATGTTTCAATATGTGAAACTACTTTAATAGCTTAAATATTGTTAGAGTAGCCAAAAAATCAAAACCACCTTAGTATCCACCTGCTGATGAATGGGTAAAGAAAATATGTTTCATATATACAACAGAATAAAACAAGAATGAAATCTTGACATTAGCAACAACACGGATAACTGGAGGTCACTATGTTAGGTGAAATTAGCCAAGCTCAGAAAGATAAGTATCATATGATCTCATTCATAAGTGAGTCAAAAAGAGATGCTCTCGCCAGCGCCGCGGCTCACTAGGATAATGCTCTGCCTTGCGGCACCAGCACACCGGGTTCTAGTCCCGGTTGGGCGCCGGATTCTGTCCCGGTTGCCCCTCTTCCAGGCCAGCTCTCTGCTGTGGCCAGGGAGTGCAGTGGAGGATGGCCCAAGAGCTTGGGCCCTGCACCCCATGGGAGACCAGGAGAAGCACCTGGCTCCTGCCATCTGATCAGCGCGGTGCACCGGCTGTAGCGTGCCCTCCGTGGCGGCCATTGGAGGGTGAACCAACGGCAAAAGGAAGACCTTTCTCTCTGTCTCGCTCTCACTATCCATTCTGCCTGTCAAAAAAAAAAAAAAAAAAGATGCTCTCATAGCTGTGAAAAGTATAATAGTGGCTACAAGAGGCTGGGGAGAGAGGTGGGTACAGAAGAATTGGGGAAAGGTTGATTAATGGGTACTAAGTTATAGCAAGAAAGAAGTAAGAAGTTCTAGAGCTCTTCTATAAAGCAGGGTGACCACAGATAATATATTAACTGTGTATTTATCTATTAAAAAGTAATTAGAATATAGGATTTTGGGGGTGTCTTTATTTTGGGGGTGTTTAATGTTTGAGTAGATATATTTACCTTGATTATACATTATACATGTATCAAAACATCACATAATACCCTATAAATATGTACAATTTTTATGTATGTTAAAAACTTTTAAAATAAATAAATATTGTTAGAAGGCTTGAACAGGCCGGCGCCACAGCTCACTGGGCTAATCCTCCGCCTTGCGGTGCCAGCACACCGGGTTCTAGTCCCGGTTGCCCCTCTTCCAGGCCAATCTCTGCTGTGGCCAGGGAGTGCAGTGGAGGATGGCCCAAGTGCTTGGGCCTTGCACCCCATGGGAGACCAGGATAAGTACCTGGTTCCTGCCATCGGATCAGTGCGGTGCGCCGGCCACAGAGCGCCGGCCGCGGCGGCCATTGGAGGGTGACCCAAGGGCAAAGGAAGACCTTTCTCTCTGTCTCTCTCTCTCTCTCACTGTCCACTCTGCCTGTCAAAAAAAAAAAAAAAAAAGGCTTGAAAGGAATTAACATTGTTATCTGTAATTAATATATGAAAACAATGAAGAGGGGCAGGCTCTGTGGCACAGTGGGTTAAAGCCCTGGTCTGAAGCTCTGGCATCCCATAATGGGCACTGGTTCTAGTCCTAACTGCTCCTCTTCTAATCCAGCTCTCTGCCATGGCCTGGGATAGCAGTAGAAGATGTCCCAGGTCCTTGGGCCCCTGCCCTCGCTTGGGAGACCCAGAGGAAGCTCCTGGCTCCCGGCTTCAGATGGGCGCAGCTCTGGCCATTGCAGCCATCTGGAGAGTGAACCAACAGATGGAAGACCTCTCTCTTTGTCTCTACCTCTCTCTGTAACTCTGTATTTCAAATAAATAAAAATAAATCTTTTTAAAAAAGATTAAAAAAACAATGTACAAGAAATTACTCCAATCTCAAAATTATAATAGAAAACCAGCTTGAAAATGAGTCTCTAGGTTTTAGAATAGCTATACTTATTTAGTCTGTAGTTGATTTATTTGAACAGATATGACTTTTGATACTTATTAATCTCCACTGTAAAGACAAACTATGCAGTTATATCAAACTCATCCTGCCAACCATCTAAGTAATGTGTTAGAAAAGTCACAGTGTTAGAGCTGAACTAGTGTCAGAACTCACTATGGGATCTATGCCCAGGTAGGTTACTTCTCTGGGCTTGATTTCTTCATGTGGAAAATGAGGACAATAATGATTAGCATCTGAGTTATAAGCCTTAGAGGATATATAAAAAATAGATAATAGGTATGCACACAGATTTAGAGGCAGATATGTTAGAGGACATGTATTAGGGAGCAATACCTATAAATATATTCATTAGCACTTAAATGGCAAATAAGTGTTAAATCTCCATTTCCAAGATTTTATCTTCAACCAGATCTGTTAGGTAGAAAACCACATGATTAAATCAGGCTTTAGAGAATTGCAAGGACAAAGAAACCAGGATTAAAATAAAAAATTGATTTTAAATGTTTGGGCTTATTATAATTTTAAGTGCATTAAAATTAGCATCTAAGCCAACACAAAATATAATTTGATAAATTCGAATCATTTGGCTCATATCTATTTATAATATTTTTGCCTTACCCTATGCAAAAATCTGCTATGTTCTAAGGATATAACACAGTCTTTAAACACATAACATTCAACCTCCAAGATAATTATTATACTCTGATGAAATGATTTTAAAAATTTTAAGTTCTTCAGATTCGAGATGCTTGCACAATCTTTTAAGTTTCTAATAAATAATAATTTCTTAAACATCTTAAGTTTATAGCACATATTTACAGGAAAGATTAATAATGTAGGATTATACAAGTATACTAAAAAATCAAATTTACTTTTATAGGGGTTAATATAGTTTAAGTTAATTAAAATGGAGTTAGCAAGTACAGATAACTTTTTTAGGATTTTTTTTTTTGGTCAGGTACAACAGCAGAGAAATTCAGACAGATAAACTATTCTCTTTAGTTTGATTAGTTTTCACATATAGTAAGTCATACATATAAAATATACTGACTAGATTTTAAATGTCAAATAGATGTTAAATCTGTATTTCCAAGATCTTGTCTTCAACTAAATCCTTCAGCTAGAAAAACAAATGATTAGATTAGGTTTTATAGGGTTACAAACTAAATCAAACTAGAATCTAGTTATTTATGTGCTAACAGATATGACACAGTAAAGAAAGAAAAGTCAATAATGAAGGAGAGAAAGCATAAAACAGTAGGAATCCAGTTCTTGAGGAAGAAAGATGGGTTTAGGGAAGCATGCACTTCAATGACTACAAGAAGGCAGGCAGAAAACACAGTTGTTAACATTGGTAGATTGGGAAATTTGGTGTTGGAAATATGAAACAGATACTCATTGCTTTTGTTCTTTGATGGATTTTTAAATAATAGAGAATAACCTGACAAAATTTTACAATTTAAGGATATGAAAAATGTGGAAAGAGTTTTATACAATAGGACACATAGTAGAGGAAAGTAAAAATATTGCTGAGAATTTGAGAACTTAGGTGGTTCATTTTAATTGATTTGAAAGAGCAACAAAGAAAAGTAGAGATAGAGGCAAAGACAGAGAAATCTTTCATCTGCCGTTTCAGTTCCCAAATGCTCCACAACAGCTGGGGCTTGGCCAGGCCCAAGCCAGGAGCTGGGAACTCAATCCACATCTCCCACATGGGTGGCAAGGCCTCAAGAGTATCTGAGCCATTTCCTGCTGCTTCCCAGGTGCACATTATCAGGAAACTGGCACCAGAAGCATAGCTGGGCCTCAATCCCAGCACTCCACTGTGGAATGCAGGCATCATAAGCAGTGTTTTAACTACTGCACAAAAGGCCTGCCCCTTGAAAGCCTAAGTTAGATGTGTAATCATGACTTTAATGTAATCAAGTATTGTTTGCCACTCCTGTTCTTGCTGTTATGTTCACCTGCTGTTTGGACTTTCTTTGAGTACCAACTATGCCTATCAAGCCTACTTTGCCTGTGTATGGAACAATTTAGCATTCTCACAGGGTAGTCAGTTTCCCAGCCTCTTTCTCATCCACATCTTATTCCACCAAAATTGAAAGCAATTAAGAATTTTAGAAAAGGATATCAGTAGATCTTCTTAGCAATGGGACAATGGCCTAGTGATTATTTTTTTGGCTTATCTCCCAGCAGGCCCAGCTGGTTGGCAGATTTAGCGTTACTGACAAGGTGGAGGTTCTCACTAATCATTATAGAGTTAAGAGGTTAGAAAAGGACCCAGTGCTGTGGCACACTTAAGCCTGGAGTGCCAGCATCCCGTATGGGCGCCAGTTCAAGATTTTAATGCTCCACTACTGATCCAGCTTTCCTGGAAAGCAGCAGCAGATGTCCCAAGTACTTGGGTCCCTGCACCCACACAGGAGACTTGGAAGAAGCTGTTGGTTCCTGATTTGGGATCGGTCCAGCTCTGGCCATTGTAGCCATTTGGGGAATGAACCAGCAGATGGAAGACCTCTCTCTCTCTCTCTGCCTCCTCCCAACCCCTTTCTCTCTGTAACTCTGCCTTTTAAATAAATAAATAAATCTTTATAAAAAGAGGTTAGGAAAATTATATGTCTCTTTGAACTCTAAGAATTATATCACTCTGTGTTGGGTGCCTCATTGCAGCATGCTCCCTAAAGGTAAACACAACCTCTATAAGGTAAACCCAAAAGCTCCATGAATGTTGTCATAATTCATGTGGAGGATTCTACATATGTCCATTTTGGGGAAAAAACATTTAAGAGTAGTTGAGATTTGTAAAAATGTTTTCAAAATAAAATCCCTAAAGAATTCAGTTAAAACTAAAAGAACATAGTGAATGTTTATTATGTGATAGACAATGTTACAGTATGATTAAGTTCTTTTTACTCTCATTAGATGAGGAGTCACATAGACAGGAGTCACCAAAGGTTTCGCTATAAGTGGAAAGCTGGTGCTTAGGCCCAAGTATTCATCCTATGCCTACTGCTGCTCAAATGACTTCCTAACATGATTGCTTTCTCTGAATGTGATATTTTCAAATTAGACTTGAGAAATTATTAAAAATTATTAACCTGAACATCTATATCTTCCTAACCCTTTCAAATACAGCATTGTATATCTCATTTAAAGAGCAACAGTGATATGGATATTTATAATTTTTAAATCAAAGCATTCCTTTTAAATTTTAAATATTGTATGAATAGGTGAAAACTAAATTCAAGATGAACTCAAGAATGTCAGCCATAAGACACTTGTATATTTCGAATATTTTCCCATTCAGAGCCTTTCATTTGATTCAATACAATTACTAAATAAATATTTACTGAGGGCCAACTTATTAACAAGCATTCATTAACTATTAATAGGATAGCTTAAAGTTGCCTAGCCTGGAGATAATCAAGACTGTTAAGGTTATATGGCTTTCTGGCGCTGTGGCGCAAAGGGTTAATGCCCTGGCCTGAAGCACCAGCATCCCATATGGGCGCCGGTTCAAGACTCGGCTGCTCTACTTCTAATCCAGCTCTCTGCTATGGCCAGGGAATGTAGTAGAAGATGGTCCAAGTCCTTGGGTCCCTGCACCCACATGGGAGACCCGGAAGAAGCTCCTGACTCTTGGCTTCAGATCAGTGCAGCTTCAGCCATTGTGGCCAATTGGGGAGTGAACCATCAGATGGAAGACCTCTCTCTCTCTTTGTCTCTCCTCTGTGTAACTCTGACTTTCAAATAAAATAAATAAATCTTTAAAAAAAAAGGTTATATGGCTTTCTATGTGGCAGGCCCTTACAGTAAATCCCATGAGGTAGGCATATAACATCCTCATTTTCTCGTGAGAAAACTGAAGCATAGTTTAAGTTAAATAGTTGATGTCACACAAGTTCCAGGCTGTTAACCTCTATGCTATTGTGCTCACATGTTCTCTCCCTCTCCCCCCTTTTGCTCTCTCTCTATATATAGATTCTGTAAAAAGTTGATGATTTAGTGTATTCTTGTGTATTTGGTGATTGGGAGAAAAGGTTAAATAGTTGCGCTCTTTCTTAAGATTTATTTATTTATTTGAAAGGCAGAGTTATGGGGGGATGGCAAAGAGAGAGAGACAGAGAAACAGATATAGACAGAGAGATCTTCCATCCACTAGTTCACTGCCCAAATGGTTGCAACAGCCAGGGCTGGGCCAGGCAGGAACAAGAGCTTCTCAGGTCTCCCACATGGATGGCAGGGGACCAAGCACTTGGGCCATCTTCTGCTATTGTTTCCAAGCTATTAGCAGAAAGCTAGTTCAGAAGTGGAACAATCAGGACACTAACTGGCGCCCATATGGGACACGGGTGTTGCAGGTGGCAGTTTACCCACTATGCTATGATGAGCAGGACCTCAGAGATCTTTTATTTCTGTTCATTCCCTGAAATGTCCACAATAGCTGAGCTAGGGCAGGCCCAAGTCAAAAGCCCAGAACTCGATCTTGCTCTCCAATGTGGGACCCAGTACTTGAACCTCGCTGCCTTCTACAGTGTATATTAGCAGGAAGTTAGATTCAAAAGCAGAGTCAGGGCTTGAACCCAGGCACTTTCCTTATGGGATGTGGGCATCTCAAAGAGTGCTTAGCCTACATAGAAGAGTGTCTAATTTTCTTAAGTAGGGAAGTGTACACAATAAATAGTTTTGAATTAGTACATTATTTTTTGCTTCCTAGGGATCAGAACTTCATGTACTCTATGATTACTATTTCAACAAACTCCTAAGCAATTGCCTTCAGCATCTCAATCCAAGCTACACAGTAGGACCTGGGTGAAATTTCTGCAGCATGATTCAAATCATGCAAATTCCCTGCTTATTTGTCTTTTTCTGTCTCTCAAATAAAACAAATTTTAAAGAACAATTTCTCATAAATTATATAATATGTAAAATTTCTCAAAACATTTTCATATATATTACCCCCAATCAGTGCAATAACTTTGTTTCATAGAAAACATACTTTCCTCTTTTTTTAAAGATTTATTTTTTTTTAACTTTTATTTAATGAATATAAATTTCCAAAGTACAGCTTATGGATTACAATGGCTCCCCCCCATAACTTTCCTCCCACCCCCAACCCTCCCCTTTCCCACTCCCTCTCCCCTTCCATTCACATCAAGACTCATTTTCAATTCTCTTTATATACAGAAGATCAGTTTAGTATATATTAAGTAAAGATTTCAACAGTTTGCACCCACATAGAAACACAAAGTGAACAATACTGTTTGAGTACTAGTTATAGCATTAAATCACAATGTACAGCACATTAAGGACAGAGATCCTACATGAGGAGTAAGTGCACAGTGACTCCTGTTGTTGATTTAACAAATTGACACTTTTGTTTATGGCCTCAGTAATCCCCCTAGGTTCTTGTCATGAGTTGCCAAGGCTATGGAAGCCTTTTGAGTTCACCGACTCTGATCATATTTAGACACGGTCATAGTCAGAGTGGAAGTTCTCTCCTCCCTTCAGAGAAAGGTACCTCCTTCTTTGATGACCTGTTCTTTCCACTGGGATCTCACTCACAGAGATCTTTCATTTAGGTTTTTGTTTTGTTTTGTTTTGTTTTTTTGGTTTTTTTTTTTTTTTTGCCAGAGTGTCTTGGCTTTCCATGCCTGAAATACTCTCATGGGCTTTTCAGCCGGATCCGCACGCCTTAAGGGCTGATTCTGAGGCCAGAGTGCTGTTTAGGACATCCACCATTCTATGAGTCTGCTTGTATCCCACTTCCCATGTTGGATCATTCTCTCCCTTTTTTATTCTATCAGCTAGTATTTGCAGACACTATTCTTGTTTATGTGATCCCTTTGGTTCCTAGTCCTATCATTATGATCAATTGTGAACAGAAATTGATCACTGGGACTAGTGAGATGGCACTGGTACATGCCACCTTGATGGGATTGAATTGGAATCCCCTGGTATGTTTCTAACTCTCCCATTTGGGGCAAGTCAGCTTGAGCATGTCCCAAATTGTACATCTCCTCCCTCTCTTATTCCCACTCTTATATTTAACAGGGATCATTTTTTCAGTTAAGTATCACCACTTAAGAAAAACTGTGTATTAATTACAGAATTCAACCAATAGTATTAAGTAGAACAAACAAAAAATACTAGGAGGGATAAAGTATTAAGTTGTTCATCAACAGTCAGGGCAAGGGCTGATTAAAGATTTATTTATTTATTATTTGAAAGACAGCGTTAAAGAAAGGTAGTGGCAGAGAGAGAGGTCTTCCATCTACTGGTTAGCTCCCCAAATGGTCAGAACTGCTGGAGCTGGGCCAATCTGAGACTGGAAGTCAGGAATTTCTTCTAGGTCTCCCCCACAGATACAGGGACCCAAGGACTTTGGCCATCTTCTACTGCTTTCCCAGGCCATAGCAGAGAGCTGGATCAGAAGTGAAGCAGCCAGGACTCGAATCTGCACCCACGTGGGATGCCAGAACTGCATGCAGTGGCTTTACCCACCATGCCACAGCGGCGGTCCTAGTGCAATAATTTCTGATGTTGATAAAACAAATAATGCCATTATTCCTATTCTATAGATGAAAATGATATGTCTCAGAAAGACTAAGTCTTATTCAGTAATTTGTTGAGTCAGCACTGTAACTCAGATTTCCTCCATACAGATTCTATGCTATTTTTGCTCTATTACATTGCCTGCCAGAGGAAAATAAATAATCTTGTATTCACCAATTCACTCACTCATTCTTCACACATTTACTTAAAGCTTATTAGTCCAAAACACTGGATCGGGTGTTTGGGATTTACGGAAATTATAAATAAGAGTCTCACCATTCAGGGGACCAACAAGGGAAGCAAGAATTTCACTTAAAGCTGTGTGAACAAGTGGAAAACTCATGCCTAAGACAGTAATAGAATAGATTACAAAATGCCATTACTTAGATAAATTATTTCCATCTAAGAAATCATGGAAACCTATGTAGGGAAGATGGTATTCTAGCTGAGTTTTAATGAGTCGTTTTTATTTGGGCAATGAAAGTTATGATGTGAATATCAAGGAGTTATTGCTCCTATTGTGAGCAATAGGTGAGCAATAGGAGAGAAAAAGTCAGGGTGTGCCCAAGACACTAAATCCAATTCTCTGGAGTAGAGTTTGAAGAAAGAGAGGCTTTAAAATGTGTCTAAGACTGGACTATGCAGCTTATAACATTGGTAGGGGGCAGAATGGGATGATGAAAATAATAAGGGTTTTGTTATAGTCAAACAAATTGAGGTTAAAAATATATGCTTTGTAGTTTACAAGTAGTGTGACTATGACCAATTTCTATTATTTCTCTGTTTATATGCCACATATAACATGAGGATATTTGTTAAATATTTTATAAATACTTTTCAAAAAAAATATTTTACCTTCATGGGGTGGAGGTGATGATCAAAGACAGGATGTCTGGAAAGTAACTGGCAAAAGAAGCAAAAATTAATTTCTCATCCCATTCTTCAGGAGTTAATAGGGGAATCAGGGAGGGCATTTGCTGAAGGTGGTAATGTAATGACAGTCACGTGTTAGTAAAGCAAACGTGTTGGGACAATGAGAAGACAGAGGGGTCCAAGATTAGAGGTAGATAGGTTTCTTTTTTTAACAATAGATCACACGAGAGAAATAAATACTTCAATGAACACTACTGGGAATATTTAATATCTAGAATGATAAAAGAATTGCAATAAGTTTTAATTATAACAACATAAAAACCCAAAAACCATTCAGGAAATGATTAAATCAAGATTAATCTTGGAATGATGCTATGGGGGAAATAAATGAAACCAAACTTTGAAAGAAAAGAAGCTCTATACTGATCTCCTATTTAAAGAAGAGGCTCCAAGGCTTTTGGTCCTCTCCTCTTTGATCTCTGAGAAGGTCATTTGGATGAAACAAGATGTACTCAGCACCCTGCACCTGGATAAATTTCCACCTTTCAGAACAGGAAACTCAAGAGTGTTACCTGAATAGGGATTCACTTCAAAGTGTATCTTTTTAAAAAGACTCATTGAGTATTAGAGACTTTGATCATAAGGGTATGCCAATAGCTGACTTGACCATGATTCTATGATGAGAAAATCCACAGTTACACAGGAATAGGCAGCAACTGGGGGAAAGGTCTTGATGATTGAGCCATTCTTTTTGAACTGTATGTGTGAGGTTTTAAAGCCAGCCTCTCTACTTGCTCTATTAATTTTTCAAAGTCAATATAAGGCTTGAAAGGAGCTCTTATTTCTTCTGTACATCTAACCATAAACTCTACATTTTTCTAAATGTAAGTTGTAACCAAATATATTGAAGGTAGAGTGAATGCCTAGTAGCGGATATTTTCTGGATGCAGAATACTACTTAAATCTAGGCCTTGAAGAAAAGAAGTAAATGAAAGAGAAAGAATTTATGACCTCGATGTTTACAGTATGAGCATGCATGGATTCAAAAGTCTTTGCATCAAAATAAAACCTTTTTAACTCAATTTTTCTACAAACTTTTTGAAGTACCTTAGTATGAGCTGCAGCAGTTGGGGGGAGAATGTGTGTGTTTCGCACCTATGAAATGAAATAACCACACCCTACTTACGCTCCTATAAGACTAGCTGAAAGAGTTCAGCTATTTTTTCAAGATTTCTCACACTAGAGTAACTCTAAATTAAGAGTTTGTTATCTAAAAGCAATACTTTGTAACCTTTCAGAAGACACATCCTCTCACCTCCGTAGCCCACTGCAGTCCTATCTGAAGGAGGCCCACTGGGATTCTATCTCTAGGCCAAAGTAGGCCCCCAGGGCTCCTGACTGCACACAGTTAGAGATGGACAGTCTGCTCAATCTGCAGAAGGAAACTATAATGACAGTTGAACACTTACCACTTCCTAAGAGAGCATCTGGGAACAAATTACCACTATACCTTCCAGCCCTGTTTAAATCTTCACTGTAATTACAATCTTTCCAAAATACCTGTGTTCATTCAGATTCTAACCTCTCTCTGTACGTCCTCTCATTCAGTCTCTCCCCATTGCAACTCACTAACCCTATCCAGTAAATCCTCTGTAACTGAAAGTCTGTTATTACAAAGTCCCTTTTGACCACGTCTTCCTGGACAGTTCCCTCTACCTTTTGGCTCTAACGGACTGTTGGTAGTTCCCACCATTCTCTCAACTCAGGGCTGGTCTTTTAGCCACATCCCAGTTATCACACAACCAGAAGCAGGGATGGGCACTTTTTAAGCAATTTTGGTTCCTGTCTCCTTTTAAAATCTGAACTTCTATGAAAAGGATGGCAATAAACTGAAGAATCACCATCTTTCCTGCTGGAGTCCTTTCACCAATTCCAGGCCCTCCCTCCCTTCCACATTCAATAATCCCAGCACTAGCTCACTGACCTCTTTACTATGAGTTCTCTCAGACTCAGGGATTTCAGTATCCACAGGAATGACCATCCAACACCCACCACCCTTCCAGTACTATCTCACTTCCAAAGATTTTCTACCATCTCATGTTAGTATTTATTCATTATCATTTTCAAAAACTACTACTCTACTTACAAAATATTAGACTTAAGTATGTGCTTTCTTAACTACTATAATTTATCAGTTCAGTTTTCCAAATTTACTTCAGTCCCATCCAGTCATTCCACTGACCTCAAACACTTTTAAAGAACACAGTCCCCTTGGAGTCTTCTTCTTTTCATTGCCAAGTTCACATTCTATAATCCACCACCATATTTGATTGGAAATTCCCAAAATATAGTTAAGTCTACGTCTTTAACTGTGCTGTTCCTGCACACCAGCACCTGAAGGCGGAGTAAGAAAACAAATGATGAATGGCCTTGGCTAACATTTATGAGTACAAATCTCAAGCAGGCTCTCATTCCTCTGCTTTTTCCTACTTAGTTCACTTTTCCTTCTCCTAAGGAATACTTTGTATCTCTCTCTCTTTAAGCCTCCATATCTTTATTCCCAGCTAATGATCTCATTTGTTATTTCACCTACAGTACAGTAATTCAGAAGGGAACTACCTCACATTCCCCAAACTAAATCTCAGAATTTAATTGCATCTGCAACTCTGTACTTTCTTCTTTCCTATTAAAATGAATGAATAGATATAGATAAAGAACTGCCAAGGCCATTTTGAAGAACAAACAAGGGACTTACATTCTAAGTATGAATACTTATAATACAGCTATAGTAAAGAGAAAGTGGTATTGTCACAAAGAGACAAAGAGAACAGTGGAACATAACAGGGGCCAGGGAGAAATCAAGCATATCCTTTTATCTGAGTTATGAAAAAGGTGATGTTGCAGTGCAGTGGGGAAAGTTTATTCTTTTTAAATCAGGCAAAAGTACACACATATGGTAAAAAATATTGAACCTATTTGCACCCAACTGAAAAATTAATCTAGATAAATTATAGACCTCAATCTAAAAATAAAATAAAACAAGAAAAATAGACCACTGTCACAATCTTGGGATAAGACTATATTGTGTTGGATACAAAATAAGTTATAAACTGAATCACAATCATATTAAAACCATCTGTTCACCAAAAAACACTATTAGAAGAGTGAAAAAGCAACCAGCAGAAGATATTCACACCAAACAGAACCTGACAAAGGAACAGAATATATGAACAGCTCTACCACAAATCAATAAGGAAAAAGCAATCACCTAAAGAGAAAGTAAGCAAAAGGCTTGGATCAATACTTCTTAAAGGGGAATATCCAAGCAGTTCATAAAAATATGAAAACATGCTCAATTTCCATTATTCATCAAGGAAGTACAAATAGAATCCATGATGGTGCACCAATGTATCATAACCTTAAAGACCAAAATAAAAAAAAATAATAATGCCAAATGTTGGCAATGATGTGAAGCAATTGCAGCTTTGCATGCAACCACTAGTGAGAGTATAAACTGGTAGAATCACTTTGGGAAACTGTTGGGAAGTTTCTATAAAAACTGAACACACACATCCCTATACCACAGCAATTCTACTTCTTGATAGATATCCAAGAGAAATGCATACCTATTTTCATCAAAAAATATAGACAAGTATGTTTATGGCAGCATATTCATAATAGCTCAGCACTGGAAACAACTCAAAAGGCCCATCAGTGGTAGAATGCATAAACAAGTTGCAGTATATTTACACAGGAGCACTATTCAGTAATGACAATGAATGAATTATGTCTATAGGCAACAACATGAAAAATCGTTACAAATATAATAATCTCAAAAGGAAGAAGCTGGTGTCAGCATTGTAACACAGTGGGTTAAAGCCACCGCTTAGTATGCCCACATCTCACATCAGAGTTCTGATTCGGGTCCTGGCTACTCCAACTCCAACTCCAACTCTGCTGGGAAGGCAGCACATAATAGCTTAAGTGCTTGGGCCTTTGCCACCACATGCAAGGTCTGGATGGAGTTCTAGGCTTCTGGATTCAGCCTGCCCCAGCCTCAGTTTTGTGGGTATTTAGAGAGTGAATTAGTGAGGAAGATCTTTGTCTCTGTCTCTCCCTCTCTCTCTCTGTCACTCTGCCAAAATAAATAAATAAGCCTTGAAAAACCCTGTGCATAGTGTTTTCACTGTAATTCCATCTATGTAAAGTTCAAAAACAGGCAAAATTAATCTATGATTATAGAAGTCAGGGGATTGATTATCTGGTAAGAGGCAGCAGCTGGTAAGGGTTGTGCAAAATGAATTTATCAGGTATGCTGTTACAGAGGCACATTATCAGAGTTAGCTTCACATTTGTTAATAATGCTCACCACAGTATTTCTAGAGGGCAGCCACTTTTCCAAACAACCTTGTGTCCCACCAGGCCAACTCTGAACACCTGGAGTGCTGTTTCTCAAAGTCTAGGGCACAGAACCATGCTTTACTACCCCTCTTGCAATCTGTTACCATATCTATACAAACCAGATAACTA
This sequence comes from Oryctolagus cuniculus, assembly GCF_051225735.1. NCBI lineage: Eukaryota > Metazoa > Chordata > Mammalia > Lagomorpha > Leporidae > Oryctolagus > Oryctolagus cuniculus. The sequence goes on along the minus strand of NC_142874.1, from coordinate 80,385,070 downwards.
CAGCAACAACCTCATAGAGTTGCTGTAAGGATTAAATGAGATAATGTACATAAGTGCATTATTCTAGAATATGACCACTGCCCAACAGTAGCTAGCATGTAATACCAACACCCTTAATTTAATATTAACAGTGCTACCATCAGAATAACCTGACATGCTGTTTAAATCACTATTGATTTCTGGACTACACCCCAGATCTGCTAAAGCTGAACAACTGGTGGGCCCAGAAATCTGAATTTCAACTAGTATTTGGAGCGATTCTTTCTACATACTCAAATTTGAGAACTACCATCTACAAATTAGGGATTACTCCTTACCTGTGCTTCACAGCTACTGTACAGGAACTTTCACTCAATACATGCTTATTGACAGACTGGTATTTTTAAAAATCATTAAAAGAATCTGGAATTTGCTATAATTTCTATAGCAGAAAGATTTTTACATTTTGACATCAGCAAACCATAAGAGGAGGTTGCTTTGTTGATATCATCAAAAGTTACTCCTGCTTCCATCTTTTAGGTTCTGTCTTTGTCATGTGAAAATATTTGAAGCCTCTCAACATTTTGCAGGAAACACTCCTTCCCTTAAAATAAGGTAATCCATTTAGGGTTTTATTGTTGCCCTTCTTGCTTTAGAGGATCCAGAAGGCAAGGACAGGAACCATAGAACCAATGCCCCTATTCTCTGGGTCCTGCATTATTAATATTCAACCCAGGAGAAGGCTTCTATAGCCAGTGTCTTTCTATGTTACCTAAGGGTTACAGGAGTGGGGAACTGTTTTTACTGCCAAGGGCCATTTGTATATTTATAACACCATATTTAGAACATAATTCACACAAGTATGAACTTGAAACTCAGTCTGCTACAGATTTATTGATTTTTCGAGTCCTCCCTGAGGTTGCCTTGGCAGGGCCAGACCCAGTGATTTTGTGGGCCTTATGAGGCCATAGGCTGGATGTTCCCCACTCTTGAAGGTCCAGCAATTTGTCTTAAAGGAGAACTGCAAGTGAAAACATCCTGAATTGTTTAATTCAAATAGAAAGTTAAAGCAAATCACAGCAGCTATGAAGTTCTTGTCTACAAAACAAAAAGACATTGAATAGAAAATCTTAAAAGGAAATCTTCTGAGATATCTGATGGCACTCAAAGTATCAAGGAGTCAATCTTTGACCACAGAGAAAAATTACAATTTATTTCCACGTAGTTTCTGTTCCATCTCAGTAAGTACACATACAAGTTAAAAGGCAAAACATAGATACAGGTATTTTATCACTGTAAGATAATGTTTCAGAATTAAAGTTTCTAATTTAGTGAAGAGCCTTGAACATATACATTACTGTGACAAATAAAATTCATATAATTCAGCCACACAGTTTCAACTATTTTTTGTATTTATGTAGATCTAAACTTTATAAAGTAGCTGATGAGGTCAAGGGTTTATGACTCATTTATTGCATGAACCAAATATAAGGTGGCTCAGATCAGACATGAAGAACTTGATCTCCAGGCCACCAGATGGACTTGTGATTTTACAACTAACAATCTGCTCCTTTTTAAATACCACGGGTCCTTGACTTTCTGGTGGTACAGTTAACCTTTAAAATGACTCTGAAGTACAGTGAGGTGTCTCTTCTCTCTCAAGAGCGGAAAAGATGAGTTTTTTTTTCTTTACTGGCGGTGATGCTAATTTATGACAGTTCGCTAAGCAATGGAAATCATGATGTAAGCAAGTCTCTGCAAGACAGAGATTCTGACAGAATACAGTCTTTATTTTTCCAAAGGATACTGGCTACTCTTAGAGGATCCAATTCCAAGAACAACTTCACTAAAGCAAGGGTTCTCTGCACTGCAGCTGAAATCAGTAGGCATGCAGATAGAAACTATCAACACTTAGGGGTTCTCTGAATCTGGACGTATAAATCAATTACAGTAGCCTATTTTCTGATAGGATAACAGTGTGAAAATAGGTGAACACCTTAAGCTTAGCTATTTATCAAAGTGATGACAGTATTATAAACTCTTCACTTTAGCGTTCAAATAATCTGATTTTTGTTACTCCAAAAGTTTCCAGACATTGGAGGAACAGTAAAGAACTTAAGATGAAGTTTGACTCCTGTTGAGCATTTATCATTGAATCTTCTTGCATTTTGAGAACTGCCTTTGTATTTGAAAATGTTTTTGAATAGTGACCCATAATAGAAAATTATCTATCAAAGACCCAAACAAATTCATACCTATCCGGCCATATTTACATCACCATTACTTTCCATCTGCTTCCTGGGCCCCTTTCTCCCTGTGACAACCTGTGGCTTTGCTCATACATCAAGAACAAACAAAAAGTCACAGAAAAAATCTTGATCTTTCTTATCAGTGATGATGAGTGTGAATTCTATTATAAAGGCTGAGAAATCTGAGCATGCTCGAAGTTGACAATAGCACTGGAATAGAACTAGATCTAGAGCTCTCTGTTAAGCAAATGTTAACAAGCCCTGGTTTCATTTAAAAACTCATAGCTCTGAGAATAAGGAAAAGACTAGACAAGTGAATAGACTGTCAAGATCATTAACACAGCATCCATTTTAACACCATCAATTCAATACCATCCATCCACCCAACATTCATTCATTCCAGTTTCCCATGCTTTGTCATTTCCTTAAATTAGAGCTTAATCTCCAATGCTTAAGATCTCTCCAAAGAATAAATAAAAGATGTACTGATACTTACTTTCCAGTAATAAACTGACTCCTGGATGGTGTGCAAATCGGCTGGACATAGTAGTTCTCCAGTTTAACTCCTTCAGCAGCGAGCTTGTCAAGAGTGGGCGTCTTTATCTCAGATCCGTGGTAGCCCACATCTCTAAATCCCTGGTCATCCGCAAGGATGAAAATGAGATGGGGCTGGGAGGTGGCGGCTGCTGTTGCGCTAGGCTCTTGTCTCTCCGCAGCTGGAGCTCCTAAGGCCCCTTCCTCCTCTTCCTCTAAACCATGGCCCCACGACAGGTAGCCATAGGTGAGGAGGCTGAGGACCCAGAAGCCTGCCAACGCTCCCATGGCTAGCATCTTCCCAGGGCAGATCCAGGCCTGCGGAGACGGGGGAGGCTGAGGCCCCGCTGCGCTCCTGGGGGCCATTCACTCGGGTGCGCACTCAGACTCCCAGCGCAGAAGCACGCACCCCGCGCCGCCGCCGGCGCACACATGCACGCGGAGCGGGATACCCCACGGACGGCGGAGGATCTCCACCTGGGAAGAAAGCCTGCGGGCCTCTCAGCCCTTCCCACTTCCAACAACTTTCCAGTCTTCTCAAAGTGATGGCTCAGCGGATCGGACGTCGGGGAAAGACGCACAGGAGTTGCTCTTCTCCATCAAACTTCACTTTATCCTCCTCCTCGCTCCCCAGAGCAACTTCCACAGAGAAAGTTAGTATCTCCGCCCCAAAGTTCTGGGGAAGTGGGGAAAAATCAAGTGAGGCATTGAGGCTTACGGGGGCGGAGACTCGTAGCGGCCGGAGCGCCCTGGACGCCGGGGAATTCTGGGCGTGCTGTGGGTGCCCCGGAGCCCCCAGGGCTGTAGGACCTTAGCTGGCCCGGCGCTCGCCACACCTGGAACGCTCAACCAAATCCGGCCTGTACATCTCGCTCTTACCCAGTTAGACGACTGGCGGCCCGGAGGAGCCCCGCTTCCCAGTCACCTTCTCCGCTTTGCCAGGGCGCTCCGCTTGTCCCCGTCCACTCCTAGACGTCTGCCGACTGCCCCGACGCGCAGCAGGCGGCAAAGTGAGAAAAAGGCCATTTCCTGATCTTGCTCCAGGGCGCACCACCCCCTTCGCCGGAACTTCAGGCGGCGACTCCCTCGCCGGGCCGCGGGGGCGCGTTGGGGGCCCGCGAGCGCTCCGGGCCCTGTGGCCCGTGGCAGCCCGGCCCGCTGGGGCTCCGCCGAGGGGCTGCGGGCTGCGTGCGTTCTTCGCCAACTCCCTCCCTCTCGCCAGGGAATCACTGAAAAAGCCGCACTTTCTACCTCAGCTCCCCCAGGAAGAGGGGGAGGGCTAGGGCCGGTGTCCAGGCTCGAGCTTTCCTTTTTCTTTTCCGGGAGGAGGGTGGGTGAGGGAGGGGAGGCTTCGCCAGAGCGAGAGCTGCGTGCGGCCGGAGCCTCACGGGATCCAGGAGCACCGGCCGGGGCGAGGGCGAGCCGGGCGCTTCTCTTCGCGGGTCTGCCGCGGAAGCGCGCTCTGACCCGTCCCGAAAGCTGCGCGGGCAAACTTTTTAGCTCCTGCAGGGAGGGAGAGACGGAAGAAGAGGTGTAACAGCCTCTCCTGCTTTTCCTTTACCAGTCCCTTTTTCTCCCTGCCCCCCTACCAGTCTTTCCTACTCTTTCTCCCTACGTTTGAAACAGTCGCGGCGACAACTTTTAATGTTGAATTTCTTCTCCCCACAGCTGGCCTTTACAGCCCGACTGCCTCAGGAGCTTCTCCTGACTTGAAGACAGCCAAACTTCCCTCTCCGAGGCGCTTCCCAAACTTCTGCACGGTGTCTTCAGCCCAGAACGTGGAGGCGCCTGGAGTTAGTACATTTCACCTCAGGACCGGTGAAGCCACTCTGCCTGCCTGCTGTGTCCATCCAGTAGTGGAGAGCAAAGGGAATTTCTGGTAGCTCTCTATTGAAAGGTAAGCAATGCTGAGAGCCACCGAGGTTTTTCTTCCTCCAAATCTATGCAGCAGCTTTTAACCAAATACCTACTGTGGGCTGGCAGGAACGCCAGATTCTCTCAAATGACCACAGCATGAATCCAGGTTTCATTTTGCTGTTCATGAATTCTCTCCTGCTGCTAAGGGTCTTTTTGTGGTCCCAAGCAAAACTTTGGTAAATGGAAAGTTAACAACTTTGAAACTTTTGAGGGTACAGATGCTAACATCTGTATGCTTTCTACCAGTCTTTGGCTATCTCTGAGGCCATTCTGGGTGGTCTGGACAGACAGATGGCCACTTTAAAAGACATGTTTGGAAACATAAATTTAGCAGTTCTCTGCATTATCATCTGTGTGAGAGAATACTAAATATTGAGGGATTGAAAAGCACTGAGAGGTTTGGCTCCCGGCTTCATAGGCCTAATGAAATGCTTGAGTAGAAGAGATGCAAGCACACATTCAGGTCAATCAAGTTACTTTAGTTGAAGGATAATCAATGACTTCTGGGGACATAGAACATACATGTGTCCATGTTGCTATGCAAGAAAGAGGTACATTTCCAAATTTCAAGCAAGAGTTAGAGAATTAAAAAGTCCACATTATGGACTCCAAATACTGATACACAGGCCTGTGCTTTATAATGTTTATACAGTACTGTATATCACTTTTCCTTCTTCACCAACCTTATAAGGTATCCTTCCATTTAAGAAATATTTGAAGAGCTGGGCCAAAGCTAAAGCCTAGGAATAGTGATGAACTAAATGAGAGACAGTGTCTGCTCCACTGGGACATACAGTGTCATAGGGAAGAAATATACTGATCAACCAATCACCCCTGAACTACAATTAACTATCTACAAGATAAAGTGTTCTGAAGAAAAGGCACACAATTCAAGGGAATTTTAAAACAAAAACCCCTGACTTTGAGTGGGTGTAGCTAGTTAGTGGGTAAAGGTGGCACAAAGAAGTAACCTTTAAAATGAGGGCATGGTATTTGATATCCTTTTAGTGCAGAAAATTTAGACGTAGAAATCTATCTGACATTATAGCCCGTGCTTTTCAGAAATACTCCTACAATGGGTTTTAAAATCTAGTCACAGGGGGCCGGTGCCGCGGCTCACTAGGCTAATCCTCCGCCTAGCAGCGCCGGCACACCGGGTTCTAGTCCGGTCGGGGCGCCGGATTCTGTCCCGGTTGCCCCTCTTCCAGGCCAGCCCTCTGCTGTGGCCAGGGAGTGCAGTGGAGGATGGCCCAGGTGCTTGGGCCCTGCACCCCATGGGAGACCAGGAAAAGCACCTGGCTCCTGGCTCCTGCCATCGGATCAGCGCGGTGCGCAGGCCGCAGCGCGCCAACCGCGGCGGCCATTGGAGGGTGAACCAACGGCAAAGGAAGACCTTTCTCTCTGTCTCTCTCTCTCACTGTCCACTCTGCCTGTCCAAAAAAAAAAAAAAAAAAAAAAAATCTAGTCACAGGGAACAGAGAGAGAAAGTAGCTGCAAGTTAGAATTCTAATCCCCATATAAGGCTGACAGACACTCAGTGTTTAGGATAGAAAGGCAAAACTCTGGCCCTCAAAAGTCATTTCTGGAGCTAATAATACTAACACTAGGAGGGACTAAGAACTATTTACAATTAGTAATAAGAGCTGTGAAACAAGAATGGTCATGCCACAGTAAAAAAAAAATATGAGATATGATTCAAGGAGGAAAATTAAGGTCAGCTGGGAGCCGCCCTACACATGGTAGGAGTTACTTCAACATAGCCAAAGAAGGCTAGGAGAATGAAATCAGATGCTTTTGAATGCTCTATGCTTTGTTGTATAGACACTGCAGTTATAAGTACATAAACTGTATTCTCATTATAGAATTGTATTTCCTGCACTCTAAGCAATGCTTTTTGTGTCTGTTTGAAGTCTTAAAGTCCTTCCGTAATGTTATAGTTATTTCTTGATTTCAGAATCAATATTTTGATGTTCAGGCATCACTTGCCCTTAAAAGATCCCATTCTGGATTTATTCCTCTTGGATATGCTCACATTACAAACAAACTCCCATAGTTGTGAAATACATAAGAATCAAGATACTATTTAATTCAGTAAAAAGAAGAAGAAAATGGAATTACCTAGGGATAAAATTTGAGTGATGAGAGCCTTCAAATGGGTTTAGGGGGTGGAACAGAGGCTATACCTTCAAATAAAATCAAAATTGGGGAAGAAGAAATGTAAGTTAAAGGGAAAGTATCTCAGGTGAAAGAAAAGAGTAGACCAATTGGCTGAAGACATGCTTGTGTTGAAAGTATTTAGAAATTATGTTAGGAAGTTTAAGTGACACCAGATATTAAAAGACTTTGACAAGATAATGAGCTGTAACTTGATCCTTGGAATATTAGAAGCAGTGACATGTTTTGTTTAGGACATAACATAGTAAAATATTTTATTGTCATTTCTGGGATGAGTTTATAAAGATAGAAGTTACAAATGCACTGCTTCTGTCCATTGAGGTTTGAAGAGTTGCAGTTTTACTGAGAATATTGAATGTATTGATTTTTTTAAAAAGATATATTTATTTATTTGAAAGGCAGAGTTAGAGAAAAAAACAGGGAAATTTTCCATTTACTGGTTCACTACCCAAAAGCCAGGAGCCGGGAGCTTCTTTCATGTCTTCCACATAGGTGCAGGGGCTCGAGCACTTGGGCTGTCTTCCACTGCTTTTCCCAGGCACATTAGCAGGGAGTTGGATTAGAAAGAGCATTTGAACCGGAGCCCATATGGGATGTCATTGTCACAGGTGGTGGCATAACCGATGGCCCCACATCTATTGAAGTTTTTTTTTTTTTTTTTACTAGAGCAAGACATGATGAGAAATGTGGGAAAAGAAATTCAAGGGTATTTTCAGAGAGAGGCATAAAGACTTGAATCACAGAACTACCACAATATAAAATTCATATAGCCATATAGGTCAGGGAACTCTGCTTTGGCTATGTTATTTAATGGAAGAGAGCATTCATCAAAAGTTTATGAAGAATTAACCCATTAGGGAAGAAAAGGGGAGATAAAAATTAAGAGATTCATATAGGACCTTGTTTAATTGGAAAATAGAAGAAAAGACTGCTGGGAAAAGACAGTTTTTTATGATCACTGTAAGAGAAGGACCACGCAAATAAGGCCTGGCAATGTCAAAGGAAAGACCTGGGATACTGGAGGCCCGGGGATTAAGGGTGGAGAAAATGATGTGATGAGTCCATCACTGAAGAGAAAGCTCAGAAAACCATTGATGAGCAGCGAAGAGGCTAAGTGGACAGCATTTCTTGGAAACATCCAGGTGAAACTGCACCACAGAATTGGAGTGCTGCCTTAATGGGGTTTCTTCCTGACACTCTCAAAACTGAAAAGACTCATGCTGTGCTTCACTGTGCCTTCCCCAAACTTCCCCACTGTCGCTCCCCCTCTTCATGGAGGAACGACACAGGACCCTGCGCTGTTCTTTTGTCTGCTCCGCCCTTCCCGGATTTGCTGCTGGTCCTTCCCTGGTTGGCTGCCGACCCCTCCACCTCCATGGAGGGGCGGTTCCCCCTGCCACTTTCCCCACTTCCGTGGGGGCCTGCTCTCTCGGGGGCTGCTCAGATGTTATCCGGATGTTCCTGGTGCATGTTGTCTCTCTCCTCCTTTATAGTCCTCTTCCACCGATCCCAACTCAGCTACCCACACACCGAGCATGCTGCTCTCCTCCAATCAGGAGCAGGATCAGCTCCTGCAGCTCATCAGTCAAGTTGGCAAGAGGCAGCTGCGTAGAAGTTGTTTACTCCTCTCCCAGCGCCATATTGTGGGAGAGCAGATGCATTGAATAAGTCTTAATTCCAGTAACTTAGTCTAGTCTAAGTTGCTCCCCACACCCCACCTCATGCTTGAATAATGGTGTTATATTTTTGTAAGTTTGTGTTTTCTTAGGAGAACTATGGAAGACACTGGCAGGAAGGCAGAGAGAACTCAGGGTGGGAAACAAGTCTTGCAACCTTGGGCATGTTCAGAAGAACTGAAAAACCTAAGCTGCAGAACCAAAGATAAGGGAGCATGACCAAAACTTAAACCCCAGAGCCCTTTCAGAGGGGTCTGTTATCAAGGAAATCCAGTGTTAAAACCCATTTTTCTAAGCTCTTCCATTAATGGCTTGGTCCTGAGCCCCTGTCATCAAAATTTGCCTCATCGGTACTTTCCTGTACTGACTTTCCCTGCTGGATCCCAGACTTCCCCCATACCCTGTCCCAACCTCCCATGGAAGAGACAGATCTTAGCCTAACCTCCTAGCTCCTTTGCTACCAAGCCACACACATAAAGCCTTTCTCTTCCCATCAGGCTGCTGTAACAGGTTGATTTTTGTGTGCTTAGGACAGAGGACCTACCTTGTTTGGTAGCAACCATAAAAGTGACATTTGCCACAGCCACCCCCACCCTGACAGTATGCATGGACTGAATTGCTCTAGCTTATTAACTATATACTCTAAAATTATTTTTTGAAAGGGGGTCCTTGTAAGATAACACACCTGCTACATTTTTCTCATGTCTTCTGAATAATATTTTCAACTAAACATACACTCAGGCAATTAAAAACTACAGCTAACTTTTAAATGTTTTTTAAAAATTGTGAAAGCAGCTGATCCTGGGATTTACAGACTATTAGATAGATTTATAACCCAATTGCTTCTCGACTGAGTTCATAAGCACATTCAATACTTAAAAATGAAGAAATGTCACCAAGTTTAAATTTATGGGCTAATAGTCTAAAATAGATGATTGTCTCAATGAAGTCATCTGGACATGAGCTCCTTGTAGTAAACTCCTTATTAAGCATTATCAACTTTTTAGTAGGCTGTGAAACCAAGGCTGCTTTGAGCATTAAATCATCACAAGAAAAAAACAAACTGAATAAAAACAAGTAGCTTGGATAACTAGCTGGTTTAGTAATTGTGAAGTTGAGGTCACTTCCTTTTTCTGAGAAGTTTCTATCGAATACAAGCTGTAATAATTTATAAAGAGAAGATGAAAGATGTGGTAGACATTAACAATTCAGCCATGTATCAGTGTAGCTGCCGCAAAAACTCAGGTTTTTGGCATTAGAAACCTGGAAAACTGGAACTGTCAAAGAAAAGACTTTTTTCCCATTTAATAAACAGACTTTCAGAGAAGTTTTATAATGGAAAAGCTGATCGTTTCAAAATCTTAAATTGGCCCCTACTGTTAAAATAGTAAATAAAACTCTCTCTCTCTCTCTCTCTCTATATATATATATATATATATAGACAATTTCCTGGTAGACTGTTAATTCCTATACTTGGATACCCATTAGAATCCCATCAGAATCTTTAAAAAGGAAATTTGCAGCTCTACCCAATATGTGACTCAAAATATCCATAGTCTTGGAATACTGATGTTACAAAAAGCTTTATGGGTGATTCTGTATTTATTGACTTCTGAAAACCACAAATTTAAAATCTGAAGCATCAGGAAATTTGATGGCCTTGTGGCATAGCCAATAAAGCCACCACCCACAATGCCAGCATCCCATATGGGTGCCATTTCAATACCCAGATGCTCCAATTCCAGTCCAGCTCCCTGCTAATGTGTCTAGAAGCACAGTGAAGGATGGCTCGAGTCCTTGGGCCCCTGTTACCCACATGGGAGACGTGGATGAAGTCCTGGCTCATGGCTTCAGTCTGGCCCAGCCCTGACTGTTGGAGCCATTTAGGGAGTGAACCAGCTAATAGGTGATCCCCACCCCCAACTCTGCCATTTAAATAAATAAATAAATCTTTTTTAAAAAGTTTGAATAGGATGGCTTAATGAGTGAGATCAGTGCCATTTCCCAAAACCAAGATAGGAATGATGACTTAAAAAGAAATGGGCAAGTCTGGCATTTGAACATCTGAAACACCTAAATTCTGGGTGAAAGTATAAAGCAGCCATGTTGAGATATAGCCAGGTAACTAGTATCAGGAAAGAAGGGAAAGGCTTTAAAGCCTAGGTGGGTAAATGCCACAGGCAACATTTTTGCAGGTATTGCTGGATTCAGATATGGGTTCAAACAGAAGAGCAGGGGAAGAGTTCAATGTCTAAATCCAACTTTTCCATGTGATGTCTTTGGGAAGATTCCCTGTATTCCCCCTGGAGCATGGAGCAGATATGGGAAGCAGTCGCATGACCTCTTGAGATTGAAGTGGGCTAATACTAATCTCAATAGAGGTAGACAGATGTGGACTCAAGGATCAAGGATAATCAATGAGATTATCTAATTGATGTCACATCCAGGTAGTAGTGGGAAAGTATATGAATGTGTAAGATATTTAGTAGTAAAATCAATAAAACTTCATGGTTAGAGAATAAGAATGATGGAGGAATAAAAGATTACAACTAGTTTCTGGTTTTAAGTAGCTGACTGAATAGGTGTGCCACTTGTAATGGTAGAAGTTGTAAAAGGCCTAGCAGATTTGGGGAATAGAAGAAATTTTACTTTGGTGCTATTCAATTATAAGTTTGTGAGGCATCCCAATGAAGGAGTGCAAAAGGTAGGTGGCTATATGGATCTGGACCTTAAGGAACAGAGAGAAATGGGAACTTAATTCGCCTCCATTATAGGGGTGCAAAATTTGCCAGGGAAATTTAGAGAACACAAATGACAGAGGGGTTTTGAAGAGAAAAATAAAGAAAAGGAAGATGCAGTGAGGTCCACAGGATACTGAAGAAGTAGCAAGAAAGGGGCTGGTTCGTGTTCTAGCTGCTCTGCTTCTGATCCAGCTCTCTGCTAACGTGCCTGGGACAGCAGCAGAGGATGGCCCAGGTCCTTGGCCCCTGCATCCACATAGGAGACCCAGATGAAGCTCCTGGCTCCTGGCTTTAGTCTGGCCCAGCCCTGGCCATTGAGTCCATTTGGGAAGTCAACCAGCAGATGGGAGATTCTCTCTCTCTCTCTCTCTCTCTCTCATTCGCTCTCATGTGTGTGTGCGCACTTGCTCTCGCTCTCTCTCAACTCTGCCTTTCAAGTAAATAAAATAAACCTTAAAAAAAGTTGCAAGAAAAACATAACTGCAAAGGCAGCAACATTTATTGAACATTATTCAGTATTGATATATTTGTAGAACTAAGCTAAGTGGTTCTACAACTACTATCTCAATGTTCTTCACAGCTATCCTATGCATGTAGGTACATGTAAGAAACAGCTTGGTTATACAAAGGGGTGGGAAAAAAGAAAAAGAACATCATAAGAGAACAGGATATGGAATGGCCCAGGATCAAGAACAATAGCACACCAAGAAATGAGTGAGTTAAGTATGAAGAGTGGGGAAGAGGACCAGTGAGGCACATAGCAGGTATTCGTTTATTAGGATAAGATATCTACCAATAGCTTACTAATCCTTTATTTTATCTATGAGCTCACCAACATTAACAAAGATAGAGCTCTAAAGTATCAAAGTACTGATGAAAAAAGTAGGCTTGAAAACAAGATGTTAACATTAAGTATATAAAAATATAATTTGCAAATAATATACCATTAGAATAAACTAGAGGAAGCATATATCATTTGTTAGTTAAAACAAATTAATATATATTTGCCTCATTTTTCTCACATGTTAAATAGGGATAATAACAGTGCATACTCTTGTAATATGGCACATTAATTACCTAATACTAAATATATTTAACAAACCAGCCCAAGCTCAATGGCTTAAAGCAACAATGATTTACTCTTACAAATCAGCATCCTATCATCTCTGCCCCAAATGCAAATATGCCCTCCAGGATTAAGAAAGACACAACTAATGTAAACCCTGAGCTTATTTTGCAAAGCAGCAACAAACTTCCCTGAGATTCACAGATAAAAATTGCTGAAAGCAGTCAGAACTATGGGTAGGCAAATGATGAATGGGCAGCTGACTACTGAATGAATTTATGATATCTGAACAAACAATTTATGAAGAACCATGACCTACACTGGCAGAAGAACCAAAAGTTTCCCTTTCTTTATTAATGAACAAATATCCATATCCCATCTATGCTCCTGAACTCCCTTTCCAGTATTTTTTGTAACATGTACAGAGAGTCAGATCTGAACATTGTTCCTTGATTGACTGCCCATTAACAAACTTTCTTTGCTCCAAAAACCAGGGGCTTGGAGTTTAGCTTTTTGATGGAGGTAGGCAAATGGACTCATCTTGGTTCCGTGACACAAGTATTTCCCATGTTCTCCTGGGATCAGCAAGACAGATAATACCTTCTTGTCATGGCAATGGTTGAAGTACAGTAGAGCAAGCCCAATGGAAGAAGCACATATCAAGACTTAGCTTATTTGCTTACACCCATGTGCTAATGCAAAACATGACCACACCCAAAGCCAGTGTACAGGAAATATAGAATTCCCAGAATGAGGCCATAGCAGAGCTGTGGATGACAGAAGGTGTAAAGAGTTGGGGTCATTAATTAAATCTACCACAGTTATTTTAAAAATTAAATGAGTTAACTTTTAAGTGGAACCTAGACCAGTTCTGGGTCCATTGTTTATATATCAATACATATCAATGTTTCTTTTAATTTTCCATTCTTGTTATCATTCTTTCTAACTTATAGTTTAAAATAATTCCAATCAAAACCTCAATCCAATGATGGTAATTCAGAATTAGGACTGATAATTTCTGTGAGAATCTCAAGAAGAAAAGTAGTAAGATGTCCCTGTCCTTACTACCTAGTAGAATGTAATATCATACAACTATAATATATTTTGAATATATAATGAATGAATATATATATTGAATATATAATGAAAGAAAAGGCCAAAAATGGACTGGAATATGTGTAAACAATATATGAGAAATAAACTCTTCAAAATCAAAGGGCAATGATGAAATTAATATATGGATAACCATGTAACTACCTGAAACATTTAATCTACACTTTATAGTTCATTTTAGAGAAAAAATACATTCAGTTAAAATTGGAGATTAAAAAAAAGAAATATTGAAATTAAAGAAACTTCAACAGAAAACTTAATAGACAGAAAGAAAAATTTAATCAGAAGTGTCGCTCCCCGTCTTCGTGGAGGAACGACACAGGACCCTGCGCTGTTCTATCGTCTGCTCGGCCCTCCCCGGGTTTGCTGCTGGTTCTTCCCGGGTTAGCTACTATCCCTTCCACCTCTGTGGAAGGGCAGTTCCCCCTGGCCACATTCCCCACTTCCGCAGGGGAGCGGCACACCGCCGGCCGGCTCTCTCGGGGGCTGCACAGGTGTTCCCCTTAGATGTTCCCCTTAAATGTTCCTGGTGCATGTTGTCTCTCTCCTCCTTTATAGTCCTCCTCTGCCAATCCCAACTCGGCTGCCCACACGCCGAGTACGCTGCTCTCCTCCAATCAGGAGCAAGTCCCACAGTTTATTGGCTGAACTGGAGGCAGCTGTGCAGAAGCTGTTTACTTCTCTCCCAGCGCCATATTGTGGGAGAGCAGATGCATAGAATAAGTCTTAATTCCAGTAACTCAGTCCAGTCCGGGCTGCTCCCCACAAGAAGCACCAAGATTCAGTCCTGCGGTTGTCCAATGAGATGTGCTAGAAAAAAATGCTAATTTTCAAAAGAGAGTATTAATAACCAATTGAAAAACTCTTAAAATTCTTGCCTCTCAGTGGAGGATGGCCCAAGTGCTTGGGCCTCACACCCACATGGGAGACCAGGAAGAAGCACCTGGCTCCTGGCCTCGGCTGTAGCGGCCATTTGGGGAGTGAACCAACGGAAGGAAGACCTTTCTCTCTCCCTCTCTCTCTTCTCTCTCTTCTCTCTCTCTCTCTCTCACTGTCTATAACTCTACCTGTCAAAAAAATTCTTGCCCTTAATAAGGTACTAAAGGAATCAGAGTGTATGGAAGTTGGAGAGGATTTGTGAAGAGATGTTTTTAAAACAGCCATTGATGTGCACAGAGTAGCACTCTACCTATCTACATGGCCCAAGGTTGGGGTGCTGATCGGAAATTCAAGGTGCCTGATGTCTGGTTGTTTCCTGGGAATGCCTCAGGGTTAAATGCTGATGAGCCAAAGAAAGAAAGGAAGTTAAGGAAGCTGGCCAACATCTCATGATTTTATGAGGGCAGAGTATTCTGAAGTGTTTTGAGAGAACCAGGTATGAACCATGTGTGAAAGAAGCTGGCCTATGTTATCTTCAGTCCTGCACAGGTGAACCTTCTGCAGGCTCAGACAGACTTTTCAAAAGGAAATGGAGATAGTTCACCTCTTTGAGGGGTTGACTCAAGGGAATATGCAGCCGGCGCCACGGCTCACTTGGCTAATCCTCCGCCTGCGGTGCCAGCACCCCCGGTTCTAGTCCTGGTTGGGGCGTCGGATTCTGTCCCGGTTGCCCCTCTTCCAGTCCAGCTCCCTGCTGTGGCCCGGGAGGCAGTGGAGGATGGCCCAAGTGCCTGGGTCCTGCACCTGCATGGGAGACCAGGATGAAGCAGCAGGCTCCTGGCTTGGATCGGTGCAGCGCCGGCTGTGGTGGCCACTTGCGGGGTGAACCAACAGAAAAGGAAGACCTTTCTCTCTGTCTCTCTCTCTCTAACTCTGCCTGTCTAAATAAATAAATAAATATTTTTTTTAAAAAAAAGGCGGCCATTGGAGGGTGAACCAGTGGCAAAGGAAGACCTTTCTCTCTGTCTCTCTCTCTCTCACTGTCCACTCTACCTGTCAAAAAAAAAAAAAAAAAGGAATATGCTTACAGCTGCCTATTCCTATTTCAGCAAAGCTGCAGATAGATCCTCAAGCTCTGTGGAAATGCTATATAAGAAAATGTCAGCTTGAACTCTCACCAGACTCAGAGAGCATCATAATGGTCATTTGAGAATTTGTAAGACACCTTACCTTTTTTCCCTAACTGCACAATAATTGATCCTGGAGGAGTAGGTGTTGAGGTGAACAAGCTGGAGCAGGAGGAGGAATCATACTAAGCAGCCACACAGAGGGCTTCTCTAGATTTCCAGACTGAAGTAGTGCTGATCTGTGGAAAGGACAAAAGATTTGCTCTAACCAGAGTCCAGAGTTTTCATGATTTTATCTTATTGGGCATCCTATTCATGAATTGAGATAGGTTTTGTGACCTACAGTGACCTCAACACGAGGCTGAGAATGAGTCCAAAAGTCTCAGAGGCAAGAGGAATTCAGCCAACAGATTTGAGAGAGACGTAAGAAATAAAACCAAAGTTACTTGAATCACTGATTGTACTTGTTCAATGTAATAGTTTGATATAAAATTATCAGGTGTATGAAAACTAATTATAAAACTAAACCTGAAAAGGGAAAATAAAATGGAAAGATATATCCATTAATAAAGCAAGCCAATGTAAAGCAAGCAAGCAATATGCATTTCATAGAAAGTTTCATTCAAATTTATGGGAAAAATATCTTGACCATGACTAACAAACATGCTGTACAGTCTGGATAAACAATGGAATGGAAGTAGTTTCAAATAAAGTAAAAATAGTTACCTTGTTAGTAATGAAAGAAGTATAAAGAAGCAAACATATATTTACATGTATTATAGTGCTAAGATTAATGGTACAGGACATGTAAATTGGTAAGATTAGAGTAAAATGACTAATTTGATGATAGCATTGGTTTAATATCTCTTGTAAAAACAATGCAGCAATACTCACAAAGAATTCAAACTTCCACCCATTATCAGAGTAAAACTGTTATTTGATATTTACCCCAAGAAAATAATTCAGCAGAATAAAAAAAAATGTATTTTCATGAAAGTCACCATGGTAGCATTATGTTTAGCAGAAAATGTGGTAATAGGCTCAATATTAAATAATAGGAAAATGGATTAGATAAATTATAGAGCATCAATGCAATGACTGTTAGAAATGATCATCTTGAATATAGTAAAGAAACAAAATATGCCTATAACATAATGCATAGGAAAAATGAAAAGGAAATATTTTGTATATCAGAACTATCACTACATAAAAATATATATAGTAACTATATAACATATATATCATAAAGTTTACATATATTTTATATATAGTTTCAAAATGATAATTTTGAATAGCTGGATAAAGACAGTGGTAAAAAGAAGAGAACATGATGAGAAAATAAAGAAGAAAAAACAAAATTAACTCATGGGAATAAAGACTATTTCACGGGACACAAGGAAAAGGGAAGCCTGGGAGTTCCAAATCTGATGTGATTTAATGGCCTGGCTCTTTCATCTCCTTGTGATTTAGGGCAATTCACTTAACTTTTCTGAGCTTCAGTGACCTGAAGTAAGTATAAAGAATTAGATAAATTCCAGCCCTAAAATTATATCCTCTGTTTCCTGCCTGTTTCCTTAATAAAAGAAAGTTCAGGATTTCTAGGGCAGAAGTCAGTTGGATGCCGGCTACAGTGAAATCAGAGATTTCAAACAGAAGCCAACTAGAGGACTTTGTGTCTTTCAAAGACTGCCACACTATCTTCTTATGGTGAAATTGCATATAAATATTTATATATATATACATATATATTCACTGTAGTTCACATATATTTTGTGTGAAAATAATATTCAAATTTTATATACATATATATCAGTTATTTTCTTAGTTGAATAAAAGTATTTTTAAAGATTAGCTTCAAATTCCAATTCTGCTGTCAAACTACAAGCTCTTTGAGTTTCAATTTGTTTAACTATCAAGACGGTAAAGAGTATCTTCCTTACGTACTTTTACAGGGCTGTTTTAAGAATCAAGTTGACCTAACATACAAGACAATGTTTTTGTAACCGTCAAGCATCCTATTAAATTTTTGATTTTTCCCAATTCTCTCCACTTCCCTGACTTCAGAAAACTTGCCTGTGGGACCCCTGAGAAAATGAGTGATTCAGTTTTCTTTCAAAGAGTGAGTAGAAACTCTAAACCTAAAGAAAAGTATTTGTGGAATAGTCTTGTTCACTTTCCACATAAACATAACCAACCAAAGGGAACCTGTAGTGAAAATCGTTTCAGAATCATAGCCTTCTATTAGAAACATCCTAGTTAGGCCTGTCCCTAAAGTTGCAGGCTGGTTGCATTTTAAAAAATAGTGGCCTATGTGCCACATAAATAATAGTTACAAATCAAGCTAACACATTATTTAAAAAAAATTATGGTAGCCAGCATTGTGTAATGGATAAAGCCACTGCCTGCAATGCCGGCATCCCAGCTGCTCTACTTCCAGTCCAGCTCTCTGCTAATCTGCTTGGGAAAGCAGCAGCAATGGCCCAAGTGCTTGGGTCCCTGCACCCATGTGGAAGACCCAGATGAAGCTCCTGGCTCCTGGCTTCCCTCTGGCTCAGACCTGGCTGTTGCAGCCATTTGGAGAGTAAATCAGTAGATGGAAGACATTCTCTCTCTCTCTCTCTTTCTGTAACTCTGCCTTTCAAGTGAATAAAATAAATCTTAAAAAATACGTATTATTTTAATATCACTGATCTCATAAAACTGTGAGTCACAGTTACATGTTGGTTTACCTCTGAAACTGCTTCTTCTAAAACTGTCAACTGTGGGTTCTAATAGAGAAGAGGAAGAAAAGGAAGAGAAGAGGGAGGACCAGAGTCAGAATTCTTAAGTAATGAAAAGAATTGGCACCCATCTTAAGATACTATTTCACTGTAAGTATAAAGAAATACAGCTAAATAATTTTTCCATTATGTTTTTTTTTTTTCCTGTGAAACATCAAATTTGATTCTCTCCTCCAACATTTATACGTGTATACTGTCTTGTCTTGCTGTGCTTGTGGCTTAGCACCCTGTATAAAGTGGTTATAAAATCTGCCACGCTCTGCATGCTGCCCCTTTGCAAAGCTCCTCTCATCAAGAAATGGAGTTTATTTTCCCCCTCCTGAGTCTGGGCTTGCTCATGTGAATGACTTTGACCAATGGGCTATAAGCAGACTTGCAAGTAGAGGCTTAGAAAGTGTTTGCATGAAGTTATTTGGCCTTTATCTTTCTGTTTTTCAGAACCCTGAGGCCATTGTAGAGGGTTATCTAATGGAGGATTAGGGGCAAGGTAAAGCAGAGATGAGCTGTTCCTTGTCCTAGAGAGGAGGCCTGTGAGGCCTACCCAGTTGAGTGATGGGTATGGGCTATGAATGAGGCCATCTTAGACCTTTAGGCCCAGATGTGCACTGAGTGGAAGCAGAAATCTGTTAAGATGGCCCAGGCCAGAAGGGTGCCCAGTTCATCCACAGAATCACAAGTATTTAATGAAGTGATTGTTCTGTTCTGTTCGGTTTGGGTGTAGTTTTTGTTGTTGTTGTTTGGTGGTAGTTGTTTTGCAGCATCAATCTTCATGCCAAATAGGAAGCTTGGCTCTCCCTGTACTCAAGAAAATGTCAGCATTAGTGGAGCTCTTCTTAACGGAGAGGCAGCTGACATGAGAAAAGAAAGGCCAACCGGAAGATTCCAGGGACCTGGGAGAGGTGGAAGTAGGAAGTAGCATGGCTTCCTTGAGAGGAGATGCAAAACTAGAGGGACTTGTCAGACAAATGAAAAGCATGCCCAGAGAAAAAGCCTTCTGGGAATATAAGTCATGGACATGATGATTTTATTTTTTCAGGAAGTTTGTTCTTACCTTTACCTTTTTCTATAATAAAAAACGTTCTTTTTGGAATAGGTTCTTTTAATATGCCGTACACAGAGATTCAGCCTACCTCTGGTGCATTGTGAATAACAGGTGAAGATTTGTGGAAAAGAAGGGAATTAAACAGTTTATTTGAAAGCGTTACATAGAGAGGGGGAGACAGATCAAGAGAGAGAGAGAGAGAGAATATTTTCCATCCTCTTGTTCACTCGCCAGATGGCTGCAATGACCAGCGCTGGGTCAGGCTGAATCCAGGAGCCAGGAGCTTCTTCCAGGTCTCCCACATGAGTTCAAGGGCCCAAAAACTTAAGCCATCTGCTGCTGCTTTCCCAAGTCATTAGCAGGGAGCTGGATTGGATGTGGAGTAGCGAGGACATGAACCAGTGCCTACATGGGATACAGGCATTACAGGCAGTGGCTTTCCCTGCTATGCCACAGCACCGGTCCCAAGGACTTCAATGCATTCTTTTCCATTAGGATATTTCAAGATTTTTTTAAAAAAATTTTATTTAAGGTATGCCAATTTCATGTATTTCATATATATAGATTTAGAAGCATAGTGATACTTCCCACCCTAACCTCCCACCTGCTCATGCTTCCACTTTCCTCCTCTTTCCTCTCCTACATCCTCTTAATTTTTACAACAATCTACTTTCTTTACTTTATACCCACAAGATTAACCCTACACTAAGTAAAAAGTTCAAAAGTTGTAAGAAAAAAAGTACTGTTCCTCAACAGTAAAGAGCTGTAAACAATCATCGAAGCTCAGAATGTCAATTTCACTTCTATGCATTACAACTAAATATAAACTACTCTTTTGAAGAAAAATAGGACAGTTTTTCTAAAGACTGGGTTCTCTCATGAAAAAAAGTCCTGGAAGACGTTGGGAGGAATTATAGGCCATATATTCGCTAATTGTCATCATCTAAAGGGAGAACAGAGTTTTCATATCTTTAAGATATGAGGCAGCTTCTTCTGGCCTCTGCAGAATCCAGGAGATAGAGGTCCTATCTGCTTTGTTGATTCCCCCATCCCTTTTTTTAAAAATTTTATTTAAGTTATACAAGTTTCATGTATTTCATATACACAGGTTTAGGAACACAGGATATCTCAGGATTAATAGATGCATATTGTTCACTTATTCTCCACTAAAATTATTTCATATAATTTTTATTTGGGCTATAAGCACTATACTATCTTCACAAAATAGTGTGAAGCCTTTTTTTTTTTTTTTTCCTGTCACCAGAGAACATTAATTGGGTCTGAAGAATAAGATGACATTGTGAAAGCTTCATTTGCAGAAACTGGAAGGATATGGTGTGCTCTTTGTACCTCAAACTTATTGAGTGGCTTCATGGTGCCAGCTCCAGTTCTTTGTGCTGTGTGGGTGTTCATGAATTTAGTCCTTGAATTTGCCCCATAGGTGGTAGTGTCTTTGTCTCCATGGTACAGTTAAGGCATCCGAGCCAGAAGGAAGGGAAGTAATTAGTAGCACAGTGAATAGATTGGAACGGGGATTTGAACCTAGTCAGATTGTTTCCTAAGTCCTCAATGAAGCCAACAGACTTGTAGGACTTGATATTTCAGGAATTTTGCTAAGGTTTTTACCAGTAAAAGTCCATTAATTCTCATGATTTCTCTCTTAGGTGCTACTGCTATCTGTGTTGTTTAACAGGTACTCAAAATAGGCTGCTAGTTCTGTGTCCTTCCCTTTTCTTTGGCTCTCATTCCCACTTCAGCAGTCTCTGTGTCTGGTGCTGCACTGACTCTAAGAGGGTTTACCTTCCAGAGCGGCACCTTCACTCTTGTACCTGAGCTGCCTGGTCCCTCCTGGTGTCTGGCTTGGGCTCCATGCTCCCTGGTGACAGAGCCTGTCCCTTTTGGAAATCTACAGGCCAAGCCAAGTCTAACTGGACTGCATTTGTGTATCATGGAAAGACCTCACCCAGACCTCATTAAACCAGGAAACAGCTGGTAACATTTAAAATGAATCTGCTTCACAGATAAATAAAGGCAGGTTTTGGTTTGTTACTTTCTCAAGGTCACAGAGCAAATCAGTGCCTAATGGACAGTGAAAGTAAAAGCCTCTTACCTCTTCTTTCAAGCTTTCTTCTTTTTCTGTAAAAAATTTTCCTCATTTTATTTCAGTGGGAGAGAAACAGACAGAGACAGAGGGGCATCTACCATCCCTTGATACACTCCCTCAAAGCTTGCAATAGCTGTAATTGGGCCAAACCCAACATAGGAGCTAATAATTCCATATGGGTCTCCCACACGGGTGGCAGGGACCTAAGTATTTGAGCCATCACCAGCTGCCTCCCGGGGTGAGCATTAGGAGGAAGCTGGAGTCAGGAACAGAGCAGGGACTTGAAGGAATCCAGGCACTCTGATAGGGGATGTAGGCATCTTCCCCGCTGTACCAAATACCTGCCCTGAACTTTCGTTTTCAATACGTCATGCCTCTTCATTATTACTTTTAAGTCTGTATTTTAATTTTTGTTTATATATTAAATGCCAAAAGATGTTAATTTAGAAAAAAACGTTTAAAAACAGAATTCTATGAGTAAATTACCACTGAAGTCAAATCTGATACTTAGTTCAGAAAGAATTTAATTTTTGAAAACTAGATTGAATTGCCTGAGTATGCTTTTGTGTTAGATGAAAGCCTTAATGAGTCCCTCCTCCTTGCACAGTCCCCCATCCCAGCCTCCTGCAAAGCGCTTGATTTTAAATCACTGGGACCATTGAAACACTGCTTAAACTGTTGCTTTGCAACACTGGAACGAACACAGATGTTTTGAATATTTCTTGTCCAAAACAGGGAATGCCAATTTTTCTGATAAGGTTTTAAGAAGTACTTTTAAAGCAGCATTTTACTTTAAAAATGTAGTCAGTTTTGTATTAAAATAATACTATGAGGAATATGTTAGGTACTTCATTGATTTAAATGTTACAACAATTGATAGAATTTGCTTTTGATAGCAATGATACAACTCATAAAAATGAGATTTTATAAATGTTTCCTCTCAAGATTATCTTGTGTTTTCTTGTCACAGTAAATAAGAACACAGATTTTCTGCAGATGTTTCTATTCCAATGTTGAATATTCTGAGCCAAAAGCTGATTTAAGTTTAACTAAAGCTATCCACTCTTAAAAACCCTTGGAAATAAATTGAATGTATTTTTTTTCAATTTCTTTCAGTCTCTTGTCATGTGGAAAAGTTATGCAATTTTTTGTATGAATTAATTTAAGGAACCTGTAATTTTTTTACAATGATATGAAAATAGTTTTAGAAAAAAATTGCATGCAAACATGCATTTAATAATTGAGTATCTTTTTGTAATCATCCAATTAATTCATACATATTCATTCAAATAAAATAACAAAGATCACATGTGTACAACTTGTGCAGTAGAGATAGAAGCTTTTCATATTCACAAATAATTAAGTAGAAAATTATTACTTTAGTTAGTTACTCTTTCTCCCTCTGTTGTAAACTTTGTTGATGTTTCAAGTGAAAGAATGGCTTGCTTACATTCATCTTGTAAAGTAGCAAAAGGCAAAATGCAATGAAAGGAAGTAAATTCTTTGTAAAGCTAGAAACCTCCTTAATTTAAGAATGGTTGTAGAGTAAGCAAATCATATTGTTACAAATGATTCTAGATTAAATATGATAGTTATTGGAGAAGTAATAGAATTTTGGATAGTATATAGACACAAATAAAGATATAAAAAAGTTGAAAGAGGTATCTCACTGCACATTTTTAAATGTTTAATTAAGTCACTTACAAAAGCTCAAAGTTTTCTCATACAATTATAACTTTAACTTTTGCATACAATTCCCAATAGCTAAAATTTTAAGCCACTGTTATTTTCTGGGAATAATCAGAGGTGTTCACTATGGAGAAGTAGATTTGTATTGTGACTTTTTTTTTTTTTTTGACAGGCAGAGTGGACAGTGAATTATTTTAAGGACTCATGTTGTTGACCTAATGCTTTGATTTAGAAATAAGAATCTGAATCTGATCCTGATCCAACTGGTTACTGTGTTTGAAGCCAATGACCTGAGCAGTTTTTTTTTTAAAGATTTTTATTTGTTTATTTGAGAGGTAGAGTTACAGAGAGAGGAAGAGACAGAGAGAAAGGTCTTCCATCTGCTGTTTCACTCCCCAAATGGCTGCAAGAGCCAGGAACCAGGAGCTTCTTCCAGGTCTCCCATGTGGATGCAGGAACCCAAGGACTTGAGCCATCTTCCACTGCTTTCCCAGGCTGTAACAGAGACCTGGTTCAGAAGAGCAGCCGGTGCCCATATGGGAATCCAGCACTAATGGCAGAGGCTTAGCATGAAACATCACAGCACCTGCCCCTGAGCAAGTTTTAACAAAGGTATTTGCTTGCTACCCACTCAGACCCTACTGCAGTTAAAACATGCATGAAAAGAATACAAAATTTAACAACAGAAGTCTATGAACATAGAGAAATTGCCTGAACATTTGCTAGCTTATATGCTTTCCAATACCAAAGTTAAGATTTCTTTTATAGAGTTCAGAAATGTGCCAATAAAAATGAGGTTTCATCTATGTACATTTTTAATAAACCTAATATAAAAAAGTAAGTTCCCTTCCAAAATGACATGACAGTGTTTTTTTGCTGCTTACTCTTGTATATTCTTCCAATTAATTTCCTGATTCAGCAATTTTGTATATGAAGTCACATATCTAAAAAGTATGGGTTCTGTCCTCCTTCTACCCTGTGTTCTTTATTTAGGAATATTTATTTCCAGGTCCAACACTGTGGAGCTGCAGGTTAAAGCCCTGGCCTGCAGCACCAGCATCCATATGGGTGTCAGTTCAAGTACCAACCCTTCCACTTCTGATCCAGCTGCCTCCTAATGCACCTGGGAAGGCATTGGAGAATGGCCCAATTTCTTGGGCCCCTGCACTCACATGGGAAACCTGGAAGAAGCTCCTGGCTCCTGGCTCCTGGCTTCAGATCAGCACAGCTCCAGCCATTGTGGCCATTTGGAGAGTGAACCAGTGGGTTGAAGACCTCTCTCTCTCTCTGTATCTACCACTCTCTGTAACTCTTTCAAATAAATAAAATAAATCTTTAAAAATATATTTATTTCCATTTGTAACATACAGGCATTTGATTAATTCCCACCTCCGAAACACATATACACATTAGAGACTAGATGGCTGTCTGTTTATCATTCAAAACTCAGGGCCTGACACATGCCTGATCTGTAGTAAGTGCTTAATAAATATTAGGTGAATGCAAATGGACCATGGAAATCGATACTAATGGAACAGAGTCCTCTCTACTTTGTATCTAATTATCTTTAGTGAATATGAAAATCCTGGAGTATCTCACATTGCTTCTAAAAATGGCTGACTGAACAAGCCCCTCTCCCACCTTAGGAAATGAGAGATTGGGAAACTTTGATGCTGCTGCTGCTATATTCCATCAAATATCTGGCAGAAAAATAATTGCTGTTGCTTTTCATAGGTACATAAAATAACTCTTACATCCATTAATTTATTTATCCTTCTGTTCAATTAATATTTAAGAGTATGTCATAACCAGCTTTTAAAATTGAGGAAAATGGAGTTTTGACTATTTAAGTCTATTTTAGCCACTGGCCATACTGCCACATAATACAGTGTAAGACTGGCCCTCAACCCATGTCTGTTGCTGAAAACTGTCTTTACCCAGAAGGTTGCAATGCTTTTCCAGAAAGGATGGTTTGAGCAATTAATGTTCTATTGACTGGTCCAGTTCTTCCCTCCTTAGATATATGGCATTCAGTTGAAAAAACTAAACCCACTATTTCAGATCCCAAGTTATTAGGCCCAGTTGTCAACAGAAATTGATAAGAAGCTAAGCGTGACCCAAACAAGGTTTATTGGGGGCTTATGCTCAAACACAAAGGAGCTGCCAACTGGCTCTTCAACAGAAGCCAAACAGGTGCTTTTATGGGGTTAAGGAGGTATGGAAGTTCCCCTTAAATGCAAGACACTTTGATTAGCATTGGCCCTGGATTTCTGGCTCATTCCTTTTGATTCACAGCACTTTGGTGTGGGGAGCAACCCGGACTGGACTGAGTTACTGGAATTAAGATTTATTCTATGCATCTGCTCTCCCACAATATGGCGCTGGGAGAGGAGAAAACAGCTTCTACGCAGCTGCCTCTTGCCAACTTGAGTGATGACCTCCAGGAGCTGATCCTGCTCCTGATTGGAGGAGAGCAGCGTACTTGGCGTGTGGGCAGCTGAGTTGGGATTGGCGGAGGAGGACTATAAAGGAGGAGAGAGACGGCATGCACCAGGAACATCTAAGGGGAACACCTGTGCAGCCCCCGAGAGAGCCGGCCGGCGGTGTGCCGCTCCCCCACGGAAGTGGGGAATGTGGCAGGGGGAACTGCCCTTCCACGGAGGTGGAAGGGACGGTAGCCAACCCGGGAAGAACCAGCAGCAAACCCGGGGAGGGCCGAGCAGACGAAAGAACAGCGCAGGGTCCTGTGTCGTTCCTCCACGAAGACGGGGAGTGACACTTTGGTTTGTACCTGGCTAGATGTTCTGAACAGGTGCTGATTCTTTCCCTTCCTTCCTTCTTCCCTTCCTCCCTCCCTCCCTCCCTCCCTCCCTTCCTTCCTTCCTTTTTTCCTTTTCTTTTTCCTTTTCCTTTTCCTTTCTCTTACTTTCTCTCTCGCACTCTTTCTTCCTTCTTTGCTGCCTTCTTCCCTACCTTCATTGTATCCTTCCTTCCTTCCTCCTTTTATCAATAAGCATACTAGCAAAGTTTAATGAATATTTAAAGTGAAGAACTGAGAGTTTTATTTTCCTTTCCTCTCCTTTCCTCTTTTCTTTTTGGCACATTGTGTTCATTACCATTACCCCAGGAAAGTCATGTATCAGTCACATTGGGCTAATTTGGGTTTGCATTCAAGGATGAGGAAGTCCCTAATCAAGCAGGCTTGACTTAGTGAGTCCTGTTGCTACCCCGTCTCACCACCAATACTTCTTCTCGAACTACAGTAGAAATATCAAATGAAGTGCTACTCCAATCAGCCTCGGTCAAAGACAACACATGTATTTGTTTCCATCTGCATACTTTGCAAAGAAAGTTGTTGTGGTTGTACCACAAGAGATAAGCTTTCCACTAGGAATGCCAACTCTAACAATGTGTATGGAAGCTGGAAGGCGGTTTGCGTAGTTTATGGAAGAGTCCTCATTCCTGCTGAAGGTAAACATGGCTTCATAAACTCAGGTGATGGCCTATTTGAGAAGGGGAAAGGGCTTGAAAAATGCTTCACACACTCTAGAGATTGAAGAGTTATTAGAGGTAATGGAAGAAGTAAAATTTAAGTACTAGAATAGGAAAACGAGTAATGTGAAAGAAATACAGGTCTGGCAAAAGCAGCAATAGAGAAGCTATTGGTAATGCAGAAAAACTATTCTGTATCACTGGAGAGACACCATTGGAAGGGCCCCATCCTTTGAAATGGTAATCCAAGCTTTCTGGAGAATTCTGAAATAATAGGAAATACCCCCAACAATGAAAGATGTAGGGAAATCTGCTACTGGCCTTGTGAGAAGAAGAGACTTCGAGGTTGGTGGTGACTTCTGTAAGGGTCTGGATATAGACTCTTGGGAGGTTGTCTACTGCCCTCTTTGAACATCGCTTTTGATCTGGAGACAGGGCAGTTCAGAATCAGACTTGTACACAAGTACTGCTCTATCAGATGCAATATAAGATTTGAACAGTATGCTTGTTATGGACTGAATGCTTGTGTTTCCGTAGAGTCATATGTTGAAGACCTAATTTCCCACAAACTTGGCTGCCAAGGAACGTTCCTCTCAGGTTTCCTGTGCTGTCACAATCTTCCTTCTGAGCACGGGGAGGAGGTTTGTCAAGGTGATTGGATGTGGGCTCCAATTTTGCCTGAGGCTCCCCAAGTTCTGTCACACTAACCAACCTTCAGCCTTCAATAACTTGTTAAAATTTTTGCTGATTTTTTTCCTCACCTACTTTTGTGTCTTACAACTCTTCCTCCCATGCTCCTTGAGAAGGAGATGGTTCATCGGTCCTATTTCTCCTAGGAGGTGTTTGACATCCTTTGGAATTTGGTTCATTTGATTGCCCTGAGATTTAAGCTTCTAGTTGGCTCTAAAGTGATTATTTTTGTAGATTTTTCAGGGTTTTTTTTTTTTTCACTTTTAAGTTGAAAGTGGTGTCCTTTTGTACATTTGTACATACTAAGTGGAATTGCAACTGTCTTCTTCCATGCTTTTTTAAAACAAATTTTCTTAATGTTCATTTTACTTCAGAGACAGAGACACAGAGAGGGATAGAGAGACCGAGTGCTTCCCATCTACTGATTAATTTCTCAACTGCCTGCAAAAGCCAGGGCTTGGCCAGGCTGAAAACAGGAGCCAGGAACTCACTCTGTATCTCCCATGGGGTTTCAGAAACCCAACTATTAGAGCCATTATCAGCTGCCTCCCAGGGTATACACAGACTGGAATTGAAAGTGGAGCCAGGACTTGAACACAGGCTCTCTGATACGGGATATAGGTGTCCCAAGCAGCATCTTAACTGATGCAACAAAACCATCCCCTTATTTGTTTCTCATTTAATTCTATCTTGCTCTTTGGGAAAACACATTAATTTGGGTCTTTCTAAGCTGTAGTCTGTTTCCAACTAGAAGTGAAAATTTCATCTGAAGATACTAATCCCCACTGCTTGGGATTTTCTACTTTGCACATCTTCAAACAAAGTCAGGATGCTATGCATCAGGATTTCTTTAAATTCATGGCCCACTAGTATGCAGTCAGTATTAGCTATGAGGTCAGGAAACTGCTGCAAAAATTCCAGTTCCCGGGCCATCAAAGAAGAAGGTACCTTTCTCTGAAGGGAGGAGAGAACTTCCACTTTGACTATGACCTTGTCAGAATAAGATCGAAGTCAGTGAACTCAAAAGGCTTTCACTTTGACTATGGCCTTGTCTGAATAAGATTGGTGTTGGCAAACTCAAAAGGCTTCCATAGCCTTGGAAACTCATGACAAGAGCCTAGGGTGATTACTGACGCCATAAACAAGAGTGTCAATTTGTTAAGTCAACAACAGGAGTCACTGTACACTTACTCCATATAGGATCTCTGTCCTTAATGTGTTGTTCAATGTGAATTAATGCTATAACTAGTACTCAAACAGTATTTTACATTTTGTGTTTCTGTGTAGGTGCAAACTGTTGAAATCTTTACTTAATATATTCTAAATTGATCTTCTGTATATAAAGAGAATTGAAAATGAGTCTTGATGCAAATGGAATGGGAGAAGGAGCGGGAGGGGGAGGGTTGTGGGTGGGAGGGAAGTTATGGGCGGGGGAGCCATTGTAATCCATAAGCTGTACTTTGGAAATTTATATTTATTAAATAAAAGTTAAAAAAAATTCCAGTTCCTTCTTTAATTCTTATAGAAAAATAATTAGGGAATCCTATAGACTTTGATGGCTTAATTAAACCAAGGAATATTTATTACTGGAAAACATGAGTTACTAAGTGTGATAAAATTTTGTTATTCATGAAGTAAATTGATATGTTTTTACTACAGTTCAGAGGAAACTAATTGAGTGTTTAAGCATGTTTGATGACTCTTTGATGTGGCTGTGTTTATAAGACAGATTATTCAAACACTGTGCCTCAAAACAATGAACATTTATTATCTCATTGTTTCTGTAAGAAATCCAAGCATGCCTTGGCTGGTTTTCTCTAGAACAAGGTCTCTTAAGAAGTTATATATACACTTTCAAGCTCTTGTCTAAGGTAAAGGTTGGGAGGGACTTGCTTCTTAGCTCATTCAAGTGGTGTTGCTAACCTTTGTCCTCTTTCCATATGGTCAAATCATGATATGACAGCTACCTTAGTCCTGGGAGAGTGACCTGAGGAAGAGCAAGAGGTAAAGTGCATGGAAGTCAGAAATCACAGTCTTTTTAAGACTGACTACCAGAAGTGACAATCTACCACTTCTGCTGTCTTCTATTCAGTAGAAAGAGCTGATAATGTAGCAGCCCTCATGCAAGGATGGGAATGACAAGAGGTGGAGGTGGGGGTTTTTAGGGGTCATCCTAGAGGCTGCCTGCCACACTTACCTCAATTCCTACTTTTAACATGCCCATGCTGACAGCTGGGATTGCTAATCTTTTCAGTAAGAAACACTGCACAGGTAGTGTTTCCTTGAGCTAATTGAGATTTATACTTTCTGAGATATATGTAATTTTTATATTTTGTGGATATGTTTATATTTGTAGATATAACCTTAACATATTTATTGATGTTTTATGTGTGTATGTTTACTGCCTTTTTACTGTTTTAATGACATTTTTAACAATTACTTCTTATCATGGGGTTCTCCCTAACTTTCTTTGAAAAGAAACCTGTAGGGGCTGGCATGTGGCATAGTGATTAAAACTGCAGCTTGCAGTGCCAGCATCCCATGTGGGCACTGGTTCGAGTCCTGGCTTGGCTGCTCCACTTCGCTTTTTTTTTTTAATAGAAAAATTTTCTATTTAAAAATATAAATTTCGGGCCAGTGCTGCGGCTCACTTGGCTAATCCTCCGCCTACGGCACCGGCACCCTGGGTTCTAGTCCCAGTTGGGGTGCCAGATTCTATCCCGGTTGTTCCTCTTCCAGTCTAGCTCTCTGCTGTGGCCCGGGAAGGTAGTGGAGGATGGCCCAAGTGCTTGGGCCCTGCACCTCATGGGAGACCAGGATAAGTACCTGGTTTCTGGCTTCGGACCGGTGCAGCACGCTGGCCGTAGTGCACCGGCCGTAGTGGCCATTTGGGGGTTGAACCAACGGAAAGGAAGACCTTTCTCTCTGTCTCTCTCTCTCTCTCTCTCTCTCTCTCTCACTGTTCGGAAGTACAGCTTTTGGACTATGGTGGTTCTTCCCACTATAACCACCCTCCCACCCGAAAACCATCCCATCTCCCACTCCCTGTCCCATTGCATTCTTCACTAGGATTCATTTTTAATTATCTTTATATTCAGAAGATCAACTCTATACTAAGTAAAAATTTCAACAGTTTGCACATACACAGACACACAAAATATAAAGTACTGTTTGAAGAGTAGCTTTACCATTAATTCTCATAGTACAACACGTTAAGGACAGAGATCCTACATGAGGAGTAAGTGCACAGTGACTCCTGTTGTTGATTTAACAATTGACACTCTTATTTATGACATCAGTAATCATCCGAGGCTCTTGTCATGAGTTGCCAAGACTATGGAAGCCTCTCGAGTTCACAAACTCTGACCTTATTTAAATAAGGCCATACTCAAAGGTGGAAGTTCTCTCCTCCATTCAGAGGAAGGTACCTCCTTCTTTGATGGCATGTTCTTTCTGCTTGGATCTCACTCACAGAGATCTTTCATTTAGGTGTTTTGTGTTTTTTTGTTTGTTTGTTTTTGCCAGAGTGTCTTGGCTTTCCATGCCTGAAATACTCTCATGGGCTTTTTAGGCAGATCCGAATGCCTTAAGGGCTGATTCTGAGGCCAGAGTGCTGTTTAGGCATCTGCCATTCTATGAGTCTGCTGTGTATCCCACTTCCCATGTTGGATCATTCTCCCCTTTTTAATTCTATCAATTATTATTAGCAGACACTGGTCTGGTTTATGTGATCACTTTGACACTTAATCCTATCTTTATGATCAGTTATGAACTTAAAGTGATCATTTTAACTAGTAAGATGGCATTGGACCTGCCAACTTAATGGGATTTGGAATCCTATGGCAAGTTTTTAGATTTACCCTTAGGGGTAAGTCCAAGGGAACGTGTGCTAAACTATACATCTCCTCCCTCTCTTATTCACACTTTTATTTTTAACAGGGATAAATCCAGCTCCCTACTAATGCATCTGGATCCTTGGGCCCCTGCCACCCACATGGGAGACCTGGAAGAAGCTCCTCGATTAAATCGGCCCATCTAAGGCCATTGCAGCCATTTGGGGAGTGAACCAATGGATGGAAGATCTCTCTTTTACTCCCTCTCTCTTTCTAACTCTGCCTCTCAAATAAATAAATAAATCTTAGAAAAAAGAAGAACCAAAAAAATCAGAAAGGAAATTTAGTGCTATTTTTAGTTTATAGAAAGCAACAGAAGCTGGTGCTGTGGCGCAGCAGGTTAAAGCCCTGGCCTGAGGCACCAGCATCCCATATGGATGCTGGTTCTAGTCCCAGCTGCTCCTCTTCCTATACAGCTCTCTGCTCTGGCCTGGGAAAGCAGTAGAAGATGGCCCGGCCAGCACCGTGGCTCAATAGGCTAACCCTCTGCCTGCGGCACCGGCACACCGGGTTCTAGTCCCGGTCGGGGTGCCGGATTCTGTCCCGGTTGCCCCTCTTCCAGGCCAGCTCTCTGCTTTGGCCCGGGAATGCAGTGGAGGATGGCCCAAGTGCTTGGGCCCTGCACCCACATGGGAGACCAGGAGAAGCACCTGGCTCCTGGCTTCGGATCAGCGCGGTGCGCCTGCTGCATGGCCATTGGAGGGTGAACCAACGGTAAAGGAAGACCTTTCTCTCTGTCTCCCAAGTCCTTGGGCCGCTGCAACCACGTGGGAGACCCGGAAGAAGCTCCTGGCTCCTGGCTTCGGATCAGCATAGCTCCGACCGTTGCAGCCATCTGGGGAGTGAACCAGCAGATGGAAGACCTCTCACTGTCTCTACCTCTCTCTGTAACTGTGTCTTCAAATAAATAAAATAAACTTTTTTTAAAAAAAGAAAAAACAATAAATTAGAGTTGATAGTCTGAAACTCAAATATCTTTTCTTCTAACCTCGAAAATGCACTTGATCCTGATTAGATCCCCATTAAGCTAAAGGCCCTTCTTTCTCAATTCTAAAACTTTCAGATTATAATCAGGCAACTTATTTGAGCAAGAACATCCAATTGCTCAATGTCTCCTAAGATTTAAAGGTGACAAATAAGGGTGAGTGGATAGCTGAAAGGGCTATCTTAGAGATGATTTTTTCATTCTCTCATTTCATAGATACAGAAACTGCATTCCTAAAAACTTTAGTTCCAATAAGTTCAAAGCTAATTCAAATGTAGTATAAAAGTAAACTGTTGATCTCTTCTAGCAAATATGTTTCCCATTCCAGTCAATGGCAATATGTATTCTTAAAATTATTTATTAAAATTTATTTTTATTGATTTGAAAGGCAGAGAGAGATGGGGGGGGGAGAACTGAGAAGGATAAGACATTTTCCCTCCCCTGGTTCACTTCCCAAATGCCCATGACCACTGGACTGGGCCAGGCTGAAACCAGGAGCCAGGGAATCAATCTGGTCCTTTCATGTGGATGGCAGGAACTCAATTATGGGAGACAACACTTGATACTACCCAAGATGTGTGCATTAATGGGAAACGAATAGGAAATGGAGCTGAGACTTTAATCCTGGAACTCTGACATGGGATGCAGTATGCCAAGCAGCATCTTAACTGCTGCACCAACACCTCTCCCTACTGTCACTGTCATCCACTATATCCAGTTCATCATGATGTTTTATTGATTTTACTTCTTTATAAAGTATTTTTGAATCTATTAATTTTATATCTTTCTACTATCACCTTTCTGATCCATATGATCACAATCTATACTCTGGTTTTCTGCAGTGTCTCTTTCTTGCTTCTGGACTTCAAATTGCTGGTGTCTTGGAAACCAAAATCACTACAAATCCAATTAGATCCTGAAAGAACTGATTTCTGTTAACCCGTATGGACTTCCTTTCTCTTACTTTGTGACCTGTATTTCAAACTGCTGTTATCTCAAAGTCTACCTTTAAATACTTCCTTCGGCCTGGACCACTCTTCCCTGCCCCCTAAGGAACATTCTTTAATTTTTCTGATACAGTCAAGTTCCTCTACATTCTAATGCACTTATCATATTTTGTAGTTACCTTTTTATTTGCATGATTTTTTGATTATCTCTTGCCTCTCCTGTAAGACTGGTAGTGTTAAGAGAGTAGTAATAATGGGTGTATTGTGCACTGTATTACTTCAGTATTTGAGATGTAGAAACACTTGTGCAATGTCTAAATGAATTAGTCGATTGTCTGAACATAGCCAAGTATGGGATGCTCCCTGAACTGAGAAGGAATCTGGATGCCAAAGCATGAAAAAGGAAGCTCCATATAAGAATAAATGAATCTATGAGGATGGCTTATATACAGGATTCCAGACACAGACAAATGGTGACCTGGTCAAAAACCTGTAGCAATATTTTTCTGGGCAAGGCAGCAGATGGGGAAATATTTTATACATTGGTAAATCTAATAGGGAGCTAGGGTAGGGACTTGTTTTGCAGTGTTCCTTTATGTATGGCCTAACAGTGAACCAATCAGGTATTTTGCTGATCTGTCTGATCTAATTAGAAAGACTTGTGATAGCACTTAAGCTTTATGGCCAGTGAGGGGTACTAGCTAGGTTAGCAGTAGGTCAGTATCCTTCTGAGAGTTCAGAATATAAAGATGGGAATAAAGCGGGTGTTTCTATAGTTGCAGTCACAAAATTGGGTTTTAAACTTGAGTTCATAACCTTTTGGTCTAGTGTGACCTTACCACTTTTGCCACTTTTCCTCTCTTGCTAAATAAACACTCTGTCTTTTAATTGACAATGAAGGAACATGAGAATTTTCACTTCACATTTTTTAAGTGGGAGGTGAATAATTATTGAAGTGAAAAACAATATGAATTGTTGCAAACAGAATGTGGAATTATAAAAATTAAGCACATACAAGTCAAAAATATACAGAAAACATAAGAAGCACCAAGGAAAAATTAGGATATTTTCATCATTCTGATGTTAAATTAAAACAGACCTTGTATGTTTATCTATGTTCTATGTCATTCCTGGGAAGAGAGCAAGTTAGAAATAGAAAGAAGCAAAAAGAGCCTTACCACACTACCCTTGATAGCATTTCTGAAGAACGATTGACAGAATAGTGGCTGCTGTTTAAACTCTAAAGCATAACTTACAAATTTGTCACTTTTCCCTGTCCTGAAAAACTGGACAAGCTGATGTTTTTGATAGTTGATTATGACTTCTTTTTTCATAAAAATGAGAATAAAGTAAAATAGTTTTAGTGACCTACTAACCTAGTTAGATCAGCTTTTGGCCACAGAATGACTTCCTGTGATTCATTTTACTCTGAGTAAATATTCTTAAACTCTTGGCAATGGCTTTTTTTTTTTTTTTTTTTTTTTTTTTTTTTTTTTTTTTTACAGGCAGAGTGGACAGTGAGAGAGAGAGACAGAGAGAAAGGTCTTCCTTTGCCATTGGTTCACCCTCCAATGGCCACCGTGGCCGGCGCACCGCACTGATCCGAAGGCAGGAGCCAGGTGCTTCTCCTGGTCTCTCATGGGGTGCAGGGTCCAAGGACTTGGGCCATCCTCCACTGCACTCCCTGGCCACAGCAGAGAGCTGGCCTGGAAGAGGGGCAAGTGGGACAGAATCCGGCGCCCTGACCGAGACTAGAACCCGGTATGCCGGCACCGCAGACAGAGGGTTAGCCTAGTGAGCCGGGGCAACGGCCTGGCAATAGCTTTTTAAAATCATAATACTTTTTGAAATTGATGAGAAGACGTACCTTGAAAGTTATGAATGTATGGAATTCTGCTGTTCTTTGTGGAAGGAACAAATAGAACTGCTAAAAATACAGAAGCACCTGGGAGAAATGGGCTCTAAGCCCTCTCAGGACATGGTTATGCTCAACATCTCACACCTGGGTGGAAAGTTGTGCTTTTACTGGCATTCCGAATAGAAGACTTGCCTAGACAATATCTAATTGTGTAATTCTTATTAAAGATGGATCGTTCTAACAAGAAATTACCATTAACAAGTATTCACAGGTACTGTCAATACATTTTGGATTCATTATAGCAGTAAAGCCAATGAAAATAATTTAAAGAAATATATTTGGAAAAAGAAATCATGTTGAGGAGAAGGAGGAAGGATAAAGAAACAGTTATCTGTGCCTTTTTCACTGCATGAAAAATCTTCTCTATTTATATATTGCTGGGGAAATGCTTTTAAATACTGATGTATTTCTATTTGTTAATTTCTGATGAAAAGGTCTGGTTTCAGTTTGATCCCAAACTCATATGTACAATGTAACTGGTTGTCCAGCCTCAAGGGAGCAGAATAGCTGAAATCTGGAATTATGTTTTAGCTTAAAAAATCAATAACTTGAGAGAAAAGTTTCCTCTGCTGTTATTACATTAAAATCAAAGAAGTAATTTTTTTTGTGATTTTGAACAGTCACTGTCAACAACATTGTTTAGATATAACACAGTAATACTCATGACAACATTTTTTGCTTCAGTTTCTTAATCTACAAAATAGGAATTATAATTTGCTATATCAAAAGGGTTTTTGAGGATTTAAAGACTACATACATATATGTATTTTACTTAAATATTATTAAAATTTTTAAATTGAGAGAGAGAGACAGAGATCTTCCACCCACCAATTAACTCCCCAAATGCCCATAACAATTATAGCTGAAATCAAGAACCCGGGGGTAGGTGCTGTGGCACAGTGGGTTAAAGCCCTGGCCTGCAGTGCCAGCATCCAATATGGGCACTGGTTTGAGTCCAGGATACTCCACTTCCAATCCAATTTCCTGCTAATTCACCTGGGAAAGCAGCAGAGGATGACCCACGTGCTTGGGCCCCTGCATCCACATGGGAGATCCAGAAGAAGCTCATGGCTCCTGGTTTCACATCTATTCAGCTCAAGCCACTGCGGACATTTTGGGAGTGAACCAGCGGATGGAAGACCACTCTGTCTCTACCTCTCTAACTCTGTCATTCAAATAAATTAAATAAATCTTAAAAAAAAAAAAAAGAAAGAAACCAAGAACCAAGAACTCAATCTAGGCCTTCCAAGTGTGTGGCAAGGATCTAAGTACTTAAGCCACCACTTGCTGTCTCCCAGGGTGCTCATTAGCAGGAAGCTGGAATTCATAGCAGAGTCAGGACTTGAACCCAGGCACTCCAGTATGACATATGGTGTCCCAAGTGGCATCATCATCATGACTTCTTAATCCCGTGCTAAATGCCTGCACCTAAAGTCTATTTTTTAGTTTATTTTTAACTATTAATTTTTTTATTTTAATTCTAAATTAGTTTTTAACAGATTTAACATTATTAATAGATACAATTCTAAGAACATAATGAAATTCTTTTCTTCTCTCCCTCCCTTCCCATCTCTCCCTTCTACCCTTCTTTCTTCTCCCTTTCTGTATTTTTATTTTTTTGTTTTTTGAGGTAACATTTTAAATTTACAGTACAATAAAAAGGTTTAATATCTCATCAAGTAAGAAGTTTAACAAGTAAAAAGCAAAAAGACCCTAGTTTAGTAAGAATATAGACAACATCTATAAACAATAATTGAAGGGAAAAATGAACTTTTCATCCATTTACAGTAAATTTTACAGTAATCACAGATCATTAAAACTATAGTAGTATAACGTTCTTAACCATTAACATTCTTAGCCATTGGTTTGACAAAAGGTATGAAAGAAAGGATATATGCAGCGTTTTTAAAATTTTTGAGCACTAAAATAAATTTATCTTATAATTCCAATTTACATGAACTTTTGGAAGTACCAATACATTTGTCTACTCTAAGT
Organism: Oryctolagus cuniculus; assembly: GCF_051225735.1. NCBI lineage: Eukaryota > Metazoa > Chordata > Mammalia > Lagomorpha > Leporidae > Oryctolagus > Oryctolagus cuniculus. Next base: position 80,348,079 of record NC_142874.1, on the reverse strand, counting down.
ACTTCCTGTAACTTAGTATTGCAATAAGGAGGAAAATAAATTGCAAAGGAATGTTAAAGAAGCAGGCATGTAAACACATTCTCGGATATACAATAAATACACAAAGAAGCTCATTTTCCAGGTCTTCCCACCTTTTGCAAAAGAAGTACACACATAGTTCAAGTTCCACTTTTGAGCTATTACTTCATCAAGGACTGCCCATTTAATAAAAAAAGAAAGAATGGTAAATCTCAAATGTGAAGGCTTAAATTGATTGGGTTTCCATAGCTTTCTGAAAGGAATATTTTCCCATCTACAGAAACCCTTCTCTGATGCATTATGAAGCAGTGCTTGGATATCCTCTGCCCTCAAGTCCTTAGTGCCATTCAAAGCTGTAAAGCCTATAGCTTGTAGCAAAGAAAGCACAGCAGATAAGAGAGTAATTGTGCTTTTTATAGCTGGAACACTTTTGTGATGTTGAGAAATAATATTGTTTAAGAAAACAGGGATTTGATTCTAAAGATTTGCAGAGAAACCTTAAACAAATCACAAAACACAATTTTATGATCTATAACATAATTAATAAGAACCCCAAAATATTTCTTAGAAATGCCTGGTCAGGTTTCCAGATTAAAAATGTAAGATTTATAAAATCATCTACTGAGTTGTTTTGTCAAGAGGAAAGTCTTTTGACAAGGTACAAAGCCCATGGATTTTATCCAAACACAACAAATTAGAACTGTTCTTGCTAAGCTCTCCAAGAAATAAATACATGACCTAATTGGTCTTTCTTTTATTTCCCAGATTTATGTCTAAAAGCTTGCTCTGAGTAATATTGATATATTAGAGAACTGGAGAAATTCTTGTTCCTTTTAAATTCACATTATCAAATCTCAAGGCCATGACCATTTGGTAATATGTCCAGTCTTTAACTTCTGTTGCCATCCTGTCTTGTGAAGAATAGAAAATGTGTGTCCAGCATTGTGGCATAATGGGTAAAGCTGCTGCCTGCAACACCAGCATCCAATAAGGGTACCAGTTCTAGTTTCAGCTGTTCCACTTCTAATCCTGCTCCCTGCCAATGGCCTAGGAAAGCAGCAGAAGATGGCCAAGTGCTTGGGCCCTGCCACCTATGTGGGAGAACAAGAAGAAGCTCTTGGCTCCTGGCTTTGGCCTGGTCCAGCGGTGGCTGTTGTGGCCATCTGGGGAGTGAATCAGTGGATGGGAGATCTCTCTCTCTCTCTCTCTTTCTCTATTTGTGTGTGTGTGTGTGTGTGTCCCTTCTCTGTAACTTGACTTTCAAAATAAATTAATAAATCTTTTTAAAAAAGGAATAGAAAATGCATTTCAGAAATTCAACACTAATTTACATGGTAAATTTCCATCCTTGAAGAACTATACCATTTATATTAAAACCTGGGCTCTTACTCTTTGCCTATTTTTTGAAGCTGACAAAAGACAATATAGTCACCAGGGCAGAACTTAGAAAACAGTCTATTCAAGGAGAATAGCAGCCTACATAACATAGATATATCTTGCATTATGGAAATTCCCCCCATGGCCCAGTGTGTTATAGATACAGAGAACAATGGGCTAGATGAAGAAATAAACCAAGCAAAACCACAACTCTTCTGACCTCAATCTCATTGGAGTGGGTGTTCTGGTTTGCTGTCTGTTTGACCCTGCTGATTTAGTGATTTGTTTGACTCTCTCCATTCACAACCATCCTGATTCATTTCCTGGCTTTTTAAATTCTTTCCTGGCATAATGCCTGCTTCAACTCCTATCTCATAAGTAGATCCCTCTTCCTTCTTTGGATTTGTTCCCAAATCAACTGTATTCAACTGAGACCTTTGCTATGAATTGTGTAACAATTGGAAAGCATAATAGAAACATTAATAGGAGCATCAGGAGGCATTGCTATGTCCAATAAACAGTCTTCAGTCATACATCCTGGGTTTTTTCTTGTATCTTCCTGCAAATCCTTAATTGATTCACAAGATTACTGCATATCTTCACACCTCATTTCTAACCCTTGTATAGATGTGGTAAAAACATGGTCACTACCGTAGTTAGTAAATAGTGATATATATGCTGTGTCCTTATATTTTTAGTCTGTCATGCAGAAGATTTACAAAGGATAACTACAATTCTTCATTTCTTTCTACTAGTTTTCCTAACATCAAATGTCACACTGTGTAAAGAAAATGAAAAAGTTCTGTTAAAAGTAGAAGGAGGTCCGGCGCCGCGGCTCAATAGGCTAATCCTCTACCTAGCAGCGCCGGCACACCGGATTCTAGTCCCGGTCGGGGCGCCGGATTCTGTCCCAGTTGCCCCTCTTCCAGGCCAGCTCTCTGCTGTGGCCAGGGAGTGCAGTGGAGGATGGCCCAAGTCCTTGGACCCTGCACCCCATGGGAGACCAGGATAAGTACCTGGCTCCTGCCTTCGGATCAGTGCGGTGCGCTGGCCGCAGCGCGCCAACCGCGGTGGCCATTGGAGGGTGAACCAATGGCAAAGGAAGACCTTTGTCTTTCTCTCTCTCTCACTGTCCACTCTGCCTGTAAAAAAAAAAAAAAAAAAATAGAAGGAAAAAGTTTGACTCAAGGACAAGAAGTAAACAAGATAAAGAGTTAAGTCTGTACAACCTTGGGTGAACACAGAGGCTGTTTGGGGAATAGAGGGCACCCTCTGTTCTTCCAAACAATGTTCTAATCAAATTTTGTGGGAATATGGCCCTGGCTAGGCCAATTCACAGACAACTTTAAAAACATTTGCCTGTGGCCAGTTGGCAAGCACTGCTAAGGTTAAGGTCAGGTAAGGGATTACATAAGGAAAGGATATAAAAGTAAGAAGAAAAACAAATGAAGGTGGTACTGATTGCTTCCCGAATGCTACATGTGTTGCCCTTGGTGCTTTATTCCGGTACTGTGGTTGTACATTTCTAACGGACTGGAGTCTTTGTAAATAAATCTTATCTTTCTACTTTCATGGGTAGGTGGATATTTATTTGTGAATTGAGCCTCTAATATTGAAGTCTGTGCACAGCTCTTGGTCATATCACTATCTGGTCAATACACTGGCACTCTTTGAGTTAGAGTACATATTGCAGCAAAGAAGCATATATAAAACAAACAAATAAAATACATAATACTGTGGTGGGAATTCAGCCTAGTGAATAAGATGCTGCTTAGGATACACGTGTCCCAGATTTGAGTATGTAGCTTCATTATTAGCTCTGGTTCCAGACTCCAGCTTTGTACTAATCCCAACCTTGAGAGGTAAGGGTGATGGCTCGACTAATTGGTAAGTGAACCAGCACAGGAGAGGTCTATTTGTCTGTCTCTCAAATAAATAAACAAAAATACTTTTTAAAGTATGAGAGAAGCTGATCCATCAAATTTCCTGTTTCTCAAATTAACAGGATTTAGTGATTAGTTTCTAGACTTTATATAATTTGTGTTTATGTCTTCTTCCCTACAGAATCTTATAAACTTCTTGAAGGTACAGATTTCCTTTTAATGCTGTGTTTCATCCTCAGGAGCAGTATAGTCATTTTACTCACAAAAATGTGTGGACTGATTGTTCCTTCAAATTCCAACCCCCTCATTTTTTTTTAAACAATTAAGTTTACTAAATTTTTGCTTTGCATTGTGAGTAAAGTTCGTATGCTGTGCCAGCTGGCAGAAATCATGAGAATGTGTTACCAATAGTTTTGTTGCACAATATTTAAAAATTTAATACTGACTTCCTATGTTTTGACCAACAGAAAAATGTTAAGACGTCAGACGTCAGCATGTAGGTTTTTTTATTAAAACAACCATCACAAAGTTTACATCTTTGCATATATTATTGGGTTTAATGTCAGTACTGAACTCATTATATAAGTAGAACATCTGCCACCTTGTAGACCTGCCAATAGAATCAATACAAGTTAACTAAGTATTTTCTAACATAAAGAAAATTTATCTTATAAGGCTACAAAATCCAGTGCATGCATATCTCATCTGCTTTTCTTTTTTAACTGGCAAATAAACTATTGAAATTCATTTGCTAACATCTGAGCCAGAGAACTGCCTTATCAAACAAACTTGGGTAGAGGTATAAACAAAATAGTTCACAGAAAGCCTGTTGTGAAAAGGTCATGGGGGTCACTCGTTTAAGGGGTGAAGAATGGATTCAGAAATTTACCAAATGCTACAATATGTCCTTATATTTACAGTTGACTATAAAGATATAATTTATAAAATGATGGCATAACAGAATGAATAAGAAGGCATAAATGTCATAAATTATTATTATACAGTGGATTTTTTTACATTTTTATTTATGAAATGGAATTTGTTTTTCTGTAATCAGTTTTTTGTTGTTGTTATATGGTATTTTTAAAAGAAAACATTACATTCTAAAATGTCAAACATTTGGAAAATGAAAATGTGCTATAGACATCATATGTAGAGACTAGTAGGAGGGATTAATTCAAAATGTTATTTTACGGCATTTAGAAGCAGGTGAACAATAAAATCATTTAGCAGTTTTTAAGTTTGCAAAAGCAAAATGGGGCAAAACAGTAAATGTATGCAGCCATCTTAATTCATTAGAGATTCTTACAATATCTCTTTATTCCTAATGATGAAAAAAAGCAAATGAAAATTACAGGGCAGGAAATATACCAGTTTAGTCATAGCTCTCCACATATTTCCCTAACAAATATTTGTTACATGTAAATGCTTCAGAATGAGAACAAAATAACATTAAATTTTTGCTTGAGCATGTGCAGGAAAGTAATTTTTTTGTTGTTGTTACTTTATCCCTTAGAGAAAAGAGAAAGTAATGAAATAAGGAGTGTAAAGAGAAGCAGGAATAAAAACATCTGTGTGGTCTGATAGAATAACATGGTGTGGAAACCTGCAGCGAGATCCCTACGGACATGAGAAAGTACTGGAACTCCTGAAAAGAGCTTAGTCAAAGTAAAATAAAGACCTTAGTGAAGATAGAGGTCATAGAGAAGGGTCCCGGAGTGTATTTGTTGAACTTAATTGAATAGACTGTGATATGTTTGGATATCTGCTTCATGTCTTAAAAAATTAAAAAAAAAAAAAAAAAAAAAACCTTTAGGTGCTGCTCTTCTGTTGCCATGGAAACCACATTCCTCTTCCAAGCAAGTGTGAGTGTTTTGTCCTCTAGTGCTTAGGGCTCTTTTGGCCATTTTAAAAATGGTGGCTTTCTTCCCCAAACATTACAAGCCAAACCCTGAAGTACAAAGTCCTCTGATGAAGAACAGCTGTCATCCGATTCCCCAGGATTAATACCTCCCACTCTTCTGAGCCGAGATGAAAATATTTGCAACTGGGAATTGAAGAAATTTTGCTGGACCACCATTTTTGGTGGTGGTGTGTGTGGGTGCTCTGCCTGGCCCAAGGGGGCAGGCTCTGTAACTGTGAGTCAGACTTTTCTAGCAGCAGACTGGAAAGAGAGAAGATCCAGAAAGCATGTGCACATGGGAACTTCTCTTGGAGTGTCCTTCCCAGAAGACACAGTTTTAGAGGAGACACTCTAGTTTATCCACTTTGTGTGTATGAAACTTGATCAAGAAACTTAAGGTGTTGAATCTTTTATTCAATGGAAATAAAAATTCTTACCATTCAGTGTAACTATGAAGAGTAATTAAAACAATGTTTTAAATTACTAATATGATAATAACAGTAATAATGACTGCTATGGGGCTAAGTTGTATGTCCCCAAAATTCAAATATTGAAGCCCTAACCCATAGTACCTCAGAATATGCCAGAAACAGAAACTTTGAATGTGGTTAAATTAAAACTAGGGCACTAATCCAAATGACCTGGTCTTTGATATTTTGTTATGATTGTCCTTAAGAAACCAATGCAGTCAGTAACAGAGACGGAGAATTTCCTATAGGTTCTATAATAAGCATTGTTTCTAGGCTAAGCTGCTGAATTAATTTAGATGGTGGGTAATGATGCTTTTCTACCTCTGACTTTAACTTCCCAATAGAACATTGGTAGAATAGTCAATATATTATATCTGTGTTATTGTTGCAAGAACAAAGGAGGCTCATCTCTGAAAATAACGGAAAATCTTTCCATTTGTCTTTGTTATGTAACAGTTCTGGAAAGAATCTAGTTAACTGTCAAATAAAATGAGGATGTTTTGGTAAGTTTTTATTTACTTTCTTTCATACGAAAACTTTTAAATTAAGATCCATTCCACAGAAGAAATTTGTTTACTGTTTTCTTACAAGACATTTTTTTATATTGGCCCAACTTGGAAGATCTACCACTCTTATCTTTTCTGTAATAAGTATAGTCAGTTTCCACCTCCTCACATTACACACAAATTTCTACCTTCTGTTGATATGGATACATCTATTCATTCTCTACAAATGGAAAGAAGTCTGACTCACAATTCAAAATGAAATTTTAGTCTCAGTCATAAATAAAGGGATCACTAAATAAATAGACCATAGTACTATGCTCTAAGAATGCCATGAATGTTTCTATTGGTTAAGATTTTGATGTGTGTTTGTATTTGTTACATATGGCATTTATTATTTGTAAAATAGAGATCACCTGTATTGTATGCTTGCTATCTATCATCTATCTTCCATCACATACATATAAATGTGGGCCATAGTAATAATTAATCCTTAGAAAATTAATTAAAATGGGAATTCTTTCTGTGAGGTAACATACACATAAAGGTGTAAGGATCAACCTACATGCTGCTTTTAATGTTCATCTGTTTTTTAAAAGATCAAATATAATTATCATTTGTAAATTAATTTTTAAAGGTTTATTTATTTATTTATTATAGTTACAGAGAGAGAGGGAGTGGGGAAGAGACAGAGATAGATTGTCCATCTGCTGTTTCACTCCCCAAATGGCTACAACAGCCAGGGCTGGGCCACGCCAAAGCCAGGAGCCAGGAGCTTCTTCAGGATTTCCCACATGGGTGCAAGGGCCCCATAACTTGGGCCATCTTCTGTTGCTTTCCCAGTCACATTAATAGGGAACCAGATTGAAAGTGGAGAAGCTAGTGCACGAACCAGTGAATGCTGGCTCCCTATAAGTTAGTTTTTAGGTAGTTATTAGTTATTCTGCCTCACCTACCTAAGAGAGGAAAGAGCAAGAATTGAGAAGACTCATTCAATATTGATTAAAAAGTGTAGAAATACTAGCATTCCTAACAAAAATTTACTATGTAACTGAGGTTTGTTACATGAGTTAGTAATGCCTAAGGGCAGCATAAATTTGTAAATCGTGTACACTAGTTGAACTTATTTAATTAAAGGCATACTCTGTAACTTGCTTGATTTTGTTTATGTTGGTTTCTTTGTGATTCTTCTAGATTTTTTTTTCCCATGGTCTTCTATTATTTGTAATTTTTGTTAAAACATATGCTTAAGGCCGGCGCCGCGGCTCACTAGGCTAATCCTCCACCTTGCGGCGCCGGCACACGGGGTTCTAGTCCCGGTCAGGGCGCCGGATTCTGTCCCGGTTGCCCCTCTTCCAGGCCAGCTCTCTGCTGTGACCAGGGAGTGCAGTGGAGGATGGCCCAAGTACTTGGGTCCTGCACCCCATGGGAGACCAGGAGAAGCACCTGGCTCCTGCCTTCGGATCAGCATGGTGCATCGACCACAGCGCACTGGCCGTGGAGGCCATTGGAGGGTGAACCAACGGCAAAGGAAGACCTTTCTCTCTGTCTCTCTCTCTCTCACTGTCCACTCTGCCAGTCAAAAAAATATATATATATATATATGCTTAATCTGAAAATTATATAATTTAAACCAAAGAATAACCGTCTTTCACAGGATATTTTAGCATTACTACAATTGTTATTTTTGTGTTGTCTTCAACAAAATTACTGGTTTTCCATATCCCTGCATACTTTTTATGTTATTATTGCCTACACACCAGAGGGAAGGAGCATTTTTTCTGATCTTAAGGAACAGAAGAAAGATGAAATACTTTTTATTTCCATATTGGACAAAACCTTCTTGCCAATATAAATCAGTACCAACAAACATTTTAACGTGTTTTATGGCAGGCATTGTGGCAGAGGGGGTTAAGCTGAACTTGGGATGCCTGCATCCCATATGAGAGTGCCAGTTCAAGTCTCAGATGTTCTGCTTCTTATCCAGCTTCCTGCTGGTACACCTGGGAAGGCAGCATATGATGGCCCTAGTATTTGGGCCCCTGCCAACCAGGTGGAGTTCTGGGCTCCTGGCTTTGGCCTGGTCCAGCCCTAGCTGATGAAGGTATTTGAGTAGTTAGCCATCAGATGGAAGATCCATCTCTCTTTCTCCCTTCCATTCTCTCTGTTGCTCTGCCTTTCAGCTAAAAATAAATAAAATTTAAAAAATGGCACTGTATGTTTTACCTCATTTGCATCTCAGAGAATCTCCAAAAAAGAGTTCTTTAAGTGTTCAGTGAATTACAGAACTATAGTAGAGTTTATTGGATGAATAAGTGATTAGTAATAATTTTTATTGTAAATCTTAATTTTTGGTTTACCCTTTCAGATCAGAGGATCAAACAAGGGCTTACCATTTATGCACATGCACTAGTTGGCAGACAGATGTATTTTTTAAATTAATAGCACATTTGTATTATGAAAATAGTGGTTTATTGAAAAGTTTAATAGTCTCTCACAAGTAGTCACACACTGTGATTTGTACCCATTTTTTATGTGAAGACAGATTACCTTAACTGTTACTGACAGTATCTGACTCTAAAATAGAAATGTAGAGAAGTTTTAAACTTGCTCCCTTCCCTCTTAGGTTTTGATAATTAAATCTATGAAATAAACAACAGTGGAGAGATTAACAAAAAAGAACTTATAAATTTTATTACATACATGAGAGTAAGATGGGGCAAGATGGTCGGGTCTCATGTAAAGCTTAACATAGGGCTTTGGCTTCCATGGAAAGGGAAATGGTGCAGGCTTTGGAAGGTGAGAGTGGGCAGAATGTGCATATCCGGTGAAAACTGTCTAGTTATGAAGATGGAATCTCCCACATGACAGGCATATGTGGTTGTCTCTTTCTGGGTCAAGTGTCAGGCCTCCCAACCTCTTCTTCCTTCAGAAAATACCTGGGAGAGGCGGGCAAGTATCAGATAGAAAACCATCTATCTTCATCAACTATTTATTAGGGGGATAGATATAAATTTCTTTGTACAAAATAACAATTTTTCAGAGCCATTCCTTTTTCTGCAGAAGTCTGCAATTACTCCGAATGATCAACATGAAATTATGCCAAGGAATACGTTGGGATGAAATATTTTACTCTCCCTCAAGAATGTAAGTTCTCTGTCTGTCTATTCTGAGTCCAGCTCTTTGGTAATGGCGGTGATTGTGGTGGCCACATGGAAGGGATAATTTTTCTTTCTTGATATCATCCACAAAAATTGAAGACTTGCTTCAAATTCCTTCCTTCTTCTACCTCTTCCTTATTCCTTCTTTCCTTTCCTTCTAAATAAAATATACTGAGTCATTTTATAAGTTACTATTGCTATTATGTTCTAAGAAAGACTTTGTATGAATATGTTAAAGGTTTTCTGAGATAAACTACATGTCTTTTCATCTTTTTTCTCCTATTGTCCATTGTGGGCTCTGGAATCTATAGCAATGTCAAATATCTGCTGAATGAATGACTGGCCTGAATATACTTCTGAGATGAAGTATTCCATTATTAGCTGTATGAGGTAATGCTCAACTCGTTTTAAATGTATGCTTTCAAGTTTTAATGAATAACTTCTTAACCCACTATACTGGATTGGCAAGCATACCTTATGGATACCATTAATGCACTCTCAGAAAATCTATGAATGTCTGAATATGTCTAGAGTTTAGCAGATTTTCTTCCATCAAGAGGAGTAGACAAACACTGTGTCCAGTTGTGGATAAGTTGATCTGTTGTTTGTAGACCTGAATTCATGGTTTGATTATCCTTTATCTCAGGATAAAATATAGCATCTGTAGTTTATGAACTTACTAAGTACTTGCAAATAAATTTGAAAGAATTCCTAGGACAAGTGAATCTGTAGCTAACTAATAGTAATAGTACATACAGTAAGTGCCATAGGCACTCAAATACCATGGTCTGAAGTAGTGAAAAAAATTTCACCTCAGGAGAGACTTGAGAAGGTTATGAAAATGCCTGGAGGATGATGGGAAATTACATGATTTGAAGTTGTGGGAAGCCTCTACCAGCTTGTGAGTGTTATCAAGGCTCCCAGCCTCAGGCAGCTATTGCTTATGCATCATTACATTAGTTCAAATCACTTGGAACTCCTTTCTAATAAACCTCTATACCAGCAATGTAATATTATTGTATCAAAGGATGCCCTTCTATCTGTAAGAGATGGCTCAAGGCTATCCTATCTCATATCTCTGTTTGGTTCAGTCATAACTAGAAATTTGTTTATAAGAACATTTGTATTCACAAAAAATGTTCATCCCCATACTGTTCAGCTTACTTCTTAATTTGATCCTCCCTCTCCCATCCTATTTCTCTTGTGATTATCAGAAAATACCCCATGTATTTTTTTTTCTTTCCTGGGAACATTTTCTTATATTCTTTCATTAACAACAAAAAATTTCCTGTCCCTTTCAGACGTGGAGAATTTTCTTCTGCCAAGGCCTTTTTGGATATTTATAGCATCATTCATTGGCCATACAAAATGATCAATTTAAAAATTGGCCTTCTATAGATTCATTGAATTTCAAGTCCCACCGACGGTTGCCTTGACAGGGCCTGACTAAATGTATTGAAGGCCTAATCTGGCCTTCAGTGCAGACATGCCGCATCCCTGCTGCCATCAGCTCTACTGTGTTTCACTCAAGAGGAGCCTGTTTGTTCTTTTGCAGACTGACCAAAGAGTGCTAAGAGAGTTGAGACGGTATTATCTTTGATCTTTGTTTCCACCACCAGCACCTCACTCCCTGCAATAGCATGTTACTGTTCTGAGGATCATGCCACTGAGCTGTATCCCTCCTCTTTCTTTTTGTTATTGTTTTCTATTTACTCACTCATTTGTATTTGGTTGTATTTTTTTTTTTCTGAAAGGAAGAGTGAGATGAAGAATGAGTCTACCTACTTTGCTGGATCACTACCCAAATGACCATTAACAGCTAGGCCAGGCCAAACCCAGGAGCCTGAACACCATCCAGGTCTCTCAAAGGCAGTGTAGGAATTCAAGTACATGAGGACAGTGCATGTTACTAGGAAGCTGAACGGAAAGGGGAGTAGCTGGGACTCAAACCACGCACTCCAGTATGGGATATGGGCACCCCAAGTAGTGGCTTACTCCTCTGCACCACAATACCTACTTCAAGGATCCATATTCTTGAATAAAACAGCCTTAACAAGTAGGAAGGGGTAGGCATTGTGATGCAGCAGATTAAGTCATCACTTGGGATGGCCACATCCCATGTCAGAGTGCTTGGTTCAACTTCTAGCTACTCTGCTTCTAGTCCAGGTTCCTCCTAATATGAATCCTTTGAGGCAGCAGATGATGGCTCAAGTACTTGGATCCCTGCCACCTATATAAGAACCTAGATGGAGCTCCTAGCTCCTGGCTTCCACCTGGCCCAGCTCTAGTTGTTAGGGGTATCTGGCAAGGATGGAGAATCTCTCTCTTTTAAGTAGATAAAAATAAATAAGTAAATAAACATGAAAGAAGACTATAAATTACTAATTCTTATATATTTCTTTGTAACTTAAGTATCCACATAAAGAAATGTCTAAAATGTAGGCTCTCTAGTTCTTTGGTCTTCTTGTCCTCAATTCTTCTTGACTACCCACTTCACCCTGGGTATTTTCAGTCCCAGAAAATATACACTTGTGAAATCTTATTTGCAAATAGCCTATCCTCTTATAACCACATTTTACCCAGAATATTTATTCTAGAATTTCCACTGCCACAGTTTTCCATATCCATGAAAACTCCAATCCTTGATCCATGCTTGTTAGCAGTCCACTCCAAGATTCATTTCTTACCATCTTCAGCCTACCATCTCCCTTCATTATCCTAATTATTTCATTGCAAATATACTTCACTCCCTTGCTCCTCTCTCCTATTTTAGTTACTTTGAAAAAAATTCACCATTAGACTTTCTATGTATGATTGAAATAAAAACTTTTTTAAAAGATTGATTTATTCAATTGAATGGGTTACAGAGGGGCAGAGGCAGAGAGAGCAAGAGAGGGAGAGAGAGAGAGAGTGAGAGAGATTCTTCATCTGCTGGTTCACTTCCCAGATGGCCGCAACAGCCGAAGCTAGGCTGATCTGAAACCAGGAGCCAGGAGCTTCTTCCCGGTCTCCCATGTGGGTACAGGGGTCCAAGAACTTGGGTCATTCTCTACTGTTTTCCCAGGCCACAGCAGAAAGCTGGATCAGAAGTGGAGCAGTCAGGACTCAAAAAGGTACCCATATGGGTAGCTGGCACTGCAGGCGGTAGCTTTACCCACTACATCACAGTGCTGGTCCCTGAATTCAAAGTTTTTAGCTTAATCAAATGTATTTATTCAAAAGGTAGATAGACAGAGAGACAGAGAGCTCCCATTTGCTGGTTCATTCTACAAATGCCTGCAAGAGATATAACGAGACTAGGCCAAAAGCAGGAGCAAGAAACTCAACTCAGGTCTCTCACATGAGTGGCAGGGAGCCAATCACCCAAGCCATCATGTGCTGCCACAGAAAGCTGGAATAGAGAGTGGAGCTGAAACTTGAGCCCACTCAATCCATTGTGGGATGAGGCCATCCTAAGTGGCCTAATTATGACTGAATTTGAGTTGGGAAACTGCTAGAGTAAGATCACATAACTAAGATCTAAAATCTCAAACTACTACCAAAGAAGACTCATAAACCTTGACATTTCTTCTAATGAGATCATATTTCCATTCTCAGGAAGAAAATTTCATACCCTTTTTTCCTCTCTTCATAACACCCGTAACTTCTTCACACACTCTCAACTGAGCATAGTGCCATCTCACTTTCCCCCTTCCGTTTATACTTCAAGTCACAATGGTAAAGGCTTCCGTGTCCATCATTATGTGCCCAGTGTCCCAATGATGATCCTAGGTCAACATTAACATTCTGTTGCCTGCAACTTGCTCTGTTTCTTACATTATTCTAGACAATAAATAATTCCTCTTAAAATCCCTCCCTCTTTGTTTCTACCTTTGTCCTCTGTTCCACTACCCCACTGATTGTCTTTAACTTAATGGTAATATTTTAAAAATTTTCTGGAATGGCTACCCCTCTTCTTCTAGACCTTTAAATGTCTGGGCTCCTTAATTCTAAGTCCTAAAAATATTTTCCTTGCTTCTTCAACATGCTTTTTCTAGATGATAACATCAGTTGATATAAATATGAAGTCAGTGTTTATTCTTGTGGTTCTCAAATGTTTATTATTGAGTTTTTGACATATTTTAAACTGCTTATCTGACACCACAATTGAGTATTTCTTATACCTCTCAAACATAATTCATCAAGAAAATCAGAAACTCATTATTTTCTTCCCTAAATCTTATCTTCAAACTTCTCTCTTTTCCACCCTAGTAAATGGTAACAAAATCCACCTACTTGTTTGTTCTTGAAGCTAAAGAGAATTTTTTCTTTTCCTCTTTATTCCTATCCACCAGTAAGTACTGTTAACCCCCAAATCACTCTCCAAATCTTCCTACATCTATTCATCTCTACTTTTCTATCTTAGTTTAAGACTACTATTCTTTTTTCCAAAATATAGTTTAGTTTTTTTTCTTTTTTATATCTGTCAGCATTCCCTTCAATCCATCCTACACAAAGGAGCAAAGTGTGGTTTTGCAGTAAATTGAATGAAATCATTCCTCTGCTTGATACTTGTCAATTACTTCTAATTAAACTAAGAATGAAGGTAGACCTTTTTTATACATGACCTACAGATTCACACACACTCCGGTTTCTGCATACTTCTTCAAAGTCATTGCAGGGCCTTCCAGTTGTTTACTGTGCATTGACACACTGTCCTTTTAGAACTTCACTGAATACAATCAGGCTTTTCCCTTGCTTATTTCTACCTTAGTATTATTGCATCCCCATTAACATTTTTTTTTTTCTTTCAGAGCTCAGTGTCAATGTAGTGAAAGCTGCATCTTTGTCTCTCTTGTTCATTGTTGATTTCCAAGCATCTAGACAGGTACTGGTCACACAGTAGGTGCTTAGTTTGTATTTATATTTGCTGAATTAAATAAATGGATATTTATAAGACATTATCCCTAATGTCTTAGTTGGAATTTACCCTCCTAATATGGGCCTTTTCTAACTGCTGGTTCTAAAGTAGCTCACATTCTAGATTGAATACATTCTATCCCATGCCATTTTGATGATGCCCTTTGATATTTTTTACAGAAAAGGTTTTCATTTTATTTATTTGAAAGGCAGAGTTACAGAGAAGAGGAGGCAGAGGCAGAGCGGGAAATGTCCTCCATCTGCTGGTTCACTCCCCAAATAGCCACAATGGCTGGAGCTGAGCTGATTCAAAGTCAGGAGCCAGGAGCTTCTTCCAGGTCTCCCATGTGGGTACAATGGCCCAAGCACTTGAAACATCTTTCTTGCTTTTCCAGGCCATAGGCAGGGAGCTGGATCAGAAGTGGAGCAGCTGGGACTCCAACAGGCTCCCTTATGGGATGCCTGTGCTGCAGGGGGTGGCTTAACTGGCCATTGCACAGCACTGGTACCTAGCCTTTGCTATTTTGATTCCACTATGGCAGTTGCTGAAGTCTGTACTTACCTTGCTTATTAATTGCTTGCTTGATTATTGTCTGTTTCCTCTTGTAGAATACGAAGTCAGTGAGATCAACTACTGGCTTATTTACCACTGAAACTCCATTGGACAGCACAGTCTTTATAGGCAGTCATCCCCCATAAAAAGTTGTGACACAAATGAGTATACACAAAGAGCACTAGACTAAGATTTCGGAAGGGAAGGAGAAGGGAAGATGAAGGCAGATTTTCACCCTTGACCAAAGTTTAGCCAAACCGAACATAGTGTATTGTTTATACAACTAAGTCTATTTACTGAAAGGCCAAATCACACAGGTTCTTATACTATTGCATATTACCTGGATTTTAATACAGGGAGTAGGACTTGTTCTTTCCCTTTATTTCCTTCTGAGCCAATTTCTAATCCATGACAAATATTCCCTCAATCCATAGTCATGTTGGTGGATTTTTTTCAGTCTTTGATGTGGAAACTTTTCAGTGGTTTTTGGAAATTTAAACAGCTTAGACTAGTCAGACATAGTTTTTCCTCTGCTAAACCATGAATATTTCTTGCTCAATGAGAGTTTTATCTAAGGCTTAGTAATCGTACCTTTACTACTTGCATAAACTTAACTAGAAAGCTGTCCATGTGATCTATGATTGTAGAAAGTTTTTTTTTTTAATGTTGTCTATCATGATACCATGTTTTTGAATGTTTTCTGTGAAATATCTATTATTAAAAGGTATATAAAGTATGAATATACATATTAGTGAATGATTGACTGAAGGTCAAAACAAAAAATATCAACAGTATAGAAGACCTGTCTATCCCTCATACACTCCCAGTTTCTATGCATTTCCTCCTCTACTACAGTGTAGTTTGCACTTATTTGAAATTCATATAATGGAAATCATAAAACATGCATTTCTGTGCCTTGCTTCTTTATTACAACATTATGCCTGTAAGTTCCACGCATTTTGTTATGAGTAGCAATATTTCATTCTCTGTTATTCCTGTTTGTTGTTAAACTGTAGGTTCCACAATTTATCTTTTCATTTCACTATTGATGGACATTGGGATTATTTCCATTGATTTATGAATAATGCTGCAATGAGAATTCTTCTATCTGTTTCTTGAGATACACATGCAAACATTTTTGCTGAAGATAACAGCAGCATAGAAATTGCTATGCTATAGAGTTTGTGCTTGTTCAGTTTCAGTGGATTCTAATAAATTTCCAAATTCATTGTACTAATTTTAAGATTAATCAGTAATGTATGAGATTGCTGATTACTCCACATCCCTGCCATCTTTTGGTACTGAAAGTCCTTTAATTTTAGCCATTCTAGTAATGTGTAGTAGTGTCTCATTTTAATTTTAAATTAATTTTCTAATGACTAGCATTGTTCTACACTTTTTCATATATGTATTGACACTGGATATAAATCTCATGTTCATTTTTCTTTTGGGTTGTGATTTTTTTTTATCTTTTATTTAATGAATATAAATTTCCAAAGTACTACTCATGGGTTACAATGGCTTCCCCCCCATACCGTCCCTCCCACCCACAACCCTCCCCTTTCCCACTCCCTCTCCCCTTCCATTCACATCAAGATTCATTTTCGATTATCTTAATATACAGAAGATCAGCTTAGTATACCTTAAGTAAGGATTTCAACAGTTTGCTCCCACACAGAAACATAAAGTGAAAAATAATAGATGATTTTTTTAAAATGATGATGAAATCAGATCAGACCTATTGTCATGTTTAATCCCAGTGAGAGTCAAGTTGGGAATTGATAATTTCTTTTTTTTTTTTTACAGAAGATCAGTTTAGTGTACATTAAGTAAAGATTTCAATCGTTTGCACCCCCATAGAAACACAAAGTGAAATATACTGTTTGAGTACTCGTTATAGCATTAAGCCTCAGTGTACAGCACATTAAGGACAGAGATCCTACATGAGGAGTAAGTGCACAGTGACTCCTGTTGTTGCCAGCAAACAGGGAAATCTATCAGAAATGGATAGATTCCTGGACACATGCAACCTACCTAAATTGAACCAGGAAGACATAGAAAACCTAAACAGACCCATAACTGAGACAGAAATTGAAACAGTAATAAAGGCCCTCCCAACAAAGAAAAGCCCAGGACCAGATGGATTCACTGCTGAATTCTACCAGACGTTTAAAGAAGAACTAACTCCAATTCTTCTCAAACTATTCAGAACAATCGAAAAAGAGGGAATCCTCCTAAATTCTTTCTATGAAGCCAGCATCACCTTAATCCCTAAGCCAGAGAAAGATGCAGCACTGAAAGAAAATTACAGACCAATATCCCTGATGAACATAAATGCAAAAATCCTCAATAAAATTCTGGCCAATAGAATACAACAACACATCAGGAAAATCATCCACCCAGACCAAGTGGGATTCATCCCTGGTATGCAGGGATGGTTCAACATTCGCAAATCGATCAATGTGATTCACCACATTAACAGACTGCAGAAGAAAAACCATATGGTTATCTCAATTGATGCAGAGAAAGCATTTGATAAAATTCAACACCCTTTCATGATGAAAACTCTAAGCAAATTGGGTATAGAAGGAACATTCCTCAATATAATCAAAGCAATTTATAAAAAACCCACAGCCAGCATCCTATTGAATGGGGAAAGTTGGAAGCATTTCCACTGAAATCTGGCACCAGGCAGGGATGCCCACTCTCACCACTGCTATTTAACATAGTTCTGGAAGTTTTAGCCAGAGCCATCAGACAAGAAAAAGAAATCAAAGGAATACAAATCAAGAAGGAAGAAGTCAAACTATCCCTCTTTGCAGACGATATGATTCTGTACTTAGAGGATCCAAAGAACTCTACTAAGAGACTATTGGAACTCATAGAGGAGTTTGGCAAAGTGGCAGGATATAAAATCAATGCACAAAAATCAACAGCCTTTGTATACACAGACAATGCCATGGCTGAGGAAGAACTTCTAAGATCAATCCCATTCACAATAGCTACAAAAACAATCAAATACCTTGGAATAAACTTAACCAAAGACGTTAAAGATCTCTACGATGAAAATTACAAAACCTTAAAGAAAGAAATAGAAGAGGATACCAAGAAATGGAAAAATCTTCCATGCTCATGGATTGGAAGAATCAACATCATCAAAATGTCCATTCTCCCAAAAGCAATTTATAGATTCAATGCAATCCCAATCAAGATACCAAAGACATTCTTCGCAGATCTAGAAAAAATGATGCTGAAATTCATATGGAGGCACAAGAGACCTCGAATAGCTAAAGCAATCTTGTACAACAAAAACAAAGCCGGAGGCATCACAATACCAGACTTCAGGACATACTACAGGGCAGTTGTAATCAAAACAGCATGGTACTGGTACAGAAACAGATGGATAGACCAATGGAACAGAATTGAAACACCAGAAATCAATCCAAACATCTACAGCCAACTTATATTTGATCAAGGATCTAAAACTAATTCCTGGAGCAAGGACAGTCTATTCAATAAATGGTGCTGGGAAAACTGGATTTCCACGTGCAGAAGCATGAAGCAAGACCCCTACCTTACACCTTACACAAAAATCCACTCAATGTGGATTAAAGACCTAAATCTACGTCCTGACACCATTAAGTTATTAGAGAACATTGGAGAAACCCTTCAAGATATTGGCACAGGCAAAGAATTTCTGGAAAAGACCCGGGAGGCACAGACAGTCAAAGCCAAAATCAACTATTGGGATTGCATCAAATTGAGAAGTTTCTGTACTGCAAAAGAAACAGTCAGGAGAGTGAAGAGACAACCGACAGAATGGGAAAAAATATTTGCAAACTATGCAACAGATAAAGGGTTAATAACCACAATCTACAAAGAGATCAAGAAACTCCACAAAAACAAAACCAACAACCCACTTAAGAGATGGGCCAAGGACCTCAATAGACATTTTTCAAAAGAGGAAATCCAAATGGCCAACAGGCACATGAAAAAATGTTCAAGGTCACTAGCAATCAGGGAAATGCAAATCAAAAGCACAATGAGGTTTCACCTCACCCTGGTTAGAATGGCTCACATACAGAAATCTACCAACAACAGATGCTGGCGAGGATGTGGGGAAAAAGGGACACTAACCCACTGTTGGTGGGAATGCAAACTGGTCAAGCCACTATGGAAATCAGTCTGGAGATTCCTCAGAAACCTGAATATAAACCTACTGTTCGACCCAGCCATCCCACTCCTTGGAATTTACCCAAAGGAGTTTAAATTGATAAACAAAAAAGGGGTCTGCACCCTAATGTTTATTGGGTTGTGATTTTTATATTTGCACATAAATAAGTTCTTTATCAGTTAGCAAGTATATTTGCTCATTCCTCATTTTGTGAGTTGTTTTTAACCTTTCTTCAGATCATCTTTTGATAATCACAGTTTCTACATATTACAGTGATTTAACTTGTCATTTCCTCCCTAAGCTCAGAAACTTTTGCCTCATATTTAACAAATATCTCTTTCAAGGTTGTGAGTGTATGATTTATTTATATTTTTAAACTGTATTATTTTGTTTTTAATATTTAAATCTACACTCCTTCTAGAAACTTTTGTGTTTGTGATGTGGGCTAAGAGTCAAGACTCAATATTTTCCATATGGGTATCCACTTGAACTCACTATTTATGAAAAAGTCTATCACTTCCTCGTTGTGTTATAGGACTGTTTTGACATAAATAAAATGAATGTATCTATGGTTTGTCCATTCTCTTATTGGCTTTTAAATACTTTTTAAGAAAAGTATTTAAATTATATAAGTTTCATGTATTTAATATATACATATTTAGAAACATAGTGATACCTCCCCTCCCCACCCTCCCTCCTGCCCATGTTCCAACCCTTCTTTCTCCTTCCTTTCACATTCTCACTCTTAATTTTTACAAAGGTCTGTTTTCAGTATAGTAAATTATCATATAGTCAACCCTACACTAAGTAAAAGAGTTAAACAAATAGTATGAAAAAAAACAACACTGTTATTCAATGGAAGGGACAAGGGCTATAAACAATCATCAACTCTCAAAATGTCCATTTCACTCCAATACATTACATTTCAGATACTCTGTTAGTTACCTTGGATCAGGGAAAACATATGATATTTGTCTTTTGGAGACTGGCTTATCTCACTAATTATAATGGGTTCCATTTGTATCCATCTTGCTATAAAAGATAGGATTTCATTTTTAACAGCTGAGTAATATTCCATTGTATATATATGCCATAATTTCTTTATCCAGTCAACAGTTGATGGACATCTGGGTTGATTCCATGTCTTACTATTATCAATTGTGCTGCAATGAATAGATAATACTTTCAGATGCTGATTTCTTTTGGTTTGGGTAAATTCCCAGGAACGCGATGGCTGGACCAGATCATATCTGGTCTATACTCAGATTTCTGAGTATAGCCACTGTCTTCCACAGTGGCTGCGCCAGTTTACATTCCCACCAACAGTGAATCTGGATACCTTTTCCCCACATCCTTGCCAGCATTTGTTGTTTGTTGATTTGTCATACTAACTGGGATGAGGTGAAACTTCATTGTGATTCTGTGTTTGCATTTTCCTGATGGCTAGTGATCCTGAGCATTTTTTCATGTGTATGTTGGCCATTCAAATTTCCTATCTTGAAGAATGCCTGTTTAAATCCTTTGCCAATTTATAAACTGGATTGTTTGTTTTGTTGTTGTTGAATTTCTTGAGCTCTTTATAGATTCTGGATGTTGACCCTTTATCAGTTGCATAGTTTGCCAATATTTTCTCCCATTCTGTGAGTTGCCTCATCACTTTGCTGAGTGTTTCTTTTGCAATCTCAGCTTAATGTAATCTGATTTTTCAATTTTGGCTTTGCCTGTGCTTCTGGAGTCTTTTCCAAGAATTCTTTGCCCATGCCAATATCTTGCAGAGTTTCCACAATGTCCTCTAGTAATTGGATGATATTGGTTCATAGATTTAGGTCTTTTTTGAGTTTTGAGTGGATTTTTGTGTAAGGTATAAGGTATGGTTCTAGTTTCATACTTCTGCATGTGAAAATCCAGTTTCTCTGTCACCATTTGTTGAAGAGACTGTCCTTGCTCCAGGGATTGATTTTAGCTCCTTTTTCAAGGATAAATTTGTTGTAGATGCACAGATTGATTTCTAGAATTTCTATTCTGTTTTCATGCCAGTACCAGGCTGTTTTGATTATAACTGCCTTGCAATATGTTTTGAAATCTGGTACGGTATGGTGATGCCACTAGCTTTGTTTTTGTTGTATGAGATTGGCTCTTTTGATAGTATCCCATAAATCCCCAACACTGTTTTTAAGTTTTCTAATTTCTTCTTGTAGTTTTTTTTGTCTGACTGAAAGGTTTCCAAAGATTTGTCTTTTAGCTTGGATATTCTCTCTTCTGCCTCATCAAATCTGCTGTTAAGGCTTTCGACTGCATTTTTTTTATTTGACCTATTGAATTCTTCATTTCTAATAGTTCATTTTGATTTATCTTTAAAGTCTCAATTTCCAGTCCACTTCTGATCCAGCTATTGATTGCTAATAAGCCTGGCAAAGTAGCACAGGATGCTTCAAATGCCGCCACCCATGTGGGAGACACAAAGGCAGCTCCTGGATCCTGGCTTTGACCATTGCAGCCGTTTGTAGGAGTGAACCAGTAGACGGAAGATATTCTTCCTCCCTCTCTCGTTCTCTCTCTGTAACAATGACTTGCAAAAAATAAAATATTTGAAACAATTTTTATTAAGATTGAGAATATTATATGTGGAAACATTGCACATATTTTGTAGATTTATTACAAATATTTGATATTTTTTATGCTAAAGTGAAAAACATCTTCAACTTTTTTTCTTGGTTGCTGTTGCCTAAAAGTAAACATAACTGCTTTCTGGTGACTAAAAACTGTGATATATATATAGTGATATATATATATATATATATATATAGTGATATATACATAGTGATTTATACATATCACAATGGGAAGTTATTCAGCCATAAAAAAGAATGAAATCCTTTCATTTGCAGCAAAATGGATGGAAATGGAGGACATCGTGTTATGTGAAATAGACCTGATACAAAAAGACATATCCTGAGTGTTCTTTCTCATGTAGAAGCTAACAAAAACCTCAATCTGAACACAGAATTGTGATTAGAGGATGCTGGCTTGGGGAAGATTGAGGGAGTTTGGATAAGTGGCACCAAACCAGAGTTGGATTGAAGAAATAAGCTCCTAGTATAACACAGTTCACAGTGACCTGTTGTGTATTTTATGAACAAATTGAATAAAGTAGGCTCTTAGGCTGCAATCATAAACTAAGGAGAGATAGGGATTATCCTGATTTGATGGGTACAAATTACAAGGTTGTATTGAAATGTCACACTATTGCCCACAAATATGTATAATTACTGCTAATAAAAATTCTTTAATAGCCTACTTTTTTCAAGTTTTAATGGTAGTTAACTGTGGATTGTGTCGCTAATAAAAGTAATGTGAATATTTTGAAGATAAAAATCAATTGTTTGTGATCTTCTTTGTAAATAATCCACTGATTCATTTATTCAACCTTTAACAAATGTATTTCATTTACTAGGGACCATGAGAAATACTGGGGACATAAAATTGATCTCTAAATACAATAATATATTAATTCATATATATATTAATTTGTATATATACACACATATGCACATATACGCATTTACATATGTGTTAACATAATTATACTCTAATTAAAAAGTTTGTAAATTGTTTTATCTTATGTAAAAACCTAACCCCTAGGGCAATCTTGTGAATTTAATCTTATTAATACTCCATAGTGAGAACAGAGACTCTGACAGGATAGATAACTTCAGTCACTTAATTTCTAATCATAGCTCTGGTATTTAAACACAGATCTATGAGCTCTGAATCAGAAGCACATTGCTGTATCCTACATTTACCCTGACATTGACCATTTCCTGGTCTATGAAGTGCAAGGTTCCCTTTGCTAACATTCTCATGAATAGAGGCCATGGATGCAATGAGCATGAATTCCCCTGAGAAATAAACTCCATGAGGGCAAGTATTTTAAGCTTTTATGTTCACTAGTAAATATCTGTTATTAGAATAATGCCTGCATCATAGTTAGCAATAAATAATTATTTATTTGATGAATAAAAATGAAGAAGCTAACTTTACTAGGAAGTATACAAAGATGAAGGGATTCTTTGGCATTACTGATTTATAGATTTAATTTAAACATTAAATTCTGTCTAAGAATTAGAAAAATATGTGGTGGTTGGTATGGCAAGAAATTGACCCTTGGCCGGCACTGCGGCTCACTAGGCTAATCCTCCACCTTGCGGCGCCGGCACACCGGGTTCTAGTCCCGGTCGGGGCGATGGTTTCTGTCCCGGTTGCCCCTCTTCCAGGCCAGCTCTCTGCTGTGGCCTGGGAGTACAGTGGAGGATGGCCCAAGTACTTGGGCCCTGCACCCCATGGGAGACCAGGAGAAGCACCTGGCTCCTGCCATCGGATCAGCACGGTGCGCCGGCCACAGCACGCCGGCCGCGGCGGCCATTGGAGGGTGAACCAATGGCAAAAAGGAAGACCTTTCTCTCTGTCTCTCTCTCTCACTGTCCTCTCTGCCTGTCAAAAAATAAAAATAAATAAAAAATAAAAAAAAGAAATTGACCCTGCACAACTGAAATAATTACAGGCATGTCTTTGATATTTAATGGTTACAATTGCTTTTCTAGATTGTTTTTCTCCTGCTTCCAAGCTAGCATGTGAGTCATCTCATGATAAAGCAATAGAAACACATTTTAGCTTGTAGATAAAGATCTCCAAATAATCATAACAGTTTTCCAAAGCAAAAATGAATCATTTTGTCATAAACTCATGTAGAAAATTTGATGCAACTTTATATTCATAGATAATTGACAGTTAGAGGCCCGTCAATTTACTTCTTTGACTCAATAAGTTTAAGAAGCATACAAATTTATTTATCTTGGTTGAAAGGCCTGTTGGGTTATATTCTCATTATTACTTCATGAAAACTTTATTAAAACCTTGTGGTTGGAATTATTGTTTGAAGAAATGGAGTCATTTTATGCATACATTTTAATTTCTTCTATTTGTGACAAAGTATAAAAATAGTCACTGTATATTTAATTCAGCTCTATCACAGTAGATAATTGAATCACAGAAATGGGAAATTTTTCATATATACATAATGTTTTTCAGTTTCTTATAATTTCATTGGGTTGTTTATCTCTTCTCTAGAAATTCTAAGTTGTCTTAATCATTGTAACTTTTACCTTTTTATTTTTTTTTATTTTTTTATTTTTTTATTTTTTGACAGGCAGAGTGGACAGTGAGAGAGAGAGAGACAGAGAGAAAGGTCTTCCTTTGCCGTTGGTTCACCCTCCAATGGCCGCCGCGGCTGGCGCGCTGCGGCCGACGCAACGCGCTGATCCGATGGCAGGAGCCAGGAGCCAGGTGCTTTTCCTGGTCTCCCATGGGGTGCAGGGCCCAAGCACCTGGGCCATCCTCCACTGCACTCCCTGGCCACAGCAGAGAGCTGGCCTGGAAGAGGGGCAACCGGGACAGAATCCGGTGCCCCGACCGGGACTAGAACCCGGTGTGCCGGCGCCGCAAGGCGGAGGATTAGCCTAGTGAGCCGCGGCGCCGGCCAACTTTTAGCTTTTTAAAAAAATGAGGCTAAATTCACATAACATAAAATTAAGTTTTATAGTGTGAAATTCAGTGTTACTAGTACATCTCCAATGGAGCCATCATCTCTACCTAACTGCAAGCCATTTTTAACACCCAAAAGAGAACTCCATACCCATGAAGCAGACAATTTCTATTTCTCCCTCAAAAAACTCGGTAACCATCAATTCCTTTTTTTAAAAAGATTTATTTTATTTATTTAAATAGCACAGTTACAGAGAGGGGGGGGAGAGAAAGAGAGAGAGAGATCTTCCATCCACTGGTTCACTTCCCAAATGGTCGCAACAATCAGGGCTGGACTAGACCAAAGTCAGGAGACATGAGCTTCATCCAGATCTCCCATGTGGGTGCAAGGACTTAGACCATCTTTTATTGCTTTCTCAGGTGCATTAGTAGCTAACTGGAACAATAGTAGAGCAGCCAGGACTTGAACCTGAACCAATATGGGATGCCAATATTGCAGGTGGTGATTTACCACCACAATGCCAGCCCCCATCAATTCTTTTTGTCTCTATGGATTTACCTCTTCTGAATATTTCATATAAATAGAATTATACATGTGACTTCTTGTCTGGCTTCTTTTACTTAGCATGTTGTTTTGAAGATTCATTATATTTAATATGGAGTAATACTTCATTTTTATTGTTGAATAATATTCCATTGTATGTTATAGCACAGCTTGTTTATCTATTCATCTATTGATATACATTTGAATTATTTCCACATTTTAGCTGCTGTTAAATGCTGTCGAGAGTTCTTTGAAGAGTGTTATTTAAAGAATAAGTTTTTTTTTTTTTTTTTTTTTTTGACAGGCAGAGTGGACAGTGAGAGAGAGAGACAGAGAGAAAGGTCTTCCTTTTTGCCATTGGTTCACCCTCCAATGGCCGCCGCGGCCAGCGCGCTGCGGCCGGTGCACCGTGCTGATCCGATGGCAGGAGCCAGGTACTTATCCTGGTCTCCCATGGGGTACAGGGCCCAAGCACTTGGACCATCCTCCACTGCACTCCCAGGCCACAGCAGAGAGCTGGCCTGGAAGAGGGGCAACCGGGACAGAAACCATCGCCCCGACCGGGACTAGAACCCGGTGTGCCGGCGCCGCAAGGCGGAGGATTAGCCTAGTGAGCCGTGGCGCCGGCTAAAGAATAAGTTTTTTTAGAGATTACATTATGCCTAATCTTTTATTTATTACATCATTCTCAGCATTGATTAAATGCATTCTTTGCAGTCTTGTGAAGTTATTCCCTAAAAGTGGTATTCTAATATTAGTAATCTGAAATCATTGTATAATTATTTATGTCTACCCAAAAATCTGTCTCCTAGTTCTTTTAAAATAACATTAAAGAGAGATTAGAAGATGGAAGAATAGGGAAGGAGCTCACTGCTCTAAGCTAGGGGAAGATAGTTTTAAAAAAATTGGAGAGAGTACAATCTCAGGGAAGAGTTAGGGAGAAGTAGAAACTACATGGAAGGAAGAGGGATGCTTTGGCTCTACTTGGAGTGTGTGGGTTTGCAGCATGAGCACAAACACAACACAGTACCCAAGCAGCTAAGAGCCTCAGCACCAGCTTTAGAGAGTAAGGTGAGACCAGACTGCCCCAGCCCAAGCCACTGGTGATATAGCTGTGGATAGATCCTAGTATAAATCTTAACTGGAGCCCTGTGGGGGCAAGGCACCTGCCAACCTATAGGAAAAATGGAGCACATTTCTTACTCCTTGGCCCCCTGACAATGGCACCCTGTAATCAGCTGAGAGAAGGAGGGTGCCATTTTGAACATGGGTAACAACTGTTCCACCTTTTGTCTGGATACACACAAATTTCCAAGAGGAGATGCATGAGTCTGGGTGAGAGAATTAACAGGGGTCTGTGCATCCATATAGGACTGTAAGGTGCCCCTACTCTCCCAACACATCACAGACTCTGGGGCTCAACCTGCCTAGGTAGGCAGGGCACAGATAGGCAGCTAGTTCTGGGAGGGTCTTCACTTCTCTGTAGACAGGACAGACTGGCAGAGCAGAGTGGATCCTCAGCGTGGCTGTAGGAGCCTTGAGTGCTAGGACTGTGGAAAGCTTGTGATTGAAAGGAAGGGTACAGGGTGTGGCTGGGTCCCTGGGCAATCGCTGTGAGCAGCTCCACATGCTCAGTGCTCCTGGATTGCCTGGGGTGGGTCATTGATGTGGTGTCCATGCTCACATTGACTGCATGGATCATTTGTATGGTCCTTGTGGCAATGCAGATGAATACTGCACCCACTAGGGCTAGCTCCTGGGTATTAATCTCCTTGGAAAAGAGAAGATAAGGGTGAGGCTACACCAACAGAGCTAATCAAATCCTCCCCTCTGATAAAAAAATACCACATTCAAGTTGGGTGTCACCCTGGGTACACCTCCCACCTGGTAGCACTGAGCAGAGCTTGCTGGATACACCCATCATGTGTCTTTGGGTATTCACTAAAAGAACAGATGCTCCACTAAGCCACAGAGGAAGAGTCCAAAGATAAAAGCTGTAAGAGGAAAAAAGAAAACAAGAAGTATATCCACAAATGCCTTAAAATAAATGTAGAAACTCAACAAACAAGAATAAGGAAGACAATATGAGGCCATCAAAGGAAAACAGCAACACTTCAATATTGGAATGTGAAGATGAAGAGATTGATTAAATGGCTGGAAAGGAATTTAAAAAATTAATTGTAGGAATACTCACAAGCAATCAGAAGCATATCCACAAATTCAAGAAATCCATATATGATATGAATGAAAAATTTTTCTGATTAAATTAATATTTTAAAGAGAAATAAGAATGATTTAAAGAGAAATCAAAAAAAGAGAAATGAATAATTTAATAGATCAAATAAAAAATGTGGTGGAAAGCCTTAAAATAGACCCAGTGAGGCAGAAGAAAGAATATCCAAGTTAGAAGAAAAATCCCTGGAAATTTTACATCCATACCAAAAAAAAAAAAAAAAAAGGAAAAAATTAGAAATTAGAAAACTAAAAAACATTGTTGGAAATTTATGGAATGCTATTAAATGGCCCAACATACAGGTCTTAGGATTTCATGAAGGCATGAAAAGAGCAAATGGATTAGAAGGCCTACTTAGTGAAATAATTACACAGAACTTCCCCAATATGGAACAGCAAGGCATGTACAAGTACGGGAAGCACAAAGAACTCCTAATAAACATGATCAGAAAAGGTCTTCATCACAATACATTATAGTCAAACTTTCCACAGTAAAACATAAGGAAAAGATTCTAAAATGTACATGAGAAAACTGCTAAATTACTTTCAGAGGATCTGCTATTAGACTCACAGCTGACTTCTCATCAGAAACCTTACAGACTAGGAAAGAATTGTGAGACATAGTCCAAGTCTTAAGAGAAAAACCTGTCAACCAAAATACTGTACCCTGCAAAGTTCTCTCTTATGAATGAAGGTAAAATAAAAACCTTCCTTATGTTCAACAGGGATCACATTTCAGTTAATTTTCAACACTTAAGAATAACTGCGCATCAATTACAGATCTAAACCAGTCATATTAAGTAGAACAGATAAAAAAACTACTAAGAGGGATAATGTATTAAGTTGTTCATTAACAGTCAGGGCTATGCTGATCAAGCCACCGTTTCCCATAGTGTCCACCTCACTCCAACAGGTTTCCCTCTTGGTGTTCAGTCAGTCGTCACCGATCAGGGAGAACATATGGTATTTGTCCCTTTGGGACTGGCTTATTTCACTCAGCATGATGTGTTCCAGATTCCTCCATTTTGTTGCAAATGACTGGATTTCGTTGTTTCTTACTGCGGTATAGTATTCTAAAGAGTACATATCCCATAATTTCTTTATCCAATCTATCGTTGATGGGCATTTAGGTTGGTTCCAGGTCTTAGCTATTGTGAATTGAGCTGCAATAAACATTAGGGTGCAGACCTCTTTTTTGTTTGCCAATTTAAATTCCTTTGGGTAAATTCCAAGGAGTGGGATGGCTGGGTCGAACAGTAGGGTTATATTCAGGTTTCTGAGGAATCTCCAGACTGACTTCCATAGTGGCTTGACCAGTTTGCATTCCCACCAACAGTGGGTTAGTGTCCCTTTTTCCCCACATCCTCGCCAGCATCTGTTGTTGGTAGATTTCTGCATGTGAGCCATTCTAACCGGGGTGAGGTGAAACCTCATTGTGGTTTTGATTTGCATTTCTCTGATTGCTAATGACCTTGAACATTTTTTCATGTGCCTGTTGGCCATTTGGATGTCCTCTTTTGAAAAATGTCTATTGAGGTCCTTGGCCCATCTCTTAAGTGGGTTGTTTGTTTTGTTTTTGTGGAGTTTCTTGATCTCTTTGTAGATTGTGGTTATTAACCCTTTATCTGTTGCATAGTTTGCAAATATTTTTTCCCATTCTGTCGGTTGTCTCTTCACTCTCCTGACTGTTTCTTTTGCAGTACAGAAACTTCTCAATTTGATGCAATCCCAATAGTTGATTTTGGCTTTGGGAATGGGAGAGGGAAGAGATGTATAATTTGGGACATGCTCAGGCTGACTTGCCCCAAGTGGTGGAGTTGGAAGCATACCAGGGGATTCCAATTCAATCCCATCAAGGTGGCATGTACCAATGCCATCTCACTGTTCCAGGTGATCAGTTTCAGTTCACAGTTGGTCATGGTGGAGGGACTGGGAGTCAAAGGGAGCACACAGACAAGTCTAGTACCTGCTAACGCTAACCGATGGAGTAAATAAAGGGGAGAGTGATCCAACATGGGAAGTGAGATACTCAGCAGACTCATAGAATGGCAGATGTCCTAAATAGCACTCTGGCCTCAGAATCAGCCTTAAAGGCATTCGGAGCTGGCTGAAAAGCTCATGAGAGTATTTTAGGCATGGAAAGCCAAGACACTCTGGCAAAAGATCTCTGCGAGTGAGATCCCAGTGGAAAGAACAGGTCATCAAAGAAGGAGGTACCTTTCTCTGAAGGGAGGAGAGAACCTCCACTTTGACTATGACCTTGTCTAAACAAGATAAGAATCGGAGAACTCAGAGGGCTTCCATAGCCTTGGAAACTCATGACTGGAGCATAGGGAGATTACTGATGCCATAGACAGGAGTGTCAATTGGTAAAGTCAACAACAGGAGTCACTGTGCACTTACTCCTCATGTAGGATCTCTGTCCTTAATGTGCTGTACATTGAGATTTAATGCTATAACGAGTACTCAAACAATATATTTCACTTTGTGTTTCTATGGGGGTACAAACTGTTGAAATCTTTACTTAATGCATACTAAACTGATCTTCTGTAAAAAAAAAAAAAAGAAAAAAAGAAATTATCAATTCCCAACTTGACTCTCACTGGGATTAAACATGACAATAGGTCTGATCTGATTTCATCATCATTTTAAAAAAATCATCTATTATTTTTCACTTAATGTTTCTGTGTGAGAGCAAACTGTTGAAATCCTTACTTAATGTATACTAAGCTGATCTTCTGTATATTAAGATAATCAAAAATGAATCTTGATGTGAATGGAAGGGGAGAGGGAGCGGGAAAGGGGAGGGTTGTGGGTGGGAGGGACAGTATGGGGGGGAAGCCATTGTAATCCATAAGTCGTACTTTGGAAATTTATATGCATTAAATAAAAGTTTAAAAAAATATTTGAAAATTAAAAAAAAAAAACCTTCCTTAATAAACAGAAATTAAAAGAATTTGTCACCACTATCCAGCCTTACAACAGAAACAACAGATACTCTGTGTTACACACAGAAGCATAGTCATCACTGTGAAAGAATGAAAAAGCAAAAAAACTACCAGTGAAAGTGCAAAGGAAATTCAATGTAAACAACAAAAATTTACAAAGAAACCAATCTAACTAAAGAAAGAAAAGACGCAAATCAATAAAATCACAGAAGAAAAAGGAAACGTAATAACAGACACAACAACAACAAAAGAATCGTCAGAAATTACTACAAGGACTTGTATTCCAGCAAACAGGGAAATCTATCAGAAATGGATAGATTCCTGGACACATGCAACCTACCTAAATTGAACCAGGAAGACATAGAAAACCTAAACAGACCCATAACTGAGACAGAAATTGAAACAGTAATAAAGGCCCTCCCAACAAAGAAAAGCCCAGGACCAGATGGATTCACTGCTGAATTCTACCAGACATTTAAAGAAGAACTAACTCCAATTCTTCTCAAACTATTCAGAACAATCAAAAAAGAGGGAATCCTCCCAAATTCTTTTTATGAAACCAGCATCACCTTAATTCCTAAGCCAGAAAAAGATGCAGCATTGAAAGAGAATTACAGACCAATATCCCTGATGAACATAGATGCAAAAATCCTCAATAAAATTCTCGCCAATAGAATGCAACAACACATCAGAAAGATCATCCACCCAGACCAAGTGGGATTTATCCCTGGTATGCAGGGATGGTTCAATGTTTGCAAAACAATCAACGTGATACACCACATTAACAGACTGCAGAAGAAAAACCATATGATTATCTCAATAGACACAAAGAAGCATTTGATAAAATACAACACACCCTTTCATGATGAAAACTCTAAGCAAACTGGGTATGGAAGGAACATTCCTCAATACAATCAAAGCAATCTATGAAAAACCCACGGCCAACATCCTATTGAATGGGGAAAAGTTGGAAGCATTTCCACTGAGATCTGGTACCAGACAGGGATGCCCACTCTCACCACTGCTATTCAATATAGTTCTCGAAGTTTTAGCCAGAGCCATCAGGCAAGAAAAAGAAATTAAAGGGATACAAATTGGGAAGGAAGAACTCAAACTATCCCTCTTTGCAGAGGATATGATTCTTTATTTAGGGGATCCAAAGAACTCTACTAAGAGACTATTGGAACTCATAGAAGAGTTTGGCAAAGTAGCAGGATATAAAATCAATGCACAAAAATCAACAGCCTTTGTATACACAGGCAATGCCACCGCTAAGGAAGAACTTCTAAGATAAATCCCATTCATAATAGCTGCAAAAACAATCAAATACCTTGGAATAAACTTAACCAAGGACGTTAAAGATCTCTATGATGAGAATTACAAAACCTTAAAGAAAGAAATAGAAGAGGATACCAAGAAAGGGAAAAATATTCCATGCTCATGGATTGGAAGAATCAATATCATCAAAATGTCCATTCTCCCAAAAGAAATTTACAGATTCAATGCAATATCAATCAAAATACTGAAGACCTTCTTCTCAGATCTGGAAAAAATGGTGCTGAAATTTATATGGAGGCACAAGAGACCTCGAATAGCTAAAGCAATCTTGTACAACAAAAACAAAGCCAGAGGCATCACAATACCAGATTTCAGGACATACTACAAGGCAGTTGTAAACAAAACAGCGTGGTACTGGTACAGAAACAGATGGATAGACCAATGGAACAGAATAGAAACACTAGAAATCAACCCAAACATCTACAGCCAACTTATATTTGATCAAGGATCTAAAACCAACCCTGGGAGTAAGGACAATCTATTCAATAAATGGTGCTGAGAAAATTGAATTTCCATGTGCAGAATCGTGAAGCAAGACCCCTACCTTTCACCTTACACAAAAATTCACTCAACATGGATTAAAGACTTAAATCTATGACCTGACACCATCAAATTAATAGAGAGCATTGGAGAAACCCTGCAAGATATAGGTACTGGCAAAGACTTCCAGAAAAGACCCTGGAGGTGCAGGCAGTTAAAGCCAAAATTAACTGTTCGGATTGCATCAAATTGAGAAGTTTCTGTACTACAAAAGAAACAGTCGGTAGAGTGAAGAGGCAACCAACAGAATGGGAAAAAATATTTGCAAACTACGCAACTGATAAAGGTTTGATAGCCAGAATCTACAAAGAAATCAAGAAACTCCACAACATCAAAACAAGCAACCCACTTAAGAGATGGGCCAAGAACCTCAATAGACATTTTTCAAAAGAGGACATCCAAATGGCCAACAGGCACATGAAGAAATGTTCAAGATGACTAGCAATCAGGGAAATGCAAATCAAAAGCACAATGAGGTTTCACCTCACCCCGGTTAGAATGGCTCACATACAGAAATCTACCAACAACAGATGCTGGAGAGGATTTGGGGGAAAAGGGACACTAACCCACTGTTGGTGGGAATGCAAACTGGTTAAGCCACTGTGCAAGTCCATTTGGAGATTCCTCAGAAACCTGAATATAACCCTACCATACAACCCAGCCATCCCACTCCTTGGAATTTACTCAAAGGAAATTAAATTGGCAAACAAAAAAGCTGTCTGCACATTAATGTTTATTGCAGCTCAATTCACAATAGCTAAGACCTGGAACCAACCCAAATGCCCATCAACAAAATGGAGGAATCTGGGAAACATTATCCTGAGTGAATTAAGCCAGTCCCAAAGGGACAAATACCATATGTTCTCCCTGATCGGCGACAACTAACTGAGCCCCAAAGGGGAAACCTGTTGAAGTGAAATGGACACTATGAGAAACAGTGACTTGATCAGCTCTTGTGCTGACTGTTGATGTACAATGTAATACTTTATCCATTTTAGTATTTTTTCTTTTTTTTTTTTTTGTTCTAGTACTATTGGTTGAACTCTGTAATTAACACACAATTATTCTTAGGTGTTTAAATTTTAACTGAAAGTGATTCCTGTTAAATATAAGAGTGGGAATAAGAGAGGGAGGAGATGTACAATTTGGGACATGTTCAAGCTGACTTGCCCCAAATGGGAGAGTTAGAATCATGCCAGGGGATCCCAATACAATCCCATCAAGGTGGAATGTACCATTGCCATCTCACTAGTCCAAGTGATCAATTTCAGTTCACAATTGATCACACTGATAGTTCTAAGAGTCCAAGGGATCACACAAACAAGACTAGTGTCTGCTAATACTAACTGATAGAATCCAAAAGGAAGAGAATGATCCATCATGGGAAGCGGGATACACAGCAGACCCATAGAATGGCAGATGTCCTAAATAGCACTCTGGCCTCAGAATCAGCCCTTAAGGCACTCGGATATGGCTGAAGAGCCCATGAGAGTATTTTAGGCATGGAAAGCCAAGAAACCTTGGGGAAAAAAAAAAAGAAGACCTAAATGGAAGATATCTGCGAGTGAGATCCCAGTGGAAAGAACGGGGCCATCAAAGAAGGAGGTACCTTTCTCTGAAGAGAGGAGAGAACTTCCACTTTAATTATGGCATTGTCTAAGTAAGATCAGAGTTTGGGAACTCGAGAGGCTTCCATAGCCTTGGCAACTCATGACTAGAGCCTAGGGAGATTACTGATGCCATAAAGAAGATTGTCAAATTGTTAAGTCAACAGCAGGAGTCACTGTGTACTTTCTTCTCATGTGAGATTTGTCCTTAGTGTGTTGTCCAATGTGAAGTAATGCTATAACTAGTACTAAACAGTATTTTACACTTTGTGTTTCTGTGTGGGTGCAAACTGATGAAATCTTTACTTAGTATATACTGAATCGATCTTCTGAATATAAAGATAATTGAAAATGAATCTTGATGTGAATGGAATGGGAGAGGGAGCAGGAGATGGGCGGGGTGGGAGTATGAGGGAAATTATAGAGTGGGAAACCATTGTAATCCCTTAACTGTACTTTGGACATTTATATTTACTAAATAAATAAATAAATAAATATGGGGATTTAAAATTTAACTCAAAAAGTGGAAAAAAAAGAAATGGAAATGTATTGTCCACTCACTAATATATTCAGTACTAAATGGCTTAATTTTCAAATTTATTCAGACAATAGTAATATTAATAAAAACAGTTTGCCTAGTGAAATAAAAAAGAAACCAATTTTACAAAAATGAAAATTTTAATTTTTAAAAATGAAGTAAAAATTAATTTTTTATTTTACAAACAACAATGAAAATACAAGTTGTTACTTATCACTAAAAACTTTGAATAGAAATGGCCTCAACTCTGCAGTTAAAAAAATACATTAACCAAGGATGTAAAAATCTCTTTAATGAAAATTACTAAACATTATTGAAAGAAAAAGAACAAGGTATATAAAATTTTAAATTTACATTGCCATACAAAGTCTTAATATTTTTTCACCTGGAGCCTACTGGAAGTTTCTCCCCCTCAGATTATTCCCTGTATTGAAATAGGCAACATTTTTAAATTATCTTTTTGTTTGCCCTGATAATTTTAAACTCTTTGCTTGAGGATTTAAATTTTAGTTCTGCAAAAAGAGAGGGAGCAAGGAAGAGGGAATTATCTCAGTTGTTAGTGCAGAAAGGGTACCTTATTGTACTTCTCTGAAATTGAATGTAAGCTTATAAACCAACACCATTTTTCTGCACTTGACTTAGAATGTATCATATTCTGTAAGTCTTAATTAGTATTATTTAACTAGGTCATTTCATCATAAATCTTATATCTGAGGCAGTTCCCCAAAAAGAGTTTTAAATGGACATAGCCATGCAATAAAACCATCTTTTCTTAGATGAACTTACAATCTTCTTGGCTGTTGATAGCAGTAGTTAAAGTGCAAAAACTCCCTTTACTTTCTTTCTTTGGGATTTAATGACCATGCAGGTGTCTCTCTGCCCAGTCTGTACTCTCAAAAGTGTTATTAGTTCAACCTCACAAGGGACAAAACATTTCATATGTGGAACAGACCTGCTTTTATACTGTTAAATGAGTTTTCTAGGATTCCTAACAGACCAGGTTTATGTAAAGGTGGACACCTACGCTGTGTAAGAATATTAGCATCAGGGGACTCAAAAGAACCATTGTTAGGAACTTATTTTTAGAGATTAATTTTTTGCTGTACTTCACTACAAAGGTCTTTGCTTTGTGGCCACTACCATTCTAATCAGTATGTATTTGTATTCTGACTTATAGGTGAGTTCTAAGTTGTATGCCAACATCCAATGACTAATACTAAAATCATTTTCAGTACAACCAATTGGAAAACGTTATTTCCTTTACCCTTAGAGTATGTTACATTAGGACTATCTTTGCGAAAATGAAATTATACTAGTAATTAGTCATTCAGTGCATTTGTGCATTCAGTAGTATTTATTTATGCTCTCACATTAGAAATTGTCTAATATCTTTGCTTGACATAAATAAATGCAATGTCTGTGGCCTTGTTGTAGGGATGGCAGGCATGAGAGGCATAGTAGACACCTACCCAGAGGGAAGAGTCTGATACATGATATTGGTTTCTAAAAAGAGAAAAATCATTGTGGATAAATTCCCTTCACCCTAATGCTACGAATGTGCCATAAGATAAAGAGATTTGCCCAAGGTCACACACACACCCAATGACAACATTAGCAGAAGTATCTTGTCTACAGGTACCAAAGCAATGCTTCTTTCTACCCTATCTTTGGTATTACATTGAAAAGAATTTCATAAAGGGATGACAGTAGTGAATATCTATCTCATTATGATTCTACTCACCATGGAATTTGACTCCATCAAATTAAAAAAGACTCTTACTTGTTTTAATGTTAAAAGTAATACAAACAGTGGTTCTTGAATCCATGAATATTTTCTCATGATCAAGTTTTTACTATCAAAGAATTAGAGGAAGAAGGGAAGAAAATATGCAATCACTTTTTTTTTAAACTTTTATTTAATGCATATAAATTTCCAAATTACGACTTATGGATTACAATGGCTTCCCCCCCACACCGTCCCTCCCACCCACAACCCTCCCCTTTCCCACTCCCTCTCCCCTTCCATTCACATCAAGATTCATTTTCGATTATCTTAATATACAGAAGATCAGCTTAGTATACATTAAGTATGGATTTCAACAGTTTGCAATATGCAATCACTTTTATAATGTAAGTAGTGATAACAGGTTGACAAAAATTTTTCTTGGACTTCATTTAAATATTGCTACAATAGATGAAATATAAAATACAAGAGGAGTGGAATAAACCATCTGGTTTGAAAGCTAGAGGAGGAAGATACTTGGAAGCTTATACATTAAATGAAAATATTTATCCTTGGAGAATTTGATTTCTGCCTACATGGTGGTAGAAAATTAATTTCTTGGCTGGTGCCTAACTCATATTTTGAATTGAAAGCTATACATCTGGCATTTGAAAGAAGTCTTTAAAATGCATCACACAGATAAGCCTACTTAAATATAGAACTGAGGGCAGGCAGTAAGTAACTGAGCTAAGCAGAGTTACAAAAATCTATTCTTGGAACCCACCATGACCTTTCTCTTTTCTCAACCTGCTTCTACTCCAAATGTGCTTCTTTTGGAGATTTCTTTATAAGTATCCACTTAATGAGTGGTTGCTGTATGCCAGGTAATATAGTGGTTCATTTACATATATTATTACATTAAAATCTCCAAACAACTCTGTGAGGAAAGGAATAAAAAGTCCCCCAGCTCATTGGCCACAGTCAGGGTTTGAATGCAGGCCTTCTGGACTCCATGTCAGAGTTAATGTGATGACAGAGCTTTCCCTGGTGGGGTGAGGAGTTAGGAATTTTACCTATCCTTAGACAAATAGGAGACAATGTCTTGGGGAAGGAATTTCTCTTCTGGGGAGAGGATAATCTTGGAGCTCCCAACTGAAACACAAATATCTTCAAAGCAGTAAGTAAGTAAAATTCACTGTTGTATTCCCAGTGTTAGTAGACAATCAATATTTGTTGAACTTACAAGAGCCTACCAAGTTTGCTGAACTTCTTAGAATGGCCTATTTAAAAGTTCAATTCCATTCAATTTCATATATTGACAAAAAATGGGGATGGAAGAGATGTTATGAAGTGAGGAAACATAATTATCCTACATTTGAGTGAGCCTATGTATAAAGAGGCCAATAAATCACAAACAAGATGAGATACATTGGAAAACAATGCAACTAGACCTCAAACATGAACACTGCATTCAAACTGCTTTAATATGTTGAAACATTAGTTCAGGAAGCAAAGAAAGAAACCAGCAGAGGACAGTGTGGTTGGTGACAGAAGCACAGTGCCCCCAGAATGATCAGAGCTGTATAAAGTACATCACTGAAGGACTAGGGGCCAATTGAAGATCAGTCGTTACTGCAACTAAAACTATATGAGGGGGAGGAGAGGCCATGGAAGGCACTGAGCAATGGGCCTCACATTTAATATGTCAATTATCTTCACAGCTCCATTTTATCTTTGCCTTCATTATCACTATCTATCTAAAGACTTCTACTCTTTTCTGTACACTGAAACACTGTTTCATTAGATTCTCTATATTTTTGCTGAAAACAAACAGATTCAGTTAGGGGATGGCATGTTTAAATAGAAGAAATTAATAAAGAGACTATTGACAAAAGGGTTGAGAAACATCGGCAAATAGTGGTGAGGTGCTGTGAGGTTAGCAATAGCTAGGAGTGATTGCCATTCCAAAACCTAGAGAGACAAGGAAGGGAACATTTATAAGGACCTGGAGAGACAGGATCTGTGAGGAATGGAGTCTGTCATCAGAGCAGGTGTTACAAGCAGGAGGTAGCTGAAGGAATAGAAACCTGAACCTCCCTCTCTTACTGCCTTCCAGATCTCCTGTCCCTGCCTCTCTGTGCACAGAAGAAAATTCTCCACAGGATTTGCTGGGTCATAAGGTACAAATTTCAGCGGGCTTACATCACAGCCTTGCTGTAAAGTCTTTTCTTAACAAGGAAACCATTCCAAACTGACAAGTGAAAATTAGTATGTATTGATACAAAGTCCACAAAAGCTTGGGCCTATTTCTTTGTGGAGGTGATAAAAGGTGCAGAAAACTTTTTCCACTTTCAAAGCAATATTCTGATGTTTCCTGGATAACTGGATTCTTATAAATCTCACCCATGAGGCAAATCCCTGAAACTTCACGGTGTTTAGTTGCCATTATCTGCCATGTTGAGTCCTCATTCTTGATCACCGGATGCATTTAGTATAACATTGTCTGCATAATTAATAAGCCAGTATGGCTTTCTGTGACTTTAAAGACCTAAATTTATGACAGTAGACAAGGAGAGTTGACTTTGTCCTGAGACAAAATGGAAGATACGCAATTTTATCTCTGTGAAGCTGCTTCTGACTATCTTTCTTGTAATTTGTTGGTTGACTAAGCCAAAAGCTGCACACTATCTTCTGGTTATCATAGGGATTGTTTTCCTGATCTAGAAACTACAGATTATATTCCAGATAACTCAGTTGTTCTCCAAG
Organism: Oryctolagus cuniculus; assembly: GCF_051225735.1. NCBI lineage: Eukaryota > Metazoa > Chordata > Mammalia > Lagomorpha > Leporidae > Oryctolagus > Oryctolagus cuniculus. The sequence continues at coordinate 80,309,361 of NC_142874.1, read as the reverse complement.
ACATATCAAGCTTGTACACCAGCCAAACATGCTTTTTAACTTAGATACACGGTGTGAATCAACTTCCCTTGCATTTAAAGAATCTTTTATTGTGGAGCTAATCTTTTCATTTCACCTGGGTAAGTGGTGTTAGTTTTGGATTACTGTATTCTGCAAGGCGGCGAGGAGGAAGAATGGAGTGGAGGGAGAACTTTACTTAGACCACAGAAAACAGCTGTATGAAGAGGGCTGCCTAATAGCAGCTGAGACTTTCTGTGTGGATGGATCCAGCTCCTAGCGATTCAGCAAAAAGAGACCTGAGATATAAATATATAAATATCCCAAGTTCTTCCTTCTCTACTCCCCAAACACCTGTTTGGTGCTTCCCATTGGCTAAACCAGCCAGAGCCAAGAGGTGCAGCAGCTGTTGGTGCTTGCCCATCAGATGGGCCTCCTGGATGGAACACAAGCAAAATGACTGAATATGGGGAGAGTTGGGTGCAATGAATGGGAGGCTGAGTAAGGAAAATAGCTAAAATACCAGCATTTCACAATTTCAGTACATTACTCCTGGCCTCTAGAGGAAAATGAACAAAAATGGTAAAATGTTGATGCTTATAGCATCTTACAAATTCATTTTAAGCATTTACTATTTTTACATGTGATTGGAGTTAAGTTGAACTTTTATACCTGTTTTTTTTTTATTTCCTATTTTTGGGATCACTTCTTCCATCCTTTTAACCCTTTGTTTAGAACTGGTTATTCAAACCTCTCCATACAAAATGTACCATGTAAGCCTGAACATGCAAAAAAGTAAAATATAGAATTTAAAAAAAACCTGTAAGATCTTACTGGCTGTGTAAACTCCATTCCTCTGAAGCCTTTTCCCAGTAAAAAACTGATTATGCCTGTGACTTTTCTCTCAAACATGTTCTCTTTGGTGGGATGAGAATATTTGGGGGAACCTTGTCATCCTTGACACTTCAAGAACTATCTTTATTCTTTCTGTGTCCTGAAATCAAATATTCACCCTCTCTGGAGCAGCAACATCTGTCTTCAAGCCGTTGTCTTATTTCTGCAATAGGGTAGTTCTGACTGTTTTTTTTTTTTCTCATGTTCAGAGATGTATGTTTTACATTTCCATGTTCAAGGAAGCTGGTGCCAAACAAGTAGCTGAGCAATGAATGAGTGGTTTTGTTTTCTTTATTCAATCTTATGTTCTTTGGTGAAATTCTGCAGTAATAGACTTTGAAATAAAACAAAATCATATATATGGACTATAGTATGCAATTATTGCTCAATCAAGAAGAATCTGTACCTAGTAAACTGTCTTGAAAACCCCAATATTATATGACCCGAGAAAGCAGTATCTCTTTCGCTTTACATTTCAAGTAGAGCTCATCAACAATAAAACACTTGATGCCTCACATTAAGTTTCAAAGAATGCAGGAGAATTGCTAGTCCAGACAAGCAAGAAGCCCTTTTCTCTTCAGAATTTATATAGAATAGAGCTTACCAATTAAGTGAGGATTCAGAGATAACATTTTAAAACCCATAGCATTCATTTCCCTTTATGTTGGTGTGGGGATTTGCGACTACAGAAAGAAAGAAAAAACAGAATAAAATCATCCACAATAAATATCTGGTTGAGTTGTGCTAGTTCTTTATATTTCAAGCATTCCAACTTTCTTTATTTGAATATATAATATTTAAGTGGGATAATTGTAACTGTTCATATCTCTGATCTTTCAAAAGAGAACATTGTGTTGTTTGTGGAACTGTAGTGGTGTGGGAAAATTGTTTGTCATGAAATTAAAATGCTCATTTTCAGTGAACATTGCTTATTCCAGCAGAAATGGTGTGGTTTATACAGAATGGATTTTCTTGCTGTCAGTGACTCAAACTCTCTATTAACCAAACCCAGCGTGAAAAGGTCTTCTGGAACATAGAGCTCTTGTCCAGTAAGAAATGCCTTAAAGAAAGGAATCTGGGCAAGGCCTGCAGGCCTGTAAATAAAACACAGAGTTTAGTTATACCAGAGTAGGCTCCCACAGGAATTAAATGTTTAATATCCCCTAAGGGGAAATTGTGAGCAGTAAGGCCAAATGAAATTTGGGACTGTTTTAAGTGGAGAAGAAATATTCTTGTCTGATTTTATTATGTAAGGATTTTTCCTTTAAGAAAACATGGAGTAGACAGAAAAAACCACTAGTATCAGTTTTCACATAGCTTTTCCATGTAAAAAATGACGATAATTTTCTAATTTAGCTTATGTATTTTAGTGAAAATTAGCTGGTGTAGTGTCCCTAAGAGGATTTTGAAAAACCTTTTTATGATGGCAAATTTAATTATATAAAAAAAGTAAATCAAATAGCTTAATGAAATCTCATTATCTATCATAAGCTTTGACATCTTAATCACAGAAGTAATTTTTTCTGTCATAATTTAACAGAATTCAAGAGCTCTGATGTCTTAAAGATTAGCCTGTTACAATAAAAATGCTTTATTGATGTGGCTTTTGAGGGATAAGGAAATTAAGTGATATGACCAAAGTTACTCAGTGGCAGAGCTTAAAGTAGAACCCCTTTCTTTTAATCAACAGTTTGGTGGGTTCGTGAAGAGATAGACAGGTCTGGGTCTCATAACTGGCAAGGTCTTGGAGCCCACCTGATTATTATCAAGCCCTTCTGTCAGTTTCTATTTGCATCTCAGTCATAGAACTTAGTCCTGGTTTAGACAGCAGCTTCTTAGGTTCTCCAGTAATGACTCTGTCTTTTGTTCTAGACCCTATCTAGCCTATCTGGGGCCTCTACGCTAACATCAATGGCTCTGCTCCTAACCTGTGTGTATTGATCGTCCTCTCCCCTACTCAATGTTGTATGAATCTTCAGGATTTTCTCCATAGACAAACTCCTCTACCTGCAAAAGTTGAGTGGCCTTTCTCCCAGTCTTGGTTGGGATCAACCTTAAACCATGTCCATCAGTCTTCACAAGGATCCAGAGACCACCCCCTCCTTTCCTCTCCTCTATGAAATCCTCTCATTATCTGGCTAATGCCACTCTTAGGATCATTGATTGCTATTCTTACCCTGTCTTTTATAATACAGTGTCTGCATAAGTGTTCACAGAAGTTGATAATGGAATGAACCAAGGCCTTCAGCAACCAGGCAGTCCACCAAATGCTGCTACAGTGATATACTCGGTTCCCCACCCAGGAGACAGCGGCTTGAGACATCGCCCAATGCCAGCGAAAAGTACCTCATCACCCCATGTCAGAAGGCAGTAGCTCTAAAGACAGATCATCGTCCCTCTACCCCTCCTGGACTTTTGGGACTAATGTAATCCCATACAACTCCTGCTTTATAAAAAATAAAAGGGGTGAATGTTAGTAAAATGGCTCAGTCTTATCTATGGCATGATTTACACCCTGACACCATCCTAGGCTCTAGTCCCCACCACCATTGCTGGAAGCCAGGTGGCCACATGTCCCAACCACCGGTGTCAGCCACACCTCCACCTAATGGGATTTGCTGCTCCTACCTCCCTGTCTGCCCCCCGGCAAAGTTTTAAAAGGACCTGTTCCTGAACATGTGACTCTCTCTATCTCTTTCTCTCTCTCTCTCTCTCCCTCTCTGTCTCCTGACCTCTGTCTCTGTCTCTCTCTTACGCTCTCCTCCCTCTTTTTTTTCTTTGCCCCTTTTCTCCAGTCTGTCAGGTTTCCCCCAGTAAACTCTTTCCCTTAAAAAAAAAAAAAACAGTTTGGTGTGTTAAAGAATGCGATCTTCATGTTTTATTTCTAGTTTTTCAAACTAGAAATTGGGAACAGAAATAAGTTGCAGTGTTGTTTTAGTGGAAGTCATGTAAAGAGCCTATATCTATTCCCAGAAACTAGTATGACATTTGGAAAAGTTGGTTTCTTGCCCTTCTTCCTCACTTGTCTCTAATATCTTGGTGAAAAACTTGTATCAGGAACAATATGTTCATTGTAATACTGTTCAAAATGACCAAGATATGGAGTCAACTTGACTTGATTATATGGTATATTTGTATCTACACAACTATATATCACACTGTACCCTATAAATATGTAAACTTATTATGCATCCTTTAATATTAAAGTATGCCAGTGTTGTGGTGCAGTGGATTAAGACCCTGATTGCAATGCCACTTTCCCCTATGAGAGCTCTGGTTTGAGTCTAGGCTATTCTGCGTCCTATACTATCCATTTTTCTGCTAATGAGCCTGGGAACGTAGTGGATGATGGCCAAAGTGCTTGGTGTCCTGCCGCTCTTGTGTGAGCCTGAATGAAATTCCTGGCTCCTGGCTTCAGCCTGGCCTAGTCCTGGCTGTTGTGGCCATTTGGTGAGTGAGTGGGATTGGAAGATCTCTCTCTCCCTCTCTCTCTGACAGTCTACCTTTCAAATAAATCAATAAATCTTTCAAAAAGGTGAAATATATTAAATGAAAAGAAGTGATAATAGTTTAAAGGAATGATTGAAGAGCACATATGTCTAAGCCCAGAAAAGAAGTGGAAACATTAACAACTGGAGCCTCTAGCACTGCAGAGAGGCATTCTGAAGTGGACAGAATACAGCCACATCCCCAGATCATACAGCTGTGTGTACCAGACATCTGTCAAAGGCTGGCCCTCAGGACCAGAGCATTGTTCTGGTATATCTTAGGAACTAGGCACTCCGGTGGGTGGTGAGTAGACAAGAGCTGATAAGATGAGTGACAGACACTGAAGGGAAATCCACATGTAAACATCAGTAAGAAGAGAGAGGTGGAAGTTAAGATCGAGATCAAATTCAGTTTTTATTTCTCTTCTGTGCTGCTTCTAATTCTAGATAAACGAATTCTGGATTTTAATTATTACCTCATTGTGCATGAATTCTTTATGCAGATGTTCAGATGGTAGGGCAACTTCTTAGCAATTTGGGAACATGTGGAAGCCAATGTCTTTGTCTCCTCTTCACTGAGATCCTTATTCCAGGGCAAAGACTAGGGTTCCAATCAGTGGGGTTGCCTGAAGCTGCGACAAGCAGATAATAATCTTGTTTTATTCAAGTGTGTTATTTATCCACTGACTTCCTCCAAAGGGTAAAGTGAAAGTAGTTGAAGTTTATATTCTATTATAGAAATTCTCAAGGAGAGCGGCAAGATGGCGGAATAGGAAGGCAGCACACTGATGGTCCCGGAAGAGACAGTTTAATAAAAGTGGAGATACTGCAGGTTCAAGGGAGAGTAGGGGAAGAAACAGCAGAGGAAACTCAACCAGAACTAGTGATTTACAGTGGACCTGTGTGGAGAGCGTGGGAGCCCACAGTTCGGGACACCAGCAGCCGACTCAACACACCAGCACTGGAACGCGAGGTGAGCCGAACCTCAATAGCCCAAGACACTGGCGGGAAAGCAGAAAGAGGAGACTAGAGGGAACGAGGCTTGAAACCCCATGGGGAAAAGTTCACCAGACTAACTAGAAGAGAGAGGAAAAAAAAAGTGACCAATACGGACACGAGTTTCTCTCTTTCTGCTCACCTCTCAAAGGTGAGCAAGAGAAAGAGCAGGCGCCATTTTGGACATACGTCATAAGCAGTGCGACCTCAGGTCTGCACTGGCCCTCAGCCTAGCAGAAAAAACCTGACTCTGGCGGGGGGGGGGGGGGTTTGAAATAATAGGAGATTAGGACCTAGTGAATGTGTGGTGCTAATGAACTGAGACTGTGAAAAAAGAGATGGTGGGGGAGAGAACTCACATAATTCACGTGAGTACTCTCCAGAGACACTACAATTAGGTAACCTTGGCAACCCAGTGGGAGACTGCAGGAGAATTTGAGCCCACACTGAGGGCAGAACAGATTCCCTGTGTGGTCCTTGGTAAAGAGCTTCCAATCTCTGGCTCCTGTGGGTATATCATTCGCCTGCTAACTACCTCCAATTCTGCTCAGCTGTGTGGAATTACTTCCCTTTTGAATCAAAAAAAAAGAAAGAGAGAGAGATTTACCATGCCTAACCTGGGAGTGTCACCTTTGCACACCCTTAACCCTGAGGAACAAAACAGAGCTCTCAGGCCACACCCATCTCAAGCCTCTAAGGCTCCATCAAAAGCTGACAGTCCACTTAATCTAGAGTCATAGTATAACGAGAAAAAACACCACAGCAAAGAAACCAAAGAATATCTCCACAATGCCAAACAAACGCAGAAACCTTGGTAACAAGAACAAGGAAGACACTATGATGCCCCGAAATGATAAAGACACCCCAATTCAAGATTGTAAGATGACGAGATAGAAGAAATGCAAGAAGCAGATCTCAAAAAATTGATAAGAACATTAAGAAGTTCTCAAAAACAAATTCTTGAACTACAGAAATCCTTACTGGATAGAATAGAAAATCTCTCTCATGAAAATGAAATATTAAGGAGGAAGCAAAATGAAATGAAGCAACTAGTAGAACATGAAACTGTGATAGTGATGAGAAATCATAATGAAATGAAGAATTCAATAGATCAAATGACAAACACATTAAAGAGCCTTAAAAACAGAATGAGTGAAGCAGAAGAGAGAATATCGGACTTAGAAGACAGAGAACAGGAAAGGATACAGTCAGACCAAAGAAAACAAGAGGAAATTAGAAATCTAAAACATATTGTCGGGAATCTTCAGGATACTATTAAAAAACCCAACATTCGGGTTCTAGGAGTTCCTGAAGGCATGGAGAGGGAGAAAGGATTAGAAGGCCGTGAGGTACTAGCAGAAAATTTCCCAGGTTTGGAGAAGGACAGAGACATCCTAGTACAGGAAGCTCATAGACCCCTAATAAACATGACCAAAAGAGATCCTCACCATGACACGTTGTAATTAAAATCACCACAGTGAAACAGAAAGAAAAGATCCAAAAATGTGCAAGAGAGAAATGTCAGATTACTCTCTCCAATTAGACTCACAGCAGACTTCTCATCAGAAACCCTAGAAGCTAGAAGGGAATGGCAAGACATAGCCCAGGTACTGAGAGAGAAAAACTGCCAGCCCAGAATATTATATCCTGCTAAGCTCTCATTTGTGAATGAAGGTGAAATAAAGACCTTTCATAGCAAACAGAAATTGAATTTGTTGCCACTCGTCCAGCCCTGCAACAGATGCTTAAAGATGTGTTGCACACAGAAACACAGAAACACGGTCATCAATATGAAAGAAGGTAAAGGAAGGAAACCTCACAGCAAAAGATCACAGGGAATTCAAAGCATATATTAGAACTTATCTTTGGCAAATGGCAGGGCAAAGTTACCACTTATCATTAGTCACATTGAACGTGAATGGCCTGAACTGTCCAGTTAAAAGACACCGATTGGCTGATTGGGTTAAGGAACAAAACCCATCTATTTGCTGCTTACAAGAAACACATCTTTCCAACAAAGATGCATACAGACTGAAAGTGAAAGGCTGGAAAAAGATATACCATGCCAACAGAAATGAAAAAAGAGTGGGCGTAGCCATCTTAATATCGGACAACATAAACTTTAACACAAAAACTCTTAAGAGAGACAAAGAGGGGCACTGTATAATGATTAAGGGATCAATTCAACAGGAAGATATAATGATTATCAATATATATGCACCTAATTACAGGGCACCAGTTTATTTAAAAGATTTGTTAAGGGACTTAAAGGGAGACTTAGACTCCAATACAATAGTACTGGGGGACTTCAATATTCCACTCTCAGAAATAGACAGATCAACAGGACCGAAGGAGACAGTAGACTTAAATGACACTATAGCCCAAATGGATCTAACAGATATCTACAGAACTTTTCATCCTACATATAAAGCATTTACATTCTTCTCAGCAGTACATGGAACCTTCTCGAGGATTGACCACATACTAGGCCATAAAGCAAGTCTCAGCACATTTAAAAGAATTAGAATCATACCATGCAACTTCTCAGACCACAAAGGAATGAAGTTGGAAATTAGCAACTCAGGAATGCCCAGAGCATGTGCAAACACATGGAGATTGAACAACATGCTCCTGAATAAACAATGGGTCACAGAAGAAATCAAAAGAGAAATCAAAAACTTTCTGGAATTAAATGAGGATAACAGCACAACATACCAAAACTTATGGGATACAGCAAAAGCAGTGTTAAGAGGAAAGTTTATATCAATAGGTGCCTACATCAAGAAATTGGAAAGGCACCAAATAAATGAGCTTTCAATTCATCTAAAAGTACCTAGAAAATCTGCAGCAAACCAGACCTAAATCTAGTAAGAGAAGAGAAATAATTAAAATCAGAGAAGAAATCAACAGGATTGAATCTAAAAAAAAAAAAAAAAAAACATTTAAAAAATCATCCAAACGAGGAGCTGTTTTTTGAAAAAAAAAAAAACCCCACAAAATTGACACCCCATTGGCCCAACTAACTAAAAAAAGAAAAGACCCAAATCAATAAAATCAGAGATGCAAAAGGAAACATAACAACAGACACCACAGAAAATAAAAGAATCATCAGAAATTACTACAAGTACTTGTATGCCAGCAAACAGGGAAATCTATCAGAAATGGATAGATTCCTGGACACAGGCAACCTACCTAAATTGAACCAGGAAGACATAGAAAACCTAAACAGACCCATAACTGAGACAGAAATTGAAACAGTAATAAAGGCCCTCCCAACAAAGAAAAGCCCAGGACCAGATGGATTCACTGCTGAATTCTACCAGACATTTAAAGAAGAACTAACTCCAATTCTTCTCAAACTATTCAGAACAATCAAAAAAGAGGGAATCCTCCCAAATTCTTTCTATGAAGCCAGCATCACCTTAATTCCTAAGCCAGAAAAAGATGTAGCATTGAAAGATAATTACAGTCCAATATCCCTGATGAACATAGATGCAAAAATCCTCAATAAAATTCTGGCCAATAGAATGCAACAGCACATCAGAAAGATCATCCATCCAGACCAAGTGGGATTTATCCCTGGCATGCAGGGATGGTTCAATGTTCACAAAACAATCCACGTGATACACCACATTAACAAACTGAAGAAGAAAAACCATATGATTATCTCAATAGATGCCAAGAAAGCATTTGATAAAATTCAACACCCTTTCATGATGAAAACTCTAAGCAAACTGGGTATGGAAGGAACATTCCTCAATACAATCAAAGCAATCTATGAAAAAAACATGGCCAACATCCTATGGAATGGGGAAAAGTTGGAAGCATTTCCACTGAGATCTGGTACCAGACAGGGATGCCCACTCTCACCACTGATATTCAACATAGTTCTTGAAGTTTTAGCCAGAGCCATCAGACAAGAAAAAGAAATTAAAGGGATACAAATAGGGAAGGAAGAACTCAAACTATCCCTCTTTGCAGAGGATATGATTCTTTATTTAGGGGATCCAAAGAACTCTACTAAGAGACTATTGGAACTCATAGAAGAGTTTGGCAAAGTAGCAGGATATAAAATCAATGCACAAAAATCAACAGCCTTTGTATACACAGGCAATGCCACCGCTAAGGAAGAACTTCTAAGATAAATCCCATTCATAATAGCTGCAAAAACAATCAAATACCTTGGAATAAACTTAACCAAGGACGTTAAAGATCTCTATGATGAGAATTACAAAACCTTAAAGAAAGAAATAGAAGAGGATACCAAGAAATGGAAAAATATTCCATGCTCATGGATTGGAAGAATCAATATCATCAAAATGTCCATTCTCCCAAAAGCAATTTACAGATTCAATGTAATACCAATCAAAATACTGAAGACCTTCTTCTCAGATCTGGAAAAAATGGTGCTGAAATTCATATGGAGACACAGGAGACCTCGAATAGCTAAAGCAATCTTGTACAACAAAAACAAAGCCAGAGGTATCACGATACCAGATTTCAGGACATACTACAGGGCAGTTGTTATCAAAACAGCATGGTACTGGTACAGAAACAGATGGATAGACCAATGGAACAGAATAGAAACACCAGAAATCAACCCAAACATCTATAGCCAACGTATATTTGATCAAGGATCTAAAACCAATCCCTGGAGTAAGGACAGTCTATTCAATAAATGGTGCCGGGAAAACTGGATTTCCATGTGCAGAATCATGAAGCAAGACCCCTACCTTTCACCTTACACAAAAATCCACTCAACATGATTAAAGACTTAAATCTATGACCTGACACCATCAAATTATTAGAAAGAATTGGAGGAACCCTGCAACATATAGGTACTGGCAAGGACTTCCTAGAAAAGACCCTGGAGGCGCAGGCAGTCAAAGCCAAAATTAACTATTGGGATTGCTTCAAATTGAGAAGTTTCTGTACTGCAAAAGATACAGTCAGGAGAGTGAAGAGGCAACCAACAGAATGGGAAAAAATATTTGCAAACTACGCATCAGATAAAGGTTTGATAGCCAGAATCTACAAAGAAATCAAGGAAGTCCACAACATCAAAACAAACAACCCACTTAAGAGATGGGCCAAGAAACTCAATAGACATTTTTCAAAAGAGGACATCCAAATGGCCAACAAGCACATGAAGAAATGTTCAAGATGACTAGCAATCAGGGAAATGCAATCAAAACCACCTTGAGGTTTAACCTCTCCCCAGTTACAATGGCTCACTTTCAGAAATCTAACAACAATAGATGCTGGAGAGGTTGTGGGGAAAAAGGGACACTAACCCACTGTTGGTGGGAATGCAAACTGGTTAAGCTTCTGTGAAAGTCAGTCTGGAGATTCCTGAGAAAAAATCTGAATATAACCCTACCATACAACCCAGCCATCCCACTACTTGGAATTTACCCAAAGGAAATTAAATTGGCAAACAAAAAAGCTGTCTGCACATTAATGTTTATTGCAGCTCAATTCACAATAGCTAAGACCTGGAAGCAACCCAAATGCCCATCAACAGTAGACTGGATAAAGAAATAATGGAACATGTACTCTATAGATTACTATACAGCAGTCAAAAACAATGAAATCCGGTCATTTGCAACAAGATGGAGGAATCTGGAAAACATTATGCTGAGTGAATTAGGCCAGTACCAAAGGGACAAATATCATATGTTCTCCCTGATCAGTGACAACTAACTGAGCACCAAAGGGGAAACCTTTTGAAGTGAAATGGACACTATGAGAAACAGTGACTTGATCAGCTCTTGTGCTGACTGTTGATGTACAATGTAATACTTTATCCATTTTAGTATTTTTTTTTTGTTCTAGTACTATTGGTTGAACTCTGTAATTAACACACAATTATTCTTAGGTGTTTAAATTTTAACTGAAAGTGATTCCTGTTAAATATAAGAGTGGGAATAAGAGAGGGAGGAGATGTACAATTTGGGACATGCTCAAGCTGACTTGCCCCAAATGGTGGAGTTAGAAACGTGCCAGGGGATCCCAATACAATCCCACAAGGTTGCATGTACCAGTGCCATCTCACTAGTCCAAGTGATAAACTTCAGTTCACAATTGATCACACTGATAGGTCTAAGAGTCCAAGGGATCACACAAACAAGACTAGTGTCTGCTAATACTAACTGATAGAATCAAAAAGGGAGAGAATGATCCAACATGGGAAGCAGGATACACAGCAGACCCATAGAATGGCAGATGTCCTAAATAGCACTCTGGCCTCAGAATCAGCACATAAGGCATTCGGATATGGCTGAAGAGCCCATGAGAGTATTTTAGGCATGGAAAGCTAAGACACTCTGGAAAAAAAAAAAAAAAAAAAAAAAGAAGACCTAAATGGAAGACCTGCGAGTGAGATCCCAGTGGAAAGAACGGGGCCATCAAAGAAGGAGGTACCTTTCTCTGAAGGGAGGAGAGAACTTCCACTTTGACTATGACCCTGTCAGAATAAGATCGAAGTCAGTGAACTCTAAAGGCTTCCATAGCCTTGGCAACTCATGACTAGAGCCTAGGGAGATTACTGACGCCATAAACAAGAGGGTCAAATTGTTAAGTCAACAACAAGAGTCACTGTGTACTTACTTCTCATGTGGGATCTGTCCTTAGTGTGTTGTCCAATGTGAAGTAATGCTATAACTAGTACTCAAAAAGTATTTTTACACTTTGTGTTTCTGTGTGGGTGCAAACTGATGAAATCTTTACTTAGTATATACTGAATCGATCTTCTGAATATAAAGATAATTGAAAATGAATCTTGATGTGAATGGAATGGGAGAGGGAGCAGGAGATGGGAGGGGTGCGAGTGGGAGGGAAATTATGGGGAGGGAAGCCATTGTAATCCCTAAACTGTACTTTGGAAATTTATATTTACTAAATAAAAAAAGAAGAAAGAAAGAAAATATAGATCCTATAAGGAATGGCTCAATATCTGTGATTAAAGTAAAAATATCAAGAAAAAAAAAAAAATTCTCGCATTTTTTACATGAAATTTTTGTCTGTATTTTTCCTATTAAAAGTACTCATTAGGTAATAATCACTTTGGCCTCACGTCTGCAAATTATCTGATATTATGAAAATTGGATCACTTTTGGCCATGTTCTATTTCAACAAATGAAAACCATAACACTTTTTGTACAATATCTTGAAACAAAGCAAAATAAAATGCCCAAATATTTTATTAATCTTTTCTTAGTTAGCATGTCTGTTTTATCAGTTCTCAAATCTTGTTACAGGCCTGGACGATATGTAAAGAATGATGAATTTAGGCTTCTACTTGGTCGACTGATAGAAAACATCTTACTATTAATGTACTTTGTTGTTTTAGAAATTCAAACTAGCATAAAAGCAGCATCTCCTTCAAAACTAAGTCTTCTGAAGTTTAGGAATTATTTAAGACAGAAAACAGGATTTTATGGGTACCAAAATCTCAAAAGTAAAGCTTGAACATTTACCAAAGAAGAGAAATTGTTTACTTTCTTTCTGTAGCTCAATAGCTCAAAAAATATGTAAGTCAATCACTACTCTTAGCAGAATTTTTGGCATAGGTTTTCTGATAAGCATACTCTAATTGAATAGTAAGCTTAAGGGGTGACTTGCAAAGAGTTAAACTTGGCTGAGGAAGAACAATGATGGATCAGGGAAGATGTGTTCAGTCAATGTGGGTTAGCTGTGTACTTCTTAGTGGCGTCTCATGGAGGAGTGGGTAAGACACAGAGACCCACCAGTGGGCTGGATATGGAGAAAATTGAGAGTGAAGACAAGGACATGCATGTGAAGTGCACAGATTTCACATAAATCATGTTTGTACCTTTTCAGAGCTCATCAGGACAGTAACATTTCACAAAGCAGCCTCCATTATTTCCTCCGAACCTCAATTTTCTATTCAACAGCGTTTACAGTCAAGACATTTATTCTGAAGCTTAATTGGAACTTATTCTTCAGTAAAGCTAAACACTTTGCCATTTGTCCTAACCTTAGGGGAATTAACAAGTTACTTATCGTCACACTTAAAAACTTGGCTTTGTATCTATTTGATCAAATACACTCACTTTTCTTACTCAAATTCATACCGAGACAAAATTTCAATTATTTTGGCCACTGAATTGTTTTAAATCCTGGTAAATATTGGTTTTGAGGACAGAAAGCAAATTAGATCACTGTTTCTGTTTATTTTACAGCTTTGTTTCCAAGGTATGATACTTATTCATTCAGTTTGAGTATGCCAAAGAGGAAGTGCAGTTTCATCTGTAAAAACTGTTAATCTGATTTTTTCTTGAGCCTAATGAGCAAAATAAGATAAATGCATATGGTACTTATAAACACCATATATTCTAGGTTTTGCAAGGAATAAATTTCACCATGACTTAATTCTTTCCAGGTGACCAAATAACAATTTGATAAGTAAGACAGATCATTAAAAAATTGTACTTAGAGTGCAGTTTTAAAAAGGCATACTGTATGCCACTTCTCTGTGTCATTACATGTCATCCTTACATCCTTACATTTCTTCTTCCAGGTCACTAATATTCACCATTCATCTCTTTTTTTTCAGATGTAGCAAAAGCTTTTTTAATAGCTATATTCTTTTTGTATTCATCTTATAATGAATCCTTTAATTCATTTATATAAAGGGTATAAATTTCATGAATTTCATATATACGGTTTTAAGAACATAATGGTACTTTCCATACTACCCTCTCTTCCTCCTTTCCTCCCATCCTCGCATCTTCTACCTTTCTTAATTTTCTTTTAATTTTTGCAGTGATGTATTTTCAATTTACCTTACTATTACAAACTCAAAATTCTCCAGTAAATAAAGAATTCAACAAGTAGTAAGTAGAAACAGTGCTATTCCTCAGGATTATAAACAAGGGTTATAACAATAATCAAATCTCAAAATATAAGTTTCACTCATATGCATTACATTGTTTGTACTCTCTATATTAGTTACCACAAATCAGAGAAAATGTATGATATTTGTCTTTTTGGGACTGGCTTATTTCACTAAGCATAGTGGTCTCTAATTGCATCTATTTTGTTGTGAAAGACAGGATTTCATCCTTTTCTAATGGCTAGCATTCCATGGTGTATATATATCACACTTCTTAATCCAGTCATAAGTTGATGGACATCTTTATTGATTCCTTATCTTAGCTGTTGTGAATGTAAACATGGGCTATAGATAACTCTTTCATATGCTGATTTAATCTTCTTTGGGTAAATTTCCAGGAGTGGAATGTCTGGGTCATATGGTAGATCTATTTTCAGATTTCTGAGGAATCTGCACATTTTCTTCCATAATGGTTATACTGGTTTACATTCCCACCAACAGTGATTTTGGATGCCTTTTTTCTCCACTTCCTCATCAGCATTTGTTATTTTTTGAATTTTGGATGATATCTACTCTTACTGGAGTGAGGTGAAACCTTATTGTGATTTTTATTTGCATTTCCCTGATGGCTAATGAATCCTGAGCATCCTTTCATGAATATGTTGTATTTCATCCTTTAAGAAATGCCTATTCATATCTTTAGCCAATTTCTTAACTGGATTTTTGTTTCATTGTTGTTGAGTTTTCCTGAGCTCCTTATGTAATTCTGGATATTACTCCTTTATCTGATGTATACTTTGCAAATATTTTCTTCCAATCTATCAGCTGCCTCTTTACTTTGTTGACTGTTTCCTTTGCTTTGCAGAAGCTTCAGAATTTGATATAACCTAATTTGTTTTTGTTTTATTTGCCTGTACTTCTTGCATCTTATCCATGTCCTAGCCAATGCTAATGTCTTGCATTTTTCCCCTATATTTTCCTCTACTAATTTGATGGTTTCAGGTCTTAGGTTTAGATCCTTTATTCATTGTGAGTTGATTTTTGTATAGAATGTAAGATAGGTGTCTTGTTTCATGATTCTGCATGTGGAAATCCAATTTTCCAACACCATTTGTTGAAGAGACTGTCCTTTCTCCAGGGAGTAATTTAAGCTCTGTGATCAAAGATGTAGATGTGTGGATTAGTTTCTGTGGCTTCTAATTCATTCAGCTGGTCTACATATTTGTTTTTGTGCCAGTACCAGGCTGTGTTGATTATAATTGCCCTATAAGACATCTTGAAATCTGGTATTACTATGCCTCTGATTTGTTTTTATTATGGAAGATTGCTCTAGCTATTCAGGGTATTTTGTGATTTCATGCAAATTTTTTATCCTTTTTTTTCTAGATTTCAGAAGAATATTCTTGGTATTTTGGTTGGAATCTCTTTGAATCTGTAAATTGTTTTGGGCATGTAAATTGTATGGACATTTTGATAGTATTAATTCTTCCAATCCATGAACATGGAAGTTTTTTCAACTTTGTGTCTTCTTCTAATCCTTTCCTTTATATTGGTTAAATTTACTCCAAGGTATTTGACTTTTTGTAGCTATTGTGAATGGGACTGATATTATAACTTCTTTCTCAGCTATGGCATTTATGTGTATATCAAAGCTATTTTTTTCTGTGTGTTGATTATATATCTTGAGACTTTGCTCAATTCTCTTATGAGCCTCAGTAATCTCCAAGTGGAATGTTTTAGTTCCCCTATGTACAGGATCCTGCCATCTGCAAACAGGGATAATTTTACTTCCTCATTTCCCATTTGCATCCCTTTGATTTCTTTTTCTTGGCTAATGGCTTTGTCTAAACCTCCCAGAACTATATTGAATAGTGATGGTGAGAGTGGGAATTCTTGTTTGGTTCTAGATCTTCATGCAAATGCTTCCATCTCTTCCCCATTCAGTATGACACTGGCTATAGTTTTGTCATATATTGTCATGACTGTGTTTGGGTATGATTCTTCTATACTAAATTTCTTAAGCTTTTTCTTTTATCATGAAGAGAGGTTTTATTTTATCAAATGCTCTCTCTGCATCTATTTAGATAATCATAACACTCATTCTTTTTTTTTTAACTTTTATTTAATGAATATAAATTTCCAAAGTACGGTTTATGGATTACAATGGCTTCCCCCCCATAACGTCCCTCCCACCCGCAACCCTCCCCTTTCCCACTCCCTCTCCCCTTCCATTCACATGAGGATTCATTTCATAACACTCATTCTTCAGTGTGTTAATGTGGTATTAAAAATCACTTCTATTGATTCGCGCATGTCTTTTTTTTTTTTTTTTTTTTTGACAGGCAGAGTTAGACAGTGAGAGAAAGAGAGAGAAAGGTCTTCCTTCCATTGGTTCACCCCGCAAATGGCTGCTATGGCCAGCACGCTGTGCTTATCTGAAGCCAGGAGCCAGGTGCTTCCTCCTGGTCTCCCTTTCGGGTGCAGGGACCAAGCACTTGGGCCATCCTCCGCTGCACTCCCGGGCCACAGCAGAGAACTGGACTGGAAAAGGAGCAACTGGGACAGAACAGGTGCCTCAACTGGGACTAGAACCCAGAGTGCCAGCACTGCAGGCAGAGGATTAGCCTAGTGAGTCGCGGCGCTGGCTTTGATTTGTGCATGTTCAATCATCTCTGCATCCCAAGGTATAAATCCCAATTTGTCCAGGTGGCTGATCTTTTTGATGTGTTGTTGGATTTAATTACCTGGTATTTTGTTGAGGATTTTTGCATCTAGCTTAATCAGGGATATTATTTATAGATCTCTTTCTTTGTTGTATCTTTTTTCTGGTTTTGGAATTAAGGTAGTGCTGGCCTCATAGAAGGAGTTTGGAAGGATTCACTCCCTTTTACTTGTTTTGAATAATTTAAGAAAAATTGAGTTTAGTTATTTTTTAGAAGTTTGGTAGAATTCAGCAGTGAAGACATCTGGTCCTTGGCTTTTCTTTTCTTGGGAGTGTCCTTTTAACTGATTCAGTCTCCATCTTGGTTATTGGAATATTTATGTTTTCAATGTCTTTGTGACTCAATTTTGGTAAATTGTAGGTATTCAGAAATCTATCCGTTTCTTCTATATTTTCCAATTTGTTGGCATATAACTGTAGTAATTTCTGATGATTGTTTTTATTTCTATAGTATCTATTATAAGATCTTATTTTTCATTCCTGATTTTATTAATTTGGGTCTTCCCCCCACCATTTTTTGTTAGTTGGGTCAATAGCATGTCTGTTTAGTTTATTTTTTAAAGAAATTGGCTCTTCATTTTATTGATCTTTTTTCATGTTTTTTTTTTTTTTTAAATTTCAGTTCTGCTTATTTCTTCTCTGTTTTATTATTTCTTTGCCTTACTAATTTTGAGTTTAGTTTGTTCTTTTTTCTAGGGTCTTGATATGTACTGTTAGATAATTTATTTGATGCTTTTCCAATTTCTTGATATAGACACTTATTGGTATAAACTTCCCTGTTAACACTGGTTTTGCTATATCCCATAAGTTTTGTTATATTGTCTTGTCATTGTCATTCATTTCTAGGAATTTTTTATTTCCATTTTAATTTATTCTCATCAGTCATTTCTACAGTCAATAATTTCACACTGATGCATTTGATGCCATTACAAATTAGTACATCAAAATACTACAATTTTAGACCGCATATCATTTTAAAATATGTTAAATGTTGGAACAGGAATTTGGCCTTGTGTTTAAGATATAGGTTGGGAGGCTCCATTTCATATTAATATGCCAGGGTTAGAATCTCAGTTCTGCTTCCAGTTCCAACTTCCTTCTAGTGCACACACCATGAGGCAGTAGATATTTCAAGTGATATTTTAGACTTCCCAACTGGGAGACCTGGAGTATGTTTCTAGAACCTGGCTTCTGCGTCTGGGGAGTAACCCAATGGATGAAGCTCTCTCTTTGTCTCACTCTCTCTTTGTCTCTATCACTTGCATATAAATAAATTTTTTAAAAAATATCTTATTTATTTAATAGGTCTATTTTGAAAAGATGCAGAACAAAACCCCTGTACTTTTACAGTACTATTGTTAATAAAAATCTTTTTTAACATAAAAATGTTATTATTTATTAAAATTAAACATTTGAATTACTTCTTAAGATAGATGTGAATTCAATGAAATGAAGGTTAAAATCAGTTCTGGTCTTTCTTTGTCTCATAAGTGAGGACTACTGTTTCTATGGCAACTGTAGCTGGAGAAAATAACTATTATTTCGAGTATTAAAATATCCATGATATTACAAAATCAGAATATTTTGCATTTTAGTAATAGAAACATTTTAACATTTAAAATATATTGTATAGTGTGCACAACACATGTTTTACAGCTTCTTTTGTCTTAAAATGAATGATAAACTCAGTGATCATCCAAACATCTACTATATGTTATTTTTAAGAAAAAATACTTGATCATTATGGATACTATTTGGTAGTACTTTGAAAATAAAAAAAGCACCTTCGACCAAAATTAGCTGTGTGACACTTCCATGAAAGAGACAAAACATGACAACAAAACAACATTATCCAAAAAAAGGAGCTGATGATAGATATGACTATTTGTGTCAGGATAATCTCTATACACAACTTTTAACAGACTAAATACAGCACCATTGTTTTTGTGTACTCAAATCCTGTAAAAGGCTGTGTTTCATTTAACCAGATATGACCTGTGATCTGCTAAATGAATATGACCTACATCCATGCTGCTCTACAGGAGCTCTTGCTTTACTTCCACATCTTCTGTGGTACCCGATGGAAACCACAACTGTCTCCTTGAAAGACATGAAACTATGTCTCTGCAGCAGCCCCCACAGCTGCATATCGACTACTCTCTTCCATAGTCTGATGGTTATATTTCCTTATATGCCTCTCCACCACTCTAGAGGGGTGAGGCTCTTAGGGGGAAGCCATGATGGTGGTTTTATGAGAAGAATATGCTTGCTCCTCAAGGAGCTGTATATTTTAAAAAGTTGAGAAGGGTGAGTTGACTGGTTGTTAAAACAAGGAGAGATTTGTCTCCTTTAAAGGAGTCTTCCTTCCTTGGGTATTTTACAGCTTTGAGCATTTAAGAAGTCATTTTCTTATTACTTTGGTTCAAAGGCTTTGAGATATATGAACAATACATCAAGCATCCTTTCCGTCCACTTTAGCTACTTTCTACTTTCTCTATTCCTTTTTTCTCATTTGTTAATAATGAATTGAGAAGAGAGACTGTGCCACATCCTATGGAAAGTCATCCCAGCTGGAATAAAACTGACATCTTGGAGTGGAATCAGCAGAGATTTTTAGCTAAAGGCTAAAGTAAACCTCTATACTGAGGCAAGTGTTCCTATGTAAAATCAGTAACTCATTTAGGGCAATGCTTCTTTGACCTAAAACATATCCCTCTTTGACAAAGTAATTCTTAATGAATCACATGAGTTAGCAAGGTACCACATGAAAGAACAAAACCAGAACCCAATCCAAACAAAACCAAATAAGATTATGTTAACAACTTATCTCCAAGAAGCTTACATTAGAAAACATTTAAGGGGATGTGCTTGATTTCTGGGTTGCAAGCTTTATTTTCCACATCTATGCTGACTGGTAATTCAGAGTGGGATATTTAAGTTCTGTCTGCTGCTTCTTACACTTTCACTTTCAAAATGGAATATGAGAAAAAACCATATTTCTGATGCTTTAATCTCTTTAAAGAGTATATTATATAGGATAGGCATTTGATGCAGTGGTTAAGATACTACTTGAGATGCCCACATCCCATATCAGAATGCCTGGCTTTGAGTCCCAGCTCCACTTCAGATCCAGCTTCCCGCTAATGTACAACCAAGCAGATGACAGATGATGGCTCAAGTACTTGGTCCCTGCCACCCACAAAGCATGGTGTGTTTCAGTGTCCTGGCTTCAGCCTGGTCCAACCTTGGTTGTTCAGGGCATTTGTGCAGTGAACCAGTAGATGAAAATTTACTCTCTGTCTCTTTTTCAATAAATAAAAGTGAATAGAAAACTTAAAAAATCAGTTTATTATATAGAAAAAATATAGTTGTATTAGAAAATATTGAAAAATATAAGGAATAATGTATTAATTACCTAGGGTACCTCAGTGCAGAGGTAAGTGTTGTTACTGTTCTCAGCTGAGATTATATTATGTGTGTTGTGACCTTCTGTATCACACACTTTTAGATGACATTATAGTCTGAGGAGCTTTTAAGCATATCTAAAAGCTGGGTATATTTCAATATATATATTTTATCTTAACTTACTAAATGAACAACATATTTTTAAATATTTAGATTGCTTCTGATTTGCAGATGGTGGAGAAAAAACTTGTCATTGTAAAATATATTAGAATGCAAGAAAATACATATAGGAAGCAGAATCAGTGTTTTTGTTCTCTGCTTTAAACTTAACATACAGAGCAGGAACTCAATGTATATCGGTTAAATGAAAGAAAAATTAATACATAAACTTGATTATTTCTTCTTAAAGATCCTGATAGAATAAGATTTCTGCCTCCTATGTGAAAATGAAAGAAGGTCATGAATTCATGTTAGTATTGGCAACTCAAAGGTGGTATTTCTAATAGAATAGTGCAGAATTCCTACAGAATGAAAGGTGCAGAGTAAATTGAATTGAGACCTAATAGGGCAAAGAACCCAAAATAGACAACTAAGAGGACAATAAAACATGGGAGTTTTCCCAGTGGAGTTCTGAAATAATCTCAAGGTCAGAGAGTATATTCCAGGGAGATGTAACAAAAGAGAGTGGAGCAGCAAGATCAATGTCTTCCTCAGGATGCCTGACGCCTGCATTGGTACAGAGGTGAGAACAGCGTGTGAAGGGAGAGTTCTGGCAGAAGGGCTTCCAGACTGTGCATGACAAGAGGAAAGCTCTTACTTGATGGTTGTATTTTGCCACACTTTGGAAACAACTGTGGAATCTAGAGTGTAAGGAGTCCACATCCCACACTGTAAAATTCTGATTTAATAGTTTTGGGATTGTTTGAACATTGAAGTTTTAAATTTTAAGATATTCCTCTCTAAATAACTACTTTTGAGTTACCAAGATACCTTTCTACAACATATCCACTTAGACATCCCAAGCACAGTCACTGAAAGGCTCTTGTATTCAGAACTGTATTCATTTACAGTTTAATTCTCTAGGGGTTATGAGTTAAACACATCCAGCCATAAAAGTATTCAAACATAGGCCTTATTGTTTTACAGAAATGAACAGAAAATAAAGAATTATTAAACCCATCAAAGGAAAAATCCTGGTGAACAGAATTAATAAAGGAAACAAAAGAAAATATTAAAATTCAGTTAATATTCCTAGTGAAACATAACACCAAACAAAGAAACCAAAACAGTTGTTCTGAAAATAAATCATAAAAATTTAAAATGTGATTTCTAGAAGTAAAAATATATGACAATTAAGTAGATCAAATATTTTGAGAATAACCACAGAAGACTCCATTAGTGACCAGCAAGACCAAGCCAGGGCAAAAGCCTGGTCTACTGTGCCTTGTGATAAAAGTTGGAAAGCCTGAGAAAGTAGAAATGTGATATATGAATCTAGAAGTTCCAGAATTGATCTGGAAGAAAATAAGCTCTGAGACAGAGAGAGAGAGAGAGAGAGAGAGAGAGAGAGAGAGAATCTTCCATTGCTGGTTCACTCCCCAAATGGCTGTAATAGGTAGGGTAGGCCAGGTAAAAACCTTGAGCCTAGAACTCCATCCAGGTCTTCTACATGGGTGGCATGCACCCAAGTATTTGTGCTACCATTTACTGCTTTCCTAGGGTCACTAACAGGGAGTTGGGTCAGAAGCTGAGCAACTGGGATAAGAAGCAGCATTCCAATATGGGATGTGGATGTCATAAGCACCAACTTACCCTGCTGTGCCACAACAACTGCCCCAAGTTGTCTCCTTTTTGGCAATTTACTGCCATGCAATATATTTTTATTATCTTGATCCAAAACTCTGAAACTTTGTTTGCTCTCTGCATGACACAACTCTTTTTTTTGAGATTTATTTATTTATTTGGAATAGTTACAGAGAGAGGGAGAAACACACACACACACACACACAGAGAGAGAGAGAGAGAGAGAGAGAAGGAGAAGGCATGGGAGAGATCTTCTGTCTGCCGTTTCACTCTCCAGATGACCACATGGCTGGGGCTAGGCCAGGCTGAGGTCAAGAGCCAGGAGCTTCTTTCAGGTCTTCAGTGTGGGTTGTATGGGCCCAAGTACTTCAGCCGCCTTCTGCTTTTTCTCTCAGGCCATTAGCAGGGAGCTAGATTGGAACTGGAGCATCAGAGACTCAAACCAGCACACATAGGAAATGCCAGTGGCATTGCAAGCGCAGCTTTACCCTCTAAAGTCACAACACCATCCCCATGACACAGCTCTTACTACTCACCATGTCAATGTTTTTATCTTGCTAAATATTAATATGATAATAGTGTTCTTTTCTTATTTATAGTGACATTTCACAACATAAAGGACCAGACCCCAAATATTGTTACCATACATCTTTACGTAAAACTGAGCTTGCTTATAGCTATTGGCATTTTTGAGTGCAGGGTCTACGAATAGACACAGAAATGGGAAATTCTGGCTGTCACAGATTTATTTCTCAGCTTGAAACTTTCTTTCGTTTGGATAATCTGAAGAAACTCCAGACTTTATAATATAAAGACTTCTCCTCTCTTTATTTGTGTTTGATGGAAGAAGAATATTGAATCTTGCAAATAAATATAATGAAAGGTCAACCTTTATTTGCTTTTTGTTCCATTAACAATGAAACAAAGCTTTGTGCAAACAGGGAGTCATTAGATTATTATGGAAACTTTTGGTATGAAGTATATAATGAAAAGTTTCTTCCTCTGCACCGGCTGTTTTCTCAGGAGATTTTTACGATGTTCAAGTCTCTCTAGAAGTATTAATTACTTTATAAATATGGAGTGCTTGTGACAGGCACAGTGTAATGTCTTTTATTTAAAGTCCAGAAACAGTTTTTTAATGAGGATTCAGTCATTATTCCCACCTTTTTGATGAGGAACCTGAAGAAGCTGCAAGAGATTATATAGCAGAGATGCGATTTTAACTCATTACTATCTGTCCTCCCACTGTGTTCTCCTGCCTCCTTTAAGCTAAGTGCAATGTCTGTTTTACAGGTCTGATTAGGAACCTCTCCCAAAGAGATTGTTGCTGAAGAGCTTCTCAGCTATAAAGAAGTTTCTAAGAGCCCTATTTAGGTTCATGAGCTACCCTACAAGTTCAGATCTCATTTTGAAATTTTTTATTGTTCACCCAAAACATCAAAACAATTACCAAATCCTATTGCTTACTGTCTTCCATTGAAGAACATTCATTTTTTGAAAGCAAGCAGCTTTTTGGTTCAGTTGTATCTCTTGTGTCTATGAAACTGCTTTGCCCAGAGGAGTTACTCAACAAATATTTATTAATGCAATGATGTTTTCCTTTTATTTCTGACACTTTATTCTTTTCATATTAATTGGCATTGCTACAAATTTAGTTTTGTCAGACTTTGTTTTATATCTTTGTCAAACTAATGTTTAAGAATGTTATCCTATTATAGTTTTAGTGATCTGTGATTATTTAAAACTTTGTTGTATAAGGGTAAAATGGTCATCTTTCCATTTGATTATTGTTCATTGCCCTTACCTATATTTCCGCTGAACTAGAGTCCTATTATTGAAATGTTTCTTTAAAAGACTTATTTATTTATTTGAAAGTCACAGTTAAGAAGGGAGGGACAGTAAGATCTTCCATCTGTCGCTCCCCCTCTTCGTGGAGGAACGACACAGGACCCTGCGCTGTTCTTTCGTCTGCTCGGCCCTCCCCGGGTTTGCTGCTGGTTCTTCCCGGGTTGGCTACCGTCCCTTCCACCTCCGTGGAAGGGCGATTCCCCCTGCCACTTTCCCCACTTCCGCGGGGGAGCGGCACACCCCGGCCGGCTCTCTCGGGGGCTGCACAGGTGTTCCCTCAGATGTTCCTGGTGCATGTTGTCTCTCTTCTCCTTTATAGTCCTCTTCCACCAATCCCAGCTCTGCTACCCACACGCCGAGTATGCTGCTCTCCTCCAATCAGGAGCAGCTCCTGTCAAGTTGGTGAGAGGCAGCTGGGTAGAAGCTGTTTCCTCCTCTCCCAGCGCCATATTGTGGGAGAGCAGATGCATAGAATAAGTCTTAATTCCAGTAACTTAGTCTAGTCTGAGTTGCTCCCCACAGATCCCCCTTTCTTTTTATTTTTGGCGTTGATACGTGCCTGTCTTCGGTGCCCCGTGGCACACACTCTGCTCTGCTTGCTAGAGTTGCCCACAGGTGCTTACAAGCCCTACCAATCAGGCAAACCGAATCCGGGTCCTCTCTTCGCCGTGTTGTGAGGAGGTTTTTAGGCGCTGATGTGTGCCTGTGTTCGGTGCCCTGCAGCGCATGCTCTGCTCTGCTAGAACTGCCTGCAGGTGCTTACAAGCTCTATCAATCAGGCAAACCGAATCCGAGCCTTCTCATTGCCGTATTGTGGGGAGACTTATTGGTGTTGATAACGTGCCTATCTTCGGTGACCTGCAGCTCATACTCTGGTCGAGCTGCCTGCTGGTGCTTATCGCCTAATCAGGCAGACCGAATCCAAGCTCTCTCATTGCCATGTTGTGGGGAGGCCTTATTTTTCTCTATTTCTGTATCTCCGGGCATTCCTATTTCTCCTATTTTACTTCTATCTGCCAACATTCCTATTTCTCTCATTTTACTTCTATACTTCTGTTTCTCTTATCCCCGCGGCTTCCCGGCGCCCGCCCCGAGGCTGCTTCTCGGCACCTCTCCCGCGGCGCCTTCCCCGCTCTGCGCGGCTTACCGGCTTCTATTCGCGCCCCGTGCACTCTCCCCGTTCGTGCCCTGCGCGCTCTCTGCGCACGGCAGCTTCCGCGAATCACACAGCCTAGCTCACGTTTCCACCACCGGTATTCAGTCTAAGTTCCCCAGGCTAACCTGGCGAATTCAACCTAGCTCATGTCTGCGCCTTTCGGTTTTGCTTCCTGTCTTTTGCTCCCCTGGCTAATCTGACGGATTCCAACCTAGCTCACGCGTCTCCGCCTCTGGTTTAGCGTTTCGCCTTTTGTTCCCCGGGCTGACTTGAAGAATTCCAACATAGCTTACGTCTCCGCCTCGGCCTGCCCCCGCGGCTTCATCCTCCCTAACGTATTTTTCTCTACCCGGTATGTTTCCTAACTTTTCTTCCAACAATATTCCCCTCTCATTTCTCCTGGCTTCTCCCCACAGTCCGTATCCAAGTCTATTTGTTCTAGGTTTCACTTTCGTTTTCAACCTTAGAGATTTCTCCCAGCTTTCACTTTCGCTTTCAATCCTAACGTCCAATCCTAACTTCTTTCCCACAGTCCGTATCCGAGTCTATGTTTCTTCTAGGTTTCACTTTCACTTTTAATCTCCTAGCTTCCCCACCATAGTCCGCATCCGAGTCTATGCCTAGGCTTTCGATAGCTTCTTCCGGCACCTTTTCTGTCCGGCTTTTCCCTAGGCTCTTTGCTAGTCTCTCTCTCCGGTATTTTCCCACTTCTTCCCGTTTCTTCCCTCCTAGGTTTTCTATCCGAGTCATGGCACCATTATGTCGCTCCCCCTCTTCGTGGAGGAACGACACGGGACCCTGCGCTGTTCTTTTGTTTGCTTGGCCCTCCCCGGGTTTGCTGCTGGTTCTTCCCGGGTTGGCTACCGTCCTTTCCACCTCTGTGGAAGGGCGATTCCCCCTGCCACTTTCCCCACTTCCGCGGGGGAGCGGCACACCGCCGGCCGGCTCTCTTGGGGGCTGCACAGGTGTTCCCTCAGATGTTCCTGGTGCATGTTGTCTCTCTCCTCCTTTATAGTCCTCTTCCACCAATCCCAACTCTGCTACCCACACGCCGAGTACGCTGCTCTCCTCCAATCAGGAGCAGCTCCTGCAGCTTGTCAAGTTAGTGAGAGGCAGCTGGGTAGAAGCTGTTTCCTCCTCTCCCAGCGCCATATTGTGGGAGAGCAGATGCATAGAATAAGTCTTAATTCCAGTAACTTAGTCTAGTCTGAGTTGCTCCCCACAGCATCCACTGGTTTATTCCCCAGATGACCGAAACAGCCTTGCTTAGGCTAAGCAGAAGCCAGGAGCCAGGAGCTTCATCTGGTCCCCCATATAGGTGGCAGGGGCCCAACATTTGGGCCATTAGCAGGGAGCTGGGTCAGAAGTGCAGCAACCGGGACATGAACTGGTGCCATATGGAATGCAGCAATGATGTTTTACTTATGTCTTCTTTTCAATTACTGTTTACACTAAAGCAGATAAATCTTCCACTTTTCACCTAGGCACTTAGGTTGATCTTCCAATCTTCAACCTCCTCATTCTCCAATCTGCCAAATACATTGCTGTCCCGGCTGCTCCTCTTCCGATCCAGCTCTCTGCTGATGGCCTGAGAAAGCAGTGGAAGATGGCCCAAGTCTTTGGACTCCTGCACCCATGTGGGAGACCTGAAAGAAGCTTCTGGCTCCTGGCTTTGGATAAGCCCAGCTCCAGCCGTTGCAGCCATCTGGGGAGTGAACCGGCAGATGGAAGACCTTTCTCTCTGTCTCTCCCTCTCACTGTTTGTAACTCTGTCAAATAAAAAAAAAAAAGAATTGTGTTCTGAGAAACTGGAAAAGTGGAATTTTAATATTTTAATTTACTAAGTTGAGGAAAACTTTAAAGAAACAATTTTCAAAGGTAAGATGAAGCTTTCAATTAGGCATGTTAGATTTGAAAACCCTATTTGATATCCAGATACAATGTGATTATAACCAAATACAAGGATCAATAGGGAGTCACATGTAGAGTCTGGCATTTAAGAAATAAATCCAGGCTGTTAGTAGACACTGTTAGTACAGTCAGTACTTTTTGTCTGTGAGTTCTGCTTCTGTAGATCAGTCGATAATTTGAAATATTAAAGAAAGTGTGTCTGTACTGAACATGTACAGATGTTTGCTTGTAATTATTCCTTAAACAATATACTAAAGCTATTTATGTGGTATTTATATTGTGTTGTAACAGAAAGCTGGATTTGAGAAATTCCCTTAGTCCAAAAAGGCACCAGAGGCAGGTGGAGGATCAGCAGAACCAGTTTATTGAAGTTGATGGGCCCAGTGGAATCACTTCCCAAGACTGGATAGCCAACCAGGTTCTTTAAAATATTTATAGTTTTATCAGCATCATGCATTAACAGGTACAACATTGGTGGGCTTAGTTGTAGCCTGTGGGACTCAGGACTACCCAGGAGGAATTTGAGATCACCCTACGGGGAACTTAAGTGAGGTGGGGGTGGGGTTGCAGAGAACAGAGGTTAGGACACCTACCCAGACACGTCTACACCTATGGGGAACAGAGATTTGGATGAGTGCCCAGATATGCCAATACCTATGGGGAACTGGAACAGGGGTTACAGTAAACAGAGGTTAGGACATTTGCCCTCCTCAGGGGTCTTGTCTCTCTCGTCTCTGGTCACAGCCTAACTTCATCTTCAGTGTTAGGTATTGCAAGAAATTTAGAGATGGTTTCTAGTTTACAGGAGGATATGTGTACATTCTATTTAAACATTGCTCCATTTTATAGAAGGACCATGAGCATCTGCAGAATTCAGTATCTGTAGGGTTTGGGACCAGGCCTCTATAGCACTGAGGGCCAGTGGTGTATCTGTGGTGTGTAAAGCTGGTGAGCTCATTGGGAAGTGAGAGCTAAGAGGGCAGGGTCCAGGACTGAGCCCTGGGATGCTCCAAGTTGTAGAGGTTGGGAAAATGAGGAGAAACTAGCACAGGAGATGAGAAAGCAATGAGTATGTTGGGAACAGACCCAGAAGAGTGAGCTGTCTCAGATGGCAAGAGGGGAAAGTGTTTCAAGGAGGCAGGGGTTGTGTCAGTGCTTCTGATGACTTCAAAAGGGTGAGAACTATAAGATGACCTTTGACATTTGAAGCATCTAGGCCATTTTTAACCTGTAAAAGAGCAGTTTGATGGGAGCGACAAAAACCTGGGTTCAAATGAGAAGCTATTGAGAGTACATTCTAAAAGAAAAAAAAAAAAAGAGTGGCATGCACATGAGGCAGGTGTAAAGGACAAATAATTTCCTTTGTAGTAAGTAATGGTTGGTTCTTGACCATTGAAGACTCTTCTCTGTCTTACATGTGTGTATGGATGTGTGCATGTGTGTGTATGTGGGTTTGTGTGCATGCAGGCACGTGTGTCTGTCCAAACAGACCCATCCAAATTTATGGCCAGGAGAGTTACATATACAATCTAATACATTATAGAAATTAAGGTGGCATGGGTATGAGTACCATGTTTAGGAGAGATTATTCTAAGGCAATAGCATGTTGAATTAAAAAGAGAAATTGTGGGGCCAGCACTCCGGCACAGCTGGTTAACATCCTGGCCTGAAGCGCCCGCATCCCATATGGGCGCCGGTTCATGACCCGGCTGCTCCTCTTCCAACCCAGCTCTCTGCTGTGACCTGGAAAAGTCCTTGGGCCCCTGCACCTGCGTGGGAGACCCAGAAGAAGATCCTGGCTCCTGGCTTTGGATTGGCACAGCTCCGGCCATTGTGGCCATCTAGGGAGTGAACCAGCAGATGGAAGACCTCTCTGTCTCTACCATTCTCTGCAACTCTGTCTTTCAAAAAAATAAAAAAAATCTTTAAAAAAAGAGAGAGAGAGAAATTGTTTACCTGAATACTTAGAATATTTTTAGATGTCTACCCAAATGGACAGTTATCATAAAACATTCATGAGAAATTTGAGTAGTGAAACAATAATTAAAAGTAAATATTTTAAACATGGAATTAAAAAAATGAAATCATGATTCAGTGCATGCTTTATAAAATCTCAGAATTACTTTGAAAGCATTCATCTTAAAATACTTTTGAAAACTGGACGTCATAATTTGTGGCAAAGATGTTTAATAGTTCACATAATATCAAAATATATGTTTAACTACAAAAATGTTTTATTTATGGTCTGGTAAAACTTCTGTGATATATCCAAATCTTATATGTTTATGCTTTTATTTTCATGATCTATAAAGAACTAATGTAAAATAGGCTTAAATAGTCCATCTATACTTGACACAACTGTATAGGGCTAATGCAAAACTTGTGGATATGTAGACAATCAGTGATGTGATCATTTGATGCACATATTTAGTATTTAGTAACTCATGCCCCCGACTTGTTGATATTATAAATTTGATTTCCCAGGGTCATAATATAATAATTGGAATGTTGGATTAACTGGAATTTGGTTTCATTTTCTCAAGAAAATAGTATTCACTCTGCTTTCTAAAGTGAAAAGATGGAACAAAACCAAAAAATGATAGATTTTCCTACAATGCATCATTAATATTCATTAATATTTTATATTATTTTAATACTTATAAAATATTACTTTCATTAATATACTCAGAATTATAAATAGTAACAAGATCCTGTATATTAAAATTTGAGTGTGCATGTGTGTGTGTATTAAAGAAATCTTAGTGAAACAAGGAAGAATATTTTGATATTTCATTTTATTTTTTTGTCTCATTCCTTCCCTCCTCTGTGGTTGAATGCCACTTACTTGTTCATTATTTATATTGAACACAAGATGATCAGTTTTCATTTTGCCCTAATAGATTCAACATATATCCTTCATATAATGTGTAGACACAAACAAGTGGATGATGATCTTTAATGGGTGCCTTTTCACAAGAAGATTTATGAGTATTTTAAAAAGTCATGAAAACGGCTGGCGCCATGGCTCAATAGGCTAATACTCCACCTTGCAGCGCCAGCACACCGGGTTCTAGTCCTGGTCGGGGCGCCAGATTCTGTCCCGGTTGCCCCTCTTCCAGGCCAGCTCTCTGCTGTGGCCAGGGAGTGCAGTGGAGGATGGCCCAAGTGCTTGGGCCCTGCACCCCATGGGAGACTAAGAGAGGCACCTGGCTCCTGCCTTCGGATTAGCGTGGTGCGCCGGCCGCAGCGCGCCAGCCATGGCGGCCATTGGAGGGTGAACCAATGGCAAAGGAAGACCTTTCTCTGTCTCTGTCTGTCTCACTATCCACTCTGCCTGTCAAAAACAAACAAACAAACAAACAAACAAACAAAAACACCACACACACACACACACAAAGTCATGAAAACATGAACTATATGAGATAGAGGGCAAGCATGTAATGCTTGTTGAAGAATCATTGCAAGAGCCTGGACTGTATCACAGTCTACTACATTGCCAAGACTAGACCCATTCCTAGATAACACAAATTCTTGGATTTTTTTTCCCCAATGGATGTGGCTGCTATAAGACAACTGCAGTATTCTTATAAGATTTACCTTGGGAAACTTCCATGGGAAATCATGAATAAGGCATTGACTAATATTTGTGATCTTCCTGCCTTGGATTTGGTTTATAAGACTATTGTTTAAGGCAATGCCATCAGGAGATCATGTTGTTCTCAGATGGCTGTGGAGCAACCTCCAGAGTGAGGTTACCACTACTTACTCTGGGAGCTGCCAGAGGGATCAACGTTCCTTACTTTCATGTGCCAGGTTGGCAGTTATCCCTATGATGTGAGTCATTCATTTAGAAAAGGCAATGATTGTTTACAACCCTTGTCTCTTCCATCGAGGAATAGTGTTTTTTTTCTTCATGCTATGTGTTGAACCCTTTTATTTAGTGCAGGGTTAACTTTAAGATCATTAAGTAAACAAAATAGATCTTTGTAAAAATTAAAAGAGGGAGTGAGAGAGGGAGAAGGAAGAAGGGTTGGAGCATTGGCAGGAGAGAGGTTAGGATGGGAAGTATCACTATGTTCCTACATCTATATACATGAAACTTGTATATCTTCAATAAAATTTAAAAAGATTGAAAAGAAATATGTCCCAGACTTCAGCTGAAGCCCTGGACAGCATTCCTGTGAGCGTTACCTCACTGGCAAGGACTCCTGTGCTTATAGGCTTAACCCCTGCTGGACAAGGGGCAGTATCCATCACCACCATTTACCACCATATCCTGTTGTACTTGTATTAATTCTCACACCAAGTGACACACAAAGTTAAGGAGAAAGACACCTCACTTTCTGTTATGGGCTCAATTGTGTCCCTCCTGAATTCATACGCTGATGTCCTAATTCCCAGAACCTTAGAATGTGACTGGATTTGGAGATAACTTCTTTAAAGATCCGTTTAAGTTAAATGAAGTCATTGGAGAAAACCCTAACACAATATAACTTTTGTTCTTATAAAATAAGGAGATTAGGAAACATACATAGAAACATCATATGAAGCGTCAGCCATTGAGGCCAGTGTTGTGGTGCAGTGGATTAAACCACTGCTCACAACACTGTCATTCCCCCTTGGAGTGCTGGTTCAAGCTGCAGCTGCTCCACTTTTTTTTTTTTCTTAAGGGAAAGGGTTTATTGGTGGGGAAACCCGACAGATTGGAGGCAAGGGGAGAAGAAGGAAAAGAAGAAGGAGAGTGTAAAAGAGAGAGAGAGAGAGCAAGAGAACCATGTGTTCAGGAACAGATCCTGTTAAACCTTTGCCGAGGGGCAGGCAAGGTAGTAGGAGCAGTGAATTCCACGAGGATGGGGGTGGAGCTGACACCAGTGGTTGGACCATGGGGTGCACCATTTTACTAACACAGCCCCCCTTTGTTTTTTATTTTTAAAAAATTTTTAAATTTATTTTTAATTTATTTGACAGAGTTAGACAGTGAGAGAGAGAGAAACAGAAAGAAAGGTCTTTCTTCCATTGTTTCACCCCCCAAATGGCCACCACGGCCGAAGCTACGCCGATCCGAAGCCAGGAGCCAGGTGTTTCCTCCTGGTCTCCCATGTAGGTGCAGAGGCCCAAGTACTTAGGCCATCCTCCACTACCCTCCTGGGCCACAGCAGAGAGCTGGACTGGAAGAGGAGCAGCCAGGACTAGAACCTGGCACCCATATGGGATGCTGGCGCCGCAGGCAGAGGATTAACCAAGTGAGCCATGGCGCCTGCCCCGTCCCTTTTGTTTTTTATAAAGCAAGAGTTGTATGGGATTACATCAGCCCCAGAAGTCCAGGAGGGGTAGGGGGACAATGATCTGTCTTTAGCGCTATTTCCTGCTGACATGAGGGTGACGAGTTACTTTCAGCTGGCGTCAGGCGCTGTCTCAAGCTGGGTGGGGAGCCGAGTATATCCCTGTAGCAGCATTTGGTTGACTGCTTGGTTAGTGAAGGCCTTGGTTCATTCCATTATCACCTGCTGTAAACACTTAAACAGACACAGTAGTATTAAAGACAGAGTGAGAGTAGCAACCAATGATCCTAAGAGTGACATTAACCAAGTAATGAGAGGCTCTCATAGAGGAGAGGAGAGGACCCTTGTGAAGACTGTTTGATGGATGTGGTTTAAAGCTGATCCCAACCAAGACTGAGAGAAAGGCCACTCATTTTGCAGGTAGAGGGGTTTGTATGTAGAGAAATTCTGAACAATCATACAATGTTACGTGGGGGAGAGGACCATCAGTACCCACAGGTCAGGAGTAGAGCCATTGATGGTATAGTAGAAGCTATGATGACAAAGGAATGAGGCCCCAGATGGGCTAGATAGGATCTAGAATAGAGGACAGAGTCATTATTGGAGAACCTAAGAGAGCTGCTGTCTAAACACAAATAAGTTTTCCGATTGAGAGGTAAATAAAAACTGACAGAAGGGATTTGATAATGAACTGGTGGGCTTTAAGGCCTTGCCAGTTATGAGGCGCAGATCTATCAATCTCTTCACATGGGGTACATCCTAAGGGAGGTGTGAACCTCCTTGTGGAAGGCACCCTGTTGACTTCCATTACCTGGATGGCCCGGGAGGAGAGCTGTCTAGGTGAATGCAGGTGGCAACTCTAACAGGAAATTTATAGTTCTGCCTGTAATGTTACTGACCCTACTTGGCAGTCCCCTCAGCAACAGTGGTTTCCACATTGAACACTGCAGTGGACTGGCATGTAGGGTCTCTGTGGGCAGATCACTGTACAGAGCAGCGGTTAATAGCCTGCTCTCTATCTTTACATTGCTTCTGATGCCTAGCTTTCTTTTCCTCCTGGTTTTTGTTAAAGCACACCAGAGGATGCAAGCCTAGGGGTGCTCAAGTTTCATCTCTAATATTTACATGTTCTGATAGTGATTTTTTGTGAGGTAGACAATGCCCATGAAGAAAGCTATACCCTCACTTTAAAACTTTCTCTCCCTTTGTTTTGTCTGAAAGGGAGGTTTTGCCTGTTTACTGTGCTGATGGCAAAGTTAATCAAGCTGTGAAATTATAATTTAAGCTCTCATTTTGGCTATACTATTACAGAAAATGTTAGCCATCCCTTTTATAAGGTCCAAAAATCAGATTATACATCCTAGAGATTCCTTCAGAGCAGAATTAGTTCCCTATCTTGAAGAGATTAGAGAAATGAGGGAACAAGTCAGGCTTAGAATAGTGCAGCTGCTCCACTTCTGATCTACACACCTGCTGATGTGCCTGGGAAAGCAGCAGAAGATAGCCCAAGTACAAGGGCACCTAATACCCATGTGGGAGATGGGGATGGAGTTCCAGGCTCCTGCCCTGGCCATTGTGGCCATTTGGGGAATGAACCAGTGGATACAAAGACTCTCTCTCTCTCTCTCTCTCTCTCTCTCTCTCTCCCTCCCCCTTTCTTTTTCCCCCCTTGACTCCCCCCATCTTGTCATTCTGTCAAATAATAAACAAATAAATCTTATGTTAAAAATGTTAGCCATATATAATCCAAGGGGAGGGGCTCTTGGAAGAAACCAAATCTGCCATCACCTTGATGTTATCCTTAGGTAAAAATGGTACTATTTCACTCAGACTCTGATCAATTATGACCTCCTTACAAGAAAAGGGAGAAGCACCCAGGATGCCTGACTGAAGAGGAAAGACCGTGTGAGGACACAGCAAGAGAGCAGTCATCTGCTAGCAAAGAGAAAGGCCTCAGAAGAAACCACTCCTGCTTACACCTGATCTTGGACTTCCAGTTTCCAGCACTGTAAGAAAGAAGCCACCCAGTCTGTGCTACTTTGATTGAATAGTCCTACCGGAATAATAAACTTGTTAAGGTACACTCTAAGAGTTATAGCATTTATTAATAAGTTTGGGTCCAGGACCCTAAAAGCCTGGTTGAGATCAGTAGTGCTGGTCACTCTCACTGTGATAGCAGCATTAATTAAATTTTGTATAGAACAAATTGGATGGATTTTGTTTCAGCATCTGTGGGTCAGAATAGTCAGAGAGGGCATTGGGATGGTGGATCATTGTCCTCATCTACTCAAAACCTTCAGCAGACCCCAGGTGGACACAGGAGTGGGAAGTCAGGTTGCCCATGGTTCAGAGCATCTTGTGAGCACACTGCAGCTTTTATAGGAACAGCCCTGGGAGACAGAGTGTATAGCGCCCTGGAGCCAAGGACGGTGCTGTGTCCTCACAAACGCTTTCTTCTCAGCTCGTACTGCTGTTCACTGGTCACAATAAGTGATTGGAGGTCCCTAAGCTCAAGGTTTCTCTTCCATATGCTAAATCTCTCTGTATACAGGTGTTCAATGTTCATGTCACCCTCTGGAGAAAGGAACTGCAGGAATTGCCACCAACCAGACCTGTACTCCTGCTGTTCCCCATGCCCTATCGAGTCCTTGTGCTGACCCAGGAGGTGCCTGTCTTCTGGTGGCATCCATGTCGCTGCAGCAGGCTAAACTGTTCACTTACAAGCAGAATAAAATCTCAGACTTCATAGCACTTGAAAATCTGAGAAAATTTATTTTTTATTAGTGGGAACAAAAATATAGGAAAGCACTGAAATCTATTGCAAATAAACCAATGGTCAGTTTGTTAGGCAGATTTTTAATCCCACCCTGCTTTCTGCACATTTCTACATCAACTGACACAGATGCCTTCTGGATCCTGAATAACTAGATCTACTCTCTGAATGTGTTTCCTATCTTGGCTGTGGGAATACTTTTGTCATGATACACCATAATGAATAAAATTGTGTGCTTTACGTAGATGCAGTTTTTCTATCAATCATAATTCTGTGAAAAAAGAAAAAAAATATTTGTGTCTGTAATATTGGACTGCACATCACAAAATTTACTATCATTAGAACTTCAATAGAGAGAGATACATGTAAAACTGATAATTTATTAACTTTTTTCCTTTTTATTTAATTGCTTGATTAAAGGACAGGATATCGAGATGAAGAGAAAAGTGCAACAAGGACTCAAAAGATTAATGAGTATGTGCAGGAAACCAGAAGACAGTAACTGACATTTTGGCCACTTTTTAATGCTCTGTATGTGTTAGATATACACATGTCCACCACTAAATAGGTTGTTTTTAATTTTGCTTTGGACCTTCCATTATCTTATTTAAAAAAAGGAAATCAATCAAAACATCTTTCATATGTACCCACCTTTTAGACATGTCTGGTGTTCATCATTCTTCTGAGTGAATCGAGCTTTTCATCTATTATCACCTTCCTTTTGCCACAAAGGGCACATGCATATATATATATATATATATATATATATATATATATGTATAAAATTTACCAGCAAAGGGGCTGGCACTGTGGTGTAGTGGGTAAAGCCACCGCTTGCAGTGCCGGCATCCCATATAGGCACTAGTTCAAGTCTTGGCTGCTCCACTTCCTATCCAGCTCTCTGCTATGGCCTGGGAAAGCAGCAGAGGATAGTCCAAGTCCTTGGGCCCCTGCACCCATGTGGGAGACCCAAAAGAAGCTCCTGGCTCCTGGCTTCAGATTGTCCCAGCTCTGGTCTAAATGGCCATTTGGGGAAGTGAGCCAGAGATGGAAGACCCCCCCCACCCCGCCTCTCTCTAACTCTCCCTTTCAAATAAAAAAATAAATAAATCTTTGAAAAAAATTTAGCAGTGAAGGTCACCTGTGAAGCTTTTATACATCTGGAAAAAAATCATCCTTTTTGGAAATTATTTTCAAAGAACAGAGAATTTTAGTTGACTTTTCTTTCAGTACTTTAGAAATATTGCTCTGAGTTTTCTGGATTGCTGTATTCTGATATGAAATCCTGGTTATTTGTTTTTCCCTTGCTGCTTTTAAGATTTCTTTTCATGTTGTTTTTAAGTCATTTTGATGCGCCTTGCTGTCGTTTTCTTACTGTTTCTGTGCTTGAGATTTATTTGGCATCTCAGCATCTATGGATTAATTTCTTTCACTTTCAATAATTTTAGACCATCGCCTCTTCATATTTTTGTTCTATATCTGCCCTTCATCTTCCTTTGAGAACTTGAATTCTATGCACATGAAGCCACTTGAAGTTCTCCTTTAGCTCACAGTTCTTTTCCTTTTATTTTCCATCTTTTTTCCTTGCTATTTTTAAATTTTGGACCATGTCTTAAAATTCACTAATCTCTTTCTTAGTGTCTGATCTGCTGTTTGTCACACATAGTTTATTTTTCTTTTAGGTATTGTCTTTTTCTTCTCTACAAGTTTGATTTGGGATCTTTGTAAGCATCTTCCATGTTTATATTAACATCCTCGCACTTTTCTCTGTGTTTGTGTTTGAAAAAGGTATGATTGCTTTAATGTCCTTACCTAATCTCATCTGCCTATTACTTCCATTATTTCTGAGTGTGCATCTGTAATATAGATTTTTCCCCTCCTCCTTAAGCGTTGTGTTTTCCTGATTCTTTGTGTGGCTGAAGATTTTTATATGGATGGCAGGCACAGAAGTTTACCTTATTGGGTATTTTGGGCTTTGCTCTGGGAAGTAGTTGCTCTATGGAAACAGTTTGATCTTTTTGTGGTGTGACAAAGAGTGTTTACCATTTTAAAGCTAACTTACTGCACCATTTAGGTCTCTATCTGATGCCTTGTGAATCTGGGGGCTTTTCCAATCTTGCTGGTGAAAGTATGAGAACGTAAAACACTCCTGGCCCTCTATGAGCTCCAGGAGTTGATCTTATTAACACTTTTTTTTTCTGGTTGATTTCCTCAGGTGAACACACTCTTCAGGGAGTGCCAGGAATTCTGTCTCCCTGTGCAGGTCTCTTCGTTTTCATACTTTGCTTACAACTCTTGCCTTGGAATTTCTGGACTCCCAATACTCTCTCTTCCTCCCAAGGACACCTTTGGTTTCTTGCTTGATTCTCCTGCCTGGGCTGCCACCTCAAAATTCTCTACAGGTCATCATTGGGGTAATTGTAGGTTTATTTCATGGACTTCGATGTGTTTGTTTCCTAGATTTTCACTCAGTTCTTTCATTGTTTCTGGCAGGATGATTAATCCGATCCCTGTAGATCTGTCTTAGCTAGAAGAAAACACTACAATTTAAAAGCCTGTATTATACATTTTCTGTTCTTCAGACGTTGCTTTCTGGCTCCCTTGCCACTGAATCTTCCTCTTTTTTACCCCTCTTGCTCTTGCTTTAGGGTATTTGTTTTTGCTCTTTTTCTCAAATGCTCTCAGTTTGTTTCCACATAGCAATTGCTTGCTCTCTCTAAATCCTTGATCCTAACTGGTCTACAAATTCCCAGCTACTTCCTACCAAATGGTAGTTTCCAAAGAGATATCTTTTCCTAAAAATTATTAAGCCAACTTTTTCTTTTAAAAAAAATAAATTCACTGCACAAGGCCATGAACAATCAGCTTCCATCCCTGTCATCCTCCCTCCTATTCCTCATCTTCCCTTTAGTCCCTGTATTTTGGTTTGACTTTTTATTACTTGCGTTTTAAAAAAAAACTGTGAAAGAGGAGGTAGAAATGTGTTTAAACCAATGCAGAAGCCCAAGAATTATGGTAAAAGAGAATGAATGGTTTGCCCATGTTTCTATTCAAATTCCTGTCCTTATCTTATATATGCAAAATATTTTCCTTCCAATGATCTCTTTTCTCCATGAGAACAGGAACTCAGCATTCAATCTTTCACCACTGATCGCTACTTTCATATTATATACTTTGTCTTTTCTCCTGGATCTCCTCAGTAGAACCCAATCCCTACTGTGGCAGAGGCTCTCCTTCATATGTGTACATCCAGCCCCTTTAGGAGGTTTTTTGCTCATGATTGGCACCCAGTAACATTCACTGAGTGTTGAGTGGCTGCGTGTGCTCGGCACCGTGCTTGTCTTAGAGGGGGCAAATGGAGATGCATAAGGATGTAAAATAGACTGTCCTCTTTCTTGAGGTTTATGTCTGCACTCCAAAAAGTGAAATACTATCATTATTTGGATATTCCACCTGTTATAAGATGAAAAAAAAAAGTCTTATTTTGTTCTACAAATTTATAGCTTGGAGGAATTAACACTGTTGCCTCTGACAGACAGCAGGGAAAAGTGGAAAGAAGAAAGCAGTCAGAGGTAATAATCATGTTTTTAAACTCACTGTGTTGGTTTCTTTGTTTCTTCCCGTATTCCCTCACACATACAATAAATTCAGAAAATGACAATTTTCAAAGAAACTCACTGGAGCATATGATTAATGAATATAAATCAGATTTCTTATTTCTTTTTCAATACTTCTGAAAGAGCAGCTCAACCAATAGATGGTTATTAATATTGACTGTAATTCAAATGTACTATTAATACCAACCTGTAGATTTGTAAACTTTCAGATTTTATGTTCTTTCAAGTGAACAAAGTCACATACATTAGTAATTAATCTTAAGTTTGAGACACATTCTTTCACACCATATTCACCAAGAACACGCCATTAATGGCACTGAGGTCACTCATTTGGAGTTCATTGAATTTCCAATTTTTTTATGCTTGCTAAAACTCCTCACAGTAAAATTTAATAAATAAGGTAGTCATCAGTTTTGACATAGCTTTCCTCATGGGCATGGTCTAATTCAAAACCACTATCAGATCTTGCCTGTGACTACAGATTTCTAGTTTAGGCCACCAAAGCTTAGGGATGGAGCACTCCCTTGACTTGCATTCTCTTAAAGGTTTCCTCTGTTCTGCTTAACAAAAACCAGGAGGAAGAGGAAACTAGGCCGCAGAAGCAATATGAAGACATGTGGCAGGCCAATGAATGGCTACTTTTACACAGTGATCTGCCATCAAAGACACCCAACAAGCCGGTCCACTGCATTGGTTTTCAATGTGGAAAGCTGGGCTTCAGCAGAAGTCAGCATATGAAGAGCCCTGGCAGCTATGCCAGCCAAGAGTTGGGTCACTGGAAACAGATCTGCCCTGGAGTCGAAGGACTCCAGGTCAGAGCCACAGACTTTGTTTGCTCTAAGCTGAAAAGCCCTTCACTCAGACCAGTTTCCGAAGCAACCACTGCTGTTGAGGGGATGGCCACGTAGGGTCAACAGCACTGCAGGCAGAACTGTATGTTAACTAAAAATGTTTTCCTTTTAGAAATGCCACCTACCTTCTCTTCAAGCCAGCTCTCCTCCCAGGCCAGCTAGATAATGGAAGTCAACAGGGTACTTCCCTTATAATGTAACACATGTGAAGAGATAGATAGGTCTGAGCCTCATAACTGACAAGGCCTTAAATCCCACCTGATTATTTTCAAGCCCTTTCTGTCAGTTTGTATTTGCCTCTCAATGAAAAACTTGCTCATAGTTTAGACACTTTTCTTAGGGCCTCTGATAATGACTCTTTCCTCAGTTTTAGATTCTGTGATTTTAGATCCTGTGTTTAAACTGTTTATTAGTTTCATTTTCTCTGGACTAAAAAAAGTAAAATTTAGGTGGCCATGCACATGAAACCTCTGATGGAAGCAGTTTCTGCAAGCTGACACTGCATCCCCTGGAGAAGCCACTCCTGCTGGAACCCTGTCTTGACCCCCCTTCCCAAAGATGCCCCCTTTCAGCATGAAGCAGCCAGAGCAATTATTGCCAAGTTCCCCTAACAGATGTTAGGGTTCCCATCTCTGGGAGGTGGGAATGTGAGGAGTCAGATGGATTAATAGTTAGGGGATCCCAATGAAAGTTGGGGTGTAAAATATTTGCTTCCTTATCTTTAGCAAGAAGAAACAGGCCTCCCTCCTTCCTAGAATCTCCGAATTTACCATGAGAATAGTAAGGGAACTCTTCTGAGCTCACAGCTTATTGTGAAAACAAATTACCTCTCCTACCCTTAGCAGGCCAGACAGGAGGGAGAATTGTAAATGGGGCCTATTGATGAGTTTTTGTCTCTGTTTGGTAACTGAATGCTAATCAGATTGTCAATTTTTTTGCCTTCAAAATTGTACTTAAAAAGCCAACTGCTACCAATCCCTTTGGGTTTTTTCTCTCTTGGAAGCCCCTCCTCCATGCTGCTCTCTCTGGAGGCCTTTGACTCTAATAAATACTTTTTATATCTCAAAAACAAAACAAAATAAAACTCTTCATAGTCAGTAGACTGTGAATAGGGATGTAAACGTGCCTTGCCCAGAGTGTACAAGCAAGACGATTTAATCTTACTGAGCCTTACTCTGTGTTAAATACTTTACTCAGATACCCACACTGAGTCCTTGGAGAGCCAGGTAAAATATTGTCACCTCTATTCTGCAAATAGATACACAGATGCTAATTGTTTTAACTGTTATACAGAATCATGGAGATAGAAAAATTTCTTTTTCCTTTTTTCGGAATCAACTATTAAATATTGCTTTTACTTGGGAGCTGATATTATAAAAATATATATTTAAGGTAACAGAGTTTTAGTAAGATAGGAAAACATCTTTTAAGACCTATTGCACAGCATGGCAATTATAGTTAATTATAACGGCTTACATATTTCAAAATTGCTGAAAGTAAATTTTAAATATTCTTACCACAAAATAAATTGTGTCTAAAAAATAGCCTTTGCTTATGGCCACCCATACTGCTGTATTTTTACGGAATATCAGTGAAAAAATACATCTGTATGTAAGAATTATTTTAAATTAGCTGTGATTTATTTCACTAAATTACTACTCAACCTTTTCCCCCTAAAGTCTGAAAAGAATGATGATGCTAGGATTCTCTTGTAAAACATACTGAACAGAGAACAGAAAGCATAATTAATGAAATACAGAAAAAGGATTTTTAATGTAAAATAACATTGTAGAATGGTTATAAAAAGGCTCATTAGACCAAACAGAGATTCTGTTAACTCCTTTATTAAATAATTTCTTTGAATTGAATACTTTTGGAAAAATGTTCTGTAATGTCCCTCAGAGACGGTCTAATTTTTCAGTGCTGATTTTGAGCTTTGTGGTTTACTGCAGATGGTCATGCTGGCTGTTAACTGCCTTCACACATTTTTCTGTGTGCTCTGTTCCCTGTAACTCTCTCAGATGACTCTTCCCAGCGTTTGTCTATTATCCTGGAGCTCATAGCAGGCTCAACAGCTCCCTGAGGTCATCTTCAATCATTAAGCCATGTTTGCAATGATTCCTTTTTGTTGCTTTATAAATGAGCAGACAAGAATGGGTAAGAAAAAACTCTTTGTAAAATGTACATTTCCTTTACCACAGTGGCCTAAATTCCATTGAATATTACTCAATTTTGTCATAAACCACTTGCTTCATTTTGTACTATGTAATTTTTACTCATAAAATCCACTGGAGTACACTTATTTTTCATATTTTCTGTATATTTTAGGTGAATCTCCCAATGTTAATTTTTATGTTCCTAGGTTTCTGTATATATTTTCACCTTTCATTAGTAGTTAAAAATGAAATTAGAATTCCATTGAGGATTATATGCAGTAACTGATTCTTTGTGTTGAATCCTTATTAAAAAGTATAGGTATATGTGCTTGCACTAAGAATATTTAGAATAGAGGACAAAGAGAGACACTCTGGGCAAATTATTAGACATTTTGGCATCAATGGAATATGGCATATGCATGGATTAAGACATACATTATGGCTCTGTATTTGTTATTTAGATGGTGTAAGCAATAATAATCCAATTGAAAGACAAGCTTTTGAACCCTGGGTTCTTTAAAAATAAAGACATATGTTATGTTTTGTCTTTCACAGTTAAGTAAATACTAGATTGTTTCACCCTGTATTTAAAACTCACCACATAGTGGCACATATGGAATATGAATCTATTATGTTAAGTCTGCAGTACACCAAAGAAGGATTTGATTAAAAAAAAATAAGCAGAGGACTTCTTCCAAGTCATCCCAGACTGTGCACTACAGTCATTACACAGCTCTGGAAGGCCTGTGGGATGTTCTAGCATACCAAGGAATGGTAGTTTCTAGTTACCCATATGTCAGTTTTATAAAGGCAAATTATTCTGGCAAGAAATGAAGCAGAAAGCTTTAAAGGCAAGGAGGTTGATTTTTATGAACATATAAAAGAACATTCCAGGGAAGTTACTAAGGTCTTAGTGATGAAAGAGAAGCCTAAACCCAGAGGGATCAGGGCAGGCATTGTGGTGCAGAGTTGGACTGCTGTTATGGATACATGCTTTCCATACCAGGGTACCTGGTTTGAGTCCCGAATTCCTTTCCAATCCAGCTTCCTGCCAGTGTACACTCTGGGAAGCAGTGGGTGATGATGGTCCAAGTGCTTGGGTCCCTGCAACCTCTGTGGGAAATCTGGATGGAATTCCTGGCTCCTGGGTTTGACCTGGCCTGTTCTAGTTTTGGCAAACATTTGGGGAGTGAACAAAAGAATGAACGAATGATCTCTCTCTAGCTCTGACCTTCAAAGAAAATTAAGTAAATAAATAATAAGTAGATAAATCCAGAAGGGTCCAACTGATCATATGTTATGACAAAATTATGGATAGTCACTGTCTACCTCAATCTTCTGCTTCATAACTGTGTTGAAAAGCTTCCTGTATTTATGGCCTAGAATTGTGTAAAGAAAATAGAAGAGTTCAAGAGAAGTCTTGGTCATTCACAAGTGAAAGCTTGTGCTGTAAAGAGGAAGCAAGAGTTATGGATTAAGTAACAAAGTGTTACTCAAACTTCAAAATCAATTTAACACATTGATTCACCACTGTGGAGCAGGTACTGGAAACTTGAAACAGTGGTCAAGGATGTGGACTCTAGTGCCAGACTTAGTTGTTTTCAAACCCTGACTTTACTGCTTTGTAGCTATGTGACCCTGGACAAGTTAACCACATCATCTGTGCTTCAGTTTTTATAGCTGTAACAGGAGTCATAAGAGTATCTACCTTTTCAGCTTATTGTGCAGAGTAAATGAGTGCACCGATGCAAAGCACTTAAAACAATTTGGTACAATTATGATGCAATTATTAATGTTTAGCTTTGACTATTATTATATATTAATCATAAAATATGATTCATGAGGGCCAGTGTTGTGGCATAGTGGGTAAAGAGACTGTCTGCAACACTGGCATTCAATATTTCTGGCACCAGTTCATATCCTAACTGCTCCACTTCTGATCCAGCTCTCTGCTGAGGGCTTGGGAAACAGTAGAAGATGGCCTAACCACTTGGGTCCCTGCCACCCACATGGGATACCCAGATAAAGCTTCCAGTTCCTGGCTTCAGCCTGGCCTAGCCCTGGCCATTGCGGTCATCTGGGGAATGAACCGGTGGATGGAAGATCTCTGTTTCTCTGCCTCTCCCTCTCTTTATGTAACTCTAACTTTCAAATATACATAAATAAATCTTTTAAAAAATAAAATATGATTCATTACTTGTGGGGAGCAACCGGACTAGACTGAGTTACTGGAATTAAGACTTATTCTATGCATCTGCTCTCCCACAACATGGCGCTGGGAGAGAAGTAAACAGCTTCCGCACAGCTGCCTCCAGTTCAACTAATAAACTGTAGGACTTGCTATTGATTGGAGGAGAGCAGCGTACTCAGCGTGTGGGCAGCCGAGTTAGGATTGGCGGAGGAGGACTATAAAGGAGGAGAGAGACGGCATGCACCAGGAACATCTATGGGGAACATCTAAGGGAACCCGTGCAGCCCCCGAGAAAGCCGGCCGGCGGTGTGCCGCTCCCCTGCGGAAGTGGGGAATGCGGCCAGGGGGAACTGCCCTTCCACGGAGGTGGAAGGGATAGTAGCCAACCCGGGAAGAACCAGCAGCAAACCCGGGGAGGGCCGAGCAGACGACAGAACAGCGCAGGGTCCTGTGTCGTTCCTCCACGAAGAGGGGGAGCGACAATTACTGAAACCTCATTTCTTGTTAGACATCTTTCTTTGTTGCCTAGGAACAATTAGTGTATTCTTTACAAAATTACCTCATATACT
The DNA here is from genome assembly GCF_051225735.1 of Oryctolagus cuniculus. Taxonomy (NCBI): domain Eukaryota; kingdom Metazoa; phylum Chordata; class Mammalia; order Lagomorpha; family Leporidae; genus Oryctolagus; species Oryctolagus cuniculus. The sequence goes on along the minus strand of NC_142874.1, from coordinate 80,264,845 downwards.
TGAACTTCAATATCATAAGAATGGGTGGGGGATATACTTAACTCACCTGAGAAGCTTAATATTCTCTGGAGACACTGATAGTACCTTTTGTTGGTAGGATCTGCCAAAGTTGTGACAGTGGACATTGGATCAGGAGACAAAATACCTGAGTTCTAATTCTGATTTTGTCAGTGACTACTTACTGGCTTAGAATAAATAACTGAATTTAATTTCATTACATAATCATTATGACCATAATAAGCTATCCAGCCTCTCTTTCTAAGACATTTATACAAATACATATGATGAACTATTTGTAACCTTCAGCCCAATAATAACAGGTTTTCAAAAATAGAATTTTCAATGCTGACACTATAAGTTTTTGGATTTATTTCAAATTGATTTTATGGTAATTTTTATTAATTTAAATTTCTATTAAATTTATTAAATCTTTAACCCTAAAATTTATGCATTATCATTTTAGCTTAAGTAAAGTAATAATTTTGCATTAATACCTTCATCCAATTTTATAAACTCTCCCCACCCTCTCTTACATGTTCAATAACACTGAATTATGCCACAGGGTCAAGAACTACCATGTCAAGATATATATTAAATATGTTCAGTTTTCAAAACAGTTTCTAATTCTCACGAGGGTAGGGTGTTGAAAAATAATTAAGGGTAATGTTAATATAAGACAGAAGAAGATAGCACAGGAGAGATTGCACAGTGGTTAAAATTCTACTTAGGATGCCCACGTCCCATACCAGAAATTCTGGTTGAAGCCCTGATTCCTCTTATTCTGATTCAGTTTCTTACTCATGTGCACTCTGGAGGGAGCATGTGATGGCTCAAGTACTAGGTTTCTGCTATCCTTTTTGGAGACCCAGATGTACTTCCTTGCTCTGGACTTCAGTCTGGCCCAGTCCTGGCTGTTGTGGTCATTTAGGGAGTGAAATAACTGATGGAAAAATCTCTCTCTGTCTTATCTCTGTTTGATTCAATCGGTTCTCTCCCTCTCCCTTTATGTGATTCTCTGCCTTAATAAAATGAGGCGAGGTGGTGGGGGTGGGAGAAGAAGATAGAATATATAATTTATTTTATTTTTTAAAAACTTTTATTTAATAAATATAAATTTCCAAAGTACAGCTTTTGGATTACAGTGGCTTTTCCCCCCCATATCCTCCCTCCCACCCGCAACTCTCCCCTCTCCCGCTCCCTCTCTGATCCCATTCACATCAAGTTTCATTTTCAATTATCTTTATATACAGAAGATCAGTTTAGCATATACTAAGTAAAGATTTCAACAGTTTGCACCCACACAGAAACAAAGTTTAAAGTACTGTTTGAGTACTAGTTATACCGTTAATTCACATAGTACAACACATTAAGGACAGAAGTCCTACATGGGGAGCAAGTGCACAGTGACTCCTGTTGTTGATTTAACAATTGACACTCTTGTTTATGGCGTCAGTAATCACCATAGGCTCTTGTCATGAGTTGCCAAGGCTATGGAAGCCTTTTGAGTTTGCCAACGCCAATCTTATTTAGACAAGGCCATAGTCAAAGTGGAAGTTCTCTCCTCCCTTCAGAGAAAGGTACCTTCTTTGATGGCCCTGTTCTTTCCCCTGGGATCTCACCCACAGGGATCTTTCATTTAGGGTTTTTTTTTTTTTTTTTTTCTACAGTGTCTTGGCTTTCCATGCCTGAAATACTCTCATTGGCTTTTTAGCTGGATCCAAATGCCTTAAGCGCTGATTCTGAGGCCAGAGTGCTGTTTAGGACATCTGCCATTCTATGAGTCTGCTGTGTATCCTGCTTCCCATGTTGGATAGTTCTCTCCCTTTTTGATTCTATCAGTTAGTATTAGCAGACATTAGTCTTGTTTATGTGATTCCTTTGACTCTTAATCCTATTATTATGATCAATTATGAACTAGTGAGATGGCATTGGTACATGCCACCTTGATGGGATTGAACTGGAATCCCCTGGCACGTTTCTAGCTCTACCATAAAGGGTAAGTCTGATTGAGCATGTGCTGAATTGTACATCTCCTCCTTATCTTATTCCCACTCTTATATTTAGCAGGGATCACTTTTCAGTTAAATTTAAACACCTAAGAATAATTGTGTATTAATTAAAGAGTATATTTTATTTTTTACAGCTTTATTTATTTATTTATTTGAAAGGCAGAGTTACAGAGAGGCAGAGGCAGAGAGAGGTCTTCCATCTTCTGGTTTACTCCCCAGATGGCCACAACAGCTGGAGCTGCACTGGTCTAAAGTCAGGAGCCAGGAGCCTCTTCTGGATCTCCCATGTGAGTGCAGGGGTCCAAGTAGTTGGGCCATCTTCCACTGCTTTCCCAGGCCACAGCAGAGTGCTGGATCAGAAGTGGAGCAGCTGGGACTCCAACTGGCACTCATATGGGATGCAGGCTGCACCTTTACCCACTATGCCACAGCGTCGTTCCATGTTCCATATATATATATATATATATATATATATATATATGTAATAAACTTGCATATCAAAGCTAAAATTAAAAAAAAATAAAGAAATGCTCCTGTGTATCAGTTTTGCTGCTAATATCAAGCTTTGTCAAATTTGTACTAAATTATTGTCAAACAAAATGATAGGAATAATGTTCTAATATAATTTTAGTGATTTTATGACTATTTTAAAATATATTTTATAATAGTGAAATTGAACACCTTTTCATTTGATTATTGTTTATAGCCCTCATCTATTTTCCTGCTGGCCTGTGGTCTTTTTATGTTTTATATATTGAATTCCTTATTTAGTAGAGCTATTAAACCTTTGACTATAAAATAAATAAAAAATGTGTTACCTAAACATAAATTAAATATTAAGGTAAAAAATAAATAAACTTGGATTTTGTACATGAAGGGATCTTTGAATTTCTGTAAGAAAAAAATAGACAAGTATTTTTACAGAAAGAATGGCAGGGATTAAAAATCTCTAGCATTTAAAAATTCTAAACATGTTGCTTTACTCACAATTTTCAGGCTTTAAAACAAGAGTCTGTAAATGTTACTTACAAGATCTGATTAAAAATTGACACAGACCACAGGCATTTGATGGCTGGCACCCACACTGCTCTTAATTTTGTTTCTCAGAAAAGTACAAGGAGGAAACCTTACTGAATGAAATCAAGGCCAAGAAAACATATGGCAGTGGGATTTCTTTCAGATGAGGTAATTTTGAACAGAGATTTCTCAGAGAAGAATTTTTTCCCCTGTAGACTTTTATAACAGTATCTTTAAAATCTGGTCATGACAAACTGGAGAAAATGATCCTCTAAAACCTGAGAATATGCTCAATTCTTTTTTTTTTTTTTTCTGAAATCAATTCTGGGAAGATATCCATATCATTTTGGAATAGCAAACAGATTTGGCAGAATTTTTCCAGGAGAGAAGAAATGTTGACATGTTGTATTTCATTGCAGAAACATGAAACATTCCTCTCTGCTTGTGATTCATGAACAGGAAGATGATGCATCATTTTCCTGCCCTTCTGAAACTGGAAAATCCCATTGTTGATATCACTGTGTGTGCACACCAGTTTGAATGTTTTGCTGTTGTATATTATTAGGCAAAATGGTAGAATCCTATTTGAATAAATAAAACAAATGCCATCATACCACACATTATTAAGAATGTATCTATTAAAAAAAAAAAAAAAAGCCGGCGCCAGGGCTCACTAGGCTAATCCTCCGCCTTGCGGCGCTGGCACACCGGGTTCTAGTCCCGCCTGGGCACCGGATTCTTTCCCGGTTGCCCCTCTTCCAGGCCAGATCTCTGCTGTGGCCTGGGAGTGCAGTGGAGGATGGCCCAAGTGCTTGGGCCCTGCACCCCATGGGAGATCAGGATAAGTACCTGGCTCCTGCCATCAGATCAGTGTGGTGCACCGGCCACAGCGCGCTGGCCACGGTGGCCATTGGAGGGTGAACCAACAGCAAAGGAAGACCTTTCTCTCTGTCTCTCTCTCACTGTCCACTCTGCCTGTCAAAAAAAAAAAAAAAAAAAAAAAAAAGAATGTATCTATTCATTCTATCCAAGTTCCCATTTCAATTTTACATTTGTATCAATAATTGGTTAAATTTTATTAAACAACCAAAATTTTGTTACAATTACTTAATTCTCTGCCAATTTAATTGTTGGACATTTTTATTAGAATGGATAGTGTCAGTAATAACATTGATCAGATAATGGTCTCTTGTAAAAACACGGCAATTATGTCCATTTTATAGTACTAAATAAGGCAGTTTGCTTCCATGATCTTAATCTTTAAATGCGTTGTACTACTCTTCACTAGGATACTGAGTCATAGAAAGGTTAAGCAATGTGCTCAAAGTCACACAGCTAACATCAGAGCTGGGATTCAAATTCAGGTCAACTTTAAACAGGTGAGAGGGATTGAAGACTCATTGGAGGAAATGACAAAGAAACTATATTTTAAAGACTAGTCATGATTTGATGTGATTTCTGGTATATGGAATAAAATTGTAACCAAAGAGGAATTCCCTGAATGAGGATTTGCAGGAAAAAATGCATTAAAGGGCAAAGTGGAGAGACAGATATTAAAGAATGCAGGGAATATCCTATTCCACTCAAGGAATAAAAATCATGTTTGAATAAGAAAAAATCAGTAATATTAGGGTGTAATGCAGTTCCCTGGGAAAAAAAAAAAAATCACTGAAAGTATTATAGGAGTGGACATTTGACCTGGCAGTTGAGACACTGTTTAAGACCCCCGCCAAAATCATATATCCATTTACCTGGGTTTGATGCTTGGTTTCAGCCCCTGATTCCAGTTGCCTGCTAATGTGCATCCTGGAAAGCAGTAGATAGTGGCTCAAGTGCTTGAGTCCCTGCAACCCACATATGTCTGAGGCCTGGATCGTGTTTCCAGCTTCCAAATTTGGCCTAGCTTTAACAGTTGCAGGCATTTGGGAGTGAACTGATGGATAGTAGCTTTCCTTCTCTGAGTCTCTCTAATTAACAAACCAATAAATAAATTATAGTTATGTTGTGAGGTAAAGATATTATTACTCTAGAAAGATGAGCAGGCTATTGTTCATGTGTTAGAGCAACTGAAAGATGTTTGCAGCCACATGAGAACTGAAGAGGAATACTGTTCCCATAATTTCTCTGGGAAAAAAAGAGGGGAGAGCCTAAATCCTGATATCAGAGTTGTATCTTGTATTCTTTATGGATACCTTGTATATAACCATGGATCATAAATTGCATATAATCCTTAATGAAAGTGTAGGTTCAGTTAGAATTAAAATACTTGTTTTAAGTAGGGAGATAAACAGAAAGGACCTTCCCTAATAAGGCAGCAATTCTACTGCCAAGAGGGAGGAAAAACTAGCTCCACAATACTCCTTGAAGACCATTTGTGATGAAGCTCTTCTGTTACGACTTTCATTCTCTGCCTCATTTCATCAGTAAAGACGACAAAGAGTGTTCTAAGGCCAGTTATTTGATATTCAAGAACTGATGAGCTAGAATGGAAGGTTGTGGACAAGCTTGATCTTTTCTTGTAATAGAACTTGGCTCCTTCTTGTGTCTGCTATTGAAGTAAGCAGTCACTCTTTTCAGCCCATAAAACCTCAGTTCATCCAACCTCCCTAACACTAGAGCTGTCACATTGAGACTGTTCTGGAAAGACGTGTTCTCTATGGCCCTTGATGAGGAACTTAAATCAAGGAATTCACAGAAAAGTTCAAAGTCTGAGTTTAGCATTTCTCACACTGTAGAGAGAGAATTGATTTTAAAGCAATTTTGGAAAATGCAAAAGCAAATGGCTCATTTTCTATGTGTTGGGTGTAGGAATGTACCCTATGTAGCATAAAACAATTCCTTTGCAGAATTTTCAAGTTTATAGTATCCAAGTGCTGTATTTTTCTTCAAATGTAAAAGACTGCTAATTATTCATATATAAAGAAAATATTGAAGATTAGAGACAAAATTTGAACAATTTTTCTTGATAGACCAGGTAAAATTTTTATGACAATATGCAGCTACACGTGCATACAGTATAATATTGTAAACTTATACTGTGTGATGGTTAAAAGAACAGAAGAAAAGATGTGCCTCTATCAAATACAAATTTCAATTTGATTTTGTAAGAGTGTGTGTGAAATTGAAATTATTAATACATTGAGATTTAGTTTCATATTTTAGCTCCAATATCTCTCCATGAATAAGTAGGGTTAACTGAAAAGAAAACACAATTTGAAATTAGTAACATTCACATTTAAGGACACATTTGTTCTTGAACATGTATTTTTCACTGCAGGATGAAAAGAAATTTCAGTATTTCTGTTTATAGTTATTCTATTGACATTCTCTAATTACTGCCGTCTCCATTATCAAACAAAAGCAAACTTTGCACATAAATATATCCTGTGACTTTTTAAAAATTATTAGTTTCTTTGCATTAATTTCTCTGTTGGACTGAAATCACCTCAGATACAATCCACTAACTTGTGCTTCCTTTACAATTTAAAAAGTGGCATTTTCAGTGGTAAACCTTTCAACTCCTATCTATTAAATTTAATATGGCTCTTGATGACTGTTCAAAGGTGTAGCCATTTTCTAATATGTACTTTACTAACATGCCATAATATATAATCCCAGAAAATGAGGAAAAATGTGAAATAGCATGAAATTAACTTGTTAAGGCTTTCCATTCATCAGTATGTGTCTATGTGTGTATGTCACCCTGGTGACTCTGTTTCAACAATGTGACATCATGGAGGATTGATTTTTTTATACTCAGTAAATAATGTTTTAATATTGTAAATTCTTGTGACAAACTGTATACATTTGTGCTGGACTCTCTTTAATATGCTAAGAGAATGTTGTAGGAAAAATATTTTCCTTGTATTATTGACCACAACTTACACATTTCAAATTCACCATTACTTTGGACTTAAATATTTATCATTTTTTTCCTTTAACGCAGGCTGCTGAGATTAGAGATAATATCTTGAAAACTTTTTTATTCAGTTTGCAGATTCAAAAATGTTTGAGGCTTTAGTTCTAATGCATTTAAATTTTCATTCTCAAAGCAAACAACCACATACTTTAGGAGTGATTAATATTATGTACAAAACTTTAAATAGAGAAGGGGAATTTTTTTCTCCAAGCAATGAATGCTGTTTCCTTGTATTTTTTAAGTGATTTTAATCAGAAACAGAAACCAAGAGTTCAGAATCAGAGTTTCATTCTGAGAGAGGATATCGAAAATGTGGTATGGTAATCTGTAGACACTCCCATAATGCTGCATAATAAAATCTTACAAGTATATTATTTAATTTTGTGAAATATTTATTACTTATATAATTAATCATATATACTCCTTAATTCTGCAATAAAACAACAAAGAATGATCAACAGTAAAGAAAAAATACTGTAATCTGCAATATAATTGAAAAAACTGCAGGACATGATAAGTCAGCACTATATTTGAATAGATTTGAGAAGGCAAGGGGAAAGAAAAAGTCAGTCCCAAATAATCTCCTTTTCGCAGTGGATTGCCATTTGGGGAGCATGTCTGTGAGGTCTCTCTCCACATTAACATATACATAGGCCAGAAATTAGGGCTTCACACCAAACTCTCAGTTGATTTTATGTCATCCTCAAAGTACTCATGTAATTCTTTCAAAAATATGTTGCTATCTTAGGAAACTAAGTGCTTCACTCAAGATTTATTTATTTCTGTAATAGACCTTGCTATGTATTTTAGGGTCATCCTTTTGATTACTACCTCACCTTTAAATTAGTTGTGATATAAACTTGTGTTTGGTAATTTTATTTTTTTTTATTTTTTTATTTTTTTTGACAGGCAGAGTGGACAGTGAGAGAGAGAGAGAGAGAGGAAGGTCTTCCTTTGCCGTTGGTTCACCCTCCAATGGCCGCCGCGGCCAGCGCGCTGTGGCCAACGCACCGCGCTGATCCGATGGCAGGAGCCAGGTGCTTCTCCTGGTCTCCCATGGGGTGCAGGGCCCAAGCACTTGGGCCATCCTCCACTGCACTCCCAGGCCACAGCAGAGAGCTGGCCTGGAAGAGGGGCAACCAGGACAGAATCCGGCGCCCCGACCGGGACTAGAACCCAGTGTGCCGGCGCCGCAAGGTGGAGGATTAGTCTAGTGAGCCACAGTGCTGGCCGTGTTTGGTAATTTTAAACATTTTATTTGTTTCAACTCAAGAAAGTACAATTAGGTAAAGGTCATGAGATTTGGAATCAGAAATTCTCTGTGAACTCTTAATTATTCACCAGTGAAATGTTGGGTTTCATTGTTCTTGTCTCCACTTGTCCCAGTTTTGACTATTTTGCCAATTTTTCTGCCCTAAATGTGACAGTTGGCTGAGAATGGCCCCTCCTTTACTGTGCCCTGCAGAAGACTGGCCATTGCCAGTAAGCACGCCCTTGCAGAGCACGTAGATGATGAAGGATCATGCACAATTCAGCCTTTTGGCGTTTAGCAAGGGTACTGGCCTTGAGAAGAGCATTTTCCTCCAATCCTGTGCAACTTGCAGTGTTCACAGACAGATCTTCATGCCTCTCTACTGCTAGCTTCTACCAGTGGGTGTGTTCAGTGCATGCAAACATGGAATAAGATGATCATGGCCAGCTGCCTCTCTCGCCCACAGAACATGAAGATTTTTTTTTTTTTTTGACATGCAGAGTGGACAGTGAGAGAGAGAGAGACAGAGAGAAAGGTCTTCCTTTTGCCGTTGGTTCACCCTCCAATGGCCACTGCGGCCGGCGCGCTGTGACCGGCGCACCACGCTGATCCAAAGGCAGGAGCCAGGTGCTTCAGAATCCGGCACCCCCAGAACATGAAGATTTTACTCAATGGGCTTCTACAACTCCAGCAATAACAATTGAGTTAATCTCTTAAAGACCAAGTTCCTTAACCATAAAGCATAGACATTTCTTAAACATTAAAATTTAAATTTTTTAAGTTGACACATAATACTAGTTCATATTTATAGAGTGCATGTGCTATTTGGATACATGCATACATTGTGTAATGATCAAATTAAGGTAATTAATATATTCATTGGCTTACACACTTCTTATTTAGTTGTAATGAATAGATTCAAAATCCTCTCCTCCAGCTGTTTTGAAATATACAATACTTGATTGTTAAATATGATCCACTTATCTGTGTAACAGAACACCAGTACTGATTCCTCCTATCTAGTTGTAACTTTGTATCTGTTGAACAAGCTCTTATCATCCTCCCCTCCACCCTCCATTCACTCTCTAGTAATCACTAGAGAGTGTTCTTCCTTCCTTTTTATTTTTCAAAGATTTTATTTGTTTATTTATTAATTTGAAATGCAGAGTCACGGAGTGAGAGGGAGAAAGATCTTCCATATGCTGTTCATTCCCCAAATGGCCACAAAGGTTGAGGCTGGGCCAGGCTGAAGCCAGGAGCCAGGAACTCCATCCAGGTCTCCCATATGGGTGCAGGAGCCCGAGCACTTGGACAATCTTCTTTTGCTTTCCCAGACACATAGGCAGGGAGCTGGATCAGAAGTGGAGTTGCTGGGACTTGAACCAATGTCAACATGGGGTGCCAGCATTGCAGGTGGCAGCTTAACATGCTAGGCCACAGCGCCAGCCCCTCTATTCTTTATTTCTATGAGAACAACGTTTTAAAATTATATATGAGTGAGATCATATAGTATTTATCTTTTCATTTCTGGCTTATTTCACTTAATGTAATGTCTTCCAGATTTATCCACATTGTCACAAATTATAGAATTCCATTCCTTTTTATGGCTGGGCAGATTTTATTACATACATAAACAGTATTTTATTTATCTATTCATGGGCATAGATTGTTTGCATAACTAGGCTTTTGTGAATAATGTTATGATAAAACATGCGAGTCCACATATTTCTTTGTCACACTGACCTCCTTTCCTTGGGATACAAGCCCAGTTGTGGGATGGTTGGGTCATATGTTGTCTTATTTTTACACTTTTGAGGATTCTGTACACTCTTCCACAATGGCTGTATTAATTTACATTCCTATTTATAGTGTGCACGGGTACCCTTTTTTCCATGTATTTTTCAGCAAGTCTTATCTTGCCTTTTAGATAGTAGGCATTCTAATTGGAGTGGTGAGGTGATATTATGGTTTTGATTTGTGTTTGCCTGATGACTAGTAATGTTGAGCATTTCTTCACATAATTTTGGCTGTTTGTATGTCTTCATTTGAGAAATATCTATTAAGACTTTTTGTTCATTTTAAAGTTGCATTACTTATTTTTGGCTATAAAGTTGTTTGAATTTCTTGCATATTCTGGATAATAACCTCGTGTCATATGTATAGCTTGCAAACGCTTACTCTCAATCTGTAGATTGTCTCTTAACCCTGTTGATTTTTTCCTTTGCTATGCAATTTCAATGAGATATAAAACTAGTTGTGTATTTTGCTTTTGTTGCCTGTGCTTCCGAGGTCATATATCATTCACTAATACTGAACCACAACCTATAAACAGACTTCACAAGTTATTGTTAAGATTAATTGCTACCCTGAATCTCTTTTTTTCTGTATTTCCGAAAATACACCAGATGTTTTATATTGTTATTTCCCCATTAATAGTGCTCTGGTTTATTGTAACTATTTTAAAGTTGAGAAATAGAAAAAACAGATTACTCATTTAAGTAATTTGAAAAGAATACTAGTTAGAAGCACAGACTGAAACTCATTTCTGTTAGAATCCCAAGTCTTGTCCTTGCTAGCATACCAAACAACAGATGACAATATACAAAGTCCCTTGGAATTACAAAATTTTATGTCAAATAATATTTCTGAATGAACCGGATGTGTCTTTAGTCCAGACCTTCATGGTGAACTTCGAAAATCCAGTGTTACAGAATGAGAAACTATTTTAGTGTATGTGCCCACAAACCATTATATATGGTCAAGTCTCTTAATGTGCATCAAAAAGATCATTTCATGCTCATGTAATTTCTGCCAGTATGATATGCTTGCATTCTTTTTAAAGAGAAAACAAAAATGTGTATCTTTCTTATTAAAAAATAAATAACCATACTTGAAAAAGAAATCCATATCTAATTTTAAAAAATTTTTGAGAAAATAAAAAGGCTCATAATTCACGATATTCACCAAAGATTCTTACCACCAAAATGATCATTTTGATATATTTGCTTTTAATAGAAAGTACATATTGACAAAGGAAAAAAGTCTAGCATCATAAAACAAATACACCCCTGTGATTTGCCTTTGTTAAAATACTTTTGATAAAATACTTTTCCTATGTCAATAAATATCATATTATTCTGTTTTTTTATAACATCATATTGTAAGTATACAATTAGTTAATTCTCTAATGCAGGCATTTAAGTTATTTTAGAACTGTAAATAATGCACAGACATTTATTTTAGAAAGTATATAGACTTTTGCTCACTTATCTCATTATTTCTTTTGGATCAATTTATGGGAAAAGAATACTAAGTTAACTATATGAGTACTTTTTTAATAGTGGAAATCTACTTAGTTTAGAGTTGGTCTTCTGTATATAAAGTGAATTAAAAAGGAATCTTAATGATTCCTTTTTTTTCCCCAATCTTAATGGATTGGAAGAGGGAGTAGGAGGTGGGATGGGAGTGGGGGTGGGAGGTTGGGAATGGGGAGAAGAAACACTATATTCCTAAAAGCTGTACATATGAAATTTGTATTCATTAAATAAAAACCTTCAAAAAACAAAAAGTTTTTAAAAGATACAGATCTTGGTAAGTTGTTTAACAAAAAGATTTAAGCAATTTCTGCTCCCACCACTTCATCACAGGGTGTAAAGGTGCCCACTCCCTTAACCCCTTTGCTAGTTTGATATATTATCTCATTTAATGCATTTATTTTATTAGAGAAGTTTTATTTTATTAGATATGTTTACAGGCCAGTGATTTTTGGATTTTTATGAATAATGTATTAACTCCATTTTCATATATTTATATTGGTGCACTCATCAACTCATGTTGATTTATTTCTTATTCATGAAGTATACTAAAGTTTATATGATTCTTAGTTTTCTATTTTTGATCATCTTGATCAAATACCGATATTTCACATTTTAATGCTGTTAAATCTATTGCATTTTTTGTTAATGTTCTCTGACATTATTTTGTCTCAAAAGTCCTTTTCTATTCCATAATTATATAAACAGTTAAATTTTCTTTTAGTTTTTTTATCTCTCTTTTTTATTTTTTAATTTTGTTTAAGGTGTACAAGCTTCATGCATCTCATATATACAAATTTAGGAACATAGGGATTCTTCCCACCCTGTCCTCCCCTTTGCCTGCACATTGCCTGAGTTCAAACAGAATGCTTGAGACTGCGTAATGTGTAGCAAGCAGACATTTCTTGAGTCACAGTTGGAGGTTAGCAGGTTCAAAAATCAACAGCCTGGGATCTGACAAGGGCCTTCTTGCTGCATTAACTTATGATGGAAGGCAGAAGGGCAAGAAAGGTCAAAACAGCAAACTGAGAGCCTCAAGTTCCTCTCATACTTGACATTAAGCCATTCATTAAGGCAGAGTCCTCACTACCTAAACACCTCTTCTTGGGCCCTACCTCCTCCTGTTATTACAATGGGGATTAAGTTTCCTGCATGCCCTTTCTGAGGAACACTTCCAACCACAGAATTCATTAGAATTTTTAGTCTACACATGTCTTACTGGAAAAAACAAATGGACCAGTTTCATTAAGTCTCTGTCCTTTAGCTTCTGAATCAGACACACCTTTTATTTGTGTTTCATGATAGCTGGTTTGGTATTGACTGACTTTATGTACTTTATCCCTTCTTAGAATCTCCAGAAATATTACTATACTAATGGAAGAGTCAGTCTTACTCACCTCCATAAAAATAATTTCAGCTGAATTAAAGAAATAAACTTAGTAAAGAAAAATGTGACAAATATTAGTTTTACTGTGCTTTATTATTAATACTAGATATTTCATGAAGTCTTTATTCTTATAGTATGAACATCTTTATGAAAATCAAACATTACAGCAGCAATGAGATGGGAGCTGCTTGAGTTCTGGTGCACTAGATACCACCTATCTGTCCTGCTAAGGCCCTTCAAGGTCATGCTCTTTCTAATTCTTGAACATGAATTGTCTTCCTCCCTGATTACAAAGCAAATTTCAAAAACAGCATTGCTCAAGGTGTGGTTGGTTTGTTTGTTTAATGGCAACTATTATCTTCTGTGCTTTCCCATTTCCACCATCCTGGGTCCTTCTTTTCAGCTTTCCATCTTTGTAAAGTGAGTTTTGCATTTCTAAAGAACATCAGCTGGTTTCATCTTTGGAAAGCATAAGAGCCACAGCCAGTTAGGAAACAGAAAAACCTGACATATTTGAATAGAGAATCTAATATGAAAATCATTATTGAGGCCCGAAGTTGTTAGCTCAGCAAAGTTTAAAAAAGAATAGTGTAAGCTCTCATGGAGGTAGCAACTACAAGAACAGCTCTCATCTTTAAGGAAGAGATTGGAATCTTAAAACTTAGAAACTTTAAGGAGGGTTCAGTGAGGGCTGGGAACCAGCCCTTGGAACAGAAGTACCGGCCAGTGGATGAGGAATCAGGCTCTGCAGATGTTGGGAAAGTGAAACGTGGACTCAGTGTTTTCAGTGGGAATGAGCTGCCCTTGTTGGGGTGGAAGGCATATTGTGAGGATGATAGTCACAAAAACAAGAGGAAGCAAATTGTATCAGTCCCTTCTCCCTTCTCCAGGCTCCCAGTTTCCTCTGGGGCTTCCCATTGGTAGAGCCAAATCTAGATCCAGCTGGCAAAGTAGAACTGTTTTAGACTGCAGTCTGAACTTCGGTAGCAGAACGTGGCAAGGAAGAAGATGGCTTTGGAGCCTGTCTGGGCCCACTGGGGCTGCTTTGTCAAAATATTTGAGACTGGGTACTTGTAAACAACAGAAACGCATTGCTCACAGAACTGCAGACCGAGAAGTCCAATAGGAAAGTGCTGGAAGATTTGATGTCTGGTGAGCGCCTGTTCCTCAAAGATGTTGCCTTCTATGTGTCCTCGCTTAGCGGAAGAGGAAAAAAGCATCCCTCAGACCTTAGTCCCATTCACAAATGTTCCATCCTCAGGAGTAGTCACCTCCCAAAGTCTATCTTCACAGCAACCTACTGTGGATTAGATTTCAACATAGGAATTTCAGAGGGACACAGACATTCAGACCATAGCAGAGCTCAAAGGTACCATTCACTGGTTCACACTTAATACTGACCTCTTACCTTCCCATTCACACTTACCACTCTCATGCCTGCTTTGCAGAAACCATGATTACCATGCTTCATTTGTTGCTTTTAGCTACTTCTTTGTGACTTTTCAATTAAATGTTTTATGGGGCTGGTGTTGTGGCATAGTGGCACATAGTGGGTTAAGATACTACTTGTGGGTGGCATGTGCCAATGCCATCTCACTACTCCAAGTGATCAATTTCAGTTCACAATTGATCATAATGAAAGGACTAAGAGTCAAAGGGAGCACATAAACAAGTCTAGTATCTGCTAACACCAACCGATAGAATAAATAAAGGGGAGAGTGATCCAACATGGGAAGTGAGATACTCAGCAGACTCATAGAATGGCGGATGTCCTAAATAGCACTCTGGCCTCAGAATCAGCCCTAAAGGCACTCGGATCTGGCTGAAAAGCCCATGAGAGTATTTCAGGCATGGAAAGCCAAGACACTCTGGCAAAAAGATCTCTGTGAGTGAGATCCCAGTGGAAAGAACAGGTCTTCAAAGAGGGAGGTACCTTTCTCTGAAGGGAGGAGAGAACCTCCACTTTGACTATGACCGTGTCTAAATAAGATAAGAGTCGGAGAACTCAAGGGGCTTCCATAGCCTTGGAAACTCATAACTGGTGCATAGGGAGATTACTGATGCCATAAACAGGAGTGTCAATTGGTAAAGTCAACAACAGGAGTCACTGTGCACTTACTCCTCATGTAGGATCTCTGTCCTTAATGTGCTGTACACTGAGGCTTAATGCTATAACGAGTACTCAAACAGTATATTTCACTTTGTGTTTCTATGGGGGTGCAAACGACTGAAATCTTTACTTAATGTACACTAAACTGATCTTCTGTAAAAAAAAAAAAAAAAGAAAGAAAGAAATTATCAATTCCAAAAAAAAAAAAAAAAGATACTACTTGTGATGCCTGCATCTCATATGGGTGAGTCCCTGCTGTTCCACTTCTAATCCAGCTTCCTACCTTTCAAATCGATCAATAAATCTTTTTTTAGAAAAATTTCATAATCACCTGCTTAACAATATAAAAAAATCCATTCTATCCTCAGTGTGGGAATAAAATTAGGCTTATTTAATGTTGATGGATTTACAAAATTCTCAGACAGATTACCAGAGAAATAACAAAGGATGATATCACAGAATAGAGTATTGAGTTAATGCAGTAGGACACTGATCAAACAACAATATCTCTTTTAGTTAATTATCTGTATAAATTCTACCCTGTATGAATAAAAATGTGGATCATGCAAAGGAGGTACATAATTTTGCTCAGTGTCAAGATGTCAATTTGTTCTCCAGCTAGAGAAGGAGTCACCACTACACAAGTTAGATGATTTTTCTAGGGGAACATGATGTGTAAGTAGGAGCAAGGAACCTGTCATGGAAAAATTTTCCAAGTCTTGTGCAAAGAAAATAACCAAAATCATTAGCAGCTGAACTCATAACTGCAATAAAATGATAAAATGTAACAAAACTATAGCAATTATCATATCAATTTACCCATAAACTTTTCTAAGCTTTTTAACATGCGTTATTCTAGCAAAATACCCAGATGTCATAATTACAGGAAATGTCCAAGTCTGTTGGCAAAAACTCCGAAGTCTTTGGCTCCGTGAAAACCTTACTGCATTAGCAGAAGCCGTGTAAATGGGCCATTCTATACTTACAACACAAGCCCTTTTGGCTTCGGTTCAATTTTTAAGTGACTGTAAGGGAAATTTCTTACTGGGTTTTATTGACTATGAATTGCTATTCCTGTTTAACCAGAGCACATGATTTTTGTAAAATGTAATGCTCCAGGGTATATAGTTAATTATTATTCAGCTGCAAAAGAGGGGCGTCAACACCCTTGCTTAACATGGAAATAAAAATCGGATACTTTCTGAATTAAGAGTATTTCATTTTTTATATAAATATGGGATATATGCAGATTATATCACATAAAATATGTTGTTGCTTATAAAATTTGTAATGCCATATCATTTAATGTTTTAAATTATTTAAAAATAGCATCTAACTGTTTGTTAATTGACAAATAATCAATGTGTTGGGATTCTGTAAGTAAATCAAGTCTGAGTGCTTAGTTGCTCAGGGAAATGGAGGAAAACTGTACTATTTATAAAAATTACTTTATATAATGCAAAAGTGGGAAGAGTATTCTTTGGCCTTCTACTTCTGTTACATAGCTCTTTAAAACTCTGAACTTGTTCATGGGAAGAACTATTTTTTTTTTTTTTTTGCTTTGAGGAGGAATTTGAGAAAGGTGGATAAAATATGCATATATTTTCATTTTAAATTCAGAACCACCAATGGTGTTAAAGGCCCACTGAGAACACTGCACTTAAGTCTACCACCTTACAGTTGAAACAAAGCTGAGAAATCTAAATATATATATATATATATATGTTAATATAATGATTTGGGTATCTATCAGTCAAGGTATAAATAGGAAAATGCTAAGAATTCAAAATGGAATAAGTTTAATATAGATAATTGTTTACAGAGGTGATACATTAATTAAGAATAACATTGTTGGGGCTAGCACTGTGGCATAGCAGCTAAAGTGGTATTAGCATCCCATATGGGTACTGGTTCAAGTCCTGGCTGCTCCATTTCTAATCCAACTCTCTGCTATGGCCTGGGAAAGCAGTAGAAGATGGCCCAAGTCCTTGGACCCCTGCAACTGCGGGGGAAGACCCTTAGGAAGCTCCTGGTTCCTGGCTTCAGATCGGCACAGCTCCCACCATTGCGGTCAATTGGGGAGTGAACCAGCAGATGGAAGACCTCTCTCTCTCTCTCTCTTTCTCTCCCCCTCCCTCTCTGCCTCTCCTTCTCTCTCTGTGTAACTCTTCCAAATAAATAAATAAATCTTTAAAAAAAATAACATTGTTGAAACAAACCTGAATTGCCCAAATCGCAAGAAGTCACCAATCCCAGGCTGAAAGGACAAAAAGTAGAGGTTATTTTACCAAAGCCCAGACCACAGAATCAGCTATGTAAAGACGTAAATCGTGCTACATTTAAAATCTGAGATGATGAAGTTTCTGGAAGAAAAAATGGGAGAGACACTCCAAGACACTGGTGAGGGGACAGCTTCTTGGACAAGATCCCCAAAGTACAGGCAACAAAAACAAAACTAAACAAACGGGACTATATCAAACTCAGAAGCTTCTGCACAGCAAAAGAAATGATCCTTAGACGGAAGAGATACCCAACAGAATGGGGAAAAATATTGGCGAGCTATCTATCTGACAAAAGATTAATATCCAGAATATATGAGCAACTTTAAAAATTCAATAACAAAAAATCAGTTAGTTAAGAAATGGGCAAAGGACTACAAGAGACAGTTTCCAAAGAAGAAATACAAATTACTAACAAATATGTAAAAAATGCTTAACATCAGTTAGCCATCAGAGAAATGCAAATCAAAACCACAATGAAATATCAACTCACCCCTATTGGAATTGCTAAAATCCAAAAGACGGTATCAGATGTTGGCAAGGATGCAGAGAAAAGGCGATGGGGTTGTAAATTAATGTAGCCACTGTGACAGTGTATAGATTTCTTAAAAAACTGGAACTAGACTTGCCATATGATCCGGCAATCTCACTACTAGGTATATACCCCAATGACCTGAACATACTGTATCAAAGAGTTACCTGCGCCAGAATGTTTATAGCAGCACTGTTCCCAATATCCATCACATGGAATCAACCAAGGTGTTCAGCATCAGATGAATGGGTAAGGAAAATGAGGTACTTATATATAATGGGATATTATTCGTCTATAAAAAAGAATGAAATTCTACCATTTGTATCAAAATGGATGCAACTGGAGGACACCACGTTGAATGAAGTAAGTAGGACACCCAGAGACAAATACCACATGTTCTTTCTTATGTGTTTGAGTAACATTTTTTTAAAAAGAAAAAGAAACAAAGAAATATCTCTGTGTATTAGTATCCATGCAAATATAGCTTTGTAAACCTTTGTTTTATACCTTATCAAACCAGTGGTTAAGAATGTTATAGTACTATAGTTTTAAACATCTGTAATTACTTTTAAATATATTCTATATGAGTGAAATCTCATTTTTTCATTAAATTATTGTTTGTAGCCCTTGTCTATGTTTCCACTAAACTAGAGTCTTCCTGCTTTTTACTTGTTAAATTTCTTATTTCATGAAGTACTAGCCTTTATACCGTAATATAAATTTAAAATATGTTATCTTAGAAAGAAAGGCAGAGAAAGAAGGGGGAAGGGAGGGATAGAAAGAATGTCATTATACTATTAGAATTGTATCTATGAACTATTTTGAATTTGTTAAAAACTAATTAAAATTAAAAAATCCTAAAGTATATAAAAAAAACAGTATTCTGTCATTAACTCTTTAAATAAAGATGTAGTCATAATGTGCCCATCAGGAGGGAGTGGGAGTCAGCAAATAATTATACCATAAGTCTACTGCTTCTTTCACCTCCTAATGTCCCACCAGCACCTTGAGTCAGAACCAGCTAGAATCCAAGATATAGGGAAGCGAGGAGAGTGCAGCTGGACAGCTCTTAGTCCCTCCTTCCCCCACACCTTTTGCCCCTGTTCTCCATGATTCAGAGATAAGCAAAGAAAAAGTGGCAAAAATATGGCTACAATTATTAGATAAATCATACAATTTGTGAATCAAGATCAAATATGTTATGCATCTGTTATATGTGAGCTCTTTATTGTACTTGTTCATTCAGAATATGGTCGTAAACTTTCCAGGAAATCTATCGTTTCACCTATAGATTACTTAAACACATTTTAAAAAGGGAGTAAATACTGATTTCACAAAATATGGAGGAAAAGCCCATAAATTTAGTCATTAAGTTTTTATAAACATTTCCAAACATTCTATTGGAAATGTGATTTATTTCTCTTTGGTTGAAGAGAAGTAAATCTCTTAAATTGGAAGGCTAAGGGGAGACCACAGGCCTAAGCACAGATATACGGTTTTGCTACTGCATTAAAAACAAGCTATTTGATAGGGTCATAGCCTCACTATGGAAAGCACAGGCTGATACAGATTGTCTTTGACCTGGATGGTATCATAACTGGAAAGGAAGACATGTTGATCATATCCCTTTCTTGGCGGAGAGAGTTGGACAGCAGAAACATTGGAAACCAGACTGAGAAATTGAGGTACAGCGTCACTAAAGAGAGGAGTGTGCCTATGGAGACCCCGCTCCCCTTCAAAGGCCCAGGCTTCTTGAGGCTCCCCAGGCTCCCCAAACTGGGGAAGTATAATTTTATCCACCAGCCCCTAATGGAAGCCTCAGTCTGAGAACAGGGTTCTAATAGCAACCAGGTGGTCAGTGAATGGTTCCAAGAGTCCTCTGTCCTGTTTACTGCCAACATCTGGCCTGGATCGAGCTCTCTCTAGGATGAGTCAACAGAGGAAAAACATACCCTTGTAAACAGGTCTAGGGAAATAATCTTCAACATTAAAAGGAATATAGTGTAGAGTTTAATATGTGGGAAAATAAGTACTCAAGCAAGATTTACTATAGGAAAACTGAAGTGAAAGCCCTTTACAGCCAGTGGATTTTGGGAAAGAGAAGAGAGAAAGAGAAATGGTGGAAACACCTGTTCACATACTTCCCCCACCCCCGCCCTGCTTCCTACCCCTGGGGTTAGAGGCAGGAGTATTCTAAGATTGAGGGAAAGACACAGACAGTGGGGATCTGCAGAAATGTACTCCTGCACAAACACAGCAAAGCATGGAGGGGAGGCATGGTGGCACCACGAGAGAAAGGGTGTGATTAGACTCCTGAGTGACAGAATCCATTCATAATTTCCTGTATGTCTTGTAGAGATAGGAAAATAGTTGAGGTGAAAATGAGCTGGCCTTCCATTGAGGCTGGAAGGGGAATCCTAAGATGTGTGGATTGTGGACTGAGCACAGGTCAGGTGGCCAAGGGGAGATTTCCCAGAGAACAAGAAGGATGCATAGCCCAGGTAGAACCAAAGCAGGTTTCAGTCAAAAAGGGAAGTTCATTTGATCTGACAGAGCAAAGAAAATAATAAACAATTCTTCAAAGCGAACTTTAGCAAGGAAAGGCAGTGGGGATACTCAGGGAAATGAGAAACAACTCCCAGGAACCCAGATGACCCAGGGAATGGGGACAGGAGCTCACATAACCCTCTCTAAGGAGGCTCCATATCAAGTGGGGGTTGGAAGGGAGGAAAGTGCATGGAGTGCATAAAATCTTAAAGCAAAGCATTTTTGTGGAATAAATTGAGTTATCAGAAAGAAACAGCTTTAACTGAAAGCAATGGATTTAACAGGAGCTTTGCTGGAAGGATTAGATCAGTTTTAGAAACATACAATTATGTTATCTTTATACTGCTGAGTAGCAGCATGATAATATTTCCTCACAAATTGTGTATTTCAACTTCTATTTAAGATTCAATCAATGCCTTTTATTGTCACAATTTGAAAAATGAAAATTTTGTCTCTTTTGCGTTTCCCTCTACCTTTCCCTCACTGTTCAGCACCCATACCTGTCCTTTGAGCATTTGTCTATAAATGGATAGAATGGACAGAGTGGTTTATAATTGCAATCTGATTTGTAACCATTAAATATTCATCACTTTTCCTAAAGATTGATTGTAAGGGTTGAAAAAAATTCAGAATATATATATATATATATATGTGTGTGTGTATATATATATATATATATATATCACTTGGAAGGTCATTCATTCCCCTAATTAAAAGCCATTGAATTTCTTTTGCAATGTGGGAAGTGTCTTTATGTGTCTTTATGGTTGAATTCTGAGTAGTTCCTATTGCTTTTTACTATCCTGGAGTTTTGCATGCTGAACAGGTATACAACTGGGACCCCATTTATTGCTGTCCTTGGTTAGATCCAGTGTCAACTGCTTTATAAATTTCTTAAAAGGTTTATTTATTTATTTGAAAGGCAGAGTTAGAGAGAGAGAGAGAGGAGAGATCTCTCTCTCAGAGAGAGAGTAAGATCTTCCTTCTGCTAGTTCACTCCCCAAATGGTTGCAATGACTGGGGCTGGGCCAATCTGATGCAGGAGCCAGGAGCCTCTTCCAGGTCTCCCACATGGATAGCAGGGACCCAAATACTTGGGCCATCTTCCACTGCTGTTCTCAAGCCATAAAACAAGGAGCTGGATCAGAAGTGAAGCAGCCCGAACTCAAGTCAGCACCCACAAGGATTGCCTGTGCATTCATGGATTAACCTGCTAGGCCACAGCATGGACCCCTACTATTTTTTAAAGAGCAAAATCCTTAAGTAAGTTATCAAGAAAAGAGATATAGGGGATAAATATTCTAATGCTTTGCATGTATCTCATCTTGCTTAACTACAGATTTATCAGTGATGTGGATAGATACAGACTCTGAGCTAAAGAAACTTTTTCATTTTGAAATCATTGCTTTATTGTGCTCTATCTGCAGTATATCAGAAGGAAAGCACAATGCCAATGTGTTCTCATTGCTTTGAACATAACCTGCTTTCTTATTTTTCTGGATTCTTTTATTCTTGCAGTACTTAAGCCACACATTCTTGTAATGAATTCTGGCTCTACCTTCATCTGTCCTGCTATTGCTTGGCAATCTTTCTCAATCTGAAGGTTTGTTTTCAGCTTTGATATCATATTTTTAAAAATGATTTCATCTTCTCCATTTTCTGGGTTTTCTTGTTTGCCATATCTCTTATATTTACCAGGTTCAAACTGAGACTATCCAATTACCCAGCAACAGGATTTGTGCCATACAGTGGAATTTGCACGGTAGAATTTGATGGAATGCAATGCTATGGATAAATTTCAGAAATATAATATTGAATGAAAAACAACATGAAAGAGCACAGTATAATTCCAATTATATGAGGTTATATAAAGAAAACTAGGCTATGCTGTAGAAGTCCGAATATTGATTACCTTTGCAGAGAGAATAAGGTCTGGAAGGAGCAACACGTTCTCTGAGTGCCTTGTTGTTGTGTTTCTGTATGTCAGGTGTGCTCACTTTATAAAAAATCATCAAGATGTGCACTTTATAATCATTGCTCTTATCTGTGACCACATTATACTTGAGTAAAGAGTTTGAAAGGGTTGTAGTATACTGCTGAAATATGTGCAATATATTTGACATGAAATACTAATTATTTAATAGATTATTCTTAAAATGAAGAAGAGAAAGACTGACACCCTCTTAAAATATATAAACCACAAGAATTTTTAAAACAGAATAGTGTCTGCAAATACTAGCTGATAGAATCAAAAAGGGAGAGAATGATCCAACATGGGAAGTGAGATACACAGCAGACCCATAGAATGGCAAATGTCCTAACAGCACTCTGGCCTCATAATCAGCCCTTAAGGCATGTGGATCCAGCTGAAATGCCCATGAGAGTATTTCAGGCATGGAAAGCCAAGACACTCTTGGGGGGGAAAAAAACCTAAATGAAAGATCTCTGTGAGTGAGATCCCAGTGCAAAGAATGGGTCATCAAAGAAGGAGGTACCTTTCTCTGAAGGGAGGAGAGAACTTCCACTTTGACCATGGCCTTGTCTAAATATGATCAGAGTCAGTGAACTCAGGGGGCTTCCATAGCCTTGGCAGCTCATGACAAGAGCCTAGGATGATTACTGATGCCATAAACAAGAGTGTCAATTTGTAAAGTCAACAACAGGAGTCACTGTGCACTTACTCCTCATGTAGGATCTCTGTCCTTAGTGTGCTGTACATTGAGATTTAATGCTATAACTAGTACTCAAACAGTATTTTTCACTTTATGTTTCTGTGTGGGAGCAAACTATTGAAATCTTTACTTAATGTATGCTAAACTGATATTCTGTATATAAAGAGAATCGAAAATGAATCTTGATGTGAATGGAAGGGGAGAGGGAGTGGGAAAGGGGAGGGTTGCGGGTGGGAGGGACGTTATGGGGGGGAAGCCATTGTAATCCATATTCTGTACTTTGGAAATTTATATTCATTAAATAAAATTTAAAAAAAAGAATTTTTAAAATATAAAAATCATGCTAGTACATATAAGTGCCTAGTAAACATTTAAAAAGGTTAAATAAAGCTCGGTGATAAATAAACGCACAGTAAAATATGATATACCTGTATACCTTCAGCTGGTAAGAATGAGGGCATAAGCTCCATGCTCATGACGCTTTAAGAACACGAACACTCAGAAATATGGCAGAGGAGATTAGTATCAGAGACTTTCTGGAGGTTGAATTGACTTCAACAAAAATCCACTAAAGCGCATTGTCTGTGGCCTGCTATTACATTCTGAGAGCTCCATTGAAATAATTAATTGTGAATGTTCATAAATATTCTACTACAACAAGCGTCCATCAAAACCAATTTACCATTTCTTCGAAGTTTTTAATAACTAAGCCCAGCACTGAGAGATGAGTTGGACAGTCTGCGATAAAGCTTGACAATGAAGTCTCAAGCAGCCCTTAAGAAGCTGTCCTGAGTTCTTCCCGGAGCCGCCCAGCAGGCGGCGAGCGCGGCGGCAGAGGAGGTGAGCGCCTTGGTGAAAGGCCGTGGTCCAGAAGCAGTGCCGCAGACCCTCAGCGCCCTGCCCCCGGGGGCTGGGAGGGAGAACGGCTCCAGGTGCTTCCGATGTTGACTTGACCTTGAGCAGGTTTCCATATAGTGGAAAGCGATTCCCATCTTCTCAGGATGTTCTGGGGAACAGTAAGATTACCAGCGAGGCGAGCCGGAAAGAGGCGTTTCTTCACCACCATTACCTCCTTGAGATCGACCCACACCGGGGCGTCAAAGGGAAGTTCTCTCACGTGGTAGGTAGAGCGGCCGAAGGGCAGGACCTTGTGTCAGCTGAGGATGCGCAAGCGCCCGATGGCTCAGGTGGTCAGGCCTGCTCGAAGACACCTGCAAGACGTTCCTCCACGCTCTCCACTGTGACGATTCCGGAGGTTGAGGGCATCCTGGTAGCGATCCTCCAACACCTGAGCGCACCACACCCGGACGTCCATGTGATGTCTAATAACCGTGTGGACTTGAAGGAAGACCCTTTCCTACGGGGGTTCAAGGCGAGCTCACCCACGCGTTCAGCAAGAACAGCTCCGTGTGTGAGAACTCTGGTTACTTCCAGAAGTCTCAGGGCAGAGCCCACATGCTCCTGAGGGGAGGCTCCACGGGGGACCTCACTACAGACAGGGGTTCCTGATGTGCAGAACATTCTCGAGATGGGCTTCTTGAACGACAAGGTGGAGGAGTGGCGGGAGCACTAACTACGTGGATGTCTAGCACATTGTCCTGCCGTGGGACGAGACGCTGGACGTGGTGGACGGGCTGCTGCGGCACATGGAGATGCAGGGCTCCTGAGGATGCAGGCCGGGACCCTGCGGGCACCGACGAGGCAGACATCTCCCCGTGGGCCAAGCACAGAGGACAGGCCAGGGCCGCCAAGAGCGCTGGGCCGTGCTGTGCCCCTGCCTTCTGCTTTCCACTAGCACCAGCGCTGTCTCCCTCGTCGTGCTCCTGGAGGCTTGAGGGCTGCTGGGTGGAGAGATGTGCCTGCTATCTTGAAGAAGAACCGAAGGCCGAGGCTTGTTAGCTGCCTTCAGGTCGCCTTGTCTAGGGGACACTTAAAAAAAATTTGTAACAGAGGAAGCTGTTCTTTAAATATGTATGACATGGATTAAAAAAAAAAAAAAAAAACTGAAACAGAAAACAAAAGATCCTGTGGGTGACTATTTCATTACACTGAAAGATGTTCAGAATATGTTACTAAGGAAAAAATTTCAAAACTTTAGAAACCTGGGTTCTTTTATTTATTTATTTATTGTTGACAGGCAGAGTTAGACAGTGAGAGAGTGAGAGAGACAGAGAGAAAAGGTCTTCCTTTTCCATTGGTTCACCCCCCAAGTGGCCGCTGGGGCTTGCGCCTTGCGTCCAGCACTCTGCACCGATCTGAAGCCAGGAGCCAGGTGCTTCCTCCTGGTCTCCCATGCGGGTGCAGGGCCCAGGGACCTGGGCCATCCTCCACTGCACTCCCAGGCCACAGCAGAGAGCTGGACTGGAAGAGGAGCAACCAGGACACAATCTGGTGCCCCAACCAGGACTAGAACCCAGAGTGCTGGTGCTGCAGGCGGAGGATTAGCCTAGTGAGCTGCGGTGCCGGCCATGGGTTATTTTCTTTTAAAAAATGCTTTTTTGTATGTACTTTTTTTTTTTACCCTCAAATGGAATTGGAATCAAATAGAACTCTCAAAATGCTAATTGACCACAGGTGTATTACCAGTTATATTAATTTATTTTATGGATTTTAGATGTTTCTATAATCAGCAAAAATTTGTTATTTTAGAAAGATAATCTTTTAAAAATATTGATATTTTTCTTTAAAATATAAATGATTTAGGTTAATCTTTCCTTTTTCCTTCCAATAGCAAAATATTGTGATCATTTTCATTCATATAGCTCTTGTCACTACTAAGTAAATCAGTTTAGTTTTTGTATACTAGAGAACCAATTTTATTTCATTAAAATTTAAGTGATTATTTTTAGTAAAAATAAGTAACAAGAAAGAAAATTTTGTCTCATATACAGGGAGAAAGTCAAATAATACAGTTCCAACACAGAAACACTGAACAGAAAGATTAACTTTTGGTCTCTTGGCCATTTAAGCAGGAACCATAAGTACTCTACACAACTATAGAAAAGGAGACCAGACATGACACCAGCTAATGCACAGGCTAACAAAAAGCAGGGCTAGGAAATTACTAAAAGTGTTGGGGTCTCTGTTTCTTCCCTTCAATGATTTAGGACAGAGTCAATGGCATAATTCAGGTCCAAGAGGGAATGGCATTCCTAACTAAAGGCTGAAGATTTTGTTATGCAGTCTTGGCAACAGCAGCAAGTATGATATTTAAAGTTAAGTATTCTAAGTGGAAGTCTAATTTTTTAAAGACTTTTTGCATCATATAAATTCCACTTAACTTTCCATTTATGTGCAATAAAACTACTGATGTAAAACAGTCATGCTACTTCACAGATGCTTTTGCAAATGTATTCTACAGGTGCATAAAAACCAAAACAGTCTCCAGGGAGAGGTAAGAGAAAGGATAGGAAGTAATATTGGTAAGATCATTGCTTAGAAATTTCTATGTATTCCAATAGAAGTTGACAACACTAAATTATGACAACTGAGTATATGGTCTCTCTCCTGAATGATCCCATTTTTTCTAATTTTGTGAAGTATAACACTTATGTAAATATAGTTGAATTTACACCAACCTTCAAATAGTTAGCTTAACACTTAATCTCAATTTACATTTGTATAGCAGATAGGACTCTTGGTCTATGTAATGTCTTACTTTGAATATTGCTTATGTTGGAAGTGGTGCAGCCAGGGCTCAAATTGGCACTCTGATTTGAGATGTCAGTGTTGCAAGCAAACGTGATAAGAGATCAGATTAAAAACTGTACTTAATCTGAACAGCAGAGATAAAAAACTGAAAAAAAAATATGAACAGAGGGCTCCACATTGTGGCACGACACGTTAAGCTGCCACCTGTGATGCTGGCCTTCCATATGGGGGTTGGTTCCAGTCCCCGCTGCTACATTTCCCGTCTGGCTCCCTGCTAATGTGACTTGGAAAGCAGTGGAAGATGGTCCAAATCCTTGGGTCCTGCACTGATATGGGAGACCTAGAGGGAGCTCCAGGCTCCTGGCTTTGGCAGGGCCTAGCACTGCCATAGCAGTCATTTGGATAGTGAAGCAGCAGATGGAAAATCTGTCTCTCCTTCTTTCTGTAACTCTGCCTTTCAAATAAAGAAATAATTCTTTAAAAAATGAAGAGAGCTTCAAGAACCTCTCAGATATTAATAAAAGCTTTATTTGTATCATTAGGATTCTCGAAAGAGAAGAAAAAGAATATGAAAATGAAAAACATTGAAGGAAATAATGATTGAAATATCCAAATTAGGTAAAATAAAAATCTTTGATAAATCTACAATAAGTCTTGCTTAAAGAACCTAAAAAAATTTCAACCAGGATAAACGTGAAGAAATATCCCCCAAGATAAAATATAATTAATCTTCTGAAAACTAAATACAAAGATAAAAATCTTCAAAACAGCTAGAGAGAAATGACATGCTATGCATATGGTAGCAGATTTCTGACCAAAAACCCTGGAGGCGAAAAAAATGAAGATATTTCACATGCTGAAAGAGGAGACGATCTGATTCCTACATCTGACTAAATAGTATTTCAAGAAAGAAAAAAAAATGTTCTCCTACAGAGCAAAACTAACAGGATGTGTTGTTTACAAACATATGCTTCGAGAATGGCTAAAGATAGTTCTCCAAACACAAAGACATAATGGAGGAAGGGGATCCTTTTAAAAATGAAAGGACAATGGAGTATGTAAGAGCAAAAGTACACAAAAGAGACTACTCTTTATCTTATGGGCTTTTAAAATTGTATTTTATGATTGAAGTAAAAGTTATAAGATTATATGATGTAACTTTAACTCTATGTAGAGAAAATGCTATGATGATTACATTTAAAATTGTGAAGAGTAAAGAGACCTCAATGGAGGTAAGATTGCTATAATTTACCAGAAGTTGTAAAATATCAACATCAGTAAGCTGTGATAAGTTGTGTATGTGTGCATGCTACTATCTAAAATAACAAATAAGAAAATTTGGCAAATATATATATATAAACAAAAAAATTATACTGGAATTCTAAAAATTGCTCAAGTAACCCGTCAGAAGACAAGAAAAAGGAAAAAGATAAATAAAAAAAGGATAAAGATTGATGGAGTGGATAAACAAAAATGACTTAATTATATGTTGCATACCAGAAACTCACTTCAAACCCCACATTACTAAGTTGAAAGTAAGAAAATTAAAATTAAGTATCATAGAAACATAAGCCGTTTAACAACAGAATGACTATATTAATATCAGAAAAAATAGCCCCAAAAGACAAAACAATTACAATGGACAATGAGGAATATTTTATAATGGCTGATGGATCTCTTTACCAAGAAGATTTAGTGATCTTAAATTTGTATTGTCAAACCACAGAGCTTCCAAATATAGGAAAGAAATGGATCTGAGAGAAGAAATAAAGAAGTCTATAATTATATTTAGGGACAGCAAATACGCAAAGACATGGAAGAACTGAAAAACACCAATAACCAATAAGGTATCATTGACTTTTATAGAACCCTCTGTCCCACAAAAGCAGAATGCACTTTCTTTTGAAATGCCTATGGAACATTCAGCATGATAAACCATATCCAGGGTTATAAAACAAACAACAGATTAAAAGCCCCAAAATCATATAGAATATGTTTTCTAGCAAGGTGGAATCAAGCAAGAAATAAATAACAAAAACAAATGAATAGTATCCACATAGTTGGAAAGTAAATTATGCGTTTTTTAAAAGATTTATTTATTTATTTGAAAAGCAGAGCTACAGAGAGGCAGAGGCAGAGAGAAATCTTCCATCTGCTGGTTCATTCCTCAAATGGCTGCAATCTGAAGCCAGGAGCCTGGAGCTTCTTCCGGGTCTCCCACATGGTTGCAGGGGACCAAGAGGCTGGGTTATCTTCTATAACTTTCCCAAGCCACAGCAGAGAGCTGGATAGGAAGTGAAACAGCCAGGACTCAAACGGGTGCCCATATGGAATGTTGGCACTGCAGGCGGCCGGTTTACCCGTGATGCCACAGCACCGGCCCAAATGACACATATTCAAGTAATGCATGGGTCAAGCAGGAAATGTAAAATTAAATAGAAAATAAATTTAATGATTTAAATTAATACACAATATACCAAAATCCATGTGCAATACAGGTAAAACAATGCTGATTGAAAAATTTACAACAATGATTTCATTTAAAAATGAAAAAACTTCAAGTCACTAAGATAAGTGTTTGCAGCCGGCGCCATGGCTCACTAGGCTAATCCTCCGCCTGCAGCGCCGGCACACCAGGTTCTAGTCCCGGTCAGGGCGCCGGATTCTGTCCTGGTTGCTCCTCTTCCAGTCCAGCTCTCTGCAGTGGCCCGGGAAGGCAGTGGAAGATGGCCCAAGTCCTTGGGCCCTGCACCCTCAAGGGAGACCAGGAGAAAGCACCTGGCTCCTGCCTTCAGATCGGTGCAGCGCGCTGGACTCAATGCGCAGGCCATAGCAGCCACTTTGGGGGTGAACCATCAGAAAAGGAAGACCTTTCTCTCTGTCTGTCTCTCTCTCACTGTCTAACTCTGCCTGTCAAAAAAAAGATAAGTGTTTCCTTAAAGTACTTAGAAAATTAGAGAAATTAAGCCAAAGTAAGTAAAAGGAAGTTCTTTGAAAGATAATAATTGAAATAAATAGCATTAAAATTAGAAAATCAACTGAGGACTTTAATAAAATTAATGCCTAGTTCTAGAAAGAAAGAAAGAGAGAGAGAAGGAAAAAGAAAAAAAGAGGAAGGAAGGAAGGAAGGGAGGAAGGGAAGAAGGAAGGAAGGAAGGAAGGGAGGAAGGGAAGAAGGAAGGAAGGAAGGAAGGAAAAAGAAAGAGTGCAACTGATAAACTTCTATCAAGAGTAATTGATGAAATGTTGTGCTTTTAACATTCATCTTCATTTATGTTACTGTGAATATGCACACAAAGAGTGCTGAATCAGAGAAAGATTTCTTCTTTAGTATCTTTCAACAAATAAGTCTATTTTGCCTCCTTCTACTTTGCCCTTGTCCTTACAATGATGTGATAATAGGCAAACTGCTGTGCAAGAGTAGCTGGATATTGCACAGCTGAGAGGCAAGGCAAGATGATTTTTTACTGCTCTATAAAAGGGAAGGAAGCAGCTGTCCTATTTACTTTAAAGGATGTCTTCTTGGGGCCGGAGCTGTGGCATAGCAGGTAGGGCCACCATCTGGGGTGCTGGCATCCCATATGAGCTCCGGTTCCAGTCCTGGCTGCTCTTCTTCTGATCCAGCTCTCTGCTGTGGCCTGGGAAAGCAGTGGAAGATGACCCAAGTCCTTGGGCCCCTGCACTCACATGATATAGACTTGGAGGAAGCTCCTGGCTCCTGGCTTTGGATCAGCCCAGCTCTGGTGGCAACAGCCATGTGGGGAGTGAACCAGAGAATGGAAGACACACACACACACACTCTCTCTCTCTTTCTCCTTTCTCTCTGCCTCTGCCTCTCTGAAACTCTGCCTAAATAAATAAATATTTTAAAAAAGCAAATAAAGTGTGTCCTCTTAACTCAGATTTCTTACTATATATCTCACTATATATTTTTATAAAAAACATCTTTGCACAAGTCATATAGCCCTATTTCTGTCACTATTATATATGCCTCTAAGTTTCTGGCTCCATTCTTCCTATAAATGTATGTATCTAAAGAAAAATGTTCCAGAATCTCTGATAACTTGAACTTTAACTTCAGAACCTAATTCAGAACAGTAACCCTTGATCCTATATAGAAAATGTCTTACTATTTTTTATGATCACTATAATTTATGATCACAAGGAAAAATGGGTACAAGCATTATTTTTATGATATGCAGAAAATATGAAGCTAAGAGCTTTTTGCAGGAACATTGAGAACCAGGAAAATTGCATTTCCCTGCAGAAAATGAAAAATTCACAAATAGTCAATGTCAAGAATGAAATAGGATAGTAGAACAAATTCGGCAGTCATTAGAATAAGAGGATATTGCCAATAACTTTATGCTTTAGATTTGACAACTTTGAGGGAAAAAATAAACTTCTTTAAAACCACAAACTACCCAAAATGAAATCGATAATCTGACTAGTCCTGTTACTATTATGGAAATTAAATTTATAGTTTAGAAGCAACTGAAAAAAAATATTCAGGCCTAGATGTTTTCAATGGAGAATTTTACCAACTACTCAAAGAAGAATGAATAACAGTATTGTGCATCTTTTCTAGAAAACAGAATTGGAAGGAAAACTCCCTAACTTCCAATTTTATAATGGTAATATTACCCTAATCACAAATATAAGCGTGCACATGCATACACACACACATACACAGAGAGAGAGAGAGAGAGAGAGAGAGAGAGAGAGAGAGAGAGAAAGAGAGAAAGGGAGAGAGAGAAAGAGAGAAAGGGAGGGAGCTGTAGAAAAATATATCTCATGAGCGTTGTTGCAAAAGTTCTCTATAAGATTTTAGCTTTCAGCAGTGACATCATGGGAAATGCCAAGATAAAAAGCTTTAAAAATATTCTCTTCCTTCAAAGCAACAACAAATTTTGTAACATTGTCAATATCAACATTTCAGAATTATGGAAATTAGGAAGACATAACCACTTATGGAGAATTTATTTAAGAAAATTGTTGAATCTAGGTAGGAGGTTTTCAGCATCTTATTTTTCTGTATTTCCCCCAACCTGCATCCCAGTTCTGTCCTGAAAACCAACAACCACAATCAGAGTGAAAACCACCCGACACTCAGTGGAGGACTCAAAAGAGAAAGGAGAACAGTTTCAAAGCCTCGTCTCAGAAAATTGTCCTTATTTGTCTAGCCCGGCAGTTCCATGGAAATCCCCACTTGCAAATCTTATCTTCATTTGATTTACTTGACTCAGAGTTCATCAACTGCGAACAGTCTTTTCTCCTAAGGATGTCTGTTAAAAATAATTACTGACAAGTGTGTAACCCCTATTTTACTGAGGAGGCAGTAAGATTCGGGATAGAGCAAGCTAGTTAAGAAACCTACAAGAAAAGCTGGTGGTTAAGATTTTCGTAGGAAGTTTGAGAAGTTCTGACATATTCTTGGGACCATAGAAAGCCACATATATGTATAGGGTTCTGTGCATGATCAGGAAAGGCCAGAGGAGTTCCTAAGCTCTCTGCCTCAGATGATCATGAAGCTCTATAGGAAAATAAGGTTAAGCCAGAAGAGTAAATTCCCTGGCTGAGGTACCAAAGGTATAGTGCATCAAGTAAATATTCCCCCTCAGCGAAGATTGGTAGATAACATTAGTTCCAGACTTTTAAGGGTAGCTAACAAGCTAACCAATTAGGAGACTTCAGCGATCACACACACAGCTGATTATTTTTTATAAACATTATAAAATTAACTCAAGAAAGTCATTAAACAAACTACAACAAATACTGGAGAGACAGAGGAAATGAATCTCTGGATTTTCTACATACATTATTTTCAACAAAATGTGATTAATACATAGGAAAAAATAATGTCTTTGAGGAAGGCTTGGTGTCCAAGTTGCTACTCAAGACTTTAAGTCAGCAAAAGATTAAAGGAAAACATGAGAACAAATAGAGACTGTCAATAAAGAAGTGATCTTAAATATATATAAATATATTATATATATATAAGCAGGTGTTTGGCATAGTAATTAAGTCATAGGTGGATGCTCTTATCCCAGATTGCAGAGAGAAGTTCAAGTCCTGGATACCCTGCATCAGATCCAGCTTCTTGTTAAAGTGCATGCTAAGAGACAGAAGATGGCTCAAATAACTTGAGTTCATGCTACCATGTGGGAGATCTGGACTGAGTTCAGGTTTTCTGGCTTCAACCTAGCAAAGCACTGGCTATTGCAATCTTTTGGGAAGTGAACCAGCAGATGGGAGATCTCTCTCTGTAATTCAAATAAAATTACAATTTAAAAAAAACATACTGTAGAATTAAAAAGTATAAATAACTAAAAGGAAAAATTCACTATAGTGGCTCAACAGCAAATTTGAAATAGCAGAATAAAAAAGTCAGCAAACTGGAAGATAAGGCTATTGAAATTATCCAGTCTGACAGAAGAGTAAAGAAAAGTTAAAAGAGATCCAGAGATCAAACATACTAAAATAAGGATAATAACAGTCAAAGAAAAAGACAGAAAGGGGCTGAAAGAATATGTGATGATTACAGTTGACAACTTCTCAGATTTGATGAACATTGATCTACCTGAACAAAAAGCTCCATGAACTCAAGTAGAATAAATTCAAAGTGATCCACATCTGACATAATAAACTATAGAAAATTAAAAACAAAGGAATCTTGAAAGAAGCAACTCATCGCATGCAAATAACAAGACTGATAACTATTTTAGAGATTTATTTAATTATTTGGAAGTTAGAGTTACAGAGCGAAAGAAGGGGGTAGGGTGAAGAGAAAGTGAGAGAGAGAGAGAGAGAGAGTGTCTACCAATGGCCAGTGTTGAGCAAGACTTAAGCCAAGAGCCAGGAGCTTCATCCAGGTCTCTCATATGGCTGCAGGGACCCAGGAACTTGGGCCATCTTCTGCTGCTTTGTCCCAGGCCCTTAGCAGGGACCTGGATTGGAAGGGGAGCAACTGGGACATGAACTGTCACCCATGTGGGATACTGGCATCATAGGCAGTGGCTTTACCCACTACACCAAAATGCCTGTCACAAAACTGATGACTATTTTATAACCAGCAGCCACGAAAGCCAAAAGGCAGCAGAATACATATTCAAAGTGCCAGAAGTTGTGAAGATTACATGAAGCTATCTGCATGATAAAATTCCAGACAGCTATACTCTTTCCTTCACTCCCCCCCCGCCCCCCACACACACAACCCACAAGTATGTGCACTTGTGTAACTGGAAAAATATGAATAAACTCTATGGTTTGTCCTAATGTTAATTTTTTTGTTTTGAGATTGAACTACAGTTATGCAAGATGAGAAGCTGGATGATGGGTGCATGAGACCTAACTGTATTTTTTTTTACAATTTTTTTTTTTTTGAC
Source organism: Oryctolagus cuniculus (assembly GCF_051225735.1). Lineage (NCBI taxonomy): Eukaryota > Metazoa > Chordata > Mammalia > Lagomorpha > Leporidae > Oryctolagus > Oryctolagus cuniculus. Next base: position 80,230,771 of record NC_142874.1, on the reverse strand, counting down.
AGGCAGAGTGGACAGTGAGAGAGAAAGACAGAAAGGTCTTCCTTTTCTGATGGTTCACCCTCCAATGGCCGCTGTGGCCAGCGTGCTGCGGCCAGCGCACAGCGCTGATCCGAAGCCAGGAGCCAGGTGCTTCTCCTGGTCTCCCATGGGGTGCAGGGCCCAAGAACTTGGGCCATCCTCCAATGCCTTCCCAGGCCACTGCAGAGAGCTGGGCTGGAAGAGGAGCAACCAGGACAGAATCCGGCGCCCCGACCGGGACTAAAACCCGGGGTGCCGGCACTGCAGGCAGAGGATTAGTCTAGTGAGCTGTGGTGCCGGCCTTGTTTTACAATCTTAAGTGAGTCTATATTTATTACAAAATAGAAAGTTAAAAAAGAATAACTCTTAAGCTCATGAGTATGCAGCAAAACATGACTTCTAAGCAGGTGATTATCTAAGTTCCTGAAGCTAACATAAGTAGTTGTAATTTTACTTTTCTATTTCCCAAAGCAGCAGTGTTACCATTAACTTGGTGTCAAGTTAACCCACTGTTGCATTTCTGAATCTTTCCTGGAATTATGGTGGAATTTCAGCAAGCCATGGAAGTTGTGTATGTACTCATGAGAATTGTCAGCTGTTGCCTGACAAAGGTATTCAGTATGTAACATTGAATGCATGTTTCAGTTCTTTGAAGAGCAAGTGACATTTTATAAAAGAGCAGGAATGTGAAAAAGTTTTCTAATTCAAATTATTTATAACTATGTTAAAAGGTAGTCAAACAATGTGTGCATTAAATAAAGGCTTTATGAACTAATGTATCTCAATGTATTTCAAATCACATTAAATTGAAATGCTTGTTATCTCATTGGTTGTTCTCTTATTCATAAAGAGCAAAGCAGGTCACAGGAAAACTGTGATCAATGCCTAATATCATGGATAGCTATAAAAACTATGGGGACAGGCATTTGGCTCGGCAGTTAAAATGTTCTTAGATCCAACTCCTGACTGTACCTTCCTGCTAATGTACACAATAAGGAACCAATGGTGATAATTAAGTAGTTGGGTTCTTGCCACCCATGTGGGAGATCAAAATTCAGCTCCTGTGTATTTCAGTCTCAATCCTGCTATGGCTATTTTATGTATTTGGGTAGCTTGTTAGCTTTTTCTCTCTCTCCCTCCAGGAACCCATGTGTATATTAAAAAAAAAATACAGGGTTTGCCTGGTGTCATGGACAGTATTTGATGGTTTATATTGAGACCTGAAAATTATTTGAGTAATTTTGGAGATTTGGAAAATTCCATGATTGATTTGCATGATCAAGCTATATGAATGCCATGGACTGATCGTGGTTATTGGATTTTCTCATGAGAACAGCAACTTCAATATGTTGAAATATGTAAGTCCTAGGAGTAAAATGCCTATTACTTAGATCACACTTAGTGTGGAATAAGGTAGATACCATTCAATAGTATTCAAACAGTGAAAGATTAAAATGTTTAGGGTCATCTCTCTAGTGCCTTCTCCTTTGTGATATAACAAATTTTCCTTTCTTGTGTGAGCCTTAGATACAGACTTCCAGTTACGCAGAAATCTTGATGAAATGGCTGTTGTGAGTAAGTCAGATTTGAGTTTCAGGATCAGAAAAGGAAAGGATAAAAACTCAGGGATGATGGATTTTACAGTTTTAATGAAGAAAACTCAACACAGGCTTTCCTATGGAAGGGCTTTCCTATGGACTTTTTGAGGAAAGTCTCTTGAGCAAATGTTTTACTTCACATATTTTAGAATTCTTGTCTGCTTCAGATTTAATTCATTTTTCTGACCACATCAGAGAAGTAGCACAACAAAGCAGTTATTTCTGGTGAAAATACAATCCAGACTTAGGACAAGATCCAGGAGCTCTGATAGGTGGTCTCATAGGAAGCCAACTGTGAAGTTTGTATTAGTAATCTACTTTCAGTGAGCACAGGGGTTTGTTTCGGCTGGAAACAAATTGGGTTTTTAACACTGAAGGATTCTGAGAACTTAAGAAGACTGTGTTTTCAAGAGGATCTGTGTGAATTGTGACTCCTTATTGGAAAAAAGAGAAAGATTTGTGATGCATATTTCTCCCCTAGGATGACATTTTGTTACAGCCTGAGAATGTGACTAGAATTCCATTCACTGAGGGCATTAAAACCAAAATATCCTTTTACATGCCACTGTGAAGGTTTACAAAATTCTAGGTTCTTTAGAAATTGTGTTAAGCAATACTAGACTTCCTTTTCATTAGGTGACAATATCTCACCACATTAGCTAGTATAATCTACCTATTTATTTCCTTTGTGGTTGAAATCAGGAAAAGCTTGACCTATTAATATGTCTCAAGCTGTGTTATAGAATTGATTTTATGTTGTCAAAAGCCTGATACAAATAGATTTTGACTCTATAAGACAATGTTAGCCTTCTATTTACTTTTATTTTATTATCTTTGGTAAATTTCCCTCCCTCTCACAAGACAAAGGTGAAAAGTTCATCGGGTTCATGCTCACTTATTTAAAAAATGCATACATTATGTAATCAGAATTAAAAATAAGTAATAAGTATCGGTTCATAACATGCTGCCACCATCAAGCTATGTACGACCACAATTTCATGAAACTGCGACTCAACCTGAGATCTGTAAGACTGACACCGACTTCCAAAGCAGAGGTGTTCTTCCACGTCTTCTGATCCTGTCTTCACTGCTTTTACCAAGATCTAGCTGCCAAACTGAATTTTATTTTAATTGTACATTGTATCACTTCAAAAGTAGTTTTATCACATATCTACAAGTATAATATGCTATCATGATATTGTTGGGTTTAAATGTCTTTAAACTTACTAAAATTTTTACTAGGTAGAAGCAATGGAAATCCCCTATTGGGATGATGTTTCCAGTAGAACTTATCAATTAATTGAAGAAAGTTTCATTTTATCAAGTTTACCAAGAATTTTTTCAAGCATTTATACTACATTTTATCAAATTCTTGGTGTAAAATTTCTATTTTTTCTCTTTTTATTCAGATGATCAATGATTGATAATATTTATATATAAAATATTATGCTACTTTTAAAGGTTTATTTATTTGAAAGAGAGAGAGAGAGAGAGAGAGAGAGAGAGAGAGAGAGATCTTGCATCCACTGGTTCACTCCCCAAATGGCCACACACTGGAGCTGGGCCAGGCCAAAGCCAGGAGCCTGGAACTCCATCCAGTCTTCCATGTGTGTGGCAGGTACTTAAGTATCTGGGCCATCTTTCACTGCCTTCCCAGGTGCATCAGCAGGTAGACAAAACCAGAAGCTAAGGAGCAAAGAATTGAACCAGTATTCAGAAAAGATGCTGGCGTTGCAGATCGTGACTTAACTGGATGTGCTACAACACTGACCACTGACTCCATTATATTCCACTACTCTAATATTAACTCATCTTTACATTCCTGGGATAAACTCTATCTGATCTCACAGACACACACACAAACACACACACACACACCAAACACACACACACACACACCATATACACAGAGTCATGAACTGGTTTAACTTACAATAATCCAATGTCGATTTCCAAAACTTGTCTTCTGCTCAAGTCAAACAGGTGAATTGTGGAAATATAGTGGAATCACCACACTGAACATTTTTTAAATCCTTGATGATGACATCCATCTCTGAAATTACTGTAGAAATGAGGAATTGGTTTTTTTTTGTTTGTTTGTTTGTTTACTGCTTGCTTAGTAGAAGCATTTCTAGTGGCTTCCACTTGACCTTTCCCACCTCATAGTCCATGCTCTACAGGTCAGTAAACCAAGGAGGGAATTCTGCCACCTGCAGGGATTTTGATTGCCTTCCTTTCCTCAAGATAACACATTTATATTTTGAATCAATGAAATTGCACTAATTAGACCTAATGATCAAAATATAGTGAATACTCTGGACATCAGAAAGGCATTTGAGTTTATTGGTGGAGATATACGTTCAACACACTTCAGGGGACTTCCACTTCAGTGAAATTCCTGGGGGTTCAGTGGTGTGAGCATGTAGAGATTTCCTTTCTTTTAAAAAAATATTTATTTGAAATGCAGAGTTATGGGGAGAGGGTCTTCTCTCTGATTCACTCCCCAGATGGCTACAATAGCCAGATCTGGGCCAGGCTGAAGCCAGGAACCAGTAAACCCTGCTGGGTCTCCAACATAGGTGGCAAGAGCCCCAGCCATACCTGCTGCCTCCCAAGCATATTAGCATGGAGCTAGATTGAAAGTGGAGCAGCCAGGCACTGATGTGGGACGATGGTGTAGTAGACAGTGGATTAACACTGTGCATCACAAAGCTGGCACCTCGAGATACCCTTTCTAAGGTGAAGGATGAGTTGCTGCTTTTGATCCCTACCACAACTTAAAGAGAGAAAGATGGATAGAGAGAGACACAATGCCTAGTAGGCCTTTACATTTTAGAGGGAATGCATTTCTCTTTTAGGTGTGTTACTCTAGTTAATTTACTGAGAAATCAAAAACCTGCTTGTTTTGTCAAGGATATAGAAAAAGATGAGGCTTCTCAACAGGTCCAGGGTGCCTTGCAAGCTACTCTGCCACTTGGGACACATCATCAGCAGACCCTATGCTGCTTGAAGTGTCTGTGGCAGTCAGGGATGCTGTTTGCAGCCTTTGGTAAGCATGTGTAGGTGAATTCCAGTGCAGACCATTAGGATTTTGGAGCAGAGACCATAACTCTTATGTGCATAACCACTGCTGTTTTGAGAGACACCTCTTGATCTGCTCCTTGGCCTTAGTGGAGACTAAACACTTAATCATGGGCCATTGAATTACTGAGCAAGCTGCTCATTATGAATTGAACGTTATCTGATCTGCCAAGACATAAAGCTCCATCATCAAATCGAAGTGGTATGTAGGAGATCAGGCCTAAGCAAGACAAGATCAAGCGCAAGTAAGTCACGTGGAGAATTAACCTAATGCCCACTGTCCTTGCTGCTGGCACATTACTTTCTCTCTTTTCAGTCCATATCAAAGGTTTGATGTGGAGTTCCCTATCATCACCTACTAGAGGAACTTATATCTTTAAACTCTTTGGTGGGGTGGCGCTGTTTCATTGGAAGATGGGAAAAGTACTTGGGGCAAGTACTTGGGCCCCTGTACCCACATGTGTGACCCGAAAGAAAGCTCCTGGCCCAGCCCTGGGCCATGGCAGCCATCTGGGGAATGAACCAATGAATGGTTAATATTGTGTTAACAGATTCACTTCTCTTTTGCACATATGCATAAAAACACAAATATGTATAGATCTACATCTATATACATTTACCTTAAAAAGAGACTCTAATAATACTACTCAGAAGTTAAACAAGGTGTTCTTCTCCCTATGTATGTATTTATTGTTGTTGCTTTTGCTTCATCATCATTCTTATTGATTGCCAATTTGTTTTCCTTGGCTTTGCCACCCTAAAGATTGATTCTGTTTTGGGGTCTAATTACCCAAGCTTTTCCCAATTACATTTTCAATGTATTTTTTTCTAAGATGCCTGCACCGTATGGCACAGCCCCAAATTGCTTGTTTATCCGACATGCTTGCTCAGCAAATCTCATCTGCATGAGCTTGTCACCTTCAATGAAGTCTCACTTTCCCTGCAGAATACTTTTTATTTGCATTTACATATGTCAGCCAAATCCTGTCCTTCTTTTGCACTTGGTATTTTAATTGAAGTCTCTTTACCATGAAGTAGCCATAATTTATGGGGAGTTGGTCAGAAAATACAAAGAAAAAATTAATGGGAAGACATATTTTAGTGTACATTCTAATTATTTCTTTCAAGTATTTCTTATTAAACCATATAAATTATGTTTTCCATATAAAATGATTATGCTATTTATTAGTAATTGGACCTGTACCAGGAGTACTTCTCAGTTAAATAACACACTTAAGGATTCTTTTATTAAAAAATAATGATGCAAACAGAATAGCTTGTTGTATTTTTATCTTCCCAAAGGGACAATTCAAGATACCCTTAGGTCTATTTCATAAACAGTATTTAAGAATATTTAGAAAAAATTAAAAGCAGGAAAGATATAGCCTTGAGTGAACATAAGCTTGGCTTCTGGATTCTGGAAGGTGCTGCTTGTGCCACTCTCTCGCTGTGATGCGACTAACAGTGCTGGTCCTCACGCTAGGAGGATATATTGGGCATGAGAATTGCAAATGTATAGGAAATTGAATAGCAAGATCAATAAGCTTATATGTTTACATATACCTATATATAAACACAAGTATCTACATATTCATACATATATCAACATATATACACATGTATCTATATATACACAATTTATTTTTATTCACAATTACATAATTCATGTTCATTTCAAAAACACACAGAATATTTGCAAACACTGAAAATATATTAGTTCCCCTTGCCACAAAACTAACAATTTCCAAAAGATTAATATTGTACAGGCTAGATTCCATAGGCAGAATGGGTAATAAATGAATAAAATATTCACATAAAGCATTTATGTAAATAGAACTTATGGTAGGATAGTAACTATGACTCAATACATTAATTGTAACATTTTTGACCTGAATAGTGAGAAAAATATGGCATATAAAAATATGTGAAACATGAATTAATGCACCACTTATGAGTTAAATGTTCCTTTAAAGAAGATCAAAGGAGTGGGCTTTGTGGCCTAGAGAATTGAGCTTGGGACACCCACACACCATATCAGAGTGCCTGGTTCAAGTTCCACCTATTCTTTGCTTATGATCCAGTTTCCTGCTGGTGCACCTGGGAGCCAGGGGATGATTGCTAAATTACTGGGTTCCTGCCACCCAGTAAGAGACCGTGATGGAATTCCTAGCACTTGTTTACTTCTTGGCCTAACTCAGATTCCTGTGGGCTTTGGGGGAACCAACTGGTAGAAGATCTCTGTCTTTCCCTCAATACCTGTTACTCTGCTATTCAAATAAATAAACGAATAAACATTAACAAAAACAAGATATGGAGAGGTCAGCATTGTGGAGTAGCAAGTAAAGCTGCTACCTGCCACACTGGTATCTCATATGGGTGCTGGTTAATGTCCTGACTGCTCCATTTCAGATCCAATTCCCTGCTAATGTCTTGGGAAGAGCAGCAGATGATAGCCCAAGTATTTGGGTTCTTGCCACCCATGTGGGAGATCCGGATCAAGCTCCTGGCTCCTGGCTTCGATTTGGCTCAGCTCTGGCCATTGCAGCCACTTGGGGAGTGAACCAGCAGATGGAAGATCTTTCTATCTGTCTCTACCTCTTTCTCTGTAACTCTGACTTTCAAATAAATAAATATTAAAAAAGAATATGGAAAAAGAATACAGAATAGATAATAATAAATAAGTGAATTTAAAACAAACAGAAAATCACAAAAAATAAAATGAGTATAAGTAGCATCAGTGGTTACCAATCTCGCTTAACAAGATTGACAAAAAATTAAAAAATGAATAATATCAAGTATTGTGAATGATGTAGGCAACTGGGATCCTCATTGACAGATGATGAGAATAGATTTATCTAAATATATAGGTGATGGATGAGAAATTTTATTAATACAAAGGCAGGCCAGTCTGAATTATCAAAGAATTCAAATATAACAGAGACTCAAACTAGATCAAAGTTTATTTCTTCAATAAAACCCAGAGGTGAATAGTTATGTACTGACTGAATGACATTACCATAGTACTTGCCTTCCAAGGATATTCTACATCCTCTTGGAGATAAGTGTAAGTGTATGCAACTTCACAAACATAAGAAAGCGAGCAGGCTTCTTCCACCTTCCAGCAGGACCCATAAGCATGTTTCTTTGTTTAAGTTGGTATAATTTTATCTATAATGTGTTGTAATGATTGAATTACTCTCAATAATGACCATCTAAGTATAATTCATTTCTTCTATATTTTCTTTCCTATGAAAACCAGCATTAAATAATTTTAATCTACAATGCTTTGACATTTTATGTACATTTATTCATTTAATTTGAGAAAATAAATGTGAACCATTCTTAATGTCTAAGTCATAATGAAAATACTAGAAAAAAATCTGCTAGCAGTATTTAACCAAATAATATACCTCATCCTTCAGCTAAAATAGGTCCTATTTCTAGGGCAGATGTTTGTCTTCATAGGACAGACATCATTTGGATAGAATTAAAAATCTTTCTGGTAGTCACAGACTCGTCAGACATTGAGACAGAAATCCTGCTTTGAACAGAAGCTAGGTTCTGTCTAGCTGGTGGTATGATTCTTGTTGTGTCACAGTGTTTGAGAGAAAGTGGCTGGTATTAAGTCCATCCTGGATATATCAACTCATTAATCCACCAACTGGCAGATGACTGTTTGTTTCACTGGTGGAGAGTACAATAGGTTGGTAGTTCTCCACGCTCTGTCTGTCTGAAATTTAAGCACCTTATTACTATGTCAGAGGACACAAATAAATGGGTGTGGAGGGTGGGAAGTTCCAGAAAATTCACACATGTGAGAAGCAATCAAGGAAAAATCTTTGCAAATTTTTCAAAGTTTACTTATAGGACACAAGGAATCTTTTCTTACAGTACTGCATTTAATGTTTAAATTATTTAATTCACTGATATTTCTCTTTGAAGAATACACAAGCATGAACCAGGATTGAGTCTTATTTTATTTCTGTTTGTACCATGATTAATAATACAAAAATTATTCCCTTCATTTTCTCAGAATATGTTTGATAAGTGTATTCTGATGGTGTGATATGAATCTCATTTCTTGCCTTTTTTTCTGGGTACTGTCACTCTTAAGCAAAAATGAGATTTGTATACTAACCGTCCTGTTCTGTACACATTGCAAAACAATGAAGATGACCTATAGAAACCCCCTTCCCACATGGGAGTGCAGATTTCCCTGTATTTTACCTATTAGTGATTTTATAATTCATTTTGGTTTCAACAAAAGCCATCATAATACATGGACATTGAAGGCTGAAGTGCTATTTTGCATAATAAAATGGAAAAAGGGGCAGGTGCCACGGCACAGTGGATTAAACCACTGTTTGGGAGGCTTACATCCCATATTGGAGAGCTGGATCAAGTCCTGGTAGCTCCATTTTGAATCTATCTCCTTGCTAATGTGGCTGAGAAAAAATGAATAATGGGTGAAATACTTGAGTTTGCCTTCCACTGCCTTCCCAGGCCACAGCAGAAAGCTGGACTAGAACTGGCGCCCCAGGCAGAGGATTAACCTAGTGCGCCACGGCACCAGCCCCCTCATGGTTTCTTTAATGTATTAATTGCAGATTATGTGTCTTCCATCATCCTTGTCTTTGAAACTGAGGAAATGGACATGTGTTGAGCTTTTCCAGGGTGTCAGAATGTGATAGGTGTAGGTAGTGGCAGCCTGGCTCTGCGAAAGTCCTGGCATCAGAGACAATGCTGACACTAGAATGAGCATTGCTGTCAGCACGCATTGGGATGTGGTTGGGCAAGGGGATAGTGGGTCCCAGTGATGAATTACATGAGCAGCCTGCTGATGACAGAGGAGCTGCATCAAGCAGATCAGCCAGGAAGCAGTCGTTTGCAATAAGGGTAGACTCAACAGAGCACCAAGCAGTTCTGACCAGAAAGAACAGGGATTCAGTCAGAGACTGAACAGGCACCAGGGAAAATGGGGGGATGCAGCAGGATTGCAGAGGCTTTGCAGGGCAACAGACAGTGAAGCCTGTCACTGGTGTAGAAAATAAGGTTAAATCCCCAGAGAAAAGCAAGACTGGAACAAAAAAAGCTAGGTTGGTTCCTCAAGTGCCCATTTTGCAAGTCCAGGAAGAAACAAACCCAAATTTCCTGGTTAAAATTTGGAAAGTTTTCAAGTGACAGATAGAGGGTGAAGTAGTAAAGGGTTATTAAAGCTGAAAAACTAATCACAAGTCACTCCTGGCATGAACTTTGTGAACCAAGTCCTTACTCCACTATGCTGCAGAGGACATCGATTATCTGTCCTTCTACATCTCTATTTGTTTGTCTATTTATCCAACCATCTATCTTTTTGTCTTCTATGTATTAACTATGTTTCACTGCTCCCAGGATCCCACACGCTTAAAATGTTTAGCCCACTTTTAGGTTCCAAAGAGTTTCCCATCACTGTTGATTGTCAACTGTCCCTGTTCCTGAGCAGGTGTGTTCTGTTTGCAGTTGTTATCCCCAGGTTTCTAGTTTGTGCCTCCTGACCTGTCACAGGCTGGAAAACCATACAGCTGTCTTTGCTACCCTGTCAATAGGACACAGTCAATGAGAACAGTTCAGTGATAACTTACATATCAACAGAACTATTAATCTGGAATATTTAGCAATGCAATAGTTATTCTTAAAGCCCTGTAGGAAAATTCTTTTAGATGCCAAAAGGAATCTCATAAAAATCATGCCCCAAGTCTCCTACTATTTATAGGCGAATCTCTCAGGCTTCTATCCAGATTTCATTACTGTTTACATTTTACCTTCTAAGTATGATCCTTTGATTCAGTAACAAATTCATGCCTTGGCATGACTGAGAAAGAGGTGACTAATCTAACCATAATATTTTTTAAGAGAATTTTTTCCAATGTCTTCAACATCTAGGCTAATATTAGATTAGTCACATCATTTGCCTACAGAAGTTTAGCCTGGTTAATAGTCAATCTGCAGTGGATGTTATTTTGAAGTACGAAATGATAACAAAAAGTTTTCCAAAAGGCATGGTGTGTTGCTTGCAGCTTGCAAGTTTTTATGTTCCAGCCAAAAAGAAACAGACAAAAACAACAACAATGATGGTTAATAGGAGTAGAGATATTGGCACAGGAATGTTTGAGATTAAGCAGTTAAAACTATATAATTAACAGGTTTAAATGTTTCCCTTCATTTGCTCTCCCATTCTTTCCAGATTTTCTCACTCCCATTGGCTACTTTGTTGTTACTCGTTTTCTCCTTCCATATATTTTAATCCTTTTTTATTTTAATTGTTCTCTCTTTTCTTTCAAATAACACATTTCTTTATATATACTTCTGGCATTATTTTATCTTATCCTATCTTAAATGTAATAAGATATTACATTTTGGTGGCTTTTTGACCATAACTTTTCAAAGGCTGCATCTAGAATTAAACAAAATTCAGCAGTGATTCATGGTTGGAGAATAATATATGTAACCTTCTAGCCTCAAAGAGATATTTTACATAAATAGCTTTGTAACCTGACTTCAAAGTTAGCCAAGTGGGCATTTTGCCTAGCTGAGGGAGGCAGAAATTTGGCTTTCTTCATCTGTAAGCATATGTTTATATTCCAGAGGTGGCAATGGAAGAGGATAGATATAAGATCAATAAGAATGGGCTCATGAAACTGTTGGAAATAAATATAGATACAGGTGGATAGATATAAAATTTATCTGCAGCCATAAATTTTAATGTCAATACCTGATACTGCTGCTGCCTATAAAAATTAGAATTCAGTTGTAGGTATGTTGACATTCCCAGCACGTCAAACTTGCTTGTACTTTTAAAATGAACTTTACACTATTAGTCAAACCAAGTTCTCTCTAATACAAAATATGCTTTTTTTAAAATAAAAAAACTTGTTTAATTGATTTTGATTAGATAAAAAGTAGAGGTAGAGTGAATATTTCAAATGACTAAAATTTGTTTTTAAGATCATTTCCAGCCCGCGCCGCGGCTCAATAGGCTAATCCTCCACCTAGCGGCGCTGGCACACCTGGTTCTAGTCCCGGTCGGGGTGCCGGATTCTGTCCCAGTTGCCCCTCTTCCAGGCCAGCTCTCTGCTATGGCCAGGGAGTGCAGTGGAGGATGGCCCAAGTACTTGGGCCCTGCACCCCATGGGAGACCAGGAGAAGCACCTGGCTCCTGCCTTTGGATCAGCGCGGTGCGCTGGCGGCAGCGTGCCAGCCGTGGCGGCCATTGGAGGGTGAACCAACGGCAAAGGAAGACCTTTCTCTCTCTGTCTTTCTCTCTCACTGTCCACTCTGCCTGTCAAAAAAAAATATATATCATTTCCTTCATATCCTGAATAGGAACAGTTTGTTACATTATTCATCAAAATAATCATTCTAAAATATCAGTAATGCTACTGATGTAGGTGCCAGTGAGGATAATGCAGCAACTGAAGCCATCTCGTATCTTATCTATTTCCCTTCTTATCACCATCTTGCTTTCTTGTCTTTATAGCATGTAACACTACATGCAGAGAACACAAAATGGTGCTGTATATAATAAAGGTGTGAAACATAATTGAAGAAGGCAATGAAAATGCTGTTTATTCCTGCCTGGACTGAGAGTATCGGTTATATAAGGATTTCTTTCTCAAGTTGACTGTAAAAACACAACTGAAATGTCATGGGGTCCAGTGTTGGCTCAGGCACTGAGTAGCTATATGAAGCTTAGCAAAGTCTTTCATCTATTAAAAGGACATTCTTCTCACTTGTAAAATGAACGATTGCAATAGATGGTTGCAAAAGTTCTTTCTCCTGTACCGTTTGTGCTTTGCAAGCAAACAGTTGAGTGGCAAATTAAAGATAAAAGATTGCTAACATTAGTTTGTTTGAAGTTTAAAAATCTTCTTAAAAGGCAAATTAGTATAGTTCTGCTTCTTGAATGGTGACATTAGGATTCTCCTGGACTTGTCTCTGAGGAAACAATAATAATTGGTAAAAAATAAGTGAAAAAATAAAAACCAAAACCCCCAAAACCAGAATACAACTAATTTAAGTCTTTGGAAATTACCCTAACTACAGACAGCAAATGAAGAAATATTTATTAAAAACAAAACTGCCAAATCTTTTTTTTTAATTTTTTAAATTTTTTGACAGGCAGAGTGGACAGTGAGAGAGAGAGACAGAGAGAAAGGTCTTCCTTTGCCATTGGTTCACCCTCCAATGGCTGCCGCGGCCGGTGCACTGCGCTGATCCGATGGCAGGAGCCAGGAGCCAGGTGCTTTTCCTGGTCTCCCATGGGGTGCAGGGCCCAAGCACCTGGGCCATCCTCCACTGCACTCCCTGGCCACAGCAGAGAGCTGGCCTGGAAGAGGGGCAACCGGGACAGAATCCGGCGCCCCGACCAAGACTAGAACCCGGTGTGCCGGCACCGCTGGGCGGAGGATTAGCCTAGTGAGCCGCGGTGCCGGCCCACAAAACTGCCAAATCTTGATAAGAAGTGAGAGTCGGTGGCATTTGAGCCCTGACTGACTTCTCCCCTCCCTCTTTCCAGGATGGAAACTCCCCTCCTGATAGATGTGATGGAAGATGAAGCTCCGTGTTCCTGATCCAGGACACAGCCCCACCTGGAAGGACAGGCAGTATATTTCAAGTGTTGGTAAAATTCTGAAGGACTTTCACCAAGCGAAAGCAGCCAGTCTTAAAAGACTATGTATACAATGTTATTTATGAATATACAGAATATCAACATAGAGAATGCCCAGAAAAGGCAGTCCAAGAAGACAGACTGGAGGATGCCTAAGGTTAAGGCTAAGGAAGCAGTATTGGGTGAAATGGACAGTAACTGCTAATTGGCACAAAGTTTCCTATTAGAGATGAAAAAAGCTTTTATAAAATAGGTGATGTGACAATTAGACAACTCTGTGAATATACCAAAAGCCTCTGGATTGTACATGTTAAATTGTCAATGATATGTATGTGGATTATATTTTAGAAGTTTTTATTAAAATGTAAATTAGTACTTTGTGTTGTACTAATATATTTTTGATTAAGCTATATTTAGTTTATACTATTGTATCAATTGAAAAGTTTTGTCTAGTTGAAAGTTATCAATAACTTTATGACTTTAGTGCCTAATGTCTTACTTAAAATGAATTTCTTTTTCTCTATTAAATACAAGCTTTTCCAATTTTTTGTTTAGTACTTTTGTAGAACAGGCACATAAGCTTAAATCTTTGATCTATTTTAAATTATTAAAAAAAAACCAGAAAAACATCTTTTCTCCTTGATTGGTTGTCACTTTTATTACACACTATTTTCTGGCACTTAAAAGTGTTTCCACAAATTATTAATGTGATCATGAAGCTAGCACATTATTTTCATGACTGTGGCTATCAAATGTATTTTAATAGCTGATTACTATCGTCATAAATTATCTAAATTTTCAGAATTTTGATGCCTTTTCTGCATGTTCATTTTGCATGATAAACATTTAAATCAGTTAATCTTTTTTTCAAAAATGGATATTGAACACTCATTATTTTTGTTGGAATCATATCAAGTGTGTAAATTTATAATTTAGACATCTTTAAAAAATAGAGTGTATTCAGTAAGAAATTAAGTCTTTCATTTATTCAAGTCTATTTATGTGTCTGGAATTTAGTCCACAAGATAGAAAAATTGGGAGAGTCAGAAGTGAGGAGTGAGAGAAAGTGAAAGTCCATCACTGTGGACTTTCTAGACGTTGAACACTTAGGATACCATAAACTTATAAAAAAATATATTTTTCTTTCTTCAGCAAGAAATTGACCTTAGCTTACTGGAACTTTTTTGTTTGATGGACTTTTAAACTATTTTTAACTTTTAAAATGTTTTTAACTTTTTGTAGCTTTTAGCTTAAAACAGAAACACGTTGTACAACTGTATAAAATATTTCCTTTCTTTATATTCTTATTCTATCAGCATTTTCTATTTTTATCTATTATCTTTCTATTTTTTTAAAAGATTTATTTATTTATTTGAAAGTCAGAATTACAGAGAGAGAGAGAGAAAGATATATCTTCCATCTGCTGGTTCACTCCACAAATGGACACAATGGCAAGGACTGGGCCAGGCCAAAGCCAGGAGCCAGGAGCCAGGAGCCATGAGCTTCATCTGAGTTTCTCATGTGGGTACAGGGGCCCAAGGTCTTGGGCCATCTTCCAACTGCTTTCCCAGGCACATCAGCAGGGAGCTGCATTGCAAGTGGAGCACCAGGATATAAACCAGTGCCCATATGGGACAGTAGCACTGCAGATAGTGGCTTAACCTGCTGCCCCACAGCACTGGCCTCTATTTTTTCTACTTTCTAGTTTTAAAACTAAGACACAAATATACACAAACCTTGGCATACACAGTGGCAGGATCATCAATGCCACTGTCATCCACTTCTACATGTTGATCTACTGGGAGGTCTTCAACTCCATTAGAAAAGTCTTACAAGAAAACATTGTATACAAAGTCTGCCATTGACAGATACATCACTATTGGGTGCATGACATTAATTGTATTTTATAAAAGTCTTTCTACATCGAGTAGGCAGGTCATATATTCTCTGTCTTTTGACCTATTTATCTGCTATAGAGTGACTATCACTCCAGTAGTCTAGTCAGAAAACAATTTTTTAAAAAAATATTTATTTTCATTTTATGATAGTGACAGAGAGAGAGAGAGAGAGAGAGAGATATGATTTCTTCTCCAAATCCCTGCAACAGCCAAGGCTAGAACCAGGGCTCCCGAAGCCAGAAGCCCAGAACTCCACCTGGATCCCCTATCTTAGTGACAGGGATCCAAATACCCACTGCCTCTCAGGCTGTGCATTTGTAGAAAACCAGATGGAGGTGGAGGAGCCAGGACAGGGACTTGAAGCAGGCACACTAATGTGGAATGGGAGAATCTCAAGCAGAGACTTAAATGCTGAACCACACACCTACCCCAGGAAAGAATTTCTTATTGGATATTTCATGACTTTCAGAATCTCTTTAAGAACTGGCATTGACTTTAGCTTTGGTTCCAGATGCAGGCCCCAATATTCCTTGTACTTGCTGCACTCTTATGGAAAGCAGCTGTCCTTGCTCCAGAAGTTGTTGAATCAGGAAGCTGGTGGCCATAAATCTCAAGGGCTCTGTCTAAGGTCATATCACAAAGTGAACCTCTTTCCCTGCCACTCTTCCATTTAAACCTGTTCCAAATTCCCTTTCTAGGAAAGTATATTTTTCCTATTTATCAAATTCAATTGTATTGGTTTGAGCAAGTTATGTTATTTTTTCAATTTCTTCTCTACCTGTAATGATTTCCTCATAGTCATGTCATGTGCTTGCATTTTGTTCTTATTATCATTTATGTTAGATATGGGCTCAATTGTTTAATTGCTTGCTGTTATTACAAGGAAATATCTTTGGAATTATTTTATTATTTTATCTTCTTTCAAAATTCATAATTTTCTGTTTTTATCTTCATTTCTTTTTTTTTAACTTTTATTTAATGAATATAAATTTCCAAGGTACGGCTTATGGATTACAATGGCTTCCCCCCCATATCGTCTCTCCCACCCGCATCCCTCCCCTTTCCCACTCCCTCTCCCCTTCCATTCACATGAGGATTCATTTTCGATTCTCTTTATATACAGAAGATCAGTTTAGCATACATTAAGTAAAGATTTCAACAGTTTGCTCCCACACAAACATAAAGTGAAAAATAATAGATGATTTTTTAAATGATGATGAAATCAGATCAGACCTATTGTCATGTTTAATCCCAGTGAGAATCAAGTTGGGAATTGATAATTTCTTTTTTTTTTTTTTTTTACAGAAGATCAGTTTAGTATACATTAAGTAAAGATTTCAACAGTTTGCACCCCCATAGAAACACAAAGCAAAATATACTGTTTGAGTACTCATTATAGCATTAAGCCTCAGTGTACAGCACATTAAGGACAGAGATCCTACATGAGGAGTAAGTGCACAGTGACTCCTGTTGTTGACTTTACAAATTGACACTCCTGTTTATGGCATCAGTAATCTCCCTATGCACCAGTCATGAGTTTCCAAGGCTATGGAAGCCTTTTGAGTTCACCGACTCTTATCTTGTTTAGACAAGGTCATATTCAAAGTGGAGGTTCTCTCCTCCCTTCAGAGGAAGGTACCTCCTTCTTTGAAGACCTGTTCTTTCCACTGGGATCTCACTCACAGAGATCTTTCATTTAGGGTTTGTTTTTTTTTTTTTTTTTTTTTTTTTTTTTTTTTTTTTTTGCCAGAGTGCCTTGGCTTTCCATGCCTGAAATACTCTCATGGGCTTTTCAGCCAGATCCGAATGCCTTTAGGGCTGATTCTGAGGCCAGAGTGCTGTTTAGGACATCCACCATTCTGAGTCTGCTGAGTATCTCGCTTCCCATGTTGGATCACTCTCCCCTTTATTTATTCTATCAGTTAGTATTAGCAGGTACTAGACTTGTTTATGTGCTCCCTTTGACTCTTAGTCCTTTCATTATGATCAATTGTGAACTGAAATTGATCACTTGGACTGGTGAGATGGCATTGGTACATGCCACCTTGATGGGATTAAATTGGAGTCCCCTGGTATGTTTCTAACTCTACCATTTGGGGCAAGTCAGCTTGAGCATGTCCCAAATTGTACATCTCTTCCCTCTCTTATTCCTACTCTTATGTTTAACAGGGATCACATTTCAGTTAAATTTCAACACTTAAGAATAACCAGACGAAGTGGGATATATCCCTGGTATGCAGGGATGGTTTAATGTTCGCAAAACAATCAATGTGATACACAACATTAACAGACTGCAGAAGAAAAACCATATGATTATCTCAATAGATGCTGAGAAAGCATTTGATAAAATACAACACCCGTTCATGATGAAAACTCTAAGCAAACTGGGTTTGGAAGGAACATTCCTCAATACAATCAAAGCAATCTATGAAAAACCCACAGCCAACCTCCTATTGAATGGGGAAAAGTTGGAAGCATTTCCACTGAGATCTGGAACCAGACAGGGATGCCCACTCTCACCACTGCTATTCAATATAGTTCTGGAGGTTCTAGCCAGAGCTATTAGGCAAGAAAAAGAAATTAAAGGGATACAAATTGGGAAGGAAGAACTCAAACTATCCCTCTTTGCAGATGACATGATTCTTTATTTAGGGGACCCAAAGAACTCTACTAAGAGACTATTGGAACTCATAGAAGATGATGGCAAAGTAGCAGGGTATAAAATCAATATACAAAAATCAACAGCCTTTGTATACACTGACAATGCCATGGCTGAGGAAGAACTTCTAAGATCAATCCCATTCACAATAGCTACAAAAACAATCAAATATCTTTGAATAAACTTAACCAAGGACATTAAAGATCTCTACGATGAAAATTACAAAACCTTAAAGAAAGAAATAGAAGAGGATACCAAGAAATGGAAAAATCTTCCATGCTCATGGATTGGAAGAATCAATATCATCAAAATGTCCATTCTCCCAAAAGAAATTTATACATTCAATGCAATACCAATCAAGATACCGAAGACCTTCTTCTCAGATCTGGAAAAAATGGTGCTGAAATTTATATGGAGGCACAAGAGACCTCGAATAGCTAAAGCAATCTTGTACAACAAAAACAAAGCCGGAGGCATCACAATACCAGATTTCAGGACATACTACAGGGCAGTTGTAATCAAAACAGCATGGTACTGGTACAGAAACAGATGGATAGACCAATGGAACAGAATTGAAACACCAGAAATCAACCCAAACATCTACAGCCAACTTATATTTGATCAAGGATCTAAAACTAATTCCTGGAGCAAGGACAGTCTATTCAATAAATGGTGCTGGGAAAACTGGATTTCCACGTGCGGAATCATGAAGCAAGACCCCTACCTTACACCTTACACAAAAATCCACTCAACATGGATTAAAGACCTAAATCTACGACCTGACACCATCAAGTTACTAGAGAACATTGGAGAAACCCTTCAAGATATTGGCACAGGCAAAGAATTTCTGGAAAAGACCCGGGAGGCACAGGCAGTCAAAGCCAAAATCAACTATTGGGATTGCCTCAAATTGAGAAGTTTCTGTACTGCAAAAGAAACAGTCAGGAGAGTGAAGAGACAACCGACAGAATGGGAAAAAAATATTTGCAAACTATGCAACAGATAAAGGGTTAATAACCAGAATCTACAAAGAGATCAAGAAACTCCACAAAAACAAAACCAACAACCCACTTAAGAGATGGGCCAAGGACCTCAATAGACATTTTTCAAAAGAGGAAAACCAAATGGCCAACAGGCACATGAAAAAATGTTCAAGGTCATTAGCAATCAGGGAAATGCAAATCAAAACCACAATGAGGTTTCACCTCACCCCGGTTAGAATGGCTCACATTCAGAAATCTACCAACAACAGATGCTGGCGAGGATGTGGGGAAAAAGGGACACTAACCCACTGTTGGTGGGAATGCAAACTGGTCAAGCCACTATGGAAGTCAGTCTGGAGATTCCTCAGAAACCTGAAGATAACCCTACTGTTCGACCCAGCCATCCCACTCCTTGGAATTTACCCAAAGGAATTTAAATTGGCAAACAAAAAAGCAGTCTGCACCCTAATGTTTATTGCAGCTCAATTCACAATAGCTAAGACCTGGAACCAACCTAAATGCCCATCAACAGTAGACTGGATAAAGAAATTATGGGATATGTACTCTTTAGAATACTATACCGCAGTAAGAAACAATGAAATCCAGTCATTTGCAACAAAATGGAGGAATCTGGAACACATCATGCTGAGTGAAATAAGCCAGTCCCAAAGGGACAAATACCATATGTTCTCCCTGATCGGTGACAACTGACTGAACACCAAAAAGGAAACCTGTTGAAGTGAAATGGACACTATGAGAAATGGTGACTTGATCAGCATAGCCCTGACTGTTAATGAACAACTTAATACATTATCCCTCTTAGTAGTTTTTTTGTCTGTTCTACTTAATATGACTGGTTTAATTCTGTAATTAATACACAGTTATTCTTAAGTGTTGAAATTTAACTGAAATGTGATCCCTGTTAAACATTCTTCATTTCTTTAGGTTTATTTTATAGAATATTTTCTATTATCTGGCGATTATATTTAAATGCTAATTTTACTAGAAAAGAACTTCTTTTAAATGTATGGATTTTTCTCTATACATTATCCTTCTGTTATTTTTTTTTAAGATTTGTTTATTTATTTATTTATTTGAAAGGCAGAGTTACAGAGAGAGGAGAGACAGAGAGAGATATCTCCCATCTGTTATTTTACACCCTGAATGGCCACAACAGCCAGGGCTAGACCAGGCTAAAGCCAAGAGCCAGAAGCCAGGAACCTCATCTGGGTCTCCTGTGTGGGTGCAGAGGCTCAATTAGTTGGTCCATCTTCCACTGCTTCCCTAGTTGCATCAGCAGGGAGCTGAATCAGAGTGGATCAGCTGAGACTTGAACTAGCACTCATATTGGATGCTGGCATTGCAGCTTATCCTGTAACTCCACAATGCCAGTCCTGTTTTTTTTTTTCATATTTTTAAAGGCGGTTCTATTTTAGTTATTTTCTTTCTGAACAAGCCTAAAAAATAATTGCCAGATAATAGATATTTTTGAGATTTTCTTATTATTATTCTTTCCATTATATTAATTTGTAATCAGATAATTTTTCTCAAGGTTTCATCCTTTCAAAATATTTGATTTCATTTTTAGAATAGAATCCTAAAATAATAAAAATGTCAGATTTTAAAATATTGCATAAACATCTTTTAAAAAGCTGTATTCTTTGGTTGCATAATACAGAAATTATCTTTTTGATCCGTATTGTTATATTTCCATTTGTTCTTTTTTCTAAAATGTACCTATTTAGAGGTTGAGAAAGTTGAATTAAAATACTCTTTTTTTTTTTTTTTGACAGGCAGAGTGGACAGTGAGAGAGAGAGAGACAAAGAGAAAGGTCTTCCTTTTTCCGTTGGTTCACCCTCCAATGGCCGCTGCGGCCGGCGCACCGTGCTGATCTGAAGCCAGGAGCCAGGTGCTTTTCCTGGTCTCCCATGTGGGTGCAGGGCTCAAGGACTTGGGCCATCCTCCACTGCACTCCCAGGCCACAGCAGAGAGCTGGACTGGAAGAGGGGCAACTAGGACAGAATCCGGCACCCCGACTGGGACTAGAACCTGGTGTGCTGGCGCTGCAGGTGGAGGATTAGCCTATTGAGCAGCAGCGCCGGCCAAAATATTCTATTTTTAACACTTTATTTTATGTTGCATCTCAAAAAATGTTTGTTTTATATAGTCAGGTTTTATTTAACCAAATGAATAAATATTCACAATCTGCATATTTTGCCATCTGTGGAAATCTAGAAATGGTGACTAAAATGGTTCTGAGGGGCTCTCATCCAGAGATATATTATAGATCATAAGAACACTGATTTTAAGAAGGCAGATCCAATGTTCAAAGCAGTGATTCCCAATAAGGATATATTTGCTAAAAATATAAATCAATCTTGAATAAATTGTAACATAAATTCTTATGGTTTTATGACACACCCGTAATGGAACAGAGAACTACAGGCTAAGTAGCATGTTAGAGAATGGAAAATTTGGTTTTCAAACAGGGGTGGCTGTTGTGGCACTGTGAGTGAAATCACTGCCTGGGATGCCCACAGCCCATGTTGGAATGCCTAGGATTGAGGCCTGCCTCTGCTTCTGATCAATCTTCATGCTCATGCATCTGGGAGGCAACAGATGGTGGCTCAGTACTTGGTTTCTTGCCACCAATGTGAGAGATCCGACTGAGTCCCTGGCTCCTGGCTTTGTCTATGCCCAGACTGGCTGCTGTAGGCATTTGGGGAATGAACCAGTGAATGAAAGAGCTCTCTCGTTATCTTAAATACTTCAGTATTCAAAAAAAATTTCAATAAACAAACTCAAAGCTGTTGTTAAACTAAATTACTTTTGGAAGATCAAATGGCATACATAGGGCATGAAAAAATAATAGAAGACATGGATGAAAGATAAGACATGGAATTGTTCTGGGGCTTCCTAAAAAGAGGCAGGAATAACTAAGCAAGAGGAAATAATCAGAGATAATGAGAGAAAACATCCCCAAGTAACAGAAAGATTTAAAATTGCAAGTAGAAAGGCTCACTGAGTTGAATGTAAGATTAGTTTGGAAAGATATATCTAGAGAATTTTCTGAATGACAGATAAAGAAGAAAATTTTATAAGCTTGCAGATAGAGAATAGATAACTTGTAGAAGAGAGAATCAATATAGCATGCAACTTCTATATAAAGCAAGGTAAACATGTTTACAGATAGAAGAAGCTTGATCTAAGAATTATGCTCAAAGACATTTTTATTTCTTATATAAGACAAAAAAAGATTTGAAGGTATTCAAGGAAGCTAAAATTGAACAATTTCATCTAAGTAATTAGGAAAGTTCAGAAGTGAAAATGATCTGAATAAAGGTTTGCACAGGGCAGAGTAAGACACAGTAATAAACACCCTGACGGTGTCCTCATGTTTCTGAGGGGTCCTCATTTCCACCCCTTCTTGCTTTATTTAGTTAGTGAGCTGTCTTGAGTTCACTTGCTTGATTGTTTGGTTTTGTCGTTGTTCATAAAGAATGCATGCTGAATTTCTTGGAAGATCTGTGACAGCTGCAGATGTAATAGGAGCTTTCTGTGATGATTTATAATTCTTTTAGCACATTGGTAGGATGCTGGAGTGATGTGGTAAAGATGAAAGAATTCCTTGCAATGTCACTGTGCGTAGCACCCTGGAATGCCTTCTTAGAGCATCCACCTAAATATTCCTATTTTCCATTTCCAGTTGATATTTTTAAGTCATGTTCTCGGTCTGCAGGACTCTGCATTCCAGTTAGTTTATAGAGAACTAACATCTACTAGAAATCAAATAACTCAATGCAGCATCAAGTGTAGACTACATCTTACATACTAGTATGGGCTGATATTTATTTTAAAAGGAAAATCTTGTGTATATGTTTTCATCTCTTTAAATATTTCTGCAGGAGAAGCAGAACTTCACTGCAGAGAATGTCCTACAATAGGGTAAGGCTTATGTACTCCTGGGTAAGAGGTAGGGTGAAATTTAGGGTGTTACCATAATCCACAGAGCTACCACGTGCTAAATGGCTGCTCATCTTCTTTGACTGAAGTCCTATTGGTATTGAGAGATCATTAAGAACATTGTATTTTCTGAAATTTCAGGAATATTTTAGTGCACTTACTGTACCATAGTGATTTGCTTTTGGCCATCAGTGACTGCTTTGGACTGAGGCACAAGGTGGTGAGGAGTGACCATAAAAGTTATAACAGAGTTAAAAAAAACAGAGTCCCAGGAGATCACTCACAAGGCTACACAAATACATTCCCATGGGATCCTCTTGCACCGCAAGGCTCCAGCTATGTGCCACTGCCCCTCTGTCTATGGCACTCACTAAGTTATTTTTCTCCTTTATTTTCTTATTATTCTCTACTCCATCAGCATGAGATTCCAGTGGACTCTGTATGAGCCTACGTGATACATCCATGGACATGGGGCAGTCTGATATGACTGTGGGATGGATCAGCACCTGCCCTTCTCAAGGGTTGTCCAAAAGCTCAGCCCCTCAGACCTCTATAGTCTGGGGGCTGCATCAGCTTTAGTATTTATTGTTTTAAAAAAGACAAATTAAAAAAGACAAATCTAAACAAATTTTGTTAGAGTGGAGAGAAGACTGACAAGTTGAAAATGGGTATAGTGGATTTTAAGACAAAGAAACAAAATCCTTCAGCTGTGTGTGTTTATAATGTGGGAGTTTAGCAATCAGTTTAGGAGTATTTGACAGGCAGGGTTGAGACAAACTTGCAAAGGAAAGGTATTAATTGTTTCTCTAAAAAATTCATTTTTCTGTTTTTGAAAATGAGTTTAAACTTTTGAAGGAAAAAAGATACTAACTTTCAGAATATAAAAATGGGGGTAGAATAACAAATGATATATGGAAGAATAACGGAGAGGTATAAATCCAAAAAAACAAAAGAATTAGTAAAGAATAACAATTCTAGTAAAATGAATGCAAAAAAAGAAATATAACCTGCCAATAAAATATGAAAATTTTCTCAGTTTCACACATAGCTAAGCATATGCAAAAAAAGCTAGAATAAGATGCTATTTTAAAATTACCAGGTTAGCTTGAACTACTTTCATTTTTCATTACTGTTAGTATTAATGATGATGTAGGGAATGAATGCATCTGTACACTGGATGAGACATTAAATGAATCTAATTTTTGTAGGGAAACTTGACAATATATATATCAAAATCAAAAATTATACTTTGAGACAACAATTCCATTTTCAGAAACTTAACCTATTAACTTTTAATTTACACAAATTTGCATTGTCTGTAAGTACAAAATAATTGGAGCAATTTAAATACCTATTGGAAAGTTTGAAACTATAATGATGTTTTATCGGAAATTATTTTAAAAGTTAGTGAAATAATAACCCATCACCAATAATTCTTTTTATAAAACTTGACAATTTCAGATCTGCTTGGAAGAGCTGTCCAACTCTCCAAAATAAAGTCTCAGTTATGGAAATAATAAATCTCTTTATACCCTTTCAGTGTGTATGACGTCATCAGTCTTTACATGAACCGGATCTTAAATGGGGAGCCATCTGCTTTTAAATCAGAGCAGCCACAATCCCCAGCGTTTGCTAAAATTTTACTATAGATTGTGTGTGTTTAAAATGATTGGCCCTATAAGGTATATGCTATTTTATTATAGTTAAAAAAATGGAAAGATTGTGTCAATGGAAAAGTAAAGTTTTGTGAAGAAAAAAAAGGGGAGGGGTTAAACATGATTTATTCAGGGCAGAATATGAGTGACGCTGGGCCTAGGCAGCACAAGCCCAGTGACTTTCAAGGAGTCTGGAAGTGTTCCAAAGTGGTCAGAGTTTCATCAGAATGTGTGTATTACACAACAGTAAATTTTCCTTTGTCATTACAGACTGAGCATACGTTGGCTTGGCTCCAAAATGTAGTCTTATGTAAGCAAGAAAGATACTCCATAGATTGGAAATTATTGTTTTTTAGAGCGTGATTGGCAGCAAACATCTCCAGAGACAGGATATACTGGGAAGAAGGCTACTGATGAACTTTATGAAGGGCACTTCCAGGAATAGATGGAAGGGAAGGGATAGATAGGAAAAGAATGAGGATTGTGCAAGGCTAGTCCCGATGGCTAAGATGAAAACATGTTGTGCTGCATGTCACCTAAGGCAAATTGACCTGGTTGATGGGGTTTATAGCTCTGCACATAACGTTCCTCAGACTGGTCAAAGCAGATATGTCTCTTGTATGTTTCACAGGAATTTTAAGGGTAGTTTATTCTCACTTGCAATGGCTCTTAAAGTCTAAATACATGAGAAAACTGAAACATGTGGTTCATAATACTATAGCACAGTGTCTTAGCAGTGTCCACCTAGCAACTGATTCTTGTTATTTTATGTGCTGAAAATAAACAAGCTTGTTTATATGTGCTTAGGTTAGGCACTCAAAACAATGTAGAGGATTTACACACTATGCTCAGACCCTGTAAATATTAGCACTGGAAGGCAGAACACTGGTCATCATGCTTATTAATGTGCTATTAACGGTTACAGATGGGCTTGCATTGTGGTGCAGCAGGTGCAGCACTTATGCAATGCTAGCATCCCATATGGGTGATAGTTCAAGTCTAGAAGCTTCACTTCCCATCCAGCTTCCTGCTAACAGCCTGGGAAAGACAGCAGAAGATGGCCCACATACTTGTAGAAGCCCTGGATGAAGCTCCTAGCTCCTGGCCTCAAGCTGTCCCAGCGCTGGTCATTGTGGCCATCTGGGGAATGGAACATGGACAGAAAATCTCTCTGTGTGTCTCTCCCTCTCTCTCTATAACTCTGACTTTCAAATAAATAAATACCCACAAAAAAAAGCTCACATATAACCTAATCAACCACGTGATCCTCAAATTCAGGGGACTTTGTCAAGTGAACTTCTGTATAACCAAATATAGTAGTATTTCCACTGTTACTATGACTAGCTTAATTTCTTATTTATTTACTGTATGTTCTGAGTGGTTTGATAATCACTTTGCACATTGTCATGTGAATTCTCTGACAGGCCCCTGTGGTAGATTTTAGTGATGTCACTCATGAGCAGAGGAGGAATGGACAGTTGTACCTCCCTGTAGGGATATCAGGAGCCCAAACCTGCTTGGCTCCAGAGGCTGCTCCTTATCAACACGTTGTGTGTCTATCTCTGTCCTTTATATGCACTTCCACCTGGGGATGGTTAAGACTTACTCTGTCATTATATCAAATGTACTCACAAAAAATTGAGCTGGCATTGCAGGAAGAGTATTGAATAGGTTACTTATATAATTTGATTTTCAGCTGTGCTGCACATTAATTGGTTGTCTAGGTAAAAGGATTTCTTCAATGACTTTAATTTTTTATTTATTTTCATGCATTTCTTAAATACAACTTTAGGAACATTATAATTCTTCCCACCATACCTGCCCTGCCACCTACACTCCCACCCTCTTCCACTTCCCTCTCCTGTTCCCAGTCTTATTTTTTACTAAGATCTATTTTCAATTAACTTTGTATACAGAAGATTATCCTATTCTAGGTAAAGAGTCCAACACTTTGTATGAGAAAGAAAAAGAAAAAGAGGCCGGCGCCACGGCTCAACAGGCTAATCCTCCGCCTAACGGCGCCAGCACACCAGGTTCTAGTCCCGGTCTGGGCACCGGATTCTGTCCCAGTTGCCCCTCTTCCAGGCCAGTTCTCTGCTATGGCCAGGGAGTACAGTGCAGTGAGTGCTTGGACCCTGCACCCCATGGGAGACCAGGATAAGCACCTGGCTCCTGGCTTCGGATCAGCGCGTTGTGCAGGCCGTAGCGCACCAGCCACGGTGGCCATTGGAGGGTGAACCAACGGCAAAGGAAGACTTTTCTCTCTATCTCTCTCTCTCTCTCTCACTGTCCACTCTGCCTGTCAAAAAAAAAAAAAAAAGAAAAAAAAAAGAAAAAAAATTGTTCCTCAACAGTTCTGACAAGGGCTGTTCAAAGTCATTGCATTTCAAAGTTAATTTTACTTTTTTTTAGATGCTTACTTATCTTTAAAGAAAAACCCAAGAATGATACATCTTGTGCTTGCACTTAGACATAACTATAACTTATGAGACATAAGCATATCCTCCACTTAATACACTAAAAAGAAGTATTTCTTTGAGAACAAGTTTTATTATTAACTCTCTGAGGACAGAGGTCCTGCATGGGCATTTAATGCACAGTGACTCCTGTTGTTAATTTAACAGTTAATGCTTTTATATATGATGTCAGTGAGCACCTGAGACTCTTGACATAAGCTGCCTAGGCCATGGAAGACTTTTGGATCCACAAACTCCTTCAGTATTTCGACAAGGCCATAAGCAAAGTGAAAGTTCTCTCCTTCCTTCAGAGAAAAGTACACCCTTCTTTGGTAGCTGCTTCTTTCCATGGGGGTCTCACCCACAGAGGTCCTTCATGTAGAACATTTTTTGCCACAGTGTCTTGGCTTACCATGCCTGAAATGCTCCCAAGGGCTTTTCAGCCTGACCATAGTGCCTTAAGGGCTGATTTTGAGGTCAGAGTGCTACATCAGGCAATTGTCATTCTGTGAGTCAATTTTAAGGACTGCTTCCTATGTTGGAGCCTTCACTCCTTTTTAATTCTATCTATTATTGTCGCCAAAGACTTAGTTCTATTTACATGATCACTTTAACACTTGATCATCATCTATATGATCATGTTAACACTTAATTCTATCCATGTGATCTCTATAACACTTAAAATGATATTTTTATCACCCAGCTTAAGAGGATTTGGGGTCCCATGGCAAGTTTTTAAACTGTACTCTTAGAAGTAAGTCCATAGAAATGTATACATAGCTATACAGCTTTACAGTTACAAACTTCATACATTGCACAGTCACAACGTTAGGATCACGGTGGTTCTTCCCACTGTGCTTGCCCTACCACCCACACCCCCACACCCCCACACCCTCCTCTTTCCTCTCTATTCTAACTCTTGTTTTTTACTAAGATCTAATTTTCAATGGACTTTATACACATATGATTAACTTGTGTTAAGTAAAGAGTTCAACAAGCCGGCGCCGTGGCTGACTAGGTTAATCCTCCACCTTGCGGCGCCAGCACACCGGGTTCTAGTCCCGGTCGGGGTGCCGGATTCTGTCCCGGTTGCCCCTCTTCCAGGCCAGCTCCTGCTGTGGCCCGGGAGTGCAGTGGAGGATGGCCCAAGTGTTTGGGCCCTGCACCCCATGGGAGACCAGGATACGTGCCTGGCTCCTGCCATCGGATCAGCGCGGTGCGCCGACTGCAGCGCGCCTGCCACAGCGGCCATTGGAGGGTGAACCAACGGCAAAGGAAGACCTTTCTCTCTGTCTCTCTCATTGTCCACTCTGCCTGTCAAAAAAAAAAAAAAAAAAAAAAAAGAGTTCAACAAATAGTATGGAAAAAAAAAAAAAAACTGTTCCTCAACAGTCAAGACAGCGACTGTTCAAAGTCATGGCTTTTCAAAGTGTCAATTTCACATCTACAGGTTGCCTTTTATGTGCCCTATTAGTTTTCATAGGTCAGGGAGAACATATAGTATTTGTCCCTTTGGGAATGGCTTGTTTCATAAGTATGATTTTTTCTAGTTTCATCCATTTTGTTGCAAATGACAGATTTCATGGGTTATTTTTTTCTTGTTTTTTTTACTGCTATTTAGTATTCTATGGTGTTTATATCCCGTAATTTCCTTATCCAGTCTTCAGTTGACAGGTATTTGGGTTGATTCCATGTCTTTGCTATTATGAATTGAGCTGTGATAAATATGGGAGTACAGATAGCTCTTTTATATGCTGATTTCATTTCCCTTGAGTAAATTCCCAGGAGTGGTATGGCTGGGTCATATGGGAGGTCTGTACTTAGATTTCTGAGGTATCTCCATACTGTCTTCCATAGTGGCTTTACCAGTTTACATTTCTACCAAAAGTGGATTAGGGTACCTTTTTCCCAACATACTTACCAGCATTTGTTGCTTGTTGATTTCTGTTTTGAAAGCCATTCTATTACTTTTTTGTACCCCATAAGTTTTGATATGTTGTATCATAATCTTCAATTGTTTCCTGAAATTTTTTATTTCTATTTTGGTTTCTTCAATGACCCACTGTTCATTCAGGAGCATGTTGTTCAGTCTCCATGTGTTTGCATATGTTCTGGAGATTCCTGAGTTGTTGATTACTGACTGCATTCCATTGTGATCGAAAAGATGCATGATATAATTTTGATTTTTTGGAATTTGCTGAGACTTGCTTTATGGCTCAGTATTTGGTCAATCCTAGAGAAAGTTCCATGCACCTGTGAGAAGAATGTGTATTCTCAGCTGTAGAATGGAAAGCTCCGTAGATATCTGTGAGGTTTGTTTGGTTTAGTTTCAATTAACTCTGTTGTTTCCTTGGTGATTTTCTGTCTGATTTGTCTAATGTTAAAAGTGGGGTATTAAAGTCCCCCATTACTATTGTATTTGAGTCTATGTTCTCTTTAAATCTACTAACATTTATTTTACAGGTGTCCTGTAACTAGGTGCATATACATTTAAAATAGTCACATTTTCCTGTTGAGTTGATCTGTTAATCATTACATAGTACCTTTCTTTCTCACTTTTAACAGTTTTTTTTTGTGTGTTAAAGTCTTTTTTGTCTGATATTAGAATGGCTATACCAGATCTTTTTTTGGTTTCTGTTAGCATGGGTTATCTTTTTCCAACCTTTCACTTTCAATCTGTGAGTTTTGTTGTTGATGTAATGTGTTTCTTGTAGGCAGCAAAGAGATGAGTTTTCTCTTTTAATCCATTCAGTCAGTCCATGTCTTTTAATTGGAGAGTTGAGGCCATTTACATTCAAGGTGATTGCTGATAAGTAATGGTTTTGCCCTGCCAGTTTTCCATAAATATTCCTATTTTTTACTTTGTGTTTCCTTTATATTTTTATTGAAAGATTTTCTGCCTTTATCTTCTTTTGTAGTGATGACCCTGATTCTGTGTTTCTGTGTGTAGCACATCTTTAGAGATGTATCTTTTATGAGGCTGGGAGAGTGGTGAATAATTCTTTCAATTTCTGTTTGTTATGAAAGGCCTTTATTCCAACTTCATTCATAAATGTGAGCTTTGCAGGGTACAGTATTCTGGGATGACAGTTTTTTTCTCTTAAGACTTGGAATATATCTCACCATTCTCTCCTAGCCTGTAGGGTTTCTGATGAGAAGTCTCTGTAAGTCTAATTGGAATCCCTCTGAAAGCAATCTGACATTTCTCCCCTACACATTTCAGAATATTTTCTTTATGTTTTACTCTGAAGAGTTTTACTACAGTGTGTCATGGTGAAGATCTTTTCTGGTCATGTCTATAATGAGTTCTATGTTTTTCCTGTAATGGGATGTCCCTTTTTTTCTCCAAATTAGGGAAATTTTCAGTTATTATTTCACTGAATAGGCCATATAATCCTTTCTTTTATTTACATGCCTTCAGGGACTCCTAAGATCTGTATGTTGGGTTGTTTGATAGTATGCTGTAGATCTGCAACAATGTTTTTTTTTTTTATTTTTCTAATTTCTTCTTGTTGTTTTCAGTCTAACTATAGAATTTCCAGAGATTTATCTTCTAGCTCAGATATTCTTTCTTCTGCCTCATTAACTTTGATGTTAAGAATTTTCACTGTGCTTTTTATTTGATCTATTGAATTCTTCATTTCTAGTATTTCATTTTGATTTCTCTTTAAGCTCTCAATTTCATGGGAGAAATTTTCATCCAAATTACATATAGTTTTCTTTAGTTCTTAGATGATTAGGTTTTTGAATTCTGTTTCTGGCATTTTCTCAATCTCTTCATCTTCACCTTCTAATATTTAAATGTTATAGTGTTCCTTTGGGGAGCACATAATGTCTTCCTTATTCTTATTTCTTGAATTTTTGCCTTTGTTTTTTGGCATTTGTAGATTTTTTTTTTTTTGTCTCATGGCTTTTATCTTTGGTCTGTATCTATGTGGCAAAGTGGGACATTTACACTTTCAGTGAATACCAGGAGGTGTGTGCTGGGTGTTGCCAGAGTGCTCTGTTCAGTATTCCAGGGTGGGGCAAGTATCTAGAATAACACCCTGTCGCTCCCCGTCTTCGTGGAGGAATGACACAGGACCCTGCGCTGTTCTTTTGTCTGCTTGGCCCTCCCCGGGTTTGCTGCTGGTTCTTCCCGGGTTGGCTACCGACCCTTCCACCTCTGTGGAAGGGCGGTTCCCCCTGCCACTTTCCCCACTTCCGCGGGGGAGCGGCACACCGCCGGCCGGCTCTCTCAGGGGCTGCACAGGTGTTCCTTCAGATAGATGTTCCTGGTGCATGTTGTCTCTCTCCTCCTTTACAGTCCTTTTCCACCAATCCCAACTCTGCTACCCACACGCCGAGTATGCTGCTCTCCTCCGATCAGGAGCAGGTCCTGCTGTTTATTGGTTGAACTGGAGGCAGCTGTGTAGAAGCTGTTTCCTCCTCTCCCAGCGCCATATTGTGGGAGAGCAGATACATAGAATAAGTCTTAATTCCAGTAACTTAGTCTAGTCCGAGTTGCTCCCAGTTGCTCCCCACACACCCCAGTTGGGTGGAGTAGCTCTCCTCTGGTTAACTGGATGGAAAGAAATAGTCACCTCTGTTGGTATGACCAGTCCTCATAGTTGAAGAATGCCCTGGTGTTGGTCCTAGATGTGCTCAGCACTCATCTGTACTGCTTTATGAACTGCATATTTGATATGGGGAGTCTTTCTTGTGAGCACTGTTCCCTCTGTTATGGGCTGCTACAGGTAACCAAGGAGCTTGGGAGTATAGAGA
Source organism: Oryctolagus cuniculus (assembly GCF_051225735.1). Taxonomy (NCBI): domain Eukaryota; kingdom Metazoa; phylum Chordata; class Mammalia; order Lagomorpha; family Leporidae; genus Oryctolagus; species Oryctolagus cuniculus. Next base: position 80,199,048 of record NC_142874.1, on the reverse strand, counting down.
AGCACTCTATAGTTGCCCAGGGCCTAACCACACTCTGCCTCTTCTTATGCAGTCACTATTTTCTCAGACTCAGCTCCCAGAGCTCTCTGGGTTATGGACTTTCAGTGGGGCCACTCCACCCCAGCCAGTCCTGTCTATAAGGAAACTAAGGTGTTCCTAGAGCAACTCTTTGTGTGTAGTCCTCCTGTGTCGGTGGGGAAGGTGGGTCTTTTTACTCTGGTTAGGTTGGTGGTTTGCAGGCATGTGAAGTCACCACCTGCTGCAGCCCCACTCACTCCTCGATGGTGCTGGGTGAGTAGGAGAGTCCTGCAGGTGGCGCTTTCCCTCCATAGGGGCAACTTCCCTTTCCCTCCTGGTTCCGGGGAACTGCTGCAGTGCAGCTGGCTGTTAAGGTCAAAATGCGTCCACCGCCGAGGAACGACTCCAAGAGACTCTTTCATGCAAATTGCAAAGGGTTTATTATTTTTCCAGCATGCTGGGGCTCTCTGATGATGCAAGAACAGAGCAGCCCCGAGGAACTAAAGTATAGGGTTTATAAAGGCAAAAACCACAAAATCGGGAGTGGGGGAATGCAGGGTTGCTATACACACTTGCTAAGATCAAAGGAGAGTACATAGTTACTGGGGTCAACATAACCCACGACCTAAGTGAAATTAATATCCACTATAATCTTAACAATACCAGTTACAATTTTATAATTATTAATTATGATCTTGACATTAATCCAAATTATACGTAAGACATAGACAAATCACAACTTTATCATTAACCCAGGTGCAACCTTTCTACTTTCAAGCTTGAGCAATCATGCTAAGGGGTTTTTGTGCTCTGCCAAGGGTGATGTAGTGTACTGCTATTGTCCGACTATTTGAGATCATAGTTTCAGACCAGAGTCTCACGGTGGAGGGTGCTTTCCCAGAATGCAGTCTCAAGTGCTCCAAAATGGAGTCCCTACTGTCAAGGTGCTACTTCACTGGCCAGGAGGGCAAAGGAATTCTTCTGAACTGTTGTGGTCTTCACTGATTGCGTGTGGGTGATTCCTGTTATTTCTGGGCACACTCATGGCAGGTGGGGTTGCAGCTACCTGCCTGTGTTCAAAAAAAAAAAAAAAAAATAGTGTGAGCCCTCCCCTGATGGTTGCAGGTTTCTGCTATAGCAAGGATATGGGGAGGGAGAGAGGTGTGCTGCATTTTTTCCTCTCTTTCCTGGTGTCTTAGGGGGTTCACGTGGAACTCTAAATGCAGTTCACTAAGCTCTCCCTCCTGCCCATGGATTCCTCCCTCACCTGGTATGAAGGGGCAGGCATCTTCCTCCCCGATGGAAGCTTTTGGCGTTTTTTTTGTCATGTATTTGCTCTTTCTGCATGCGTCTGGACCATTTCTTTATCTGGATCTCCTGCTGGGATTCTTCCCTCTTCAATGACTTTGTTAAAAAAAAATACACAGTTGAATTAGGTCAAGATTCTTATTCCCATATTCCATGAACACTGAAATTATTTGCAAATCTTACTTGAGTGTGTGTGTGTGTGTGTGCATTTTTCTAGTAAGAAACTCTATTCACAACATATCTGGAATGTTCAAAAAGTTCATGGAGGATGGCCACTATGTTTTAATTTCATTTTCCCATAAACTTTTTGAAATATCCTTTGTGTCCATTTCTCCAAGAGTTGTAAAACAAATCTCAACTGGATGATTGTTAAAATCTCTTGTAGCTCTAGGCCGGCGCCGTGGCTCAATAGGCTAATCCTCCACCTTGCGGCGCCGGCACACCGGGTTCTAGTCCCGGTTGGGGAGCCGGATTCTGTCCCGGTTGCCCTTCTTCCAGGCCAGCTCTCTGCTATGGCCAGGGAGTGCAGTGGAGGATGGCCCAGGTGCTTGGGCCCTGCACCCCATGGGAGACCAGGAAAAAGCACCTGGATCCTGGCTCCTGCCATTGGATCAGCGCGGTGCGCCGGCTGCAGCGGCGGCCATTGGAGGGTGAACCAACGGCAAAAGGAAGACCTTTCTCTCTGTCTCTCTCTCTCACTGTCCACTCTGCCTGTAAAAAAAAAAAAAAAAAAAAAAAAAAAAAAAATCTCTTGTAGCTCTAAAAATATTATGGTTCTATCCAGCTTGAGGAGATTAACACAGCAAAAAAGATCAAGAAACTCCAATAAAAGGTAAGGTTCCTGACTTTTTATTTTAATAATATTTAGCTAAAATTTAATTTCTAAACCTAATGCTTAAACAAAAATTCTACAGAGCATTTTTTTTTTTACCAATTTCCAACTCTACATCTTCATATCTAAATGGAAAAACAGCAAATCCATTTTGACTAAGATTGAAACATGAGATCTCCATGGTGTTCTGTGAATTATAATTCAGCTTAGCAGAAAAAAAATGAATTTCTTAACTGTTTCAGTTTTGAATTAGCTAATAAATCTCTCCATTTTAAGAAAAAAATGAAGAACTACCAATTGAGTTGCTTTAACTGACATTAAAACTAGTATCCACTTGACTTTGGAGCTTAGATATAAAGTCACTGAGAAGTAATTTTCTTTACTCATTCAAATAAGTAAATGAAAACTTTGTAGCTTTTGATCATGTGGAGTTGTGAAATTTTAGTGAAAATAAAGACATTAGGATTCAATTCTTCATATTTAAAAATAATGATATCCTTAGGGCTAATAACAGAGTACATGAATCTTGATCACATAACAAGATGATCTCCAGCATGGGACAGCAGGGGAGATGCTATTTAAACTAGTCTCCTTGATTGAATTTAAAAGGCTTAGAGGTTTTAGTGAGAAAGTGTCTGCTTCTCATTGTATTTTTTTCCACCATCAAAATTTTATAGAAAAAAATGTTAAGGATCCTAGGTAATACATAATCTCAATTTCTGCATAGCATAATTGTTGTGGCATCTACCCATGAAATATACCTGTTGGCATTAAACTGTAGTCATAAATGAAAGTAAAAGCACTAGTCTAAAAGAGTAGGATTAATATTATAGTGAATTTAAAGAAATTAAACTAACGTACAAGTATTTCTTATGTCATTACCCAGTTACACTAAGGCTTGCTGTATTTTGGTTCCTTCATCTCCAGCATCTGAACTTCAGTCTTCCTTCTCTCTGCATACTTGCTTTTCCTCAGTGTTTAGCACATAAGCCTGGCACTAATTCTAATGTTTATTTCTTAGTATTTGCCCTCATGGATTTCTGAGTGATTGATCTTTTTAGAATATACTACCAACTTTTATCTCTTTCTTGTAACTATATAATGTATTAATCACTGTTTCTTTTCCCTCATCTGCGTCTTCTCCACCCTCTTTTAACATCTTTTTTCTACCCTTTAAAAACATATTCTCATTAAAATTATTTTTTTAGTCTACCTTTCATTCTCTCTAAACTTTTTCCTTGAGTAGACTCCTTCCTAAAGGTTAACTGCAGGTGGAACGCAATCAATGCACTCTTACAGGTTTATTAAAAATCATAAAATACTGTCATTGAAATGAAATGTTCCTGCACATTATTGAATAAACAGTACTAAGGCAGTGAAGCAACTTGCCCAGGATGTAGCTAGTGAGAAGAGAAAATGAGACTCAGATCGTATTCAGAGTCCAAATACAAGCCTTGTCCATCAAACCAGGAGCCAGGAGGCAACGGCTCAGAGAAGCAGAGATGGAGAAGGAAGGCAAACACAGCTATAAATGAGTCTGCTCAGCCGTAGGCTGAGGATTAACCTGCTGTGCCACAGCGCCGGCCCTGATTTAGGCTTGTTTTGAAGTTTAAGCCACTTGGGGCCAATGCTATGGCACAACAGGTTAACACCCTGGCCTGAAGCGCTGGCACCCCATATGGGCGCCGGGTTTGAGTCCCGGCTGCTCCATTTCTGATCCAGCTCTCTGCTATGGCCTGGGAAAGCAGTAGAAGATGACTCAAGTCCTTGGGCCCCTGCACCCACTAGGGAGACCCAGAAGAAGCTCCTGGCTCCTGGCTTCAGAGCACTGCAGCCAATTGGGGAGTGAACTAGCAAATGAAAGACCTCTCTCTCTCTCTCTCTCTCTCTCTCTGTGTGTGTGTGTGTGTGTGTGCAACTCTGACTTTCAAATAAATAAATAAATCTTTAAAAAAAAGTTTAAGCCACTTACAACAAAGGAAATCCAGCCAAGATATATGTATTTGGGAGTTAATAGCATAAAATAACTTACCACCACATTTGTATTTGCAATCTATTTGAATAGAACTACTGATAAGTGTACTCTATTAGGCTGGTTTGCAAGTTTTCCCTGCACTCTCTTTCCCTACAAGCCCCATTCGTATGCTCTGGGTTCACCAGTCACTGTCTCAGGAAGTCTTTGATCAGCTTTTGTAAAAATTTCAGCATCTGGCCCATCATATCCCATTTCTTGTTTTCTTTTTAATTTGAACAGTACTCACTACTATCAAACATACTTATTTATTTGGTTTACAACCTTGCTTCCCGCTTTAGACTATAAGCTCCCTATGTGCAGACTTACTGTTTGCTCTGCTCATTCTTCTATCCCTGGCCAGAGGAGAAATCCTGGGTCCTACTGATTGCTCACTGCAAATGCCACGCCCAGGTCTTGTTTACTACAATGGGATCAAATAAAGAAAACATGCTTCTAGAACAGGATGAAAGAAGCTACATTTCTTTATCAGAAAACCTAAATAAGATGTCCTCTTTGTTAAGAAGGAACACCTCTGTGCATATTAAATAAATAAAGTCAAATCCTGTCTTCAGAATCAAAAAAAATCACTCCTGTTTCTGACAGTCTTTGTTCTTTGGATTCTTATTAGCAATCCTGCCCAGACCTTCAGATGTCATTTCAAAACACTGAACACTTGAGATTGTAAGCGACTGTTTTTGTTAGGAAACAAATGCTTCTGTCAGTGCTGCCAAATTCAGAAAATTATCAAAGAAACAATGTTTTTCTATAGCATTTTATGTTTCTTTTTGGAAACAAAATACAACTCACAGAATGTTTTCAGGATTCATTATCCAGGCAGAAAGAAATTCAAGCCTTCACAAATCCTCTCCATGGTTGCTTAGAACAGAACTGGAGGCTGAGGTCAGCAGGCAACTTTTCTTCTCTTTTCCACATACTTTTTTGTGATGCATATTCAGATAAATTCTAAATAATGACTGTCTCCATTGCACAGAAAAATGTAAAAATGTTCAAAAATATTAAGGAGTTCCAGGATGGGAGTTGTTGAGGTAGATTTTGATCTCAGAAAACACAAAGGTTTATGGCATCCATATATTTTTGAAACATACATTCCTTTTCCTTGCATTGTGTAGTTAACAAGAGCATAAACTTTGAAACTCCAGACTTTCAATTTCAACTGCAGAGTTAAATATCTATGTCACCATGAGCAATTAATTTTATTAGTTTAATTCTTTTTCCTACCCTGTAAATTGTACTTAACATCTTTCATAGGGCTGGTAAGTGTATTAAATGAGATAACTTATGGGAACTATGTGATATAAAACAGGCAAATAGTTAAAATTACTAGTCTTCCCCCAACACACACACCTTCTTCTTATGTTCTGTTAATAATTGATTTCACTTAACTACTAATTTAAAGAGAACAATGTCAAGGAATTTAAATTTAGAAAATGTTCCATTCCTGCCCTATTTATTTAAAATAGGTGTTGGAACAACCTGCTGACAATAGCAAAAAGCAGCGCTGACCTATCTTTCAAAGGGTTTTTGTAAGTGAAGCTGAAAAGGCTGTGACCAGAAAACCTGATCAGCGTTCCTTGATTATTTTCTGTAGTTGAGTGTTGAAATTGAACTATGCTTTTTCTGTAACATGGGTAGTTTTCCAAGACATTATTCTCTAGGAAAGTCGAATATGATGTGATTGAAAATGATATCACTCAGATTGCTGCTGTATTTATTAAGAGAAATGACTTGGTTACTATTTTTCATTTTGAGTGAAAATGTTGCACTTCATTTAGTATAGTGTCCCCTCCCCACAAAAATATGTTAAGTGCCTGAAAAGCTATTCTTGCTGTTTGCTCTCTTAATTCTCTGCAAGTAGAAACTAATTGCTACAAGCCTCAATGATTTGAACCTGTCTTACAAAGTCCTTAACAGGATTTCTGATTAAAACAGATAACAAGTCTAAATGGTAAATGGATGCATTTTGCTTAACTCATCCATTATTGTTTCTTATAATTATATAATCGCTTAAATAAGTATTTGGCAACTATAAAAATGTAATGCATCTTCTACATGTGTCATCATTTATGTAAATCACTGGTCATGGGGAAAGCAGCTGCCATGGTGAAGAATGTGTTCCTTTATTTGTCAAAGCTCTAAGATGTCTCTTTAAACCTCCTTGGGAGTATTAAGTTTTAGTTCTTAGTTAGTGCCCTTGTCACACTATCATGCAGCTACCAAAATAGGAATCCAAAGATGATGGAAGTACAGAGAGAGAGAGAGAGAGAAAGAAAGAGAAGAATCTCTAAGTATTCATAAGCTAGAAAACAAAGATTCATGGAACTTGTTAACAACAGCATTTTACAGATGTTGTTTACCTTGGAAAGGGCTTAGAGATGACCTAGTTTCATCTCTACTGCACCTCGGCTTCCTTTCTGCATTTTCCCTGCTGTTAGAGTATGCAGGTGGACAGTAGAGGACTCTGTTCCATGGTGCCTCACAGGTTCTCCCTGTTCCTGCTCGGTGCACCTGTGGCCCAGCTTCTGGGTGCTTTCCTGCTCGCCTCTCATACCTGTGATGCTCAGAGGATTGCCCTTGACAGGAGAACCTCTCACCTGTTGTGATTCCTGGAAGCACAAGGAGTTCTTAGGACAATTGTCCTGCCCCTTGCCCCTACCCCGACCCCTGCATAGTCAGCAATTGGTGCAGGAGTCCAAAAACCCTGCGTCTTTGCCTCCATGGTTATGGGCAGCTGTAACGGCTAATTTACCTTCCAGAGATCTTCATGGTAATCAGTCTATCCATGAGTTTGATTACCCTTGGAAGCACATAATATTCCGGACTCCTTGATTAGGATCAGCTTCCAGACACTCTTTATAATATTTCATAAAGAAAAATATCAAACACTTAGTATCTTTAGCAGGTAAGTGAATGAGTGATCATGGAGTTTTCAGAGCAAGAGCGAGAGAGAAGATACTCCCATGTTCAGTTAAGCAACAAGATCAAAGAGTGACCACCCATTAGAATAGGGAATCTTTCAAAAGCACTAGGTCACATTGTGTGCATATTAAGTATGACCCTCTGGGAGATGGGTAAGGGCATGGCCGTGATGTTCTCAAAGTGCCCCAAGCTGATTCTTCTGCACAGTCAAGGTTGAAAACCTGGCATTCCCACTTGGTTCTAGATGAGTTTTTAAACCAAATGTGAAGCAGTAACAGGGTTGGGTAAGGAACAGTAAAAATGAGTGGAGTTTGGATTTTCCAGTGCTAGGGTATTCTGTTTATTCTTTCTGACTTTATGGGAAAAAGAGAGGAGAAAAGTTTCTTAAACAAAGTTAATTATTTCAAATGTTATAGAGTCTAGGTATAAATAAATGAAGAGAACACAAAAGATTCTTTACAGAACCTTCTATTATTACTTGACATTAAGCATGTAGAGACGATTTTTTAATTTTTTTGACAGGCAGAGTTAGACAGTGAGAGAGAAAGGTCTTCCTTCCGTTGGTTCACCCCGCAAATGGCCGCAATGGCCGGCGCACTGCACCGATCCAAAGCCAGGAGCCAGGTGCTTCTCCTGGTCTCCCATGGGGTGCAGGGCCCAAGCACCTGGGCCATCCTCCACTGCACTCCCGGGCCACAGCAGAGAGCTGGCCTGGAAGAGGGGCAACCGAGACAGAATCCGGCGCCCCAACTGGGACTAGAACCCTGGGTGCCGGTGCAGCAGGCGGAGGATTAGACTAATGAGCCACAGCACCGGCGACAATCTTTTTTTTTTTTTTTTTTTTTGCCATATGGGCTTCCTTCTCTTCACCCCTACTTTATTTTAAAATATGATGTCCTCTGTAATTATGTTTCATTTTCCTATTTTTTACAGGATATACTTACAGGATATACGTACCAGAAATATCTTTTTTTTTTGACTCTCATCAATGAAAATATTACCATTATGCTCGTTAATGGCTACTGACCCTTCTCTGTGGTTCCATAGAGGTGATAGAAAGTCCCAAGTGCCTTAAAACCATGAAAATGAGATTAATATGCTTTTTTATTTAAAATTTTTTTTTTCATTTTATTTGAGAGGGAACGAGAGCAAGATAGAGAGGAGAGATCCTCCACCTGCTTGTTTACTCCTCAGATGTCCACAGCAGCCACGGCTGGGCAGGCGTCATGAGCGTCATCTTCGTCTCCCAGGTGGGTAGCAAGGACTGAAGTACATGAGTCGTCACCTGCTATTTCCCAGGGTGTGCACTAGCAGGAAGCTGGATTGGAATTGGAGGAGTGGAGATGAGGACTCAACACTACACTCTGATATGGGAACCCAGCGTCCCAGTGGTGACTTCACCGCTGTAGGAAACACCCACCTCTAGGCTTCATCTGTGTTCTCCTTGACCTATATGCTTATCTACGCCTTTAGATGCACACAAACAATGTGCTGTGTACTTGGAAGGAAGCAGACACATATATAATGAGCTTATATAAATTGAAAGATGAAACTTTCCATCACAGTCCTCTGGGTGGGGATAATCTAGTAACTCTGAAGAGCTACATAGTCCCAAACAAGACAATCTCTTGATGGGTTATTATTATTTTTTTTGAAATAGTGCCACGGTCCATACACCTTTTTAAATTCTTAGTTCAAAAGCTTCTTGTTGGTCATCATCCTGATTAGCTATTTAGAATATATTTTCAGGAAGTGCTGTATTTTGTAAATTTGGAGTAAGAATACATTAAGGAAAAGGAAAATAAAGATAAAAAAGTAAATGTATATAGTATCTAGAAAACAAAATGTAACACAATGAGTTTTGCATCTCAGAAGCAACTTACCAAATTAAAAAAAAAAGCATGAAACAACTTTAAGCATTTTCAATGTATTGAGGTCCTAGAGAAAAGGTATACAACGAGGATCTTTGCAGCTGTAGAAGAGAAATGAAGGATCAGCTTTTTGTGTATGCTTCTGTATCATTACAACTGAACATCACAATATCAGAAATTTGAGGCTTCGAGTAACAAAGTGATAGGGCATAATTTGTATAAGGTAGTCACATGCCTAAATGGTTCATCTTATAAGAAAACTCTAAATGTTGAAACAAAATGGAGGGGTGGAAGAGGGTGTTAGAACCAACTTTTACTAAATTAGTCATCAGGGCTGGACAACAAACACGAGGGCCTGAGGAATCTTGCCTGTCTCGGTCACTGGGTCACTGTCTGAGGGGTGGAGGAGCGGAGGTTCCTGCAGCAGTGGGTGTGTGTCGTTTTCCCAGACACACTGGAGACTACCGTGAAGAGCCTTGCTGGGGAGAAGCTCACACACCAGGTGTGATACCGTTTCATATCAACATAAAATACAAAATGATAAAGTCATTTGTGACATGTCACATAGTATATATGGTTTTACCAAAAAAGTGTGTTAAGTATTATCGTACAAAGGACAAAGTTGATGGAGAAGAAAGGTGAATTGCACCCTTCCTTAGTGAAGGAATTTAACAGTTTTTAGTCCAGCTGAATTCTCTTTTCTTTCAGTGAATAACCTGGCTTCTGGCTTCGGCTGGTACCTTAAATCTTTTTACAGATACCTCTGTGTCATGCCAAGTTGGTTGAGTGTCCCATTGTTCTCAATTTTTGTTTAAAATAACAGGACTGGAATCCTAATTCCTTGCTTGTAAAGACCTATCTATTTTCTTCGCTTTAACCTTCTGTGTTTCCATGGTTCCTCCTCTAATCAACTCTCAGAATTTTCTTACAAAATTATGCTACTTTGGAATGAATACTCAGCATTCCTAGCTGGTCTGGAAGAGTTAGACAATTATTTAATTACATTATATGATTTTGTAAAATAAAGAAATTAGCTATCAGAATGATACACCAGTGGATGCTTCAACATCTGAAATAATTTGAGGAAAATAAAATTATGGTCATGTAGTATTTGAATGAACATTAACTTTATTCAAATTTTATACCACTTATAAAATACATATTGACAATTAGCTATACTACAGGTAAAATATATTAACAATAGATTTGTTTGTGCATGTTTAGACTCTTACATGGACTTGTATAAAGCAACCCATCTTCACTTTTAAAGTGGAAAAGAGAAGAGTAACACCTAATCAGCATGTCTGTTGGCTTTGTTTCCTGTGAAAACACACTACCTGTAAAACAGCCATAACTGCCATCATCTTTCTGTGTTCTGCTCTTTGTCTTGTACTCATCTTCTTCCACATTTCCTCCTCTCAGGCCCTTTTTCCCTTTTGCTTCTTTTCACACATCTCATTCGCTTTTAATTTTTTTATGATTTATTTATTATATGAAAGGGAAGGAGGGAGAGAGAGAGGGAGAGAGAGTTAGGAGACAGAGATTTTTCCATTTGCAAAAACACTCTCCAAATGGCACAACAAACAGGGTTAGGTAGGCTGAAGTCAGAAACCAGGGACTTTATCTAGGTCTCCCAAGTGGACACAGGTGCCCAAGTGCATTAGCCAGTTTCTGCTGCCTCCCAGGTGCACTATTAGGGACCTGGATTGGAAGCAGAGTAGTCGAGGCTTGAACCACCACTCAAATGGGATGCTGGCATCCCAACCACAGCTTAACCTCCTGTGCCACAACTCCTGCCTCCACCATCTTATTTTCATAGCAATAGATATAATCATCATTATCATCATCATCTGCTCCCCACAATAAAAATCATTGTATTTGTGTGGGATGTGCTTTATGAAAAAATAACTTTTGCACAAATTACTGGGATATGACATTTGCAATATAAATATGCAAATATCTAAATTAGGGATAAAATATGTTTCCTGCTCCTGACTTTGGTCTCATTAAGAACACCTGGGGAGTAACAAGTGGATAGGAACTCCTTCTCTTTGTCTACCCATACATTTCTGTCTTTCTGCTTCTTAAAATAAGCAAATAAATAAAGTTAGGTTAAGCTTTAAAAAGTTTTTTTTTTTTTTTATTTTTTGACAGGCAGAGTGGACAGTGAGAGAGAGAGACAGAGAGAAAGGTCTTCCTTTGCCATTGGTTCACCCTCCAATGGCCACCGTGGCAGGCGCGCTGCGGCTGGCGCACCGCGCTGATCCGAAGGCAGGAGCCAGGTACTTATCCTGGTCTCCCATGGGGTGCAGGGCGCAAGCACTTGGGCCATCCTCCACTGCCTTCCTGGGCCACAGCAGAGAGCTGTCCTGCAAGAGGGGCAACCGGGACAGAATCCGGTGCCCTGACCGGGACTAGAACCCGGTGTGCAGGCGCTGCAAGGCGGAGGATTAGCCTAGTGAGCCGCGGCGCCGGCCTGCTTTAAAAAGTTCTAATCTAATAGATCAGCACCACATTTAGATTTTTTTCTCTGAAGGAAGCAAGTTAGAATGAATAAAAAGAGACTTTGAACGTCTGCACCACGAAGTAGCCCCAGCAGCCCGGAGACAACATTGTCCCTGTCCCTTCATCTCCAGACTGATTTCCCTCAGCTTGGCTGGAGCTGCAGAATGTTTGTTGCTTTCATTCTCTGGAAACTGTTCAAGCTGTTAGGAAATACACATTCTCTCTTCCAAATGATTCTGCTTTAGTCATGGAACATGTTGTTTAAAAACATAAATGTGAAAAATGTGGTAGGAAGATGTGTGCTTTATTCCTAGACATAAATGAAATGGATAAATGCCACTTAAAATTTTTTTCAAATGATTGTTAACTAAGGACCTGCCTAGTTCTATTCTGTTTGAATTCTATTTGAATTATGAGCCCCCACACACCTCTAAAAATACATATAAGATTTTGCTTCATGATATTGTTGCAAAAATTACTTCCTCAATCACTGTTTTTTAATTACACTGAAAGCATGAAAATGCGAATTTTAAATACAGTAATACTAGAAAATTACACCATCTACAATATATAAATTTTGCAAATATTTCCTAAGAAGATTGAATTGATATGTAACTTTTGTTATATATAACAAAAGAATACTTTTATTTTTAAAATAAAGCTATATGGTCTAAAAGTGTTGAGGTACTGAGGTTGCCTGGAACAGTATTGTCTAGGTATGTAGCATAAATCCAAATTAACACTCTGAAATGACACTGTTGGAAAAGCTAAATGAGGAGCCATTTTCCTCTCTTTGTTTCTGTGACCTTACTTTGTAATTCCGTGAAACAACTGAAGATAATTTGGTGTGTAATAAGGACAGAAAGGAGTCAGCAGGCATGTATGTTCTAAACATAATCAGTTAATCAGGGATTTTTGAAAGTACAGCAAAACTAACTTCATGAGAAAACCACTATTTTAAGCATGGTACTTATCCTAACCCATATAATGCTCTCCACAAACTATAAATAGGTGTGTCATTATTGTTCACATTTAGGGACAAAGAAACCGAGGCATGGAGATATTAAATTACTTTCAAGAATACAGCTGGCAAGTACAGCCCCAGAAATCAAAGTGAAGTTATTAGCATGTCTGTAGAAACCTGCTCCCCAATGCCATATCCCAAGGATGTGTAACAGATTTTATTAGAACAGCTGAACTGGGGTGATGAAATTAAAAGTGAAGATGCCAGTACATTTTGTAGCCTGGCCCTAATATATTTGTTTTTTAAAAAGATTTATTTTATTTTTTTGAAAGACAGAGTTACGAGGAGAGCTAGAGACTGACAGAGAGAGAGGTTTTCCATCCACTGATTCATTCCCCAAATGGCCACAATGGCCAGAGCTGAGCTGATCCAAAGCAGGAGCCAGGAGCTTCTTCTAGGTCTCCCATGTGGGTTTATGGGCCCAAGGACTTGGGCCATCTTCAACTGCTTTCTCAGGCTACAGCAGAGGGCTGGATCAGAAGTGGAGCAGCTGGGTCTCAAACTGGCGCCCATATGGGATGCTGGCACTGCATGCGGCAGCTTTCTGGTAGGCCATGGTGCCACCGCCCCCCACCCCAATGTATTCTTAAGAAGACTGATAACACAGAACAAACAGTTCTACTTAAAGAATAAGTTAAGGAACCATCAAGGAATCTTCATAGCATACTACAAAACAAAAATGAAGAAAAGGAAACAAATTAATATCAAGGAACCAAACACATCAAAAAAATTGAGGAGAATGCAAGTTTTAAAATGTAAAAATGTAAAATTAGCTAATAAGAAATACAGTAATCAAAGAACACATGGAAAAAATAATGAAGGTGATGTATCTATACAGCATGTTTATCATTATAGTTTCTGTTTGACTTATGATAACCTTTCTAATTATCTTATTATATGTGTATAATCTCCTAAATTTTTTGTTCTTTCTATTTTTTACTGTAATTTCTTTTATATTTAAATTTTAATAGGTGTACATTTGACCTAGCAATTAAGTTGCCAGCTAAGATGTCACATCCCAGATTAGAGTACCTAGGTTCAATTCCCAACTCTGGCTCATGATTCCAACTTCCTGTCCACATGAATCTTGGGATGTCATAGATGATGGCTCACTTATTTGGGACCCTGTTACCTGTGTGGGAGACTTAGATTGAATTGCAAGCTCCTGGCTTCAGTTCCAGCCCAGTTGTGGCCATTGTGAGAATTTGAGGAGTGAATAGAAGGTGGGGACTCTGTCTCTCTCTGTCTACTTCTCAAATAAATAAATAAATAAATGCAAAATTTAATATATCTGAATTGATTTACAAGCAATGAAGAACAGAAATTCACCTTTGCTTTTTTCTAGATGGAGACCAATGGTGTTGTCAGCATTTATTAAACAAATCAATTTTGCTAACTGAATTGAATAACTTTGGATTTAATTTACATTAATTTCTCATATATATCTGTTCATGTGTGTATTTCCTTGGATATATTTTATCTTTATTCTCCAAACAGCATCATACAGATTTTTAACTTCAAAACAATGCTATTCAAATAAAAAAGTATTTGAAATTTTAAATAGATATGTGCAACATTTATACATTATTTAAAATAAAGAAATCTTTACAACTAAGAAAATAAAATGTACTATATTACTTTATCTTTCTTAATAAGACTTCATCATAAACTAAACATATTTCTTTATGTCAATTGTTGAATGCATTCTAAGGTTTTTTTGTTATTGTGAATGATCTTTTCAAACTATGATATAGAATTACACCTTTACAAAAAAAAATAATGCTTTCTACAAATGCCCCTTGCATGTGGACATCTTCCAACATTTTCCCATTAAGTAAGTTGTTTTGATTTCTGTAATACTATTTTTCATGGAAGTCATTTGAATTTTCTGTGTAAAAATCCAGACAGTCAGCCAGCGCCACGGCTCACTAGGCTAATCCTCCGCCTTGCGGCGCCGGCACACCGGGTTCTAGTCCCGGTCGGGTTCTAGTCCCGGTCTAGTTCTCTCCCGGTTGCTCCTCTTGCAGGCCAGCTCTCTGCTGTGGCCAGGGAGAGCAGTGGAGGATGGCCCAAGTGCTTGGGCCCTGCACCCCATGGGAGACCAGGATAAGTACCTGGCTCCTGCCTTCGGATCAGCGCGGTGCGCTGGCTGCAGCGCACCGACCGCGGTGACCATTGGAGAGTGAACCAACAGCAAAGGAAGACCTTTCTCTCTGTCTCTCTCTCTCACTGTCCACTCTGCCTGGAAAAAAAAAAAATCGAGACAGTCTTGCCTGCTGGAAACAGAAACAGAAAATCCCAATTCAAAAGTTTTAGACTATCAAGGCCATTAATTTTCTCATACCAAAAGAGGCTCATAGGGAATACCTGAGACTGATCAGCTGAGCAGCACAGACCCTTCAGGTCCTCCTGTCTGTGCATCAGCTTCCTTCTAGCTGGCTCCACTCATTGTCATAAGATGACTGTACAACTCATGAGACACACAGCATCGCTACTCACATTCATATCAAGAGACCACACAAAGGAGACACTATTTTTATTGCATTTCTTTTAAAATTATGCCATATGACTATACCAAAACCAGTAACAGAGAAGGCAGATGGGAACCCTCACGATTGACTCACACCCTCAAGACATAACCTTAAGAACAAGGAAACAGGAAGGTGTGGTCAAAACTGTGTCTTCTTAGCAAAAACAGAATAACAGCCACTGGTAGACAGGTAATACCAATGTCATAGGTTACCATCACAAAGAATTCCATTTATCTGCTCTTAGCCAATATACATGTCATTATTATTATTTTTTACTTAACATACTGTATTTGCAGAAACAGCCCAAACATAGTGAGTAAACATGATGATGGCAATTATCCTTAATTCTTTTTGCTTTTGATTTTAGCATTTAATCAATTTGAATGCGATTTGCCATATTTTTCTTTATAATATTTGAGGTCAGCTGGCCTGGTATACATGTAAGAACAGGCAAGAGCCTTCTCAAAACTTGAATATAAGAGCAGGATAAATCTCAGTGTACAGAGAATAGAGCTCTAATGCAAGCACTATCCACTAAAGTGTTATTATATTGGTTCATGATAACAGACAAAAGAAAGTGGAACAGAAACATGCTTAAAACCATGGACATTTGGAATATTAAAAAATAACCATTTTACAACAGAGATGTAAAAGAAATTGTTTAATAATTTTAAAAATGAATGTGAGAATATGCTAGTACCAGAAAAATATGGATGACGCACTGAATTTAATTTCTGTGAATTGGTGACATGAAAATTTTAAGAATTAACAAAGAGAGATCACAATGCACTGTAAAATGCTGGAGAGATCACAATACACTGCAAAATCCTGGAGTTTTATTTGTTAATAATTTTTAAGGAGAGTCATAATTTCTGTTACCCAAATCCTAAGTTGACAAAAATAACAGTAATGGCTAAATTATAATAAATATTTTTAAATATATAAGGCAAATAAGCCTCCAAAGTATCAGAAGACAACTGACAAATTAGACAACATATTTGTAACTCACTTGACAGAAAAAATATTGACACATAACTCCAAAAATTAAGAAGATGACATGAATAAAAATATATGAACATGTCTCAAAGATTTAATTAGGTCATTTATGAAATAATCAAGTGATTAAATATATTTTTACATTTATTAATTTTTGTAGTATAAAATGAACTGTTAATAGTGAAAACAAAAACAAAGACATGATGGAAAACTATGTGTGGTATGCATAAAACATAGTTAACAAAATACAATAACTGGATAAATTGAAAATATTCAACTTCATTCATATTAAGAAAATGCATAGAAACAGGGAATAAAATAACAAAGTTATGAAAATGTGACTTTAAAATGTAGATAAATTTTATTATTACAGCATATTTATTTATTTATTTATTTATTTTTTTGACAGGCAGAGTGGACAGTGAGAGAGAGAGACAGAGAGAAAGGTCTTCCTTTGCCGTTGGTTCACCCTCCAATGGCTGCCGCGGCCGGCGCACCGCGCCAATCCGATGGCAGGAGCCAGGTACTTCTCCTGGTCTCCCATGGGGTGCAGGGCCCAAGCACTTGGGCCATCCTCCACTGCACTCCCTGGCCACAGCAGAGAGCTGGCCTGGAAGAGGGGCAACCGGGACAGAATCCGGCGCCCCGACTGGGACTAGAACCTGGTGTGCCGGCGCTGCAAGGCGGAGGATTAGCCTAGTGAGCCGGGGCGCCGACCTATTACAGCATTTTAACAACTACTTGATCAAACTTATGGATAGTTGACTTAGAGGAAATTTTAAAAATTAGATTTCCTAAGTAAATTACCTCAAAATCTTTGTTTCTAGTCATCTCTATCATCCTATTTTTTTAATATTATGAGATTCTGCAGAAAGTTTATACTGATACAAACCTGATATTATTTCAAATATTTTAAATGAATAGTTGATATCATTATTGTGTGCCCTAAAGATTCATAACTGACTTCTTTTACTCTTGCTTCTTGTATAAAAAAATCATTCTAATACTTTAATTTTCTAAATATTGATATATATTTGCACACACTGGTGAAAATTTTTTACACACTATTGTAGCTTCTGAGGAATTGTAAACTATTGATAAAGTTAGCACACATACTTCTATTCTGTTCTTTGGATCTACAGAATTTCCACTGAATTTTAAATTCATCAGGTATCAGAAAGGTGTTTTCTTTTTTCCTGGTGAAACTTATACAAATGCACAAAGAAAGCAAGGCCAAGTATAATTTTTCTTAAGGTTATGACTGCTATTTTAATGATCATAGATGTAGACCTTCAGCAATATCATCATGGTATTTGTATGTAGGTTTAACAACCATGTCAAAACTTGGTTGTAAATTTTCTAATGATATCAACAAACTGAAAAGTTCCTAAAAGAAAAATCTATATTGACCAGCAGACAATCTTTATGCTAGCATGAAGGCTACAGCAACCAACAAAGTGGAGATTTAAGGAGTGTATTTTATAACTAGGCATGGGTCTTTAGTGTCTGCTTCATTCCTCCTCCATCTCTGGAGAAGTTCCAAAAAATGGGATTGCAAGGACAAAAGACTTGTACCCTGATGTTTCCCTCTACTACTATTTCTTAGCTGAGTTTTTCTTAATTGTTGAGGATGAAACAGAGGCTTGGGTATGTATGATTAATTTGGAAATATGATCCTGGGAAGTAGTAGGAGTGTAGGGCATGGTAGAATAACAGGGATGAAGTCAAATGTCAAATAATGTATTATTGTATTCGTACCATTTCAGGTACTGGTTCTAGATCTGATGGAACTGCAGATCTGAAGAACTACAGAACATGATTTCTGTTCAGAATTTTCTGCCCAGGAAATAAATTTTCTCTATTTTTTACTGGTCAGAGATGGCCCTTCAGGCATCAACTCTCTTTCAATTGGGGACTGCACAGAGAAGATTCCACATGAAAACTCTTGCCAGGAAATCCTCTGCATTCTGATGCAAAGAGAGAAAGTAAGGCCTGGAGTGAAGGGTTGTTGATTGTACCAGAGCAAAGCTGGTAGTAGTATCAGGAGTAACAGATAGGGTCAAGAGGCATGTCAAGTGGGATAGAAGCAACCAGCAACATTGCTGCTTTGCCTTTAGAAACATTTCTAATTTAGGCTTGCATCATCAGGGTTTACCAACATCTATAAATGTGCTGATGCATGCACATACCCACACACATATACTCACACTAGTCTGGGTTATGCTACTATAATGGAATACTTGAGAATGAGCAATTTATAAAGAATAAAAATTTATTTCTCGTAGTTCTGGATTCTGAGAAGTACAGGATCAAAGTGCTAACATCTGGGTGAGGTGGGGGTGGGGCTAAGGGGCTCTTGCTGTTAAAATATGGGAAAAGGCATTACATGGGAGAAAGGGCAAGAGGGGACTGAGTTTACACTTTGATAAGGAAGCCAAATAGTGACACTGATCTGTTCATGAACATCATGCCCTCATGACCCTAATGCTTTCCATTAGATTCCACTGCTCACAGCACTGGAGATTGAGACACACAGAGAGGAGAGATCTTCCATCCACTGGCTCATTCCCCAGATGGTCAAAACAACCATGACTGGGCCAGGCTGAAGCAAGGAGCCAGGAGTCTGAAACTCCATCCAGGTCTCTGAGTTATCATCTGCTGCCTCCCAGGCACATTAGTAGGGAGCTCGACTAGAAGTGCAGTGTTCAGGACTTGAACCAGCACTTCGCTATTCTTTTGGAAGAATCTGTAGCTAAATAAAGCAATACCACTCTCTTCAAGTTCCTCTAGGGTGGAGTTTCCTGTTTTGATTCACTAAATACTGGTGTTCTATGAGATAACAATAGATGAATTACAAAACAGAGTTCTTTTGCTCTATAAATGGTTGGATAAATGAGATTATGTTTATTGGATGATTCCTAAGATTTTTTTTTAAGATTTAGTTATTCATTTGAAAGGCAGAATGAGAGAGAGAGAGGGAGAGAGAGAGAGAGAGGTTTTCTATCTGCTGATTTATTCCCCAAATTGCTGCAACAACCAGAGCTGGGCTGATCCGAAGCCAAGAACCAGGAGATTCTTCTGGGTCTCCCATGTGAGTACAAGGACCCAAGCACCTAGGCCTTTCTCTGCTGCCTTCTCAGGCACACCAGCAGGGGGCTGGATCAGAAATGGAGCAGCCAGGACCTGAACCCATGCCCATATGGGATGTCAGCACAGCAGGGGCTTTACCTGCTACACCACAATGCCAACCCCAAACTTCCTTAGAATCTTTAAGAGGTTACTAAACAACATGACAGCAAAACTCTTTCTACAGGCCACCCTTAATATTATGCCTGACACCAGTGTTCCAAATGCACACTGTCACATAATGACATATTGCTACACTAAGGTAATTAAAACAGCATCAATTATATCAAAAATATCAACTGACACTGGAATCATTTATTTTTACCCTTTTACATTAAATTTCCCTTCTTTTAGATTACCTATGACATGATACAGCTATATTTTTCCTTTTATTGACCTCTGAATTTATTAATAAATTAGTCTATAAAATATCTTTACAGCACTTTTTATTTTAAAACAGAGATCAAAATGATGGAGACCAGACTCTGTCTTTTCTTCCCAAATACATCCATTTAATAAGTATTAATTGAGAATTGCTTGTGTAAAAACTTGATGATCTGGAAGGTACTCACTTGTATAAGGAATGATCTCTACACAGAAGTCTTTAATATAAAAGGGGATATAACTACATTTCCAAATCAATTACAATACAATAAAGATATATATATGCATGTTATCTGTGAAACTAAATAACAAAGGAATTCAAAGGAAAAGTAGAGCTCCTCTTCCTTTAAGACACAAGGAAGAATCCCTAATAAATAGAGTTTTAAAGTCCGCTCAGTAGTCCCAATGTATTCAGTAACCAAGAAGACAAGGTTACCTGAAGATCTAGAATGTGGAAGAGATTTAGCCATGAACATTTGAGAAGAGACAGGATATGCATTCCAAGCTCTAGGGAGCTGATTTGTTATCAAGAAATGAATAATAAGATTGTCATGTAGCTTTGGGAACCCAGTGGAAAATACTCAGGTGAATTTATGGCAGGTCGGTCAGTGAGATTCGATTGAAGAGTCAAGTGAAAGAAGTGCTCTTCTTAACTATCCATGGCAGGCACAATGGAAAATTTAATCTTTATTGAAGCAAAAAGACTATTTTTAACTTGATCATTAATTTTCATTGTTAATTCCTGATGTCATTGAACTTTTACAGAGACCCTGAAGAACTGTACATTTCAATTTGTGTTTCTGCTTTTACAATGTTGAAATATAAAATAGAGGACTCAGACTTTATCTCATGTTTGAGATTCTATTGGGTTTCTATAAATAAAAAAGTTAAAGAGGATACTGTCCTGTACAGTTTTATTTTACTCAAATGTAGTATGTTGGGTTCCAAGTGATTACACGTGATTTATAATGGCCAGTAAGATGGTTCTGTCAGGGAAACTATGTTAAGGATTATTTTCACTAATACATACAATAAATCACAATAAAAAGGCCATAACACTTGAAATTATATTTGTCTTACCATCTTCTTAAGGAAGTTTTCAATTTACAATAAAAAGAGAATGGATTTTTCTGTTTTGTTCTGAAGTTCAGTATACATACTCAATATTTTTTCACCTGCTTCCCCTGAAGTAATAATACAGTTAGAACCATAGCATATTATTTTAAACTTTAATATTCTCCATCCTGGGTAAATATTTCACACTCTGTCACTACATAAGATCAAAACTCCAAGACATAACTCCAAGACAACCTGAAGAAGGAGAGTCTTCCATAAGAAATCTCATATTTTATTATTATTACAATTTGTCATTTCCCTTCTGTTCCCTTTCTGTGTAGAAGTAAGGGAGAGAGAAAAACTGTCAAGAAGGAAAAAAGCATGCCTTTGTGCCTGCATCTTGACTTAAGAAACTGGGCCATATCCTGAAGGAAAGTGATGACTATTTCACAGTGATTAAACGCATCCCTCTTGTCGAGGATTACTGCATTAACAGTCCTTGCTTTGCTCTAGCACCCAGAAGCACATGGATCAGTGGATGCACCACTGACTGTTTTACACAGTACACAGGTGGCCTCTGTACAGTGATGCATGGAACAGGAAGAGCCGTCAATGCTACCTCAATCATCAGTCCATTCATCCTAAGAAGGAGATGGCACAGATGGTGAGATTATCAAGTTAGCAGAGAGGAATGCCCTCAGGAAATCCAGCACCACCTGAATACTTCCTTTTCGCCCCTCCTACATCAGCTTTCGTGAGACTTCCCTGCACATATACTCTGGGTGACATTTCAACTCATCTTTCTGAACATGAACTATGGCTCAGCCCCCTCCTTGTGCGTATTTAAAGAGTAAACCAGGGAAAGGGAGTACACACTCAGTCTGCCTTACTAGGCTTCTCCAATTCTAATAAAAATAATAATTAAAAAAAAAAAAAAAAACAGAACACAAGACTTCTCCCCATCTCGTACCAGTGGACTCGATACTTGACCTCTCTTGACCAAGTTACTAACTTACAAGGCTGCATCCTTGGTCAGGAGCTTCAGTTGTTATTACACTAATTAACAACAGCTTCCTGACTTTTCTCCGCTGTCCTATAAATGGTCACAGCACTGTGAGGACATGCCTCACTTCCACCTTTGCTTCCTGTGGACCACTTTTTGAGAATGACTCTGCACCACTATGGGGACCTCATTCATTTTGACACATTTGCCATTCACTAATGCTACTGTTGTAGACACTTCCTATCACCCTCTGCCAGAATAGCTTCCGTTGTGTGATCTCTAATTTCTCTTCAAGGGTCAGTCTTTCCTCTAAGTCTCAGATCTATGACTCTGTCCATATACTGATGACTCCAGCATTTTTTTCAAATCCAATCTACATGTTCTGTAAAAGCTGTACTGTCTTTAAGCTGCAATCATTTCATGATATTATGCTGAAGACTGAGCTGTGAACCTCAGTTACTTTGACCAGGACAAAACCTGTATTATGATAATTCATAAAGCAAGAACAACACCATCAGGTAATCACATACATCATTTTAATATAGGCCTTCAGTAGATATGGAATCTAAATCATTATTATTGCCAGGAACATTATATTACACACAGGGAATTCCCATAAACTACATATTTGATTATTTTGATATCTCTTGTTTAAAAGTATGTAACATCATCTGTGGCTTAAGCTTTTTTCAAGTGTTTGGATATTTTATGGGTTAAGATGCACTAAGAGAAGCAGCTACTTAACAAAATGAAGATGTGGTTATTCAAACATGCCTATTTGACCGTGAAATTCTTTCATGCTGAAAAGAAATACTCATCAACGTTTTTGTAAGGAAAAAGCTCATTCTAATTGCATAATTTTTTGAAGATTTATTTTCATATTTTTATGTTGAAAAATATAACATGGCTAACAAGTTGCTGCATAAAGGAAGGAATAAAATTATAATCATGGCTATAAATCATCTTGAGGATTCTTCATCCCTTCAGCATGTCTAAATGCTAATGTTTGTGATGTTCACAATTGACTCCTTCTATGAATTAAAAACATCCCTCAAAGTCATTTTTTTTTTTGACAGGCAGAGTGGACAGTGAGAGAGAGAGACAGAGAGAAAGGTCTTCCATTTGCCGTTGGTTCACCCTCCAATGGCCGCCGCAGCTGGTGCGCTGCGGCCAGTGCACTGCGCTGATCCAATGCAGGAGCCAGGTACTTATCCTGGTCTCCCATGGGGTGCAGGGCCCAAGCACTTGGGCCATCCTCCACTGCACTCCCTGGCCACAGCAGAGAGCTGGCCTGGAAGAGGGGCAACTGGGACAGAATCTGGTGCCCCGACCGGCACTAGAACCCGGTGTGCCGGCGCCACAAGGCAGAGGATTAGCCTAGTGAGCCGTGGCACCGGCCCCCTCAAAGTCATTTGTAATTTGATTCATTTGAAAAATAAAATTAAAAGCTCTAATATTTGTACAATTTATTTTTCAATAGAATTATTCAAAAGTATCATATGTGAAGTTTTTCTTCATATCTGGATTTCTGAAAATTAAGAGGTGATTCTGTTTGGTGACTATCAAGGCAGATTTAACTCTGAATAAATCCCCAACTGACCTGTGGTGTGTGCATTTGTTTTAGGTGAAAAAATAACATTTTTTTAAAAACTACTGATACTTAAGGAGCTGTTAGTTCCCATAGCATGGCTTTGTCTGTCCTGACTGAGTCATATTCTGGAGATCTGATTATGGGTACTTTCTTTTAGGTTTTTCATTTCTTTGAATTAAAAGCACTATGACTTGCATATAACCGATAAAAATGGAAAAGGTAGCAGGATGTGCATGATTAAGTTATATAAGATTGTGATTCTCATCCTGCTCAGAGACTTTCTCTTTGCAGGCATTGAAGAAACCGCCTTTGATGCTGTAAGATGCTATTTGAGCAGAGCCACATAGCGAGTACTTAGGGACAGTCTTGGCAAACAGCAAGAAGCTGAGGCCTGCAATCGTGCAGCCTACACGAAATTAAATGCTGCCAACAACTTTGTGAGCTTGAAATAGAGTCTTCTCCAGTTGACTCCTGATGGGAGTCCAGCCCTGTCTTCCACTTTGCAGCCTTGCAGAGGACCCAGGTAAGCCTGAACCATTCCTGGATTCCTGGCACACAGACATGGTAAGACAATACTCATCCCTGGGTTTTGCTGCTAAGTTAATTTAGGGGTGTTTTGTGGAAACATATGACAATATTGTTCAGGATCTAGTTCTGTGATATTTCTTTACTTCAATTGCAAGGAGAGAGTTCACTGGTCTTACTGTAGCAAATTAAAAAAACTAATAATGGAGGCAGATAATGAAGTCAGGTGCTCTAAAGGCTCACGTAATTTGAACCACTTTATGTGCTTTACTTGACATTTATTGAGGCGATAAAGAAGACCAGGTATGTTTGACCCTGCAATGTTGCATGAAGAATACTTACATCTTTAATGGCTGTATATTCAATGAAGAATAAGTTAGATCATTTGGTGATTTCTGCCCAGGTTCACCGTGTTTCTTTGAGTACTTTGTGAAATATGTCCCTTTCTGTATGTATACTATTCTTTAATAAAATGTGGAAAAAGACAGCTACGATCATCTAAAATCACACTGTCCATATATCTGCTTCTTTTTATTAAGGTATAGACTAAATTTACAATAAATAGAACCAATAAGGCAATTTTTGATACAAAAATAATTTTATTCCATGGCCTGCTTTTTCAGATACTGATTGAGATGGCCATGTCCCAAATGGGGATGCCTGGTCCAATTCACAGCCCCAACTGTTGACTCCCAATTCCTGCTAATGTGAATCATGTAGGGCAATGGTGATGGCTCAATAATTGGTTTACTGTTACCCCTGTGGGTGACCTGGATTGGGTTCCCTGGCTCTCTACTTCAACACTGGTGCAGGTATCTGGGGAGTGAACCACGGGGTAAGAGTGTACTCTCTCCCTATATCTGTCTGTACAATTACCTCTCAAATAAATAAATAAAATTTAAAAGGAAAACCATAAATTAAAATTATAGATGATGGGGCCAGCACTGTGGCATAGTGGGCAAAGCTGCCACCTGAGTGCTAGCATCCCATATGGGCGCTGGTTCGAGTCCCGGCTGCTCCACTTCTGTTCCAGCTTTATGCTATGGCCTGGGAAAGCAGTAGAAGATGAGCCAGGTGCTTGGACTTCTGCACCACATGGGATACTGTGAAGAAGCTCCTAGTTCTTGGCTTCATATCAGCACAGCTCTGCCTCTTGTGGGCATCTGAGGAATGAATCAGCAGATGGAAGACTCTCTTTCTCTCTCTCTCTCTGCCTCTCTGTAACTGTGCATTTCAAATAAATATTTTAAAAAATTATAGATGATGGATTCTAAAATTACATCTTTCTCTCATTTTCTCTTTTGAAAGTATTTGATTTTCAGTCCTTCTAACCTACACTGAATCTTCAAGCTCAAATCTATTGGCTCAGTCTAGTCTCTGGATTTCTCGTGTTGTTATTTTAATTTAACCAAGTTACTTGAGAAGATGTTCTCATTATTTTTCTCTATAAATCTGTGCATATGAGTAGTCTATTATTGATTAATTCTATTACAAATATTATCTTTTCAATCATCTAACAATCCAAATATAAAATGTTACTACAAAATCACTGAATCTCCTTTTATTACAGAAATTGTATCATGATATCATGTTTGGCAAAAGTCCTGTTTCTCTGCTCAGTCTGATGTATGGTCCCATAGATCTTCCCACAGTTCACAGAAAAAGACTAACTGCACAATGTATTATTGTGGGATACTGGAAAAATGCACATGAATCTACATCTATAAATCATTGGTCTAAAGTCTTTATATCTTGCTCTCTGAGGCATATTATTAATCTCAGCTGAACCATAGGCCAGTAATTGTGTCACTGCTCTGGGTGAACATAATTGATGACACTGCTGGCAGGTTTGTAGCAAGGAAGAAGTTGTCTCATTTCCAGACTTTGAATCTGTGGCTGTGGAGAAGAGTGGAATAAAGAATGTTTATAAATATTGTTGACTGGGGCCGGTGCCATGGCTCACTTGGTTAATCCCCCATCTACTGAGCCGGCATCCCATATAGGTGCCGGGTTCTAGTTCCGGTTGCTCCTCTTCCAGTCCAGCTCTCTGCTGTGGCCCAGGAGGGCAGTGGAGGATGGCCCAAGTGCTTGGGCCCCTGCACCTGCATGAGAGACCAGGAAGAAGCACCTGGCTCCTGGTTTTGGGTCGGCGCAGCATGCTGGCCTTAGTGGCCATTTGGGGAGTGAACCAACGGAAGGAAGACCTTTCTCTCTCTCTCTCTCACTGTCTATAACTCCACCCGTCAAATAAATAAAAGATAAATAAATAAATATTGGTGAGTATTTATTAAAGATGGAGTGCATGAGTTAGGTAATTTGAGATCCTCACATATGCTCTATGAACATGAAAAGGTCTAATTGTTCTATGCCTCACCACCATTTATCTCCATAATATATAGAATGAATGCAAATCTCTGCCTAACTCTTCTTCCAGGCACAATTTGTGCCTCAATTCCTTCACTACACTTTCTTGAGTTTCCTTGTCTTCTTTTCCTTAATTTTGTTTCAAAGATTACTCATCTTAAACAAGTGAGTTAGAATTGAAAATTTTATTTCTATATGTTGGGCTCATTATCTTCAAGTTGATTAATTTCAAGATAATTTATGTTTGGGGGTAATATTTCTGAATATTTTATCATCTGTATTCATTTAAAACATACTGTAGATTGTCTTAGTATGCACCAGGCTAACGTTTCTAAATTTCACTTTTTCTTATCTATTAATATTTATTAAACACATATTACATGTGTGAGGCACAGTGAGTAACATTCAGAAAGCAGTGGATCCATTTGATGTATTTGCCTATGAAATTTTAGTGTAAGCAGAGACCCTTATAAGAGATTCTATTTCCACAAGCATTCCCCTACACTCTTTGAAAAGAATGGTGTGGAGGGTTGTAGGACTGAAAGTAGTCTTTCAACCCTATATTGAATGTCCTTTAATAGAAAGAGTAATAAGGTACTTTGGTTTATGTATTTTCTAGAGAGAACTCAGCTCAGGAGACTTAGGAAACTACTAAACTAAGAAAAATTTCAGAGGATGGCATTATGGAACAATGGTTCAGCTACCACTTGTGATGCTGGCATCCCATATTGGAGCAACAGTTCAAGTTCCAGCTGTTCTGCTTATGAATCAGCTTCCTGCTAATGCACCTGGGAAAGCAGCTGATGACGGCCCAGGTACTTGGACTGCTGCCATCCATTTGGGAGACTCAGATGGAGTTTCAGACTCCTGGTTTTGGCCTGGTCCCAGTCCTAGCTTTGAGGCCTCTATACCTCTCTCATTTTGTCTTTAAAATAATGAATAAATAAATCTTAAAAAAAACATAAGAAAAATTCCAAACACATATGCCCAATCCTAGAGTGACTAGAACAATGTAATATCACTTATATGAATTTTAAAATAAATTTTTTAAATTAAATGTTGTTAAAAAGCTGTAAGTTCATCGTACAGCTTACTTAGCAAAGACACTAAAACTGAAAGAACAATATGATCCAATGGAAGAGTAAATTATTATCTATATTCTCTCTTAATGAGTAGCTTATTCTGCCATAAATGTCTCCGCTTCTCAGAGGAAAATTTCTTCTCTGAAGTCACGGAGTGCAGAGTTCAAGAGGAAGAAGCTACAGAGCAGAAATGAGCACCAGGAATCCTCAGAAGCTTCTTCACCAGTAAAGAAGGTAAGAGTTCAGGGCAACACCACTGAGACTTTCATCCAAGTCCAGGACTGTCTCAAAGAGTAGGCACACGGATTTGAACTCTTTAGAGATAGAATGTATAAAAGAACAGGTAGATGGCTAACATTTTTTGATGCCTACTTTGATAAGCATCCTTTCAGCTCTTTGCAAAGCTTAATGTACTTCTTTTTTCAAATTTTTTAGAATTTATTTATTTTTTACTTATTTGAAAGGCACAAGAGAGAGATACATGGATACACAGAGACAGACAGAAAGAGAGTGATCTCTCATCTGCTGGTTCAATCCCCAAAAGCCCACAGCAGTTGGGCTAGACCAGTCTAAAGCCAGGAGCTGGGAATTCACTCTGGGTCTCCGAAGTGGGTGACAGGGACTCAAGGACGTGGGCCATCAGAAGCTGCTTCCTATGGCAGGCAACAGCAAGAAGCTGAAATTGAGAGTGGAGCTGAGATGGGAACCCAGAGACGCTGATATGGAATGTGGGTTTCTTAGTAGCTGTCTTAATGGCAGTGCCAAATGTCCACTCCTGTTACTTCTTTTTTCAAACAGCATCTGGAGTAGGCATGCTTTCAGATTTATAGATGCAGAAACAGAGGCTGCTTAACATTCCCCAAGTCACCTCAGTCTTTTGGAGAAAGAGCTGACACCTGGTCTAGTCTCCAGTATGTTGGTTGCTGTGGTATGTGGTTCCTGCCTACCTCTGCCCTTTATTGTACTCTTGGCTCTAAAGGAACATGTCCCTCTTTCTACCTTTGCTAATATTGTTTTTCATGACAAAGCCACCCTACCACACATTTTTCAGCTTGTTAAAGTGCACTGGAGTTAACTTTTCTATAAAATTTTTGCTCTCTGACTGGATTCACTGCTGCTGGCCTTCTCCACCTTTCTCTACATATTGTGAGCACAGGTTTTACCCCCAGTGAGTTAGGGTATTGTGCTGTACTGATTACAGGGACTCTGTCTTCTTCTTCTTATGTGTATGAAGTGTTTGACATGAACTTGGTGGTAAACTCATGATTCAAATCATGTCACTGATATTTCAAAGTTTAAAAGATAAGGCATATTCACAGTAATTATGACACAATGTAGTTAGTGAAAAGCTACATCAAAGAAGTTAATATAAAATACTATGAGACTTTTATTCTATTTCTGTAAAAATATCATTATACTTTTAATAAAAACTACTTCTTTTTATGTAGAAACTTTGATATATAAAAATTGTATATGTGTAGTATGTGATGTTGCATTACATACCTATATTGTATAATGCCCAAACAAGGTAAATATATTTAACCTTTCAAGCATTGAACATTTCTTTATAGTAAAAACATCCAACATTCTATCTTCTATTTTTTAGAGGAAAATATACAGCACATTAATATTATCTATAGTCACCCTAATGTGCAAAACTGAGAGAGAGAGAGAGAGAGAGAGAGAAAGGTATTCCATCTGCTTGTTCACTTCCTAGATGGACAAAACAGCTGGAGCTGCGCCGATCTGAAGCCAGCAGCCAGGAGCTTCCTCCAGGTCTCCCATGTGGGTGCAGGGGCCCAAAGACTTGGGCCATCTTCAGTTGCTGTCCAGGCCATAGCAGAGAGCCAGAACGGAAGTGGCACAGCCAGGACTCAAACCATCGCCTATGTGGGATGGCTGCACTGCAGGTGGTAGCTTTACCTGCTATGCCACAGTGCCAGCCCCACAACCGACTTGTGTATGTTGATTTGATATCTTACAACTTAACTGAACTTGTTTATTGGTTCTTACCATGTTTTTTTTTTTTTTTTTGGTAACTTTTTAAAATATTCTCTCTATAAGATCATGTCATCTGCAAACAGAGACAATTTCACTGTGTCTTTTCAGTTTGTATTTCTTCGTTTTTTTTTTTTTTAATTTTTCTTGCCTATTTACTTTTGGGGAAGAAGAAATCAGAATTTGAAAACTCCATTAGCATTTTAAATATAAGAATTCAGGAATTCTAAAGGAAGAATTTAAATTATGTCAAAGATTGTTTTTTGTTGGGGGGCCGGTGCAAGCGAAAGGAAAGGAAACAGGACATGGGAACTCTTCCTCTGAAGAATGCCATTGGACCAAACCCAGCATGTTTCTTTATATCCTAGGAGTACACCGTCCATTTGTACAGCACATGCCTGTGCTCCTGTAACTCTTAAGATTTCTTTGAAACACGTTTAGCAAGACCTATTAGATAAGCATGTCTGGGGAAACAACTGCATGTCCTGTGGATCCCAACATTCCCATAAGGGGTCAATGCTCTTCTTGTTAGTAGGTCTCTCTGTGTAACTCTGACTTTCAAATAAATAAATAAATCTTAAAAAAAAGAAATGCAGAGATTCCTGTAGAATAGCTAAATTTAGGAAATGTATGCCAAGAAGTGGATGAAATGAGGCAGAATGGTTGTTATTAGCAGAATGATTTCTAGAAGAACCTTTCAAGATTGTTGGCAGGGTTTATGGATTCATTAAGTAAATGAAGCAAATAATAAGGTACAAATATCAATTTTTTCTTATGTTTGCTGTTACATTTCTTGACAAATTTCAGGGATTAAAAATAGGAGTAATGGAAATTTCTCTCCTTCTTAGGTACTCACAACACAGAAAAATGATGACCAGTTAGATATTTCAACGGGGTCAGCCACAGCCAGAAACCTGGGACTCCATCCTGGTCTCCTATGGGGGTAGCAGGGATGCGAGTACCTGGGTCATCTTCCACTGTTTTTCAGGAGCATTAGCAGGAAGATAGATTGGCAATAGAACAGCTGGGACTTCGTAGCACTCTGATGTGGGATGCCAGTATTATAGGCCGTGGCTTAATCCACCGTGCCACAAGACAAGCCATGTTTGATGCTTGTTGACTTTTCCTTGGATTTAGACAGAAAGATCCTATCTAGGAGATTTTCCTTGATTCTTTTTTTTTTAAAGATTTATTTTATTTTTATTTGAAAGACAGAGTCACAGAGAGAGGTAAAGACAGAGAGGTCTTCTATCTGCTGGTTCACTCCCCAGATGGCTGCAATGTCTGGAGCTGCACCAATCCAAAAGCCAGGATTCAGGAGCTTCTTCCAGGTCTCCCACACGGATGCAGGGGCCCAAGGACCTGGGCCATTTTCCACTGCTTTCCCAGGCCATTGCAGAGAGCTGGATTGGAAGAGGAGCAGCCGGGACTAGAACCGGTGCCCATATAGGATGCCAGCGCTTCAGGCCAGAGCGTTAACCTGCTGCGCCACAGTGCTGGCCCCTCTCCTTGATTCTTTAGGAGCCTTCATTAAATGATTTAATGATTTCTATCTCCTAAGATACCTGTTTCCCTGGATGTGGCAACTGGAATAAAAAAATGAATGGTGCAGATGTAATTTATTTTGGAAAACATTGCTATAAATTACCTACTGAGTAATAAGAACTAGCTTAAATATTGGTAAATAAGAAACTCAAGTTTCTGACAAAATTTTAAGGTTATAGTTTTATTAAGTACTGTGGCTTGGCAAAGATTTTTCATTTAGACAAATGTCTGTTGTATACTTTCCTAACCCCTTTACAATGGCTCTCTGAAAACCATACAAAGTAGCACTATAAGTATTTAACATAAATAAAACATTTGCAAGCAAACATTGGGCCAAATGTTAATTCAAGCATGAACTGGTAGAAGAATGTGTTATGATTGGCATCATTCTGGTTCTCCTGTATTTCGTAATTTTGGAGTGTTAACTAATATTGCCCTATTTCTAAAAGAACCAGAAAAGATTTCTTGGATAAGACCCAACATGATTCAAGCTATGAGTTCATAAAGAACATTTGAAACTAATGGTCCACAAATCAGATTTAATCTCAACAGATCTATATGTTTTTCTGGTTTATTACATTCATTTTTCCCCCCTCCTTGAAGTTCCAGATGGATCATTGGAGTGCCCTGAATTAATCCAACCTTTCCCTAAAACACCACCTTACATTGTTTATGCAGTCTTTCATCTCAACTTACTTTTGGATTGTATTAAGTGGTTACACTGTTATCTGACTCTACTGTATAACCCTCACTGTTACCTCAAATATGTGATGACAAGAGCACCATAATACATGCAATATGTGAATGAAGCTCTACTTATATCATCTGTGGATATTCTAATTGTTTTATGTTGCATATCTTTCCGTAATTCACATATACAATTCTGATTTTTGGCTTCACCAAGCACTCCGTGTACCCAGAATATTAGTAAAAGAAAACAAAATCATATCTGCTAAACTGACTTCCCAGAAATGCTAAGTGGAAAGACTGTTTCATGAATAGGTTCAAAATTAAAACTCTGATAAATGGATAGATTATTGCACACATCAATTCAAAATTAAAACCCCATAATGTAGAATTTCACTTAACATCAGTAGAGGAATAAGTATTAGCAAGGGTCAAAAGGCAATAAAATTAAAATGAAGAGCCAGCCTTATAAAATATAGAAACCAACCTTATAAAATATAAAATGTATAAAGCTTATAAAATATATGTAATATAGAAAAATGTCTCAGCCTCACTTAATAAACAATTCTATTAATTTTTATATGATCATTATGAAATTTTACTGGTAACTTATGACACTAAAATTTATGTTTAGGAAATCATAAAATAACATATAAAATAAAACAAATAATAATGTGTTAAAGGCACAATTTAAAACTATGTATATGTGTATAGACTGATCTAAATTGTTTTTTTTAACTTTTATTTAATGAATATAAATTTCCAAAGTACAGCTATGGATTACAATGGCTTCCCTCCCATAACGTCCCTCCTACCCGTAACCCTCCCCTTTCCTACTCCCTCTCCCCTTCCATTCACATCAAGATTCATTTTCGTTTCTCTTTAGATACAGAAGATCAGTTTAGCATACATTAAGTAAAGATTTCAACAGTTTGCTCCCACACAGAAACATAAAGTGAAAAATACTGTTTGAGTACTAGTTATAGCATTAAATCTCAATGTACAGCACAGAAAGGACAGAGATCCTACATGAGGAGTAAGTGCACAGTGACTCCTGTTGTTGACTTAACAAATTGACACTCTTGTTTATGGCATCAGTAATCACCCTAGGCTCTTGTCATGAGCTGCCAAGGCTATGGAAGCCCCCTGGGTTCACCGACTCTGATCATATTTAGACAAGGCCATGGTCAAAGTGGAAGTTGTATTGAGATAAGTACTCTGTATGTAGAAAAATAACTGGAAGAAAAATAATCAAAATGTGTGAGCAGCTATCTTTGTTGATGTGTCTATATTCATTATTATTATTATTTTATTTATTTATTTATTTTCTAATTTATCTTTAACATATAATACATAGGTCAAAGGGCCAGCACCATGGATCAGTGGGTTAAAGCTCTGCCCTGGAGTGGCTAGTATCTCATATGGGTGCTGGTTCACCTCCCAGCTGCTCCACTTCCAATCCAGCTCCTGGTTGATGGGCCTGGGAAAACAGTGGAAGATGGCCCAAGTGTTCCAGCTGTTGAAGACATTTGGCGAGTGAACCACTGGATGGAAGACCCCTCTCACTCTCTGTCTCTATCTCTCTCTGTGGCATCTTTCAAATAAATAAAATAAATCTTTAAAATATATACACACATATATAGAAAGGAAATAGCATATACTGTAATATAAAACAGTTATTTATATTTTATACTATAATATATGTATACACCCATACCTATATTTATCTTATATAGTCAAATTAAAATATTTGTACAATGTAACAAAATATTTCCAACTCACCACAATTTTTCATTATTATCTAAAATGATGAAAACTCAATGGATGGATGAAAATGCTTATTATATACACTAAGTTAGATTACCCACAATTGCCCAAAACGATAACTTGATTAATATGGAATGAAGTAAAAAATTTGTTAATACTGACAAAATACAAAATGTTAATTTGTATATTGACTTAGTATCTAGGTAAATGCTCAAAATACCCAGAAAATATGTTTGGGGAGTAAAATTTCAATTTTGTTGTCAATATAATGCATTAAATTGAATAATATTTTAAATATGGAGTCAGAATCAAGGCTGAAGTGCTTTTAGGTAAAGCATGAAACCCATTCCTTACATGGAAAATATTGTGTGTTTCACCAAGATAAGTTTTTCAAATACTTCATTAGATAAATTAAACTTTTAATTGATTTTTGTTTGATTAGACAGCTTTAATTTTATTTAAATAGAGCCTAATGTGCGCAGGACCTTACAAGATCGATATGTTTTAAGTAGAAAATAGAAAAATCAACAAGAAAGAAAAGCTGGTATGTGTACGGGAGTGGATTTTGTTAATAGGCTGTGATCTCTAATACATAAGGAGAAGTTGGTGGGGAAAATGGGCACAGGGCTCAGAGTGAGGAGCTGAGCATACCACTGTGTACATCTCCAAGATAAGTTCACTATGATGGAAAATAAAGCATGCAGTATTCATCTACTTAATGCCAGATGGATCTTAAAATCCAGTGGAGAAAGCAGGCATTCATGATTGAACACTTACTAGACGCTACAGCTTCTTCTACACTGTGAACCTTAGTAACCCAACAACAGCAAAAATGCTCCTGCCATTGTAGACTTCATGTGCTATAGTAAACATAAGATAACTTCAATTACTATGAAAGTTTTGGGAGAAGTCAGAGGGAGAGTAGACTTCAATTTAAATCAGGCATACTGTAGAGTAGGTTGAAGAGGAAGCCTTTTACGATGAGCCGCGGGACTGCAGTAAATATGATAGAAAGACCTGTGAGCTTACCAGCTTTACTCACTATGTTACTGAATGGTGAATTAAGATTCTTTGAGGGCCGGCGCCGTGGCTCACTTGGTTAATCCTCCTCCTGCAGCACCTGCATCCCATATGGGTGTCAATTCTAGTCCCGGTTGCTCCTCTTCCAGTTCGGCTTTCTGCTGTGGCCCGGAAGGGCAGTGGAGGATGGCCCAAATGCTTGGGCCCCTGCACCCGCATGGGAGACCAGGAAGAGGCTCCTGGTTTCGGATTGGTGCAGCACCAGCTATAGTGGCCATTTGGGGAGTGAACCAATGGAAGAAAGACCTTTGTCTCTCTCACTGTCTATAACTTTACCTGTCAAATAAATTGAAAAAAAAAAAAAAAAAAGAAGATTCTTTGGATTTCTGTGTTTCTCCAAACATAGATGTGGGGAAAGATGGGGACAGATCTTTGGAACAAATTGCAAAATAGATTCTTACTGTGGGAATAGAGATGAACTTCTAATTTCCTAAATTACAACTTTTAGTTTTAGCTGTAAAATTGATCATTAGAGGCAATTATTTTAGGGGCAAAAACTAGTTAGCCGTAATCTTTTCTAGATGAAATTAGGTTTCAATATATTCAACAGACTGGCATTTTTCCTCTCTTCCCTTCTCCCTGGGCTGCTGTTGCTGCTCCCAGCTCAGTGGGGAGGGATTCCCACTTTCAGGTCACTCCTGGACCCAACCCCTCTCAGGGTTTCATCATTCTGTCATGGTGAGATGGATATGCTTCTGGTTTCAGGTGAAGGATTCGAAATAGAGATTAAATTCAATTTAAGAAAATAAGCAATATGTGTTACATGTCATTTTATGGACACAAATTCATACCCTCGATTCTAAGCACCAAAATCATTAAAGGATATGGAAGAATTTGTTAAAAATTAGCAGAATAAGCCGGCGCTGCGGCTCACTAGGCTAATCCTCCGCCTTGCAGCGCTGGCACACCGGGTTCTAGTCCTGGTCGGGGCGCCGGATTCTGTCCTGGTTGCCCCTCTTCCAGGCCAGCTCTCTGCTGTGGCCGGGGAGTGCAGTGGAGGATGGCCCAAGTGCTTGGGCCCTGCACCCCATGGGAGACCAGGAGAAGCACCTGGCTCCTGCCATCAGATCAGCGCAGTGCGGCGGCCATTGGAGGGTGAACCAATGGCAAAGGAAGACCTTTCTCTCCGTCTCTCTTTCTCACTGTCCACTCTGCCTGTCAAAAAATAAAAAAGAAAAAAAATAGTAGAATAATAACAATAAAGATGGGAATGAAATAGTATCATTGGGTTTCAATATTCTTCTAAAGAAGACAGCTGCTCAGAGGTTGTTCAGGGAAAATGGGAAGTAGAGGGACTGCTACTTGGGGACACTCATTTTGAACTTTCAGTTTTGAATTAGGGTTGACATCGGGGTGTAGCGGGTTAAGTCACTGCCTGCAATGTCCTGCTACTTTCTCTGCACCTATGCCACATTTGTTTCGGACCGGAAAATGTAGCTAAGGATTAAAGTGTTCCTAGGTCATTCCTAGCTTCCACTTCCACCCCAGTGAATCAGCAAGAGCAGCAGAAGTCACAGGTCTCTAAACAAACATTAGAGTAACCTTTATTCCATGCATGTTTGATCACCGATGAAGGAGTGATTGCTTTTTCTGCTGACGATATTTTCTCTGAAATCTTTCCACCTTACTCCTAATGGGGATACTTTTTAACTTCACATATCAAAGGACACCAGTGACCTCATGTTTCCCATCCCCAATGAGAGGTGACAAAATCTCATGGTCTTCTAATCAAATTCCTGCCCCTGCTTTCTTATCTTTCATTCATTGCCAAACAACAACAACAATAAACCAAACAAACAAAAAATACCTGAGTGCATATCCAGAGTCTTGTTCTCCACACCGTTCTTGATGTTTGCTGTCAAAGCTGTCATCCTGATGCTCACTATGGTCTGGTTGCTCTGATTTATCCTAAAGCATCGTCAGCTCACTGCCAACAGCCTAGTGTTCAGCATCCATGTCTGAAAATTCTAAATCTTACATGATTGAACTCCAAGCTGCCGTCCTAATTATATTTTCCCCTCCTCTATGTAATTCCTACTCTTTTGGCAAATTTATTTATAATTTCATGTGTTATTTTTGCCTCCAGGCCTCATTAAATGGCAGAAATTCCCTTATGTTATGTTGCCATTTTCCTATGATCAAATTCTAGTGGATTTTCAGAGATCATTAAATTTCTTTCAGTTCACCAAAACTCTCTCTCTCTCTCTCTCACACACACACACACATTCTTGTTCAAACTAATATAGTCCTTTCCTAATAGTTTTATTAGGCACTTATTCTCCATCTCATATTATAATTACTTAAGCACGAATAAGCTCTCCTACAAGATTGAGTTTTAAATTTCTTAAAATTTAAATTTTCCGGCTGGCACCGCGGCTCACTCGGCTAATCCTCCACCTTGCGGAGCCAGCACACCGGGTTCTAGTCCCGGTTGGGGCACCGGATTCTGTCCCGGTTGCTCCTCTTCCAGGCCAGCTCTCTGCTGTGGCCAGGGAGTGCAGTGGAGGATGGCGCAAGTGCTTGGGCCCTGCACCCCATGGGAGACCAGGAGGAAGCACCTGGCTCCTGGCTTCGGATCAGCACGGTGCGCTGGCCGCAGCGCGCCAGCCACGGCAGCCATTGGAGGGTGAACCAACGGCAAAGGAAGACCTTTCTCTCTGTCTCTCTTTCTCACTGTCCACTCTGCCTGTCAAAAAAAATTTTAAAAAAATTTAAATTTTCCCACTAATTCTTGTATCCCTAGCGGTAATGTAAAAAAAAAATAATCAATACATGATTGTGATAAAAGTTAATTTTATATTTGAATTCTATCCTCCATAAATTGTGTTTCTATTGCACCCAGGGAGAAGATCTGGGGAAAGGTTTATTTTACCCAAATCAGTTGTATCATTGTATATATTTGTCCATGCTCTTACACAGATACACATACACATGCACACTGCATGCATATTTGCACATCATTTCAATACATATGAATGACTGAGTTTGGCTTTAAATAATATCAAAGGAGTCAATTATGTTCTAGATTTTGGAAACTAAGAATAGGGAAGCCAGTCAGTGGGTTAAAGCCCCAGTTTGCAGAGCTGGGATTCCACATGGGTGCCGGTTTGAATTCCGGTTGCTCCACTTCTGATCCAGCTCTCTCTATGGCCTGGGAAAGCAATAGAAGTTGGTCCAAGTCCTTGGGCCCCTGCACCCACGTGGGAGAATCTCCTCTTTCCTGGCTTCCAGGTCGGCCCAGTTCCAGCCGTTGTGGCCATCTGGGGAGTGAACTGGTGGATGGAAGACCTTTCTCTCTGCCTCTGCCTCTCTGTAACCCTGCCTTTATAATTAAATCTTTTTTTTTTTTTTTAAGAATAATAGGAAGAAAAGGCTACTATATTTTGTTATTAATTTGCTATTAAATTTCACCTGTAGGAGAAAGAAGAGAACTTCAATTTAAGGTCTCAATTAATCAGTTTCAGGCCAACCTCAGCTTGTGCTACATTCATTAACTTTACTGCCTAGCTAGCTGGCAATTTCAAGGGTTCTGCATTGTCAGTCAGTTCACCATGTGATCTGGGAGAAGTAATACATGTCATTTATAGGGCATCTCTTTTCAATATGGTTTCAGTTGATTAAAGTCATTTCTTCACTCATGAAATGGTAATGAACCATATTTTCACACTCTTGGAATTGGCCCCTAGAGCTTAAAAGAATTGAGTTGAGCAAGGTCGAAGAGAAAGCCACTAATATGTATGCTATTTTAATCCCTTAAATTAGATATGTACTATGAAATTGAAGGATGATTTTCAGAGTTGAGAGAAAGAATGTTTTTGTACAAGAACAAAATGAAGTCCACGGAGGAAATTCAAGAAGGGAAAAATGACAGGGTTGGTTTAGGATTAGTCAATAAAATAACTAAAGATGTGACATACTCAAAACTTCCAGAGGACGGTAAAAGTGAGAAAGCAAACAAGTGAATACTGTGAATAGAAAAAGCACTAATGAAGAAAAAAGCAAAAGGCAATATTTTATGGATTTTCCAAAAGAACTAGAAAAATACGAAAGCTTTAGAACTCATGGGATTAGGTTGGCTTTTTTTTTTTTTTTCCAACTTTAGTGTTTTTTAAAAAGAAGTACTAGATCATTGTTTACCTAGGTCACCTAGAATTATGTCACCAAAAAACTGAACAGCATACCACAGCCTCCTAAGCGCAGCCGTGGATGGAAGAATTTTTAAAAGGCTTCCCTCCCCATGATATAC
This sequence comes from Oryctolagus cuniculus, assembly GCF_051225735.1. NCBI lineage: Eukaryota > Metazoa > Chordata > Mammalia > Lagomorpha > Leporidae > Oryctolagus > Oryctolagus cuniculus. The sequence continues at coordinate 80,160,558 of NC_142874.1, read as the reverse complement.
GTTTATAGAATCTCTATTAGACAGTAAGAATAAGAAAATTAAAAGCTGAAACGATCTACAAATTAAATTTCTGTTTAGGAGTTTTACAAGTAAAAAAAATTGTTGTTACTTTATAATTGTTGTTTGCCCCACAGTACTCTATCATACTTGTTCAAAATACAGAAACATCCAATGTGTTAAGAACGTTCATGAGGCCTAATGACTGTAGATGTCCTTTGCCATTTACCTCATGGAACCTACCGAATTTTTTCTATCGTTCTTTTCTTGGAGAGAAGGATGATGAGAAAGATCGTTTTACCATATTGAACAGATGGATAAAAATAATTGAGTAATATTAAATGCTTTATCTACTAGCTAATCTAGCATAAATGGATTTAATACAGGGCTAAAGGAGTTCATGTTATTTAATAGCTTTTGTTAATGGCAACTATTTAAAGAAGTCAAAGTAGGTACTGATAAAACATATTGAAATGCATAGCCCCTGTTCTTCTGTGAGGTCATTCAATAAAAATTTCTTTGTGTTCCTGGGTTCTAACATATCCGATTTTATTTTATGCCATCAAATCATTTTTCGGTGATTTTAGTATGGTTTGGCACACAGGATTTAGAATTGTAAACCAGATTACCTGGCAAGGAATTATACCACTGACTTAATAAATTATTACAAGGAATTAATGTAACTGCTCTGGGTCACAATTTCCTAGGATAATTGTTTCTCTTTTTTGGCAGGAAAATAAAAGGAAAAAACACAGGCTATTTCTTGAGAACTCGTGTCTTTTCTTCAGACAGAAGTCTCCTGTGAAAGTTAGACTTCTCTCGCAAAGTTATTCCTGAAACGGATTGACTCAGAGGGCAGATGACTTAGGGTTCTATTAGTTTCTATAAACAGCCCTGTCTCATGAGTAATGCTGAGATCACAGTTCTTAAGCACTTAGGGATTTCCCTGAACCCAATGAGTTTGACAAAACACACTTTAGGAAAAATTCAAACTATCATGCTGTACTAAACAGGCTTGAAACTTCTTACATATTTATTTATATTAATGGATTTCACATGTTGAGTTTTGCAGAAGAAACAAGAAATGTATCTGAGGTAATAGACATAGTAGCAAGGATCAGTTACAAGAGTAAGTATTCTAATTTTATATGATCTTGGTTTGGTTACTTGACCTGGAGTCCAGTTTCCTGTATTATAAAATGAAGAAGTTCAATGGTGGAATATATAAGTTATATTACAGACCTATACATAGCAAAATCAAGTGGTTTTATTTATAAATACAAGTTTTAGAAACATTTTAGCCAGTTTTTAAGATTAGGGTAGATTTAGATATAGAGAAAAATTGTGAAGATAGTGTATATCATAACTATCCTGCTATTAACATTTTAACATTAGCATGATACATTTGTCATAATTAATAAAACAATGGATATATTATTTCCCAAGTTTATTCTTTAATTAAGTTTCCTTAATTATTATCTGATGAATGTTTTTAAAAAAGAATTATTTATTTATTTATTTGATTATTTATTTGAAAGGCAGAGTTACAGAGGGAAAATAAAAGACAGGGAGAGAAAGATTTTCCATCCACTGGTTCAATCTCTAAATGTCTGCAATAACCAGGGCTGGGCATGGCTGCCCCCAAGAGCCAGGAGCTTCATCCAGGTCACCCACATGGGGCCCAAGCACTTGAGCCATCCTCTGCTGCTTTCCCAAGCATATTATCCCAGAACTGGATTAGAAGTGGAGCAGGGGAGTCAGGGGGAGAGGGGGTCGAACCTTTGCCCCATAGGATGTCAGTGTTGCAGGCCATGGCTTAACTTGCTATGCCACAACACAGGCCTCCAAATTATCTTTCTATATTCCAGAGTCCCATCCAATCTACCAGGTTATATTTGTCACATTTCCTTAGGCTCCTCTTGGCTACGATAATTGTTTATACTTCCCTTGCTTTTGATGATAATTGGAGTTTTGAGGGATTGTTGTAGAATTTTTCTCTACTGGAACTTATGATATTTTTCTTTTGATTGGATTTGGATTGTAGGATTTGGAGAGAAAGACCACAAACATAAAATTTTATCACATCACATGAAGCGTGCATATCATCAACATGCTTGCTTAATTACTGTTGACTGACTCTGGTGACCTAGAAATTATTTTTCTTTCCCTCTCTTTCTGTCTCTCTTCCTATATTCTAATTTTTGGAAGAAAGTTATTAAGTACAGAGTGTACTTAAGATTTGGGTTTTGTTAAGGTAGCTAGGTAGTCATTAGCTCATGTGTGTGAGAGAGACCAAAGGAAATGGGAATTTTTTGTGGCAGAATGAGGGAAGAACGTAGAAGCAAGTCTTGGAAGCAGATCAGCATTTGCACATCAGAAGTCTTGTTCTTACTGCATAACCTTATTAGGTGGATTCCAGCCTCTCCCTGGGTAGCACAGGGAATCATCCCACCCTACACCAAGGAGGCTATTGGGTGGATTACGAAGTAAGTCCTGGGGGGAATTTCAGGAACTCAACTTCCAGAAGCTATTCCACCCAAGAATATCCCAGAAGAGGGAGAGTGGAGGAGGAAAGGAGAACCCATACTCATTTCCGGGAAAACTCCAGTCTGAACGCAGAGTGGGCCCTCAGTCCTTTCCTGAGCTGCCCTCCTGGTCTGTCAGGTATACTCTCTTCACTGAATGTGGCTAGCATGCTAACTACTTGGAAAAAAAAAAAAGTGGGCATTATTCTCCATCCTCTAGAGGGTGGAGTTTGAACCTAAGCTATTTGCAATTATAATCATTATGAGTAGGACTTTGCCTTAGCCTGTGTCTTTGAAATGAAACCTTCCTAACTGCTTCTCAGGCTTCACCTCCCCCAAAGGTGGGAAAGAAAGACTAGGGTGGGCTGATACTGGGTGTTTCTCCTCCCTCCTCCCCCAACAACTTGGTTGGTTCTGAAGGACTCCAATATTTAGGCTCTTGTAAAATATAATGGTATTTCAAAATGTTAGTGGAGCAATGGAATTAAAAGGTAATGTTTTTCCCATGGATCTTTGAATATCCCTGGTCATTTCTTCTGAGGTTCAGCCTAGTTAAGAACAGAATGTTCTGGGATATTCCAAAATGTTTTCTTAGCCCTCCCTGAACTGAATGCACGGAATTTTTCTCAGCATGAACTGTGAGAACCAGACTGAGCTTTCAGAACACCAGAGTACTGCTAGTCCTTAACTCAGATTTGTCTACGCTGAATCTCCAGCAATTTGCCAATCACACTTCAGGTTTTCTTACCCTGAGGACTCTGCTCAGGCAAGCCGTGATTCTCCAGTTTGATCTCTGTCTCTCCAATTGTGAGGACAGTTGTTTGCACTACAACCTGACTTCTCTGAAACATCTGTAAGCTATTGATTTTTCAGCCGGTCCAGGTGTTTACCTGTTGGAATCTCGTTTCATGATGGGCCAGAACCATAAGTTTTGATAACTTTTAACACTTCTTATAGACAAAAATTCCCTCAGGAACTCCTTCATTGATTTATTTCTCCTTCATTACTGAAGGATAATTTCACTGGATACAGACTTATAGGTTGGTATGCTTTATCTCCCAACACTAAATTTTTGACCACTCCCTCCTATTTTTGGCCTAGTATTAATGTGGGAAAAATCAGGGAGATAGATCAAGTTCATGAGCTGGAGGCCACACCTACCCCACCCCATATAATCTTATTATCAATCAGATGGCGCCTCCCCCAATGCACCCCTCCTTACCTGGGACCTGCGGGCAGTACTATGTAACCACTCCCCTTTTGCAAGCTAAGAAGAAGCCTGGGGAATGAGAGGGTGTTCTCTCTTTTCTCTCTCCTCACTTGTGGACCCAGGACAAGCAGAGCAGGGTATGAAGTTCCTCTTTTTGCCTTTCCTGGCCCATTCTCCCTAAATGAAACCTTCACGTGCCTGTGGATTCTCCTCACATTCTAAATAAACCTCACCATGCTGCAGCCTGTGTTGGTGCCTGTGCTTAGAATTCTTTTCTAAGCAACAGACAAGAACCTGGGATATTAATTTTGGCCCAACCTAGCCCACAATAGTATCTGGTGAAATGCCTGCTGGTTTTCTTATTTCTGTTTCTCTAGAAATAAAATGTTTCTCTTATTTGTGTTTGGTTTTCTAGTGCTGGAATATGACATACCTATGTGTATGTCTGTTTTTGTTATTGTATTAGTTTTGAATTTATAATTTTTTTATGGAAAGCTTCAGGAATTTGCATGTCATTCTTTTGCAGAGACCATGCTGATATCCTTTGCATGGTTTCAATATTAGTATTTTTGCTGCAAAGTGAGAACTTGTTCTCTGACTTTCTAGATCTGTAATTTGGTATCAGTCTTTAATATTAGAAGTTTCTCAATCATTATTACTTCAAATATTTCTTCAGTCTCATTTTTTTCTCCTTCTGATATTCCAACTACATTATAAAGACATAGAAACACCACCTCTATTCTTTTAGGTCCCAACTGCAGCCTGAGAACTAAATTAAAGTAACAGGCTAGCCGGCGGGCGGCTCACTAGGCTAATCCTCCACCTTGTGGCTCCAGCACACCGGGTTCTAGTCCTGGTCGGGGCGCCGGATTCTGTCCCGGTTGCCCCTCTTCCAGGCCAGCTCTCTGCTGTGGCCAGGGAGTGCAGTGGAGGATGGCCCAAGTGCTTGGGCCCTGCACCCCATGGGAGACCAGGAGAAGCACCTGGCTCCTGCTTTCGGATCAGCGCGGTGCACCGGCCTCAGTGCGCTGGCCGCGGCTGCCATTGGAGGGTGAACCAATGGCAAAGGAAGACCTTTCTTTCTGTCTCTCTCTCTCACTGTCCATTCTGCCTGTCAAAAAAAAAAAAAAAAAAAAAAAAAAAAAAAAAGTAACAGACTAATAGGAGAAGATTATAATGTAGATTTTATTTGGTAGAGGAGTCCTCATTAAAAAAAAATGAACACTGATAGAAGCAGTAAGAGTGAATTACTTACATAGTGAATAGGACAAAAATTGTTAGCTGGGCAAAGCAATTAAATGATGTGGGGAGGCTTAAAAGATAAGAAGTATTGGGGCTGGCACTGTAGCTTAGTTGGCTAAGCCTCCGCCTTTAGGTGCTGGCATGCCATATGGGTGCCAGTTCATGTCCCTGCTGCTCCTTTTCCAATCCAGCTCCCTGCCATGGCCTGGAGAAACAGTGGAAGATGGCTCACGTGCTTGGGCCCCGGCACCAGCGTGGGAGACCTAAAAGAAGCTCCTGGCTCCTGGTTTTGGATTGGCAGCTCCGGCCGTTGCGCCCAACTGGGGAGTGAACCAGTGGATGGAAGACTACTCTCTGTCTCTCCTTCTCTCTGTCTGTAAATATATCTCTAAAATAAATAAATAAAATCTTTAAAAAGGGAGATAAGAATCATCTTAGCAAGATTTGTGTAGAATTCTTTCAGCTTTGTTTGTCCTTGAGGATAAGGGCCCTGCATCATTCTACATAGGAAGGTGATTGAGCACATAGGAATGTCATCTTCTACTTTTAAAAGGCAACACAAAAATGAACCTGAACATTTTGCATCTGGTGTTTTTCAAGTGTCATTAAGACATAGTTTAAATGAAAAGGTATATATTTTTAACTCATTCAAAACATATATCATAACTTTTTGTATTATCATCTCACAGTTATTATTTTTTTAAGATTGATTTATTTATTTGAAAAGCAGACTTACAGAGAGGCAGAGGCAGAGAGTGAGAGTCTTCCATCCACTGGTTCACTCCCCAGTTGGCCACAATGGCTGGAGCTGCACCGATCCGAAGCCAGGAGCCAGGAGCTTCTTCTGGGTCTCCCATGTGGGTACAGGGGGCCCAAGGACTTGGGCCATCTTCCACTGCTTTCCCAAGCCATAGCAGAGAGCTGGATTGGAAATGAAGCAGCTGGGACTTGAACTGATGCCCATATGGGATGCTGGCACTGCAGGTGGCAGCTTTACCTGCTATGCCACAACACTGACACCTCACAAGTTATTTTGATATTCTGTTTTATTTCAAATTATTTTGTTCTGATGAACTTCAGTTTTGGAAGTTTCTGTTAACCTCAAGATTACTCTTTCTTCTTGGCTGTACTAAGTATACAGATGGGCCCACCAAAGGCATTCTTTACTTCCTTTACCATATTTTTTACTTCCAGAATTTCCTTTTGATTCTTTCTTAGCATTTCCCATTCTCTAATTTCAGTATTCATCTGTTCTTATATCATATCTACTATTGTGATTACAGCCCTTGACATATTAACACCAATTATTTTAAATACTCAAGTGTATTTCCAACATCTGTGTCATGCCCGAGTCTGACTATTATCATTTCTTCAACTGATGGTGATTGTTTTCACCTTTGACATTCTTCACTTTTCTATTGTTGCTGTTGAAAGCCAGATATTTAGTAGCAGGTAATAAGAGTTAAGTTACATAGGCCCTTCGTGGAAGGACTTATGGTAATCCAGTTAGTAAGTGAACTGTGTTTGATGGTTGTTGTAACCATAGGTTCTACATGTCACATCCATTTAGTGACCTTGTTTTTGCTTCCTCTTACTTTGGGTTTCCCCAAATACTTCTCAGTGAGACTATGGGTGTTGTAGCTCTTTTAAATGTAATTCATGTTAAAATATGAGAGTTATATTTGTGTGATGTTAAGATATGAAAATGTAGGAACACACTGATATTCCAGTGGACTCTCTTTTAGTGAATGTATATCCCCAGGCTGGATCCTTCACAGGTATTGTTTTCGTGGTATAGACTATTTTTCCCTAGACCACCAATGCCTCCCCTAACTACACTGCTTCCAAACTATTTCCTTGAAGTCCTGACCCCTAATAACTTTGCATTTTCTCCTTTCCATGACAGGGGAAGGCTAGAGAATGCTAGCGTGGCAGAGATTTCTTCCTCTCAGCTGGGAGAGGGTCTGGCATGTTCTTTTCTCCTGGAGACTTGGCCTTTGCCTTGGAGAATGCGCTGGGTGTGCTTCACAGTGCTCAGCACTCCTCTCCCCTTGACAAAATCCTATAATGATCTTCAGATCTTCACCATGACAGACTGTTGTGATTTCTGTAGGCAAAGCACAGAAGAGTATGAACTACTCCTAAGACTGTTCTTTTATGGTAATCCTTGCTCAAGCAACGCATCAAAATTACCATTTAAGTGTTGTTCTTAGCGTAACACTCCAGCAGCTTCTGCTGCAAGTAAGCTGATCTTGGTTGGTGCATCTCTCTTTGTGCATCTGTTCCCCTAGCTTTCAGGATGATAGCTTGCCTTACAATATTGGTTTTCTAATGGATGTGAGAAAAGTCATTGTTCTTCATTGTATCCAATTTTTTCTTATCATAAGGATGAAAGTGACAGCTTCTAAGCTCTAACATGTAAAAAAATTGAATCCGGAATTCTCAGTGTGTTCCTAGAAGTATAATTTGCTATATTCACTAAAAATGGAAGAGGATGATTCCTCAGTAGCTTGCAGAAAAAAAATATGTTTTAAATTCAAAACACAAATAGTACTGTTTAGTATACAACTTAGAGTCATAATGTTAATAAGACTGTACAGTAAGAGCTGATGATGTGGTATTGCAGGTTAAGCTGCCGCTTATGAAACTAGCCATCTCATATTGGAGTGCTTATTTGAGTTCCAGCTGCTCTGCTTTGGATCCAGCTTCCTGCTAATGTTCTTGGGAAGGCAGAGGAAGATGGCCTGAGTACATGGAACCCAATTACCTATGTGGGAGACCAGAATGGAGTTTCTAGCTTCCAGCTTTGATCTGGGCCAGCCCTGGCAGTTGCAGCCATTTTGAGAGTAAGTTAGTGGATGGAATATATATCTCTCCCTCTTTGTCATTCTTGTTTCTTAAAAGAATTTTTTTAAAGACTACACAGGAATCTGTTATTTTAATCAATAATTAAAAACAGATAGTTATACAACAGAGAGAAACAGACACCAGATTGAGATATAGAAAGAGAGAAAAGAAAGGGAGTTGGGGCTGGAGTTGTAGTGTAGCAGGTAAAGCCACTGCCTGTAACACTGGCATTACTTATGGGTGTTGGTTTGAGTCCTGTCTGCTGTCTGCTATGGCCTGGGAAAGCAGTGGAAAATGGCCCAAGTCCTTGGGCCCCTGCACCCACATGGGAGACCCGAGAGAAGCTCCTGACTCTTGCTTTCAGTCTGGCCTAGCCCTGGCCATTGCAGCCATTTGGGAGTAAACCAGCAGATGGAAGATCAATCTCTCTCTCTCTCTCTCTCTCTCTCTCTCTCTAACTCTGCATTTCAAAAATAAAAATAAGTTTTTTTTAAAAAAAGATTTATATATGGGGGGGCTAATTATCACACTAGTATTCCTCTCATCAAAACAAGGAGTGTTTGTCTTTACTCCTCTTTCCCTGTTACCTTTGAAATCATCATGGAATTATGCTATTTTTGGACTCCTAAAAAGTAAAATATTGATAAGCTTGAGTCCACTGATAATATACATGGCCATTTTGAAAAAAGCATGTCCAATGGCCCAAATGCTTAGGCTTGGGCCACCCATAATGAAGACCAAGATGGAGTTCCTGGCTCCTGGCTTTGATCTGGCCCAACCTGGGACATGGTCACCATTGCAGAGTGAACCTGTGGACTGAAGATCTTTCTGTCATTCTTTTTGCCTCTTTTTCTGTTACTCTGCCTTTCAAATAAATAAAGTCAATCTTAAAAAAGAAAAAAGAGCATATTCTAAAGTCCTAATATGGAAGACATCATATCAAATACTACAACAGCTATAATTATTTATTAACTTTTCACTAAGCTCATTTTCTTCTTTTAAAATAAGTCTCAGATATCCAAAATTCTGAGTAAATAACTCAAGAAATTCTGCTGATGTAAATGGAGTCATAGGATGATTATATGAGCAGATTTTTCTTTATGTTAGTGTAAAAGTCATTCAAAGTACATTAAATAAAATGAACACTCCAGCAACCTGCATGAGGGTACCTTTATGCAATTATGATTTTCATATTACATACTCTTAAGGAATTTTCTGGAGTTTATATGCTAGTATTATAACATGGTAAGTAGTATAATGTGTCTGTCTATATGTCTGTGTAACAATTTTTGTGATAATCTACTTTTTTCTGGAATCTGGAATGATTTCAAGTTTGTGAAAGCATCATTACAATTTTTCTCTGAGTATTATGTCAGTATATCTCAGATGCTAATTTTAACATTGTGGTGACTGCAAATTTCCTCTATTTTTATACATATTTTCAGCCAGCCTGACATTGCTACTTATCAAATTAGAAGTAAAAAAATTTTTTGACTCCTGCATTGAGATTTTTCTTTTTTAAAAAGATTTATTTTATTTATTTGAGAGGCAAAGTTACAGAGAGAGAGAGAGAGAGAGAGAGAGAGAGAAATCTTCCATGTGATGGTTTATTCCTCAAATGGCTGCAACAGCCAGGGCTGGGCCGGGTTGAAGCCAGGATCGAGAAGCTTCCTCTGGGTCTTCCCTCCCCTTGGGTGCAGGGGCCCAAGTACTTGTGTCATCTTCTGCTGCTTTTTCAGGTGCATTAGCAGGGAGCTGAATCAGACATGCAGCAGCTGTGACTTCAGTTAGCACCCATATGGGATGCTGGAATTGCAGGTGATGACTTAACCCATTAAGACACAATGCCAGTCCCAAGATTTTTCTAAAATACAATTAAATGATGTCAATGAAAAGCCAAGTTTTGTTCATAGAACGGGAGTTGATTTTAGAAGAAATTTCCCTTGAAGATTGAGGCTATTAGTAATGCACACTAATGAATTCTCCATGATGTAGTTTCCTAAAGCAGTAGCAGCAGTATCACCAGGTAACTGATTAGAAATTCAAATTCTCAAGCCTCACTCCAGAGGGACTGAATCAAAAGTTCTGGGAGTGGAACCCAACAACGTGTATTTTATGAAAACTTCCAAGTAATTCTGTTTCTTCTAGAATTTGAGAACTCTTTTTAATTGTAGGAATCCTAAATGAAACAATTCCTAAGACTTAAAAGAGCAAAGGTATTAGTGTTAGTTAATGCTGTTTCTTTCTCTCTCTCTTTTTTTTTAAGCTTTATTTATTTATCTGAAAGTCAGAGTTACACAGAGAGAAGAGAGGCACAGACAGAGAGCAGTCTTCCATCCGCTGATTCACTCCCCAGAGGGCCACAAGGGCCGGGGCTGCACCTATCCAAAGCCAGGAGCCAGGGGCTTCTTCTGGGTCTCCCACACAGGTGCAGGAGCTCAAGGACTTGGGCCATCTTCCACTGCTTTCCCAGGCCATAGCAGAGAGTTAGATCAGAAGTGGAGCAGCCAGGACTCCAACCGGCACCCACATAGGATGCCAGCATGGCAGGTGGCAGCTTTACCCTTTATGCCACATTGCCTGCCCCCATGTTGTTTCTTACTCTCTGGAATTCCGCTCCTTTCTTTTCCTTTTACATCTTCCACATTCTCTATTGTTTCAACGATATATGCTTCTTTTTCCTTTAATGTGTCCATTTAAAAAAATTTGTTACAACTGATTTAAGAAATCAACGTGGGCCGGCGCCATGGCTCACTTGGTTAATACTCCGCCTGCAGTGCCAGCATCCCATGTGGGCACCGGTTCTAGTCCCGATTACTCCTCTTCCAGTCCAGCTCTCTGCTGTGGCCTGGGAGGGCAGTGGAGGATGGCCCAAGTGCTTGGGCCCTGCAGCCGAATGGGAGACCAAGAAGAGGCACCTGGTTCCTGGCTTCGGATTAGCGCAGCTCTGGCCATGGCGGCCATTTGGGGGGTGAACCAATTGAAGGAAGACCTTTCTCTCTCTCTCTCTCTCTCTCACTGTCTAACTCTATATGTCAAATAAAAAAAAATAAAAGAAGTCAACATGAATTCTTAAAAGGTCATGTTTAGTTGGAGAAAAGATTAGAAATTATCACTTAATTATATAAAAAGTGTCATCTCCCCACTGATTAAATTATTCCAAGAAGTATTTTGCAACTGATGAGGGGAAAATAAGAGGGAAAAAGGAATTTTTGTATTTCTTCATAGTTCAAGGTCCATTAAAGTGAAGATTTTATCGCATACTGTTGAATATGGCATCAACTATGTACTAACTATCTCCTACTGTCATTATTACTGTTAAAAGGAGAAAACTAAGGGTTACTTTTAGAATTTCTCCCATGTTAATTTGTGACATGAAGAAAAAGATATGGCAAATAAATGAATATAAACAAATAAAAATTTAAAAATATATATTGTTAGTATTTACTGTCTTTTTCCAAGTAAAATCCTATTTCTTGGTAATCTAAGTGGATAGGTATGCCATTTATTTATAAGAAGCCCAGTTACAGGAAGTATACTTAGGCAAAACTAATCATAGCACAAGTAAAAGTATGATAGATGCTGGAATTAAAATTCAAAGTTATACAAATAAATTATATATACACACATTCATCATTTATGTTTAAAATTAACATATTTCCTGGCCCAATAGTCCTTAGAAGTAGTAAAGGAAATTCTATGTCTAAATTCAGCAAAAGTGGAAATTATGTATCATTAATGGAAGATTATGATTGAGTAATAAAATTCTAGGTCATTCTCACTTTTGATATTTTGATGAATATTTCCACAAAACTGAGCAAAGTCTATAGGATAGGTCTTAGGCTTATTCTACCAGCTCATTGTCCAGATGTCTCAAGGATTTGAGGAAAAATGGAAAGTCTGGATGAAGACTAGGCATACATATTAAATGAATATTTTTGCATAGATTTGAGATACATGAAATCATAAAGTGAAACGTATTTCAGGTTGCCTGTTAATTTTCTATGGAAGAAGTCATTTTGGTCAGTTCAATTTGTGAATCATGATCTCATAGATAAAAGCATAGGTGACAGCAGCAGATTACCTAGGTCTTACTTGGAAATAGTGCAGTTCCCTTATGTTTTTCTTTGGTCATAACTAAAATATAGTCACGGATTCTTGCAGCATGACTGCTAATGGAAAAATTTTTGAAATGCTTTTATGTATGATAATTATAAATGCCTGCTTCTCAAACTACCACATATTTGGTATTGAGTTTAGCTACCAAACACAACTAATGTGTTTGTAAGAAATTCTGGATTCCTTCCATATATGCACACATCATGGTAACAGAAATACATTCCATTTTCACTTTTTTGTACATGGGAAATTTCATTTTTAGAAATTTTTTTTCAAAGTATGCCAAGAAAATGTATTATTTGGCCTGAGAAGGCTCAGTGGCATCCATCTGCCAATTCCTGCTACTGATTGTGATGTCATTACTAAGCATTTTATAAAGTGCTTATGCCAAGAGTTTTTCCATGCTGGTAATTAATAGGCTTTTCCTGAGAAGTGAATTTGGTACAACATTCTCTCTAGTTGATTCCAAAATAATAAAACAAAATCTAGAAACAGAAATCAGTATATTCTATATATTTATATATGCATACTCTATTTGTTCTAGCTCCTATATAAACACAGGATTCAAATAGACCTTGAATAATTGAGCTAGTGCACTACTCTATCTTCATGTAAAATAATATCAAAAATAATATTAAAAATAAACAAAAGCAAATATAACTACTGCATCACATATTAGTCCTACAGTTGTTGGATTAGGGAGAGTTCAGAGCACTGAGGTAGAAGATAGGCGATGAAGGTGGCTATGAGACTCAAGGGGAACAGGAGGGTGGCTTTTTATCAACCTAAATAGTTGATATGATTCAATATTTTGTCAGCTAATATGTATTGGTTGAATATCATCCCTGGAAAATGCAAACCAAGCATGAGAAGCCTTCTTACTACCTGTGACCACAATGTGTGTTTCCAATTTATCATGGAACCATTTCTCAGTCCAAACAAGGTGTCAGAATCAATCTCAAATCTTTAGGACCTCACTGTCAGTCAAAGCAAATTTACTATTTTGAGAAGAAAAAAGAAAATCATTGTCATCTGAGATCTTAAGCAATCTAAAGAAATGAGTATTCAAAATTTGTTTTAATGCTAGTCTTCTTTGTGGTCGATGTTACCAAAGAAACTTTTCCCACATATTCCAGACACTCATATTCTTCCCTCGGCAAGGGGGCTTATCCAATTCCATGTCCTTACAGTGTTATTCCAATACATCTTTCTATGAAATCTTCTATTATTTTCTGCACATCACACAAGTTAGCACTTGGTTATATAACATATATTATCTTCTACTTTGTCATATTTAGCAGCCTTAATCATTTTATCTAAGTGAACCTTTGTTTAAAGATCCTCTTTTATACAGATTTGGATTCATCTCCACACCGTGCACATATATATACATATATATATAGTCAATTTTATTTTATTTCTTATATTTTGTCTATCATTTACAGGGTATTTTGATGTTATTTATAGTTCTATTGCTAGTTTAACAACTTATTACAAATTTAGTGGCTTAAAACATAAATTTATTATTTATACTTACATGGGTTTGAAATCTAACATACTTCTTGGTGGGCTAAAATCAAGGTGTTGGCAAGGCCAGTTCTCTTCCAGAGACTGCAGGAAAACATCTGTTTGCTTGGCATCCAGGGGAGAATGTTTGCTTGACATTTCTAGCTTCTAGAGCCAGCTGCACATCTTGCCTGTTTCCATTGCTTCATCTTCAAAGTCAGCAACAGTGAATGAAATCCTTGTGATGTTATCTCTTTGACTTCGTAGGAACTCATATGATTAGGTCGAGTTCATGCAGATAGTCCAAAATAATCTTTCTACTGCAATGTATGTACCTTAATCACAATTGCAAAGTCTTTTTTTACCATAGAAGGCAACAAAATCACAGATTTCAGGGATTTGAGTGTAGACGACTTTGGGGAGTCATTATTCTGCTTAACACAAAGACTAATTTTCAACTAAGTTCATTTTGTTCTATCCTCAGGAAGACGAATAACTGATTACTAATTTAAGTAGAACTGAAACCACCAAACTGCTTTATAGAAAATAAAATGTATCATGACACCCAAGTCAGTAAAAGTCTTTATTTTCCTGTTTTAAATATGTTCTAAGTCAATTACAAGTCAAAATTCATAGAGTCCAGTTGTGTCCAATAGTCTAACTAATACTCCTAGTTGTTTAAAGTTCCCATTTCTTTTCAGTCTCTGCCTTTTATATGACCAGTTCCATACTAAAAGCCTGTCCAATAATGACATTTAGATTGTAAGTATTTTGTATGCTTTAACAGTGCTGGGAAAGTTCTCGAAGCTGTATAGAGCTTCTCATTCTTCTGCTCTCCTGAGACTGTGCTCTCATTGACTGTCAAAGTGTTCAGAAGCGCCATGAAGAAGACACAGAATGTTAACATGTAAAGAACTCTGAACAATTTGACAAGGCAGAGTTTTTGAGAATTATATTCTGGTTCAAGCTTGTAGTTTTAGCATCCCTGCTCCAGAATTAGTTTTATCTTACATAAAATAATTGAATCAGGTAACAAAATGATAAACGCTCAAAAATTCTTGCTCTTTACCTTACTCTCAAGTTTACATAAACAATACATGGACAACATATTATTCATGAAAAGGAACTATAGATTTGCATGAATATCACCTTTTCTTTTAATTTTTCCTACATTTTATTAAACACAGATCATGTCTAATTTTTTAATATATGCCTACCTAATAATTGCTGGACACATAGTAGGTGTATATTGGAAGGACACATAGGTTTCAAGACACTAATACATTTTATTTCCTTATTTTTTGTGAGTTGAAATGAAAATAATTTTACTTATAGATGCTAAGTCTGCTTTGTGTATACGTTTCTCAGGAGTAGATTAAAAGATTTAACATAAAGGACTTCTCATTCCATCATCCAGGCAATTTGAAACCATTGGTCAATCTCCATTTTTTAAATTTACACAAATGATTTATTTAGAAATTGTGACTAACTGCCAAATTGCTTGAGCAAGTTAAAAGTCATTTTAGTAAAAGTGATTTTGTTGGTCATTCTCAAAGGAATTGGGTTGAGAACAATGAAGATTAAAATAAAAGTAAGGCAGAGGGCATGTGGAATATAAAGAAGATATGGAAACTGTCTGGAAAAATATTTATTCTTAAAGACTTATTTATTTATTTGAAAGAGGCATGGGTAGAGAGAGAGTGAGTGAGCTTCCATTTGCTGGTTCACTCCTCAACTGATTGCAACTGCAGGGGTTGGGCCGGCGTGGAACCAGGAGCCAAGAGCTTCTTCCAAGTTTTCCACGTGCATGACAGGGACCCAAGCACGTAGGCCATCCTTCCATGCCTTCCCAGGCACATTATCAGGGAGCTAGAGCAGAAACGGGGCAGCAGGGACATGAGCTGGTATCCACATCGAATACTGGTGCTGCAGGTGGTAGTTCAACGTGCTACACCACAATGCTGGCCCCACTGAAAAATATTTCTATTTTTAATCTCTGTAGAACTGCTGGATCATATGGTAATTCCATTTTTAGTTTTTTTGAGAAACCTCCACACAATTTTCCATATTGGCTAAGTTAACTTTCTTTTTCTTTTTTTTTCTTTCTTTCTTTCTTTCTTTCTTTTCTTTTCTTTTTTTTTTTTTTTTTTTTTTTTGATTTGACAAGCAGAGTTACAGACAGTGAGAGAGAGAGACAGAGAGAAAGGTCTTCTATATTCACTCCCCAGATGGTCACAATGGCCAGAGCTACGCCGATCTGAAGCCAGGAGCCAGGAGCTTCTTCCTGATCTCCCATGTGGATGCAGGGGCCCAAGCACTTGGCCCATCCTCCACTGCCCTCCCGGGCCACAGCAGAGAGCTGGACTGGAAGAGGAGCAACCAGGACTAGAACCCAGCGCCCTTATGGGATGCTGGCCCCGCAGGTGGAAGATTAACCTACCACCCACCGTGCTGGCCCCTAAGTTAACTTTCAATCCCACTAACTGTGTATAAGTGTTCCCATTTCTCTAAATCCTTGCCAACATTGTTATTTTTCATTTTTTTATATCAACAGTTGTGATTTTAATTAGCATACACCTAATGATTAGTGATGTTGATCATTTTTCAGTATTCTTGTCACTGATTTGTATATGTAATTGTGAGAAATGCCTATTCAGGTCCTTTATCAATGATTAACTGGATTTTATTTTGCTTTTGAGTTGGAGGAATTGTGTATCAATTTTAGACATTATTGCCTTCTCATGTATATGGTTTGCAAATATTTTCTTCCAATCTGTAGGCTATTTCTTCACTCTGTTAATTGTTTCCTTTACTGTGCAGAAGTTTTGAGTCTGATGTAAACCCAGTTGTCTATTTTTGCTTTTGTTGCCTGATTTTTTGAAGTCACTGAACAGACTGTCATTGTGTAGTTTTCTCATTATGTTTTCTTAGAGCATTTTTCAGTTTGGTATTTTATATTCATTTTTTTGGAAAGATTTTATTTATTTATTTGAGAGGTAGCATTACAGAGAGAGAGAAGGAGAGACAGAGAGAAAGGTCTTCTATCTGCTGGTTTGTGGGGAGCAACTCAGACTAGACTGTTACTGGAATTAAGACTTATTCTATGCATCTGCTCTCCCACAATATGGCGCTGGGAGAGGAGTAAACAGCTTCTACACAGCTGCCTCCAGTTCGACCAGTAACCTGCAGGAGCTGATCCTGCTCCTGATTGGAGGAGAGCAGCGTACTCGGCGCGTGGGTAGCAGAGTTGGGTTTGGTGGAAGAGGACTATAAAGGAGGAGAGAGACAACATGCACCAGGAACATCTAAGGGGAATATCTAAAGGCCGAGAGAGCCGGCCGGTGGTGTGCCGCTCCCCGGCGGAAGTGGGGAAAGTGGCAGGGGGGCCCGCCCCTCCACGGAGGTGGAGGGACGGCAACCAACCCGGGAAGGACCAGCAGCAAACCCGGGGAGGGCCGAGCAAACAAAAGAACAGCGCAGGGTCCTGTGTCGTTCCTCCATGAAGAGGGGGAGCGACACTGGTTTACTCCTCAAACGGCCACAACAGCAAGAGCTGGGCTGGTCTGAAGCACTTCGTCCGGGTGTAACACATGGGTTCAGGAGCCCAAGCACTTGGGCCATCTTCCACGGCTTTCCAAGGCCATAGCAGAGAGCTGGATCGAAAGAGAAGCTGCTGGGACTAGACTAGCATCTATATGGAATGTTGCTGCTGCAGGCAGAGGTTTAACTCACTATGCCACAGCACCGGCTCTGTATTCAAAGTTTAATCCATTCTGAGTTGAGTTGATTTTATATATGTTAAAAGATAGGAGCACAGTTGCATTCTTACACATGTACTGTATGCATTTGTCACTTCTGGTAGTTTTTTGTGGAGTTGTCAGAATTTTTATGTATGATAAGTTCAAGTTGTTGACAAACTAATAATTTCTATTTCCTTTACTATTTGTATGCCTTTTATTTATTTTTCTTGATTAATTTCTCTGGTGAGGGCTCCCAGTTCTATTTTGAAAGGAAGTAGTAAGCCTGGGCAGTCTTGCTTTTTTTTTTCCTCAGCTCAGGGAAATTCTTTAACTTTACTCCCTAGCAAATCTGCCATTGACCCTGGGCCTGTAATTTATGAGATACATGCTTTCCATACCTAATTGGTTGACAGTTTCTATCACAAAAAGATATTGAATTTGCCAAATATTTTTCTGAATATCATGAGATGATCACAAGGTTTTTAGCCTTCATTCTCCTAGGCAATGTATAGTATTTACAGGTTTGTATATGGTGAACCATCCTTGCATCACGAGGGTAAATCACAATTGACCATGCTGATGGTTTTAATATGCTGTGAAATTCCATTTACTGGTATTTTGTAGAGGATTTTTGCTTCTGTGTTCATGAAGGATGCTGATTGTTGCTTAACAGTATAATATCTGAACAAATTATTTTCAATATGTCTTCTGAAAAGATATTAAAATGTCATATTAAACAGAGAAAGGTTATAAATGTATGATTTAATTCATGGAAAAGTCAAACATGTTTTTAAAGATAAGGGACAATGTCATTAAAGTAGCCATCTCAGAATTTAAATCTACTTCAGAATATATGGATATAGATCTCAAAACAAACAGTTTAATCACTCAATATAACTACTTCTGTCTGAAATATGCTTTTCTGTGCATTGTTGAGCTCAAAGCATAAAATCCATTTTCAGTCAGGTATAAATCTAGGACTATTTACTCTTCTCTTCTTTTCATCAAAATTATTTCTATGGTTTTTCTAATTAAATTAAAATGCATAATGTTAGGCCTGGGGAAACCATTAGCTTAATTAATTAAATCTTATTTAATTAATTAAATCTTATTTTAGAGATAAGGTAAATATAAATTCTATAATGATAAAGTGTCCATGGGTACTTTTATGGTCGCACTGACTAAAGGCATTCCCTAGTCTCCCTGCAACAACATTGTTGGTATGACTAAAACCAGTGGAAAGAAAGGAAACAGAAGTATATGTGGCAGCTTCCAGAAACCTTTCCAAAGTGACAACCAAAATGGTTCCATTAACCCCTTTTTAATGTTTCCCTATTTTGTTGTCTAGAGACTAGAGGGTACCCATTTATGCCCTTCCTCAATAATAATAATAAAGTTGTAGCCCAGGAATTCTACAGTTATCTGCATCACTGGGAAATTTGTGGAACGGAAGCGCCAGACCTGTCCAGTGCAGCATCTCTGTGGCCCTGGTTTACACAAAACAGAAGTTAACTTTACCTCACTTAAATCCTTGCTGTGTTTCTGTGTTTCTTATCACTCACAGTAAACTTTTTTTTTTTTTTTAAGACAGGCAGAGTGGACAGTGAGAGAGAGAGAGAGAGTGAGCCAGAGAGAAAGGTCTTCTTTTTCCATTGGTTCACCCCTCAATGGCTGCTGTGGCAGGCACACCATGCTGATCCAAAGCCAGGAGCCAGGTGCTTCCTCCTGGTCTCCCACACGGGGTCAGGGCCCAAGCACTTGGGCCATCCTCCACTGCACTCCCAGGCCACAGCAGAGATCTGGACTGGAAGAGGAGTAACCGGGACAGAATCTGGCACCCCAACCGGGACTAGAACCTGGTGTGCTGGCACCGCAGGCGGAGGATTAGCCTATTGAGCCGTGGCACTGGCCTCACAGTAAACTTAATCCCAACTAATACAACTACAATGAGTAAGGTGAGTGAGACATTCATTTTGTATGTATTGTTTAAGGGAGCAGCAAAAAAAGTTATCAATATAAGCAAAATCAAATTAACAAACTATGACTTGTGGTCCATCACCTATTTTTATAAATAAAGTTTTACAGAAACTGCTACCAAAAGTTCAGTCCCTGTCCCAGGGGGTCAATCAAAATAATGACGACAAGACTTGAGGGTAAAGGAAAGAGACTGTGTAAGCCATCCATAGATGAGGACAACAGCAGACCTTGGGGTCTCCAAAACTTTCATCCTGCTTGGTGAGAAGAATCTGGGGTTTTTATTGAGGCTACAAACAAAGCGAAGTCTATTTTGGGGGAAAAAAAATGCCAGAGGCACAGCAAGTCTTCAGAGTAGCTGTGATAAAGACCAAGACTCATCAGCCAGAAACAGAACTTGTCACAAGAATGATGCCCAGTCCTGGGTGAGGCCTACGGATGGACGGATTAACCCTTTCAGAGTGGGTTGCTCTGCCATGGCTGCCTGTAAGAGAGGTCAAGATAAGAATTAAAACATTCTTAGAGCATGGGCAAAGGAGAGGGATAGGAATTTAGTCTTGAAGCATAACATGCATAACAGAATATTTTCCAAGAGTGGCCCGTAAAACATCACTTGGCTAGGATTAGTGAAAGTAAAGCTGCACACTGCAAAATGTTCCATCTTACATTTAATTATGGCAAGAACCAACTCCTGAAATATTTATATCATCTGGCACCTGGTTACAAAACCACAGCTTGGAGTGAATAAACAGGGTCCTGCAAGTATGAAGTGATATCTTGTCCTTTTTAAAATTTTTGTTGCTCATTGTGCTTTGAAAAACAATTTAAATTTAAAAATAATGTTGCTTGAGGGGCAGGAGTTTTGGTGATTCAGGTTAAGCTACCACTTGGGATGCCCATATCCCATACTGGAGTACTGGTTCAAGGTCTCAGGACTCCTGCTTCTCATCCAGTTTCTTGTTAATGGATCTTGGGAGGCAGCAGATGATGACTTGAGTACTCGGGCTCCAGCCACCTACATGAGAGGCCCAGAAAGGATCCTTGGCTGCTGGCTTTGACCTGGCCCAGCTCTGGTTATTGCAGCTGTTTGGATAATAAACTAGCAGACAGAAGATGCCTCTTTTATTTTTTTCTCTCTCTCTGCATGTGTATGTGTGTCACTCTACCTTTCAATTAAATTGATCAATCTTTTAAAAGTTGCATGAAATGCAGTTTTCTTGGTTGAGTGCTTGCCTCCTTACCTCCACCCACTTAAATTTTGCACCTTGTTCACCTCATTTTCATCCCAGGCCTGATGCAGACCTATGAAACTGCCACTGCGATGAAGATTTTAAGCACATCTATCACCTCCAAAACATTCCTCTTGCCCCTCGGCCCCTTCTTAATCCTTCCCTTCTGCCAGTCTCTACCCAGTCATGAAGGAATCACTGATATATTTTCTATCACCATGTGTTACTTTGTATTTCCTAGAATTTTACATAAATGGCCAAGTATGATTTTTCTTTATTGGCTTCTTTTCTTCTGTATAGTTATTGCCATGTCTAACACACTCTTTTTTCTTATTTGTAGTGTTATGTCCTTTCATGTGTTGATAGACATTTGGATTGTTTCCACTTTGAGAGTATTACAAAAAAGCTATTTGAATGTTCGTGTACGAGTCTTTTTATGTATACATGCTTTAACTTCTCTTGGGTAAATATCTAGGAGTGAAATGGCTGTATCAATGGCTGTAGGTATAGTTGTAGGTATAGGTGTCACTTTTTATGACGTTGTGAAACTTTTCAAGATGGTTGAATCGTTTTACAGCTCACCAGCAATGTATGAGAATTTGGATTCAACACTTTGTCAGTGACATTTAGTGTGCAGAGGAGTGATGACACGATCTGGCAGAAAGTAGAAGCTTGGGAGGACTTGTAAACTACCTTCATTTCAAGTATATTCTCTAGCATGGATCTATTACACGAAAGCAGAAGACACAGATGAGCTCAAGGTGGTCAAGCATAATATCTGACGAATTATTAGGTGACTACTAAGAAATGTTTATGATGGTACAATATTCTAGGAAACTAGGCTTACAAATAAAGCTAAGAGATAAAAAATAAAACTGAATAACAGCATCAGAAGATTTCTAAAAACTTTGACTATTATCTTCTGCTTTCATTCTTTACACAAATTTTAGTCACATGGCTACAAGGATACTGAGGAACAAACTATTTTCTGTGTGGCCATGTGCACACCTAAACACTTTATCACTATGGAATTGATGCTTACCTCATCTCTAAAGCAAGGGGATTTACTTCATTACCCTGGGTTTAATATTATTCCCTTTAATTCAATCTGAAACCAAAATGGACATTGTTTGTAAGATAGACTCTACCTTATAAAATTAATCTGGAAGGCACTGAATAAAAATCCAACAAACACATAAGCAACAGCAATCCTTGGGGAAAAGGGTATTAATTTTCTTTACTTCCTCACAAATTACTGTTGCTTAGTGACTTAAAACAATGTGCATCTATTCCTTCAGTTTCTATGGGTCAAGGGCCTGGCACAGTTTAACTGGGTCCTCTATTGAGAATATCAGAAGGCTAGAGTTTAGATTTCAGATGGGGTGTCACTCTCATCTGAAATTAAGGTCTTCTAAGCTCACGTGAGTGTTGGCAGAAGAGAGACTGCTATTTCAAATCCTTGAAGATCTTTTCCATAGGTGGATATTTAGAGTACTTAGGGTGACGGCAACTACATATCAAAATGCCTGGGTCTGTGTCACATCTTCCTCTTTATTCCAGCTTCTTGCTCATTCCTTGGCTGTTGTGAGCATTTGGAGAGCGAGTAGAAGGGAGATCTTCTCACTTTCTTTCCTTTTAAAATAAATAAATAAATAAATATTTAAAAACTTTTTTACTAATTCAAAGTCAACTGGTTAAGAACTATGCCATTTGTAAAAATCTTTTCTCTCTTAGTATATAATATGAACTAACCACAGTAGTGACAAACATCATGTACACAGGTAGGTCCTTTACAAATTCAAGGAGACTATTCAGGATATGTACACCAAAAAGCAGAAATTCTATCAGTTCTCTTAGAATTCTGTAACAATTAAGACTTTCTTTTAGTGTTTAAATATGCAATTTTAACAAAAAAATGCAACACTTGAAAAAAAACCAGAAGTGTTATTCATGTAGAGAGAATGCAGCCAAATAAAAATTGAAGGGGCCAAGTACTATATTTATCAAAGATGTAAAAACAGTGTTAATAAGTGTGTTCAAAAAGTAAATTGAACTGTTTTAAAACATCAAATGTAAGCATAATAACAATTATTGATTAAATAGAGATTAAAATAGAAATTTATCTTCTAAAATATTTTATTTATTTGAGAGGCATAGTTATAGACAAAGAAAGGAAGAGAGAGAGAGAAAGAAATCTTACATCCATTGGTTCACTCCCTAAATGGTCCCAATGGCTAGAGCTGAGCCCGTCCAAAGCCAGAAACCAGGAGTTTCTTCCGGGTTTTCCATATGGGTGCAGGGGCCATCTTCTACTACCTTCTCAGGCCATAAGCAGAGAGCTGGATTGGAAGAGGAGCAGCTGGGACTCTAACCAGGGCCAATATGGGGTGCCAGGACCATAGGCAGAGGCTTAGTATACTATGATACAGCACCGGACCCAGAAATTTAAAAGAATGTCCTGAGGCTGCAAAACACAGTAATGTAGTTACTTTGAACTGACACAAGAGAGAGTGTACTTGAAGATGGAACAACAAAAATGGCCCAATCCAAAGACTAAGTGAAAGAAGAGTGAAGTAAAAGAAAACACAATCTCAGATCTGTGAGACACGATTAAGTGAACCAATAAATATGTGTATGTAATTGGAGTCCAGAGAAAAGACAAGAGAAAGCAGAAAAAAATGACAAGATAATGGTGAAAACTTGACTGAAAACATTCATCCATGTATATAAGAAGTTCAACAAACTTCAGTGAGGATACACTCAAAGAGATTCAAATGTAGATACATTGTGGTCAAACTGCTTAAAGCCAAAAACAAAAAGAAAATTTCAAAGCAACAAGAGAGTGATGATTTATTTATAAGATATACTATACCACAATAAAATAAAATAGAGGTCAGAAGTGGTTAGAATGACATATTTAAATTACTGAAAACAAAAGTGTCATAAAAACAAAGACAGAGAAATTTTGCCTGGCAGGTCTGCATTACAATAAATGCTAAAGGAAATCCTTCAAACTAAAGAAAATACCAGCTGGTAACTTAAGTAGATTTTAAGAACTAATGTTCATGATAAAGTAAAATGAAAAACAGTGCCCACACATACTTGAAATCCATGCATTGTCTTTTTGTAGTACACAATTTTCCATGAATTGTTTGAGGACCTCTCATATGCATCACTTTAAAAAAATTGCACCAAAATGAACTCATCTATTTGCTCCAATTTCCACAAACTTTTTAAAGTACCTTAATATAACATATACCAAAAGCATCATTGACTGTATACTTCAGGCTGGAGAGTTTTATGGTACAAAGAAAACCTTAGTAAATCTGGTAAAAAATATATCAGGGGCAAGTTTCTGCCTGGTACTTCCTTATACTATCATAAAAATAAATATTTTATCTAGAGTTCTAGTTACTTATTGGTCCTAAGGGAACTACAAAAAGAATGTATGCAAATTATTCTCCTCCATAACAACCTATACTTGCTTTAATTGGTTTCAGTGAAATAGAGCCAAAACATATAAAGTCAAAGTTGGGTCATGCATGGACAGTGAAAAACTTCAGCAATGTCTGGCTATGGAGTAGGAAAATGTGGAGAATGCAAGTACAATAAGAATCCTACCAGGTATCCAGTGCAATCACAGGAGGACTTAACGTTGCCCTAATTGGAGGCTGGGCATCAGGATGGTCAGCTTTGTTTCTGATTGACCTTAGCGGAAGGTTACTCCACAGCAGTGTGTTAAACATTTCCCCAAGATAACGCACTGTGCATCACCAGAAAAAAATAGTTTCATAGCATGAAATGTTGGAATGTGGTTTTGCTCTCAAGCAGATGTTTGTTAATAGAATTTAGGCAGAAAATAAACTGGAATTTCTACAAAACCACACATAGCCAAACCATTAGATAGAATTGCATTTTTGGAGTACTGTAGAGTATTAATTCTATTATATGTTTATATCACATGCATCAGGGCAAGATAAGTAAAGTAAATATAATGTCATCAGGAAGTATCTGAGTTAAGCTGCACATGTCAACAGACATGAATATATATCAAAACCACAGAGACGTCTTGACTCAAAGTCATGAAAAAAACGTTTCCAAAATTCTTGCGCTATTACTCATCTTCAAAAGGATGTGAGTTGAAAAATAAGGGAGAATAACTTTAAAGTTTTACAATAAATGCCATATTTGCTTTAAATAGATTCATCTTGAGAATTAAACATTGGTTCAAAGAAGCAGATCATCGTGGCCTTTTCTGGTTCCAGGATAAACAAGAATGTGTTGCAAAGAATATAAAGAAGAGACTGTTCTATTGATGGTTTCTCTGTTACCTAACGATGTCTTATTAATGACTTGGGTATAACACAATGTAATTTTTTGTCTATAATCTAGACATTGAGCTTCTTGTGCATTCATTCTTTTTTTTCACTTAGTTTATTAGTTTTATTTATTTATTTACATTTTTATTTTTAGAAAGAGAGAGTGACAGCAAGAGAGTCCTTCCATCCTCTGGTTCACTCCCTAAATGGCTGAAACATCAAGTGCTGGGTTAGACCAAAGCCAGCAGTCAGAAGCTTCATCTGGGTCTCCATGTCGTTGCAGGGGCCCAAGCATTTGGACCATCATCTGCTGCTTCTCCCAGGTGCATAAGCAAGGAGCTGTATTGGAAGTGGAGCATCCGGGACTCAAACCAGCACCCACATGGGATACTGGTGCCACAGGCAACAGTTCAACACACTGTGTCACAGTGCTGGCCCCTCATTCTATATTTTTACGAAATGACACTAGATTGAGAGGGATCTAAGTTTACGAATTCAAGCGTTTATTCTTTGGTATGGTTTTTTTCTTTGTTCACCCTGCTCTTCTCTCTTCTAACCTCTCTAACTTCCCAGTTCCACTGTTTGGTGGAGAAAAGCACCCAATACTGAGAACAGAAAAGTAGACAAAGGTATCGAGGTGGTCTTGACTCTGGTAGCCACCTGATGTATTTTTCCTTTGCTACTTATTTTTTCTTTTATGGTAAGAATTAATCCCCTGCATAGTCATCACTGATTCTATATTGCCAAAATACATAGCAAATGTGTTCTGATAGGTGCTCTACATTCCTTATTGTCTGCAAGGTTAAGGGGGCTATAAAACAGCATAAACAAATCCTATTTCCTCTAGTTACAACAACACCTCCACTCACTGGCAGGTGAATTGGACTGCTTGCTGACTCCTGCACATGCCTTGAGGACAGCCACCCCCTGAAAGGGCTCATCTCTCAGCTGCTGGATAATGAGTCAGGAGCTTGGGGGTGGAGAGGTGCCTGAAACAACACAGCTGCATTGTCCTTAGATATCCATTCCAAATTTTTTCTCACCTCTACTCCAGTGTGGGTCTTATATTGAAAAGCTGGTAGTTAACCCACAGATGCAAGAAGTGCAATAAATCTCAAGTAAGATAGGATAAAAAGAAAAGATCATTATGCAGATTTCTGAAAATTAGTGATAAGAAGAAAATCTAAAAGTAGCCATGAGGTGATAATGAGGATGGAGGATCAAGTTAGCCTCAGATGGTGTCCCCTGGTCCCAAACCTACCATATTCAGACATTGATGCCCTAACAACCAGTACCTCAGAGTATTACTGTGTTTGGAAATAGGGTTTTTAAAGAGGTAATTACAATTGCATGAGATCACGTGGGGGGCTCTAATGCAATCTGATAGCATACACATCAGAAGAGGAAATTTGGAAGTGAAGAGATATCAGAGAAATGCATACATACAGTAAAGGCCGTGAGAGGACACAGAGAGAAGATGCCTGACTACAGATGCAAGAGATAAGCCTCAAAGGAAACTCCCTGCCAACACCTTCTTCAAGGATTTCCAGCCTCCGGAACTGTGAGAGAACAAATTTCTGTTATTTAAGCTCCCAGACTGTGGTATTTTGTAATGGAAGCCCTTGAAAACTAACATACACATGATGAGCCGAGAAATCAACTCTTCATGTCTTTAAAATACAGAAGGAGATGTCTCAAAGGCTCCGTCGCTATTAATAGCAGAGGGCATTATGAGAGCATGGAAAAAGATGGAAATAAATCACTGGTGGTTTTCTTTAATATCATACAGAGGAGAATCTTGCAATAAGTGTAACTTACCCCACATTTTCTGAAGAATGATCCTAACATCGGTGCTATAGGATGCTAATAGTTTTTCCTTGGAAAATAAAGGAGCTTTAGGAAATATTACAATATACTGTGAACCAAATACTTATTTTATTTGAAAAACAGAGATAGTGAAAGACAAGTACAGACAGACAAACACACATACACACACAGCAAGAGAGATAGATAGAGATAAAGATAGAGATAGAACTAGAGAGAAAGAGTGAGAGAGAGAGAGAGAGAGAGAGAGGTAAAGCTGAGGAGAACTAATTTCCATCTGCTTGTTCACTCCCCAAATGCCAGAGCTAAAGTAAGAGCCTGGAATTGATTTCAGATTCGCCCATATCAATGTCAGGGACCCAAGTACTTAGGCCATCAACACCACCTCTGAGAGTGTGTATGTGCAGGAAACTTGAGTTGGGGGCTGGGGCTGGTCTAGAATCCACGCACTCTGACATGGGTTGTGGGTGTCCCAAGTAACTTCTTAACCACTGCACCAAGTGCTTACAAAAAATAGTTTTTGTATCTACTAAACAGCACAAGGTAATATGAAATTAAATTTGACTGAATAACCTGAAAGCAAACAATGTTATTCACCTAAATGGAGCTTGTTAAATATTTATTGGTAATATTGGGAAACTTCCTAGGCATGTTTGGATAAACTAATCTAATCAAAAGATCAAATGACCCCAAATTAAATATATGAACTATCATGAGAAATCCTTTAGTGATTCTCTCTAGAGGTTTGCTTAATTGTGACCATGGGAATTTAGTATGGGGGAGACAAGAAAAGTGCTTCTACTTTAATTAGACCTCTATGTATAATTACATGTGCTTTGAATCACATTTTAAAACAAGAGAAAACCACTTGCAGAGTGGCCCTGTTCTCTCAATCTGATCTTTTGAAGAAATATCAAACTTTTACTGGGGAGTTCTTTGCTGACCACTTCATGACTAGATTCACAGAATGCACACAGTGGCTTTGCGGCTAATGGAGACTTAGAATGCATATAGAAATTCCTTCTAGAAGCAAGCCCAACTGCCTGCTAGTTAGCAGTCTACTGTGTCTCCATGTGGGAAGAACAGCCAGTTGTGTTTCCATTTTCTTCAATTATTATTTGATGAAGTATTCCTAAAGATCTGTGTTAAGTCTAAATTCTATGGATTTTGCTTTGCTGTGTTTGTTGATCAGTCCTCTTGAGTTTAATGTGCTAGAATCCACTGTGATTTTCATAACTCAGAAGACTCCATGCTGGCACAGAATGGCATTTGTTTGCTCAAAGTAAACCTGCACTTTCTTGGGAGAGAATACAGTACAGATGATAGGAGGTTTTATTTTGTTTTTGTTTTTGTTTTGGTTCCATTGGCTTCCAAGAAATGATTCAGACTAACATTTATTTTCTAAAACAAACAAAATGTAAATAGTTTTATATGAGTTTTAGTTTCAGAAAGGTTATACTCTCCAAGTCAGTTATTTAAATATGAATCAAAGTAAATCCCTTTAAGATTAGTCTAAAGTTAAATGCTTGACTTAATAAATAGATTTATGAACAGACTTATTCCTTAGGAAAATAAACGGCTGGCAGAGGAGCAGAGGAGTGGGAAGGAGTTAAAATAAATTATCAAAAAAGTCCACCTTAAAAAAGCATAGAATGCCAGAACTCACAGTTTCCATGGATACTTGGTTTTCAGATAAATGGACTGATAACAAGATAGTTCAAGTGATTTGCCAAAGACCAAGTGAGTAGATTCTGTGGGATTATATGTGAGCCTGAACAGTTTGTGTGCCAAACAAACACCATTGTATAAATAGTTTCATTTGAAGTCTAGCCTGACCTTTATGAGGTCGACTGGTCAACTTTGTCAATAGCTCACTCCTCAAGTGCAGGAAACCCCTGCTGATGCCAATGCCAATGCCAGCACCGGTAATTTAGTTATAAATGGTCACCCAAGCCAAGAGCATGTTCTCTCAATGAAATAGCTAACTTCAGAATGGCCTCTGTATGTTACTCTTGGGGATTTTCCTGTTCTGTGCACTACACAGCCTTCTGCTACTAAATCTCTGCAAGCCTCAATTTCTTTGTTTGTAAAATGGGAAACATAAAAATAGAACTTGCGCCCATAGGGCTGCTTTTAAAATGAATTATGGGGAGTGAGGGGACAAGGGAGGGAGATTTTGCACAGCAGTTAAGATGTTGTTTGAGATGGACATATTTCACATTAGATTGCCTGGGATTGCATCCTGGTTCCATTTGCAATCCAGCTTCCTGCTGATGTCTACCCTGTGAGGTAGCAGGTGATGATGGCTCAAGAGATTCAGGCTCTGCCACACACATGAGAGAATCAGAATGGAGTTTGAGCTCCTAGTTTCAGCCTAGCTCATGCCTGTTCTTGGCAGGCATTTGGAGATTGAAACAGTAGATGGGAGATCGCTCTGTCTCTCTGTCTATCTGTTTGTCTAACTCTTAGCCTTTAAAAGATAAAATAAAACAAAATAAAATGAATTATGACTATTTAAAAATCATTTATTATTTATTTAAAAGTCAGAAAGAGAAAGAGAGGAGAAAGATAGAACTTCTATTTGCTGGTTCACTCCCCAAATACCCACAGCAGCTAGTATTGGGCCAGGCAGAAGTGGGAACCAAGAACTACTTGGATGACAGGTGCCCAAGTACTTAGGTTGTCATCCACTGCTTTCCCAGGTCCATTAGCAGGATTTTGGATCAGAAGCAGAGTTGCCAGGTCTCTAACCAGGCACTCCAACATGGGATGCCAGCATCAAAAGCAGCAGCTTTATCTGTTGTGCAGCCTCAAATCATGATCTTATTACAGGTGAAGCATTTGACATGTTGCCTGATACATAATAACTTCTCAAAATGTTTGCTCTTAATTCTATTAATTATTTTAATTATAAAGCAATTTAATTATATTCAGAATCTCTCACTTATATACATTATTCACTTATATACATTATTTATACTTTTGTATCTGAGGAAAATAAGAAATAGTGGGCAATCAAGCATACAGAATTTTGTCATTTGCCTTTGTATGACAGTGTGTTTCTGCCTTCAATATCTATTTAATTGGACATGAACAGAAGGGCAGAAAAGAGAGAAAATTAACTTTTTATGAATATATTTTTTTGGAATCACAGCCTATAAAACATTAGAGTTGTATATCTTATTTCAAGTGGAGATTCTGTTAAATATCTATTTTTTTTTTCTAGAAGCAGCACTATTAGCGCATGTGTGAAAATCTAGTTACTATGGTGATGTGTTAGCTGTCATCTCTTTTCTTTATAAATTAATCCCAAAACATCTTTCTAAATTTCAACTTCTAATTATTTGACAAAATAATTATCCCAAATAATAAGATTAAAATTATGTAACTACCCAGTAGAACTCATTACACTTTTAAAATTGATGCTGTTATTGTAAATAACTCTCAACCTCTTGACCTTGTTCAATGTACTTGAACTTCAAACTGAAAAAGGAGAGAAAACATGGGACTCAAATTTGGTGTTGCATCTGTTAATTGTGAAATGCAGATGAAGTCTGGCCCAGGGAAGGGGTTGGGGGCAGAGGCAGGACATAGTGGTGCAGCAATTGAGCCTCTGGGTTGCAGGACCCCATAACTTGTGCCTGGTTCAAGTCCTGGTTACTTTGCTTCTAATCCAACTTTCTGCTAATACAGGAAGCAGATAATGGTTTAAGTACCTGGATTCCTGCTGCTCACGTGGGAGACCTAGAGTGAGTTCCAGGTTCTTAGCTTTGGCTTGGCCCAGGCTGTTTTACACATTTGAGGAGCAAACCAGTAAATGTACCATTTATCATTCTTTCTTTATCAATTTTTTTCAAATAAAAAAAAATAAATAAATCTTTTTTAAAAATTTTATTTATTTATTTGAAAGAGTTACACAGAGAGAGAAGGAGAGGCAGAGAGATAGAGGTCTTCCATCCACTGGTTCACTCCTCAATTAGCCACAATGGCCCAGAGCTGCACAGATCCAAAGTCAGGAGCCAGGATCTTCTTCTGGGTCTCCCACGCGGGTGCAGGGGCTCCAGGACTTGGGCCATTTTCTATTGCTTTCTCAGGCCAAGGAGAGAGCTGGATTGGAAGTGGAGCAGCTGAGTCTTGAACCGGTTCCCATATGGGATACCAGCACTGCAGGCGGCAGCTTTACCCACTACACCACAGCATCGACCCCCTTAAAACTGTTGTACTGGGTGAGAGCAAAGCTAAAGTAGCCGTCATAGCCTATTAATTCAGTAACTACGTATTATAAAAGAACAGATACATCACTTTAATGAATGAGCCTCTATTTGCCTCCCCTCTACTAGGAACATTCCACCACCAATGCCTGAGTCCAGGTTTATGGCTGACAACACTACGAGTAGCAAGTGACCAGGGAGGAGGATAATCCTAGTGCAAGGAAGCAACAAAATAAAGCACTGAAAGAATGTAGAAGTCACAAAGACAGTGACCTTCATAAGCCGTGTGAAGTTTTATAATGCATGACGGCTTTTTTAGCAACAAGCAGAAGGCATGCCAAGAAACAGAGTGAGAAATCATGTGACTACAGAGAGATGGAAAGACTAGTTACTTCAGACCCCAATGGCTTCACTTTCATGAGCCTCAGTTGCGCTCCTCCCTCTGTTGCACCGTGACAACTCCTCTTCAACAAATTTCCTCCTTATCTGAATGGATCTCGGTTCCTCACCACCAAGGTAGTATCAATGTTACTACTCTGGGGCTACCCTTTGCAAGGTTATCTAATGGAGCCCCACAGTGCAGGGTTATTTCAGAGACCCCATGGGTCTAGGTTGTTGGAACATTGATCCAAATGTTCTACCAGTGGCTTAAATTACATAGTGTAATTGCTTGGAAATCATCAAAATTTGATGACATTTTCTTAGGGATTAACTCTTGGAGTGGAATCATAATACAGAACATAATCTAAAAACAATACCAATAAGACTATAAGATACTTTTGTTAGATAACAAAGTAATCCTAATGAAAGTAATTTCCAATTAGTTTAGGTGTTAAATAGCAAAAGCCAACTGTGAACTCATGAACTTCTATCACTCATACACTCCTGCAAACTGAATACAATATCCAATTACCATAAATGCTTAATAAATTTTGAGCATCATTCCTTTATAGTGCTGAGTTGAACATAAACATTCACGTCTTTTGCCGCATGCCTGCAGAGTAAAATCTAGGTAGGCACCATAAATGCAGGCTCAGATAACACACATGCAGGTAGCGTACCTCTTTAGACTCAGTGCCTTCATGTTGGCCACCTTCTAAGCTAGTTTCACAGAAGTGCTTGTGCCTGTTCAAAACACCATGATTTGAGCATCCCAACAACATGAGAAGAGCATCCAAGGCAATCCCAGTTCCTACTTACTCAATCTCGGTTATGGAGCTATGCTAGCATTTGGGAATAAAGCACTGTTTAAGGAAACAAAGGATGTGTGGGAAATACAGCAGCTGGTGTTGTTTGCAAAAGTGATTAATTTTTGCTACATAACAGGGTTGTTTGGGATCTTACAGTTAGAATATAGAGATCACATCTTGGCCAGATATAAATATTTATATTCTTAATCTTCTTCAGGGACCCTGAAGATGAGGAAAAGGAATGATTTTGCTAGTGACAAGTTATGCTTGCCATAAAAATTTTCTTTTAAAAGCACTTTTAAACTTTTTTTTTTCTTAACCACATTTGCCAAGTCCAGAGAAATCTCTAGCAGAAATTAAGTGTAAAAAGATTTTGGGCATCTGCAATGTTAGTTCCTGAAACTGGTATGTGGCACAGGACCAGATGTCTCAGAGTCTGTAGCTTTTTGCTTTCAGTGTTTACATGTAGGGTTTTTATTCCCCCTTTTCCTTGCCTTTCTTAGTTGAGATTAAGAAAATGATTTTGACTCTTTTTTGAAGAGTCAGGCCCTACTTTAGCCAGCAATAACATAAAACAAGGATATTATGATGCCCCAAGAAAAATTCTGTGAGAAGAAGAGAAAAGGCAATGCTTGGGGACTCACGTAAGACACAATGTGGCCTCTAACGTGCATTTGAGAAATGCCAAAAGGACAGGAGAGGACTGAGCAAAGGACTTCGACTACCATGAGATCTGGGAGAAAAGCACGTGCCAGGGTTCATGTCATGTGCTGGGCTGCTGGAGCCCGAGGCTACAAAGGTTAAAGAACAAAAAGCAGCAGGACAAAAAGATCTTGGCTTCTTTAGGGCATGGTGAAAAGCAGTAAAATTGTTTAACAGAATTTCACCTCAAAATTGGGTTTAGGTTATGAACTCCAGACAATGGACAAATGTTAAATCAGAAAGACTTTTTCTTTTGTGCTTTCTGTGTTATTCCATTTTTCCGAATGATGGCCTCGTTCTGCTCTGATATTTGATGTCAGCATCATGATATGCGGGTCCAACTAGCCTGAATCCTAGGAACTTTTAATTCTTGGACAGAGCACATCCCTTTCTGCTGGGAGTGCTACTTTGAGTACATATGCAAACTTAAGTTTTGGAGGGTCACCATGTTAAGGGCTTGCCTATGAATGAAACCCACGCAGAAGTTTTCAGAGCCCATTGCAAGGCAAGTCTGTGAGGGAAGCCACTGTTAGCTGACGTGACTGGAGCTCCTAGGCCCAGAGACATCCTGGGTTACTCTGCTACACAGGGCAGTGCATTTTACATTTTGTTAGAGTTGAAGTGCTGGCTGAAACCATCATTTTGTATGAAATAACTTATTTTAGGAGCTTGAAATTTCCATGAATGTTTCAGGTAAAAACTGGTTTGCAATAGTCCCACGGCTTCTGTTAACCATTTCAGAGTTTGAAAAATGGGATATGAGGTGTGGAATTGAATGAATCTAACCATGGAAATGTTCCAGATGCTGATTGATGATTCTGGAGATCAATGCTGGGAAATAAAACAAAATTTCGACCAAGTTTCCTGCATTAGAATGTGTTTGCTGAAAATGAGAAAAATTGGAAGGAGAACAATTTTAGATTTTTATTTCTACTTAATGTAATCTGAAAGAAGAATTAATTTTGAGTTTATATGAAATCTTAATCAGGAGAGGAGTGTTCTGCTATGAAGCATTTTTATTTAACTGGCATTGTGGTTGAGCTAAGCTACCATGTAGTACTAACTCAAAAATTTTGCCTAGTGAATGTGATTGGGTAATGTGGTTACGCGGACTTTGCAACTCACAGTAGATTCAGGAGTGAATTCTTAATCAAGTATATGTTACAGCCTTGGAGATAACTTAATGAATGTCTTTTCTGCTGAATTTCCCAGGCAAAGGCTATAGTGCCCATCTTTCTTTTCCCAGGAAGGTACAAAAGAAGCATGATACATGTATGAGGGGAGTAGACAGAAGAGGATGAGTATAGAATTACTTTGATACACATCAGGATCTCAACTGAGTGGAGGTTCTAAAATCCAGATTGGTATAGGAGAGGTGACAGTTCTCAAATTTCTTTCCATATCAGATCACATCCCCTTTTCAGCTTTCTGTAATAAAGATAAAATAACACACATGGTCTTTAATCTATGTATCAGCACCATTATAAGTATTTTATATATTTATTTGTTTAATATTTACAAAGCCACGAGAGGCAGGTAATTCTATTCTTCTACATTTATAAATGAGGAAGGAGCATGGGAAGGCTAAGTGTCTTGTCCAAATCCATAGAGCTCAGAAGAGGTAGAACAGGAATTTGAACACAGATGGTCTGTTCTTCAAACTCCTTGCTGCTTGAGAGGAGGAAGATGTGCTAATACAACAGGGTAGGTAGAGTGTAAGCGTTCACCTGGGCTCTCTTTTATCAGGAAGTGGGCTACTGAGCCTCTTCAGGTCACGTGGATCAGGAAATGAACATAGGGTCTGATGTGCGGCCCAGATGTATGTTTCTCTCACACAGTTTCTCTTTCTGTCTCTCTCCTCCACCTCACATTTTTTCTCCCTGCTTCCTCTCTTTCCAACTACCACTTTCCTGCCTCATCTTCTCTTAACCATAAGACATATCTGAGCATGCCAGCCTGTCTCATTGTGAATATTTAAGTTGAAAGCAGGAATCCCCCCGCAAGCTTCAAGCAGACAGTGTAGGCATTAAATAACAATTAAGCCTTAACCAAGTATCTGTAGAGATACCTGTTCAGATATGAATTAAAAGGCCATTTGATCCCCCGTCTGCTCATACTCTTTGTGCATAATTATTTGGAAACTAGCTGGGATTGATAATCAATAATTGGCATGGCATAATTTGGGGAGTCTATGTTTTTTAGAGTTAATACCATTGAGGCTGAGGCCGGCGCCGCGGCTCACTAGGCTAATCCTCCGCCTAGCGGCGCCGGCACACCGGGTTCTAGTCCCGGTCGGGGCTCTGGATTCTGTCCCAGTTGCCCCTCTTCCAGGCCAGCTCTCTGCTGTGGCCAGGGAGTGCAGTGGAGGATGGCCCAAGTGCTTGGGCCCTGCACCCCATGGGAGACCAGGAAAAGCACCTGGCTCCTGGCTCCTGCCATCGGATCAGCGCAGTGCACCGGCCGCAGTGCGCCGGCCGCAGTGCGCCGGCCGCGGCGGCCATTGGAGGGTGAACCAACGGCAAAGGAAAACCTTTCTCTCTGTCTCTCTGTCTCTCTCTCTCACTGTCCACTCTGCCTGTCAAAAAAAAAAAAAAAAACATTGAGGCTGTGGCCTAGTGGGAAAAGCCGCTGCCTGTAGTGCTGGCATCCCATATGGGCGCCCGTTCAAATCCCGGCTGCTCCGCTTCCAATCCAGCTCTCTGCTATGGCCTGGGAAAGCAGTAGAAGATGGCTTAAGTCTTTGGGCCCCTACACCTATGTGGGAGTCCCGGAAGAAGCTCCAAGCACCTGGTTTCGGATAGGTGCAGCTCCGGCTGTTGCAGCCATTTGGGGAGTGAATCAGTGGATGGAAGACCTCTCTCTCTGTGCCTCTCCTCTCTCTGTGTAACTCTGACTTTCAAATAAAATAAATAAAAATCTTTAAAAAATAGAATTAATAGTATCAAGCATTATCAAAAACCCACCTGATCTATTTTATTAACTTATATTACATTAATGTTTATTATTAAATATTTATAATATATGAATAGTTATGTACATTGATCAAAAAATATGACTCCAGGTGAATGTGAAAAAGTGTTGGATAGTAGTTCTACTTATGTGTATGCATGGGACAGTGAAGGGTATCTTGATATCTTTCCATTACTTTGCAGCAGTGCCTTACTTGTCAATTAATACAACTTTAAAAAACTGATTTAATTGCCTACTGTTTAGAGAGAGTTGTTAGTGATTCAAAGAGAACTATTTTATATATATTAGACCAGAATAATTAATGCTATGTGTAAAAGTAAAGCAGAAGATAGCTGTGGATAACTGTTCCTGGCATCATCCTCAGAAAGCCTCATGAAAGAAGTTGATGGACGACACAGGTCTCCATTCTGCCAAGTGAGCATGAAGCAAGAAGGTGCTGTCTCTGCAGCAGAGAGGAACCCTCACCAGCCGCTCCATCTGCCAGTTCCTTGATCCTGAACGTCCCTGCCTCCAAACTGCTATAGACACATTCGTATGATGTGTAGATAACCCAATCTCATTTTGTTACCACAGCATGAACAAACAAGACCCTCAGTAAGATGGTGATAAAAGGAACTTATTTGGGGATGTGGTTTGTGGTAAGTGACCTGGGGAAGTAGGGTTCTTTCTGCATTGGGTCCTGAAAGGGAGGAATAATTCTGTGATTAAGAATCTTAATAGATTTTACCTTGGAAGCTAGAAAGGTGAGGCTAATGCTGTAAGTGATTCAAAATTATTAAAAAAATCAATCACTCAGCTGGGAGAGGGAAGTACTGACATTTTTTGTTGTTTCTGGTTTTACAGCAACCTGGATTGTAACTACACTCAAAGATAATTACAAACTGTTTTTGTTTTTTTGTCTCACCTTCCCGTTCTTAGAGTGGTTTCATCTGATGTTGGTCTGTGCAACTGTTCATATTTGACAGAACACCATGGCCTGCATATGGATGCAAGACCAGCTCTCAGTACCTTTCCTTCAGGGGAGAGCATATAATAAAAAACAAAACTAAGAATAGTTACTATTTGCTCCTAAGAAAATATTTTGGAGTTTGCTGTTTCTTTATCTCTCGATGTTTGAAAATAAATGTTTGCTTCAAAATAATAAAAGAGCTACCATGACTCCAACTTAACAAAAGTGCTCAGCACCTCTTTCCTTTCTTATAGACTCCGGTTCTATATAGTGACATAAACACTCATCCTTTTGTATCCTACAGTGTTCACAGGCAGGAAGACCATTGTCTTAGAAAAACAATGAATACAATATAATCTTCATGAAAAATGTAAAACACTGCATCTCATTGAGGAATTGTGAATGCAGTAGTGTGATATACTAATATTGCAGTATCGTAGTGATACTTTCTGTTTTAGTTTATTTCTTAGTCAATCTCTTTCTTCTGTATATGGGAAAATTGGGAAACCTTTATAGTGAAATTGATTTCATTTCATCACAGCAAAATATAATTTATAATGCCTTTTGACATTTGCATTAGTTGAAGACAAGTTCATGAATATGTGCGAATCAAGGCTTTATTAAATTACGCTCTAGATTTTTAAAACTCTGTCAAAATTCCATGTTAGGTTGATCTTTAAATTTAAAGAATTTATTAATATATTAGATTCTCAGGGTCATAGAAAATGCATTATAATTACTACAGCACAATTATCTTGCTAACATGGTATCAATACAAAGAGAACAGGTTCAGTGTAGTTCATAGCTACAATCCTTGGAATATAATGATACTTCCTTTCTCCTTCCCTGCCTTCTTCTCACTCTCCATACCCTTCCTTCTTTCTTTCCTCCTTCTTTCTAATTTTCAAGATAACAAATTTTCCACCAAATAAGGAGTTCAACAAGCAAAAAGTAAAAAGACCATAGTTCAGTTAAAATATAATAGGTAAGGGCTATAAATACATATAATAAATTTTAAAATAATCACAGAGCATTAAAACTATAGAAGTGTATCATCTTTAACCATTGATTTGACAAAGATATAAAACAAATTTTGATAAAATATTGTATCTGCAGCAATAATGTTACACACAGGCATTTCTTTCCATTTTGCTGTGTTTGTTTTCTGCCTTTTTTTTCCTTTTTTAATTTTAGCTCCCACATATAAAGTAGAACATGTGGTGTCTCTATTTCTGTGTCTGGCTTATTTCACTCAATATAATATCCTCCAGTTGCATCCATTTTGATGTAAATTATAGAATTTCATTATTTTTACTACCTGAATAATATTCCATTTTGTGTGTGTACATATATATGTATATACACATATATGCATATATATCACATTTTCTTTATCCATTTTTCTGATGATGGACACTAGGACTGACTCTGTATTTCATTTATTGTCACAGTGCCGTTATAAACATGGTGGGGCAGTTATCTCTTTGATACAATGTATTCATGTCTATTGAGTGTATATCCAGACATGGGATTGCTTGATCATATGGTAAATCATTTCTAGTTTTTTAAGAAATCTCTGAGCTGTTTTCCACAATGGCTGCACTAATTTACATTCCCACCAACAATGTATGAGTTCTCCTTTCTCCACATTCTCGCCAGCATTTGTTACTCTGTCTTTTGGATAACACACATTATGACAGGGGTGAGGTGTTATTTCTTTGTGGTTTTGATTTGCATTTCCCTGATGGCTAATGATGTTGAGCATTTTTTTCATATATTTGTTGGCCATTTGAATTTCCTGTTTTGAAAACTAATGTAGTCCTCTGACCATTACTTAACTGATTGGTTTTTTTTGTTGAAGATTTAAAAGTGCTAATGTATTCTGGATTTAGTCCTTTCTCAGATAGATAGCTCACCAATATTTTTTCCCATTCTGTTGAATGATTTCACTGTATTGATTTTTTTTTTTTTTTTTTTTTTTTTTTGCTGTGCAGAAGCTTTTGAGTTTGATATAATCCCATTTGTTTAGTTTTGATTCTGTAGCCTGTGCTTTGGGAGTCTTGTCCAAGAAGTTCCCTACACCAATGTCTTGGATTGTTTTCTTCCAGCAACTTCATAGTCTCAGATCTTAAATTTAGGTCTTTGATCCATCTTGAGTTGACTTTTGTAAATGTGAGAGATATATTTCAAATTTCATTCTTCTACATATATCCATCCAGTTTTGTATCAGACTCATACTTTAAAGTGTTCTAAATATACTTATTTCCACTTGAAAACTTTTAGCTAGAGTTTTAATTATAAGAAAAAATATTTTTCTATATTTGATCAAGCTAAATAATATGTTTTCATTATTACTTATTTTTTAAGATTTCTTCCACTACAGTACTTTAATTTTAGTAGCTTATCAAGGTCAAATTCAGGATGTTTGAAAACCATTATAGTGTACCATAATATATCATTCTCACATTGAAAATTTATTTAGATATCCATCTGGGATTTTGAGCCTTAAAATCTAAAAAGTAATTCATACAAATGGAATATCATTTGTCACTATGTACAGAAGTAATATAAGGGTTTCCTTAGATAATTATCTGTTCAATAATAGGAATTGGAACACTGTGATTATTATGATGTAATCAATTCAATGTGTAGCAATTTTTCTCCTGATTATAATTAATCTCTTTGCAAGAGTAGTACATAAAACGGTTATCTGATTCCCGGTGACCTGCTGTACTCATAGCGCTCAGGGTCTGTGGGTGCAGAAAAATAAATAATTTTATAAGCAAAATGAGCTCTTCATGTTCCAGAGAATCTTCACCTTGTCTAAAATATTTAACTACTTTTTATGTTTAGTGTAATTATTCATTTTTGTGTAGAGGGTTTTATTTTTAAGTGTGAGCACTAAGTCCTTAATGAAATATTGAATTTCAAGAAGCCTTAAGGGAGAGATTGTACCTACTGTCTGCTAGTTTACTAGAGTTTCAAGAACAAAACTATTCACAGGTGAATCCTCAGAATATATTCTTTGATTTAATTAGAAGTGGTCTGAGCTATTGCTCAAATTCAGTTTCTGTTTCTATACTTAGAGTCAGCCGTTCAGATGACTGTGTGAAAATTTCTGCCTTATTAAGTTTGTGATACTTTCCTGTGTTGGGGAGTGATTTTTATCTTCTCATCCTAAGTCAAATATGGTCCAAGTTTAACTGTGAAAGGCTTAAATTTGTGTATTTTTAGTCTTTCCCTAGGAACACAAATTTTATTATCTTGATTCCCTGCAATTGGAATTGTAAAGTCATACTGATTCACCCCAACTGCAGACAATATAAGAGTGAGCTCTTCTGAGCCCAGACTAGACCACAGCTCCATGAACAAAGACATGTTTTTGCTGTTCAGTTTATTTGTATGGTTGTTTTATAGCTTTATTGAAGTATAATAGATGTACAATAAATTTAACCTACCTGAAGTGGATAACTTGTCAATTTTAACATAAGGATACAATCGTGAAATTATCAGCACAATCAAGACAAAATCATTTCCATTGCTCCCCAAAGTTTTCTCATGTCCATGTGTCATCTCCTTCCTGCCCTCCCTGCCACCCACTGCACAGGATACATTATGCCCCCATTTGAGTAAACCACTGATGTACCTTCTGGTACTACAGATTAGCTAACATTTTCTAAAATTTTATGAGTGAAATCAACTAGTGTGTGATTTGTTGGCTTGGATTTTACACTTAGTTTAATTTTTTCCATATGACAGATTCCAGTATACTGCTCATTTTTTTGTATTGCTAACATTCTATTATATTAGTATACCACAATTTGTTAACCCATTTACCCCTTAGTGTTCATTTTAAATTTTTCTTTATTGTAATAGCTAAGGTGTTCCATTCATGTACACATGTTTTCAGTTCCCTTGGGTAAATAGTTATGAATGAAATAACTGGGTCACATAATAAACAAATGTTTAACTTTTTAGGAACTGAAAAACTTCTTCCCAAAGAAGCTGTACAATTTTCCATTCATACCAATAGTATATGACAATTGCAGCTGCTTCACATCCTTGCCAACCATGGGTGTTATCAGTCTTTTTAAACTTAATTGCAGTAATGTCTCATTATGGTTGCAATTTGCCTACCATAATGAGTAATAACACTGAGCATTTCCTCAAAATGTTTATTTGAAATCCATATCTCTTCTTTCTTCCTAATAATTTAGTTAAGGTTGTTGATCTTCTTATTGACTTTTGAAAATTGTGTATATGTTTTAAAGACAAATACTTGGCCGGCACTGTGGCTCAATAGGCTAATCCTCCGCCTGCGGCGTCGGCACATCGGGTTCTAGTCCTGGTCAGGGCGTCGGATTCTGTCCCGGTTGCCCCTCTTCCAGGCCAGCTCTCTGCTGTGGCCAGGGAGGGCAGTGGAGGATGGCCCAAGTGCTTGGGCCCTGCACCCCTTGGGAGACCAGGAGAGCCATCTGGCTCCTGGCTTTGGATCAGTGTGGTGCGCCAGCCGCAGCGGCCATTGGAGGGTGAACCAATGGTAACGGAAGACCTTTTTCTTTGTCTGTCTCTCTCTCACTGTCCACTCTGCCTGTCAAAAAAAAAAAAAAAAAAAGACAAATACTTTGTCAAGGATGTGATTTCTATATTTTGTTCTGTAAATTTTATTTTAAAAATGTTTATCTTTGGGTAAATAATTCATTTGGAGTAAATTTTTTTTAAGTTGTAAGGTGTGAATCAAAGCTCCTATCTTTCCTACTGTTATTCCTGCAAAAGGCTGTTCTTTCCCTATTGAATTACCTTGTCACCTTTGTCAACTTTGGCCATATATATGTAGGTCTATTTCCAGATACATTCATCTACCTTTCCATCTTTGTATCAATATCATACTGTTTTAATGACCTTACAATAACTCTTGGAATTATGTATTTAAGTATCTAAATTTGTTTTAAATTAATTGGTTTTATATATGAAATTTATTTCTGTATTACTTTTACAACTGGCATGTCAATTTCTATAAAAATACAGTATGTTCAGATTTTTTTTTGGAGAATAGAAATTGCTTTGTTTTAGAGTTCAATGGGAGAATTGATATCTTAATAGTTCTGAGCTTTCCAATCCTGAATATGACATGTCTCATTAAATTTTTTTATTGAATTCATCTGACTTTTGATATGGACTGAATGTCTGTGCCCTTCCCTCCTCACCCCAATTTATCTGTCAAGTCCCTTATCCTCAAAATGATAGTATTTGGAAGTAGGGCATTTGGGAGGTAATTAGGTTTAGGTGAGGTCATGAAAGAAAAGCCTCCATGAAGGGATTAGTACTTTAAAGAAGAAGAAGATGCTGTAGCCCTATTTTTTTTCCCACCATTTGAGGATACAGAAAGCTGACTGCAATCTTTACAGGGCCAAAAAACCAGGAACTGAATCATCTGGCATCTTGATCTTGGACTTCCCAGTTTGCATAACTGTGAGAAATAAACTTCTGCTGTTTATGTCACCCAGTTTATGGTATTTTATAACAGTAGCACAAACTGGCTAAATAACTCTCTCTCAATATTTTGTAGTTTTCAGTATAAAGTTCTTGCTGGTTTTTGACAAACAGATTTTGTAATTTGATGCTCTTTTAAATGGTATTAAATTTCAAATTCAGGTTGTTTGTCATTACTAAATACTATTCCCTTGCATCACTCATCCATGAAGCATACATTCCAACATCCCCTGTGGATTCCTGAAACCATGGAGAATTCCAAATCATATTTATCAGATTGCCAAGATGGCTACTGAATGTTGTATAGGTATCGCATACAGAGCAAATATGCTAGGCAAAGGTGTCATTCATTTTCTGGGTAGGACAGAGTCGGGCAGAGTAAGATTTCATCATGTTGCTCAAACTGGAATGTGATTTTAAATTTATGAATGGTTTACTTCTGGAACTTTCCATTTAATATTTTTGTGTGCTGGTAATTGTAATAGAGGAAATTGTAGAAAATGGAAATTGCTGTATTAAAAACAATTTATTTTTATTTATTAACCGTATATTAGATAACCTTGGTAATTTCACTTATTTTTATATTTTTGTACAGTATATTCAGTAATATTCATTAAAATTGGCTACATAAACTATCAGATTGTCTACAAAATAGCTTTTCTTGAACATTTCTAATCTAGATGCATTGGTTAGAAAAAATAACAAAAGTATGCATATATAATGTTGTGTTGTACATATAATTAACATAATTTATATCTTTTTGTTGAAGGTTCAGAGTACAATGTTGAATACAAATAAAGAGAGTAGAAATTTTCACCTTGTACCTGGTAAAGTATTCAGTCTATATTGATGAACTTTTCTTCTATTTTTTGTTTTCTGATATATTCATCAAATGCTTTCTCTGCATCCAATGAAGTGATTATATTTAGGGGGTTGATTTGAATTCTTTGAACTTGATGAATTACAACAATTGATTTTCGATTGGTAAGAAAAATTTGTATTCCTGTGATTCACCTCACTTCATCATAGTAGTTTTACCTTTATAAAAACTGTTGTTAAGAGATACATTAACATGTTATGAACTGTTGCATCTGTTTCTGTGAAGTACGATGGGTCTATGATTTCTTTGCTTGCATTGACTTTGATATCAGAGAAATGTTCAACTCATGGATTTGTCAAGTAGTGGCTCTTCCTAAATTTTCTATAAAAATTTGTGTCGACAACTAACTGAACACCAAAGGGGAAACCAGTTGAAGTGAAATAGACACTATGAGAAACAGTGACTTGATCAGACTTGTCCTGACTGTTGATGTACAGTTTAATATTTTATCCCTTTTAGTATTTTTTTTTGTTCTAGTACCATTGGTTGAACTCTGTAATTAACACACAATTATTCTTAGGTGTTTAAATTTAACTGAAAAGTGATCCCTGTTAAATATAAGAGTGGGAATAAGAGAGGGAGGAGATATACAATTTGGGACATGCTCAATTGGACTTGCCCCAAATGGTGGAGTTAGAAATGTGCCAGGGGATTTCAATTCAATCCCATCAAGGTGGCATGTACCAATGCCATCTCACTAGTCCCAGTGATCAATTTCAGTTCACAATTGATCACACTGATAGGTCTAAGAGTCAAAGAGATCACACAAACAAGAATACTGTCTGCTAATACTAACTGATAGAATCAAAAAGGGAGAGAATGATCCAACATGGGAAGCGGGATACACAGCAGACCCATAGAATGGCAGATGTCCTAAACAGCACTCTGGCCTCAGAATCAGCCCTTCAGGCATTCAGATATGGCTGAAGAACCCATGAGAGTATTTTAGGCATAGAAATCCAAGACACTCTGGAAAAAAAAAAAAAAGAGGACCTAAAGGAAAGATCTCTGCGAGTGAGAGCCCAGTGGGAAGAACGAAGCCATCAAAGAAGGAGGTACCTTTCTCTGAAAGGAGGAGAGAACTTCCACTTTGACTATGACCCTGATCGAAGTCCGAAGATTAAAGTTGGCAAACTCAAAAGACTTCCATAGCCTTGGAAACTCATAACT
Organism: Oryctolagus cuniculus; assembly: GCF_051225735.1. Taxonomy (NCBI): domain Eukaryota; kingdom Metazoa; phylum Chordata; class Mammalia; order Lagomorpha; family Leporidae; genus Oryctolagus; species Oryctolagus cuniculus. Next base: position 80,116,461 of record NC_142874.1, on the reverse strand, counting down.
AGAGCCTAGGGAGATTATTGACACCATAAACAAGAGTGTCAAATTGTTAAGTCATCAACAGGAGTCACTGTGTACTTACTCCTCATGTGGGATCTGTCCTTAATGTGTTGTCCTTAATGTGTGAAGTAATGCTATAACTAGTACTGAAACAGTATTTTACACTTTGTGTTTCTGTGTGGGTGCAAACTGATGAAATCTGTACTTAATATATACTAAATCGATCTTCTGTATATAAAGATAATTGAAAATGAATCTTGATGTGAATGGAATGGTAGGGGTGCGAGTGGGAGGGAAGTTATAGGGGGGAAAGACATTGTAATCCATAAACTGTACTTTGGAAATTTATATTTACTAGATAAATGTTAAAAAAATTTGTGTCGAATTAGTATCATTTCTCATTTAAAGATTTGGTAGCATTAACCCCTGAAGCCTTCTGGACCTTCTGCTTCCTTTGTGAGAAGATTTTCTACTGCAAATCCAGTATCTTTAACAAATGTAAGGTTGCTAGAAGAGAATGTGAGGGAAATTCTTAAGACATTGTTGTAGATAATTATATCTTAGATAAGACCCTCAAAGCACAAGCAACAAAGGTAAAACTAGACAAATGGGATTATTTCAAATTCAGAAGCTTCTGCACAGAAAAGTAAATAATTAACAGAATGAAGAGACATACAACAGATTAGGAAAAAAATTGGAAGCAACCTAGCTGACAAAGGATTAATATCCTGAGTATATCAGCATCTCAATAAACTCAATAACAACAAATTAACCAATACAGTCAAAAAAAGGACAAAAGACCTCAATAGACCTCAAAAGAAGAAATACACAAATTTTAGCCAGAGTCATTAGGCAAGGAAAACAAATCAAAGGGATATAAATTGGAAAGGAGGAAGCCAAACTATCCCTATCTGCAAATGACATGATTCTATATAAATGGAAGCAAAGACTCCCTTAAGAGACCATTGGAACTAATAAAGGAGTTAAGTAAAGTGGCAGGATGTAAAATTAACACACAAAAATTAATAGCCCTTATATGCAGAACAATACCATGGCTGAGAAAGAACTTCTAAGATCAATCCCATCCACAATAAGCATTAAAAACAATTAAACACCTTAGGCAAGGTATTTAAATAAATTGCCTAAATAAATTTAGGCAAGGAGGTACAAAAATCTCTGTGATAAAAATTACAAAACATTCAAAAAATAGAAGATATGAAAAAATGGAAAAAAAATTGTCCATGTTCATGGATTGGAAGAATTAATATCATCAAAATGTCCATATTACAGAAAGCAATTTACAGATTCAATACAACCATAGTCAAAATACCAATGACATTGTTCTCAGCTATAGAAAAAGCAATTCATATGGAAACACAGGACCTCAAATAGATAAAACAATCTTGTACAACAAAAATAAGGCCAGAGGCATTAAAATACCAGATTTTAAGATGTAGTACAGGACAGCCTGGTACTGGCAAAAAAAAAAAAAAATAGACATTTAGACCAATATAACAGAATAGAAACTCTGGAAATCAACCCAAGCATCTACAACCAACTTATCCTTGACAAAGGAGCTAAAATCGATCAATCCCTAGACCAAGGACAGTCTCTTCAACAAATGGTGCTGGGAAAACTGGATCTCCATGTGCGAAAGTATGAAACAAGACCCTTACCTTATATTTTACACAAAAATCCATTTAAGATGGATCAAAGATCTAAATCTATGACCTGATAGCATCAAATATCAGAGAACCTTGGGGAAACCTTCTTGAGACATTAACCCACGCAAAGACTTCTTGGAAAAGACCCCAGAAGCACAGGCAATCAAAGCCAAAATTGACAAAAGAGATTACACCAAAATGAGAAACTTTTATACTGCAAAAGAAACACTCAGCAAAGTGAAGAGGCAACCAATAGAATGGGAGAAAATATTTGCAAACTATGAAAATGATAAAGGATTAATATCCAGAATCTATGAAGATCTCAAGAAATTCAACAACAAAACAAACAATCCAGTTAAGAAACGGGCAAAGGCCTAGAACAGGCATTTTTCAAGAGAGGAAATTCAAGTGGCCAACAGACACATGAAAAAATGTTCAAGATCACTAGCCATTAGAGAAATGCAAATCAAAACCACAATGACATTTTGCCTCACCCTTATTAGAATGACTCTCATTTAGAAAACAAGAACCAAGAAATGCTGGGAAGGATGTGGAGAGAAAAGTATACTAATCCACTGTTGGTTTGAATGTAAACTGGTGCAGCTACTGTGGAAGACAGTGTGGAGGTATCTCAGAAATGTAAATATAGACCTACTATATGATACAGTCATCCCACTCCTGGGAATTTACTGAAAGGAAATGAAATCAGCATCTGAAAGAGTGATCTATACCCCCAGGGTTATTGCAGCTCAATTCACAATAGCTAAGATGTGGAATCAACCCAAATGTCCATCAGCAGAAGACTGGAAAAAGAAATTATGGTATGTATACACTATGAAATACTATACAGAGGTTAAAAAAATTGAAATCCTATTGTTTTCAACAAAATGGATACCACTGAAAACTATATACTTAGTGAAATTATCCGATCCTAAAAAGACAAATACCATATGTTGTCGCTGATGTGTGGTAACTAAAATAGAGTACCTAAAAAGTAATCTAGAGAAGTAAAATTGATATTTCAACATTTGATGATTTTTTTTACAGTCCTTGTCTTGACTGTTGAGGAATAGTGGTTTTTTTTTCTTCATACTATTTGTTGATCTCTTTATTTAGTGTAGGGTTAATCTTATGAGTGTAAAGTTAAATGAAAATAGATCTTTTTAAAATTAAGAATAGGAATAGAAGAGAGAGTAGGAAGAATTTGTGGGAGCATGAGTAGGAGAGAGGTTAGTGTAGGAAGCATCACTATATTCATGGATTTGAATATATAAAATACATAAAACTTGTGCATCTTGAATAAAGTTAAAAAATTATAAAATAGGTTGACATATACAAATCTAAGAAAGAAAATAGATTGCCACACTCTTTGAAGCCATAATATTGATCTGAAGCATCATACCTTCACTAGCTAGATCTGGAGATGAACATGAAGACCCCACTTTAAGCCATAACAAAATCAGCTAAATAAAATGAGAAAAAAAGAAGAAATACAAATGGCTATCAAATAGACAGAAAAATTGCTCAACCATCGAAGCCATCATTGAAACTGCAAATCAAAACCACAACGAGATATCACCTGACCCTGTCAGAATGGCTATTATCCAAAAGACAGAGTAACAAATGCTGGCGAGGATGTGAAGAAACAGAGACTTTTTTTTAGATTGCTGTAGAAGGTATCTTATTTTTAAGATTACTATAAAGAGAACAGAATTCATAGATACAATTCTAAGAAGATAACCGTACTTTGAAAGGGTAACTCTTACACACTGTTGGTGGTTATATAAATCAGTTCAGTCACTGTGGAATACAGTGTGGAGATTTCTTTAAAAACTAATCTAGTTTTAAAAACTAATATAGTTTTACTCTATGATCCAAAATTCCCACTACTGACACATCAAATGAAATCAAACGACCTGCCTATCATTAGATGGGTGGATAAAGAAAATGTGGTAGATAGATACATATGTAGAAATAGATATACAATGGAAAATTATTCAGCTCTAAAAAAGAATAAAATTGTACCATTTGTCTCAAAATGGATAAATAGGTGCAACTGGAGGACTTGATGTTGAGTGAAATAATCCTGAGAAGGAAAGACAAAATCTGCATGTTCTCCCTTATATGTGGGAGCTAAAATTAAAAAAAAAAAAAGCAAAAACAAAAAACAAAAACCAAAAAAAGTGTGTATCATCAGTATTACTGCAAACATAGTGTTATCAAATTTTTATATCTTTGTCAAATTAATGGGGGGCCGGTGATGTGGTGTAGTGGGTAAAGTTACCACCCGAAGTGCCAGCATCCCATCTAGGCACCAAGTTCGAGTCTCAGCAGCTTCACTTCTGATCCAACTCTCTGCTATGGCCTGGGAAAGCAGTAGAAGATGGCCAAAGTCCTTGGTCCCCTGCACCCACGTGGGAGATCTGGAAGAAGCTGTTGGCTCCTGGCTTTGGATTGGCACAGCTCCAGCTGTTGCGGCCATCTGGGGAGTGAACCAGCGGATGGATGACCTCTCTCTCTCTGTCTTTCTTGCTCTCTCTGCCTCTGCCTCTCTGTAACTCTGCCTTTCAAATAAAATAATCTTTTTAAAAAGGAGTGAAATATGACTATAGTTTTAATGACCTGTTATTATTTTAATATTCACTAATTTGAGTGAAATTTTTAAATTTTCATTTGATTATTATTTATATCCCTTGCCTATATTCCCACTGAACTAAGGTCCTTTTCTTTTTTGAATTGTTGAATTCTTTATGTAGTGTAGCATTAAGCTTTTGACTATAATATAAATTAAAATATCTTAAAATTTATAAAAAGAAATAAAAAGAAGAAAGTAAAAGAATGAAGGAAGGAAGGAAGGGAGGGAAGGAGTGGGGGAGAGGTAAAGAGCAGTGTATCAGAATCATATCTATGACTATATTGACTCTGTTCTCTTTGTATTAACAGCACATTAATATGAAAATTGATTGGAATTGTTATAGTTATTATCATTCATTTGCCATGAACCTGAGAATCTAATATGTCAATAAATACCTTAGTAAAAAATGTATACTCAATATGCTCAAAGAAAAATTAACTTTTAAGTTAAATGAAATAATCTTCTGAGTTAGTGCTATGCTAACTTGTTTGAATTCTTTACAGTGCAAAAAGTAGATGAGGCTGGCGCTGTGGGGCAGTGGGTTAAAGCCCCAGCCTGCAGCACTGGCATCCCATATGGGAGCTAGTTTGAGTCCTGGCTGCTCCACTTCCAATCCAGCTCTCTGCTATGGCCTGGGAAAACAGTAGAAGATGACTCAAGGATTTGGGCCCCTGAACCTGCGTGGGAGACCTGGAAGAAGTTCCTGGCTCCTAGCTCCAGATCAGCTCAGCTCTGGCTGTTGCAGTCATCTGGGGAGGAACCAGCCTATGGAAGACCTCTCTCTCTCTCTCTCTCTCTCTGTGTGTGTGTGTGTGTGTGTGTGTCTGTCTCTACTTCTCTCTGAAACTTTCAAATAAGTAAAATAAATATTTTAAAGAAGTAGACTTTTTTTTTTCTATATTTACTTACCCCAGGAAGAAAGTTCTTACCTAGGCAATGGAATACTTCACTTGTGATAGTATATTTTCCCAGTATGCATTTTTTAGAAGGAACTAACAGAAAGCTAAAATTTGAAGATACATAAAATTATAATACTTAATAAAATATCTCATTTCTGGATTTACTATTTATATACAAATGTTGAAAAAGAAATTTTGAGGCAAAACAGAAATAGAAAAATAATAGGCCTGTTGGTTGCTATACTGTAAATAATTCCTAGGATATTGCTTATAGGTTTTTAGACTAATTATTTTACCTATAATTTTATTATAGAAAACACTTTGCAGCTTCTTTCTGAGCCAAAATGGAAAGAAGTAGTTTTTTTATTATTGTGATGGAAACAATATACTTGAGGGCATAGTGTTAACTACAAAAACCACTTTGTCCAACTGTACAACTCGAAGTCTCAGAAATAAAAAACAGGAAAACCACTGTTCTTTTGAGAGTTTTCATGAACAACACTGCATTTTAGATTATTATCACATGATTAAGTAATTGAGTGGTCAAGAAGTGAAAAGATTAAAGGAGTAAATGTTAGGTGATTAAATAGGATACATTTCACCAGAAGCAAAAAATAATAATTAAAACAGTGGTTTTATCAGAAAAACTAATTATATGGTGAGGACCTATACCTTCATCAGGTTGATTGATAATCTAATGTTCAATCAATCACTTAATTTCAACCTTTTCATATGGATAATAAGAAATGAGTGAATAAATTTTTAAGTAAAAACATAAGGACTGACATGCTGATAAGTAAAGTAGCACCCAAGAAATACCTTAGAGTCAGCTCTGGCACAATGAATTTAGAGTATTTGATGAAAATTCTGATGTTTAGCCAGTCTGTGGTAGTTTTCTTTCTCTGGGAACCTTCCAATTTTTACTATTCCCTAGAGATGAAGTACAAGCTACTGGGTAATATACTGACAAACCAAGATTGAAAGTCAACAAGGAAACAAAAAAACAGGAGTTGATGGTGACACTGATATGTAACATAAAGAAAGCTTTCAGTACAATGATGGTACACACAAGGTTTTCTGTTATAGAAATTAAAGTGAAACTCTAACCAAGAATATGATGCTTCCACATGAATCAAGCTTTATTAAAATGTTCAGAGAAAATTAGGTCATTATAAAAACAGTGCTGTAACTAATAATTATTTTTTGAAAGATTTATTTTTATTTATTCTAAAGACAGAATTATAGAGAGAGGTAGAGAGAGAGAGGAGTATTCCATCTGCTGATTCACTCCCAAAATGGCTGCATTGGCTGAGCTGCACTGATCCAAAGCCAGGATCCAGAAGCTTCTTCCAGGTCTCCCACATGAGTGCAGGAACCCAAGGACTTGGACCATTCTCCAATGCATTCCCAGGTGCATTAGCAGGGAGCTGGATCAGAAGTGGAAGGGCCGGTACTTGAAGTGGCACCGATATGAGATGCCCAGCGCCACAGCATTGGTCCTAGAAATAAATATTCCTAAATAAAAAACATAGGGTAGAGGAGGACAGAACTGATACTTTGTTAGATATGTGACTTTATATAAAAAATTCAGACAAGGTCATAGTCAAAGTGGAAGTTCTCTCCTCCCTTCAGAGAAAGGTACCTCCTTCTTTGATGGCCCCGTACTTCCCAATGGGATCTCACTCGCAGAGATCTTTCCTTTAGGTCCTTTTTTTTTTTTTTTTCCAGAGTGTCTTGGCTTTCCATGCCTAAAATACTCTCATGGGTTCTTCAGCCATATCCAAATGCCTTAAGGGATGATTCTGAGGCCAGAGTGCTGTTTAGGACATCTGCCATTCTATGAGTCTGCTGTGTATCCCACTTCCCATGTTGGATAGTCCTCTCCTTTTTAAGTCTATCAGTTAGTATTAGCATGGGGTTGAGTAAAGAGGACAGTGTAGAAAAATGAGTCAGAGCACATTGCAGAGGGATGGGCAGATGAGGAGGAAATGTACTAACCTACACAGGAACCTTGGCTTTTATTGGATGGTTTGCACAGGAAAAGGATGGAATCAACCACTTGTTAGAAGGATAGAAGGATTATGATTATTTTAGGTGCTTTGCTAAAAATGAATTGTAGTTGCAAGAAGATAAAAGTAAGAACACCAATGAGGAGACTGTAAGATTTCAGTTGATGGAGACTGGTGATTTGTTCATGGAATGTAGTTGTAAGCAATAGATGTGTGGACAGAAGTAGGAAGATATTGAACTATTTTCGGCGGGCGCCGCTGCTCACTAGACTAATCCTCCGCCTTGCAGTGCCGGCACACCGGGTTCTAGTCCCAGTCGGGGCGCCGGATTCTGTCCCGGTTCCCCCTCTTCCAGGCCAGCTCTCTGCTGTGGCCTGGGAGTGCAGTGGAGGATGGCCCAAGTGCTTGGGCCCTGCACCCCATGGGAGACCAGGATAAGTACCTGGCTCCTGCCATCGGATCAGCGCGGTGCGCTGGCTGCACCACCCCGGCCTTGGCAGCCATTGGAGGGTGAACCAAAGGCAAAAGGAAGACCTTTCTCTCTGTCTCTCTCTCTCTCACTGTCCACTCTGCTTGAAAAAAAAAAAAAAAGAAAGAAAGAAAGAAAGAAAGAAAGAAAGAAAGAAAGAAAGAAAGAAACTATTTTCAAGGGTGATCTAATAAAATAGGCTGATAGGTTAAATGTGGGAATGTAAAAGACAGAGAAGGTCATGGATGAAGCTAAGATGTTGACCAAAAACTGTAAGGTTGAAATATTTGGTCACATAGAAAAATAGAATCAGACTTTAAATGTAGAATTGGTGTGCAAAGAGTTCAAATTGGGACTTATTATGTTTGAGACATCTGCTAAACATCCAAGAGGGAATGTTGAATATACAGGTATAGAGTAGGAATTAAATAGCAATAAAGGAAAGGATATTATCAAACGACCGCAGAAGGATAGACCAATGGAACAGTATAGAAACTCCAGAAATCACTCCATGCATCTACAACCAACTTATTTTTGACAAAGGATTAAAATCAATCCCCAGATTAAGGACAGTCTCTTCAACAAGTGGTGCTGCGAAAATAGGATGCATTTACAAGTATCAAGCAAGATTCCTACTTTACAGCTCACACAAAAATCCACTCAAAATTGATCAAAGTCCTAAATCTATGGCTCAATACCATCAAATTATTAGAGAACATTGAGGAATTCCTTCAAGACATTGGCATAAACAAAGACTCCTGGAAGACTGCAGAAGCACAGTCAATCAAAGTAAAAATTGATCCATGGGATTCTATCAATCTGAGAAGCTTCCACACTGCAAAAGAAACATGCAACAAAGTGAAGAGGCAACTGACAGAATGGGAGAAACTATTTTCCAACAATGAAACCGATTAAAGATTAATACCCAGAAACTGTAAAGAGCTCAAGAAACTCAACAACCAAACAAGCAATCCAGTTAAGTGGGCAAGGGGCTGGTGTTGTGGTGCAGTGGGTTAACATCCTGGCCTGAAGTGCCAGCATCCCAAATGGGTACTGGTTCAAGACCTGGCTGCTCCACTTCCGATCCAGCTCTCTGCTGAGGTCAGGGAAAACAGTAGAAGATGGCCCAAGTCCTTGGGCCCCTGCACAGAAGAAGCTGTTGGATTCTGCCTTTGGATCGATTAGCTCTGGCCATTGTGGCCAATTGGGGAGTGAACCAGAGATGGAAGACCTCTCTCTCTTGCTCTCTCTCTCTCTCTCTGCCTCTCATTTCTCTGTGTAACTCTGACTTTCAAATAAAAATAAATGATTCGGGGCTGGAGTTGTGCTGCAGTAGGTTAATCCTCTGCCTGTGGCACCAGCATTCCATATGGGTGCCGGTTCTAGTCCCGGCTGCTCCACTTGCAATCCAGCTCTCTGCTATGGCCTGGGATAGCAGTAGAAGATGGCCCAAGTCCTTGGGCCCCTGCACCTGCATGGGAGACTAGGAAGAAGCACCTGGATCCTGGCTTCAGATTGGCTCAGCTCCAGCCATTGCAGCCATCTGGGTAGTAAACCAATGGAAGGAAGACCTTTCTGTCTCTCCCTCTCACTGTCTGTAACTCTACCTCTCAAAAAATAAATAAAATCTTTAAAAAAATAAAATCTTTTAAAATCTTTAAAATCTTTTAAAATCTTCAAAAAAATTAAAAATAAATGAATCTTTAAACAAAAAAAGTGGGCAAAGGACTTGAACAGGCATTTTTCAAAAGAGGATGATCAAATGGCCAACAGACACATGAAAAAATGCTCAGACTTACAAGCCATCAGGGAAAAGAAATCAAAACCACAATGAGGTTTCACCTCACCCCCGGTATAATGACTCACACGCAGAAATTAACAGTAAAAGCTGGCAAGGATGTGGGGAGAAAGGTACTCTAATCCACTGTTAGTGAGAATGTAAACTGGTGCAGCCACTGTGGAAGATAGTATGGAGATACTTCAGAAATCTGAATATAGACCTACCATATAACCCTATCATCCCACTCCTGGGAATTTACCTAAAGGAAATGAATTCACCATATGAAAGAGTGATCTGTACCCCCTGTTTATTGCAGCTCAATTCACAATAGCTAAGATTTGCTTTCAAACCAGATGTCTGTCAATTGAAGACTGCATAAAGACATGGTATATGTACACCATGGAATACTACACAGCAGAAAAAAATGAAATGCTGTCGTTTGCAACAAGATGGATGCAACTGGAAACCATTATACTTAGTGAAATTATCCAATCTCAAAAAGACAAGTGCCATGTTTTCCCTGATCTGTGGTATTAATAGAGTACCTAAAAGGTAATCTATAGGAGTGAAATTGACACTTTGAGATGCTATGACTGAACAGCCCTTGTCTCGATTGTTGAGGAGCAGGTTTTTTTTTGCTTTCTTTAATATTTGTTGTATTCTTTGCTTAGTATAGAGTTAATCGTATGTGTGTAAAGTTAATTGAAAATATATCTATGCAAAACATAAGAATGGGATTGGGTGAGGAAGGAGGAAGAAGGTTAGGAGTGTGGATGGGAAGAATCACTATATTCTTAAATTTGTATATATGAAATGCATGAAGTTTATATACCTTAAATAAAAGGTTTCTATGTAAAAATAAATAAGTAAAAAAATTAAAAAGCATGGAAATAATTCAGAAATTTAAAATGCAATTAAAACACATAATTAAATAAGTACTCAAGTATCTCCCTCTATTTTAAAAAATATGCACAATTTTTAAATTTTTCTTTTGAAAAGAAGCCTGTATAATAATATTTCAATGTTAATCTCCAAAAATTATAGTTTTATGAATTTCTGCTTAAGAAAATTAAAGAATGAGAAAATCCTATGCCTTTCCTTGGAACCATCAGTTCATTAGCTTTCTTAATTCATTATAGGATAAGCTTACTTACATGAATATGCTGCTTTGTAAGCTACTGGCACACAGATCTAATTACATTGTGACGTTGGAAATTGTTCTCCTACTTCAGCACATATACTGGATTTTACCTGAAATCTTCCAGAAATTCAGCTCTAAAAATTGCAAGTGAGGGCAAATAAAGGAAAATATAATTCTTCTCAAGTTGAATGAAACTAGTGTTAGAACCACTAGGGAGATTCTGTCCAATGTTCTATTAAAGAATATTTGTCGAAAAGGAATGGCATTTTTTTTTAGTAAGAAATTGTAGGAAGTTTATTTATCAAAAGCATTGAAAGCATAAAATAAGTATTAGAATTCATTAGTTTCACAAATATACACTAAATAAATTTTAATGAAACTCAAATCATAACCAAAAATCATCATCTACTACAAATTATAATCTTTACATCTAGTACTATTAAAACAATTAAAAAAATTTAAAAAACACCTACACAATGCAATACTTTGGTTATTCCCTCACACAGAGAAATCTCACATAAACCGTAGATGAGTACCCCGGTTTAATGCAGTTCAGAGGGAAGATTAGAGGATTCCCTTCTCCCGGCCTGTAGAAGACATCAATGACTGCCGTTAATGGGAAGATGAATGAACATTATCAGACTGCTTCCTGTTACTGTTGCAGGAAAACTGGTGAGATGAGTCTAAGTTGGTATCCTGGTATTGATGATGATTTATGAAACCGGATACAATAGTGAGAAGTGACGAAACAAAGTTTAAAGTAAGAAAAAGCAAAATTCCGAAAAAACAGTGGGGCTAGTAGACAGACCAAGCCACTGAAGTCTTGCAGTCTAGGGGTATTTGTATGTCTTTAACACATCATCTGCAAAGAGCAAATGTAGTGGTTATACATTAGCTACTGTGGAGGCAGGGACAGTCTTAATGGAGCCTTTTCTAACTTGTTCTCCTTGAAACCTAAATCCTATTGCTCATTGGCAAATATTTGTTACAATAAGATTCCAGCCTGGTTTCATTATGTACCTGCTGGCAAGGAATTGCAGGATGGAGCCCGTCTGGCCTGCTTCTAGCCCTGGGCTCCCTCTGCTTATGGAAACCCTGGCTGCCGACAGGAGTTAGGGCGAGGACTTCTTTCAGCTGAGTAGGGACCCGCAGTCAAGACAGGATTCCAGCAGAAGGTGTCCTTTTGAGGGGACAGCAGTGCCAGCTCACAGAAACTGTCTCCACTTGAGGTTTCATGTGCATGATCATTTAGAATTTCATTCTTTCAAGTCTGGAGGAAACAAAGAAGAGTAACAAAAAGATTAAATACACATGGTCTAAAACAAAGAACAGAGTTCTTATTAGAGGACCTAAAAAAGGTGTTATGCAAACCAGGAGAAAATTTTCTTCATGAGAGCAAATAGAAACTGATGGGGGTGGGAGGGATTGATAATAATTGGGTGGGTGTTCAGTTTTGGGAAGGTATGTGTGAGATACAGACCTATTGATCTTTCCACATAGGGTACCACAAGAGGCATCATAAAGGATGTGTGAACCTCCTTGGGGAAGAAATCCCATTCACTCCCATTAGCTGGCTGTCCTGGGAAGAAACCTGGCCCGAAGAAAGAAGGTTAGTTTACAGCCCTGCCTGCAGTGTTACTGACCCCAGGCTTCCCCCTCAATGGCAGTATTTACTATGCAAGGTGGGGGTGAGGGAAGGGCCTTTTCAGCTTAGTGCCAACAGGGTCTGCAGTTCTGACTTGACAGTCCTTTGATCTCAGGGCAGTTCAGTTTCCAGTGACCCAGCTCTTGGCTGATGGAACTGATATGCATGTTGGAAGCCAGCTTCTGTCATGACAACTGCTCGCCCAAAGCCCTTTTCACATCAAAATCTGTGCCATTTGAGGGTGGACTAGCTTTGTTGGGTCTCCTTAATGGCAGATCACTGTGTAAAGCTGTTATTAATTGGTCTGCCACCTATCTTTACTACTGTTGGTGAGAATGTAAGGTGATGTAGCCACTGTGGAAGACAGTAGGGGATACCTCAGAAATCTGAATATAGACCTACCATATGATCCAGCCATCCCACTCCTGGGAATTTATCCAGACCAAAGGAAATCAGCATTATGAGAGTTATCTGTACCCCATATTCACTGCAGCTTAGTTCACAATAGCTAAGATATGGACTCAACCTAGATGTCCATCAACTAAACACTGTATAAAAAATTATGATATGTTTACACTGTGGAGTCCTACTCAGCTATATTTAAAAAGTGAAGTCATGTTGTTTGCAACAAAATGGATGCAACTGGAAACCATTATACTTAGTAAAATAAGCCAATACCAATAAGACACATATCATATGTTTTCCCTGATTAGAGGTAACTAACAGAATACCTAAAATGTAATACATTGGCATGGGATGGACATTTTGAAGTTGAATGAGTATTTACAGGCCTTGCTTCTTCTGTTGAGGAACAGTGTTTTTTTCTTTATATTATTTTTTTAAACTATTTTACATAGTGTAGAGTTAATTTTGTAATCATTAAGTAAACTGAAAATAGATCTGTGTAAAATTTAAGAGTGGAAAAGGGAGAGAAGAGGAAGAAGGGCTGGAGTGTGGGTGGGAGGAGAGTAGGGTGGGAGGTATCATTATGTTCCTAAATCTGAATATATAAAATACATGAAGCTTGTATGATTTAAATAAAATTTAAAAATGAAAAACTGTAAAACAATCACAATGTTGAGGAACCTTGAAGGGGACTGATTATTAACTGAGGCAAACGTCCCACTTGCGGTTTACCAGAGCCCACAGCGTTTCCTTAGCTGCTTTGGCAAACATGTCAACTGACCTTTGCCATTGTTATCATAGCAAGAGTTGTCACCTTTGCTGTCAGAATTCAAGCCATGCTGTAGTCTCTGAAATCTAGGCTTTTAACAAAATTCAGGCCATGTCGTGGTCTCCTACACTTTATTTACATACATATTTGGATAGAAGATAGAAAGGAATGAAGTCTTTCTCTTTTTCAATACTCAGTTGACCCTGGAACGCTCACTTGGCCCAGATGGTTTTCTGCCATGTACTTGTACAAAATTTGAGGAACTGAAGTTTCTGTGGAGGTTAATACAGTATTATTTTTTTTAAAGTGAATTATTTCTATTGAAATCTACTGAGACGGTACAGAGGTAAGCAGAACCTTTGGTGAATTTTTACAAAGTGAACATCCGCAGTTCTCACCAGCAGCTTCGAAGCCTTTTCAGGTGCTCTGTCACTCAGCCTTCTCTCTCACAAAGGTAAGCACGCTTCTGACTTCTATCACCACAGCTTAGTTTTGCCTGATTCTAAAGTTTACATAAAGGAATCATGCAGTCCATACTGATTTGTGTCTAATTTCTTTTTGACTGACCTTATGATGCGAGATTTCTTCACAAAGTGTTTTGCTCATTTTAATGAGTAAATATTATTGACTCTGTAAGCATGTCCCAATACTTACTTATTTTAATATTGCTGGAAATTTATGATGTTTCCAGTCTGAAACTTTTAGAATTAATGCTACTTTCAACAGTTTTACAAGGGTGTTTCATGAGTATGTGTGTACCTTTCTGCTGATCATGTATCACAGGATGGGATTGCCAAGTTATAGGGAACATGCATGTACTGTTTTCCAATATTATTTCTCTAATCTATTTTCCCATTAGGAGTATATATGAGTGTTATGATTTATATTCTCAGGGAAAACTGATGATATGTCTTTTTTTCATTCTAGTATTGGAATATTGTGAATATGTCTTATTTAGTCATTTAGGTGACTATGTTGTAACATGTAATTGTAGTGAATCTCTTTTATTTTTATTCATTGGTTTTGATTTTATTTGGAAGAGAGGGAGAGCGTTAAATTATCTATTTGTTTATTGATGTTAATTGTTTTTTATGTATTCAGTATTTTTCAGATAAATATATTACTCCACCTTCTTCCATTCTGTAGTTCAACTTTTTCATTTTTATTAGTGTTTTTGATTAACAGAAGCTCTTAATATTAGTCAAGTCCAATTTATGAATGCTTTCTTTTTTTTAATTAGTGTTTTTTTGTCTCTCTGTTTAACACATCTTTGTCTCCCTTCGTTGTACTGAAGGTATGTTCTTTTATTACCCTTTAAAATTTTATAGTTTTTATGTTACATTTATATCTACCCAGGATTGATTTTATGTGCAGTCACACTTTGTTCCATTGTATTATCTAGCAGGCCCAGCAGCATTTACTGAAAAGATCATTTGTATCTTCCTGTGGTGTCTTTATGCATTTGTTTCCATCACTTTGGTACAGATTGTGCTCTATCTGTGCCCTATAAAGAAGGCTTGTGGATTTATCTTCCTAAAGAGTAGAATATTACAATATTTAATAAAAATACAGATGATCAGGAAAATCTTTGGCACTTAAAGAAGTTTACTTATCCTTTCATAGTAAAAGGCTTGAAAAGAGATCAACCATATTTACTTTACAAAAAAGTAAAATGCTTCACATTTGCTTTTTCTGTGATGAACTCGAGCTGGCAGTGGCATACACAAGAAGTTATTTTCAATAAAATAACCAAACTTAACCTTTACTTTCAAAGTGAAGTTGAATATAAGAAAAAACTAAGTAACTGTTTTTCAAACGAAAGTATAGAGGTACTTAGGGCGGCGCTGTGGAACAGCAGGTTAACACCCTGACTTGAAGCGCTGGCATCCCATATGGGTGCTGGTTCGAGTCCTGGCTGCTCCTCTTCTGATCCAGCTCTCTGCTATGGCCTGGGAAAGCAGTAGAAGATGGCCCAAGTCCTTGGGCCCCTGTACCTGTGAGGGAGACCTGGAAGAAGCTCCTGGCTCCCGGCTTCGGATTGGCGCAGCTCCAGCTGTTGTGGCCATCTGGGGAGTGAACCAGTAGATGGAAGACCTCTGTCTCTACCTCTCTGTAACTCTTTCTTTCAAATAAATAAAATAAATCTTAAAAAAAAGTATAGTGGTAGTAAATGGAGATGTCTATTAGGAAATATTTCTTATGCGCTGTGATTTGCTGTTGAAAACATGTCACAAGATTTTAAAGATGTTTAAAAATATAAAAAAGGAAGAAAATTTTCTATTAATTTAAAAATCTTAGAAACAAACAATATTAGTAAATTTTAAACACATTTATTAGTAACATAAGCTATGACTTGGTTACTTTCAAGAATAACTGATTAACATCAGGAAATGTATTATCTGAATTTCAATAAAACTTTTTAATAATTAATGAATGGAAGTAAAAATGAACATCATTATTTAGAAAACTTAGTCAAGAGCCAAGAGCTATCTATTTTATATGATAGCACTATTAGCTATCAATGATTAAATTCAAGTATCAAAATAAACTGAATCCAACCAGATCTAATCTCTGTATGACAAAATGTTAAATCAAGATTTTTTTTTACCTAGGAACCTTTTATTCAAGGTATACACACTTCATGCATTTCATATATACAAATTTAGTAATACAGTGATTCTTGCCACCCTCTGTTCCCTTCCACCCACACTCCCACCTTTCTTCCTCTTTCCTTTCCCATTCCCATTCTGACTTTTACAAAGATCTATTTTCAATTAATGTTATACACATAAAATTAACCCTACACTAAGTAAAGAATTCAACAAATAGTATGGAAAAAAAAAACTTCCTCAACATTTGAGACAAGGCCTGTTCAAAATCATTGCATCTCAAAGTGTCAATTTCACTTCTATAGATTATATTTTAGGTGCTCTATTAGTTACCAAGGGTCAGGAAGAACACACAGTATTTATCTTTTTGGGACTGGCTTATTTCAATAAGTATAATGGTTTCCAGTTGCATCCACTTTCTTGAAAATGGCAGGATTTCATTTTTATTTACCGCTGCATAGTATCCATGGTGTACATATACCATAATTTCTTTATGCAGTCTTCAGGTGATGGACAGCTTGTAAACCACGATTTATAAAACAAAAAGTCTTCAATAACATTGTTCTAAAAATCTTAGCAGCGTTCTTTTTAACAATGGTTTAGTCATTTTATAATGGTGCACAACAAATAAAAACAAACCTGCTAGCTTAAAACAGTATGCACAGTCCTATAGGTCAGAAGTACAGCAGAGGGTTGGCTGCGTTCTCTGCATAGGGCACCCCAAAGCTTGTACCAAGGTGTTGAGTGGACTGAGTCCTCATCTGGAAACTCTGGGGAAGAATCTGCTTCCAAGTGCATCCTGTTGGTGGTGACTAAAGGATTGAGGTTCCCATTTCCCTACTGGCTATTAGCTTAGAGCTACTCTCCAGTCCAGAAGCAGCCTGCATTCCTTATCACGTGGCTTCATCCTTCTTCAGGCCAGTACGAGAAGAGCAAACTCTTGTGCTGTGAATCCCTGACATCCTCTTCAGCTAGCCAGAAAACTCTTCTGCTTCCATTTTTTTTAATATTTAAAAAATGTATTGACAAAAACACAGAGACAAAGAATGAGAGACTTCTCCAATATGCTGGTTCACTCTGCAGATGCTACCACAAATGAGGGCTGAGACCAGGAGCTGGAAGCTCCATCTGCAGAAGATGCTGTATTATTAAGACGTGGGGATTTTTTTTTGTCATTGATGTTTTACTCAGGAGCACTTCCAGTATTTTTATGAAGTGATATGAACACAGATAAGATAAAAACAGAGTTTCTGTCACAGAATTTCCTGAAGGATTTATCTATCTTTGCCTCCCCTGCAATCCATCAGCAGGAACAGCAGGATGAGGATGGGTTCCTTTTATATTCTTTACCACATAGAAGTAATTCATCTATACAAACCATATTTTTTTTACAGGCAGAGTGGACAGTGAGAGAGAGAGAGAGACAGAGAGAAAGGTCTTCCTTTGCCGTTGGTTCACCCTCCAATGGCCGCCGCGGCCAGTGCACCGCGCTGATCCGAAGGCAGGAGCCAGGTGCTTCTCCTGGTCTCCCATGGGGTGCAGGGCCCAAGGACTTGGGCCATCCTCCACTGCACTCCCAGGCCACAGCAGAGAGCTGGCCTGGAAGAGGAGCAACCGGGACAGAATCCGGCACCCCGACAGGGACTAGAACCTGGTGTGCCAGCACCGCTAGGCGGAGGATTAACCTATTGAGCTGCAGCACCAGCCAACAAACCATATTAACCATAAGTCAAATATCAGCTGCATAGCATTCAAGGTGGCTACAATATGACATTTATCAGTGTGTATCCTATGTTTTCTATTTGAGATATTGAAGTTGTAGTATTTGGGTCAACCTATTTGACTTCAGGAAATGATTATGGGAATAAGATCTGAATAACACAGATTCACATATAGGGGCAGGTGATTAAATCAGAAAAGCAGGGATGTATAGTCAGCAGAAAGTCCAATAGTTTGGCCACAGCCTCTCCTACATTGCTGTAATTCAAGTTACTGGTTATCAGATGGCACTGCTTTCAAGTCTCACCAGAAATCCTAATTTTCTAATTGCTGAGTGCTCAAGGCAAAACTAAGCCAAGCTAAACCTCTGGTATATTTTTCTCTTTCAACACTTTCCTAGAATTTTGCAAAATTTTGGTGCTGTTTCCTATTATATGACTCAAAAAAATTCTCACCAGCACTCTAGTTGGAATATATTGGCACTCAAAGTGGCACCTCTATGTTCAAGCTGTTGAGTGGACTCTGAATTATGGAGTGTGATAATGAAGCCTCATATCAATTAGATTTTTGCCTTTCAATATATAGAGCATATCTTAATTGGTTCTACTAAGAAAGGTTTTTAGTTAAGTAAATTATATTCCTGTCTGAAAAAAGAAAATTTTTAATCTTGATTACATTTTATGAGGAAGACAAAAGAAGTTTAAATTCTTCAGGGTCTCCCAAGCACTTGAACCATCTTCTACTACTTCCCCAGGCCATAAGCAGAGAACTGGATCAGAAAAGGAATAAACTGGTGCCCATATGGGATGCTGGCGGCACAGGCGGAAGCTTAGCCTACTAAACCACGGTGCCAGCCCCACTTAGGGATCTTTAAATTATCCTGATGGCCTGCACCAATCTCCAGTGATTCTGCTGTAGTTAGGTTTGACCCTGGACATCAGGACTGGGAATTTTCAGAGTTTCCCAGGAGATTCTAATTTTCTTCCATGGCTAGAACCACTACACTAGGAGTAGCATCCAAAAAACACCAAAGGAAATATTCCTCAAACTTTAAAGTACGAAGTAATCATGTGGAGCTGGTCATAAACATGCCGATTCTACTACATGACATCCGAGTGTGGCCTGAGAGTTTGCACTTAAACTTGACCATAGGCAACAATTCAAAGAGCTGGGCTCTAGAACATCTTCTCCAGGCAGTTTTGTCAAATCTACAGAAATATGCTATCAGTTGGGGGATGACTTGTCGTGGATATTAATCGGCTGCTCAGGAAACAAGATCAGAAGTGAGAGAGTGAGGGCTGAATGAACTACAGACATATCCAACTTGCGGGAAACTGTTTGGATTGAGTTATTCAAAACCAAAAATGCTTTAACAAATTAATCCTGTAAAATGAAATGCCAGAGGTGGAGTTTGGTGCAGTGGTTAAGCAGCCCCTTGGGACAACCACCACAACTCATCCCAGTGCCTTCTTTGAGTTCTAGCAAAACTGCTTCCAACCCAGCTTTTTGCTGATGTACATCTTGGAAGGTAGCAGGTGATGGCTTGGGTGGTTGGGTCCCTGTCACCATGCAAGAGACATGGCTGGAGGGATCCTGGCTTTGGACTAACCCAGCCCCAGCTGTTTGCCAGCACTTGGGGAGTGTATCAACAGGTAGAGGATTCCTCTCTGTCTCTATTTAAATATCTGCCTTTCAAATAAAATGAAAATAAACATTAAAATGAAATAATGGACCAAACTAACCTGAAGTAGTTAAAGTTAAATTTTTGCAGGTAGGCACCAAGGGAATACATAGATAATTTTTTCTTACGTTTTACTGGGGAAGACATTGGTCTAAATTCTTGATGTAACTTGACCTATGGTTATGGGTTTCTGTCAATCATCTCACAAGTAAATGGAAAAGCATTTCTATTTGGGTGTCTTTACTTATTAGTAAATATCAATCTACAATTTTAAAACTTTACTTATTTATTTGATTTTAGAGGTAGAGCGAGATAGACAAAAACAACTGTTATTCTCTGGCTCTCTCTTTACATTCCTGAAATGACCAGGCCTGAAGCTGGGAGCTGAGGAACCAAACCCAGGTCCCTGGCATGGAGGGCAGGGAGCCAAACATTTGAGCTATTGTCAGCTGCTTCTCAGGTGTGCATTAGCAGGAAACTGGAGTCAGGAGCAGAGCTGGGACTTGAATCCAGGTGTCTGAATCAGCAGGTTAAACATTAGGCCAAATGCCTACACCTAGAGTTATGTTTCTCTTTATTGATTTTTTAAAGAAATGCAGTTTTGTGGTTTTCATAAATGTTCAGTTTAAAATGTGGCAGGTGAAGGAAACCAATTTAGCTACCTCCTTGTACCAAAGACAGCCACAGAGTCATTGCACGCCTGATTGGTTCAGCAATTTCCTCAATAGCAAGGGGTTGGCCAGAACCTGAGGTCACAGCTGAGCTTGGGCTTTTGAATTCTAACTATTTCTTCATTAATCAAATTAAGAATAATCACATATGTTAAGAATGGTTAAATAAAATATTTGTCTTTCCATGGTATCTTTTGATTTCTTTTTTAAAAAGATTTATTTATTTGAAAGTCAGAGTTACACAGAGAGAGGAGAGGCAGAGAGAGAGAGGTCTTCCATCTGATGGTTCACTCCCCAGATGGCTGCAAAGGACAGGAGCCAGGAGCTTCTTCCAGGTCTCCCACGTGGGTGCAGGCGCCCAAGTACTTGGGCCATCTTCTACTGCTTTCCCTGACTTCAGCAGAGAGCTGGATCAGAAGTGGAGCAGCTGGGCCTCGAACCCTTGCCCATTTGGGATGCCAGAGCTTCAGGCCAGGGCGTTAACCCACTGCACTACAGTGCTGGTGCCATCTTTTGCCTTCTGAGGTTAGAGACATTGCCTTTTGTAAATGACATTCTAGACAGGATTGATTGGTGAATGAAGGAACTGATCCTGGGGTGGGGGTGGGCAAAGGCAAGAGTGATTAATCAACAGTAGTCAGAGAATATTGAAGGGAAATAGTTCAGAATGGAGTTGGATAACTTGTATTTCTACTGAGTTAACCTGAAACATAACTCATCTCCTGTTTTCCCAGGAGAAGAGCCCAAAAGAAGTTTTATTTTTAAACTAACACTATCATACTAACATTAATTATGTAGAGATAATTATAAATGTAAACTTTATTTACTATATTAAATATTGCAAGTTATATCCATATATTCATGTCACATTTTACTGTGTCATTACTTTACTATAGAAATATACTTTTTCATGGCTGATGCTGTGGTATATTAGGTTAAGCATCTGCCACTGGCACCAACATCCCATATGGGCTCCACTTCAAGTCCTCGTTGCTCCACTTCTGATTCAGCTCCCTGCTTGTGGTCTGGGAAAGCAGTAAAAGACAGCCAAAGTGCTTGGGCCTCTGCCCCTATGTGTGACACCGAGAGGAAGCTCCTGGCTCCTGGCTCTGGATTGGCCTAGCTCTGGCTGTTGCTGCCATTTGGGGAGTGAACCAAAGAACGGAAGCCCTCTCTCTCTGCCTCTCCCTCTCTCTGTCTGCAACTCCACCTCTCAAGTAAATAAATAAATCCTTAAAAAAAGAAATATACTTTTTCATATTTCTTGGAATCATGTATGTATATGATATTCTCACTGAAAAATTTATCCTGGCAGTGTATAATATTACATATTAGTGTATTTGTTTTTTATAGTGTCCTATGGACATATATCCATGATCTTCACAACATAACCAGTTGCTACTTTGCTTTTTAAGTAAATTTTAAAGGATTATTTATAGCCCAAGATGCAGTTTTAAAGTCCTGCCAAAAAAAGAATAAAAAAATTCTGTGTTAAAGCTCTTTCTTGCTTTCTCATCAATTTAATTAATGCTTACTCAGTATTGACACTTAAAACTTCATGTCTTCCCCAAAATCTACTTGATTAGTTAAAATTAAGTAAACTGTGAAGGAACTAACAATAAGTGATACTATAAAAAAATTTAGATATATAATATCTACTCCCTTTTATCAAAGAGTTATTACCAGGACACATCAAAAAGTTAATCAAAAAACATGTATTATGAAAAAATTATGCATGAATTTCAAAAATTTTGTGTGACAATATAAGTTTGTCATTTAATTATATTTTCCACACTCTGAATTATTTTTGTATTTTCAGAGGAAAAATACCTTTTATTTGAGCATTCCCAGTAATAATTTTAGGGTTGAGTTCATAGAAATTTTACCATTATTTTGATGCAATCTATACTATGTCACTACTTCTGAATTATACCTTCAATTTTATTTGCATGAGATATATCACAGCAGATTCCATAAAGATGCTCACATAATATGAGAAAAAGTGTTATGCATACTGCACATTCTCTTTTGATAAACGAAAGGACTTGTGAAATATACTTCGTCTTTTGTTATAAAATCTTTTATTGTGAGAAATACATTTATATAGATATCTGGAAATAAAATTCAATCAGCAATAAGCCTTTAATCTTAGCAATTTTCCTTTGCCACAATTCCTGATTTAGTAATTTCTAAATCTGACACTACTTTAAAATATTAGTGATCACCTGTAGAGAAATAAGCTTTTACTATGACAAAAAAAATGAGCTTAAAACTTCAGTGGCTTTCCAAAGGACACTTTTTTTTTTTGATGGAACTTGAGGCCTGTGTTTCACTGGACTCCATGATGATCAGTTAAGCTCCATGATTCCTCAAACCCCTGGATATTTTCTGAAGAAGCTCCATCTCTGATGTGATATTCTCAAAGCAGAGGACAACTGCTCAGTGGGAAGAGAACCAACACAGGCAAGGCATTCAATGCTCATGCTAGAATGGGTGTGTGTCATGTCTGTTCACAATCCTCTGGCCAAATCGAGTCATGTGGCTAAGCCTGATATCTGTGGGGCAGAGGTATATTCCTTACCAAAGAGAAAGTATGGCACAAATATACAGAAAACAAATTTGTAAGCAAATGCATAATGCATCCCTTTTAATTAATAACTTACTTTTTTGAATGTCTTATAATTTACAAAATGTGTTTAAATATCATTAGAACTAAAATTAATGTAAGAATAAATGACATGTTTCTTATAATCGCTGTGAACTTGGATGAAGATCAATGTGAAAGATGAGAGAACATATTGAATATATTTTCTAATGCATTTGTAGTTTCTCATGAAGTCA
Source organism: Oryctolagus cuniculus (assembly GCF_051225735.1). Taxonomy (NCBI): domain Eukaryota; kingdom Metazoa; phylum Chordata; class Mammalia; order Lagomorpha; family Leporidae; genus Oryctolagus; species Oryctolagus cuniculus. The sequence continues at coordinate 80,093,527 of NC_142874.1, read as the reverse complement.
TTAACAATGATTTCCTTTATGCCTTTTAACTTCCAGAGTAAATTTCAAGTCTGGGGCCTGGTTGGGAGATTTTTCCTTCCTTCTGTGCTATTTCTGTCTGTATAGCATCCAAGCCTGGTTTTCCAGCTCTCCCAGATATTCCAGGAAACATTTTGTTTCTTTTATTACTTCTGTTAACTAGCTAGATTAAACTCTTCCCTATATATATCCCATAGAATGGATATATAGCTTCAAGGAATTAATGTATAAGAAGACGCTTAGCATATGTATGTATTTTTAAAAAATCACACAATTTAGAGTCTTGATACTTTAACAGAAAAAATGTTGATACATAGGCTTCTTTTTGCTTTTAAAGGTTTATTTATTTATTTTTATTTGAAAGGCAGAGTGTCAGAGTGGGAAAGATAACCACACACACACACACACACACACACAGAGAGAGAGAGAGAGAGAGAGAGAGAGATCTACTATCTGCTGGTTCACTCCCCCAAATGACTCCAACAGCTAGATCTGACCAGGTTGAATCCAGGAGCCAGTAACTCCATCTGGGTCTCCCACTTGGATATCAAGGGCTCAAGTCTTTGGGTCATCTTCTACTGCTTTACCAGGTGCATTTTCAGAAAACTGGTTTGGAAGAAGGGTAGCCAGGATTTGAAACAGCATTCTGATATGGGATGATGGCTTAGTAGCAGCAACTTAATTTCCTGAGCCACAAATTCCCAAGAAACCACCTACCCTAGTTTTTCTCATTATCTGTGCAAGATTGGAGATGGTAATGAATGTAAGCAATTTTTCTCTCACATTCTCAGGACTGTTCTAAGGCAAATACAATCTCAGATACTCTGAAGCAACTTCAAGCTAAACTCCGCTGCTTTGCTGACTCTGTGATTCCATTTTTATATGACATATATACTTTGTGTTTGAGGTCATAAAGATGGGATAGTCTTAAATATGACTACTTGTTTGAATATGACAGAAATGTAACCCCAAAGTCTGTCACTCTGTTAATTATCCGGATTAATTTGCTGACATGTGAATCTCTTCCCTGAAGTTGCATGTTGGAGCACACATGGACTCAAACACTGGAGAACTGCAAAGCCACAGGACAGAGACCACTATTCTCCCTGGCTGAGACTGCTGTACACCTGAGCTTTGTTGTGTAAGAGGGAAGGGGAATGGGGAGAAATGAGAGAGAGCTCTGCTCAAACTGCAATATCCAAGATTGTGCTTTTTTTACAGCAGCAGCCTATATTCAATAATTGATCACAGGGGTGTGAAGGTTTGTCTTCCTCACCCTTATTTGGAACAACTCCAAAGAATTGCTCCAAACTTGGAATCAGGGAATAGTATTGTTGTGTAGTAAATTAAACTGCCAGCTGCAATGTCAGCATCACATATGGGCATTGATTTGAGTCCTAGCTGCTCCATTTCCAATTCAACTCCCTACTAATGCGCTTGGGCAAGCAATGGAGGATAGCCCAAGTATTAGCCCCTGCACGTATGTGGGAGACCTGGATGAAACTCCTGGCTTCTGCCTTAGGCCTAGCCCAACCCTGGTTGTTGCAGCCATTTGGGAAGTGAACCAGTGGCTGGGAGATACCTCTGTTTCCCACCCCCCCCCCCTTTCTCTTTCTCTCTCTCTTACTCTCTCCACTTATCCTTTTCTATCTGTAATTCTGCCTTTCAAATAAATAAAATAAATCTTAAGAAATGAAAGAACTGTGCCAAATTGGAGCAACCCATGGAGTTGCCTGAAGCCTCCTGTGTCAACAATCCCTCTGCCTAGTCTTGCATCTTTCAACTTCCTTCTCCAGGTGTTGCTCCCAAGAGCACATCCTGACAGATGACCTTCCCTCAACCTCTATATCAAAATCTGATTCTTGTGGAATTTATCCTACAATGTATTTATTTCAAATGGGGTTCATTTGTCACAGAAGTTAAGATGCTGCTTGAGGTGCCCACATCCCATATCAGAATGCCTGGGTTAGAGTCCCACCTCTGCTTTCAATTTCAGCTTCCTGTTAACATGAACTCTGGGAAGAACTGGAAATTAGTTCTTTAAAAGTCTGATAGGATTCAGCAGTGAAGCCATCCATACCTGGGCTTTTCTTTGTTGGGAGGGTCTTCATTGCTGATTCAATCTCTGTCTTGGTTATTGGCTTGTTTATGTTTTCTGTATCTTCATGCCTCCATTGTTTGTGTTCAGGAATCTATCCATTTCTTCTAGGTTTCCTGATTTGTTGGCATACAGCTCTTTGTAGTAACCCCTGATGATTTTTTTTATTTCTGTGGTATCTTTTCTTACATTTCCTTTTTCATCTCTGATTTTATTTATTTGGGTCTCCTCCCTCTGGTGGTTTTTTTTTTTTTTTTTTTTTTTTTTTTTTTTTTGACAGGCAGAGTGGACAGTGAGAGAGAGAGACAGAGAGAGAAAGGTCTTCCTTTTGCCGTTGGATCACCCTCCAATGGCCGCCGCTGCAGCCGGCGCACCGCGCTGATCCAATGGCAGGAGCCAGGATCCAGGTGCTTTTCCTGGTCTCCCATGGGGTGCAGGGCCCAAGCACCTGGGCCATCCTCCACTGCACTCCCTGGCCATAGCAGAGAGCTGGCCTGGAAGAGGGGCAACCGGGACAGAATCCGGCGCCCCAACCGGGACTAGAACCCGGTGTGCCGGCGCCGCAAGGTGGAGGATTAGCCTATTGAGCCACGGCGCCGGCTCTTTTTTTTTTTTTTTTTTTGGGTTAGCTGGGTCAATGATGTATCAATTTTGCTGATCTTTCTAGAAAACAAGCTCTTCATTTCACTGATCCTTAGTATTTTTTGTTTTAATTTTATTTATTTCTTCTCTTATTTTAATTATTTCTTTCTTCCTACTAATATTGGGTTTGATTTGTTGTCGGTTTTTTGTTTTGTTTTTTTTTTGTTGTTGTTTTTTGACAGGCAGAGTGGACAGTGAGAGAGACAGAGAGAAAGGTCTTCCTTTTCCGTTGGTTCACCCCCCCCCCAATGGCCTCTGCAGCACACTGCGCCGATCCGAAGCCAGGAGCCAGGTGCTTCTCCTGATCTCCCATGCGGGTGCAGGGCCCAAACACTTGGGCCATCCTCCACTGTACTCCTGGGCCACAGCAGAGAGCTGGACTGGAAGAGGAGCAACCAGGACAGAATCTGGTGCCCCGACTGGGACTAGAACCCCGTGTGCCAGCGCCACAGGCGGAGGATTAGCCTATTGAGCCGCAGCACCAGCGTTGTTGTTGTTTTAGGTCTTTGAGATGCATTGGTAGCTCATTTATTTGGTACCTTTCTAATTTCTTGATGTAGACACCAAGTGCTATAAACTTTCCTCTTAACACTGTTTTTTGCTATGTTACATAAGTTTTGATATGTTGTATTATCATCTTTATGCCTATCGCTTCTCGGCCTTTTGGCTAAGATCAAGTGTAGTATCATCTTTATGCCTTTCCAGAATTTTTTTTATTTCTCTTTTGATTTCTTCTATGACCCACTATTTATTCAGGAGAATGTTGTTCAGTCTCCATATGTTTGCATGCATTCTAGAGATTCTTAGGTTGCTAATTTTCAGCTTCATTCCATTGTGGTCAGAAAAAATGCATGGTATGGTTTCTTTTTTTTTTTAATTTTCTGAGACTTATTTTATGGCCTAACATATGGTCTATCCTAGAGAAATTTCCATGAACTGATGAAAAGAATATGTATTCTTCAATTGTGGGATCAAATGTTATGTAGATGTCAGTTACATTTGGTCCATACTGTCAATTAGCTCTGTTGTTTCTTTGCTGATGTTCTGTCTAGTTAGTTGATCAGTCCATTGATTAAAGTGGAGTGTTGAAGTCCCCCACACTATTGCAATGATGTCTGTGCTTCCTTTTTATCTATTAACATTTGTTTTAAATAGTCAGGTGCCCTGGCATTGGGTTTATATACATTTACTATAGTCACATCTTCCTGTTGAATTGAGCACCATTATATAATGCTCTGCTTTGTCTCTTTTATTGATTTTTGTGCTCAAGTCCATTTTGCATGATATTAGTGTGGTTAAACCTGCTTGTGTTTGCTTTCCATTAGTATGGAATATCTTTTTCCATCCATTCAGTCTTCATGTATCTTTGTTGGTGAGATGTGTTTCTGGTAGGCAGCAAATAGATGGGCCTAGATGGGTCTTATTTTTAATCTATTTAACCAGTCAGTATCTTTTAATAGAGAATTTAGGAAATTGGCATTCAAAGTTATTATTGATACATAATAATTTGGTTTTACTATTTTCCATAAATATTTCTATCATTTGATTTTAATTTCCTTTGTACTTTTACTAAGACTTTTTCTGCCTCTCATTCTTTCATAATGATGACTTATCTTTCTGTGTTTCTGTGTATAGCACATACTTAAGAATCATTCGTAAGGCTGGACAACTGGTGACAAAGTCTTTCAATTTCTGTTTGTTGTGGAAGGTCTTTATTTAACCTTCATTTATAAATGAGATCTTTGCTGGGTACAGTATTGTGGATTGACAGTTTCTTTCTTTTAAGACTTTACTATGTCTTTCCATTTTCTCCACGTCTATAGAATTTCTGATGAGAAATGAGCTGTTAGTCTAATTGTAGATCCTCTGAAGGTAATCTAGCATTTCTCTCATACATATTTTAGAATTTTTTCTTTATGCTTTCTGTTGAATGTTTGACTATAAAGTGCTGTGGAGAAGGTCTTTTCTGTTCATGTCTATTAGGGGTGTTATATATGCTTTCTGTATTTGGATGTCCCTGTCTTTATCCATACTAGGGAAGTTTCTATTATTTCACTGAATGGCTCTTCTAATCCATTCTTTCTTTCCATGCCTTCAGGAACTCCTAAGATATGTATGTTTGGTCTTTGATAGTATCCCATACATCTTGAACATACTTTCCACTTTTTTAATTTTTTCTTCTTCTTCTTTTTTGTCTGACTGAAATATTTCCAAGGACTTGTCTTCTAGCTCTGATAATCTTTCTTTTACCTCACCAAGTATGTTGTTGAAGCTTTCCAATGTAATTTTTATTGACATACTGAGTTCTCATTTCTAATGTTTCAGTTTGATTTCTCTTCAATATTTCAATCTCTCAGAAAAATTTTTCATCCATATTGTGTATGGATTTATCTCATGGATTTATTTCTCTGTGTTTCTGAGTAATTTTATGATCATTCTTTTGAATTCATTTTCAGTCATTTCATCAATATCTTTGCCTTCACATTCAAACATTGAAGTGTTGTATTAATTTTGGGAGTCATGTTGTCTTCCTTGTCCTTGTTTCTTGTATTTCTGCATTTATTTTTAGGCATTTGTGGAAATGCTTGTTGGTTTTCTCCTCTGATGGGTTTTATCTTTGAACTTTGCCTTTGTGACATAGTGCAGTGTCTTCACTTTTATTGACTATCTAGAGGTGTGTGCTGAGTGGGACTAGGGAGCTCTGGTCAGTGCTCAAGTGTGTGGCAAGAATCCAGGGGGCCACCCAAGTTGATGTGGTAGATCTCCTCTATTGTTGACATTGTGTGTGTTTGTGTGTGTGTTGATGTGATCACAACCTTGCCTCCTATCTTCCAAAGCAATCAGTGCCCAGGGTTAGCCCACAGTGGGTACATCTCCCACTCATGCTAGCACAGGAACTGCACAAAGAATCTATACAGTTCTCAGTTGAGCACAGACCCCTTTGCAATAACCCACCCCAGGCAGTCACAGAGCTATGCACTTCTGACTCCAGACACAGAGATTGCCCAGAGACCCAGCTACACATCACTCCCTATAGGCAGTCACAGAATTCCCACAGTCACAACATACAAGACTTCCACAGTCATGGGGTGCAGAGGATCCAATTTCAGCACTACAAGCCTCCCCCAACCACAGAGAGAAAAGAGACACTCCTGGGACCAACTGCCTCTGAGTGCTTCACCATGGCAGTTTGAGGTCTGGACCCTGTGATAGGTTGAGGGGATGGGGGCACCTCGCAGTCCTGGGTGTGTTCCCAGCACCCTGCCAACCCTCACAGCCAGACTCAAAGTCACTGGGGAAAGCAGATTTTTCCCTCTTAAAATTCCCTGGTCATGATCGAATGAGAGCCACTGCAGCCTCTGCTGGCGTCAAGGTGACACCTTCTACCTACCACTGGTCACTGGGCTTATTGCTGCGCGTCTTCACTATCCATGCTGTTCTTTGACATCACCCTTCTTTCTGTCACTAGAGTACTCTGTGTACAGGCACTTTTCACAGGCTGGAAGGTCCTACATCTTTCCCATGTAGCTAGTTACAAGCTACATGCAGCTGCCTTACACTCTCTGGGATGATCACCATCCAGTCTCGATGGAGTCTCCTAGTCCATCAGTCCTTTCAGTGACATCTCCTTGAATGTATACCACTTCAGGGACACAGAAACCAACATCAGAGCATATGGATCAATGCCAGACGTGCTACAGACTGTGGAATTCTGAGAGGAAGATGATTTTTAAAGCATGATTAGCCCAAAGCTTTCAGATACAGGATTATGGACCTGTGTTTACAAAATATAATCATTCTAGTAAGGAATAGAGTCTGTAAAAATTATAATATGAATTTTTTTATGTTTGTCTGGGACCAACACTTCACCCTTTGTGCCACTGTTTAGCTTGGTAGAGCCAAGATTTTCTATAGGCCTGTTCTCCAACAAGATTCATTTTCTCTTCTCACTATCCCCACATATAGATATCTATAAAATCTGATATCACTGCTTAAATGTTAATAGATTATATCTTTCCAGTAAATACTTACATTGTTACTTATCAATATGTATTTCCAAAGGCATAGCCTCCTTAAATGTTCTATATAAAAATAGAAATAAGCAAGTTATTAATAATAGCCCAAGAGTATATGAAGTTTTCTTATTCATACATTACAGAAAACACTTGGCAAGGGTAGAGAGTAATTAGTTTAACATTCCAAATATTGATTAAGATTATACAGTTTTCTACATTTCTCAAAAAGATTGTTTCCATGTAAACATAATGGATTTTCAAGTGTCATCTCTAGCATTATAGCTCCATCAAGTGGTAAACCTGATTAAAATTATATGTTTAGTCCCCATGTGCATTCTGTTCAATTTCCATACTAGAATTTGTATCAAGGCTAGATTTGTCATTAAATGTCTCCGTATTTCTTAGCACCACTTAAAACATTTTTAACCTAGAAATTATAATGATGTTATTTACAGGAAGACTATTTACCTTTTTTTTGGTATGATAACAGAAGAAATATATTTTTTGCTATTTATGTTTAGATTGTCTGAATATCTTTAAATTGCTGTTTGCTGATGACAATGGCTGTGAAAAATTATTGAAACAAATACTACAAAGAAAATATACAGAAAAGAACTAAAAGAACATGAAATTTCCCAGATAACAACACCAAGTTATGGAGAAAGGTTGTGCTTTAATCTTTAGCCAGAAGGGGGCATTACATGATTGTGGTATGATGGTGTGCTATTCTGTATTTTTAAAATCTAGAAGGAATTGACCTGGGTGTGTGGGGGGGAGAAGTATCTTACAGAAATGAATTATAGCATCCAAAAAACTGTACATTGAAATATTTAAAAAATAATCACTTTATTTTTTAAAGAATAATTGTGTATTGATTACAGTATTCAACCAAAAGTATTAAGTAGAACAAACAAAAAAAATACTAAGAGGGATAACATATTAAGTTGCTCATCAACAGTCAGGGTGAGGGCTGATCAAGTCACCGTTTCTCATCGTGTTCATTTCACTTTAACAGGTTTCCTTTTTGGTGCTCAGTTAGTTGTCACCGATCAGGGAGAACATATGGTATTTGTCCCTTTGGGATTGGCTTATTTCACTCAGCATAATGTTTTCAAAATTCCTAACAGGGATCACTTTTCATTTAAAATTTAAACACCTAAGAATAATTGTGTGTTAATTACAGAGTTCAACCAATGGTACTAGAACAAAAAAAAAATACTAAAATGGATAAAGTATTACATTGTACATCAACCGTCAGGACAAGAGCTGATCAAGTCACTGTTTAAATAGGTCTGCTTAAGGCATTGGACTTTCCATCTACCTGAGATTTTAATAAGCATGTGAATTTGTTATATATCTGAGCACTGTGTTGTATTATAGCCAAGAGTTTATGTTGGAAGAGGATGATTCATTGTTCAAATTTAAAGGCCCCTACAAGACCCCTAGCTGATTTCTTCATTGAATAGATAGCACAACTGAAATTCAAAGATGTCAATTAGTGTGCCTGAGACATCCCAGCTCTGATGTCCTATGCAGGTTGAGTTGTCTTCCAACGTCCCTCTTGAGAACATCTTTTCAATCACATTACTGATTTATTCACACAAATCAGAGCCCTGCCCTGGGCGTTGACATATATGTTCATTGACCCATGTCAGAAATTCCTGCAGAATTCTCATTTCTGAAAGAACTAACAACTCCCGGGCCTGGTCTTTGCATGTAGTGGGATAAGTCACCTTCTGTGATGTTGGCATTCCATAGCAGAGTGCTGGATGTGAGTCCTAGCTGCTCTGCTTCTGATCTAGTTCCCTGCTAATGCCTTGGGAAAGCACCAGATGATGTCTCAAGTACTCGATTCCTGCTACCATGTGGGAGACCAGGATGAAGTCACAGGCTCCTGACTTTGACTTGGCCCAGCCTCGGCTGTTGCAGCTATTTGGAGAGTCTATCATGGGTGGAAGATCTCTCTTTCCCTCTTTCTCTCTCTCTCCCCCTCCCTTACTCTTCTTCTCCCTTATACTCCTTCACTTTCCCTCTCCTTCTCCCTCTCATTCTCCTTCTCTGTGTAACTCTGCCCTTCAACTAAATAAAATAAATCTTAAAAACAACACAAAAAAACATAATACCAGAATAAGCTTTAAAAAAAGCACCACTCTGTAAATGTTGACGTTAATGCAATACTCCAGAATACTTAAAAAATATTTCTGATAGAACATAATTGTCTCCTCTTTCAAATGGAATCCAAATATTCTCCCATGAAATGTGGCATCCACAAAAGCAGATCACAAAGTCCTATACTCTTCTTCCTGTTAGCCCAGGTAATCTCAGTCTCAGGTCACAAAATGATGGAATTATACAGCCAGAATATTAGTAATCCGTTTAGCTCTCTTATTTATAAATATTTTATAAATGAAGAATCTAAGTTCTCTGGAGGTAAAATGAGCTCTAGGACACAAACCTAGCAAGTGCCAGCAGTGACGGATCACTTAAGGTATGTGGAAGATAGAATTCTGTGAAGTCCTTCTCCTCTGGCATTACTCCCATAATTGTATTTCCTTCCATGGCAAATGGGATTTGGCAAATGCAATTCATGTTACTAATCAGTTGATGTTAAAAGAAGCAGATGTATAGGTGGGTTTAACTTAATCACATGGACTCTTTAAAGGAGAGTGGTTTATCCCAGCTGTGGACAGAAGACATCAGAGGTTTTTCAGAGAGTGAGACAGAGATTCCATGGGAGGAACCTTTTCTGTTGATGAGACGGAGGAGTCATATTGTGAGGGTTCAGGTACCAGCTGCCTTTAGACACTGAGAGCAGCTCCCAGATAACAGTCAACAAGGGAACACAGACCTACAGCTGTAAAATAACTGAATTCTGCCATCAACCTGAACACATTTGGAAGCAAATTCTTCATAGAGCTTCTAGGGAAAAGTCAACCCCTGATTGCACTATATTTTCCTAATCAAGGAACCCAGTTGAGCCTACATGGGGTTTTGATTTATTGCTGTGAGATAATTAATGTGTGTTCTTTAAAGCTGTTAAATTTGAGTAACTGGGCAGATAGCAATATAAACTAATACTAGGTCTGATCTGAAATAGAAAGCATTTGATATTTCAGATTTAGGGAATTAAATCTAAGTGTTTTGTTACACAGTCATTGTAAGAGCACTGAAGCTGGATGGAAGATGATGAGGCAACTCTGATTAGCCACTGCAGAGAGCTTATACCACCCCAGGTCAGACAGACTGCAATAGAAGTTAGGTCCAGCAGCCTGTCAAGTAGGCACTAAAACCACTGAGGTAGTGGGCAGGTGCCAGACGCACAAGATGAGACATAGGAAACAGTGTGTCTCCCTTCTTTGCAACTTCCTATGTTCTATGATGCCTCTCATTGGCCAGATCCAGTTGGAAGTCAGCTTATACTGCAGCCTAAGAAACACAGCCTGCAGCCTCGGCTTCCTCTCACTCAGAGCAGTTCAAGGAATGAAAAGGGAATGGACCACAAGGAAAACAGGCCCAAAGACAGATTCAGAATCATTAGGAACCATCAGGAAAACAAGGCAGTTGAAATTCCAGGCACTGTGCTGGATCTATCGATTTTATTTTCTACCTTAGCTCATACTTGATCTTAATATCTTTTGTTTGGGGCCAGCACTGTGGCCTAGTGGGTAAAGCTGCCGCCTGCAGTACTGGCATCTCATATGGGTGCTGGTTCAAGTCCTGGCTGCTCCATTTCCTATCCAGCTCTCTGCTGTGGCTTGGGAAAGCAGAAGACCACTCCCATATTTTTGTCCTTTAGTAGACACAAACACAAAGTAAATTTCTCTCTGTATATTTACTTCAGTTTCCTGACTGATTTGAGCAAAGAATTAAGATCATTTTTTTTCTTCTTTCCCTACTAGGAGCAAAAATGCTATAACGATATGTAGCAGGGAAGGAGCCATGAGCTATACCTATGTTCATATCTAAATCAAAATATTCATTACTCTGAGGGAAAGAATATCATGTGACATTGTCTAAATTGTTAACAGAATGGTGCCAGTGAGGGAAAAACAGACAACACAAATGCCAACTTAGTTTAGAAAATATTTTCAAGTCAAGAAGTACACAGTAGGCATGGTGATGATTTCACAGCTAGGACCCTTTGGTGAGAGCAGATTTGAAATAAATACCTTAGCCAGTTAATTAGAAGCATGCTATGCTGGAAGTTTACTTTGTTGGCTTCCTTTGGAAGCCACCCACAGGAGATGTCACTCATGCAGAATGCTTTGGAAGTCCAAGTTCTTTGGCAAGAATTTTTAAATACTCTTAAAGAAAGACAAAGTGTGGGTATTTTTTTTGGGGGGGGGCACATCCATGAGTGACAGGGCAGGGAAGGAGATGGGTCTAAGCCCATGAGCTGAGGAGGCCAGTCTTTGTAACTAAGATTCAGCACTTGAAGTTACCTGGCCATAAAATCCAATTGAAATTGTGGTGTTTGGTAGCCCAAACACCAAAAGTTTAGCTGTTTTTGCATTTCTGAGGAGAGACAGAAGTCTGTGGATAATTTTGAACCATGAAAACGTACTAGGAAAATGTGCTTTAAAAATTTATTTTATCTATTTTCAGAGATAGACACATGCACACACACATCCACATTCACAGGTCTCCCATCCTTTGATTCACTCTCTTAAATGTCTTCAACAGCTAAGACTGTTATTTGTTATCAGACAACCCTCACATACCCTGGTTCCAGCACTGACCAAGTAATCATTGCAGGCATTTGGGGGAGTGAACCAGTGGATGAAGGACATTTTGTCTTCCATGGTCCCAGCTGAACCCCATTCCTGCAATGGGATCATGGCATAGCCCCTTTAGGACTCCTGAGATCAAGCACCCAGGCTTGCAGCATGTTCTCTTCTCAGAGGGCAGGTACCACTTAACGATGTAGGTGATGTGTGCTGGCCTCTCTCTGGTGCTGCACACAGGGCTGGACACACTTGCCAAGGCCTGCAACAGTAGTGCCAGGTGGGAGCCTGAGGGTTCAGCCAAGCATCAGCCAGTACTGCACTCCTTCCCCATAGTGGAGAGTGGAGGCTGCTGCAATGGTAATGGCATGGACAGGACCAGCCAAAAGCCTAGGGCCGCAAAGAAGTTGGACATTCTGGTAGGAAAAACAATAGAGTGCCTGAAAAGAGCATCTGAGCTGGAGAGTTCCCAGGCATTCAGTCTGGGACCCCCTAGCTTTGAAGCTAGGCTGACTTGAAAGGTAGCCACAGCCACTGACCACACTGGACTTGGTTATGGAACCACATTTGGACTGATGTGCACTGGATTTGGCTATGAAATTAAATTGGATTCTTGAAAAGACTTTAGTCTCAGAGCAATATAATAAAAACCTTATCAGCATTGGGGTATTCTATGTTATGTCTTATAGTTTGTTGCATTGCATTGTTGTTATGGCCTTTGGTTGTAATGTTCCACACCCTATGTGTACTCCTTGCACATGGACTTGTACGGAAGATAATTTATATGTAGATCGTAAGGCCAGAAACCTTGAAAGGGTGGAGTGTTGAGGAGATGAATTTGGAAAGATGATGTTTAGCAGGTTTGCATGTCTTTTGCCCTTGGCCATGTTATCGCTGTGCTCCTACATCCCTGTCCCTGAATGGTAACTGGTGTCATGGTAACCAACAGGTATACCTGCTTGTCTTGTTGCCCACATGTCTTGTGGTTGTGTGTGGATGTGTGCAGATGTCTTTCTGTGTGTGTGTGTCTGACTGTTGCCACAGGCACAAAGGCAGATATCTTCTGTGGCCTCACTGTGGAGGCAAGTGGCTGTTCCTTGTTCATTTCTCACTGCCACTGTGAGTAAATGAGACACAAACTCTTAAACAGCTCTGAATTGTCCTCTAACCTGCGGGAATCCAGATCTGCTTGTCCTGGGCCCTAAACCCTGGACATATACTCTCCCTTCCCCTCTCCCTTCCTTTTCCCTCTCTATCTCCCCCTTCCTCTCCAATAAATGTATATTTAAAAAAATTTTAAAGGATCTTCAAGTCTTATTTGAATTTCACTGCTGAAGGTAGTAACCACTAAGGTCGAACTGTAAGAAATTTGGTTGGAATGCCATTATTGTGAAGAATAGCTTTCTTTCTAAATTCTGCAATTATATATGTTGTTGACTATAGAATGCTATGCTCTTAGTAGTTCCAGATTTCCTATAGCTTTTTTTTTTTTTTTACAACTTGAGTGTTGGGAGATGACTGGCTGCTTCTTTGAGTAATTTCTCATTACCTTAATGTCAACCCGAATACAAATATCATCAGAAAATAATGACCAATCTTGTTCTGTGTGGATTTTATTGTGCTGTCTACAGCCATCTTTCCCCCTAAATTAACTGATCTTCTTTTAACTCTGGCCTTGAAAACTCAAGCTAAGGTCATAAAGAATAGTGGTTTCAAGGGCAGCTGTCTGTGTGCTCTAGATCTTCAAAGTCCTTTAGGTCTAAGGCTAAGAATGTTTTATAACTTTACACTCAGATGGTCACAATTCTGACCTCAACAAAATTGGATTATTGCACCATGTAATGAAAATAATAAGGAAGGAATAGCTGTAAATTGCTATTAAAGATTTGCTGGAGAACACCACATTTGAGAAAGACTCCTTGTTTTGAATCAGAGTTTTCAAGCTATAAGTTGCCCTAAAAAATTATGGATTCCCCAGAGGTAGTAAGAGATCCAACTCTATGGCTTTAAAATGATACAAACTGTAAATTCTCAGAGTTCTCCGCCTTTGTTGCAAATGGCCCTCAAGTTTTTCATTGTGGTTGTTGTTCTTCTTCTTGGATTCCTTGGTGAAAGAAAAGAAAAATAACAAATCCATCCCATGTGAATATATACATATTCAAACATACACCAATATTTACATATAATAGAATGTTGCTAGCTTCTCAATTTACTTGTCCATGGATTCCAGATTGAGAATGAAGGAAGAGTTTTCCTAGTCAGTGTACATGTCAAAGAATAAAATATCATAAATTATGTCTGCTTTTAGTAAGAAATGGGATACTAAGACATTCAGTGACTCTCGTTTTTCTGCATTATAGAAAAGACACATATTCTTTTTGGTCAAAGTTCATATGTCCAAAGAGACTAGGAAAGCAATACTTACAAATTAGAAAAGCAGCCCATGAATAAGACAACACAGTTTGGTAACTACGTCATGACAAAGCTTAATGGTTACCCTGGGTATCTTAAAGTTCTACCCAAAAAGTTACTCTAAGAGAACCCTCTCAAAACAGACAATAAAAAGTACAGCATAACTTTCTAATAGACACGTTTTAAGAGAATAGTTACAAAGCAACTAAATATTGAAATACAACTCGCAATCTAGTTTGACAACCATTTAATAAAATAACCACAGGTATGAAGAAATTCACCAAATCAGAAATACAGGTAGTCTGATAAAAGATGGTCAGGCAATAGGAAGTGTCAAGCACTAATTTTGGGAAGAAAACAGCAAAATAATAAAAGATATAAAACAAAATGAAAAATTAACAAATATTCAAAACTATAATTGAAAGAAATTTTTTCTGAAATAAAGGAGCTCCTACCCACACGTTGAAAAGGCATCCCATGCACCCAAGAATACTTATCCCAAATTCCTAACACTGAAATAACAGTCTCACAAAATCTTTGGGCTCAACATAGTTTCTTTAAAATGCTCATGTAAATATAATATTCTTCAAATTCCTTTCTTACAATTCCATTATTTTGCTAATTTAGAATTGTTATCATTTCATAACCATTTATCTTATGAATGGGTCAGATATTTTCAAATTCTTCACGCAAATGATTATGAGTGACATTCTGGACATAAGTTATAGAGTCTCTAAGTTGTGTAAAATTCTTCTGATGACTCGATTTTATTTATTTGGGTGGTTTTTTTTTTTAACTGGTTAAACATTATCTTTCAGATGGCCGATCAAATCTCAGCACAATTCAACTGGACTGCTTGGAATCTGCTCTTATGTGTGGCTTAGGATTCAGACAAAGTTTTAGCAAACTTTGTAAACAGAATTGGGGCTACCTCCGTCTCATCTCTGGTGATCTCCCCTCACTTTTCAGCAGCAATGATTGCCCCAAGTTCTATCATCTTGCTCCTTAGCCAGGTATTCCACAGAAGTTCCAGTCATACCACCTGGTGCAGATTGTGTCCACCCTCAGACTAGATGCTATGAAACCAGGACACTCACCAAGGTGCTACACACAGGACAATCTGATGGGAGTTTACTTGGGTTTACTACACAAATGACCACAATGACCAGGACTGGGCCAGGCTGAAGTCAGGAACCTAGAATCCTTTCAGACCTCTCACATGGGTGGCTGGGTCCAGGCACTTGGGCCCGCTTCCAGTGCCTTCTTAAGCACATTAGCAGGGAGCTGGAAAGGAAGTAGAACAATCAGGACTCAAACTGGTGCTCAGATGAGATGCCGGCATCCTAGGTGACAGCTAGTGCTAGGTGAAACAAATAAGATAATAAAAATAGTTCCTAATACCTATTTTACTTTATTTAATTCATTTATAATATAAATTTTTTTATTTTTGACAGGCAGAGTGGACAGTGAGAGAGAGAGAGACAGAGAGAAAGGTCTTCCTTTTTCCATTGGTTCACCCTCCAATGGCAGCTGCAGGCGGCACGTTGCGGCCGGTGCACCGCACTGATCTGAGCTGGACTAGAAGAGGAGCAACTGGGACAGAATCCAGCGCCCCGACTGGGACTGGAACTCGTTGTGCCGGCGCTGCAGGAGGAGGATTAGCCTAGTGAGCTGTGGCAGCGGTCAATATATTTTGAAAGATAAAGAAACAGAGTTTTCCCATCGGCTGAATCACTACCCAAAAGGCACAACAGCCAGATTGGTCCAGACAGAAGCCAGGAGGCCATAACTAAATACAGATCTCCCTCATAGGTAACAAAGATCCAAGTTCTTCAACCTTTTGCTCCTCAAGGTGCACATTATCAGAAAATTGGAATGGAGAGAGGAGCTAGGACTAGATCTCAGGCACTCTGACATGGGTACAGGTGTTCTGAGTGGCAATTTTTTTTAAATGTCAAGGTGATGGTAGAGGTATTCTTTTTTATTATTTTATTTATTTATATTTTATATATTTTTTTTATTTGAGAAGTAATGTTACAGACAAAGAGAGGGAAAGACAGAGAGAAAGATCTCTGCTGGTTCACCAAATGGCTGCAATGGCCAGAGCTGGGCTGATCCAAAGCCAGGAGCCAGAAGCTTCATCCGGGTCTCCCATCTGGGTGCAGGGGCCCAAGCACTTGGGCCACCCTCCATTGTTTTCCAAGGCCATTAGCAGAAAGCTGGATTAAAAGAGGGGCACCCGGGACTTGAACTGGTGCCCATTTGGGTTGCCTGTGCTACAGGAGGAAGCTTAGCCTACTATGCCACAGCACCAGCCCCCCAAATTGCAATTTATGTGCTATGCCTAATACCCATCCTGTAAATCTAGTTTACAGCTCTTCCAATGTGTGAACGATTCAAATTTGCACAGCAGTATGGAATTATTTTCCTTTTTTTTTCCTTTTTTAAAAACTTTTATTTAATGAATATAAATTTCCAAAGTAGGAATTATTTTTCAAAGTGTGTTTACTAAAAGAATCAATGACATTCACTATTAAATGCTTAATTTGGGGTGTCAATATAAGCTAGAATTTTCAGTTAAATAAGTTTAGAACAATCTAAACAAGTAACTTTCTCTACTCTTTGTACTACTCAGAGATTTTAATGTTACTTTAAAAGAGATAGCTAAGTGATAATGTTCCAAATTTATTTTATCATCATGAGATCCTTCTGAGGAATTACATAGAAAATTTTGAATTTGTAAGGAATTAAAGAGAACCAATTGAAAAAAAAAAAAAAACCACTACAGGAACATTTGCCACAGGTGGGCATTTGCTGCAGTTGAGAAGTTATTATCTGGCTCAATTTAGTGTAGGTCATCTGAGAATGGTATCCCAAATTGAATGTAAAATAAGAAGTATCTGCAGGAATAAAATGGTTGGTTAGAACATTTTTTATAAAGGGAGGGCATTTTTAGATAGCACTGATGCATAACAGGTCATAACTAAGTGTCAAAAACAATTTACAGAATAGTTAGCATCCTAGGAGCTCTGGCTTTCAATGACATTTCTGTTGGCACTGTTTTCTGTAAAGTTGCTACAGACTGGCAGGAGACAACTCTTACTTAGAAAGGCAAGGATTTCCACTACCACCACCTCCCACCTACAGAGAATGTGAGATGTTAAATCCATTATGTTCAATTCAGGTGGTAGATTTTTAAAACCACTGCTGAGTAGAGCCATGGGAGGCATCACTGCTTCCTCAAGATAAAACCTAAGGCCTTTTTTTGTAGAAGAGTGAAATGAAAGGGGGAAAAAAGTTTTAGATATCTCCATGGATAATCTAATGCTTCTCACTATATGTTCCTTCTTAAGTGCTCTGGCCATTAAAAAAGAAAAAAAAGTTTATATCATTTTACATGGTTGGTTTATTTCATTGCTTGATTTTTACATGGATTTGGTAAAAAACCGAAAAGATATTTGATGATGTGTTGTGTCTGCAGAGATGAATTACTGTGGGCAATGCATTAGATTTAAGGATGAATATTATTTTGTAGATTCTCTTTCCTTCCTTATTTCCTTCCCTTCCCTTCTTCCTTCTCTACCTTCCTTCCTTTCCCTCCCTCCCTCCCTCTCTCCCTCCCTCTCTCTTATCTATCTATCATCTATCTACCTCAAGCATCCATCCATCCATTCAGCCATTCACTATTCTCTCTTCTTGTATTTCTAGGATTTTATTATGAACTAAAATTTTTGAAATTACAAGCAGCAGAAAACAGGGCAATGTATTGTCACATATTGAACACAAACCTCTCTTCTGTTGTTCTCTCTCTCTGTCTCACACACACACACCCACACACAGAGAAAGAGAGAGAGAGAGAAAGAATCATACACTTTTCATCTAATTAACACTATTTTTGGGCAATCATATCTATTTTCTAAGATTATGATAGAGAAATTGCTTGATTATGAAATTGAGCAAAATGGAATATATTTTTGGTATAATGCCATCCACTGAGAGTGAGTGATATTGTGTACTTTTTAAATGCATTTGGAAATAAAGTTGGGAGTTAAATTTATAAATCTTCTTTTTAAAAATTTTTGTTAATTTATTTTTACTTGTTTGAAAGGCAGAGAGACAAAGAAAAAGACAGATAGACATCGCCCATCCTTTGTTTCACTCCCCAAATGCCTGCAACACCCAGGTCTAGGCCAGGCCAAACTCATCGCCTAAAACTCAGTCTAGGTCTCCTATGTGGGTGGCAAAGCCCCAAATAATGGAGCTCATTGCTGTCTCCCAGAGTGAATGTTAGCAGCAAGCTAGAATCAGGAGTATAGCCAGGACTCAAATCCAGATGTTCTATTAAGAGATGTGCTTCCCCGAGATACACAGCAGACCCATAGAATGGCAGATGTCCTAAACAGCACTCTGGCCTCAGAATCAGCCCTAAAGGCATTCGGATCTGGCTGAAAAGGCCATGAGAGTATTTCAGGCATGGAAAGCCAAGACACTCTGGCAAAAACAAAACAAAACAAAACAAAACAAAACACACACACAAAAAAACACAAACCTAAATGAAAGATATCTGTGAGTGAGATTCCAGTGGAAAGAACAGGTCTTCAAAGAAGGAGGTACCTTTCTCTGAAGGGAGGAGAGAACCTCCATTTTGACTATGACCTTGTCTAAACAAGATAAGAGTCAGAGAACTCAAAAGGCTTCCATAGCCTTGGAAAATCATGACTGGAGCATAGGGAGATTACTGATGCCATAAATAGGAGTGTCAATTTGTAAAGTCAACAACAGGAGTTACTGTGCACTTACTCCTCATGTAGGATCTCTGTCCTTAATGTGCTGTACATTGAGATTTAATGCTATAACGAGTACTCAAACAGTATATTTCACTTTGTGTTTCTATGGGGGTGCAAACTGTTGAAATCTTTACTTAATGTATACTAAACTGAACTTCTGTAAAAAAAAAAAAAAGAAATTATCAATTCCCAACTTGACTCTCACTGGGATTAAACATGACAATAGGTCTGATCTGATTTCATCATCATTTAAAAAAATCATCTATTATTTTTCACTTTATGTTTCTGTGTGGGAGGAAACTGTTGAAATCTTTACTTAATGTATGCTAAACTGATCTTCTGTATATAAAGAGACTCGAAAATGAATCTTGATGTGAATGGAAGGGGAGAGGGAGTGGGAAAGGGGGGGGGGGTTTCGGGTGGGAGGGACGTTATGGGGGGGGGTAAGCCATTGTAATCCATAAGCTGTACTTTGGAAATTTATATTCAGTAAATAAAAGTTAAAAAATAAAAAAAAGAGATGTGCTTCCCAACTGGTATCTTAATCACTGTGCCAAATGTCTGCCCCATGAATGTTCTTTTAAAAGTGAAGGAGCATGGAGACACAACCTCCATTCTAATTAACAGCTTCACAGTGCACATTTCCATGTCTCCCCTCAATGTTCCTGCTATAACACCAAATCCAAGAACTTGCTTCTGATTCTTTTATCTTTTTCCTTCGCAAATATACATGTTTCACAATAGTTATTCAGTTTCATCTCTGTGACTAACATGCATATATTTAAGTAAAATTCTATAATGACTATTAATCCCAAGTATATAATAGTTACTAAAAAAATTTAAAATTAAATTTCATAATTAAAATTGTAATTACTAGTAATTTGAAGTTGGGGAATAGATGCATCAAATTTACATTTAGTTCTTAATATTTTTATTTTTAATCATGAAAACTGAAGACAGATTTTTCTATAACATCAATTCTTTGAAAAGGCAATAGAAATACTGGCAAAATCATCTGAAAAATGAAAGAGTTACAAATAACCGATTTTAGACATGAATTGTAATCTTTAGAAATGAGTTGTAATCTTTGGAAAGTTTTCTGAATTCTGGGTTTTTAGAATTGCAGAATCAAATTTATCTTTGATCCCAATATCTGGAGCAGGTCTGGTTTGAGTTCACTTTACCATCTAAATGGACAGATCCAATGTTTGTGAAGCACAGACCTTATCCAATTTTAGGAGGCCATCCTGAAGAAAAGGATTTTAAAATTATCCAGAAAAAATTAAAGACAGACATCAGAGAATCCTTAAGATTGAGCTTCCTTAGTTTTATGGGAAAACTACCTGATATAGAATTTAATTATTACCTTTTAATACAGTTTCTGTCTTTCTCTCCTACAATCTATTATTTTGTGGGTTGTTTATTTTTATTTATTTATTTATTTTGGACAGGGGCCTTCTGATAATGGAACAAAAACACTAAGAAGTTTTTCTTATACTTAAAATCCTAGAATAGAGAGACACGTTTTGGATAAAGTGCATTAGTTTCATTTTCAGACAGGTAGTTTTCTCAGTAAAAACCTAAGAACATATATTCAAATTAAATGCCATCTTTCTAATTGATGTCATATGATTTTCTGTGCTAGATGTTTATTTATTTAAAATGTTTTCTCCCTTAAGACCACATGATGGCGATATACCACAATAAACTTGGTTTTCTCTCAGTTCTTCATCCATGGTAACACTGGAAAGAGAGACTTTCCATTCTTGCAGTTAACAAAAGCTCATCTGTCAAATAAATTGCCAGAATTTTGCTTAAGGGTCTCTAATTTCCCTTTACTATATAAAAGATCAGGATCTTTAAAATTTAGCCACAATTTTTGTATTTTTATTATTATTATTATTTTTTGACAGGCAGAGTTAGACAGTGAGAGAGAGACAGAGAGAAGGTCTTCCTTTCCGTTGGTTCACCCCCAAAATGGCCACTTACAGCCAGCGTGCTGCGCCGATCCAAAGCCAGGAGCCAGGTACTTCCTCCTGGTCTCCCATGTGGGTGCAGGGCCCAAGGACCTGGGCCATCCTCCACTGCCTTCCTGGGCCACAGCAGAGAGCTGGACTGGAAGAGGAGCAACAGGGACAGAATCGGGCGCCCCAATGGGGACTAGAACCCAGTGCCGGCACCGCAGGCGGAGGATCAGCCTAGTGAGCCGCGGTGCTGGCCTTTTTATTATTTTTTTAAAATAATGATGTTGTTATTAAGCCATTTAGATGAGAGTAAGCAAGTCTAGTCAAGCCCCTTTATCAAGTGAAAGATGTCATTGTAATAAATAATATGGAAACACAAATATAACCAGAATGATTCTTATGTAGTCTCCCTCTAGGGAGCTCCATATAACAACACCTCCTCTCCAACCATTATCAAAAATCTGAAGTGCATTGTGAATGATTTGGAATTGTTAAAAGGGCTTGCTGTATAATGGATCAGAAAAACATTAAACAGAAAAAGAAATGTAAATTTGAAAGTGTGACAAGCACTCTGAAGACAAGTGAATGTTATTTTGAGAATCTATGTTTTTTAAAGAAATGCTGATTTTACTGAAAGTGAAGGCTGAGGTAGTATTAACCAGCCGAGGTTCAATGTGGGGAAAGGGAACAAAAAGGAAGAGGATGCGAAGCATTCTGGGGCTGGACAAGGCCTGCACTGAGAAAGGTTTTAAGAGATCAGTGATCTGGGACATGCTCAGACACCTTCTCCAAGATAGGAGACAAGTCATTGCAAACGGAAATTTTTCCATTAAGAAAAAATGTTTGATGATCAGTATTCTTCCTTGGGTCTTTTGGAAAGAGCATATTCTAAAGCCAAGAATTCTGATAAGGCTAGCTTTGATTCAACCTCAGGACAAGAATGGTTTTTCAGCATGTCCAAGTTGTGGTTAAGCAGCCTGCCTCTTTGGCCACATGCAGATTCCATGACACAACAAATATCTTTTACAGAAAGTCCATTTCAAGCTGTAAAAGGAAGCTATAGTGAAGATCCTTTGCTTTAAACAAAGTAATTCTATCTGTAACAGACTGTAACCTCTTAACCTGTTCTATTTGGACCTATGAAAACCAGTATGTCTTACTATTGAACATAAAATGACAAGGTGAGCAAAACATCTAAATATGAGCAAGTACCACTGGATCCTCCAAGTCAGGAAGACCTAGCATGATCTCATTGTAAAAATGAAGTGGTACGTCAATGATCAGGTCAAAGACCGTTTGAAGGCACAGGGTAGCTGAATAAGTACATCCTAGTCCATCAAGACACTTACCCTCTATTGCACTGAATCTACCTTTTGGCACAATTTATCCATGTCCTCATGTCACTTTCTTGTGATGGAGGGAAAAAAAGATCAAGCTTGGTGCACAAATTGTTTGACCTGACATGTAAGAACAGGCTGAAAATGGTACCATTATCCCACTGCTATTCTGGCGCCTTTCTGGAATAAATATGCAAAACAATGAAGTTAAATCCTCCCATGGATAGAGATATGAGCAATATTTGTGATAATCATCTTATTGAGAAAAGGAAAGTGGCCCAGAGTAAGAATTTATGTAGATTCGTGTATATTGGAAATATTCACCCAGTGTGAAAATGAGTAAGGTTGGAAGATCAAGCACAAGACAATCCGGAGCAGAGGTTCATATGATGGTCTTAGGAGAGTTAGAACAAAGTATCAGGACATTTTTAATCACGTATGCCAAGGAGAGCATATGCATTCCAATGAGGCATTTAAAAAACCCACATTAGGCTGGTGCTACGGATTAGCCGGTAAAGCTGCCGCCTGCATTTCTGGCATCCCATATGGGCTCAGGTTCAAGTCCCGGCTGCTCCACTTCAGATCCAGCTCTCTGCTATGGCCTGGGAAAGCGTCAGAAGATGGCCCAATTCCTTGGGCCCCTGCATCCAAGTGGAAGACCCCCAAGTAGGCTCCTGGCTCTTGTCTTCAGTCCCAGCTCTGGCCACTGTGGCCATTTGGGGAGTGAACCAGCAGATGGAAGATCTCTCCCTCTCTCTCTCTCTCTCTTTACCTCTGTCTCTCTGCAATTCTGCCTTTCAAAAAATAAAAAAAAAAACCTGAAAAAAACAAAAACACTCTGATCAGATGACATTGCCAGCAAATGATAGCTGTTTTCTGATATCATCATCCCAGTCATCAATGAAGTAAACACAATAAAAGACAGAGACTATACCACAGTATGGGCATCCTCTCCCCTTACTCTCGTTCAAACTTATCTGGATATTTCTTCTGCTAAAAGTCTGACATGCCAGCAAAGGATATCAAAGCTGAACTCCAAGTATAGCACAATTCCTCATGGAGACTCCTTGGTGAATAGTTCATTATATCATATTCTTTGATTCTAGAAAGCATAATCATTTATATTGATGACCAGTGACTTATATTCCTGATACGTATTTTCTTTTCTAGTGTTTTAGTTCTTCATCCAGAACTACCATCTGAGTACCTATTTTGTCAAAATGGAATCTAGAACAACATTGTGTCAGACTAAGGGGTTAATTTTTTAATAAAATAATCATGGCACTGCACAGTGAATCATGAAATCAAGGACTAACACATACTGATTAAACCACATGCTAGTTCTATCACTGCCACACATATCCAGAGCCCACCCAGCTTTGTAAACTGATAAAAAGATTTCTGAAATTACAACTGAGAAGCTAATTTGAAGAAAAAAAATCTTTGTCAATGGAGCACTAATGTTCAATATATGGCATATACCTTAAACCAATGACCATTATATATTTTATCATATAGATTACATTGGTTTGGAGAATAAGGGATAGAGATAGTAATAGCCCTGAATCCATTATTCACAATTTATTTTTAATTCTTATCCCTGCATCTTAGATTCTGTAGGTCTAGTGGCCTTGATTTCCAATGGAGAAATGCCTTCTCCAGGAGACAAAGAGAGTGTTATCTTAGAGTGTTTGTACCAATAGACCAGTGCACGAAAACAGGGAACCTCTTTTTCAATATTTTTTCAAAAATTATCATGAGGCAGTAAGGGAGGACCTGGGAGGAATATATCTGGGATCCATATGATTTACTGGAGTTCCTTGTAATACTCCATGCTGTAGCTGCAAATGGACAACTGCAGCATGTCTTGAGGACAGCATGGTAACCCAGAACTCAGAACCCTTAAGGATAAAGACCTGGTAAACTCACTAACAAAGTCACCTAGACTGACACAATGCCCAGGCAAGGAAGAGGGAATTCTGCTGGATTGGTCATAAAGCATTATAAGGATATCTTAAATGACATTACTTGGTGTGCTCCATGAGTTTTCACAAGCTAACAAAGCAAAACTACTATCAATCCTTGTACATGTAACAATGATGTGTTCCATCTCTGATTTTAACTAAAAGAAAAATAAGTTCCTGTTTTTTACAGGAGAAGTAAATTGTGATTCAATGATTCAATATGGAAAGAGGGAGAGGCAGAGGGAGAGAGAGACAGTTTTGTGGCCACCATATGACAAGGGCAGTGGATATGGAAGATGATTGATGAGTATTAATTATAACCTTGAAACTTGCTATAACATTTGGTGCCATAATTCATCAAACTAACCTCTTACACATTTCCTTAGAAATGGTACCCAAAGAAGATCCCAGAGAAACTATGCTGACCAGATGGCGAGGAGATAACAATGACGGCCTGTGGTTGATGCTGTTGACATCCTACCCTTTCCCAGCATGTCCACTCCTCACTCAGTTGCTTCCAATGCTGGCTAATAACAATGCACAGTGGTCTCTTACTCTGAAGAACTGCTTTCAGTGAATGCCAAATCATCTATTAAACTTGAGTGGTCCCCAGCCCCACCTCCCATTGAGGGGGTAGACTTAAGCCAATGATTGATTGACACAAGATATACAAGGCCATTTACATGAAAGGAGCATCAACTCTGAAGCAAGACACTCTGGCAAAAAAAAAAAAAAAAAAAAAAAAAAAAACCTAAATCAAAGATCTCTGCGAGTGAGATCCCAGTAGAAAGAATGGGCCATCATAGAAACAGGTACCTTTCTCTGAAGGGAGGAGAGAACTTCCACTTTGACTATGACCTTGTCTAACATCGAAGTCAGCAAATTCAAAAGGCTTCCATAGCCTTGGCAACTCATGACTAGAGCCTAGAGAGATTTCTGACTCCATAAACAAGAGTGTCAAATTGTTAAGTCAACAACAGGAGTCACTGTGTACTTACTTCTCATGTGGGATCTCTGTCCTTAATGTGTTGTTCAATGTGAATTAATGCTATAACTAGTACTCAAACAGTATTTTACACTTTGTGTTTCTGTGTGGGTGCAAACTGATGAAATCTTTACTTAATATATACTAAATCGAACTTCTGTATATAAAGAGAATGGAAAATGAATCTTGATATAAGAAAATCAGAGAATGCTAAGATGGCAGAATAGAGAGGGAGGGAGCACAGTGAAGGTCCATTAAGGGAAGGTTCAAAGAGGGGTGAGAATTTGTAGTTTTTAAGGATCGATAAGCCCTTCCTGAAACTGGGGTAATAGGGTGGACACACGAGGAGGACGCAGACGGCTGAGACTCAGGACACCAGCAGGAGTGTGTACGCACCAGCGCTGGAAGCCGAGGTGAGATGTGGCGCTCGCCCAGCACCGCGGCACAGCTGCCGCCGCCCCTCCCCCAACACACTCTGGGACGGACACTGAGACACACACGACTGAGTGGGGGAGGAAATAGAAAACCAAACAGAGTGAGTGGCACCTGCGGAGAGAGTGCACGATTCAGGGGTACTAATTGAGAGACTGAGTAAGCCAGTATCTCTAGGCGCCTCCCCCGAGCTGCAGCAGGCGGGAAGCAGCCATTTTGTCTGTTTACATTTGGGCTTAAAGGAGAACTGTCTTTGCCTGGACACTAACCTTCGGAGGCGGAGCCCAAAGGTGGAGCTGAGCAACAGGACACTTCTTGCTCAAGGGAGGGCAGCTCAAAGCCCTGACACACGTCTACTCAAGTTACAAGAAAAAAAAAAAACTGAATAGCGCCTGCTGGTGGGGAAAAAGCACAGGATCCAGAGCTGCAGTGGGCAGAGAGCAGCCATCCTGTCTGTTTACCTGCGGGCTGTGTAGAGCAGCCTGATTACACTGGATATTGGTAGAGACTCACAGCAGACTACAGTAGAGGGAAATCAACCTGAAAAATCACCCAGACAGGATGCCAAAAACAAAACAAAACCCCAAAAGAATATAGAAGAACATATAAACTTCCCAATGAAGCAGGCTAAACCAACCATAACAGAGGCTGAAGAAGAAGAAGTTGAAAACATGCCAGAAAAAGAATTCAGAAAATTAATAATCAGAATACTTAGAAATAATGAGAAACAGTGTCAAGAGCTGAATGAAAAACAAGCCCAGGGATTAGAGATCCTAAAGAGAAGCCAGAATGAGATACTAGAACTGAAAAACTCAGTTGACCATATAAAACACACCGTGGAATCCCTCGGAAATCGAACAGATGAAATAGAAGACCAAATATCAGAATTCAAAGACAAACTTCCAGAAATAATACAGTCAGTTCAATCGCAGGAAGAAGAAATTAAAAAATTAAAAAATACGGTTGGAGACCTACAAGATTCAATCAAGTGGTGTAATGTTCGGATAATAGGAGTCCCTGAGGGGGTGGAAAGAGAGAATGGATTAGAAGGCGTCTTCAACGAAATAATATCAGAAAACTTTAAACAAAGGCAGCTGGATAACAACACACAAATACAACAGATAGCCAGGACTCCGAACAGAGTAGACCAGAAGAGAAATTCACCACGACACATTGTGGCAACACTCAGTTCAGTGACACACAAAGAACGAATCCTAAAATGTGCCAGAGAAAAGCAAAAAATCACACTCAGGGGTAAGTCAATCAGACTCACCCCAGACTTCTTATCACAAACACTACAGGCAAGGAGACAATGGCATGATATATTTCAAGCTTTAAAAGATAAACAATGCCAACCTAGAATACTATATCCTGCAAAGCTATCATTTATGAATGAAGGGGAAATAAAGATCTTCCACGACAAACAGAAACTGAAAGAATTTGTATCCACGCGTCCTACCATACAACACGTGCTCAAAGACGTGCTGCACACAGAAATACAAAAACAAGAACTTCACTGCAAAAAAAAGTGATTGTAGAGTAACCCACAAACAAAGTTCAAAATACATAAACAGCTCATTTCAGGAAACATGAAGTGGAAAGACAGTACTTAACAGTAATCACATTGAATGTGAATGGTCTTAATTCCACGACAAAGAGACATAGACTAGCTGATTGGATAAAGAAAGAGAATCCATCTATATGCTGCCTTCAGGAGACACACCTTATCAGCAAAGATGCATGCAGACTGAAAGTGAAAGGATGGAAAAAGATACTCCAAGCTAACGGAAATCAAAAAAGAGCTGGTGTGGCCATCCTAATATCAGACAAAATAGACTTTAACATAAAAACTATTAAAAGAGACAGAGAAGGGCACTATATAATGATTAAAGGATCTATCCAACAGGAAGATATTACTATTATAAATGTATATGCACCTAATTACAGGGTGCCTGGCTACCTGAAGGAATTACTAAAGGATTTAAAGGGAGATATAGACTCAAATACAATAGTTACAGGGGACTTCAACACCCCACTGTCACCAACGGACAGATCAACCAGACAGAAATTCAACAAGGAAACAACTGAGCTAATTGACATCATAGACCAAATAGACCTAATAGATATCTTCAGAACCTTCCACCCCACAGACACAGAGTTCACGTATTTCTCCCCAGTACATGGAACATTCTCTAGTATTGACCAGATGTTAGGCCATAAAGGGAGCCTCAACAAATTCAAAAAAATTGAAACTATACCATGCAGCTTCTCAGACCATAGAGCAGTGAAACTCGAAATCAATGACCCAAGAATCTCTACACCATATGCAAATATATGGAGAATGGACAACATGATCCTAAATGAACAGTGGGTCATCGAAGAAATTAAAAGAGAAATCAAAAGATTTCTGGAAACAAATGAAAATGATAACACAACCTATCAAAACCTGTGGGACACAGCAAAAGCAGTGCTAAGAGGAAAGTTTATAGCAATTAGTGCCTACATCAAGAAGCTGGAAAGGAACCAAACAAATGAACTCTCCATGCACCTCAAGGATCTAGAAAAACAGCAGCAAATCAAGCCCAAATCCAAAAGGAGGAAAGAAATACTAAAGATCAGAGAAGAAATAAACAGAATTGAAACCAAAAAAAAAAAAAACAATACAAAAGATCAACAAAACCAGGAGCTGGTTCTTTGAAAAAATAAACAAAATCGACACATCATTGGCCCAACTAACCAAAAAAAAGGAGAGAGAAGACCCAAATCTGTAAAATCAAAGATAGTAATGGAAATGTAACAACAGACACAACAGAAATAAAATGAATCATCAAAAACTACTACAAAGAGATGTATGCTAACAAATTGGGGAACCTGGAAGAAATGGATAGATTCCTGCACACATACAACCTTCCTAAACTGAGCCGTGAAGATATAGAAAATCTAAACAGACCCATAACCATGGAAGAAATTGAATCAGTAATAAACGCACTACCGAAAAATAAGAGCCCAGGACCTGATGGCTTCACCGCCGAATTTTACCAGACATTTAGAGAACAACTAACCCCCTTTCTTCTCAAATTATTCAAAATGATTGAAAGAGAGGGAATCCTTCCAAATTCTTTCTACGAAGCCAATATCACCTTAATTCCTAAGTCCTGAAAAGACTCAACAGAGAAAGAAAACTACAGACCTATCTCCCTGATGAACATAGATGCAAAAATACTCAACAAAATTCTGGTAAACTGAATCCAACTACACATCAGAAAGATCATTCACCCGGACCAACTGGGATTTATCCCTGGTATGCAGGGATGGTTCAATATTCGAAAGTCATTCAATGTAATGCATCACATTAATAAAGTGAGAAACAAAAATCATATGGTTATCTCAATAGATGCAGAGAAAACATTTGACAAAATACAACACCCTTTCATGATGAAAACCCTAAGCAAATTGGGGTTAGAAGGAACATTCCTCAACACAATTAAGGCAGTCTATGATAAACCAAAGGCCAGCATCCTATTGAATGGGGAAAAGTTGGAGGCATTTCCATTGAGAACTGGCACCAGACAGGGATGCCCACTCTCACCATTGCTATTCAATATAGTCCTAGAAGTGTTAGCCAGAGCCATCCGGCAAGAAAAAGAAATTAAAGGGATACAAATGGGAAAGGAGGAAGTTAAACTATCCCTGTTTGCAGATGACATGATACTATATATAGGGGACCCAACAAATTCCTATAAGAGACTACTGGAACTCATAGAAGAGTTTGGTAAAGTAGCAGGATACAAAGTGAACGCTCAGAAATCAACAGCCTTTGTACACCCAGACAATGCCAGGGCCGAGGAAGAACTACTAAGATCAATCCCATTCACGATAGCCACAAAAACAATAAAGTACCTTGGAATAAATTTAACCAAGGAGGTCAAAGACCTCTATGATGAAAATTACAAAACACTAAAGAAAGAAATAGAAGACGACACAAAAAAATGGAAAAACCTGCCATGCTCATGGATTGGAAGAATCAATATCATCAAAATGTCCATTCTCCCAAAAGCAATTTACAAGTTCAATGCAATACCAATCAAAATACCAAAGTCATTCTTCAAAGACCTAGAAAAAACGATGCTGAAACAGGAGACCCAGAATCTAAAGCAATCCTTTACAATAAAAACAAGGCCGGAGGCATCACAATTCCAGACTTCAAAGCATACTACAGGGCAGTTATAATCAAAACAGCCTGGTACTGGTACAAAAACAGATGCATGGACCAATGGAACAGAATAGAAACACTGGAGATCAATCCGAACATCTATAACCAACTCATATTCGACCAAGGTCCTAAAACCAACCCCTGGAACAAGGACAGCCTCTTCAACAAATGGTGCTGGGAAAACTGGATGCACACATGTCGCAGTATGAAGCAAGACCCCTACCTTACACCTTATACAAAATTCCACTCAATCTGGATCAAAGAGCTAGAGATGCGCCACGACACCATGAAACTAATTGAGAGCATAGGGGAAACCCTTCAAGATAGGCGAAGAATTCCTGGAGAAGACCCCACAGGCACAGGTAATCAAAGATAAAATAAACAAATGGGATTACCTCAAATTGAAGAGTTTCTTAACAGCAAAGGAAACAGTCAGGAAAGCGAAGAGGCAACCAACAGTATGGGAGACGTTATTTGCAAACCACACAACAGATAAAGGATTAACAACTAGAATCTACACAATGATCAAAAAACACCACAGAATCAAAACAAACAACCCAATAAAAAAATGGGCCAAGGACCTTAACAGACATTTTTCAAAAGAGGAAATCCAAATGGCCAACAGCCACATGAAAAAATGCTCAGGATCCCTAGCCATCAGGGAAATGCAGATCAAAACCACAATGAGATTCCATCTCACTCCAGTTAGATTGGCTTACATACAGAAATCAACCGACAACAGATGCTGGCGAGGATGTGGAGAAAAGGGGACACTAATCCACTGTTGGTGGGAATGCAAACTGGTAAAGCCACTATGGAAGACAGTCTGGAGAGTCCTCAGAAACCTGAATACAGCACTACCACAGGACCCAGCCATCCCACTCCTTGGAATATACCCAAATGGAATTAAAGGGGTGAAAAAAGCCATTTGCACCTCAATATTTGTTGCAGCTCAATTCACAATAGCTAAGACATGGAATCAACCTAAATGTCCATCAACAGATGACTGGATAAAGAAACTATGGGATATGTACTCTGTGGAACACTATACAGCAGTAAAAAAACAATGAAATCCGGGCATTTACAACAAAATGGAGGAAGCTGGAAAACATCATGCTGAGTGAAATAAGCCAGTCCAAAAGGACAAATATCACATGTTCTCCCTGATTGATGGCAACTAAACGAGCACCTAAAATGATACCCACTGAAGTGAAATGGACACTATGAAAGACAATGACATGAGCAGCCCTTGTCTAGACTATTGAGGAACAACTTACGATTTTGTTCCTTTAGTATTTTTGTTGTTGTTGTTGTTGTTGTTGTTGCTCGATTTGCTCTACACAAGACCACTGGTTGAACTCTGCAATCAATGCACAACCATTCTTAAGCGTTTAAAAATTAATAGGAAATTGATCTCTGTGGAACATGGGAGTGGGAATAAGAGAGGGAGGAGATATATAGGACAGCACATACTCACTCAGACCTACCTCCAATGGTGGAACTGGAAAATGTGCCAAGGGATTTCAACTCAACCTTACCAAGGAGGCAGGTACCATTGCCAGCACACTTGGTAAAGTGACAAATATAAATACACAACTGATCCTAAAGGTAGGGTAAGTGTCGAAGAGATTACACAAATAAGACCAGTGTAAGCAAATAATGAAAGATAGAATCAAAAGGGTGAGAGTGATCCTGCGGGGGAAGCAGAACACACAGCAGACTCATAGAATGGCAAATGCCCAAAACAGCACTCCTGCCTCAGAATCAACCCTTGGGACATTCGGATCTGACTAAAAGGTCCATGAGAGTCTCGCAGGCATGGAAAGCCATGACGTGGTGGCAAAAAACAATCTAAATGAAAGATCCTGGTGAACAAGACCCCAGCAGAAGGATCAGGCCATCAAGGAGAGAGGCGCCTTTCTCTGAAGGGAGGAAGGAACCTCCACTGTGATATGGCCTTGACGAAACAAATTCAGAGTTGGTGAACTCAAGGGGCTTCCATAGCCTAGAAAGCACATAACAAGAGTCTTGGGTGATTGCTGACATCATAAATAAGAGTGCCAATTGTTAAATCAACAATGGGAGTCACTGGGTTCATGCTCCCCACACAGGATCTCTGTCCTTAATATTTTTAACTATGAAACTCAAAAACAACACTACTAGTCGAACAATACCCTATACCTGGTTCGGTTGTGTGAGTGCAACCTGTTGAAGTCCCTGCTTAGTATATACTAATTTGATCTTCAGTATATGAAGGTAATTGAAAATGAAACGTGATGAAGGGCGGCATGGGAGAGGGAGTGGGAGAGGGGAGGGCCACTGGAGGGAGGGAGGTTGGGGGGGGGAAGCCACAACAATACAAAAGATGCATTTTATATTCTACTTAAAACTATTGGTTGAACTCTGTAATTAATACACAATTACTCTTAGGTGTTTAATCAATGCTATAACTAGTACTCAAATAGTATTTTACACTTTGTGTTTCTGTGTGGGAGCAAAATGTGGAAATCTTTACTTAACATATGCTAATTTGATCTTCTGTATATAAAGATAATTGAAAATTAATTGTGATGTGAAGGGGAAGGGGAGAGAGTGTGGGAGAGGGGAGCATTGTGGGTGGGAGGGAAGATACGGGGGTGAGGAGGCTATTGTGGTCCACAAGCTGTACTTTGGAAATTTATGCTCATTAAATAAA
Organism: Oryctolagus cuniculus; assembly: GCF_051225735.1. NCBI lineage: Eukaryota > Metazoa > Chordata > Mammalia > Lagomorpha > Leporidae > Oryctolagus > Oryctolagus cuniculus. The sequence continues at coordinate 80,061,240 of NC_142874.1, read as the reverse complement.
ATAAAAAAAATATAAGAAAAAAAAGAAAATGAATCTTGATGTGAATGGAATGGGAGAGAGTGCGGGAGATGGGAGGGGTGCAGGTGGAAGGGAAGTTATGGGGGGGGGGGAGCCATTGTAATCCATAAACTGTACTTTGGAAAATTATATTTACTAAATAAAAGTTTTAAAAAAGGTGGAATCTTAACTCATTGATTTTGTTTTTAAACTATAAGAATTTAAATTATTAATTTCTTGCCAAGCACTAATTTAGCCAAATTCCAAAAATCTCAATATGTTGTATTGCCATAACCATCTAGTTTGTAGAATTTTCTGATTTTCATTTTTGTTTCTTATTTTTAGTTATTTATTTATTTTTAAGATTTTATATATTTTTTTTTTGAGAGGTAGAGTTACAGACAGGGAGAGGGAGAGTTTTCTGTCCACTGTTTCATTCCCTCCAGCAATGGCTGGAGCTGAGGCGATCTGAAGTCAGGAGCCAGGAGCTTCTTCCAGGTCTCCCAGGTGGGTGCAGGGGTCCAAGGACTTGGGCCATCTTCTACTGCTTTCCCAGGCCAGAGCAGAGAGCTGGATTGGAAGAGGCATAGATAGAACTAGAACCAGCACCCATATGGGATGCTGGTGCCACAGGCAGAGGACTAACCTACTGCACCACAGTGCTGTCCCCTGATTTTCATTTGTGATTTCTTTTATACCCCATAAATTGTTTAGATGATTATAATTTTCATGTATTTGGGAAGTTCTTAGATACCTACTATTATTCTCCGATTCCATTGATGTCAGAAAACAAATTCTGTATGATTTCCATATTTTTCAATTTATTGAGCTGCTTTTATGACTCATTATATGGATCATCTTGTTGAGTTTATCAAACACCCTTAAAAACACATATTTTGCAGATGCTGGCTATTGTGTCCTATAATCATCAGTTAGGTGGTAGAACATTGGAAATTGTGCCTCACAGATGTAGATTCTAATACCCAGAATTTATGAATGAATTACTTTGTGTTACAAATGGGAATTGCTGATACAGCTACAATAAGGACTTTGACATTGGAAAATTATCTCAATTTATCTCGTTGGGCCTAATGGCACTACAGGATGCATTTAAGAGGAAAAGCAGAGGATTGGGAGAGATAATAAGGTGATCTAATGACAAAACTGAAAGTTTTCAATATACTAAGCTACAGGTTTTGAAGAAGCAGGAAGGGGCCATTAGTCAAGGAATGCAAGGGGGGCTCCAGAATTTGGAAAGGATAAGAAAATGCATTCTGTGCTAGAACCTCTATAGGAAACAATTCTGGCAGCACCTTGACTTTTGACCCAGTAAAATACATTTTAGACTTCCAACCTCTAGAACTGTAAGATAACAAATTCTACTTTAAATCATTATATTTGTAGAAATTTGTTACAGAGTGGTAAGAAACTAATGCACAGGTCAAGACATGTCTTGTTGCTCAGACCATCCATGTTTTACTGCAGTTTTGTTTAGTCACCCTTTCTACTCAGAACATAGTGTTAAAATCTGATTGCAGGTGAAGAATTGTCTTTTTGCCCCTTTAATTCTGACAACTTTTGCATTATGTAAGTTGAAGCTCTGTATTAAGTGCATGCATTTTTATGATTGGATTTCCAGTATAAACCATCCCAATCAGCCGTTCATATCTCCATTTAGTTCTGTTCTGTATACCTGGGATCTTCCCCATTCATGAATATTTCTGAAATCTATCAGAGAATTTTACACAATTTGTAATGAGAATTTGAAGCTTTTGTTAGTTGATCCTCTCATTTCCAAGATTTCCACCTCAATTTCCAACTTCAATGTCACTATAACACTGTCCTGTCTTTTGTCATACAGCCTGAGAATTTTGTGTAAGAATTTTAATTGCCCTGCTCCTCAGTGCTGACTTCTACCTGAACTCAGCTCAAAGCAATAAACAACAGATATTCCATTTTGCAATCATATACCCCCCTTGAGAATTTGCCTGTTAGTATAACCCAAGCACAGGAGTGCTGTCTCATCACATTTCCAGATCTCATTCACCTGGAAAAGGATTACCTGGAGATGTACACCAGCAGGTGGGTATATTGGGGGACTTCTATAATTCAACCTAACACAAATAAAAGTAAAATCAACCTATTGGACTGTACTCTAAAACATAAATCTATTACCAAGAGCAAGTCAGAGGAATCATTTCCCTTTCTCCATCCATCATTTTACCAAACTGAAACATAAAGTAGCATTTGATGTCCTTGCTCCAGAGCAAAATTATTCTGTGATTATTCTATTCATTTTTTAGCTATTTCACATTTTGGTAATCAAAATATTTTTTCATTGGAGTTTTTGTTGTTTTTTTCTTTCTTTTTCACTATTTTCACTTATCATGTCTTCCTCAGGCTCAAGCACTACTTTCTTGGCTTTTTTGTTCCTTTTTTGTTTTCTTCTTTAATGTATTTATGTTTTTTATTTTTATTTTAAAGATTTAATTGTTTATTTGAAAGTCAGAGTTACATAGAGAGAAGGAGAGGCAGAGAAAGAGAGAGAGGTCTTCCATTTGCTGTTTCACTCCCCAGATGGCTGCAATGGCCAGAGCTGCAAGGATCTGAAGTCAAGATCCAGGAGCTTCTTCCGGGTCTCCCACATGAATGCAGGGGCCCAAGGACTTGGGCCATCTTGTACTGCTTTCCCAGGCCACAGCAGAGGGCTGGATTAGAAGTGAAGCAGCCAAGACTCGAATGGGAGCCCAAATGGGATGCTGACACTGCAGGCAACGGCTTTACCTGCTACACCACAGTGCCAATCCCTAATATTTATATATTATAATACAAACATGCCTATCAAGAAACCTTAAGTGTTTAGTATTTTAACAGACATACATGTAATTCATTATATAAAACCACAAGATAAATTTGAATACATGCATTTCTAAGCTATTCTACAAAAAAGGAAAACTGTTATGTCTAACAGTAGGCATTCTAAAAGTATTTACAATTTCCATAATTATTCTATGGTCTGAGAAAGCAGACTACAATTTACTCTGTGCTTCTTAGGAATGTTTTTGAAAGAATGTAGTACACTGTTGCTTTCATGTAGTTATGGGGGTGTTCACAATGCTGTATTGCTCAGGGATCAGCTTTGTGGTATCTAAGAACTCAAAAAACATTCTCTTTAAGGCTGTTGGCTTTCATATCAAAGACATTAAAGATATTTTTTCAAGCTAATTTACTAAGATTTGAAAAATTTAATGTATTTATCAAACCTGTTGTTTCACAGGGCTCTGTAACCAAGAAATAAGACTAGATTGAAAATACTTTGAATTTAACATGACAATTCTTATGCAACATCTAAGATACTTGATAAGATCTTAAAAAAGCAGGCAGGGAAGTCCCAACTGGCTACTGCACTTCCCGCTTCTGATCCAGCTTCTTGCTAATGCAACTGGGAAGGCAGTATAAGATAGCTCAGGTGCTTGGGTTCATGCTCATCCTCATGGGAGACCTGTATGAAGTTCCCAGCTCCTGGCTTCAGCCTGACCCAGGACTGGCTGTTGTGGGCAATTGAGTAATGAACCACCAGATGGAACATTCTCTCTCTCTCTCTCTCTCTCTCTCTCTCTCTCTCCTTTTCTCTCCCCCTCCCTTCCTCTCTCTCTCCTTTTTTCTCACTCTCCCTTTGAAATAAATAAATTCATCTTTCTTTTAATTTGTGGATTTGCTTCTTACTGCTTTTGAGAAAGCCTATGATTAATCTTTTGCATTATGGTTCAGCCATTTAATCAATGTCTTAATATTCACATTCTAATATTGAAGCATTCCTGTGTTCCTTTGTGGGGGATCATGTTGTCTTCCTTATTCGTGCTTCTTGAATTTCTATGTTTATTTTTAGGCATTTGTGGAAATACTTTTGGTTTTTTTCCTCTGATGGCTTTTATCTTTGGACTATTCCTCTGTGGCTTAGTGGAGTGTCTGATCTCTCAGTGAATATCTAGAGGTGAATACTGGGTGTAGTCAAGGAGTTCTGGACGGTGCTCTAGGGTTGGCACTTTTTTTATCAGAAAGGAAGATTTGATCACCTCTGTTGGAGTAATCACACCCTTGATGCCTGGTGTTAGCCCACAGTGGGAGAAATACATGTCTTCGCTGCTGTAAGAAACCCACAAAGGGCCTGTGCAGTCTTCAGTGTGAGCTCAGATCCCATTGCAATGACCCACCCCAGGCAATCAGGGAGCTCTGAGCATGTGGAGCCACTCACAGGGGTTGCCCAGAGACCCAGCTACACCCTGTACCCTCTCATGGAGTGACAGAATTCCCACAGTCTCAGCACACAAGGCCCCCACAGTCACAGGGTTCGGGGAGCCACTCTGCCACGCTCATCTGTCTTGTCCACCGAGAGGTAGATATGTTCCCAGAGTTAGCTGTCTCTGGGTGCTCCACCTGGGCGATTTGAGGCCCATAGTCTGTAATATATTGAGAGGCTGGGGATACCTCACAGTCGGACGTGGGTGCCAGCTCCCTGTTAAGAGTCAATGGTCACAGCCCTTTCTTGTCTCACAATGGTACTTTCTCAATGCTTGTTCCTGGGCATGTGCATGAGAGCAGGTGCAATGGTTACATATGTTCAAAATGGTGCCCACCTTTTGTCAGCCCGCTGCCAGGTGCTATTGAAGGGGGGAGAGGAAGAGAGAAAACAGCTCCCATTTTTCCTCTAGGTTAGAAGGTACCCTTGTCCCCCACAGGGCTCCAGGCCAGACTCATACTAGGTTCTCCCATCAGCTATACTGCCAATGGCACAGGCTGCTGCAGTCTGATTTCACCTCATTCTCCAAAGCTGGTGTTCTCTTAGGCCCTTGGCTGCTGGGGTCATGTATTGTGTCCATCCTTATGCTGCGGGTCTGCACCCTCTGAGTAGATCCACAATGTCCCTCTTTCCATAAAATTTCCCCTGCAGTTTTCTCTGTAACTCTCCCCTGAGAATGCATTTTTTTAAAAAACTATCTTCCACTAGCCTAGAGCAGTAAGCTCTTTCCCTATTCCACCATCTTGTAATTTAAATGTTTCTTTTACAAAAGCATTGATAGGGGCCAGTGCTGTGGTACAGTGAGTTAAGCCGCCATCTGCAGTGCTGGCATCCCATATGGGTGCCAGTTCAGGTCTTGGGTGTCTCATTCCTGATCCAGCTCCCTGTAAATATGCCTGAGAAATTAATGGAAGATGGCCCAAGTCCTTGGGCCCCTGAAATCACATGGGAAACCTGAAAGAAGCTCCTGGCTCTTGGCTTCAACCTTGCTCAGGCCTGGTTATTGTGGTCATTTGGGCAGTGAACCAGCAGTTGGAAAATCTTTCTGTCTCCCCTCTTCTCTCTCTCTCTCTTTCACTCTTTCAAATAAATAAATAAATAAATAAATAAATCTTTAAAAAAACAGCTTTGGCAAATCCTAGCTTATTTATCTATTAACATTGCTTTGTTTAGAAATGAAAAAGATTCTCTTTTGTCCAAAACTGTGGTTAACCTCTTCTTTTTTTAAAAAAAAGATTTATTTGAAAGTCAGAGTTACACAGAGAGGAGAGGCAGAGAGAGAGAGAGAGAGTCTTCCATCCGATGGTTCATTCCCCAACTGGCTGCAATGGCTGGCACTTCAGGCCAGTGCCTTAACCTGCTGCGCGCTACAGCGCCAGCCCCGGTTAACCTCTTCTGAGTCCTCTAGTTGAGTAGTCCCTACTACTGGTTTTCTTCTTTGTTCTTGCAGAATGTACGATGAACAAGAGTCCTCCTATGTCAGTTTTGGGAAAATTACCCACCCTTGATATCTTATTACCCTGGCCCTCCTTCAGAAATAAATTTTGTCAATTCAGTACAACCAGAAACCCCTTGTCCCTGATATTTCCTATTTGCAATTTTCTATCTGCTGAGCTTGATTATAAATCCTCATTTGTCCTTGTTGAAATCTGAGTGGAGTCCAGTCTCCCCTCACCCACACCAATGGTAAGACTCCATTGCAGTGGTCCCCATAACCAATGTCCATATCTTCCTTTAAATAGAGTCTGCCTTACTACCTTTAACAGCTGTCATAAATAAGTTTTCTATAATAGTACATACATAGATTTATATCATTTTAGAGCTGGTAATGACCTGGTAGTGCCTGAATTAGCAATGTAAATGGAATCAAGTGAAAGGAAAGGCTACCATAAAACATGCCAAATACCTGAGTCAGGGAGGTTTATTGTCAGGTGGGGGAAACCCTACAGGCTGCCTCCCTATGCCTGAGAGAACAGCTTGTACAAGGAAAACAGGTCTTATATAGTTTTGCAGAGGTAAGGAAGTGGGAGCAGAAAATCCCATTAGGGCGGGGATGGAGGTGATGCTTGTGATTGGGCCATTTGGTCAACTGACTTCTAGTAAGCCAGGCTGGGCTTAGGAAGACGGGACCATTTCACTAACATCAAGACCCTAACCAGTGCCTTGAATGCAAATCTATGTACCTTTAGGCCTCAGTCTATTAACTACCCTCCTTTAGCTTAATTCACTGAATTGAGGGAGTGGTACAGCTGGCTCCACAAGAGTCTAATCACCAGAGTCAGGAAGTCATTTGCCTTTTCAACAACTATCATATTAGAAGCTAGTATTATCTCAAGGGGTTTCATTATGGAAATTCCAGGTCCAGGGCAGAAAGTAACTACCACTTGCAAATAGTCCCCAGGCTAATTGAAGCCAACTTGTCCATCATACCAAACAGCCATCCAGAGCAAGACACTCTGGTCATGTTAGGTCTAATCACATCACCTGTGTACCTCAAGGACCACCATGATAAAATAGAGAAGGAATGTATTGCCTTGATTTAGTGACAAGTCTTGGTGCCTGACATCAGAAACTTGCAGCCCCTTAGTAATCAGACCCACTCCCTCTTCCTTGTAGCCCCTCAAAAATCCCAAAGCACCTTCATTCAGGCGGACAGTAGTTCTGAATTGGAGGGCTGCTGTTGCCTCCTCTGTCAACAGATTAAAAGTTCTCTTTCCTTTACCCTCAAATTTTGTCTTCATTTATTTGATTTGGCACTGGAGACAGAGACCCAAGTTTTGGTAACAGAGACTGGACAACTGCAGCAGGACTGTTACTACTTATGACAGTATGCACCCTACTATAGGCTTCCAATGGATGAAGCAATTGGCCACAGCGGTGCACCAGGGCTTAGTTGTTCATACTGCGAGAGCAGTAAAGGGGCATCTGAGTGGTGTTGCAGCCCCTGACTATAGAAATTCCACCCCTAGGAGAGACACTGAGGGGGTTCCAGCAGCTGTCAGACATACTCTTCACTACAAGGAAGTCCCCTTTTCTTTCTCTCAAGAATGTGGTCCCTACAGTCAGAACCTGTTTGGGTGAAAGGAAACATATTCTGCAGAGGCAACATCAGACTTGCAATCCAGTAACTTAGGTCTGTTATCTGCTGTGCATATCATAAACCCAATTGCACACTGTGTTGGGAGGATTAGGATACCTCCAGCTGGTTATATGGCATCTTTGGCATAATTAGTGTGATAATTCTGGTTGAAAAGCACTGGGAGCCAAGGATTTTGCTCCCCTTTGGTTTAACTTTAGGGATGTCACTTCTCCTCTGGTTCTGTTTTCAGGGAGCTCGGACTCTGTTCTCCTTTGTTTCCTTATCGGATACTGAGGCTCCTGCCTGAAAAAGTCAGTAAGGATTGTCTCACATCTTGTGTCTGTTGGACCTTTTTGTTATTTTCATTATTGTGTTGTACTAATTTCTATGGCATCTGAGAGTACCCTAAAGATTGTTTTGCTAGCCATGGGACTCCAAATCCAATTAAGTTGGCAGGTACCAATGCCATCTTACTAGTTAAAGTGATCAGTATAAAGTCACAACTGATAATAAAGATAGGATTAAGTGTAAAAGGGGTCACATAAATAAGACCAAGTATTTGCTAACAATAATTGATAGAATTGAAAAGGAGAGAATGATCCAATATGGGAAGCAGGACACACAACAGATTCATAGAATGACAAATGCCCTAAACAACACTCTGGCCTAAGAATTAGCCCTTAAGGCATTCAGATATGGCTAAAAAGCCCATGAGAGCATTTCAGGCGTGGAAAGCCAAGACACTGTGGCAAAAAAAAAAAAAAAAAAAAAAAAAAAAAACACATGAAAAATCTCTTTGAGTGAGATCCCGGTGGAAAGAAGGGGCCATCAAAGAAGGAGGTACCTTTCTCTGAAGGGAGGAGAGAACTTCCACTTTGATTATGGCCTTGTCTAAATATTGCCAGAGTTTGTGGACTCAAGAGGCTTCCATAACCTTGGCAGCTCATGACAAGAGCCTCGGGTGATCACTGACATCATAAATAAGAATGTCAAATGTTAAATCAATAACAGGAGTCACTGTGCACTTACTCCCCATGTAGGATCTCTGTCCTTAATGTGTTGTACTACGTGAATTAACAGTATAACTAGTACTCAAACAGTACTTTATACTTTGTGTTTCTGTGTGGGTGCAAACTGTTGAAATCTTTACTAACTATAGTGTTGATTTTCTGATTATAAAGATAAATAAAAATGAATCTTAATGAGGAATGGGATGGGAGAGGGAGTAGGAGGTGGGACAGTTTGGGGATGGAAGGGTGAGTATGGGGGAAGAACTGCTCTAATCCAAAAGTTGTACTTACAAAATTTATATTTATTAAATAAAAGCTTTCTGTAAAGAAAGGAAAATTGAAAAAAATTGTTTTGGCCACTTGGATAACTTATATCTATAAGCCTATAACTTAAGAAAAAACTGGTAATATTGCATGTTCTATGTATGTTTTATATTCAAATAATTAAAGAAATAAATAAATAAACCCAGATCTCCCTTTGATCTCTTCAAGCCAAGTGTAGTTACCCATGGAAGCCCCTAACAGAGATGAACAAGAAAAATGCAAAAACAAAAGCCAAAGCAACAGGCCAAGTGATACCATGCATTTCAGCTAAGCTATAAAAATTCTTTTCCAAAGAAAACCACTCCATAGAGAACAACTATAGCAGATGGGCAGATGTCAACATAGAGCCAAAGGACACATGATGAAGCAAGGCAGCATGACTCTTCCAAAAGCACACAATAACCCTACAGAATTAGATCCTGAACTTAAGGAAATCTATGATGACAGCTATAGAATTCAAAATGATTGTAAGGAAACTCAATAGATGCAAAGAATACAGATAAAGAAATGAGGAAATCAGTGAGTGACATGAATGAAAATATTACTAAGGAGATGGAACGCATTAAGAAGAACCAAATCAAAATTTTGGAGATGAAATCCTCAATCAGTGACATAGAAAATACAGTTGTGAACCTTAGCAGCAGAATAGACCAACCAGAAGAAATAATTTCTTACCTCAAGGACAAGAATTTTAAAATAATAATTTTTCTGGGGCTGGCGCTGTGGCACAGCGGGTTAATGCCCTGTCCTGAAGCACCGGAATCCATTATGGGTGCCGGTTCGAGTCCCGGCTGCTCCTCTTCTGATCAAGCTCTTTGCTATGGCCTGGGAAAGCAGTAGAGGATGGCCCAAGGCCTTGGGCCCCTGCACCCGCGTGGGAGACCTGAAAGAGGCTCCTGGCTGCTGGCTGCTGGCTGCTGGCTGCTGGCTCCTGGCTTCGGATCGGCACATCTCAGGCCGTTGCAGCCAACTGGGGAGTGAACCAGCAGATGGAAGACCTCTATTCTCTCTCTCTGCCTCTCCTCTCTCTGTGTAACTCTGACTTTCAAATAAATAAATAAATCTTTCTTAAAAATAAATAATTTTTCCAACCCTTCACTTTCAGTCTGTGTGTATCACTGTTTATGAAGTGAGTTTTCTGTAGGTAGCCTATAGTGGGATTATGGTTTTTTTATCCATTCACCCAATCTAAGTCTTTTGGTTGGTGAATTTAATCCATTTCCATTTAAGATTAGTATTAATAGATAAGAACCAAGGCCTGCCATTTTGTTGACTGGATAATGATTCTACTGCTCTGTTTGAGGATTTGGTGGTGACATGTGTTTCATGTTTACTTCTAATGCAGGACACTCTTCAGAATTTCTTGTAAAGAAAAAAGGTCTGGTTGTGGTGAATTATCAGTGTTTGCTTATCTGGAAAATACTTCATTTCTCTTTTACTTTTAAAGAATAGCTTCACTGGATATAATATTCTTGCTTAAATATTTTTTTCTTTTCAGACCTTGAATATATCAGGTCTGTTGAATATATCAGGCTCTTCTGGTATGTAAGATTTCAACTGAGAAGTATAATGTTAATCTAATTGGATTTCCTTTATATGCAACTTGGCACCTTTCTCTTACAGTCTCTAGGATTCTTTCCTTGTCTTTAACTTTTGACAGTTTCACAACAATATGCCTTGGAAGACCTTTTTTTGTTGAGCATCCTTGTAGTTCTTTGAGCTTCTTGTATCCAGATGTATGTGTCTATTAAAAGAACTGAGAAATTTTCAACTAGAATTTCATTTAGAATGTTTTCAACACCTTTTTCCTTTTCTTCTTCTTCAGGAATACCTATAATATGAATATTTGATCATTTAGTGTTATCTCATATTTCATGTAGACTTTCTTCATTCTTTTTAATGCTTTTCTCTATATTTTGTCTGAATTATTTTAAAGTTCTCGTCCTTGAGGTCAGAAATTCTTTACAGAACTAGAAAAAGCAATCCTAAAATTCATATGGAATCACAAAAGATGCGGAATAGCAAAGCGATCCTGAACATGAAAAACTAAGCTGGCAGCAGCACAGCATCTGACTTCAAAGCATATTACAAAGTTATAGTAATTAAAAAGCATGTTACTGGCATAAAACTGATGCATAGATCAATGGAATGAAATAGATAACCCAGAAATTATCCACATACATGCAGCCAACTGATTTTTGACAAAAGTGCTCAGACCATATAGTGTGGAGCTGTGCGGATCCAAAGCCAGGAACCAGGTCCTTCATCTGGGTCTCCCACGCGGTTGCAGGAGCCCAAAGACTTGGGCCATCTTCCACTGCTATCCCAAGCCATAGCAGAGAGCTGGATAGGAAGTTGATCAGCCAGGACTAGAACCAGTGCCCATATGGGATGCCAGTGCTTCAGGCCAGGGTATTAACCCGCTGCGCCACAGTGCCATTCCCTGGACATAAAATAAAAAAAAAAAAAAAGAAGAGAAGAAATAAATGTTCGTGTATCAATATTGCTGCAAATATAGGGTTCTTTTTAAAGATTATTTTATTTATTTGAAAGACAGAGTTACAGAAAGAGGTAGAGACAGAAAGAGGTCTTCCATCTGGTGGTTCATTCCTCAAATTTCCACAATGGCTGGAACTGAGCCAATCTGAAGCCAGGAGCCAAGGGATTCTTCCAGGTCTCCCACGTGGGTGCAGGGGCTCAAGGACCTGGGCCATCCTCCACTGCTTTCCTAGGCATATTAGCAGTGAGCTGGATTGGAAGTGGAGCAGCCTGGACTAGAACTGGTGCCCATATGGGATGCCAGTGCTGCAGGTCAGGGCTTTAACCTACTGTGCCACAGTGCCAGCCCTGCAAGTACAGTTTTGTAAAAATTTTGTTTTCTAATTTTGTGAAACAGATAGTTAAGAATGTTATACTACTATAGTTTTTTAATGATCTGTGTGATTACTTTAAAATGTACTGTATATGAGTAAAATTGTCATTTTTCCATTCAATTTTTATTTATAGTCATTGTTACCATATAGCCTATGTTACCAATAAACCAAGATCTTTTGCTTTTTACATGTTAAATTTCATGTTTGGTGAAGTATAAAGTCTTTTTTACTGTAATGTAAGTTTAAAATATGTTATCTCAATAACTAAAAACAAGAAAAAAAAGGGAGAAGGAAAGAGGGTATGGGAGAGAGAATGTATATGTAATTGGTTATAGGTTATTTTGCCTGGTTATAAGTTATTGAACAAGTGTGTTTTAGCAGACTGGTCATGACCAATGTCCCTTAGTTGCTACAGATCAGGAAATCTTCATAGATGGAAACAGCTTCACAGGTCAGAAAAATCAATGGTTGCACATGCAGTAGTAACTCTCCAGGAGACCTTGGAAACAGTGGCATTGACCCCAGATAGCATAGTCCAAGAAGGTTGAACTCACAGCCCTCACCCACTTCTTACCCCTTCCAGGGGTTAGGGCATAAAGATTTACACTGACTCTAAGTAAGGAAAGAGTAATATTGATGGCCTCATCTTCTCCTGAGATAGATTAGATGTACTTGACCCTTCCTTGGATTCAAGCAAAATGGAAAACAATACAGAGAAGCCCACCAATTTCCCAAACTTGCTTCATAAATGAATGAGATGTGTCTTCCACCTGTATGATCACTGGTTATGTTTGTCCCACAGATAAGACTGGAGAGTGTACCTGAAAGGAAAGTTGTGCCTTAGTTGAAACAGAATGTTGTATATACATCTCTGACAATTCTGAAAAAATCCTCTTAGCTCTCTAAAATATGCATACCCAGATTTGTGCTATGTCTTAATCAGTGACTCTACTCCTGGCTTGAGGCTGAAAGTTTCTGGTCTGTGGCTTTCATTATAAGAATGAAAATGCTAGGACATTGTGCTGTGGAATGTTAATGCACCTGTAAGATAAAGCGGTGCACAAACTGGGCCAAATTCTATCATGATAAAGAACATCTCCTCTAATCCTGAAACACCCCACTTTATAGCACAAAGAAATCAGAGAGGTCATTGCGTCTACTCTCTCAAGATTAAGGAGTAACAAGAAGTGGGGAGGAATGGAACTGCGCACTAAAAGTGCCTTGAATGTAGACACTGGATGCCGTCAGGCCCCAGTCTCCTAGCCACCCTTACTTAATTTAACTCACTGAATTGATAGAGGGTTTACAGCTGGGCCTACAAGGCTCTAATCACCAGACTCATGAGATCACTTGCTTCTACAAGAGATAACACATTGTTGGTCAGTATTGTCTCATACGGTTTCATTAAGGAAATCCCAGGATTTGGCAGGGGAGTTCTAGGTCATGGAAGAAAGTAACTACCACATACATGTAGCTTTCAGACTGACTGATGCTTACTTGGTCCTCATACCTACGAGACAACCAGAGCAAGATACCTTGGTCAGGCTAGGTCTAATCACACCACCCATGGAACACAAGGACCACCATGATGAAACAGAGAAGGAATGCATTGCCACTGAACTAGAGACAAGCCTTGGCTCCTGACACCAGAGAATGGCAGCCTCTTTGTGATTTTGCCAGGTCATCTCCCCCTTCCTGATAGTCTCTCTAGAAACCCTCATTCAAGAAGGTGGCAGTCCTTCATATCCAGAGGTTTGCTACCTCATTTGTTGACAGATTAAACTTTCTCTTTTCTTACCCTCAAACCTTGTCGTTATTATTTAGATATGGCACTGGGGACAGGGACTGAGTTCTCAATAACAATAAGAAGTCCTTACCAGTGAAGCCTCTTTCTGCTGTTCTCAAAATGTATCTTGATGGTTATGCATAAAACATTTTCATAAATTGCATTGCTAAACACTACAACTGTTCCATATCCAGTTGTAAACTGAATAATCATTAATTAATTCATAATTAGATTTGCTAAAAACAGAATGCATAAAAATTTAGCTACATCCCTGATTTTTTCTTTAAGATTTATTTATTTATTTGAAAGGCAGAATTCAGAGGCACAGAGGCAGGGAGAGAGAGAGAGAGAGAGAGGTCTTCCATCCACTGGCTCACTCCCCAGATGGCCTCAATGGCCAGATCTGCATTGATCTGAAGCTAAGAGCCAGGAGCTTCCTCCTGGTTTCCCACATGGGTGCAGGGCCCCAATAACTTGGGTCATTTTCTACTGCTTTCCCAGGATATAATAGAGAGCTGGATTGGAAGTGAAGCAGCTGAGACTCCAACCAATGCCCATATGAGATGCCAGTACTGCAGGTGGCAGCTTTACCTGCTTTGCCACAGTGCCGTTTTCACCACCCACCCTGGGATTTTTCAGTTGCTTTCATTTAGAAAAGACTAATAATAATGGAAAGTCACCAAATGTATGTTTTTGGCATTTTGCTTGAGTTACAACCTCTTATGTCTTAATGTTTTGCCCAGCACAAGTTACTGTTATTGGTAATTATCATGACCCCCCCAAGAAATTACTTAAGTATCTAAATAGTTTTATTAAAGAATTGTTGTTACTTTTAGTCCTTGTTTATACTTCTGTGGGACTGTGATCTTCCCACTTTCTACTTGTTGAATATCGTGGTTAGTGGTGAATTAAGCCTGTGAATATAGAGTGAATTAAAATGATGTCTTTGCAAAAACTGATGAAAGGACTAGTGGGGAGAAAATGAGTAGGCTTGAGGGAAAGGGGGAGGAAGGGAAGTGTGATTGTCTTTTTGGACCGGTACCTATGGAATGTGTGAAAATTGTTCCATTTATACTAATCAAAAAAGGAAAAAAGGTTTGCAGAAAAAAGTGTATTATTAAAACCCATAAATGGATTTAAGAAATTTTTGTGCCAAAACTAATTTATTTTTCTTTTAATTATCTTTTCCATAGCTTTTTAAAAAATGTTCAATTATATTCATCTTTTTGAATGGCAGAGAGAGAGAGAGAGAGAAATCTTCCAACTGCCCATTCACTCCCCCAAATGCCTGTAACAGCCACTGTGGGCCAGGCCAAAGTCAGGAGTCATAACTCCATCATGGTCTACAGCATAGATGGGTAGCAGAGGCCCATGAACTTGAACAATCATCCATTGCCACACAGGATTCATTAGCCAAGAAGCTGGATTTGAAGTGGAGCATCTGGGACTCAAAGGGGCACTTTGATATGGGTTGCCTATGTCCTATGCAGTTGCTTAGCCAACAATACCACCTTGCCCTCAGGAGCTATTAGTAATATGCTTATATGTATCTAAGAAAGCCAAAATTTGGAATCAATCAAGATGCCCATCATCAAATGTATGAATAAAAAAATGTGGTATATATACACAATGGAATACCATTCAGCTATAAAAAAGAATGAAATTCCACCATTTTCAGCAAAATGGATGAAACTGGAGGACATGTTGAGTGAAATGAGCCTGACCTGGAAAGACTAATATTACATGTTGTCCCTTACATGTGGGAGCTAAAATTTAAAAAACAAAGCGAAAAGAAAGAGAAAAAAGAAATGTCTGTGTGTATCGGTATTGCTGCAAATGTGGTTTTGTAAAACTTTGCTTTATAACTTTGTCAGACCAGTTAAGAATGTTATACTACTATAGTTTTAATGATCTGTGATTACTTTAAAATTTACTGTAAATGGGTGAAATGGTCATTATTCCATTCAATTACTGCTTAGAGCAGTCATCCGTACTCACACTAAAGTAGAGTCTTTTTGCTTTTACTTCTTAAACTTCTTATCTCGTGAAATATTAAGCCTTTTTACTGTAAGTAATTTTAAAATGTGTTATCTCCAAAACTAAATGAAAGGAAAGGAGAAGGGAAAAGCGCTTGAGAAAGAGAGAGGGAGGGAAGGAAGGAGGGAATATCATTATGTTCTTAGCGTTGTGTCTACACATCACATTGAATCTGTGAAAAACTTTTTT
This sequence comes from Oryctolagus cuniculus, assembly GCF_051225735.1. Lineage (NCBI taxonomy): Eukaryota > Metazoa > Chordata > Mammalia > Lagomorpha > Leporidae > Oryctolagus > Oryctolagus cuniculus. The sequence continues at coordinate 80,045,645 of NC_142874.1, read as the reverse complement.
TTTTTATTTAGTAAATATAAATTTCCAAAGTACAGCTTATGGATTACAATGGCTTCCCCCTCCCCATAATTTCCCTCCCACTCGCACCCCTCCCATCTCCCGCTCCCTCTCCCATTCCATTCACATCAAGATTCATTTTCAATTCTCTTTATATACAGAAGACCGATTTAGTATATATTAAGTAAAGATTTCATCAGTTTGCACCCACACAGAAACACAAAGTGTAAAATACTGTTTCAGTACTAGTTACAGCATTACTTCACATTGGACAACACATTAAGGACAGATCCCACATGAGAAGTAAGTACACAGTGACTCCTGTTGTTGACTTAACAATTTGACATCCTTGTTTATGGCATCAGTAATCTCCCTAGGCTCTAGTCATGAGTTGCCAAGGCTATGGAAGCCTTTTGAGTTCACCGACTTCGATCTTATTCCGACAGGGTCATAGTCAAAGTGGAAGTTCTCTCCTCCCTTCAGAGAAAGGTACCTCCTTCTTTGATGGCCCCATTCTTTCCACTGGGATCTCACTCGCAAAGATCTTTCATTTTGGTCTCTTTTTTCCAGAGTGCCTTGGCTTTCCATGCCTAAAATACTCTCATTGGCTCTTCAGCCAGATCCTAATGCCTTAAGGGCTGATTCTGAGGCCAGAGTGCTGTTTAGTACATCTGCCATTCTATGAGTCTGCTGTGTAATCCGCTTCCCATGATGGATCATTCTCTCCCTTTTTGATTCTATCAGTTAGTATTAGCAGACACTAGTCTTGTATGTGTGATCCCTTTGACTCTTACACCTATCAGTGTGATCAATTGTGAACTGAAATTGATCACTTGGACTAGTGAGATGGCATTGGTACATGCCACCTTGATGGGATTGTATTGGAATCCCCTGGCACGATTCTAACTCCATCATTTGGGGCAAGTCCGATTAAGCATGTCCCAAATTGTACATATCCTCCCTTTTTTATTCCCACTCTTATATTCAACAGGGATCACTTTTCAGTTAAATTTAGACACCTAAGAATAATTGTGTGTTAATTACAGAGTTCAACCAATAGTACTAGAACAAAACAAAGAAAAAATACTAAAAGGGATAAAGTATTAAACTGTACACCAACAGTCAGGACAAGGGCTGATCAAGTCACTGTTTCTCATAGTGTCCATTTCACTTCAACAGGTTTCCCCTTTGGTGCTCAGTTAGTTGTCACCGATCAGGGAGAACATATGATATCTGTCCCTTTGGGACTGAATTAATCACTCAGCATAATGTTTTCCAGATTCTAATCAAAATTAAGATTAAAAATTTAAAAAGAAACTATAGGCTAATTTTGAGAAATCTATAAAATCATAGCAAATTTCTAAGAAACGTATGAAATGTTAAAAATATGTTTAAATCTATAGAAAGCACATAGTTATGCTTCTTTCATGTAGAAAAGGTACCCAACATGTCGTAATCAGTCAGGACATGAGATGAATGAGATGACTTATGAAAATGAAATCTAATGATTCTGCCTATAAAACTTAATGTAGATCTGTCTATTGTGAAAAAGGAAGCTCAAGGGAGCACACTGAGGGTCCACTAAGGGAAGGTTCAAAGAGGGGTGAGAATTTGTAGTTTTTAAGGAACAAGAAGCCCTTCCTGAAACTGGGGAGATAGGGTGGGCACGCGAGGAGGACGTGGACGCCTGAGGCGCAGGACACCAGCAGGAGTGTGTACGCACCAGCACTGGAAGCCAAGGTGAGACGGGGCGCTCGCCCAGCACAGCAGCAACAGCTGCCACCGCCCCTCCCCCAACCCACCCTGACACGGACACTGGGACACACACGACTGAGTGGGGTAGGAAATAGAAAACCGAACAGAGTGAGTGGCGCCTGCGGAAAGAGTGCCCGATTCAGGGGTACTAATTGAGAGACTGAGTAAGCCAGTATCTCTTGGCGCCTCCTCGGAGCTCCAGCAGGCGGAAAGCAGCCATTTTGTCTGTTTACATTTGGGCTTAAAGGAGAACTGTCTTTGCCTGGACACTAACCTTCAGAGGCGGAGCCCAAAGGTGCAGTGGAGTGACGGGACACTTCTTTCAGAGGGGCGGGAATCCAGGGAGGGCAGCTCAAAGCCCTGATGCCCATCTACTCAAGTTACAAGAAAAAAAAAAAACTGAATAGCACCTGCGGGGGGGTGGGGAAGGGCAAGATCCAGAGCTGCAGTGGGCAGAGAGCAGCCATCCTGTCTGTTTACCTGCAGGCTGTGTAGAGCAGCCTGCTTACACAGGATATTGGTACAGACTCACAGAAGCCTAATAGCAGAGGGAAATCAACCTGAAAAACCACCCAGATGGGATGCCAAAAACAAAACAAAAACCCATAATAAGAATATATAAGAACATATAAACTTGCCAATGGAGCAGGCTAAACCAACCATAACAGAGGCTGAAGAAGAAGAAGTTGAAAACATGCCAGAAAAAGAATTCAGAAAATTAATAATCAGAATAGTCAGAAATAATGAGAAACAGTGTCAAGAGCTGAATGAAAAACAAGCCCAGGGATTAGAGATCCTAAAGAGAAGCCAGATACTAGAACTGAAAAACTCAATTGACCATATAAAAAACACTGTGGAATCCCTCGGAAATCGAACAGATGAAATAGAAGACCAAATATCAGAATTCAAAGACAAACTTCCAGAAATAATACAGTCAGTTCAATCGCAGGAAGAAGAAATTAAAAAATTAAAAAACATGGTCGGAGACCTACAAGATTCAATCAAATGTTGTAATGTTCAGATATTAGGAGTCCCTGAGGGGGTGGAAAGAGAGAATGGATTGGAAGGTGTCTTCAATGAAATAATATCAGAAAACTTTAAACAAAGGCAGCTGGATAACAACACACAAATACAACAGATAGCCAGGACTCCAAACAGAGTAGACCAGAAGAGAAATTCACCACGACACATTGTGGCAACACTCAGTTCAGTGACACACAAAGAACAAATCATAAAATGTGCCAGAGAAAAGCGACAAATCACATTCAGGGGTAAGTCAATCAGACTCACCCCAGACTTCTCATTGCAAACACTACAGGCAAGGAGACAATGGCATGATATATTTCAAGTTTTAAAAGACAAACAATGCCAACCTAGAATACTACATCCTGCAAAGCTATCATTTATGAATGAAGAGGAAATAAAGATCTTCCACGACAAACAGAAACTGAAAGAATTTGTATCCTTGCGTCCAACCCTACAACACTTGCTCAAAGACGTGCTGCACACAGAAATACAAAAACAAGAACTTCACTGCAAAAATAAGCGAATGTAGAGTAACCCACAAACAAAGTTCAAAATACATAAACAGCTCGTTTCAGGAAACATGAAGGGAAAAAGACAGTACTTAACATAATCACATTGAATGTGAATGGTCTTAATTCCACGACAAAGAGGCACAGACTAGCGGATTGGATAAAACAAGAGGATCCAACTATATGCTGCCTTCAGGAGACACGCCTCATCAGCAAAGATGCACGCAGACTGAAAGTGAAAGGATGGAAAAAGATACTCCAAGCTAATGGAAATCAAAAAAGAGCTGGTGTGGCCATCCTAATATCAGACAAAATAGACTTTAACATAAAAACTATTAAAAGAGACAGAGAAGGGCACTATATAATGATTAAAGGATCTATCCAACAGGAAGATATTACTATTATAAATGTATACGCACCTAATTACAGGGCACCTGGCACCTGAAAGAATTACTAAAGGATTTAAAGGGAGATATAGACTCAAATACAATAGCTACAGGGGACTTCAACACCCCACTCTCACCAATGGACAGATCAACCAGACAGAAATTCAACAAGGAAACAACTGAGCTAATTGGCGCCATGGACCAAATAGACCTAATAGATCTTCAGAACCCTCCACCCCACAGACACAGAGTTCACGTATTTCTCCCCAGTACATGGAACATTCTCTAGGATTGACCATATACTAGGCCATAAAGGGAGCCTCAACAAGTTCAAAAAAATTGAAACTATACCATGCAGCTTCTCAGACCATAGAGCAGTGAAACTTGAAATCAACAACCCAAGAATCTCTACACCATATGCAAATATATGGAGAATGGACAACATGATCCTAAATGAACAGTGGGTCATCGAAGAAATTAAAAGAGAAATCAAAAGATTTCTAGAAACAAATGAAAATGATAACACAACCTATCAAAACCAGTGGGACACAGCGAAAGCAGTGCTAAGAGGAAAGTTTATAGCAATTAGTGCCTACATCAAGAAGCTGGAAAGGAAGCAAACAAATGAACTCTCCATGCACCTCAATGATCTAGAGAAACAGCAGCAAATCAAGTCCAAATCCAAAAGGAGGAAAGAAATACTAAAGATCAGAGAAGAAATAAACAGAATTGAAACAAAACAAAAAAAAAACAATACAAAAGATCAACAAAACCAGGAGCTGGTTCTTTGAAAAAATAAACAAAATCGACACACCATTGGCCCAACTAACCAAAAAAAAAAGGAGAGAGAAGACCCAAATCTGTAAAATCAAAGATAGTAATGGAAATGTAACAACAGACACAATAGAAATAAAAAGGATCATCAGAAACTACTACAAAGAGATGTATGCTAACAAATTGGGGAACCTGGAAGAAATGGATAGATTCCTGCACACATACAACCTTCCTAAACTGAGCCGTGAAGATATAGAAAATCTAAACAGACCCATAACCATGGAAGAAATTGAATCAGTAATAAACACACTACCGAAAAAGAAGAGCCCAGGACCGGATGGCTTCACTGCCGAATTTTACCAGACATTTAGATAACAACTAACCCCCTTTCTTCTCAAATTATTCCAAAAGTTTGAAAGAGAGGGAATCCTCCCAAATTCCTTCTACGAAGCCAATATCACCTTAATTCCTAAGCCCGGAAAAGACACAGCAGAGAAAGAAAACTACAGACCTATCTCCCTGATGAACATAGATGCAAAAATACTCAATAAAATTCTGGCAAACCGAATCCAACTACACATCAGAAAGATCATTCACCCGGACCAAGTGGGATTTATCCCTGGTATGCAGGGATGGTTCAATATTCGAAAGTCAATCAACATAATCCAGCACATTGACAAATTGAGAAACAAAAATCATATGGTTATCTCAATAGATGCAGAGAAAGCATTTGACAAAATACAACACCCCTTCATGATGAAAACCCTAAGCAAATTGGGGTTAGAAGGAACATTCCTCAACACAATTAAGGCAGTCTATGATAAACCAAAGGCCAGCATCATATTGAATGGGGAAAAGTTGGAGGCATTTCCATTGAGAACTGGCACCAGACAGGGATGCCCACTCTCACCATTGCTATTCAATATAGTCCTAGAAGTGTTAGCCAGAGCCATCCGGCAAGAAAAAGAAATTAAAGGGATACAAATGGGAAAGGAGGGGGTCAAACTGTCCCTGTTTGCAGATGACATGATACTATATATAGAGGACCCAATAAACTCCTATAAGAGTCTACTGAACTCATAGAAGAGTTTGGTAAAGTAGAAGGATACAAAGTCAACGCTCAGAAATCAACAGCCTTTGTATACACAGACAATGCCAGGGATGAGGAAGAACTACTAAGGTCAATCCCATTCACAATAGCCACAAAAACAATAAAGTGCCTTGGGATAAATTTAACCAAGGAGGTCAAAGACCTCTATGATGAAAATTACAAAACACTAAAGAAAGAAATAGAAGACGACACAAAAAATGGGAAAACCTGCCATGCTCATGGATTGGAAGAATCAATATCATCAAAATGTCCATTCTCCCAAAAGTAATTTACAAGTTCAATGCAATACCAATCAAAATACCAAAGTCATTCTTCAAAGACTTAGAAAAAACGATGCTGAAATTCATATGGAGAAACAGGAGACCCAGAATAGCTAAAGCAATCCTTAACAATAAAAACAAGGCCAGAGGCATCACAATTTCAGACTTCAAGGCATACTACAGGGCAGTTATAATCAAAACAGCCTGGTACTGGTACAAAAACAGATGGATAGACCAATGGAACAGAATAGAAACACCGGAGATCAATCCGAACATCTATAACCAACTCATATTCAACAAAGGACCTAAAACCAACCCCTGGAACAAGGACAGCCTCTTCAACAAATGGTGCTGGGAAAACTGGATGCACACATGTCGCAGTATGAAGCAAGACCCCTACCTTACACCTTATACCAAAATCCACTCAATCTGGATCAAAGAGCTAGAGATGTGCCACAACACCATGAAACTAATTGAGAACATAGGGGAAACCCTTCAAGATATCGGAATAGGCGAAGAATTCCTGGAGAAGACCCCACAGGCACGGGTAATCAAAGATAAAATAAACAAATGGGATTACCTCAAATTGAAGAGTTTCTTAACAGCAAAGGAAACAGTCAGGAAAGCAAAGAGGCAACCAACAGAATGGGAGACGTTATTCACAAACCACACAACAGATAAAGGATTAACAACTAGAAGCTACACAATGATCAAAAAACACCACAGAATCAAAACAAACAACCCAATAAAAAAATGGGCCAAGGACCTTAACAGACATTTTTCAAAAGAGGAAATCCAAATGGCCAACAGCCACATGAAAAAATGCTCAGGATCCCTAGCCATCAGGGAAATGCAGATCAAAACCACAATGAGATACCACCTCACTCCGGTTGGATTGGTTTACATACAGAAATCAACCAACAACAGATGCTGGCGAGGATGTGGAGAAAAGGGGACACTAATCCACTGTTGGTGGGAATGCAAGCTGGTAAAGCCACTATGGAAGACAGTCTGGAGAGTCCTCAGAAACCTGAATACAGCACTCCCACAGGACCCAGCCATCCCACTCCTTGGAATATACCCAAATGGAATTAAAGGGGTGAAAAAAGCCATTTGCACCTCAATATTTGTTGCAGCTCAATTCACAATAGCTAAGACATGGAATCAACCTAAATGTCCATCAACGGATGACTGGATAAAGAAACTATGGAATATGTACTCTGTGGAATACTAAACAGCAGTAAAAAACAACGAAATCCGGGCATTCACAACAAAATGGAGGAAGCTGGAAAACATCATGCTGAGTGAAATAAGCCAGTCCAAAAGGACAAATATCACATGTTCTCCCTGATTGATGGCAACTAAACGAGCACCTAAAATGATACCCACTGAAGTGAAATGGACACTATGAAAGACAATGACATGAGCAGCCCTTGTCTAGACTGTTGAGGAAAAACTTACTATTTTGTTCCTTTAGTATTTTTGTTGTTGTTGTTGTTGCTCGATTTGCTCTACACAAGACCACTGGTTGAACTCTGCAATCAATGCACAACCATTCTTAAGCGTTTAAAAATTAATAGAAAATTCATCTCTGTGGAACATGGGAGTGGGAATAAGAGAGGGAGGAGATATATAGGATGGCACATACTCACTCAGACCTACCTCCAATGGTGGAACTGGAAATGTGCCAGGGGATTTCAACTCAATCTTACCAAGGAGGCAGGTACCAATGCCAGTGCACTTGGTAAAGTGACAAATATAAATACACAACTGATCCTAAAGATAGGGTAAGTGTCGAAGAGATTACACAAATAAGACCAGTGTAAGCGAATAATGAAAGATAGAATCGAAAGGGAGAGAATGATCCTGCGGGGGAAGCAGGTCACACAGCAGACTCATAGAATGGCAAATGCCCAAAACAGCACTCCTGCCTCAGAATCAACCCTTGGGACATTTGGATCTGACTAAAAGGTCCATGAGAGTCTCGCAGGCATGGAAAGCCATGACACGGTGGCAAAAAACAATCTAAATGAAGGATCCTGGTGAACAACACTCCAGCAGAAGGATCAGGCCATCAAGGAGAGAGGTGCTTTCTCTGAAGGGAGGAAGGAACCTCCACTGTGATATGGCCTTGACTAAACAAATTCAGAGTTGCTGAACTCAAGGGGCTTCCAAAGCCTAGACAGCTCATAGCAAGAGTCTCGGGTGATTGCTGACGTCATAAATAAGAGTGCCAATTGTTAAATCAACAACGGGAGTCACTGGTTTCATGCTCCCCTCACAGGATCTCTGTCCTTAATATGTTTATCTATGAAACTCAAAAACAACACTACTAGTCGAACAATACCCTATACCTGGTTCGGTTGTGTGAGTGCAATCTGCTGAAATCCCTACTTAGTATATACTAAATTGATCTTCGGTATATGAAGGTAACCGAAAATGAAACGTGATGAAGGGGGGGGATGGGAGAGGAAGTGGGTGAGGGGAGGGCCACAGGAGGGAGGGAGGTCGGGGGGGAAGCCACAACAACACAAAAGTTGCATTTTATATTCTACTTAAAACTATTGGTTGAGCTCTGTAATTAATACACAATTATTCTTAGGTGTTTAATTAATGGTATAACTAGTACTCAAATAGTATTTTACACTTTGAGTTTCTGTGTGGGAGCAAAATGTAGAAATCTTTACTTAACATATGCTAAATTGATCTTCTGTATATAAAGATAATTGAAAATTAATTGTGATGTGAAGGGGAAGGGGAGAGGGAGTGGGAGAGGGGAGCGTTGTGGATGGGAGGGAAGACACGGGCGGGGGGGGGGGAGGCTATTGTGGTCCATAAGCTGTACTTTGGAAATTTATGCTCATTAAATAAATTAAAAAAAAAAAGAAAATTCATTGATCAGTAGTAGAATTCTTACAAAAAAAAAAAAAAAAAAAAACAGTGTATATTTATGTCTTCTACTTCTGGAATCTAGTGCTTGTTGAATCAGTTCCTGGACAGGCTTTCTTGCCAGTTGATAGTAGCCACTTCACAGCAAATGGAGAGCTCTAAATTTTCCTCTTTCTTAAAATATTAATTTGTTAACACATAAACCTAAGCACATTACAATTTTAACAAATTCATATGCGCATTCAATGATTCATGATTCAGGTGGCACTAGACCATATACTGTTCAGCAGTCCTCTGAGGTGGAGCAAGGAGGAAACTTTTATAAGGTGTTCATGAAAGCAAGACAAAGAAAATACATGTTTTTGGTTAAAATAGAAAGCCCATGGTTTGAGGTTAGTTTAGTGATCTCTGATGTTTAAGCTTTTCTGTTTACATTGAGTAGGGCTTTAGTTTTCCTACACAGGAATCCAAGGTGTTAGAGGCCTCTTACCCTACCCCAATTAATTTGTAATTTAAACAAATCACATCACAGCTCCAATTCACCCTCCTTGCTGCCCAAACTACTTAATTTCCAAAAGCCTTTTCTCCAAATTCGTCATAGGAGGGATTGAGGTTGTAACACATGAACTTTAAGGGCAGAAAATCACTCCACAACATGTGTGAAAGCATGGTGCTTCATTATTAGCATAACTTAAAATCCTATGCAATGTGTAGCTGTGTAATGTTTGTTCAGTTATAGGAAGATAAGGAAGAATTCAAAGACTTTTAGGATATGGAACAATTTAACAACTTCAGTGTGGAGACAGAGCTAACAACATCTGAAGTTTAATTTGCAGTCTCTGTGACTCCACTGTTAACAGCGCTTTCGCACTATTTTTCTCTACCAAATGGTTAGATCTTTTATTTATGAAGCTGAATATCTTGGGAAGCAAATGGGACAATCATTTAGTAGAAATGTGAGCTGACTCCAGTGCGGAGGACCACTGAGTCAGCAGGGGCTTATTCCCTGGTGCTGTGAACTAAACTCCTTAAACTCCCTACCAAGAAGACTGTGTAAGACCTTAATCACCCAGCTCTGTGAATTGGGCTGGAGCCAATGGCCTCAGTTGGCTTTTGCTTAGGAGGTCAGGGTTACACTGCGAGAACACTCAAAACTTCCAAGTCAGATTATATATCTAGTAAATTGAACTCCATTTCATTCATTTCTTTTATTGAATTAAGCCAATTTTTGCCTTGAATAATCCCATTTAAATTTGGAGATCTGGTAAGGAAAAGAAAAAGGAAATTATATAAATATGAAAAGCTATTGCTTTTTTTTTTTTTTAAAAAGGGGTTACTCTGTTCCTGAATAATTTAAAGAAAAAAAAAGGAATTTCTTCTTGTGTGATATACACAGTTCCTTAAAAATAATGGAACATCTGTCAAACTGCATATTTTTTCTTTGCTGGAATTTAGTGTGGGGTGCAATGCCCTTTTCTTCTTTGCCAAGTAATATATATTGAAATGAGCACTTTTTTAACTTTTAAATTCTGAGCCTGTAAAAAATGGTTTTAAAAAAATGAAACCATTTTAGTGTGTGGTAAAAAAACCAGTATGTGCTAGCAAGTACAGATTTGGGATAGCATACAATTTATCTTGTGGTTAATAGTCACTGTTTTATAAATCTCACCATTTATTTGAGCACAGTTACAAATGCTATCTACTGTGGGTGTCTGAAGAATGTACCGTGTTAGATGCCAGATAATCTAATTTGGATTCCATTTAAATTATTCTTGTGATTAACCGCAACCAGTAGGAGAACAAAGAATTGTAAAGTTAATCCTATGAATGTCTAATAATCATGATTGTGAGAAATATATATCTACAAGCTTAGAAAGAAGCACTGTTCTATGTAACAGGGCATAGAAGGAAGGTTGCAGGGTATTTGCATTAGGTACTCTGTACTACTTTTGTTCTGCATTTTCCAGAAGTATTCTTTAGACTAAAGTCATTCTACATTAAATTAGTCAAGATATATAAAGTACAATGAGTCTTCAAATAAGTTCATGTAAAACACATATTATGAGAAGACTACACATGGATTTCAGTTTTTTTCCACACCACATACTTACCTCTGAATTTTGTGAACATTTTGACATATGTTTGTACTTTGCCCAGTAACTAGTAGACAGTTGACAATCAATAGATGTCATTTTTCTTCCTTAATATTATTTGGCATTTATTGATATTTATTCAGGCATTGCTTGCTTAATTAAATAATAAAAGAGATGTGTACCACAATGAAGACATTTAAGAATAAACTTTGTTTAAATTAATTTTAGCAAGGAACAATAAACAACTCAGAGAATATATAATTAAAAAAATATCAAAGACATCCAAATGAAATAGCCAGCATCAGAGTTACAATAATCAATGGCAAATCCCACAACAACAATATAGGCTATTGCAACAAACAATGAGGAAGCATGGAACATCAAATATAATGAACAAGGTTGTAACTAGATCATCCCACACAGAATACCCCAACCATGGCTGCATTTTGTTATGCAGCTTCTGGACTGTGTCAGAAGAATTTCATCCTTCCATACAGTAATATACACACTCAGCCTCTGTGTGAACTGATGCCAACACTCTATATTAGAAAATAAACAACCCAACAAAACCCCCAGGATCTATGTATTGTCTTTCTAAGACTGAATGAGTTCTGAGGTAATCGCACCAACATTTATGTCATTGCCCACATGTTGTTTTGAAATTAATCTTCCTTGTGAGTGATTCATTCCGGGGCTTTATAATATAAGGATCAAATTTTAATGGTGCATAGAGATTGGGATTTCTACTAAGGGAGAAATTTAAGCAATATTTGCAAGTGCCAGATATTTTCTTGGGAATATCTTTGTTAGGAATTAAAGTTCTGTAGCCAGAGACTAGATTTCAAATGCAGGGAAAAACTGATAACAAAGAGGAAAGCAAATAATTCTCCTTGACAAGCACTTAATTAGCATCTTAATGGGGTAGCCACACTCTCAAGAAGAACTTGTGCTGATGCATGCCCTGTCTTATAAGGTCAAGGAACTAAGGTTTCTTCTTTTTTTTTTTTGTTAAGAAGCTCTAGGTTCTTTTTCTGCTATAGTAATTGAATGCACAGATAGTATTTAGATAACATCCTGACAGATGAATCCCCTTTGTTGCTCAAAAGGCACTGGAATCATCAGAAATAGTTGTCAGAGTAAGCAGAGAATTAAGTGAACTTACTGGGAAGGTCTGTTATTATTGTGCATTAGGTCTCTATTTTCCTATTACTAACTCTGTGCTTTATCCTTGAATAACAACTTCTTTTTACTGAGAAAAACAGAAGCAACCATAAGACCTTCTATAGTCCCAACTACCTCAGCTACATTTCTCCCTGTGTCTGTTGTTGAATTCAAACTCCTCCCCTTTCTATGAAGGATCTCTCTGTGCAGCTAGCTTAAGGCATCAAACCCCTTATCTCCACTAAAGGTCACTGCTCCAGCAATGATCCTTTTCTCTTGTGGACCTTGCAAAGCAATGCAGGGACAAATCAATTGAGAAAAAAAGAGCTTATTTGGTCTTGTTTAGAGCTGCAACCTGGGAAGATACAATTGAAGTAGTCTTGGATTTTGCTCCAAGGTGTTAGAGTTTTGAAACAGGTTTTAAAGGCAAAGACTTTACGTGGGAAAGAATTTAGATTGATGCTGCCAGTATCATACTGTCTTATAAACAAGGTATTGGGTAACTAAGCAATACATGCAAAGCAGTTTTCATGAAAAGAAAAGGAAAAGGGACAAGAACAAAGAAATCTCCCCAGGAACAAAGGGGCTGAGGATATCTACAGTATAAGAACATGCTGCTTTAATGAAAAACAAATAAATTATAATTCTGAATATGATAAAAACAGTATTTGAAGAGTACATAAGCAAATGGGAGATCTCTCTGTCTCTCTTTCTCCCCCTACTTTCTCTCTCTTTCTCTCTCATTGTCACTCTACTCTTCCAGTAGATCAATAGATTAAAATAAGTAATTTTTTAAAAACATAAAACTCTGATGTAAATCTCACTGGCTTAAAACTCAATGTACCAGCAGAGTTTCATCCCCTTCCAGAGCTTTCACCCATATGGTGCCCTCAACATATTATTATCTAGTAAGAAAACCCTGTCAGCATCTTGCTCTTGGACTCCCCAGGCAACAGAACTGTGCATAATTAACTTCAATGGCTTATAAATTACCTAGTATATGATACCCTGTTAGAACAATGTTAGAATGGACTAAGATAGTCTCAGAGGTAAACTTTTCTCCCTTCCTTCTTAGCAGCTCATTCTAGCTTCACTCCAGGGACTGTCCCTTTAATCCCCAGATAAAACAGTGGACCAATTAGTTTTGACATTATGCACATTGGTTGTAGCAATATACCTCTTCATTATTCAGTATTAGAATCCAGTTGAAAGTTCTGTTTTCTTGTAACCTGTACTACCAGTCCCACTTACCATTTCTTTATTTGGAATCTTAAAATTTAATATTATTTTATTAATGAAAATCACTCAGTAGCTTAAAAAGTCTTTGAAATTGTATATCCTCAGTTACAAATGACCAGAGACCAATTACAACTACTATAATTTTAATTATAATATTTATATTAAATCCCATAGGCTACAGTTCAAGCTGACATTAACTTGGATCCATCTCTAATGTATTGCTTGCATCAATCTCATTTATTTATGTGTTGATTTTTTAAATTTTGTTGTCCTTAGAAAATTTAGTATAGTGACATTTACTCCATTCTTATTTGGCTGACATTTAAACTTTCTGCATAATTTATGAAGTCTTTATAGATAGTACTTAAATATAAGTAAATTATGATTATAAAACATATACAGGAACATTTTAAATATATTTAAATATTTTAAAACTTTTTCAGCAAGTTGATAATTAGTAAATAATACTCTACATCTTAATTTATAGGCCTAATTTATGAATAGAAACTAAGCTATGAAGTTCTCACCCGAACTGTTGGATTTCTTACTTTAAGACAAAATCTCAAAATTCTAGGACTGTATTAATGCTTAGTATTGCTGTAGCAAATTTCCTGAAATATACTGATTCAAAACAACACAAATTTGTTATCTCAGAGTTCTGTTTGTGAAAAGTCTGAAACAGTGGCAGGCATTGTGGCATAATAGCTTAAGCTGCAGCTGGGATGTCCTCATCCATACCAAAGTGCTGGCTCTTGTCTAATCCAACATCCTGATAATACATCTTGGGAGGCAACAGATAGTGACCCAAAGATTGGGTTTCTACCTTTCACATAGGAGACCAAGACCAAATTCCTGGCTTCCGGCTTCAGCTTGGCACAGCTCTGGGTATTGCAAGAATTTGGGGAGCACATCAGCAAATGGGAGATCCTCTCTCTCTCACCCCCTTTTTCTCTCTCTTGTTGTCACTCTACTCTTCCAGTACATTAAAATAAATAATTTCTTAAAAACATAGAAGTCTGATGTGAATCTCACTGGCTTAAAACTCAAGGTGCCACCAGAGCCACATTCCCTTCCAGGATGCAAGAGGAGAGTCTCTTTCTTTTCCCTCTCCAGCTTCCAGAGGTTACTCTGTCTCCTAGTCTCCTCCCTCCATCTGCAAAGCCAGCTGTGGTGAGTTGTTCTCACATCACAGCACTCTAACCTTGGTTCTAGGATCAACTCTCTTTCTTTGACTTTGCTCTTCTACCACCTTCTACAACTTTTAAGGATGCTTGTGATTACAATGAATCTACTCAGATGTTCCAAAGTATCTACCTGTTTAAAGGCTGTAGATTAGCAACCCTATTTACCCCCTTGACATGAAAGTTTGTATAGTCATAGGTTCTAAGGATTGGGACAATGTCAGTGGATGGAGGGAGTATCATTTTACTTACCACAAATATTATCTTTAACAAATTCATTTTGAATTAATAGCTACAATACATGTGAAGTATAAAGGAAAAGAGCCTTAAACTCTAAAATAGGAATGTTATATGCATTTTCCAGGTGAGAAAATGTAGGCTCCAAGAGGCTATGCCATTTTTCCAACCACGAACCCATATGGTCTTGCATTCATACTACTTAATACTCTTTCCATTAATTATATTATGCTGTGTGTAATATTTTTGCCATAGAACATGTTATGAAGATACGTTGGTTAACTTCTTGATTACTTATAATACCCATATACTTACAATCATTCATGACTTCATATATAGTAGTAATAATGCGTTCCATATGGCTAATTTCAGAAAAGTCAAAGGATTTATTTAAGATGCATTTTGTTGGAAAATACGAATTAAGTCTTTTAGTGTTTTATCATGGTATACTTATTTTTTTAAAAGATTTATTTACTTATTTGAAAGGCAGAGTTACAGAAAGGCAGAGGCAGAGAGAGAGAGAGAGTCTTCCATCTGCTGATCCGCTCCTCAGATGGCCAGCTCTGCTGATCTGCAACCAAGAGCCAGGAGATTTTTCCAGGTCTCTCACATGAGTGCAGGAGCCCAAGGACTTGGGCCACCTTCCACTCCTTTCCCCGGCTATAACAGAGAGCTGGATCGGAAGTGGAGCAGCTGGGACATGAACTAGAACCCATATGGGATGTCAGCACTGCAGGCAGTGGCTTTACCCACTATGCCACAGTGTCTACCCCATAATTGTGCACTTATAACACTTTAATTCTTTCACATTTATATTGTGAATTTTGTGTGAAAGGATAAAAAACACTTCTTTGGCATATTTCTTGCAGTGATAATCAAAATGTGCTTTCTTGTTCATCTAGAGTTAATTTTAATTTGCAAGTGAACACAGAAATTTTGGAGATCTCACTTGTTGATACATGAGAAGCAGGCCCTTATTTGCATAATGCATCCTGCCAAGTTCAAGTGAATGCAGAAGCATAATAGACACAATTTAGTGCAATAAGAGAATGGAGAAATCCAAGAGAACAAATTTTGTCAAGAATAAAATTTGTTGGTTCTCAACAGAAACAATACTGTATATACACATGAAATATAATATAATATACATATATTCCCAGAATTATTTGCAGAAATTAGGAAGAAAAGGATTGAACTATTCTATTAAACACAGCTTTACAAATAAATGGTATGTCTCACATATAAACAAATTTTTCATATCTGGAGTCAATTTAATCTCAACATCATAGCAAAAATTTAACACAATGCTTTGTGTGTTGTAGGCACTCCCCAAAAATTTGTGAATTAATAAGTGAAGATTAGTACCAGATCTCAAAATGTAAATCTAATGAGGAAGGTGTCCATATAAGTATATAAAATATTTAGATATGCCATTATTGAAAATTAATAGCATTGTTAGCTTTTTTGAAGTGAAATGATATAGAAAGTAGAAGAATGCTTTCATACTCAAGTGATGGAGAAAATACCCAATAGCTAAATTTATCTTCAGTTTTCTGAGTACATGAAATTATCAGTTCGCAAAATGCTTCACACACAACTACAGAATTTATTAGACCTTTCTGATAGCGACATTGATTTTTAGTTTTTAAGGTTGTTTAGCCAAGTTTTTAAAAGTTACTGTGGTTGCACAGTTATACTTTTCTTTGAATTATGTCCCTCTGTAAGCACTAAAACAGAAAATAGCTGTTAGAATAAGAGAAAGATACAGATACCCAATGTGAGAGTGGATGCGAGTTCAGAATCTATTTAAACAAGACTTTTTTTTATAAAATGACACAGCTCTGGAATTTTTTCACTAAAATAAAAACCCATGAATTATACTATAATATAAAAGGAAATTGGAATTTCTCATAAGGTAGAAAAATGGTTTCCAGTTTCGAATGGTAAATAATGCTCAGTATCACAGTAATATTATAAAGAGGCAATCTCAAACAAGTTTTATAAATAAATAGACTGAGAAAAAGGCTTCATATTGGGCTCTCTTGACTTCACTCTTATAACAATTGTTCTTTAAAAGAAAAACAAGAAGCAAACTTAAAAGATGCATTTTCTATTTGTGGAATAATAGGATCCTTCCATAGGTAAGCGTGGATCACCTATGCTATGACAGGCACTGGTATGTATTAAACACTATTATTTGTTAGGTAATGTATTAGATGCTGAGGATACAGCAACAAATAAGACAAGTCCCTTATCTACAGTTTATGGTAAAGGATGCCTACCTGGATGCAAGGTACAGGCAAAACTATGGGCACTTTGACTTTCTGACCTTAAGGAATCACCTTGAACTGGCACCAGAAGCTTTCAAAATAATTCTCTTTGGCATCCTAAGCACATATTGTAATATTCCAAATGGAAGCATGTGACAACCTCTCTGTATATTTCTCCTCTATGCCTTTACTGAAACCTGGCTGACCTCCAAATACCTGACTTCACTGTAGTTCTTTCAAGAACAAGCTTGTTCATTGTTCCACACCCCAAATTCCTAAAGCAATTACAATGTTCTCCTAGTTTCTCTTTGCCAGTTCGAGATCATTGTTTTTCTGTTTATGGGAAAAAAATTTTTTGTCCTTTAAAACTCACAGCATCCAAATTACTCACTTTTTGGACTTATTTATTTTGACTAATTTTTTTACAAATCAGATTTTCTGCACATTCAGTTAGAAGTGTGGCCCATGACTTACATTCTTTCTTCTCTCATTAGTCTCCATTCTTCTGGAAGATTTGCAAATGAAGTAGAAGTTCAATCCAACCATCTGGTCACACTTGCTTGTATCATCTTTTCTTTTCATTTTTTAGTTTATTTATTTATTTAAAAAAATTTTAAGGTGAACAAATTTCGTGTATTTCAGATATACAGATTTGGGAACATAATGGTTCTTGCTACCCTACCCTTCCTCCTGTCCACATTCCCAAATTGCCTAGTTTTCAAGTTGAGACGTTTGGTGAAATTAAAATTAAACCTGTGCTTTATTATTCATGAACAAAAAAGGTATGGTGACATAAAAAACTATTTCTGTTAAGACAAAGTTTGCTCTCTGGGACTGGATTGTGAGATATAATGAATTAAAAATTTTTATAAATGTGAACCAATACATTTCTCTCTCTCACTTTTGCCTAAGTTCATTTGAGTTTTTTTTTTCTTATTTGCAATCAAAAGAATTCTGCTTCAATGTGGAACTGACAAAATGTTGTTTAGATAGGAGGAAAAGGAGACAGGTGATTGGAAACAAGTGTGAAGGTATCACATAAGGGATACCATCTGAGCTAGAAGAATTTAGATTTACTGCAGAGAGTTGCAAGGGAATTATGAGTGGGAAGTAACTCATTAATTTATCTTGATCCCAACATGTGTGGTGAAGCAAATTTTTAATCAATTAAAAACCCATGGATTCCTTGTCTAAACACAGAGACAGTTGCTAAATATACAGTTCTTTTACAGTGTTATTTTTCCTTAACTAGGACTCCATAGTTTCTCTTTCTGCATTTTTATTTTTTGAGCATTTAAAAATAAATTTATCTTTTAGTGTTAAGGTTTAGCAATTTTTAGCATTTTGCCAAGTTCACTTCATATTGAGATATTATATGCATACACATATATATTATTTTTTTCTTGAAAACAGGGATATTAATAACAAAGTGTAGGCATTGTAGTCTTCAAATACAATCACTTCGTATCTATTTTGTTTTAATATTCACGCCTAAGGTAGCACACTGGGAGTTATTCTCTGCAAACTATCCAATTCAGGAGTTTCAATGTGGAACAACCACTTTATTCATCAAGCCTCCCTCTCTTCTATTTAGCCCAATTTTCTTTTCTCAGTGCCCTTTTTCTTTGATTGAATGGAGACATTTAGCCCCTCTCTTTATACCCAGCATTGACTGCCTTCTTTATGTTTTGGATAATTTGAGGTTCATAACTTCCATCCTTTCTCTGAAGCTCTTCTGAACCCTTAACCCCATGTTTTTTGTCTCTGTATACCAGCTGATGCTCAAATTATTAATCTTTCCCTCACCTTCTCAGACCTTGCCCTGCTGCTGAGCATTGCAAGAAAAAACGTCACAACCACATGATTGTTGGCACTTGAAGTGCATGCTCTCAGACTCTGGTCCTCTAGCAAAAATCAACAGTAAGCATTCTTGGTCAATCACTTCTCGCATTTCTCCTCTCCATCTTGCAGTTCCCACTAATGTAGAGACAATGTCCCAACCTTCTCCTCTAACTCCCTGCTGATTTGATTCTCTGTTAACAAACCAGAGACTTTGCTTTACATTCAGGTGTGTGGTACCCACTGCATCATCTCATTTGCTCATTTAGGAAAATAACTGCCAGTAATATGAATCCAACACACCTTATCTCCAAATAAGATTTGCTTCATTATCTCTTTATGTGTTTGTTTGTTCTTCTTTATAGCATGTAAATTTCTCATTGCATCAAAGTCCCTCCTTGATACTTCACATGCCAGCCCCTTTTTGCTTTTTTCTTCACACTTCTTAAAAGCCGAATTTCTATGCAGATACTTGGTCTTCACATGTCATTCACTTCTCATTTTCTAAGAAAGTGCTTTCTGTACTCCAAATGCTCTCCAATTTTCTCTGGGCTCTTTGCAATGCCTACACATGCTTCTCAACCTCTGCTTTTCATTTTGACCATACTCTGTAACAAGGAGTGGTTAGGACACTGCTTCACAACTTTCATTCATCTGTATCCCTTAACAAACATACAGGTATCCGGCCGGCGCCATGGCTCACTTGGTTAATCCTCCGCCTGTGGTGCCAGCATCCCATATGGGTGCTGGATTCTAGTCCCAGTTGCTCCTCTTCCAGTCCAGCCCTCTGCTGTGGTCCGGGAAGGCAGTGGAGGATGGCCCAAGTGCTTGGGCCCCTGCACCTACACAGGAGACCAGGAGAAGCACCTGGCTCCTGGCTTCGGATCTGCACAGTGTGCTGGCCGTGGTGGCCATTTGGGGGGTGAACCAACGGAAGGAAGACCTTTCTGTCTCTCTCTCTCACTGTCTAACTCTATCTGTCAAATAAGTTTAAAAAAATACAGGTATCATGTTTTTAAAAATGATTGTTTGGGGGTGAAGAGCCAAAGTGACTCCATTTTAAAACAATGAAAAGCAGCTTCCGTTTCCTGTAGCAGACCCAAGTCCTTGTAAAAGCAGGCATTTCGGAGATATCAAAGCTTACCAAGGACAGCTCAGCAGACCAAGGACAGCTCAATAGAGATTACCAAATGAAGTAACTCCCTGAACCCGAGCCAAACGGAGACCCCCCTTTCCCCCGTTCAACTAAGAGCAACCCGGAACAGCCCCGTCCAATCACCAAAAGCCCCATACTGTAAGCCCCCGCTGATGTAACCCTGTGGTTTTTCCCTTTAAAAGCACTCCCAAACAAAGGCTGAGGCCTTCCTCTGACCTCCACTGTGGCGGCTGGTCAGACGAGGTCCCTGCTGCGGCTTGTACTTTCAAAATAAACCTTGCTTTTGCATTTCGGTGTGATCGGGTCTCTGATAGCTTTTTGGGGATCCACTTATCTGGGAATAACAGGGGGCTGGCCCTATGGCATAGTGGGTAAAGATACTACTGTGACACTGGCATGCCTTATGGGCATCAGTTTGAGTCCTGGCTGTACCACTTGCCATCCATTTCCCTGCTGATGTGCCTGGGAAAGCAGAGAAAGATGACCCCTGAACCCACCTTGGAAACCCAGAAGCTCCTGGCTCTTGGCTTCTGATTGGCCCAGCTCTGGCTGTTGCGGTCATATAGGGAGTGAACCAGTGGATGGATGACCTCTCTCTGTCTCTGTCTCTCTCTGTCTCTGTCTCTCTCTCTCTCTCTGTAACTTTGCCTTTCAGATAAATAAATGTATCTTTTTAAAAAAGTTGCCTATATCCAAGTACTGCTAAAAAATTTGAAACTTTAGAAAGAATGAATGTACAACCACAGATAATGAACCTAAATTATCTTGATCATGTGATGTCATAGAAACCTGTAAACAAAATGATGTTATGATCATTTAACTTCACAGTTTTCTAAAATACTCTAGAGTATTACCTTTGCTAATTACCCACTAGTGACATCATAATGTTCCTTAAGTTTCTTCACAGGTTGAATTAAATGTTGGGAAAGATTACAGCTCCATACTATTCCAAAACATACTCATTCTGAGTGCAACTTCAAACAGAAAAGTGCATACTGCATGAGTAGAGTGAATGCTAATACACTTGACTGGAGAACTGCAAAGTGTGTTCATTTATTCAGATGAGCTGACCCTATCTTTGAAATGCTTTAAGTATCAATGAGAGTTATCAATGAATGAATGAAAGGGTGAGTAGAAGCTAGATTTTCTAACAGATCAGAAAACTTCTAATTTTTTCCATATTGTAAGGTAATAATAGAGATTGAGAAGAAAATGTTTTTAATTCTTTCTGAATTTTGTGGGAGAGAATGAGAAGTTAAATAATTTATTGCATATTAAAATAAAATAATTATGTTTCCCCCAAATCTTTAATAGGTTTTAATGTTTCACAAATATAACAAAAATAATGTATAAAAGAGTTGTTTTTTTAATGTGCTGCATGGTTTTATGTTAATTCTAACTCCTTTTTTCCTCTATAGATTGGATGCAGTTCTATTATTAGTGTTCAGACTATCACTTTCCTAAAGCAGGTGAATAAGCCCCAGAGGACAAAGGTATCATTCTGAAGGGCGTGAGCTTTGCGGTAGAGAAGCTATTGGAGTTTGATTCTGTTGACTCAGTGTCTCCTCAGATCAGATGAGTGAGAAATTGATCCTGTCAGCAGATTCACTGCCACTGCACACACTCATGCCAAATCCAGCAGGTCCATCAATCTCCAGAGTTGCCTATGTATGGCCAATGTCTCAAACTGGAAGGTAAAATGTAAAATACCACCTAGAGACCTGCAGCAACTCTCTTACTTTGAAGTATGAATTTTCATAGAAGTGTGTGTAAGTGGCTTAAGGCAAGGAAGGAGTAGTTAATACTTGTATGTGATCCCAGCATTCAAACAGAATCAAAAAGAATAGAGCTTGAAAATTGGAATTCATAAGCCTGATGCAGTGTGAGATAAGCTCCAATGAAAATGAAGCTACATTTAATGCTCTAGTCTGTGGCTGTTCTAATAAGTTTTAGTTCAAGTGTCAGTAATGAAAAAGGATGATACCACCTTCAGTCATAAAGGTTATTTCCGCTTAACACTTAGTTTGCCAAATGAGTAAATTGATTATTTCCCAGTTTTCAAGTTATATAAGATTTACGGTACTTTTTACATCCAATATCAAGTCTGAGAGGGAGCACAAAGGGCCAGTAAATGAACACCATAAAGTTGGTTGTTACCACATCTGCCAAGTTTATACCTTATAGGGTCATTCATCCTGTTTTAGACAGAAGAAATAAAATCCTATACTTACTGGTGCCAGCGCTGTGGCATATCAGGTAAGGCTGCCACCTGAAGTGCCAGCATCCCATGTGGGCACCAGTTCACATTCTGGCTGCTCCACTTCTGATCCAGCTCTCTGCTGTGGCCTGGGAAAGCAGTGGAAGATGGCCCAAGTGCTTGGGCCCCTGCACCCATGTGGGAGACCCGGAAGAAGCTCCAGGCTTCTGGCTTTGATCGGCACAGCTCTGGCCGTTGTGGCCAAAAGGGAGTGAACCAGCAGATGGAAGATCACTCTCTCTCTCTGCCTTTCCTTCTCTGTGTAACTCTGACTTTCAAGTAAATAAAATAAATCTTTAAAAAATTTCTATACTTACTAAACATTTCTACAGGAAGCAGCAGGATTTCATACCAAATTTTTCTGCAGTCTGCTCCAATAAATCATCATTGTATAGTACCCTTTGCTTTACACCTTTAGAAAAAATTTACTTTTCCCCTCTTTTTTTCTTCTCAAAAGTCCTAATAGGTGTTTCCAAATCATCTTCTCTGCTGAGGAGATTTTTAAAAAGCTACAGCAGTGTTTGATAACCTAGCAATTCTTTATTCATACTGACTTGTAATTCTAATTCATGGCAGTAGTAGTAATAGTAGTTGTTTTTGTTGTTTGAAAAAAAAAAAAAAAAAAAAAAAAAAAAAAAAAACAAGGCCGGTGCCACGGCTCACTAGGCTAATCCTCCGCCTTGCGGCACCGGCACACCGGGTTCTAGTCCTGGTCGGGGTGCCGGATTCTGTCCCGGTTGCCCCTCTTCCAGGCCAGCTCTCTGCTATGGCCTGGGAGTGCAGTGGAGGATGGCCCGAGTGCTTGGGCCCTGAACCCTATGGGAGACCAGGATAAGTACCTGGCTCCTGACTTCAGACCAGCGCAGTGCGCCGGCAGCAGCGCGCCGGCCGCGGAGGCCACTGGAGGGTGAACCAACGGCAAAGGAAGACCTTTCTCTCTGTCTCTCTCTCTCACTGTCCACTCTGCCTGTTTATATATAAACAACAGAGAGAGAGCAGGAGAGCTTCCATCCACTGATTCACTCCCCAAATACCTGCAATGACTGGGTTGTACCAGGTCCAAGACAGAAATCAGGCCCGCACCACATGGGTGGTGGGAACCAAAGCACTTGAACCATAAGCTGATGCATACCGGCATGCACATTAGGAAATTGGAATCAGAAGGCAGAGCCAGAACTCAAATCCGGGTATTCTGATAGGAGATGCAGATGTTCCAACGGGTGTATTAAGCACTGCCCCAAACACCTGTCTCATATAATTGTAATTCTAAGAATTTAATCACTTCTTGTATTTTCTTTAAGTGGAATGTTTTGTATTTCTGTTTAGTTTCATTTTCCATGGGCTCTTCAGTTTATTAAGGTGATTATGCGTTTCAAAATGCTAATGACGTTTTCTACCTGGGAAGTTAATGCGAACTTAATGTCTTCTACTCCATCACCCAGACCCTAGTCCAAAACAAGGAAAAATTCCTACGATTAATTAATTAATTAATTAATTAATTCAAAACTTACCTACTCACTACCCAACACATAAACATCAGCTTAGTAGAGTTTGAAAAGTAGACAGTGACATTAAAAGTAAGGTTATGTACATAAACATAGTGGAATGGCACTCATGTCAAACAAGTAGTGTCAAAGCATCATGAGAATTCAAAAGCAGAGTTCATTTCTGTCAATATAAACCAGGGCAGGCATCACAGAACAGCAAACTTTGACTTAGAAGGAATAGGATTTGTTGAAGCAATAATTGTGAGAGAACATTTTAGTATGAATGCAGGCATACACACCAAGATATGAAAATGATGGATATTTTGACTGAATAATAAGTAAATTGTTAATCTTGCTTTAAACACAAAATCTATGTTAAAATGTGTTGAAATGTAGATACCGATATTTTATCATAAAAAATGTAATGGCATATTTCTCTCAGTTTTAATACATGTGCAGAAATATTTAAAATACAATCTCTGGAAAATTTCCCAAGGAAAACTCTGAGGAAAATTGTATTCATTTTGAGAATATAAATGCTAATTGTAATAGGACAAACATTTTAAAACTACACATTTTATAGCATGAGGAAAATCAAGCAGAATTGTTTGATGACACTTAGAAAAGCAATAAAATATTTAGCAACTCACCTGTGTTTGGGCACTTAGACTATTCATATAATTTGCATCTCTTGCTGATAATTGACTGTTCAGTTTGGGTATCTAGTTTAAGGATCAGAAGACAATTAAGAATTAATAACAAGCTCAAGTAGCTTACCTGATATTGTTTCTACTGTATTAGCTGCTTGTTTCAATTGCTTTACATCAGTACTGCTAAATCAAAACAAAAGTTACTAAGCAAGTAAAGAAAAAGGACAAATATGCTTTTCAAAATTCACAGTATTTGGGTTTTCTTTCTTTGTTATGTAATTCTTTTCAGTGTTACACAACCACCTTAACAATTCTCTACTTTCCCAGATGAGCCTGCATCCTACAGCAGAGTATCTGAGTTTGATACCCAGCTCCGGCTCCTGATTCCACTGTCCTGCCATTGTGGGCCCTGGAAGGCAGCAGAATGGCTCAGGTTACTGGACTCCTGTCATCCACGTGTGGCTGGCACTGGGGAAGGAGTCATCCAATGAGAATGCTTGCATGCTCTCTCTCTCTCTCTTTCCCTCTCTCTCTCTCTCTCTCTGTCTCAGTCTCAATCTCTCTGTCTCTTTTGTCTCTCACGCAAGTAAATAAAAATAATAATAAAAGTTAAAAATATTCCAGTCCTGTAAATTATGTAAATCTCATGAAATAAGTCAATTTCAATAATTTGAAAAACAAAATTTTTACCTAGCTATTTTGAAATTCTCTACAACAGAAAAATGCAGATCCCAAAACTTATTTAATTTTTTTCTCACATTTATGGATTCAGATAAATTTTAAAATTGATGTTTTTATTTTACTATTCCTTTTTCATGTTATTCTAATGTGTTAGAAACACCCTAATTCATGAAGAAGAGGTTGTTAATGTTTTAATGTATCTTAGAACTTCCTCTTCCTTGTCTAACTTCTCCACATGATCAATCATCTGAATTTAAATAACATATGCTCAGTAATATGTTCCATTTTCCTATGCAAAACTATTTCCAAAGATTTCGCTTACTTTCACCAGATTTTTTAAAAGATTTATTTATTTGAAAGTCAGACTTATACAGAAAGAGAAGGAGAGGCAGAGAGGGAGAGAGAGAGAAAGAGGTTTTCCACCCATTGGTTCACTCTCCAATTGTCTGCAAAGGCTGGAGCTACGTTGATCCCACGCCAGGAGCCAGGAGCCTGGAGCCTCTTCGGAGTCTCCCATGGGAGTGCAGGGGCTCAAGAACTTGGGCCATCTTCTACTGCTTTCCCAGGTCACAGTGGAGAGCTGGATTGGAAATAGAGCAGCTGGATCTCTAACAGACGCCATTATGGGATGCCAGTACTGCAGGCAACAGCTTTATCTGCTATGCCACAACGAGGGCCCCCTAGATTTTTTTAAAGATGAATATACCCTCTTACTAAGATAATGAGTAGCAAGCAACCAACTACAGTCTCTTAAAAGAAGTTACCTTAAGATTCTGTGTCTATGTATCTTTAGAGATGATGAAAGAAGAGCACATGCCAATCCCTGTATATGAAGGCTTGCTTTCCTATGGTGCACCATTACAGTTGCAATTATCTCTGAAAATCCAAGGACAAGACACATTTGATGAGCATGTGGGTCTTGAATATAAGATGAATTACAATTTATTTGCTGAACTCTTTATTTAGTAGAGCATTGGGCCTTTGACTGCAAGATAAATTTAAAATATCTCAAAAATTAAGAACAAGGAAAGAGATAGGAAGAAAGAAAGAAAGAAAGAAAGAAAGAAAGAAAGAAAGAAAGAAAGAAAGAAAGAAAGAAAGAAAGAAAGAAAGAAAGAGGGAGGGAGGGAAGCATCATATTAGAATTTTATCTATGACTCTATTAAATATGTTCTCTTTATAATGATACTAGAATTAATTTTTTTAATTAATTTATTTATTTGAAAGTCAGAGTTCCACAGAGAGAGGAGAGGCAGAGAGAGAGAGAGAGAGAGAGAGAGAGGTCTTCCATCTGCTGGTTCACTCCCCAATTGGCCACAGTGGCGGGAGCTGCACCGATCCAAAGCCAGGTGCCAGGAGCCTGCTCTGGGTCTCCCATGTGGATGCAGGGGCCCAAGGACCTGGTCCATCTTCTACTGCTTTCCCAGCCTATAGCAGAGAGCTGGTGGCAGCTTTACCTGCTATGCCACAGTGCCAGCACCAAGAGTTAAAATTTTAAAAAAAATTGAATATTTACTATAATAGAATGTCCATCTGAAAACACCAAGAACTTTGCTTTGTGGGAACCCCACAGCAGTTACTCCCATTTGGGTCTCCTAGGAGTTGCTGATTCTGAACACTTCCTCCTTTATCATCATGTGCCTGGTAAAACTCAATCTGCTGTGTCTGTTAGTTAGGTAAGCACATTTCCTATTGTGTTTATATTGTGTATTAATTGTGGAGACAAAGCAGAACTAGATAACTGAGTAGCTGAGGAAAGATGAAAGATCTTTCTTAAGAGATTATTTTTTAGGAAAAAAAAAAGGTAGACAGATGATCTGTCCATGAGAATATTTTGATTTAAGATATTGCTCTTTTCCCCAGGTAATATAAAAAAAAACTGAACCAACAATATTTCAGAAGCTTTCTCCCCCAGTATAATAAATTTCAGCTAAAAGGTAAACCCTCAGTTTTGATGCAACAATCTTAGCTCAACACAGATTATCCTGCTCCTTATGGAAATGAGAGAGCAGCAAGGGCTATTTTAAAAACTCTGGTCCATTCATGTCCTGTTAAATCTATGTGAACTAAAATATAAGTTGGAGCCTGCATTGTGGCACAACAGGTGAACCTACTGCTTGGAACACCCACATACCATATTTGAGTCAGTTCAAGTCCTGGCTACTCCACTTTTGATCCAGCTTTCTGCTAATGGGCCAGGGAAGCAGTGGATGATGGCTCAAGTATTTAAGCCCCTTCTTGCCATGTGGGAAATCCACATGGAGTTCCTTGCTCCTGACTCTGACCTGGCTCAGCTCTGCTTGTTGCAACCATGTGGGGATGAACAAACACATGGAAGATTCTCTCTCTCTCTCTCTCTCTCTCTCTCTCTCTCTCTTTCTGCTTTTCAAATACAACAAATAGGGGCCGGCACTGTGGCACAGCGGGTTAAAGCCCTGGCCTGAAGTGCTGGCATCCCATGAGTGCCTGTTCTAGTCCCGGCTGCTCTTCTTCCAATCCAGCTCGCTGCTGTGGCCTGGGAAAGCAGTAGAAGATGGCCCAAGTCATTGGTCCCCTGCACCCATGTGGGAGATCCGGAGGAAGCTCCTCACTGCTGGCTTCAGATTGGCGCAGCCCCGACTGTTGCAGCCATCTGCGGAGTGACCAGCGTATGGAAGACCTCTCTCTCTCTCTCTCTATGTCTCTCTGTAATTCTTTCAAATAAAATAAAAATAAATCTTAAAAAAACAAATACAACAAATAAATAAATCTTTTTAAAAAGAATATTTGGTGGAGCCAATGCTGTGGCATAGTGGGTAAAGCTGCCACCTACAGTGCCAGCATACCATATGGGCACCAGTTCGAGTCCCGGCTGCTTGACTTCCAATCCAGCTCTCTGCTATGGCCTGGGAAAGCAGTGGAAGATGGCCCAAGTCCTTGAGGCCCTGCACCCACGTGGGGGACCCAGAAGAGGCTCCTGGTTCCTGGCTTTGGATCAATGCAGCTCTGAGTGTTGCAGCCATCTGTGAGCCAACGAATGAAAGACCTCTCTCTCTTTGCCTCTGCTTCTCTGCAGCTTGCCTTTCAAATAAATACATGAATCTTTTTAAAAAAAAGAATGTACGGTAAGTTGAAAATGTATTGATTTCATCTATCAAATTCAACATCATACTTAGCAACAGGGAACACTAGAAAGTGTTGGCTGTTGGTCCGTGTGTGGCTGCTTAGCAGCTGCGGTTTGCTGCAGCTGCCCAGCATCTTGAGAAACTATCTTACCACATGTATCAACAGATTGGGAAAAGATCAAAATTCAAAATTTAAAGTAAAATGTAGACTGAATGTGTATGCTTTTGTACCATCATTGGCTGAAATATCTAAAGTTAAACTATTATAAATCGAGGATACTTGTGTTTATTTACTTCAAAAAATTAAGGGTGGCACCGTGGAGTAGCAGGTCAAACTGCCACCTATGGCACTGGCATCCCATATGGGTGCAGTTTGTGTCCTGGGTGCTCCACCTCTGATCCAGCTCCCTGCTAATGTACCTGGGAAGGCAATGGAGGATGACCCATAAATGTCTGGGCTCCAGCATCCACATGGGAGACCCAGAAGATGCACATGGCTCCTGGCTTTGGTCTGGCCCAGCAGTGGCTGTTGCGGCCATTTGGGGAAAGAACCAATGGATGGAAGACCTTACTCTCCATCTCTCCGTCTCACTGCAACTTTGCCTTTCAAATAAATAAAAAATAAATCTTAAAAAAAGTTAATCAGTGTTGACAGTGTAGCTAGCCTTGCTAAGTGATCAACCATAAACTTAAGAACACAAGTACTTTGCTTCATAAAAGCTTAGCTATTGATAATATAACATAAAAAAGAAATATGCATTTGCTTATGCCCTGTAACTCTCCCCCACATTTTCTGGCACGCATCTCCTAAAACCCTTGCATTATTTTGTCTGCTGGTAAGATGAGTTGTGGCTGGGCTCTCCTGGACAGCCTCAAAATGACTGCTGGCAGTCCCAGCCTTGTGACAAGAGGGTTGGAACTTTCATTTCCACTACCTGACCCTTAAGGGGAGATGATTGAAGATTTTTTTTTAATCATCGATCACCAATAATATAGTCAATCATGCCTCTTTAATAAAACTTCCACTAAAGCTCAAAAGGACAAGTGTAGGAGCTTCCAGGATGCTGGACATAGGAAGGTGCTGGGAGGATTGGGCACCTGGTGACGTCAAGGAAGCTCTGAGCTATTCCTCACATACCTTGTTCTAGATACCTCTTCATATCACTGTTAATGTGTCTCTTTGGTTATATCTTTTATAATAAATAGGTAAATAGAATTCAGTGTTTTCCTGAATTTTGTGAGGCATTCTGACAAATGATCAAATATGACAAGGTAATAGGAAGCTCCAGTTTGAAGCCAAGTCACACAGAAGCTGTGGGTAACCTGAGGACTCACCACTTGTGATGGATATCTGAAACAGGAGAGTTGTGGGACTGAGTGCTTAATCATCGGGGTCTGCACCACCTCTAGTTCATATCAGAATTAAACTGAAATATAGAACAGCCAGCTGACATTGGAGAATCAGTCACTGTGTGGGAGAAAAGCACACATCTGGTGTTATAAGTGAGGTGTTCTGAAGTATTGAGTGTTGTCTGTAATGAGAGTGTTTAGTCTGTTTATGCACAAGATATTAAAGATATCACTGGGTTTAAGTCTACTATGTCACTATTGCTTCATTGTAATAATACCTTATATTTTTGTTTCTTCATTCCTCATTCTTTCCTCATTTTGTATTAATCAAACATATCTTATCACATTTCTTTTTTTAAGAGAGAGAGAAATTATTTACATATTTGAAAGCAGAGTTACAGACAGACAGAAAGACACACAGACACACACACCAAAAGGAGAGAATGAGGTGGGGGGGGGAGAGAAAGAGAGGAGAAAGAAAGAGGAGAGAGATCACTCATCTGCTGGTTCACTCCCCAAAGACTGCAATATCTGGTGCTGTACCAGGCCAAAGCTAAGAGCCAGGAACTCCATTCAGGTCTCCCATGTGGATGGCAGGGACCCAGGCACTCAGCCCATCTTCTGTTTCTTATTAGTAGGGAACTGGATTGGAAGTGGAGCTACCAGGACTTGAACTGGTGCCCACAAGGGATGGCAACATGGTAGGCAGTGTTTTAACCCACTGTACCACAACCCTGGACCTAAGAGAGGGCCATTTTCTACTATATTCCTAGAATATTAGTTGGAAACTGGATCAGAATTGGAATAGCCAGCATGCAAACTTCTACCCTGATATGAGATGCCAGCATTCAAGCTTCAGTTTAATATACTGCACTACACTGACCCCATTTAATTTTGTTTCCCTCTGCCTTCTAGAACATATGCAGCATATTTATAACAACTATTTTAACATTCTTTTCAATTTATTACCTCACATTTTGCAGGCCTTCTATTGATTAATACATTCCTGAAGGTTATTGATCAAATATTCCTGCTTCTTTGCATACATATTGATTTTCTATTGGAGTAAATTACATATGGTATGATTCTTCTGTGTTGGGTAATTTGGTATAATGACTATATAAATAAGTACCCATGCAGAGACTCAAAGAAACCCTTATGTAGAT
Source organism: Oryctolagus cuniculus (assembly GCF_051225735.1). Taxonomy (NCBI): domain Eukaryota; kingdom Metazoa; phylum Chordata; class Mammalia; order Lagomorpha; family Leporidae; genus Oryctolagus; species Oryctolagus cuniculus. The sequence continues at coordinate 80,015,067 of NC_142874.1, read as the reverse complement.
CCCCAGAATTCCTTCTGTGTGGGATTGTAGCCTCTTGATACTCTGATGTGAAATTCTAGCTCCTTCAACTCTTCAAACACACTAGTCTTTCTCTTCTACTCATTAAGAATCCTCACTTTTGTTTGTTTTTAGCTTCCTGTATTGTGGCTTGGAAACTTCCTTTAGGCAGCAATTTAGGGAAATCAAAAGATTCCCCATCTGTCTCTCTCTTATATCATGAGTCACAGTTTTGTACTGCCTGTTGTTGTGTGTCCAAATGGGATGGGAGAGGGAGCGGAGATGGGAGGATTGCGGGTGGGAGGGAAGTTATGGGGGGGGGGAAGCCACTGTAATCCAAAAGCTGTACTTTGGAAATTTATATTTATTAAATAAAAGTTAAAATATAAATAAATACTTTACCTAAAAAATAAAAAAAGAACACAGTTTCATACATTTTGGCAGAATACAAAAGATCTGTGGTTGAACTAGAGGGTGAATAAATATCAATCAGAAGTGAGTATGAAACTATATGTTTCCTGTTTGAGGAAGAGGAAAACCATGTTTTTTTGGTTGTACAAGGAATGGTTATTTCAGCTAGTTGGAAGCATATTGTGATTGAATTTACCAGGAAGTTATACATGGAAAAAAGAGGTAGTTATAAAAGCAGAGTTGATAAGAAGTTGGAATGTTAGGCTATGTAGAATCACACATGACATATACAAGGTGGATTGCCCTATGAAAAGCTGATTTTCTCAAGATGAAGCTATTGACAGATTTATAGCCTCTTCTTGGTCAAGAAAGTTCATTCTTAGGGCTACCACATTTATAGTATTAAGAGTTTTGACATGTTTTCACCTTTTAGCCTAGGATTTTTTTAATTTTCTTTAAGATTCTGAAAATAAATAGCAGTTTCTAGCTAACATTAAAGTCAATAAAACCAGGGGCCCTTAAATTTATAGTTACAACTCTTCCTCTGAAGAAAATACTAGACTTCCACAGTTTTATTGGTCACTCGAAGTTTCCAGGAATAAACCACTCAAGTTTTCAATAAAAAGTCGTAGAAGACTAGAAAATATTCTCTCATTTCTGAGAATGCATAAATTTATAACCAAACTAGATGGGAAAAAGAATGATAAGTGAAAATTAAATGTCAGCTTTTCATGAATAGAGATGAAAAATTAGAAATATTTATTAATAAACATGAACTAGCACTGTATGTATAAAATGATACATCATGATAAAATTAGCTTTTTGTGATAAAAATGCAAGCATGATTTAATACTAAAAAATCCACAGGAGTCATTCACTACATTTACATTATATTATTGTATTATGTGATATATGTCCAATATAACTGGTTAGGTATTGCATATTTTTATATTTACCGTGAAAATAGCATCATTTATGATTTTTGACCTGTTAGATATAAAAGGAAAAGCTAAAAACAAACAATCAAAAGAGTGGTTAAACCAGATATGTGTATGTCACATGAATGTGTCTTAGTATGTTGTGCTATTATGACACAGTGCCTGAGACCAGGTAATTAATAAGGAAAGGAAATTTATTTGGCTTAAGGTTCTGGAGTTTGAGGGCATGGTGCTGGCATGCAGTTACAGCCTGTGTCTTGTGTCATCTCATGGCAGAAGGTGGAAAGGGAAGAAAATGCAAGAACAAGAGAGCAAGAGATAGCCAAACCCACTTTAAAAACAGCTCACTCCCATGATTGTGAATTTACTCCCCAGGTAACTGCATTAATTCAGAGCTTTAACGTCTTAATCACTTCCCACCAGCCCCACCTTCCAATACTGTTATATCAGGGAGTAAGCTTCCAAGACATGGGTTTTGAGGGACCCATTAAAACTATAGCACACCAAGAGCTGCTACCTGCAATGCACACATCCCATTGTGCTGGCTAGTGTCTCAGTTGCTTTGCTTCTGATCCAGCTCCCTGCTAATGGCCTGGGAAAAGCAGCAGAAGATAGACCAAGTGCTTAGGACCCTGCACCGATGTGGGAAACCTGGATGAAGCTCCTGGTTCCTGGCTTTGGCCCAGCTCAGCCTTGGAAGATCTCCTTCTCTGTCTCTCCCTCTCTCTTTTTAGCTCTGACTTGCAAAATGAATCAATCTTAAAAAAAATAGCATGCCCTTTTCTGCCACTGTGAAATACTAAAGATCATCATGGAGAACTTGAAGCATCTTTGCCAACATGCCTTAGATGTATCTTCTGAAAAACAAAACAAACAAAATAAAAGGCTTTTGGGTAGTTATTGTAACTATTAATAAAGGCTCATTACTCAACTCCCTCAGCCAGAGAAACCAGGCCAGCTGCTATTTAGGTTGACAAGGGTGGACCATGTGAGAAAACTCTAGGCAGCAGAATTTCTTTCTTTTTTTTTTAAGCATGGTGATAAATCATCCCAGAAAAATTTTCTTTGAAATGTGTGGGGCCAGGCTATGATGCAGCGGGTTAACACCCTGGCCCTGAAGTGCTGGCATCTCATATGAGCACCAGTTTGAGACCTTGCTTCTCCACTTCCAATTCAGCTCTCTGCTATGACCTGGGAGAGCAGTAGAAGATGGACCAAGTCGTTGGGACCCTACACTCGCTTGGGGGACCCAGAGGAAGCTCCTAGCTCCTGGCTTTGGATCAGAACAGCTCCAGACGTTACGGCCAATTGGGGAGTGAACCACAGAATGGAAGACCTCTCTCTCTCTCTTTCTCTCTCTGTCTCTCCTCTCTCTGTGTAACTCTCTCTCTCTGTGTAACTCCGACTTTCAAATAAATAAATAAATCTTAAAAAAAGAAAATAAATTTGTGAGTATAGTATATTGAATATTAATTCAATTCTTCCTTACCACAAATTACATTGCCCTTTTTTTAACTCATTGGTTAGTGAGGATATATTTAATCCTTACTACCTAATTAATTATTCACTGGATAATAATTCTCATTTCAGAAGTTGTCTAAATGTCAGTCTCTTCTGTAATCTATCTTGTAGCTTACCAATGTTGAAAATGCATGAGTCCTCAAGAGGAGTACAATTTCTCTTTTCTTTCAACTACAAGGATAACTAAATATTTTATTTTATTTACTTGTTTTAAAGATTGATGCATTTATTTGAAAGACAGAGTTACAGAGAGAGGGAGATACAGAGAGAGAGAAAGAGAGAGATCTTCCAACTGATGGTTCACTCTCCAAGTGTCTACAATGGCCAGTACTGTTACAGGTGGAGGGCAGGAAATTCATCCAAGTCTTCCACATGGGTATCAGGGGCCCAAACAATTGGGCCATCCTCTCCTGTTTCTCCCAGGCCATTAGCAGGGAGCTGGATTGAAAGTGCACACAGGCGCACACATTTGCATGTATAGGAATCATTAATACACAGAGCTGCATAGAAAATATTGCTTGAGTATGGGGAAAATTAGACATGGTTAATAATGCAAATGGTCCCCAACCTAAAAGTGATCCCAGTTAAATATGAGAGTGGAATAAGAGAGGGAGGAGATGTACAGTTCGGCACATGCTCACTCAGACTTACCCCTAATGGTAGAGCTAGAAACGTGCCAGGGGATTCCAATTCAATCCCATCAAGGTGGCATGTACCAATGCCACCTCACTAGTCCAAGTGATTAGTTTCAGTTCATAACTGATCATAATGATAAGAGTTAAAAGGATCACATAAACAAGACTAGTGTCTGCTAATACTAACTGATAGATTTAAAAATGAGAGAATGATCCAACACGAAAAGAAGGATACACAGCACACTAATAGAAGGGCAGATGTCCTAAACAGCACTCTTGCCTCAGAATCCACCCTTAAGGCATTCGGATCCAGCTTTTTGCTCATGAGAGTATTTCAGGCATGGAAAGCCAAGACACTGTGGCAAAAAAAAAAAAAAAAAAAAAAAAAAAAACCCTAAATGAAAGATCTCTGTGAGTGAGATCCCAGTGGAAAGAATGGGCCATCAAAGAAGGAGGTACCTTTCTCTGAAGGGAGAGGAGAGAACTTCCACTTTGACTATGACCTTGTGGAAATAAGATCAAAGTCGGTGAACTTAAAAGGCTTGCATAGCCTTGGCAACTCATGACTAGAGCCTCGGGTGATTACTGATGCCATAAATAAGAATGTCAATTGTTAAGCCAACAACAGGAGTCACTGTGCACTTACTCCCCACATAGGATTTCTGTCCTTAATGTGTTGTACTATGTGAATCAATGCTATAACTAGTACTTAAACAGTACTTTATACTTTGTGTTTCTGTGTGGGTGAAAACTGTTGAAATCTTTACTTAGTATATACTAAATTGATCTTCTGTATATAAAGATAATTGGAAATGAATCTTGATATGAATGGGATGGGAGAGGGAGCAGGAGATGGGATGGTTGTGGGTGGGAGGGAGGTTATGGGGTAAAAAGCCGCTATAATCCAAAAGTTGTACTTTGGAAATTTACGTTTATTAAATAAAATTAAAAAAAGAAAATATTGCCTGAGTATGGGGAAAATAAGACATGGTTAATAATGCAGATGGTTCCTAACTTACTATGGCTAAACTTATGACTTTATTTTTTAACTTTTATTTAATGAATATAAATTTCCAAAGTACAACTTATGCATTACAGTGGCTTCCCCCCCCATAACATCCCTCCCACCCGCAACCCTCCCCTTTCCCACTCCCTCTCCCCTTCCATTCACATCAAGATTCATTTTCGATTCTCTTTATATACAGAAGATCAGTTTAGCATACATTAAGTAAAGATTTCAACAGTTTGCTCCCACACAGAAACATAAAGTGAAAAATACTGTTGGAGAGAACTTCCACTTTGACCATGGCCTTGTCTAAATATGATCAAAGTCGGTGAACTCAGGGGGCTTCCATAGCCTTGGCAGCTCATGACAAGAGCCTAGGGTGATTACTGAGGCCATAAACAAGAGTGTCAATTTGTTAAGTCAACAGCAGGAGTCACTGTGCACTTACTCCTCATGTAGGATCTTTGTCCTTAGTGTGCTGTACATTGAGATTTAATGCTATAACTAGTACTTAAACTTATGACTTTTTGAATTTGCAATAGTGTAAATTGATACACTTCAGTAGAACCATACTTCAAATTTTGGGTTTTGATCTTTCCAAGGCTAGCCACATGTGGTATTTTATTATTTCCAGATGCTGGGTAGCATCTGTAAGCCATGGTTCCCAATAACACAACAATCACAAGGGTATATGATTGATATTCTACAGTGTACTGCGTTGGCAGTGTTTTTCTGAAAATAGATATTCAATAAATTCCATAAGATATTCAATACTTTATTATAACATAGGCTTTATGGGGCCAGGACTGTGGGGTAGTAGGCTAAGCCTCAGCCTGTGGCTCCAGAATCCCATATGAGCTCCAGTTTGTGTCCCGGCTATTCCTTTTCCCATCCAGTTCTCTGCTATGACCTGGGAAAGAAGTAAAAGATGGTCCAGGTGCTCAAGCCCTTGACCCTGTTTATGAGAACTCGAAGAAGTTCCTGGCTCCTGGCTTCAGATTGGCTCAACTCGGGCCTTGCGGCCATTTGGGGAGAGAGCCAGCAGACAGAATATCTTTCTTTCTGTCTCTCCCTATCTCCTTAATTCAAATACATAAACAAAATCTTTAAATAAATAAAAAAATAGGCTTTACATTAAATCATTTTGCCCAGCTGTAGACCAAGTTTTCTGAGCACCGTGAAGGTAGGCCAGGCTAAACTATGATGTTCAGTAGGTTAGGCTTATTAAACACATTTTCAACTTGTGGTATTTTCAACTTCAGGTGGGTATATTGGAATATAGCCTCTTATGAAGTCAAGGAGGATCTGTATGTGCTCAGTAAATAAAGAAGAAACGGGCATAAAATAGGATAAGCAATAAAAGCATTTTAGGGGTGCGCATTGTTTCTCTGCAGGTTAAGCCAGTGCTTTAGTTTCATGTATCCCACATTCCAGAGCTGGTTTCAGTCTGCATTCCTCACCCTCTGATTCAGCTCACTGCTAAGATCCACGCAAGGCACCAGATGATGGTCCAACTACTTGAGTCTCTGTCACCCAGAGAGGCAACCCAGATGGAATTCCTGGCTCCTGGCTTCCATCTGGTCTTGTCCCAGCTGTGGCAGGCATTTGGGGAGCAAACCAACAGATGAAAGATATCTGTCTTCCTCTCTGTCTCTTCCTAGATCTTGGTCACTCTGCTTTAAAATAAATGAAAACAACTTGCTAAGAATGCATGTTAATAAGCTTTATTGTGTTGTGAAGTAATATATTCAGGAAATAAACTACACAAGAAATATGACAAGAACAGGTTGGTATACTAAATATTGATTTTGCATATGTAAACATGAGGTAAGAAAAAATAATTTTCTTTAAATGAATAAAATAGGGACCAGCATTGGAATGGGTAAAGCTGCTGCCTGTGAACTGGCATCATGTATGGGTGCTGGTTCGTTTCCCAGCTGCCCTACCTCCTATCCAGCTCCATGCTATTGGCCTGGGAAAAGCAGCAGAGGATGGCTCAGGTGTTTGGGTCCTTCCCACCATGTGGCAGACCCAGATGAAGCTGCTGGCTTTGGCCTGGCCTAGCCTAGCACTGGCTATTGTATCCATCGGGGAATGAACCAGTATATAGGAGATTCTCTCTCTCCCTCTCTCTCTCTCTCTCTTTCTGAGTCTCTACCTATTTCCCTGTAACTCTTTCAAAATAATAAGTAAGTTTTCAAAAAAATTAGACATTAATTTTATCTACCGGTTATAAAAGAGTTGAATTCTGTTTTTATCAGGATATTGTGCCAGGTTATACTTTTGAAAGACAAGTTTTTATAGGCACATTAGCGTGACCTTGCTCTGCAGGTTGCCACATTCCTCAGGCCAATGCTTTCAAGAGCTTCAGTATAGGCCGGCGCCGTGGCTCACTAGGCTAATCCTCCGCCTTGCGACGCTGACACACCGGGTTCTAGTCCCGGTCGGGGCGCCGGATTCTGTCCCGGTTGCCTCTCTTCCAGGCCAGCTCTCTGCTGTGGCCTGGGAGTGCAGTGGAGGATGGCCCAAGTGCTTGGGCCCTGCACCCGCATGGGAGACCAGGAGAAGCACCTGGCTCCTGCCTTTGGATAGGCGTGGTGCGCCAGCCGCAGCACACCGGCCGCAGCGGCCATTGGAGGGTGAACCAATGGCAAAGGAAGACCTTTCTCTCTGTCTCTCTCTCACTGTCCACTCTGCCTGTAAAAAAAAAAAAAAAAAAAAGCTTCAGTATAGTCAGCATGTACATGATTCTTAATTATTTTTTCTAGCCAATAGCAAATTGATAAGAATATTCTAGAGATGACTTAACTTTGGCTGCATATGAAGATAACCTGTGTCACAAATGATTGAAATAGTTCCTAACTGATTTACCACAACTGGATTTGTTGACATACTACTAGGAATGAAGACAATGTAGACACATTGGAAATATTTCTACAAACTTATTTCATAAATAAAGGTAATAAAGAGCATTGGAGTGTGTCCTGAAGGAATTTGTTTCAAGTTATAAAGAAGTGGGATTTAACCAAGTGCTGATTAAATGTACAAATATTAACAATATTCATAAGAGCCATAAACATTAATTTGACTCCCCCTTTACTCATCAAATGTACTCAGATGTGTAATAAGAATTAATAAGATGCTGTAAAGAAAACACACATTTTTACAACTTTACTGAGAAAATTGCTGATGGTAAGTTTTGTCTTAAAGAAAAAAATTTTAATGGTGTCTTACAAATATTCATCAAGGAGAAAAGTCATAGACAAGACAATAACAAGTACTGACTTAAATAAATGCATGTGTTTTCTCATTTTAGAACTTTGCTAGTAAGATTTAGTAGTCTGACATTCTGGGTCTCTTTGGTTCTTATTTCTGTTTTACAAAAACCATTCAGCCTCAACTGGATTTAATATGAAGGAGCTCAATTATTGGAATATTTGCCAAAGCACGCCTTGTTCTTTAGTATCCACCAACTGAAGAAGCACCTTTTACAATGTTGAGACATTATCTTTCTTGGAATCCTATTGCTGTATTAAATATTATGGTATATGTTGAAATAATTAAATGCATTGGCTATGATTTCTGTTAGCAACACTGTGACTATAATTCCTGCTGTTCTATAACACAATGTTAATTTTATATGGCTGACATATAGGAACCTGTGTGTCTCTTCCAATTTATCTCTCCAGTCAAGCAAGTATCAGTCATTCTGGGAATATTTGATAAAAAATAATTCACACTATAAAGGAGTGACATAATATTCCAGTCCTTAAAACTTCTATTAACCAAAAACAGATGTTAAACTGTAGTCTCTTTTATTTTTCAGATGACTAAGTTGGTCAATAACTTTTCTTGTAGTGACTTTTCCACATTTTAGTATTAGGGTTATGCCACATTCATAAAAGAAGTTGAAATGTTTTGTCTCCACATTATTTCCTGGAAAAAACTTATGCAATAAATCATTATTTCCTCAAATAATTTGAGCTTTTAGCAATGAGGACACATGGGTTTAGTGTTCTCTTTTTGGGAAGTTTTTAGTACAAAGATTCAATTTCTTTAAAAGATTGGGAGTTATTCCTGTTTTCTATTTCCTTTGTTAGTATTGGTAAATTGTCATTTTTAAGGTATTTTTCCTTTCTTCCTAAATCATCAAATTAACCCTCATAAAGTTCTTTATAATGTTCTCTTCTTACTACCTATGAAGTTATCAATTTTCTTGATCATTCCAAGAAATGTGTGACTGTTAATTTACTCTGCTCTTGGCTCATTTTCTATTTCCTTTTCTATAACTACTTAAGATAAAAATGCATTCCATTGATTTTTTAAAAACTTTCTTAGTTGGATGCAATTCATATAACATAAAATGATTTATTCAATTCAGCAGTGTTTAGTCAATTCTCCATGCTGTGTTTATAAAGCTGTCACTGTTTCTCGCTTTCCCAAATGCCTGGCAACTGCCAATCTGCTTTCTGTTTCTGGATTTACGTATTCTGGATATTCCATATAAATAAAATCTTATAATATCTGAACTTTTATATCTGGCTTCTTTTTTTAACTTTTATTTAATGAATATAAATTTCCAAAGTACAGCTTATGGATTACAATGGCTTCCCCCCCATAATGTCCCTCCCACCCACAACCCTCCCCTTTCCCACTCCCTCTCCCCTTCCATTCACATCAAGATTCATATTCGATTCTCTTTATATACAGAAGATCAGTTTAGCATACATTAAGTAAAGATTTCAACAGTTTGCTCACACACAGAAACATAAAGTGAAAAATACTGTTTGAGTACTAGTTATAGCATTAAATCTCAATGCACAGCACACTAAGGACAAAGATCCTACATGAGGAGTAAGTGCACAGTGACTCCTGTTGTTGACTTAACAAATTGACACTCTTGTTTATGGCCTCAGTAATCACCCTAGGCTCTTGTCATGAGCTGCCAAGGCTATGGAAGCCCCCTGAGTTCACTGACTCTGATCATATTTAGACAAGGCCATGGTCAAAGTGGAAGTTCTCTCCTCCCTTCAGAGAAAGGTACTTCCTTCTTTGATGACCCATTCTTTCCACTGGGATCTCACTCGCAGAGATCTTTCATTTAGGTTTTTTTTTCCCCCAGAGTGTCTTGGCTTTCCATGCCTGAAATACTCTCATGGGCTTTTCAGCCGGATCCACATGCCTTAAGGGCTGATTCTGAGGCCAGAGTGCTGTTTAGGACATCTGCCATTCTATGGGTCTGCTGTGTATCTCACTTCCCATGTTGGATCATTCTCTCCCTTTTTTATTCTATCAGCTAGTATTTGCAGACACTAGTCTTGTTTATGTGATCCCTTTGGTTCTTAGTCCTATTATTATGATCAATTGTGAACAGAAATTGATCACCGGGACTAGTGAGATGGCATTGGTACATGCCACCTTGATGGGATTGAATTGGAATCCCCTGGTATGTTTCTAACTCTACCGTTTGAGGTAAGTCATCTTGAGCATGTCCCGAATTGCACATCTCTTCCCTCTCTTATTCCCACTCTTATATTAAACAGCGATCACTTTTCAATTATTTTTAGCACTTAAGAAGAATTGTGTATTGATTACAGTATTCAACCAAAAGTATTAAGTAGAACAAACAAAAAAAATACTAAGAGGGATAACATATTAAGTTGCTCATCAACAGTCAGGGTGAGGGCTGATCAAGTCATCGTTTCTCATAATATTCATTTCACTTTAACAGGTTTCCTTTTTGGTGCTCAGTTAGTTGTCACCTATCAAGGAGAACAAGTGGTATTTGTCCCTTTGGGATTGGCTTATTTCACTCAGCACTCAGCATAATGTTTTCCAAATTCCTAACAGGGATCACTTTTCAGTTAAAATTTAAACACCTAAGAATAATTGTGTGTTAATTACAGAGTTCAACCAATGGTACTAGAACAAAAAAAATACTAAAATGTATAAAGTATTACATTGTACATCAACCGTCAGGACAAGAGCTGATCAAGTCACTGTTTCTCATAGTGTCCATTTCACTTCAACAAGCCAGTCCCAAAGGGACAAATATCATATGTTCTCCCTGATCGGCAACAACTAACGGAGCACCAAAGGGGAAACGTGTTGAAGTGAAATGGACACTATGAGAAACAGTGACTTGATCAGCTCTATATCTGGCTTCTTTTACAAATCATGTTTTTGAGGTTTGCCCATGTAAAGGTATGTATCAGTACCTCTTTCCTTTTCACGGATGAATAAAATTACATAGCATATATATATATATATATATATATCACATTTTGTTTATCTGTTGGTCATTTTCCTGGCATATGGTTACCACCTTCGAGCTGTTGTGAATATTGCTGCTATGGATACTTACCTTTATGTTTGATTTCTTTTGGGCATATACCTGGAAACAGAATTGCTGGATCATATCAAATTCAATGTCTAAGTTTTTGAGGACTCACCAAACTGTGTTTTACAGTGGTTCCACCATTTACATTCTCATCACTAATATATGAATATTCAAATTTCTCCAGATCCTTTCCAATACTCCTTCTTTTTTAATAATACTCAAATAGCTCAATGTGCTATTGGTGGATTTACTAGTGACTAAAATTTTGAGTTTCCTGTCATGTTTTTTTCTGGGATATTTGTATTCTTTTGATAAACATCCATGTAAATTCTTTATCCATTTTTTTCTGATAATAGGACTAATTTGATGAGCTGCTTGCAAGTAATTTACATATTAATAGCACTAAATAACTAATGGCATCCTTTGTCTATTTTAAAATTCATTTTTTGTCTATTTGTTGGTGAGTTTTAAGGGTTCTTTATCTGGACACTAGACCTTTTAATAAGAATTTTAAAAATGATTTTATTTAATTTCGCCATTGAGTATAACATTAACTACGCAATCTTCATAAGTGCCTTTTATCTTGTTGAAGAATTTCCCTTATATTCTAGTTTGTTAAGTGATTATTAAATTTTATCAAATACTTATCAGTATGGACTGAGATAATCTGTCATTTTCTGCTTCATTCTGTCAATGAAGAATTTCTGTTTCTAGATTTACATATTTTGGATATTCTATATAAATAAAATCTTATAATATCTGACCTTTTGTATCTGGCTTCTTTAAAAAAAAAGAATTACATTTTTAAATTAATTTTTAAGTTTTTTAATTTTTAAGTTAATTTTTAAAGTTTTGTTCCAACTTTATTCAAGTTATTCAAGTTTCATGCAATTGATATATACATATTTAGGAACATAATAGTAGTTCCCATAAAGTAGTTCCCATAAAGTAGTACCCAAGTTCTAACTCTTCTTCCTCTTCACTATCCCATTCCCACTCTTAATTTTTGCAGAGATCTACTTTCAGCTTACTTGATGATTGTAAGGTTAACCTTACACTAACTGAAAGTGTTCTACAAATAGCATGCAGAAAAAAAAGCACTTTTTAAAAATTTTATTTAAGTTATACAATTTTCATATGTTTCATAAATACAGATTTAGGGACATAGTGGTGCTTCCTCCCCTACCATCCCTCCCACCCACACTCCAACACTTCCTCATCCCTCTCACATCCCCATTCTTAATTTTTACAAAGATCTATTTTCAGTACACTTAAAGATGGTGTAGTTAACCCTACACTTGAAGAAAAGAAAATACTGATTCCTCAACAGAAGAAACAATGGCTGTAAAAAAAATCATCAAATCTCAAAATCTCCATTTCACTCCAATACATTACATTTTAGGTACTCTATTAGTTACTTTGGATCAGGGAAAATATATACCATCTGTCTTTTTTGGGATAGGCTTGTTTCACTAAGTATATTGGTTTCCAGTTGCATCTATCTCATTGCAAATGACAGGATTTCATTTTTTACAGCTGTCTAGTACTCCAAAGTGTATATATACCATAATTTCTTTATCCAGTCTTCAGTTGATGGACATCTGGGTTGATTCCATATCTTAGCTATTGTGAACTGAGCTGCAATAAACATGAGGATATAGATCACTCTTTCATATGTTTATTTATTTTGGTATAGGTAAATTTCCAGGAGCAGGATGGCTGGATCATATGGTAGGTCTATATTCAGATTTCTGAGATATCTCCAAACTGTCTTTCATAATGGCTGGGCCTGTTTACATTCACACTAGTAGTGGATTGGGGTATCATTTTCCCCACATCCTTGCCAAATTTGTTGTTTGTTGATTTCTATACAAGAGCCATTCTAACTGGGGTGAAGAGGAAACTCATTGTGAGTTTGATTTTGATTTCCCTAATGGCTAGTGATCCCGAGTATTTATTTTTTTCATGTTTCTATTGGCTATTTAAATTTCCTCCTTTGAAAAATGCCTGTTCAAGTCCTTTGCCCATTTCTTAACTGGACTGTTTGTTTTGTTGTTGTTGAATTTCTTGATCTCTTTATAGATTCTGGATGTTAATTCTTTATTAGTTGTGTAGTTTGCAAATCTTTTCTCCCATTCTGTTGTCTCTTCACTTTGCCTAGTGTTACTTTTGAAGTGCAGAAGCTTCTCAGCTTTGTGGTTAATTTTTGTTGGACCACACTTGCATTCCTGAGATACAGTCCCTCTCGGTTATGTTGTATAATGCTTTTAACGTGCTGTTGAATTAAGTGTGCTAGTGTTTTGTTTAGAATTTTTGTATCTATATTCCAAAGAAATACTGTCCTATCACTTTGTTTTCTTCTATTATCTTGTCTACCTATAGTATCAGTGTACTACTTACCTAATGGAATGTTTTCAGAAATTCTATCTCCTCTTCCAATTTTATGTTATCACTTTACCTTCCTGTGAATTTCATTGTGTTTATATGCTTTGGAGTTTTTTGAGATTCTCAAATATGTAGATGCACTTATTTTCTTAGATGTGGAGAAATTCTGATGATTAGTTCCTCTCAAATATTCTTTCTGCCTCTTTCAATGTTGCCTCTCTTATTTACCTTATTTATTTTAAAGACAGACACAAGATAGATGATATATAGATAGATGGATAAATAAGTAGATAATAGATAGAGATTGGGCTGGGGTCAGAGGAAACAGAGAGAGACAGGGAGAAAGAAATACTTCTGCTGGATCACTCTCCAAATGACTGGAATAGGTAGAGCTGGATCAGCCCAAATCAAGGAGCCACAACTCAATCCCAGACTCCCATATGGGTGCCAGGGAATCATATATTTGTGTTACCATCTGTTGCCTCACATATAGAAGTAAGAAGTTGGATTGGAAGCAGAGTGGGAATTTGAACCCAGGCACACTGATTTGAGATGCAGGTGTCCCAAGCAGCAACTTAACTGCTGTGCCAAACACCCACCCTACCTTCTTTCTGTAACTATCCTTATGCTTATGTTAATTAGCTTGATAATGTCCCATGGGTCTCTTAGTCTCCATACATTTTTCTTCATTCTGTTTTTCTGTTCCTGTGACTAGATAATTTCAATTGTTTCATCTGATGTTCTCATGTTTTTCCCTCTGCATATTCTAATCTGTTATTGAAACAATCTAGTGAATCTTTTCTATTCTAGTTTATTATATTTTTCAGCTTTGGAAATTTTGTTTTAATTGCTGTCAGTTATATTTATTGAATTCTCTTTCAGTTGATTCATTGTGTTGGATTCATTTGCTTCTTTGCCTATATATTTTTTCAGTTCCTTGAGCATATTTAAGATAGTTAATGACAAGTCTTCACTAATAATTCTAGTTCTTTGCTCCTTCAGTGACTTTCTGCTAATTTCTGTGAAAAGATCATACTTTTTTTTGCCTTATGTGCTTCACAATATTCCATTGAAAAAATGAAAATTATAGTATTATAATGTGGTAAATCTGGAAGTCATATTTTTCATTCATCTCAGGATTTCATTCTATTGTTTATTATGGATAGCAATTGTTTATTTGGTGACTTTTCCAAACTGTTTTGTAAATTCTGTATAATATAACTTTGTGTTTGATTTCTGTTTCTTAAATTGATGGTCAATTATTATTTTGACATAGGTTTCCTTGAATAAGTAGATCTAATAGAAAGAAGTAATGAAAGGGATGGAGGGAAGGAGGAAAGAGGGAAGGAAGGAAGGTAGGAATAATGTTTTGTTTTGTTTTTAAAAAAGAACAGTAATGAACAGGTTTTCCCATTCTACAGAGATACTCTATGTTGAAGTACTCCTTCAACAACTAGGCCATTTCTGTCTCTGTTGTAGCTCTTATTTACTTCTTGTGATGAGCCTGAAGGTCAGCCAGAAGTAAAAGCTGTGTCTTCTCAGATCTATTCCAAACATGATTCTTCCCTTGGGCATATGTGTGGCTTTCTAAACATCTCTGTATATGCAAGTGTTTTTCAATGCCCTAGACTTAATTTCTAGCTTCTGGCTTTGTTCTGGCCCGTCCTAAGCTGTTTTGGGCATTTGGGCAATAAACAAGTGGATGAGAACTCTTTATAATTTCTCTCTGCCTCTCAAATTAAATGACATAAAAGCAGTTTGCCACTAATTTAAATTTGAAGGTTTTTAATTTTGCCTACCTCCAGAAATGTATTCTAAGGGAATAGGTAGGTAACCTAAATGATATCCACCTCAGCATTATGCAAATTAATAGAAATTTCGAAAAATAAATGATCTAATAGACCATCATATTTATATAATAGAATACCATTCAGGTATTAACATTATAACGAAAAAACTAGTAATTGATTTAAAAAGAAAATATCTGTAATAAATTATTAAATTAATAATAAACTCAAAATGGTTTATTTATTACAATTCTTTGTCATATCTCTTTATGTGAAGTATATAGGTTATCCAAAATGTTAATAGAACTATTCTCTGTATAATGGGATTACAAATGATGTATTTTCTTTTCCCATTATTTGTATCTTCTAAATTTCCTACAATAAGCAGATATTATTACATAATTACAATTTTAGTTACATTGCATATTCTTTTTTTCTTCCCAGTCCCCATTTTACACCTTTTTTAAATCACAGACAAGGTCAAGAAAATGAGAGAGAACACAGTTTGACTGAATAATGAGATTCTGAAGGAAATCAATAGTGAATTAGGTCAGAAAAGTAGGTGAAAGAGTGTAAGACAAGTTAGGACAGACTGGCAATATTGATTGGTAACTTGGGAAATCGTTACCCTCAAATAAAATGGGTACATTAGGACACCAGAAGAAAGATGATTCAGATTGGATTATGCTTTGAAGGACTTTTCATTTGGTTTCTCTGCCTGACTTTACAAAATATAAGCAAGCAGTAGGGTGTAGCAAGGTCTGTTTAGTTAAGATCCTGTTAACATTTAGCTATCTTCTGTCTGAAATGAATAAAGAGTAAAGTGACTCACAGCATTTTAAGGCATTCCAGTTTAGGAGGTGCATTAAAACCAAAAGAAAGTGGTAACAATACAGTTACGAATCTACAAAGAATTCTACTTGTACCAAAGAAACATGCAATCAGTCCTCTTTCTGCCAACATGAAAACTGTAATGATATTTCTTATTTAGAATAATGGTTTTGACTACAAAACCTCTTGGAAGGTAATAACTCCTCTCTCTTTCAAATGAATATGGAGGAAGTGTTTAAAGAGTTCCCATTGAAAATTGTGCCAAATGATATTTCTGATTAAGAGCAATCACAAGCTGTGATCCATCTCTGTAGACAGTTACAGATCAGAAAAGGGGATTGAACAAGCTTCCACTAGAAAGAGCGTAGGAAAGTTCAAAGATAATTTATGACCCTATTGGAACAACCAAACCAAACCAAAATGTTTAGACCTACCACAATTTTTATAGAACAAAATAGACTATATTAGAGGAAAGCAGACCTTTAATTGACCTATCACAGAAACCAAAATAATATTTTTACAAGCAATGATATTTAAAGGGAATATGTTTGATAAGGGAAAATTGTAGAGGAACTAATTATAACATCAAATTAAATCCATGCTAAATGTGTAGACCAATGGAACAGAATAGAAACTCCTGAAAATAATCCCCACATCTACATCCAACTTATCTTTGACAAAGTGCTAAAATCAACCCCTGGAGCAAAGATAGTGTCATCAACAAATGGTGCTGGAACAATTGGATCTCCATGTAAGAAACTAGACGTATCTTACAGTTTATGCAAAAATCCACTCAAAATGGATCAAAGACCTAAATCTACAAAACAATACCATCAAATTGTTAGAGAATATTGGGAAAACTCTGCAAGACATTGGCATAGAAAACGACTTCCTGGAAAAGACCCCAGAAGCACAGGCAATCAAAGCCAAAGTTGATAAGTGGGGTTATTTCAAGCTGAGAAGCTTCTGCACTTCAAAAGAATTTTGTTGAATTTGAGCTCTTTATAGATTCTGGATGTTAACCCTTTATCTGCAAATATTGTCTCCCATTCTATTGGTTGCTCAAATTCAACAAAACAATCCAGTTAAGAAATAGGCAAAGGACTTGAAGAGGCATTTTTCAAGAGAGGAAATTCAAATGGCCAACAGACACATGAAAAAATGCTCAGGATCACTAGCTACCAGAGAAATGCACATCAAAACCACAATGAAGTTTTACTTCAAGCCAGTTACTATGGATCTCATACAGAAATCAATAAACAACAAATGCTGTTGAGGATGTGGGGAAAAAAGGTACTCTAATCCACTGTTGGTGGGAATGTAAACCGGTGCAGCCACTGTGGAAGACACTATGGAGATACCTCAGAAATCTGAATACAGACCTACCACATGACCCAGCCATTCTGCTCCTGGGAATTTACCCATACCAAAGGAAATAAGCATATGAAAGCATTATCTGTATCCCCATGTTCATTGGAGCACAATTCACAATAGCTAAGATGTGGAATCCACTCAGATGTCCATCAACTGAAGACTGGATAAAGAAATTATTATATATATACACTACAGAGTACTACTCAGTAGTATTACTCAGTTGTTTACAACAAGCTGGATGCAATTGGAAATCATTATACTTAGTGAAATAAGCCTATCCCAAAAAGACAGATAGCATATATTTTCCCTGATCCAAGGTAACTAATAGAGTACCTAAGATGTAATGTATTGTAGTGAAATGGAGATTTTGAGATTTGATGATTTTTTTACAGCCCTTGATGCTTCTGTTGAGAAACAGTGTTGTTGTTGTTGTTTCTTCATACTATTTGTTGAACTCTTTTACTTACTTAGAGTTAACTATACAATGATTAAGTATACTGAAAATAGATCTTTGTAAAAATTAACAGTGGGAATGTGAAGAGAAGGAAGTGCTGCAGTATGGGAGGGAGGGAGGGTGGGGGTAAGTATCACTATGTTCCTAAATCTGTATATATTAAATACATGAAAATTGTATAACTTAAATATATCTTTTAAAAAGAAAAATAAATCAAAATTTTAAAAAATAAAAAAGAACAAAAAAATTAAATCCATGTTAGACGTAGTAAACAGAAGAACTGACACTTCAGACAAAAGAAAGAACAGATGGGAGAAGCCTCCTGAAATGCAGAGAAAGAAACAAAACAACACTAAAAAGTTCCCAGAATGAAAGCTATCAAAGAGAAGATGGTAGCTGCGAGAGAAAGAAAGATATAAATCAGACCTTATAGGTATTTCTGAAGTAGCAAGTCAACAAACTTTAAACAGAATCTGTAATTAAGCATATAACTTAAGAAAAATTCTCTTTCCTGAAAAAATATACAGGAATATATTGATTTAAGGAGTTCATATAATACTAGTGAAAAAAGACTCACAGGCCAGTGTAGAGAGTAAAGCCAGCATCTGTGATGCCTGTATCCCATGTGGGTGCAGGTTTGATTCCTAGATGCTCTACTTCCAATTCAGCTCTATGATAATGCACCTGAGAAAGTAGTGGGGAATGGCACAAATGCTTGAGTCCCTACACCTATGTGGGAAACCCGGAGGAAGATCCTGGCTCCTGGCTTTGGGTCCACCCAGCTCTGGCTGTTGCAGCCATTTGGGGAGTGAACTAGAGGATAGAAGATCTCTCTCTCTGTCTCTCCCTCTCTCTATCTGTAACCTTGCCTTTCAAACAAATCTTAAAAAAAAAAAAAAAAGACTCACTTGCTTTCAAATGTTCGAATAATAAAAATATAGAAATATTCAAAGATTATTCGTATGGGTGATCCTGTGAGACTGCCTGCCTAACCCATGCAGTTAGCCTGACTGCTGGCAGGTGGCAGGAGCCCCAGGCACATTTCCCCCTTCCCAGGCTTCTGCCAGTCAGGTAAACTGCTCCCAGGTATGGCCCAAGCTCACCTGGAAAGCTACCCTAGCTACATGACCTTCAAGCTGACTGGAGAGGCATATTGACGCCAAGGTCGATTCTGTCCTATGGAGTTGGTGTTGCCCTGAATTAGTTACGCCCCTTCTGCCTGCCCTTTAAAAGTGTATGGAGTCATAAATCAAGTTGGACATGTTCACCAAAGCCTGTCCCGGTGCTTCTTGTGGAAGAACACTGTCGTCCCATTCTCCCAACAGTGTGGACCTCACAGGACGAGTCCGCATATTTGTACTCAAAGGAATTAATACAAGCCAGCCTCATTTTTTTAATTAATGAATTTATTTGAAAGTCAGAGTAACACAGAGAGAGGAGAGGCAGAGAGAGAGAGGGGGGGGGGGTCTTCCATCTGATGGTTCAATCTCCAGTTGGCTGCAATGGCCAGAGCTGCATCGATCCGAAGCCAGGAGCCAGGAGCCAGGAGCCAGGAGCCAGGAGCTTTCTCCAGGTCACCCATGTGGGTACCGGGACCCAAGGACTTGGACCATCTTCTACTGCTTTCCCAAGCCATAGCTGAGAGCTGGATCAGAAGTGGAGCAGCCGAGTCTTGAACTGGCGCTTCAGACCAGGGTGTTAATCTGCTGTGCCACAGCACCAGCACCTGCAGGCTCATTCTTAATTGACTTTAAAATCCAGAAGAATTTTTATACATTTTTGAAAGGGTTAAATCTTGAGAGATCTGCCTGTTTTGCTTACTTTTGTAGCTTTAGCAGTTAGAACAGGGTGTAGCACATTGAAAATATCAATAAATATTTTAATTAGTAAATGAATGAATAAATGAAAGGTAGTTGCCCATCCTTTGTGAAGGTAAAAGACATTATTAAAAAATATAAATTACAGCTGTACACCTTTCTTAGACAATACAAGAATGTCGTGCAAGTCTTTCAGGTAATGAAGAGTATCTCAATATTTTGAACACGATTCAATCCATTAGAACAAGTAGACCACCATTGTAGCTAGTGACAAGAGGCTCTAGGTGGAATCATTATGGCAGTTAGCCACACTTAGAAAGCCCCAAAGTTAGTATAGAGATCGTTTCCCAAAGATGCTTCTAGATGAATCTGCAAAGAAAGTAATTTTATCAGGGCTTTCTTTGACTCATTAGAGGATTTAACTATTATTCACACACACACACACACACACACACACACACACAACTTTCCTCTTAGTTGGCTATTAAACTCTTAATTATATCCTTTGGCCAAACCAACAATTCAAATTAGATCTTGATCCTGTATCTGAGTTCCTGGTTTAAGGCTTCCTTCTTTTCAAGGCTGAACAAAAGGCATCATTGACTTTAACAAGGCGGGGCATTTTCTAAAGTCTTATCAATTCAGTAGATTTGCCTGAGAGTGAACAAATGAAGATTCAGATAAAACTGTCTAATACAAAGCACATGTTATTATATCACTAATAAAAATGAAATAATTGGCCATGCTATTTCACAGGTTTAAAAGTCAACTTAACTGGGCAAAAAAAAAGCTCAAATTAATCAATTCACAATGAGACACCATGTCCTTTGCTTCATAATTAGTTCCCTATATTCTGTTAGTAAGGATAGACCAAAAAATGTCCCTCCCAGTATATCGTTATGATAAAACTGTTGAACTTTAATTCTGGAAACAGGTTATACCAATAGCTTTTCTTTTATGAAGATTTTCAAATATTGTAAGACAAATTTTCAAATATTGTAAGAACTACAAAATAAAATGAATATTTTCCATATTCTCTTGGCAAGGAATTTTTGAATTTCTTATCCCTACTTCTATAGTGAGATTCTTTTGGGGTATTGGTAATAACATAACAGAGAGAACTCTAGAATAGCATCATCATTGAGTGTTCACCGCAGGGGACCAGAAGCAATTGTGTAGCAAACAGAAATAACTAGGTATGCTGAGTTTGCACTCAGGAAATTGAGTTATCTGAAAAATTTGCCTGGTTCATAGAAGATAAAAAGAATACAACCAATACCTCACAAATTTGGTTGATTTTTATAAGATGAATGTAGCAAACTAAAAGTAACTTAGATAAAAGGGAAAATAATCTCAGTAGTATTTGATCAAGCTGAATGCACTTTTTACACAAAAGATAGTGGACTATGAACCCATCATGGCACTTCATTATTGGCTTTCACTTGACTTGTTTCACCTTGCCAAGAAAACAGTTAAGAGACCATGAGGCCGGCGCCGCGGCTCACTAGGCTAATCCTCTGCCTTGCGGCGCCGGCACACTGGGTTCTAGTCCCGGTCGGGCGCCGGATTCTGTCCCGGTTGCCCCTCTTCCAGGCCAGCTCTCTGCTGTGGCCAGGGAGTGCAGTGGAGGATGGCCCAAGTGCTTGGGCCCTGCACCCCATGGGAGACCAAGAGAAGCACCTGGCTCCTGCCTTCGGATCAGTGCGGTGCGCCAGCCACAGCGCGCCAGCCGCGGCGGCCATTGGAGGGTGAACCAATGGCAAAGGAAGACCTTTCTCTCTGTCTCTTTCTCTCACTGTCCATTCTGCCTGTCAAAAAAAAAAAAAAAAAAAGAGAACATGAGACTTCAACTTGGATGCCAAGTATAAATATTCACTTGAACATTATCACCATGATTCAACTGAGTGAGAAACAAGGGTGAGTAGAAATGAACCATTAGTGAGATGTATTTTGATTTCAAATCATAAAAATTTGTCCTATGTCCAGACAACCTAATTAAAATTATTAATAATTGATATGACTATTTAATAGCTGCATACATACTGTCCTACTACAGACAATATGAAAAAGCACTTCCTGCCTTTGTTGATAATATGGGTCCATCTATTGACTGATATGTATTTCAGATCATATTTTGCATGACTATAGTCTCAACTATCAGACAAATGAGAAAAAAAGTAAAATATGCCTTGTTATGAATTTTCTGAATTTCTAATCAGAGTGTTTGCTAATGATGATATTTTTGTTTTTCTTATCTTTATCTAAAAATATCATTCCCTTATTGGATAATTAGAGGCCCTGTACAATGCTGGATATCATGGTGTTGGTGAATATTTTCATTTCTTCAAACAATTTTCAGTTTATTCTCTACTCCATTTGGGAATCCAGTTCCAGTTAGAAGTTTTCATTGTAACCTTTATTTATCTTACTTTCTCTTCTGGATTCATGAATCTTTTTCAATTCTCAGTTTCATTGTCAATAGTTTGTTCTAATTAATATCACAAGTTCATTCACTTTTTTACCCAATTAAGTTTAATTTACTATGAACTCATTCATGTGTTAGTGATTTCAATTATTTTATTTTTTATTTTTAAAGTTTTTGTCATTCTTTCATTATTCCAGTTCTCTGTCAAAATTATCATCTTATATCCATGAATGTACTAAGCCAACTATTCTGAAGTATTCTTTTTCTTTTTTCGAAGATTTATTTATTTACTTGAAAGACAGAGTTACAGAAAGGCAGAGATAGACAGAGACAGATAGGGACAGATGAAGAGAGAGGTCTTCCATCTGCTGGTTCACTCCCCAGATGGCTGCAACGGCCAGAGCTGGGCTGATCCAAAGCCGGGACCTGGAGTTTCTTCCAGGTCTCCCTGTGGGTACAGGGGCCCAATGCCTGGGAGCATCATCTACTACTTTCCCAGGCCATAACAGGAGGTAGAGCAGCTGGGACTCTAACCGGTGCCCATAAGAGATGTTAGCACTGCAGATAGCAGTTTTACCTGACTTCCTGCTGAATGCTTTTCTATTATCTTTTGTATCTCATTGGGGCACACTTCTGACTTGTACCTGGTTATTTTATATTTAATACCAGAAACTTCGTATGATAAATTGCAGATATACCATGAGATTCAGGATGATGTTAACTTCATCCAGAAATAATATAAATTATAGGGTTTTTTTCTCCTTGTGATAACTAGAACCATTCAGAGATCATCTTATTCCAGGTCTGGACCAAAGATGTTTACATGGTGGATTTAGTGGGAAAGCCTATTTATTTTTTACTTTGTTTTATTCCTGGAGCTTGATTCTTAGGAGTACATATGTCAGTAGCAGTCTCCAACTTGCAGCTGTGAACATTAATTTTGGCTCCCTTAGTATGCTGAGGGTGTTGATTTCTTTGTTTACCTTCTTATCCTCTAAGTTTCCTCTTCTAGAACCTGTATATATCCCAAGGGGAACTGGCTGCACAGCCAGATTCACCTTTCTATATTTCCATATTTTGTTCACGTGTCATACTTATGAAATTTCTCATTGCCCTTTTATGTCTTTCAATGCCTTTCAATATATATTTACTGTTAGTCCATTTTTTCTAATGATTCTCATTTCAAATGTTGAGTTAACTGATCTCTCTCTGCCGTAATTTCTTCCATGTATTTCCTCAAACGTTCTCCTACTATTTTTTGTTTCTTTTCTAGCTATAAGAAAAATTACTAGACAGTGACATTCAGTAAAAGGGAATTGCTATGTTAACATTTATTAAGTGCCTATCACATATATAACTCTAGGACACATTTATTTTAATTACTTGCCTCATGTAAAAATGTTACTATTAATCTCTTTTTAGAGACTTAAAAGTACAAAACAAGGGGCTGGCTTGGTGGTACAGTGAGTTAATGTGCTGCATACAATGTTGGCCTCTCTTACGGGCCCCAGTTCAAGTTTCAGCTGCTCTGGCTCCCTGCGAATGCAGCTCAGAAAGCAGTGGAAGATGGCCCAAGTACTTCAGCGCCTATTCCCATGTGGAAGAACTGGAAAAAGCTCCTGGTTCCTGGCTTTGGCTCGTCATGGCCATGGGCATTGTGGCCATTTGGGGAGTGACCCAGAGGACGGAAGATCTCTCTCCATCTCTGCCTCTCTCTGTAACTCTGCCTGTCAAATAAATACATAAATCTTAAAAAGAAAAAAAAAAGCCAAAACTAATAAAACACCAAAATCCCAATAATAATGACAAGAAGATTCTACTGTGTGGTTGCTCTTCCTATATTAATGCACAAACCAAAAAAATTAGAATATTAAAAATTAGAATATTAGAATTAATATTAGAATTAATAAATTAGCATTAGAATATTGCTAAGTAGAGATTCTGATTCAGGTGGTCTGTGACATGACACAGATTCTGTTTTTCTAATGAGTTCTCAGGTGGGTCTGATGTTGCAGTTCTGCAGACTGCACATTGAA
The DNA here is from genome assembly GCF_051225735.1 of Oryctolagus cuniculus. Classification (NCBI taxonomy): domain Eukaryota; kingdom Metazoa; phylum Chordata; class Mammalia; order Lagomorpha; family Leporidae; genus Oryctolagus; species Oryctolagus cuniculus. Next base: position 79,991,110 of record NC_142874.1, on the reverse strand, counting down.
TAGCAAGAGATAACATCATACCACCAAAACAGTTTTTCACTTCTCCCTATTATCAGTCCATCTGTCTTCTGACAAATGTATCTTATCCTCTCCCATTCCCATACTATGCTCCTTCATGCTCAACAATCCTTTTCCTCTAAATTTCCTTACAGTCACAGTCTGACTAGGTATCCTTATTCTTCATTTTGAAGTCATCCATATCTTACTCCCACTTCTGACTTTCTATCGTTCACCCAAAATTATCAATCTACTTCCTTCCTTGCCATCTTCCAATTTTCTTCAAATTTCCCCATCAGCTGTTGGCATTACAACCTCACATCTAGCTTGGTAAATGACTTCAAAGTTTCATGCTTTATAGCTGTACAACCTCTTCCTTTCTTTAACTGTGTATTGCTCCCCCTATGAGGATTGTATATTAGAATGCAAAACACAAATGAGGAAGAGCAAACAGACTGAGTACAGAAATCAAATGGATGGACTTGTGGATTGAATTTCCCAAAATGAAGTTAGAAACCATTGCACCACACCAAGAGAGCTTCATGGGACTAGGAGAAGATGTTGAAATAGATAGACACAGGATTATTATGGCTAGAAACAGCAGATCGGTGCAGCTCCGGCCATTGCGGCCATCTGGGGAGCAAAATGGATGGAAGACTTCTCTCTCTCTCTCTCTCTCTCTCTCTCTCTCTCCCTCTCTTTCTCTCTGTGTGTAACTCTGACTTTAAGTAAATAAATAAATTATTTAAAAAAATGGTAAATGTCAGGCCGGCGCCGTGGTTCACTAGGCTAATCCTCCACCTGCGGGGCCAGCATCCCATAAGGGCGCCGGGTTCTAGTCCCGGTTGCTCCTCTTCCAGGCCAGCTCTCTGCTATGGCCCGGGAGGGCAGCGGAGGATGGCCCAAGTACTTGGGTCCCTGCACCCGCATGGGAGACCGGGAGGAAGCACCCAGCTCCTGGCTTCAGATTGGCACAGTGCCAGCCTAGCGGCCATTAGCGAAGTGAACCAACAGAAGGAAGACCTTTCTCTCTGTCTGTCTCTCACTGTCTATAATTCTCTCTCTTCCTCTCTCTTTCACTGTCTAACTCTGCCTGTCAAAAAATAAAAAAATTTAAAAATGGTATATGTCTTATAATAAGCAAAAGAAGAAAATAAGTCAGGAAAATAACTTTATATGATCTCAAAGCAAATACTTTCATCTTGCAATATCTAACTTCTTTATTTAGCCTTATTAATAACATCAAGCTCAGTATCCTGGAGGCATATTAAGATGGTGTCATTATCATTTAAATATACAAATACTCATTATTTTGTCTTGCATACATTTTACTTTGAATGGGGGTTGATTAAATATTTAGATAATTGTTAAATTTACTGCTTTTTTCAGAGTTTCATATATTTCTCTTAAAGCTTGCAGGTTCTAAAGTAAAGTACCAGCTTGACTCAAAATTTTCAAGTTTATACAGCAATAGTTAGTATAGAAGAGTACAAAATTTTACATGGAAAAAATGTCCAACTTAGTTTAAAACACCAGGTGGCAGTCTTGAAGAAACATATGCAGAGAAATTGAGAGGGTCAGTATATTAAAAATTCTAATAAAAATGTTCTAACCTTTACTTCAATCCACATATTTGTAGAATCCTTTTCTTCTAGAAAACCTGGACCTTGGTAAGATATCACCTCCTAACCAAGGTGTATATTAGCAGCAGGGTCAATTGTTACTTTCAATGTTGTTAATTAAAAATACTTTATTTTGATATATTTTCTGAATTCATTCTAATGTATGTACAACTACAAACACTTGTATCATGAATTTAAATGTTTCAGTGGTTTTGCTTTGATTAAGTCAAGAATAAAGATGCTAGGGAATAATGGTAAAGGAATTAATCTAGGAGACAGCCAGCAAAACACATACTTAAACTCCCAGTCATGGGTGCTACTTTCTGACTTTAATCTTTCATTAACTTCATTGGATTCTGAATGTCATTGCAAATTTTCTAGACAGTTCTCAAATGTAGTTTGTGATGGATAGTTCTGATTTAAAAAGAGTAATCATTGGTCCTCTCTAGCTGTAGCTCTTGATAACCATTATTTTGTTCACTAATTAGTTGGAAAGTGAAAGTGAAGATGTAGCTACATCTTGATAAGATAGATATGATTACATAATTCTACTTTCCTACAAACATTTTGAAGTACCCACCTGTGTGCGTAGATGGATTCTGATTTATGATAATACACTTATGATTTTTTTTTACTTTACAGTGATACAAAAATTAATACACATTCATTAGGAACTGTATTTCTAATTTTTAATTTGGGGGTGGGTGTTTGGTACAGAAGTTAGGTTGCTGCTTGGAATGTCTTCATCTCTTATTGGAGTGTCTGATTCAAGCCTCAATTTCTCCATTTCTAATCCAGCTTCTGTTTAATGTTCATTCTGGGAGGTAGCAGATTATGATGGTTCAACTGTTTGGGTCCCTGCCACCCATATGGGAGACCTGTATTTAGTTCTCAGTACCTAGCTTTGAACTGGCCCAGCCCTGGCTCTTGGGAAGTGAATCAAAGGATGGAAGAGCTCTGTCTCTCCGCCTTTCAAATAACATGAAAATAACAAAAAACAATAAGTTTAAGTGTTTATATTTTCCAAGGCTGGCCACATGCATGATGATACTCTCTGATGATACTGAGTAGCAGCAATGAGCTGCCTCTCCTGTCAGTCACATGATCACATGAGCACAAGGGGAAACAATTGAAACCCTGCAGTGCACAGTGTTGCTAAGCTGGAGTGTCCAATAGGTTAAATCTATTAAATGCATTTCCTATATATATATATATATATATATATATATTCAACTTCAGATGTGTTGTATGTCAAGGCGTACTTCCCTGTATATGATGCTGAGCAAGTTTTAGAGCAATAAAACGTAAAACCTGTTCAACTAACCAAAGTAAAATAAGAATGAAGTGGTTTATATATCCAGTTTGAAATCAAACTGTTACTACCACCCTGCCTAATAACTTTATTGATCCAACCTGCTGTTTTTTCATTGTGTCCAAAGGAGATGAGTGAGAATGTGTTCACTGTATCAGAGCTGCTCCTGTGAAAGGAAAAGTCAGTCAAAAACAAAACAACAACAACACCACCACCATCCTGGTGTTGGTGGGTGCTCAAAAGCCCAGGGAATAGGAATTCCAGCTGCTCAGTGGTAGTGGTGGAGTCATCATGGAAAATTCTGGACCTTTATAAGGACTGTGTTCTGCTGATAGGAAAATCCCAGGAATTTATTTGTCATTCATTTTTTTTTTAATTGAGCAGATGAGTTTGTGGACACATGAGTCTATCTCTCCTCCTCTCTTTGCTTCTTTTCTCTCTTTGCCTCTTCTCATAGAAGATGAATAAAAACTGGAAGAATCAAAGTAACTGGCCTGGACTAACTTGGGAATGAAATCTGAGTAAGCACCGAGAATAGCTGATTTTCAGAGCAGTACTGAAAACTCAAGCCTTCTCCACAGTGCAATGGTGTTTAATTTACAGGCTGGCATTACTGTGCTGCAGATAGTCTCCTCTTGAGAAACCACTTCCCATTTTGAAGTGCCAGTTTGAGTCCTGGCTATTACACTTCTAATCCAGCTTTCTGCTAATATGCCTGAGAAGGCAGCAGAAGATGGCCCAACTGCTTGGGCCCCTGTCTTCCATGTGGGAGACCAGGATGGAGTTCCTGGGCTTCGGTGTCAAGCTTGTCCAGATCTGACTGTTGTGGCCATTGGGGAATGAATCAGTAGACAGAAGAGCTTGGTCTTTCTGAACCTCCTATTCTCTCTCTGACTTTTAAATGAATGAACAGATTTTTTTTTAAAAAAAAGGATGGTTTATTTGGCAAGTTAGCTAAATTACCAAGTTTATTTCCTTACTATTGCTCCTCCATTTGTGAGTACCTTGCCAACATTCCCTTTTGTGAACTCTTCTCTTACAGACAATCAAAAGTCAAAATCTGTGGATTCAAAAGTCTGTCTTTTCCCCTAATTCCCTTTTTTCAGCAAACATAATTACAACTAAATGTGTATATGGAGTTATTAGCAAGTTTAAACTGATGAAATTCTCTTTTGGGGTATAAATGTCTGTACCTGCCAGCCTAGAGGTGCATGTATTTCTTCTCATTTCTTTCTGTGTCCTTGCATCTATGTAGTTACTAAGAGACAAAATAATCATCAAAGCCAAATAGTTTAACTACTTGTCTTTCTCACTCTTGATAACCTTCTCTTCTTGCTGTCTTTAAAAACTACGATTTCATGATGGATGGTAGTGTCAACAGATAGACTTGTAGAATGAGTTGTACAGTAAAGTTGCAACTTAAAAACCTTGACAATGATGATAGAGTGGATAGATTTGGGTAGAGATTGTGCTCCACCAGAATTTCACAATTCTAAGTTCTGTATTGTAGCCATATTCTCTGACCAGGAGACAAAGTCAAAAAAAGTATGCTTAGAATTGTCTAATTGAAATCAAAGGGACTTCATATTAAAACCCATGGTGACTCCACTATTAAAGATGCAAAACCAAAATAAGATTATCCTACACAAGGAAACTAATAGTCAAGTCAGTGTAATGTCTATAATAAAAGCTATTCAGAAACAATTTTATGAAGAATTGATTAACTTTTCAATTTTCCTCAATATACAACTAATGAAGGAATTTTCAGGGCATCTAAAAAGAAGCCCACTTACTCACTTTTCATTCACTGTAGTACAACATTTAATAGTGTTTATTTATTTATTTACTTATTTTGACAGGCAGAGTGGACAGTGAGAGAGAGAGACAGAGAGAAAGGTCTTCCTTTGGCATTGGTTCACCCTCCAATTGCTGCCGCGGCTGGCATGCTGCAGCCAGCACACCGCGCCTATCCAAAGGCAGGAGTCAGGTGCTTCACCTGGTCTCCCATGGGGTGCAGGGCCCAAGCACCTGGGCCATCCTCCACTGCACTCCCTGGCCACAGCAGAGAGCTGGCCTGGAAGAGGGGCAACCGGGACAGAATCCGGCGCCCTGACCGGGACTAGAACCCAGTGTGCCAGCGCTGCAAGGGGGAGGATTAGCCTACTGAGCCGCAGTGCTGGCCGGGCTGTCTCCTTTTGATGGATCCTTAGAGGCTTGTGATGGGTATGGCCAGAGAGCTCTGTTCAGTTTTCAGGGTTAAGGGTGTGTCTAAGGTGACACATCCAGGTTTGGTATGGTAAATCAATCTCTCTCTCTCTCTCTGCCTGTCTTTTTTTTTTATTCAGAAGGGAAGTAATTCCACACAGCTGAGTGGAATTGAAGGCAGTCAATGTCTGAGCTCTGGCCCCAGTTGGTATAATATTCGTCTGCTCTATCCCAAGGACCACACAAAGGATCTGTGCAGTGCTCAGTGTAAGCTCAGATTCCCCTGCAATCTCCCACTGGATTGCCAAGTTTACAGAGTGTGTGGTGTCTCCTTAGAGTACTCATATCTCTGCCACACTGTGAGTTATCCCACACACCCTCAGTTTGGTTTTTTTTTCACAGACCCAGTTCATAAGCTCCACACATTCACTAGGTGCTAACCTCCTCTTATTTCTCCTCACCAGAGTCAGGTTTTTCTGTTTGGCTGAGGGTGGGCACATCCCTGAGCTGGCGCAGCTGTTATGTATGTCCAAAATGGCGCCTGCTCTTTGTGTTGCTCGTCTTTGTAAGGTGAGTGGAGAGAATCGCATCCATACTGGTCCCTTTTATTTATTTATTTATTTTTTCTCTCCTCTAGTTAGGATGGTGAACTTTTCCCCACGGGGCTTCAAGCCTCGTTCCCTCTAGGCTCTTCCTGCCACTTTTCCTCCAGTGTCTTGGGCTACTGAGGTTTTGCCTCACCTCCCTTTCCAGGGCTGGTGTGTAGACTTCTTGGCTGGGGTCCCGAGCCATAGGTGCCCATGCCCTCCACATAGGTCCACCATGTCCCACTAGTTCCAGAAGAGTTTACTCTGCAGTTTTTTTCCCCTAACTCTTCCCTGAGACTACAGTATCTCCACTTTTATTAAACTATCTTTTCCCAGACTATCAATGTGCTCCCTCCCTATTCTGCAATCTTAGTCAAGACCTCTTATCATACATTTTTAAATGAGAATTTTAAGATCTATGTTTTTGTTCCAGAGGCCTTATTTGAATGATTCAGACCCCTCAAATCTGGTCAGATCTGGAACACATATTGTAATATTCTTACAGTACATTTTAAAAAAGATATATTTTATTCACTTGAAAGAAAGAGAAAGATATAGTGAGACAGAAAGAGTAATCTTTCATCTTTCAGTCTCCAAATGCCCACAGAAACCAAGCCTGAGCTAGGCGGAAGCCAGGAACCAGAAACTCCATCTAGGTCTTCCATGTGGCTGGCAGGAATTCAAGTGCTTGCGTCATCTTCCATTGTTTTCCAGGTGCACCAGCAGAGAGCTGTTTCAGAAACAGAGTGACACCCCCTGAACTGGCACTCTGATATGGGATGTGGGTGTCCCAAGCAGCACTTCACCCTATGCATCATAATGCCCACCATGTTGTGACACTTTTAGACTGTATTCTGAGGAACACACTATCCTATAGTTGTAAAAAGGTTGCTTTGGTTTGGGTGTTCTTGGTTCCTGCCAAAACTCATGTTGAAATTTGATTGCCAGTATTGGAGTACTGATAGGTGGTGGGACATTTAAGAGGTAATATGGGGCCATCACTGTGGCATAGCACCACTAGTGCCACCAGCATCATATATGGACATGGGATCGATTCCTAGCTGCTCCCTGATCATGTGTGGAAGGTGGCCCAGGTGTTTGGGTCTCTGCCACCCACATGAGAGACCTGAAAGAAGCTCCTGGTTCACGGCTCCTGGCTTCAGCATGATCTAGCCCTGCTGGCCATCTTGGTTGTTAACCACTGGATGGAAGTTCTCTCTCTCTTTCTCCCTTCTCTCCCTCTCTCTGCAACTCTGCCTTTCAAATAAATAAATAATTTTTTTAAAAAATAAGTAATTAAGTCATGGAAGCTATGTCCTTATGAATGGATTAATGTCTTTCTCATGAGACTGGATTGGACCTTACAGGAATAAGTTGATTTTTGAGAAAACAGGTTATAATAAAAAAGGCTAGAACCTCCACCAACTCTCTTACACATCTCTTTGCATGTAAATACTCACCATTCTACTTTCTATAATGAATTAAAATTACATGTGGCCCTCACAAGATGCAGATCCAGCTCTTGGACTTTCCTGCTTTCACAATGGAGCCAAAATAAGCTTCACTGGACATTGGACATTACCCAGTCACAAACGCTTTGAGGTGCCTCTGAAATTAATGTTTTTGGCTCAGTTAAGTTTGGAAATGAATTTAAATTCTTACCCTACTTATTTGCTGTCTATGTGACCCTATTTATTTTTTGTAATTTGTAAAAATAACTAATCATTATTTCCATGTAAGAAAATTACATAATTTAAATTTAAAAATAAAAGTAAAAAACATAAGCCAGTATAGCACTGAACAAATGTTCAATTAATAGCAGCTGGTAATTATAGCATAATAGGACAAAATAGCCCTTAAGTTTATATGTTTATTTATGAAATGGAAATCATTATTATTTTTATCATAATACAGCTTTATGTAATATTATACTCATTTGTACTTACAGTTTTTAAAGTGAACTAAAGATAATTTCTGGAAAATTTCTCTAACAAGTTTCAATTCATCATCAAACCTTCTTCAGATAGCTAATCTGAGCCAAAGTGGTTGTGAAAATGATCTTGCAAGGCATTAATAAATATATAAAAGAAGCATGACTCATTGAGAAAAGTAAACACAGCTCCACTGACTAAATTATATTGCTAAAACTGAGTGAAAACAATAAAACAAGCTTAGAGTCATATGGTAGCTTTTACTAGGGAAATTGTACTTTTACCCAGTGATAACAGAAGCAAAATATTAACAGAAAATATAGGCAGAGATTATAGTTTATGAATTTGGTATTAGATAAGGCTCAAAAACATCTATGAAGGTATTTGTTTTCATTTAAAATGCTCTTTTATAAAGTGCTAATAATCATTGATTTTATTATATATGTTGGTGGGAATGTGGGTTGATACAGCACTATGGAAAATGATGTGGAGATATCTGAAAGAGAGAGAGAGAGAGAGAGGGAGAGAGAGAGAGAGAGAAAGGAAGGAAAGAAGGAAGGAAGGGAGGGATGGAGGGAGGGAGAGGGAGGGAGGGAGGGAGGGAAGAAGGAAGGAAGGAAGAGGGAGAGAGAAAGAAAGAAAAAAAACAAAAGAAAGAAAGAAAGAAAGAAAGAAAGAAAGAAAGAGAAAGAAAGAAAGAAAGAAAGAAAGAAAGAAAGAAAGAAAGAAAGAAAGAAAGAAAGAAAGAAAGAAAGAAAGAAAGAAATAGAACTGCCATACAACCCAGCAATCCCACTACTTGGTTTAAGACCAAGAGAAACATGCTCCATCATGTTTACTTCTTCATTGTTTATAATACCCAAGATATGGAATCAACCAAGGTGTCCATCATCAGATGGGTGGATAAAGAAAATATGGTGTATATTCACAATGAAATGTTATTCAGCCATAAAAAGAGTGACATCTTATTATTTGCAGCAACGTGGATGGAATACCATGTAAAGGGAAATAAGTCAGACACAGAAAGATAAATATTTCATCTGTGAAACTGGGTGTGGTTTAGGAAACGGGACTAAAATACTAACATAACATGTCAATAATAAGTGAAGATGATTGTGGAGTATGTGAGAACTCTGTGTATAACTCTATAATTTTTGTACTGGTCTATAAAAAGTTAAAAAGTCATTATTGGTGAGCCGGCGCCGTGGCTCAATAGGCTAATCCTCCACCTTGCGGCGCTGGCACACCGGGTTCTAGTCCTGGTTGGGGCGCCGGATTCTGTCCTGGTTGCCCCTCTTCCAGGCCAGCTCTCTGCTATGGCCAGGGAGTGCAGTGGAGGATGGCCCAAGTGCTTGGGCCCTGCACCCCATGGGAGACCAGGAAAAGCACCTGGATCCTGGCTCCTGCCATCGGATCAGCGCGGTGCGCCGGCTGCAGCGGCGGCCATTGGAGGGTGAACCAATGCCAAAGGAAGACCTTTCTCTCTGTCTCTCTCACTGTCCACTCTGCCTGTCAAAAAAAAAAAAAAAAAAAGTCATTATTGGTGAAGAATTTCTCCAACAATAGTACCTGTAACACATTATGTAAACCATAAACATAAGAATGCAGTCGAGGCAAGATTGTTGAGCATCAAAGGAAACTTCTCACACTTTTTAAGATTGCCACATATTTTTAATGGTCTCCATTTGTTCCTGTCAATAAATATAATGGTGGAATGCAATGTGCTAAATTAATCTGAATTTTAACTATTAAACCAAAGTTTGAAAGAATAATAAAATATAAATTTACTTTAAGCAAGCTTTGCAAAAAGCTAATATTTATGTCTGTATCCTGATCTATATTTTCTATAGGTTTGTAGAAAAAACATTAAAGCCACAGTAGTAACAAGTGATAAAGCAGATAAACAGAGAATTGTCGAATTTTTCAACTTTGTGACATTAAAGAAGTAAAATAAAATATTGAGTTTTCTTATTTAATCAGTAAAACATAATTTAAACTTTTAGAGTAATAATACTCACTGATGGCCATGTAAACTAGAGACCAAGCTTCGATGTCTGACAGTTTAGATTTGAATCTCAGGGGTCTCAGTTACTGTGTGATCTTCAATAAATTCTTAGCCTCCTTGGATATCGTTTTTTCTTTTCTGAGCATATGGGAATAAAAATATTTCCTTTTTGGGATTCTGGTGGGGAGTTAATAAAGACTTCTACTTTCAGCAGTGACTACCAGCATCTAGCATATAATTGACCCTAGCTCCATATTTGTGAAATGCATAAGTAGATAATGCAATGGCTCATTACTGTCCACCCAAAATTCACTTGTTGGAACCTAGTCAGCAATGCAGAAGTATTAGGAGGTAGAGTTGCTGGGAAATAATTAGTTCATGAGGGCTCTGAATGGGATTAATACTTGATAAAAGAAATTCTTGAGAGCTACTTTGATCCTTCCACCATTTGTGGGTGGAGAAAGAAGGTATCATCTGTGAACCAAGAATCAGGATCTCAACAGATGCAAATCTGTTCCCATGATGATCTTGGACTTCACAGACTCCAGAGCTGTTGGAAATAAATGTCTACCTAGAAGCTACCCAGTTGGTGGTTGTCATAACCTTGTTTAATAGAATCACTGCCTTGGCTTCTATGTTGGAGCTTGACATACATTGACTGAAATCAGTTCCCTGAAGTTTAGGTAAAAGTTCCCCTCCTCAAGAAGTAGTTGTTTGAGAAATAGCCCGGTTGTCTCTCATCTCATTGACCCAAGCCCAACACACCCTACAGCTGCTGACTATGGTGAAACCTAACAGTCAACCACAAAGTCATGTAAGGAATTCCTCCCACCTCCCTCCCCTGCATATTTTTTCTTTAAACCAGCCAATCTACAACCCCAATGTGAAAGTTTAAGGAATAAGGCCAGTGGAACAAAAAAAGGAGTAGCTCTTCTGCTCTCCCCACCTGTTAGCTAAGCTCCTTGGCACCTCTGGTCTTCCTCCAGTATCCAACCTCTCTGGAACCTGTGAATCATAAATTTCTCCTGTTTCATGCATGTTGTTTTCAATTCCTGTTTCTGACTCCCCAGACTGACACCCAAACCTGAGTTTCTTCCCAATCAAGGCTTTCCTAAGGAGTAGCTCTCTTGGCTCATGGATACTCCCAAGAGAAAGACCCAAAACCAAATTAGAAAGAAATCATAACAGTAAAAACTACAATGGTACTCTGTATTTTCTTATTTTATTTTTAAAGATTTATTTATTTATTTGAAATTCAGAGTTACAGAGAGGCAGAGGCAGAGGCAGAGGGAAAGAGAGAGAGAGAGAGAGAGAGAGGTCTTCCATCTGCTGGTTCACTCCCCAAATGACCATAACAGCCAGAGCTGTGCAGATCCAAAGCCAGGAACCAGGAGCTTCCTCCAGGTCTCCCACGTGGGTGAAGGGGCCCATTTTTTACTACTTTTCCAGGCCAGAGAGCTAGATTGGAAATGGAGCAGCCAATATGTGGGATGCTGGCACTGCAGATGTCAGCTTTACCCACTATGCCACAGCGCCGGCCCCAGAAATTTTTAAAACTATTAAAACTATTTATGAAAGTCTTACATAAAAAAAGCAGGATGGATTTTGTTTTTTTGTGGTCTTATTTGTTCATCCTGGTAGCACCTTTGATAATGTGTTGTGCTTTATCTGTTCTTGGTTAGAAAAATGCAGAATATGCAAAATAAAGAAGTTAAACACAACCTAATTAACTGATTTATTTTATTTATTTGAAAGTCAGAGTTACTCAGAGAGAGGAGAGGCAGAGAGAGAGAGAGAGAGAGAGAGGCCTTCCATCTGACGGTTCACTCCCCAGATGGCCGCAACGGCTGGAGCTGCGCCGATCCGAAAGCCAGGAGCCAGGAGCTTTTTCTGGGTCTCCCATGTGAGTGCAGGGGCCCAGAGACTTGGGCCATCTTCTATTGCTTTCCCAGGCCATAGCAGAGAGCTGGATTAGAAGAGGAGCAGCCGGGACTAGAACCCGCTGCGCCACAGCACCAGCCACCACTGATTTCTAAAACTAGATAAAATATAAAGTGAAATATTTTTCTACCATCACACATCCAATCATACTTCCACAGACGTGATCACTGTCAACAGTTTGTGATATTCTTTCTGATTTTTAAGAAAGGTCATATAAAACATTTTGGTTGAAATCATTGTGGTAAAAAATTGTATGTATTTCAAATACATGACTATTGATTGGGATTTTTGTGTATATATAGGTATACAAAAAAAAAAAAAAGGCGCTGGGGGAAGACAGATTATGCTGAAGTACTTGGGTCCCTGTCACCTGTGTGGGTGACTCCGATTCAGTTCCAGGCTCCTGATTTCCACCTGGCCCAGCCCAGCTGTTGTGGGTATCTGGGGAGTGAACTAGTGGTTGAAAGATCTGTAATCTGTATCTCTCTCTCTCTCTCTCTCTTTGCCTTTCAAATAATTTAAAATAAATAAAAATATTGACATACACAACAAATAAACATTATTGACTTAACTCTAAAAATATTTATTTTTTAAGATTTATTTACTTATTTGAAAGGTAGAGTTAGAGAGAGAAATCTTTCATCTGCTGGTTTACTCCCAAAGTGGCCACAACAGCCAGGGTTGGGCAAGGCTGAAACCAGGAGCCAGGAGCTTCTTCTGGGTCTTCCACATGGGTGGCAGGGGCCTAAGCACTTGGACCTCATGCATTGCTTTCCCAGGCATATTACCCCAGAGCTGAATTTGAAGTTAGCAGCCAGGAGTTGAACTGGTGCCCATATGGGATGCTGGCACTGCAGGCCATGGCTTTAACCTACTAAGTCACAGCACCAATCCCCCCAAAATAATTCTTACATAATCTACTGTTGAAGATGTTGATCACATACTGCACACTTCTGCCATGCTTACATAATATATTTTATGATCATTATGTATAATTTAGGATGATTTTGTCTAAGAATAACTAAAAACAATTATAGCTGCTTTACACAGTAGGGAAATGTATTGGCTAATACAGCAGAGGATCCGAAAGGTTACTGATCTATCACACTAAGGAAGTCATTGAGCCCCATGTTCTTTCTATCTCTCTGCTATGACTTCCACTGTCATTTTACTTATAAGGTTAATCCCCTGCCTAGTTGTGTAATGACTAACAGTAAAAATTGAAGTTGTTTGCTTATTTGTTCATAGTGAATATAAAAGGGCCATTCTAGAAGTTCTTCCAGAACAATGTAAAGGAATTTTCCTACTAGCTCACTGTAAATCATTGTCATACGTTCAATATTCTGAATGCTGCCCATCCCTGTATTCTGAGCTTAAAACTGGAAATGGGAAAGGGGTTAGTATTAGAACTACCAGGGCTCTTGAACTCTGTAGTAGGCACTGAAGCTATGTGGCTAAAATGTGAGTACCTGAATATTACAAGAAAGGAGACATGTTTACTATAATATACCAGAAGGGAAAAATATTTATTTTTTAATATCTGTGTACATATGAGGGGAAGAAGTATTGGCCCAAAGGCATTTTCCAGTGATGTAATTTATTGTCAGAGTTATTGGCAAGGAGTTGATAGGATTCAAGAAGTTCAAAGGTGTACTGGTAAATGGGGATTTCTTGCCTGAAACAGCTTAGTGGGATAAACAGGTATCATGAGCTCTCTTCAACCTATGTTTCTTTTGTTCTTTTTATCTATATTGATCCTGGCATCATGTATGGGCATAGTTCTCCATCTGATGACATGGCTTTATTCTTAAAATTTCTCATTTCAATTTATTTTTTCAATTTATATGCAATAATTGTACATATTTATCAAGTACTATGTGATATTGCAATGCATGTATGAATTATGCTTTGACAAATCAGGATAAACAGTATTTCCATCTCTTTATCATTTCTTTATATTTGAAGTTCTCAAGTTCCTCTCTTCAATTTATTCAGAAAATGTGTACTAGGTTATTGTGAATTACCATTAACTCACTGTTCTGGAACACTGGAATTTATTTCCATCTCACTATTATACAAACTCCCTTATTCTCCTACCTTCCTAACTATTACTATTCTATTCTTCTGGACTTTTAGGCCAATTTTTAAACTTTGCATATGAAAGATAACCAGTAATATTTGTCTTTCTATGTCTGGATTATTTTGATTAAAATATTATTCTTCTTATCCATCCATTTGCCTCAAATAACAAGATCTCATTATTTTTATGGCTGAATTAAATATATATGTATATGCATATGCTCATTCATTCAAAATCTTGGCTTTTGTGAATGGTGCTGCAACAAACATAGTAATTCAGATATCTCTTTGATATGCTGGCTTCATTTACTTTGGATATATACCCAGAAGTGGGATAACTGAGTCATGTGGTACTACAGCAATCTATCTAACTCTGCCTCTCAAATAAAATAAATAAATAAATAGAAGTATGTTATAGTTCTTTGGACTGAATCCACTGTGAAAGGAGAAGAGTGTCAAGGTGCTCACACTCTGGCATGGCTTCTGAAAGTTCAGAATCTCTGAGACTGAAGAGACATATCGTATGCTCATGCATGCTCCCGCAGCCAGCTTTCAGGTTGTGCAAGAAACATCCATACCATAGTTGAAGTTCAAGATGTTCCAGCAATGCTTGGCAACACAGCTGTTCTTGAGCAAAATTTCAAAATGAGAATTGTCTAAGATATTTTTTTAATTTTCTCCTTATCTACATTGTCTCCTGCATCCCACCACTGTCATTTTAGTTCTCACCTATACTTGCTCCTATAATGTCACCTATTAAAGGCTACTTTGAGCTATCATATTTTTAAAACAAGAAGAACAAACAAAATACCTGCATCTTTTGCAATGATCTGTCACAAGGCTCATGGAGAAATGAAATTAAAAGATGTTTAGTTTAGTACAAAAATTTTTAAAACACATGCATAGCTTCTTCGTATTACACATGTTCTATGAACTTGATGAAGGCAACTGTAATAATGGAAATTTTATTCCCTAGTTAAAAACAATAAAACTTAGAGTCAGGATTGGTTTAAAAAAATTCAGAGTGAGATTTCTTTTCTTTGCCCCTTAAACCAAATGACATAGACTCTTACTTCATCTGGGTATGCATTTGACTTCGTGGGAACAGCTGCCAGGCTTATTTAAGTTGTGGCTAGTATCATATGTCATCATTGTTAACCCAGACAAAACAAGTCACAGTGACACAGGAACTTCACCATCTCCTGACCCATCTTCCTGGAGCTTCAACTATAGAAAGAGTCCTGTTGCCCATAAAGTTCTAATGTTACATCCATGGTAAAGTTGATATAGGGTCATTTTGAAGCAGGCAGTTGACAATGTGGACAAGGCAACGACCTATTATGACTTTGTATTTCAGGCAAAGGTGTAGGCAAGTGCCTGGATTTGTAATGTCTGTTTATGTACAAGTCTGGGCACAGAATGTATTTTCTGTTTGTGAAGAACATGTGAGGGTGTTTCACAGATTAACATAAGAAAAACTAACAAAAAAGCTTATAGTTCCATGGGTCTTTTCAAATAGATGAGCCATATTAAGTATTTCTTTTATGGGCTAGCGCCGTGGCTCACTCGGCTAATCCTCCGCCTGTGGCGCCAGCACCCAAGGTTCTAGTCCCGGTTGCTCCTCCTCCAGGCCAGCTCTCTGCTGTGGCCCGGGAGTGCAGTGGAGGATGGCCCAAGTGCTTGGGTCCCTGCACCCACATGGGAGACTGGGAGGAGGTATCCAGCTCCTGGCTTCGGATCAGTGCGGCGCCTGCTGTGGCAGCCAGTAGGGGAGTGAACCAACGGAAGGAAGACCTTTCTGTCTCTCTCTCACTGTCTGTAACTCTCTCTCTATCTCTCTCTTTCACTGTCTAACTCTGCCTGCCAAAAAATAAATAAATAAATAAATAAATAAGCGTTTCTTTTCTAAAACCAGACACAAGATCACTAAGGGAAGATTTATATGAAATAGAAGACGTGGTCTTTGTGATGCTGGTGCACTGTGCAGTAGACATTAACTTCTCTGAGTCTGGTGAGACAGAACACAGATGAATCACACAAATCACATGAAGAAGATAGGTTAATTATAGATAGTTTGCCTGGTATTCAAGTTACTCCAACGTTCTGGAAGGCTGCCTGGGGAAGATGGACTCTCACCTGCCTGGGCTCCAACTGCTCTGCAGCTGAGGTACCCTGGAAAGTAGCCTATCCTGGGTTTTATACCATGGGGATACAGACTCGAGCAATGAAGGACATCCTCTTCTGGGGCCAGGGTGACTGGAACAGAGCCCGGATTGTCCCAGCCAAATTCTCCTCATCTCAAGATGTCATACACCTAACACATTATACAGTTATTTTTTAGAATTATAAGTAAGAAAGAGGAAGAAACTGGGTTGGACAAATGTTACCAGTGGAATTTCCCTGGAATTATGGGCTTTACAATTATAATTGGGTGAGTTATGAATCATATGATACTCCAACACAAAATTACAAATAAGACCAATTATAATCAAATATAAACTGAAAAGGGATGTTCATGGAAGCTATAGTACTCAAGGAAATGAAGTTGTAGGAATCAGGGAATCCATTGGAAATAATGTGATGGATGGCAAGTGACTGATCTAAGAAAGCAAGCTGTGTTTTCAAAGGCATTACACTGACATTTAGCAAGTGAATGGTGTCATGGAGACTATGTGATAATTTCTGTCACTATTTCACTTTTGAACTTTCAAAAATACAAGCCAATGTGATACAATAAAATGGACATAGGAAAGGGAACTTGAGGACTTCCTCATTTCAGGGTTATGGCAATTCACATGTCCTCCAGGTTCAAGGAACAGAACTATAGTGTTTAAGAAATGTTCAGTTCTATGACTCTGTGATTCTGTAACTATAATGTGACTATAATTCTATAACTCTGTGATTCTTTTAGTATACATGAAAGCACCCCCAAAATATATTAGCATAAAATCATAGAATTTGAAATGAATGCTTTATCATGGCATCGTGAATGGCCAAATTTTAGAATGTACTCCAATATTTTTCCCAATAATTAGTAACTGGACATGTCTACTGATATTTTAATTTTCCTTCCTTTGTCATAAATAATCAAGTATATGTTGCAGAAAGCTAAAACAAGTGATGAGTAGACATTTGAGGCAATCTGAGTACAAATCCTTCATTTGAGTCACATTTTTTTATCTGTGTGAATATAAATCCTGTATTAGGGGTCTTTGAGAAACATAGAGATAATGTCCACTTCAATCTTCTTCTTAAAGATTCCCGTCAGATTGGAATAAGAGCCTAGACAGTTTGCTCTTACCATGACAGGGAGTGCCTTGACGCTGGAATGCTTCATCAGGTAGGGTGGCCCCTTGCAGCCCTGCAGGAGGAAGTAGGTGGAGAACTGGCTATCTAAGCCCACCCCACGCTCAAGCACAGTATGACCACAGATATTTATTTACAACAAAGGAAGGGATTGGCTGACACCTCAGGAAGGAAGTAAATTGCTGCCTGTTTAACAACTCATTCCAAAATCATCACTTTAAAAAACTCTGCTGAGGTTTAAAGAACTGTTTGTGCTACATTTCAAAACAATTTTTATGACTGCCATAGGGCAGCATGGACAAGAGTTCAATTTTGCTTTGGGGTCAAAAATGGCTGGACTCAATTATGCTTCACCATTTACTTTGAGCAGGTTATTTAACCTTCCTAGGTGTCAGTTTCTTGTAAGTAAAATGCAGATAAAAATATGTACTTCATAGGACAGACAGCAAGGAGGATAAAATTACTGCTCAGCCAGTGCCTGTACATAGAATACCTTATGTCTATTACTTATTATTATTATTATCTGTAAAATCAACTCTTTGATATGGATTTCTGTAACTAAAATCGTATGAAGCTGGTAAACAGGTTTATAAAACATGAATACCACTAGCATTTCATTTTCTTTCACTATACAGATAGATCTAATGGATTATTTCATAATTCAAGATTCTTAATGTTCTCAGTGCCATGCACCACTGTGACTATCATTCAGTTTTCTGTAATTCTCCCATTTTTTCTCTTAGCAGCTGAAAGCAAAGGAGTTTAATAGATGAATCCAGCAGACAATTCTAGCCCCGTAGTAGCTTTATGTATTTCTGTTTGCCCTTTTGATTCTTTACTGAAGAATTCCACCCAAGAATATTCTAATGATATGGGGTGGCCATTAATTTTATTCTCTAAATTATCTGGGTAAGTATCATTTAGAAAATGGAACTAAAATTTTCGAAATTTAAAATCTTTTATTTTATTTATAACAAATTTTTGAGCCCCTCAAAATATAGACAGTTTCTAAAAGTCCCATAAATATTTTCTAGCTAGTACTGCTATGAGAAAAACATCAGATTCCATAGTTTCATGGATTTCTCCTTTTAATGCACAACCTGTCTCTTGTTTTCTACTCTAACAGAGAATTCTTAGAACGCAATTAGTAGAAAACTGTTATTGGCTTTAACAAGTAAGAAATTATAATGTCTCAGTGCTATCTGTTTTAACAGACACAATATTAGAATGAAAGAATGCATGATTGTTTCAACATCACAGCACCCAAAGGAAGCAACAGGTGTGGAGGAGTCTGGGAACTTACGAGGATGATATAAATCATTACATTCATGCACCACTGATTATATCAATATCTTTAAGCAAATTACTTCTGAAGATAAAATATGTCTTTTGCTTAACTCAATTCTGCCTGGCATGACAGTTTATATATCCTTAAAAAACCTTGCTAAGACAAGCTAGAATGTTGCAAACTTAAATTGTATATTAATAAAGCCAACAAATAGATTATATTATTTTAGAGCCACTTTTACTTTCATATAAAGATATATTACCTGAATTTTTATTTCCCTTTCACCTGTAACATCTAGCTAGTAGTCAAAAATAACCTGAAAGGGCCAAAAGACAGAAATGAGAAATGTGATCTTTGCTGTTTGCATATTTGTTCAATAAGCACTGATAGTGTGCTAATCATCATGAGTTGTAGTTGGCACTAGAAATGCACGTTAGTAAAAAATATTCTCCTTGCTATGAAGTAGTTTAGCATTTGTTAAAAGAAGCATAGAATAAACTCTCCATGGAAGAAAATTGCCCTGGGGCTGGTGCTATGGTATAGCAGGTTAAGCCACTTCCTGAGACCCCAGCATTCCATATGGGTCCTGGTTCCAGAGCTAGCTGCTCCACTTCGAATGCAGCTCCCTGCCAATGTGCCTTGGAAAGCCACAGAAGACAGCCCAAGTGTTCGGGCCCTTGCACCCACGTGGGAGACTCAGATGAGGCTTCTTGGCTCCTGGCTTGGGTCTGGCCCAGCCCTGAGAGTTGTGTCCACTTGAGGAGTGAACCAGCAGAAGGCAAATTTCTCTCTCTCTCTCTGCCTCTGCCTCTCACTCTCTGTAGCTCCACCT
This sequence comes from Oryctolagus cuniculus, assembly GCF_051225735.1. NCBI lineage: Eukaryota > Metazoa > Chordata > Mammalia > Lagomorpha > Leporidae > Oryctolagus > Oryctolagus cuniculus. The sequence goes on along the minus strand of NC_142874.1, from coordinate 79,972,005 downwards.
TTCAAATAAATGGATCTTTAAAAAAAAAAAAGAAAAAATATTCCTAAAATGGCTTGAGAATCATTTAAGAATCTGCAGCAACATAATGGATCAAAATATGAATAACTGAACAGAGGGAATTGTTGAGGTGAGCAGCATATCTGAGACGTCTGGAGACAGGAACAATAAGGAAATGTGGGGCCGGTCAGTATCAGGCATGCAGTGATTGTCACCATGGCTCCCAATGGCACACTCAACAGAAGACACTGATCCCAGGCCAGCGCTGCGGCTCAATAGGCTAATCCTCCGTCTGCAGCGCCAGTACACCAGGTTCTAGTCCCAGTTGGGGCGCCAGATTCTGTCCCGGTTGCCCCTCTTCCAGGCCAGCTCTCTGCTGTGGCCAGGGAGTGCAGTGGAGGATGGCCCAAGTGCTTGGGCCCTGCACCTGCATGGGAGACCAGGAGAAGCACCTGGCTCCTGGCTTCCGATCAGCTTGGTGCGCCAGCCGCAGCGTGCCAGACACCGCGGCCATTGGGGGTAAACCAATGGAAAAGGAAGACCTTTCTGTCTGTCTCTCTCTCTCACTGTCCACTCTGCCTGTCAAAAATAAAAATAAAAAAAAAAAAAAAAAAGAAGACACTGATCCCTGGAGAGGGTGCTGTTGCTGCACTCCCACACTCACATGAAGAAACTGCCATTGTGGCATTAGGGACTGGAGCCACAACACTCTCAATCCTGTATATACGCTAGACTCTGGAACCATAACTGCTCTACAAATGCTCCAGACCCAGACTCAGCAGCTGCCCTGCGTGCACTCTCATCTCAGACACTGAAGTCATCACTGTTACAGACCAGGATCCCTTCAGACAACACCACCATGGCCACTCTGCATGCAACCTGATTTCCACCGTTGCTTCAGGCTTTTCTGGGAATGCCAGGCTCTAGATTTTGGCTTGGCAACTGCTCCACAAGCACCCAGGTTTTGCATACAGTTACTAAGTTGTGGCAGAAGTTCCTGCACCCCAGTCACTGGTATCACTACTGCTCTGGATTCCAGAGTCATGTTCCCTTCATGTGCATCCATGCTCCAGAGACCAACTGCTCTGTAGATGCTGTGCATCCAGTACTTGAGATGCTGCCACAACAAGTGTGACTGCAAGCCAGACTTAGCACCAAGACGGATCTCCTTGGCCACAACTTCCTTTTTGAAGGAAAAGAACTCCTAGAACTTTTCTCCACTAAACATTGCAACAGTTCTCACTGCTTCTGCAGGCACTCACTGATTTGGCTGCTGAGGACTTTAGCCACCTTTGCTGATGCTGACATCAGTTAAAAGAGCTCAATTTGTACTAAGCCACTGCGCCCACACAAGAGCCAGAAACAAAGCACTCCAACTACATATAAATGTCTTTCTTAAAAACCAGTCTATAAACTCTGGAAGAAATGATTACTCCATCAAATGGGTAGATATCAATGTAAGACAACAAGAAACACAAAAACCAAGAAACACAACACTACCAAAAGAGCACAGTAATTGTTTAGTAACTGAACCCAAAAAAATGCAGATCTAGTAATTATTTAATAAAGAATTCAAAGTAATTGTCTTAGGAAGTCTAGCTGGATAGATATAAGAAAATACAGAAACACAACTTTAAAAAAATCAGAAAATAATACTTGAACACAGTGAGACATTTAATCAAAGGATAGAAATTACAGAAAATAAATTCTGGAGCTAAATAATACAATGTGTGAAATGAGAAATACAATAGAGGATACTAACATCAGACTTCAACAAGTTGAAAAAAAACTTAACTTGAAGACAAGTTATTTAAAAATATTTAGTAAAAGAAGGAAAAACAAAAAATTTTACATGATTAGTGGGATTTCATTAATATAGCCAAATTCACATTATAACAAAAAAAGAAAGAGAAGAGAGAGATAGCGATAAAAGCTTGTTTAAAGAAATAATGGTTAAAACTTCCCAAATATGAGTAGGGATGTGGATAACTTGGTAAATTAAGTTTGATAGTCTCTGATAAGTTTCAATTACAAGGCGAGTTCTCCAAGACATGCTTCTATGAAGCAGGCAAAAAAATCAGACAATGAGAGAATTATTATATCGGAGAAAAGAGGTTTTTCATACACAAAGTCACTTCAGTAAAGCAGACCAGAATAGAGGAGGAGCTATATTGAAAGTTCTGTAAGAAAACAAAACAAAATAGACCTCCAATCAAGAACAGTTTATTCAGTAAAACTGACCTCCAGAAATGAAGGAAGAAAAATGGTTGCCTAGACAAGCTGATGGAGTTTAGCATTATTAGATGTACCTCATAAGTAATACTAAAGGGAGTTTTTCAAGATGAAACAAAAGGACACTAGTTATTAATATAAAAACATGAAATGAAATAGTGATGGTGTGTCAGTCACTTATAGCTTTACTATAAATGTTGAAGACAATAATACTAAAAACTAAGCTAACAATAATTTATTAATTAATACACCTATAAAAAGATACAAATTATGATATCAACAACATAAAATGTGGGATGATGTAGTAAAAGCAGAGAGTTTTGTATGTTATTCTAATCAAATTGTTATCAGCTTAATGTAGACTGTTTCTGAATGTAAACTGTCATGTTCTATGTAAACCTCATGGTGACCACAAAGTGAAAACTTAATAATAGATACACAGAGTATAAAAAGGAATCAAAACATACTGCTTCAGAAAGCCATGAAATCACAAAGGAAAACAGCAAAAGAGGAAGGAGAGAAAAAAGGGAAACAATCATCAGGACAATAATTATCTGTAACATAAATGTATTAAATTCTCTACTCAACAAGCATAGAAATGATGAGTGGACTGAACAAAATGCAAGACCCAATACTGCCAAGAAGAGACTCAGTTCATCTTTTAAGACAAAATAGGCTAAAAGTTAAGGAATAGAAAAACTATTCCATGCAAATCAATATCGATTGAGAGCAGGAATATCTACTTGTTCATCTTGTTTTACTCAGAAAATGGGATATATATGTATTTTAGATTTAACAATCTTTAACATGTTACCATATGATATATAAATATCATAAAATATATACTTTATATATATCATATATTTTACCATATATAATATATAAATATTATATACATACACATACATACTAATTTTATTGAAAGTTGTGATATGAATATCATACAACATGGTATTCATGACAAGGATTATAAAATGAAGTACAAAAGGTATAATTCTGGTGAGATTCCATGATGGTAGAATGTGGACATAGCGGTCTACTCTAGGCTAGAAGAAAGTAGTAAAAATAAAATAAAATAAACGAAAGAGAAAAAAAGCATATAAAGGGCATTCTCAGGGGAGACTTGGAGGGAAAACTGCAATGAAGATTCTATGGAAGGAGGAGAGATGCCATGCACCTGTGTGGAAGATGCAGATGAGCAGCATTGAGTATGGACAAAACCACTGCAGCAGCCCTGTGCTGGTAAAAAGTGCCAGCTTTGGGAAGCAAGGTGAGATCAGACTACAATGATCCATGCCATTGGTGATACAGCTAGAGGGAGAACCTAGTAGACTATACTGTCTTTGAGTCTGGCCTAGAACCCTGAGGGCTACAGAGTGCCAACTCCCCTAGAGAAAAAGGAAAGGGCACATCTCTCTCTCTCCCCGTCCTTCCCACAACAGTGCCTGACAAGTGACTGAGAGAATGCAGTTGTCATATCGTACATAAGTAGTAGCAGCTCTGTTGCAGCTTTTGTGTGCATACGCAGCAACTGGCAGGGATAGTCACCCTCTTGTCAGGAGAGGCAGCCACAGCAGCTTGGGTGCAGATGGTGGGGACAGTCACCATCATGCCAGCAGAAGCAACCATAGCAGCTCCAGTGCACACACCTGGTAACAAGTGGGGAGAAGAAGCCATTCCAACATTAGTACTGACTGCCGAGACTCTTGTATGCACCCAGCATGATTGTGAGATGAGTATAGCAGCAGCTGGCAGGTATTGTGCATGCCAGTGATTTTACAAGATTTCACAAGTATTTTTACAAGAGGGAAGAATCTGCGTTCCCCACTGACTTTGGATGGGAGGATTGACAGGGGGCTGGGCACCCACGTGTGACTATAAGGTGCCCCCAGCCTCTTAAAATATCACATGCTCCAGGGCTCTGGGAATCAAACCACAACGGTGGAGCACTCACAGACAGTTGGCTCTGAGAACATCTCAGCCCGTCTGTGGACAGGTCAGGCTAGCAGAGCGGAGTGGCTCTTCTGCACCATGTGACAGTGGCAGCCCTGAATGCTGAGCCTGTGTGAGCTCTGACTGCAGGAGAGAGCACAGGGTGTAACTGGAAATCACTGTGTGTGGCTTTACATGCTCAGAGATCCCTGATTGCCTGGGGTTTGTCACTGCAGCGGGATCCATGCTCACACTGAGCATAGATCCTTTGTGTAGTTCATATGGAAGCATGGATGAGTATTGTACTCACTGAAGGACAACACCTGGGCAATGATCACCTTGGAAGAGAGGAGGTGAGGGTGCGATTGATCATGCCAACAGAGGTGACCATACACCCTCTTCTGTTATCAGGAGAAGATTGACCATGCCCATCTTGGGTGTCACCCTGGATACTTGCCATGCCCTGGAACACTGACAAGAGCTCCCAGGCCATACTCAACACACACATCTGAGTATTCACTGAAAAAGCAGACATTCTACTAAGCCACAGAAGCATAGTTTAAAGATAAAAGCCATAGAGGAAAAATCAACAAGTAAGTACACAAATGCCTAAAACAAGCAGAAATTCAAGAAACAAGATTAAGGAAGACAACATGACAACATGACCTGCTCCCCAACCCCAAGCAACAAAACATGGATTCACTGCTGAATTCTATAAGACATTTAAAGAACTAATTCTGGTTCTTCACAAGCTATTCAAAACAATTGAAAGGGAGGGAATCCTCCCAATCTACATCTATAAGGCCAGCATCACCTTAATTCTTAAACCAGAAAAAGATAAAATGGAGTAAAAGGACTATAGACTAATATACCTGAAGAACAAAGATGCAAAAAATCCATAGCAAAATACTTTCTACTCAAATCCGACAACACATTAGAAAGATCATTCACCCAGACCAAGTGGGATTTATCCCTGGTATGCAGGGATGATTCAACAATTTCAAGTCAATCAATGTGATATATTACATTTACAAACTGAAGAACAAAAACTATATGAATTTCTCAATAGATGCAGAGAAAGCGTTTGATAAAATACAACATCCTTTCATGATGAAAACCTTAAGCAAACTGGATATAGAAGGAACATTCTGAAACCACAGCTATAACACAGTGGATTAAAGCCTCAGTCTGCAGTGCTGGCATCCCATATGGGTGCTGGTTTCGAGTCCTGGCTGCTCTACTTCTGATCCAGCTCTCTGCTGTGGCCCGGGAAAGCAGTAGGAGATGGTTCAAGCATTTGGGCCCCTACACCAATGTGGGAGATCTGAAAAAAGCTCCCGGCTTCGGAACAGTATAGCTCTGGCCAATGTGGCCACCTGGGGAGTGAACCAGTGTATGGAAGATTTTCTTTCTCTCTCTCTCTCTCTCTCTTTCTCTGTCTCTCTCTCTCTCTGTCTCTCTCTGCCTCTGCCTCTCTGTAACTCTGCCTTTCAAATAAGTAAATAAAAATCTTCAAAAAAAAAAAAAAGGAACATTCCTTAACACAATCAAGACAATTTATGACAAACCCATGGACATCATCATATTGAATGGGAGGAAAAGTTGGAAGCATTCCCACGGAAATCCAGAACCAGACAAGGCTGATAAAGGACTCGTACCACTGCTATTCAATATAGCCCTGGAAGTTTTAGCCAGAGCCATTAGAAAGAAAAAGAAATTGAAGGGATACAAATTGGGAAGGAGGATGTCAAACTACCCCTATTTGCAGATGACATGATTCTAGATATAGAGGATCAAAAATACCCCACCGAAAGACTATTGAAACTCATGACATAATTTGGTGAAGTGGCAGGATATAGAATCAACACACAGAAATCAATAGCCTTTGTATAAACAATGCCACAGCTGAGGAAGAATTTGTAAGATCAATACCATTCACAATAGCTGCAAAAAAAAAATTAAATACCTTGGAATAAATTTAACTACAGAGGTCAAAGATCTCTATGTTGAAAACGACAAAACATTAAAGAAAGATAGAGAGGAAGATACAAAAAAAAAAAAAACACAGAAAAATCTTCCATGTTCATGGATTGGAAGAATGAATATCATCAAAATGTCATTACTACTGAAAGCAGTTTAAAGATTCAATGCCATCTCAATCAAAATACCAACGACACTCTTCTCAGATCCAGAAAAAAATGATGCTAAAGTTCATATGAAAACACAGGGGACCCTGCTTAGCCCAAAGTATCTTATACAACAAAAACAAAATGGAGGCATCACAATATCATCTGGGAATTTACTCAGATGAAAAGAAATCAGCTTATGAAAGAGTGATTTGTATCCCCATGCTTATTGCAGCTCATTTCAGAGCAACTAAGATATAGAATCAACCCAGATGTCCATCAACTGAAGACTGGATAAAGAAATTATGGTAAATATCCACTATGGAATACTACTCTGCAATGAAAAAGCCCTGTTTGCACAAGATGGATGCAACTGGAAACCATTATACTTAGTGAAATAAGCCATATGTTTTCCCTGACCTGTGGTAACCAATAGAATTTCTTAGAGGTAATCTATAGGAGTGAATTCGACAGTTTGAGATGGGGTGTTTTTTAACAGCCCTTGACTCTACTGCTGAGGAACATTGTACTTTTTCTTCATACTATTTGTTGAATTCTTTACTTAATGTAGGGTTAATCTTATGAGTATAAAGTTGACTGAAATTGATCTTTGTAAAAAATAATAATGGGAATAAGAGAGGGAGGAGGAAGAAGGTTGGGAGCATGGGCAGGAGGGAGGGTAAGGTGGAAAGTATCACTATGTTCCTGAATCTGTATATAGGAAATACATGAAATTTGTATACCTTAAATAATTTTTTAAAAAGTAAAAGTACAATTCAATGACTGCAATGTTTATAACTATATATAAAACAATATGGCATTGTACATTTTTATATTCTATATATCCCACATCAGAAAGAAAACAGAATTTGCTTTCTGTGTGTGATGTATTTCACTTAGAATAATGATCTCCAATTCCATCAATTTTGTTGTAAATGTCTGAGATTTATTTTTTATGTGTAATATGTAATATGTGTATGTAATATGTTTATGTATGCTATATCTTCTTTATTCCATCATCCATTGAAGAATATATAGGTTGACTATCTTTGCTATTGTGAACTGGGCTGCAATAAACATAGGACTGCAGGTATCTCTTTCATATAATGACTTCATTTCCTTTGAATGTATTCCAAGACTTGGGACAGCTGGGTCATTTGGTAGATCTGTTTTTAGTCTTTTAAAGAGTTTCCACATTGCATTTCATAATGGGTTGTACTGCTTTTCATTTCTGCCTACAGTGTATTAGGGATCTCTTTTCTTCATAACCTCATCAGCACTTGTTGCTGATTGAATTTTGTATAATGCCATTGTAATTGAAGTGAGTTGATACCTCATTGTGTTTTTTATTTACATGTCCCTTATGGCTAGTGATCCTGAACATTGTTTCAAGTTTATGCTGGTCATTTTCATTTCTTTCTTTGAAAACTTTCTACTCATATCCTTTGTCCATTCTTAACTGTGTTGTTTGTTTTTGTTGGTGATTTTGTTGGGTTCCTTTTGTATTCGGGATATCAAATCATTTATCAGATGCATAGCTTGAAAATATTTTCACCCATTCTGTTGGTTGCCTCTTTACTTTGTTGTGCCCTCTTTTGTACAGAAGCTTCTTAGTTAGATTTAATCTCATTTGTCTATTTTTGGTTTTATGTCTTGAGCATTTGGGGTCTTACATAAATATCATTTCTTATGTCAATGTCTTGGAGTGTCTTTCCTATGTTTTCTTCTAGTATTTGGCAGTTTCAGGTCTTACATCTATGTCCTTGAACCATTTCAGTTGATTGTTGTACAGTGTGTAGGTGGAGATTTTCTTTTTTTTTCATTTTTATTTAATAAATATAAATTTCCCAAGCACAGCTTTTGGATTACAATGACTTTCCCCCCTATTACTTCCTTCCCACCCACAACCCTCCCATCTCCCGCTCCCTCTCCCCTTCCATTCACATCAAGATTCATTTTCGATTCTCTTTATATACAGGAGATCAATTTAGTATATATCAAGTAAAGATTTCAACAGTTTGCACCCACACAGAAACATAAAGTGTAAAATACTGTTTGAGTACTAATTATAGCATTAATTCACAATGAACCACACATTAAGGACAAAGATCCTACATGAGGAGTAAGTGCACAGTGACTCCTGTTGTTGACTTAACAAATTGACACTCTTGTTTATGGAGTCAGTAATCTCCCTAGGATCTTGTCATGAATTGCCAAGGCTATGCAAGCCTTTTGAGTTCGCTGACTCTGATCTTATTTAGATAAGGTCATAGTCAGTGGAAGTTCTCTCCTCCCTTCAGAGAAAGGTACCTCCTTCTTTGAAGACCTGTTCTTTCCACTGGGATCTCACTTGCAGAGATCTTTCATTCAGTGTGTGTGTGTGTTTTTTTTTTTTTTTTTTTTTTTGCCAGAGTGTCTTGGCTTTCCATGCCTATAATATTCTCATGGGCTCTTCAGCCAGATCGGAATGGGCTGATTAAGGGCTGATTCTGAGGCCAGAGTGCTGTTTAGGACATCTGCCATTCTATGAGTCTGCTGTGTATCCCACTTCCCATGTTGGATTGTTCTCTCCCTTTTTAATTCTATCAGTTAGTATTAGCAGACACTAGTCTTGTTTATGTGATCCCTTTGACTCTTAGACCTATCATTATGATCAGTTGCAAACTGAAATTGATCCCTTGGACTAGTGAGATGGCATTGGTACATGCCACCTTGATGGGATTGAATTGGAATCCCCAGGCACGTCTCTAACTCTACCATTTGGGGCAAGTCAGCTTGAGCTTGTCTCAAATTGTTCATCTTCTCCCTCGCTTTATTTCCAGTCTTATATTTAACAGAGATCACTTTTCAGTTAAATTGAAACACCTAAGAATAATTGTGTGTTAATTACAGAGTTCAACCAATAGTATTAAGTAAAACAAAAAAAAATACTAAAAGAGATAAAGTATTAAGTTGAACATCAACAGTCAGGACAAGGGCCGATCAAGTCACTGTTTCTCATAGTGTCCATTTCACTTCAGCAGGTTTCCTTTTTGGTGCTCGGTTAGTTGTCACCAATCAGGGAGAACATATGATATTTGTCCCTTTGGGACTGGCTTATTTCACTCAGCATTATGTGTTCCAGATTCCTCCATTTTGTTGCAAACGACCGGACTTCACTGTTTTTTACTGCTGTATAGTATTCCACAGATACATTCTATAACTTCTTTATCCAGTCTACTGTTGGTGGGCATTTAGGTTGATTCCAGGTCTTAGCTACTGTGAATTGAGCTGAAATAAACATTAAGGTGCAGACAACTTTTTTTCAAACTTCCATATGTGGAAATTCAGTTTTCTCAACACAATTTATTGAAAAGATTGCCCTTTGTTCTAGGAATGCTTTTAGTACAATTGTCAAAGGTAAGCTGTTGTAGATGTCTGGATTTATTTTGATGGTTTCTACTCTGTTCCATTGGTCTACATGTACATGCTCTTTTAGTTATAATAGCCCTATAGAATTTCTATTGAAATCTGGTCTTGTGGTATCTCAAGCTTTGGTTTCATTGTTAAAGATTTCTTTGGCTATTTTAGGTCTTTTGTCTTTCCAGATGAATTTATTTTATTTATTTGACAGGCAGAATTGGACAGTGAGAGAGAGAGACAGAGAGAAAGGTCTTCCTTCCATTGCTTCACCCCCCAAATGGCCGCTACAGCCGGAGCTACGACGATCCAAAGCCAGGAGCCAACTGCTTCCTCCTGGTCTCCCACCCTCCACTGCCCTCCTGGGCCACAGCAGAGAGCTGGACTGGAAGAGGAGCAACCGGGACTATAACCTGGCACCCATATGGGATGCCAGCACTGCAGGCGGAGGATTAACTAAGTCAGCCATGGCGCCGGCCCCTTCCAGATGAATTTTAAAATAGCTTTTTCTGGTTCTATGAACAACATCATTAGAATTTTTAGAATTTTTATAGGGATTGTGCTGAATTTGTAAATAACTTTGGGTACTATGGATATGTTAATAAAGATCTCTGTAATAAAACATGTTGGAAAACATGATTATCTACATAAAAATGAAATTTCACCTGTTTCTTATATCATTCCTACACACACACACACAAAAAAACCTAAAAATCAATTAAACATTTAAACCTTAGTGTAAAACTCCTAGATTTAAATAGGGGAAATGCAGATCATAAACATATTAGTTAAGGGTTAATCTCCAAAACATGTAAGAACTTCACTAATTCAACAACAAATAAAAACAAACAAACAAAAAACAAAATAATATAATTTTAAAAATGAGTGGACAAAGAACCTGAAGAGATATTCCTCCAGAGAAAACGTACAAATGCCCAATGGATATATGCAAATGTGTTCAGGGATGAGCATTATGAGGGTTAAGCTGCCACTTGCAACACTGCATTCCTTTAAGAGTGCTAATTCAAGTCCCAGCTACTCTACCTCTGACTCTGATCCAGTTCCCTTGTAATATGACAGAAAAACAGCAAACAATGGCTAAAGTGATTGAGGCCCTGCCACCCACGCAGGAGACCGAAATGGTGCTCCTAGCTTGTGGCTATATCCTAGCTCAACCATTGCTGTTACAGCAACTGGACAGTGAATCAGCTGATGGAAGATCTCTCTCCCAACATTTCTCTTTTTTTTCACTATACCTTTTGAATAAGTAAATAATATATATATATTTTCAAAAGTTGTTCAACATCAGTAATCATCAGAAACAAACAAACAAACAAACAAAAGAACTATAATGAAGATATGACCTGACACCTGTTAGGGTGATTTTAGTAAAATGTCAATGCAGTTGTGGAGCAAAAGGAGTGCTTGTACGTTACTGGTGGGAATGTCAATTGGCACAGCCATTATGGAAATCTATGAAGGAGCTTCCTCAAAAAAATATTACCACCACATGGTCCAGCAAATGTACTTCCGGTTGGAATTATTATTCTGGTTGGAATCTCTGTCTCTAAGAGATTCCTTTGCTCATTGTAGCATTATTAGATATGGAAAAAATCTAAGTGTCAGTGGGATGAATGGATAAAATAATGTTATGTATGCATAAAATGGGAAATTATTCAGTATGCCGAGTGAAATAAGCCAGACACAGAAAGACAGATCCTTCATAGTCTCAGTTTTATGTGGATCCTATAAAAGCTAAACTTCTAGGAATGGATGGTAGAAGGGTGGTTGCCAACTCCTGACAGGTAAGCAAAAAAGGAAGAGGCTGGTCAAAGTGCACAAACTTGCATTTACTAGATCAATAAGATCTGGAGACCTACGGTACAGCATAGTGACTCTAGGTAATGTAATATATACTGGAAATTTGTTAAAGAATATATCTTAAATACCCTTACCATATAACACGAAGGTAATTGTGTGAAGTGATATATATGATTCATTAACTAGATTGTGGAATTTATTTTACAATGTAAACATATAAACCTCATACTGTATGCCTTGAATACACATAATTTTAATTGGTCATTTATATCTCAATAAAGTTGAATACAGGTCCATTAAAGATATAATCATATAAGAATATAGGAGTTCAAGCAAGGAGCATTTAGTTTGGTTTGTATAATCCAGAGAATTTTTCCAGAGAGGGCAAATTTCACTGTTATTTACTTGGGAGCAGTGAGGAGGGCAGGGTAAGTCGATTGGAAATTAGCTAGGCAGAAAAAATGAGATCTCATTCTGGGAACAAATAAACATACCATAGGCAAATAATTGCATTTTTGTCCATGAGAAAAGAGGAATTAGGTCCAATTATTCCAGATCTCATCAGACAATCTAACATAGGTTGGATGAGGAAGACAGTAAAATAGGATCAAAGACTCATCAGGTGTCCACACATCTGTGAACTGATCATCTAGCAGTGGAGAATGAAGTCCATAGCTGTGGACCCTTCTCAGTGTCATTGCTATTCGTTGCTCCCCTATGCCTGTGCTCATTTCCATCTAATTCAGGGACCTCAGTCTCCACTGCTCTTTACTCATTTGAATAGCATCCTTGGTAAAATGCCTTCAGTTAGCCCTCTCAGTGCCATTTGGAATTATCTCAAATTACAAAACGAACCAGAATCAATGTAAGGTGATGTAAATCCCCAAGATTTTTTGTTGTGTTGCTGCCCTCCTGTGTGTTCTGTGGAATCTTTATAAATACATGTTTGTTTTCCTGTCATTTTGGAAATTTAAGCTCACTGTTACTAAGGTCATATTTAACATAAATACAATATTTTGTTGATTCTCCCTAAGTGTTAAATACTAAACACAAGGAGATAAAGCACAAGAACAAGAAGGTAATGAAAGTAGATCCTAATAGGCTTGAGCTGCATTAGAAACACAAAGAGGAAAAGGAAACACTTCTCATCAAAATGTAAAACTAAAATTATTTCTAGAAAAGCATAGGTTACTTAAAATCATTAGATAGTTTTGAAATGAAATTATTTAAAAGAGCATAACAAAAAAAGTAGTTTTCAGATGCTCCTGATACAATACTGAGAGTATAAAATGTATTTGACTTATAATATGAACTTTTGAACACTCCTCTATGATCAAACTAGAATGTGAAGTTTTAGTCCCCTTTGTTTTAGATAATCTTTTAGTCAGGTAATGAATAGTACATGGTACTGAAAAAAATACATATACATTTTAATCGTAGGTTTTCTGAAGACCCATTGTTCATTTCAGGCTGTTTTACTGAGACTCCTTGCACTAAACGCCTCTGTTTGCATTCCACTCAAAACAAAGGCATATTTTAGGGATGTACCTCTCACAAAGAGGTATTGATGGACCAGGAATCAGACTTTGGACAAATGAACATTTCATTATAACACAGCCTAATTGTTAAAGCTCTTCTTATTGAAAAGAATAAAAATTTCATTAGTCATCACAGTAGCTCAGCACAAACTCCTCCTCCTTTTCCCCACAATGCACAGAAAGAATGGCAGCTTTAAGCTTATCATTGAACACTTGGAACTTTTGGCCCTTTCTTACTTTTGCTAAATATACCAAGAAACATTTACTAACAATTAGAAAATAAATATACTAATATTTTAAGCTAAATTTTATATATATATATGAGAGGATTTCAAAAGTCCAAAAAGTTCATGGTAAATTGAATTAAAATATATTTATTTTGATGAAAAAATTTTAAAATCCATGCATAGTTTTATTTTAATAATACACATATTTCTATGAACTTTCTGAAGAGTACTCATATTTGCTATACCTGCCCCTCCTCCCCCCTTACAAAAAAAGTGGTATTCACAAGCATGTTTACAAGTTGTCTAGAGGGCATGTTCTTTCATGTTCAGGCCTCTACAATCATTTTACGGGATGATTAAGGATTTATAGGGCTATCCTGAGGCTCAATTCAGATAAAGACAAGAGTACTCTGGAAATTGTGAACTTGATATAAATTAAGGAAATAAAATTTGCACTGGTAACTTTACCACCACAGCAGCTTTTTTTAATTAATTAATTTATTTATTTGAAAGTCCGAATTACACACAGAGAGAAGGAGAGGCAGAGAGAGAGGTCTTCTATCCGCTGGTTCACTCCCCAGATGGCCACAACAGCCGGAGCTGTCTCAATCCGAAGCCAGGAGCCAGGAGCTCCAGGTCTCCCACATGGGTGCAGAGGCCTAAGGACTTGGACCATCTTCCACTGCTTTCTCAGGCCACAGCAGAGAGCCTGATTGGATCTCGAACTGGTGCCCATATAGGATGCTGGCAAGCAATGGCTTTACCTGCTACAGCACAGAGCCAGCCCCCAACAGCAGCTTTTAATTTAAGTATCTTTGCAGCTTCTAGGAAAGATAGATGTTGATCATAAACATTGAAAGGGGAAAGACCAAAGAATAATAAAAACCAGAAGTCCTGTTCTAGATCATTGTATCCAAATGGGAGCAAAAATGTTTAGATCAGATAAGGAACATAAGCACATAATAATCTACAATGCTGGGCCGGCGCTGTGGCTCAATAGGCTAATCCTCCGCCTTGCGGTGCCGGCACACCGGATTCTAGTCCCCTTCGGGGTGCCGGATTCTGTCCCGGTTACCCCTCTTCCAGGCCAGCTCTCTGCTGTGGCCCGGGAGGGCAGTGGAGGATGGCCCAAGTGCTTGGGCCCTGCACCCCATGGGAGACCAGGAAAAGCACCTGGCTCCTGGCTTCGAATCAGCGCGATGTGCCGGCCGCAGTGCACCAGCCTCGGCGACCATTGGAGGGTGAACCAATGGCAAAAGGAAGACCTTTCTCTCTGTCTCTCTCTCTCTCACTGTCCACTCTGCCTGTCAAAAATAAAAAAAAAAAAATTTTAAAAATAATCTACAATGCTTATACTTGGGCAAACTTTGCTACTTCATCATAGAAGTGTTTCTGACTGAGAGAGGGTTTGGTGTCTGAATCTTTGCCAACATAATACCCTAAATCAGACTTTGCTCACTGTGTTTAGACCCTCTTAACAGGTTGGGACAACTCTTTCAGTGTTTCCTTTTCATGTGTGGGAGGCTACAGCTCTCATCTGTGAAATCAGATAAATCATATCACAACTCTGCTCAAAATCATCCAAGAAACTCAATTCTCATCCTGAGTAAAAACCAAAGTCTTTATCTGCCCTAACACATAACCAAATCTCAACTTTATTGCCCTTTCTCTTTCTCTCCTACCTCCTTCTCTCACACTCAATCTGCTCCACTCACACAGGTATACTGTCTGTTCTTCACACACACCAAACCTGAACCTACCTCAGAAACTGAAATGACTGGTCTCTGCCTAGAATGCTCTACTCCTAAATATTCATATGTGCACTCCCACATCTCCTTCTAACCTCAACCATTCAGTTATCTAAATGAGGACCAAAAAATTACGCTGTGTAGCCCACAAGGAAGAATGATGTTCACATTTTTAGCTGAAGAACAGAATTTTAAAAATCATATTATACCACACATGAAAATCACTGAAATTTCCTTTTTTTTTAAAAAAAAAGATTTATTTATTTATTTGAAAGTCAGAGTTACACAGAGAGAGAGGAGAGGCAGAGAGAGAGGTCTTCCATCTGATGGTTAACTCCCCAGATGGCCGCAAAATCCAAAGCCAGCAGCCAGGAGCCTCTTCCGGGTCTCCCACGCGGGTACAGGAGTCCAAGGACTTGGACCATCCTCTACTGCTTTCCCAGGCTATAGCAAAGAGCTGGATAGGAAGTGGAGCAGCCGAGTCTAGAACCGGTCTCCCATAACGGGAAGCCGGCACCTCAGGCCAGGGCATCAACCTGCTGTGCCACAGCGCCAGCCCTGAAAATCACCAAAATTTCAACACTCAGTGTTAGTAAGTAAAGTTGTTGAAACACAATCAGACTCCTTCGTCTTGGTCTATTCTTGCAGCCATAATAAACTACCTTAGACTTAATTAATGTTTAAATAATAGAAAATTCTTTCTCATAGTTCAAGAGGTTGGGAAGTCCAAGATCAAGAAACTAGCAAATTCAGTATGTGATGAGGGCCCATTTCTTACAGAGGGTGCCTTGCTAATGTGTCCTCATTTGATAGACGATATAGAAGGGCCAGGTGGCTCTCTGGATGTTTTTTTTAATGTCATGGATAAGGGCAGAGACCTCATGGCTGATTCACCAACCAATGGCACTAACTTTTAATATCATCTCCTTGTAGTTTAAACTAAAATGCAAACGTCTGCATTTTGGAGGGCACATAAATTCAAATCATAGCACCATTTATTTACATATTGTTGATGGCTGCCTTTGTGTTAAAATGGCTGAGTTTAATAGCTGTGAAGGGGCTGGCTCTGTAGTGTAGTGGGTAAAGCTGCTGCCTGCAGTGCTGGCATCCCAGTTGGACACTGTTCAAGTCCCAGCTGCTCCAATTCCAATCCATCTCTCTGCTATAGTCTGGGAAAGCAGTGGAAGATGGCCCAAGTCCTTGGGCCCCTGTACCCACGTGGAGGACCTGAAAGAAGCTCCAGGCTCCTGGCTTCAGATACGCACAGCTGCAGCCATTGCAGCCAAATGGGGAGTGAACCAGCAGATGGAAGACCACTCTCTCTCTTTCTCTCTCTCTCTCTGCCTCTGCAACTTGACCTTTCAAATAGAATAAATTTTTAAAATAAATAAATATTATTTGGTATTATATGGCATGCAATGTCTCAGATTTTCACTATCTGGACTTATCATTTTGTTAAAACTTACTAGAAGCGTGACATTCGTGATTTCTTTTTTGTCTCAAAAATATTTTTGATGTAGATGTTTTGATATGCCTCAGAAAGTATCTGAGTGTAAATTTGTTAATCTGCTTGGTCATGAAGATACTTTCTGTTCTTTTGTTGTTGTTATTCCATATTTTCATATTTAAATTTGAATTTTTACATTTTTACTACTGTTAATTTAAGTATAATTTGTTAAATGGTTAAAATTGGATTGTCAGTGAAGAAACTTAAAAATAGCCCTCTCATGTAACTGCTTAAGTAAAAACTACATTTTGTGTTCTATTTCATACACTTTTAATGACTTGTATTTCTGTTTAAATATGTGATTATGTTTAGATTTTGTTCCTGTTTAGCAAGGCTTTTTACCATTGATTAAATGAAGGAATGTATCTTTTTGAGGAGATTTATATTCTGTAAATAAAAATTGGTTGAAACAAAAAAGTCAAATTATAAGATTATGCAAATATATTGCATATTATGTATATTTATTTTCTGTCTATTCATAAGAGCATAATTTATATGAAGACAGAGAACTTTGTCCATTTTATTCCCTGATAAAATCCCTAAATAGTATCTGGTACATAGTAGGTACTCAATAATACATTTTTCAAGTAAATTATTTCTATGGGTGATACCTGCATTAAGTAGAAGTAGATTAGATAGATTAGCCAGAGAATACTTCACAAGAAGATGGTATGTGAATATGAAAGTATACTAAGGCTTTAGAATGGTGAAAATTTTTCCTGAAAGGGATACTAAATGCACAAGAGAAAAACAGTATACAAGAGTCTTCAGAAAACACGTCTAGAGTTGATGAAGTGGATGGGTGGTGAGCAGCAGGTTGAGCCTAGGTTGTCGAGAGTCTGGAATGTCCAATTAGGATTGATACTTGAGTTTAATCCTAAAAAAAAACAAAATCAATTGGGTATTTTATAAATGTCTGTTTTATAATACATAGAGAAAACATATCCAAAGATACATGGTAATGCCTGAAATATTTCTGTAAAAGTGATAATATGATAATAAATATTTTTTAAAGATTTATTTACTTTTTTGAAAGAGTTACAGAGAGAGAGAGAGAGAGAGAGAGAGAGAAGGAGCTTCCATCTGCTGGTTTACTAACCAGATAATCTCATCAACCAGAGCTGTGTCTGGCTAAAAACAGGAGCCAGGAGATTCATCTGGATCTCCCACGTTGAACTGGCACCCATATGGAATGCCAGCACTATAAGCTGTAGCTTTACTTACTGTGCCACAATGCCAGCCCCAATATGACATAATTCTCTAACTTGAAGAAAAAATGCATCTTCATTGCATTTATGTAAAATTTTATATTTAAAAATGAGATTTTAAGCTATGTTCTCTTCTCCATGTTTTCTGTATTGCTTGACTTGTTTTACATTGACTATATTATTTTTTACAGTCACAAAGACATAAAGTTGTTTTCAATAAGCTGGAAGAAAAATGGTAGTAGGTTAAATGTAGTACTAAAAGCTGTCTAGTTTTGTCTTGATAGTAAAGATAGATTCATGTTACATATAGCAGGTAATGTTCCAATAAGCTTTATTTCATTGAAAATAGGTACTGTGATGGTGGCCTTTCAAGATTAGTTGTGGATTCAATCCCCCAAAATCAGTAATCTGCAACTTGTCTTATCTTTAAAATGAGGGGGTTGGCATGGTGGTGTAGTGGGTTAAGTCTCTGTGATACCTGCATCCCATTTGGGTGCCAGTTCAAGTTCCAGCTGTTCCATTTCTGATCTAGTTCCCTGCTAGTGTGCCTGGGAGAAAAAGGTATCTGACACATCACCTGAATGATGAAACACCAGTTGTGCAGAGAAAGAAAATGTAAGAGAAGGGAATTCTGGGAATAAGGAATATCCAGTAAAAATTATTTTAGTGCGGGAAAAATTTAGTTAAATGAAGAGAACTCTTTAACAGTGTAGTTAGAGAAACAGAAGGAAGATGGTAAAATAGTAAAGTCAGAAAAGCATCCTCAGTTATAACCTTGAATATGAGTTTCTCATTGTAGCAGAAAATAAAGTATTCTTCCATTTCCAAATGCAAGGGCTTAACTCCATATTTTAGAAAACTTGTAGTTATATACTATACCTAATCATTAATCATGTGATTTGTTTATTTATTCAATCAACAAACATTTCTGAACCACTATCAAGAACAAAGCCTTTATGAAATTTAATCCATAGGGGAGCTCAGGAGTTAGTTCTAATGCAAGCAGAGAGAGATCATATCTAGCTGGGCAAATCTGAAAAAATTTACTGATTGAGCAGGCATTTGCAGTAGGGTGGCTGGACAGGATTTAGATATTTGAACTATTGATGATGTTAAGAGGGCCCAGTAGGAATTCTAGGAACTAGAGTGGATAAAGGCATGGAGATAAGTTGTTTTGGCAATAGCATGTCATTTGAAACTCTTATTTCAAAACGCATTTGGATTTTAAAATTCAGTAGGTCATTGCTAAAGCTGAATTTGACCTCGTCACAACTTTTGCTGCTTTTCTTAGCAAGAAATTGTATGCATATTAAACAGAAGGCTGTCAGATACATCACAGGTCTTCTAAATGCATGAGCTTTAGGGGAGGTGTATTGGGTAAGTCCTGTTTAACCTATAGTATTGCTAGGTCTTCTGTGAGTGAGTGAGTTAAGTGCAATGGAGGGAGAAAAAAGGCTAAACATGACACTCATTGACAACAGAGTTCCACAGAGGTCCAGGGGATTTCCAATGCAATAAGTCACAGGGCAACTTGGTGCCCATTTAGTGCTAGTAAGCAAAGAAGTGTTGTTAAGAGAATGGAAACAGATTACTTTGTATGAGTTTGTTTAATCTGTTCTCAATTTGCATCAGATGGTCTACTTACAACACACCTGCATTCACAAGTGAGGTTCTTAGTTTATGAACTTCATCTTTTTATTTTTTGAGACACTGACTGCATATTAACCCATTTACGTAGCAGCCTTCCTAAATCTTACCACTTGTCTCCATAAATTGTCTTCAACTGTTCATAAATTTCATTTCACAACATTACCTACATGTTTGCTCTGTAGTATATCAATTTTGTAGTAGGTTTTCATTGTAACATTTCAGGTTGACTAGTGTGAGATCAAACAAATAGTTGGCCATAAAACTGATGACTTATGGGTAGGGTGGGGCTGCAGAGAGTCACCAGTAGATGAAAAAGCTGAAGACACTACAAGATTATCTTTGTAATAGAGTCACGGAGTCTAAGGTTCCTAAGTAAAAGCACTCCCTTAGATGCATCTATTTAAACAACTTGCCTTCTTCTACTCTCTTGTACTTGCCAGGTACCTATCATATTAAATAATAAATTTTTAATACAGATAGGGCTGATGTTTGTGCCAACTGAATAAGGGAAGTTTTTAAGACTTGATCTTTTGGGGCCAATAGTAAGGGGGCATGGTTTTCATCAACACTATTTTTCTAAAATTTCCTTTTATTCTGTCAGTGGGGGCAGAATTCATCCATTTATAGATACAAGGAATGTTTACAGAAGATTTACATTGTAACATCCGCTAAGCTGGAAGTTAAAGACCCAAAGGGGCAAAAGTAGAGAGACCTTCTATCATTGATCTACAGGAATGTAAACAGCTACAATACAAATGATAAGGTAACTTCAGTGATCAGAGAAGGATCCAATCCAGGTTTCAGGTAACAAGAATGGCATCCAGAACAAAGTATCCTGTGGGCTGGGATATTGATGATCTGGTATTTTGATAATCTGGTATTTGTGTGAACTGTTAGATAATGAAGAGTTCCACAGGTGCAAGAATATAGCTCTTTTCAGGAAAGTTGAAGGAGGGTATCAGGTTTGGGTTCCCTGGGTGACCAATCTCAATCATTTATACTGCTCTCTAATACTCTTTCAATGTGCCTTCTACTTTTCCTACACAACATTTTAAAAGTATTTATTCACTTTTATTAACATGAAAGAGAGGGAGAGAAAGAAGGAGAGAAAGAGAGAGAGATATTTCCCATCCACCTATTACCCCACAAATGCCTTCAAGAGCAGGGAACACCATCCAGGCTCCTATATGGGCAACAGGGGTCCAAACACTGGACAGCAGCAGACCCATCATTTGCTGCCTCACAGACTGCACAATAGCAGGAAGCCAGTTATGAAGTAGAAGCAAGACTAGATTCTAGGCACTCCAATAAGGGATACTGGTGCCTTAAGTGGTAGTTTAATTCACTGTGACACAACACCTGCCCTTCCGACACAACATTAAACACAACATGCATTTTTTCTGTCTCCTCATTTCCTGTTTTATTCATCCAACTTTTTGGCATATAGTAGGCCCTCAACATTTGTTTAATCAGTGAAAGAACTAATGTCTGAGAGCAACAGAGCAAAGAATGGAAAAGACTCTAGACATCTGGGTAGGGTTTTCTTGGCTGTCTTAAGTTCTTAATTTTTTCTAAGAGTGACAGGAGATAAAGAAAGGATTAAAACTGAAGTTTGTACTTCATAAACGATTTTAACTACAATGTGAAGAATGGATTGGGAATGAGTGGAAGTCAGTCTGTCAGCTGTCTGAGCAAACAGGGATGCTACCATGGAGAGACAGGAAGAGAAATTGCTAAGGCTTATATGTGAGTTAGATGAGGAGAAGAATAATGGAGTTCTCCAAGATGACCCATAGGTCTCTGAATTGGGCAGCGACATAAATCATGAGGGAAAGCAGTTCTTTTGGCGTTTGCTGATGACGGGAGAAAGAATGACAAATTCAGTTTAGAGCTTGTTGTTTTTAAAGTGCTTGTCAGTCAACTAAGAGATGTCCAAAAGGAAACTGAGAATGTTCAAGTGAGGAGACTTATGAAAAGACCACACATGGATTTCAAAATTCTTTGTGCCAAAATAAAATTATCTTCTTAATTCACTTTTCCACAAACTTGTTGAAGTTCTCTGTGAATTCCTAAAGGTCACAAGAGAAATCTTGGTAGATGCGGGAGATGTGTGGGCCATCAGACTATCTGTGATAATCACAGAGCTTTCACTGCTGCAGCTGAAAGTGCTCTTGTAAAACTTGTCCCTGTTGCCAAACTCGTCAAGGTTTCTCTTCTAGACTGACTTCATCCAGCTCATGAGCTGATAAATGAATCACAGGAGATAGTTTATAATTTTGAAAAATCACATGGTCACTCTTTCAGACATTGTGAAGGTCCGTTTGATGGGAAAACCAATAAAGCTGGACCTACTAGGTCCTTATACCTTCATTCAAAGCCTTAAATATGTTTCATCTATTTTGTTATGACAACAATGTTTTAAAAATATTTTAACTATTAGGTGTTATGCTTGTTACAACACAAGTATGTCAACATCAATTGTCTTTTCATCCTACATTAATGCTTAATGCACACCCTCTGAAACATTTTGTTAGATAAGATCTACAACAAAAACAGAGAAAGGCATCAAAGTAAAAAGGAGAAGGAAAGATAAACTAATGGGTGTGTTGGGTACTGCAAGATGAAATATTTTATCACAACCTTCCTGAAAAGATTTTAAAAAATTTAAATGGGTTTGCCGTATTCCCATGTAGACCAGACAGACAGAACAGCATAACTAAAGAAAAGCATAGATAAATTAAATACTTTCAAGGCTGGCTAGGCAGTCTGGTATTAAATATGTATTTTTTTAGGTAGTAACGAAGAACTTCAAATGCCATGGTAAGGATTTTAACATACTAGGCACTGTGAAGTCAGTCAAGTGTTTGTACCACAGAAAAACATGATTTGGACTTTTGTTTTAGGGAGGGTTATCTTGGCAGTAGTATGGGTCATGGATTTGAAGGCAGTAAAGCCCCCAAAATTATGTCACTTTTCATGGCATTAATATTACTTAAATTCAGAATTCAGAACACTAGTAAAATTCTGATCTAGTGAAATTTTGAACAGAGATTTGTTCTGCTCTTTAAATTCTCCTAGTAAATACAACCCTCTAACAGCACTAATAGCTCCTCAATCTTTCTTATTTGCCAGACCTATTCTTCCTCCTGGCTTTCCTTGAATCTGTATTTAGCCTGAAATACATGGATCAACATTTCAACTGTGACATCTCAGATTCCTTTTCCCTTTGCCCTGAGTCCTAACTTTCTGTCAATTCATAGTTCAAGGTACACTGAACCAAATGTCCTGTCCATTGGCCCCAAAGGCACTATCTTTTTCATCCATTAAATTCCTTACCTGGTTATAAAACCATTTAAAACCACATTTTTAAAACTTTCATTACCCAAGTTAAAATGACTCTCTGCATTTCCCAGAAAGGATTTCTTTTCAGCATATATTTGTTATTTGTTTCCCTGTGTTTTCTATTCATTATTTTCCAATCCATGTCCTTTGAGAGGAGTCCTCTGAAAATAAAGTGAGGATTGTTCATAAAAGCAAGTATGATAATCACTGGGTTACATTGCTCTTTCTCAAACTTGATAAATGAATGCATACTGGTAAAATATCTTATAGTCTACTTGCTTGAAAGTATTTTTTACTACATGTATCTAAATATAGACAAAAATAAACCAAGTACAAATAAATCTACAAATGAATTATAACTGTACTTGAAAATTCCAAAGAAATAATGATATATACTAAAATCAAGTCATGAGTGCTGGCTTTAATGATAGAAAGATATAAAATCAGATTTAAAATATTTCTGCTTTTCAATTTCAATAGTGCTAACACTTTTTTGGAGCATTTACAATACACAAAGTACTATTCTAAATGTTTTTCATTTATCACAAATTTAAGCTTCACAACAATCCTATGATGTTGAAATTGCTATCATTTTATAGATCATGAAACTAAGACACATAAATGTCTAGTAAGTGATCTAGACTAAAGAGAAACAAGATTTGGGTCCCATACATCCTGATTCCAGAGCCTAAGCAAAATCAGAAAGCTTCATTCCATCACTATGTTTGCTAAGTCTCTGTATTCAAATCTCATGCTTAATCAAACTCAATTGCCCTCGAGCCATCTATAAATGATAATTTAATGAAGTATTATTTGAAAACTGTCTTGGAATATCTTATTCACTTACAGGAGAGTATCATGGCAATTATAAGATCCATAGGAATAGAGTATCTTATCCATAGAGTTCTGGAATAGGGAACAAAAGATATTTTTTGCATGTTGATTGCCTCATCTACAGGCAAAGTAATTTTGCAAGACAACTGCAGAACATGGTGGATAAATAATAAAAAGCAAGACATTAGTCATAGTGCTACCACTTAAACTATTTTAACTTGTTTTGTACAAAGAATTGAATTCAAACCAGCTAAAATCACAATTACAGTAAAACTATATTTTGGCTTCTAAACAGTCAACATACTGAATAGGACTCAATTATGCTTCCAGTTTCCTTTATTTGAACTGCTGCAAAATGTTTCATCCATGGCTTTCTGTGTTATTTGACTTCTGGTCAATGACACACACCTATGAACATAAACATGAACAAGTGAGTATTAACCAAGTAGTGGTACAGGATTAGTGATATTTGAAAACTTCAGAATTCACTAAAATTAATTTTAATTTCTCTTGAGAAATCCTAGAGTACCAAGAATTCATAGCAATTGGAGAGTTTCTGGCCTAGATGGAAAAAACAAATCAGGCCATTCTCAGAAATATAAACTGGTGTTTAGGAGGCCTTAACATCACAGAAGTTATGGTAAAACCAAGGCAAGCAGATGTAAGGAAACAAAGGTCAAAGGAAAGTGTCATGTCTTTAAAAGCTAGAACACAATGTAATCATGTCTTTGCCTTCCTGACTTAGACCCTTCCCGGAAAAGACTCAAGGGATGGAAATATAGTAAAGCCATTCAAAGGGCACAACACAAAGACTTTGATACTTCAGAATCTTAATGAAAATTCCATCTTCAGCAGTTTTCTTTATCTGATTTTCACCATCTCAACACTACCCTTCCTCAATGTGAGTGAAGATGAGTTTTAGGTAGTTCCAAATTACTAGAGCTTAGTGTTTAATACTAGTTAGCCAAAAGGTGTGTGGGTTAGAAGCGAAGACAGGAGTCATGGAAACTAGAAAATAATGCAGTATGTGACTCCAAGCCAACTCAGTTAATTTCTCTGCTTATCAATTTACTCTTCTTTTAAATGTGGCAATTAAGCTAGATCTTAAGCCTATGTTGTCCAGCTCTGTTTTAAGATCTCTTGATTCTCTGAGATGGTTGTAGACTACGATGGATGAAATCATAAATAAGCTTTTCTGGAACTGAGTCTTAATGCTGCCTTGATGTGTGTGTTGTTAGATGACACTGAGATTTGTAGGCAAACTCTCTGGCCTATTGGATAGTGTTATATTTGGCTGACATCCATAGAATATACACTATTCTCATGTGAAAAATTTTACTGAAGTTAGGGTGCTACTTTTTCTTGTTAGGAACAGGTTGCTCCACTGTGAATTTTTAAGAGCTTGGTCAAAGTGATGAATAAGTTGAAATAAGGAAAAGTAATTTTAATCATATACCCTGAAAAATCATCTTCTAGGGAAGTTATATTTTATTACATTAGTAAGTAGCAGTAAATATTATTGAGACAATATTTGTCACTTGTATGTTTAGTCCTTATTTCACAAGACAATGGAAGAGATGCTTCCACTTATCATCTATCTATCAAATATTTATGAATAATTATATGAAACAAATTGATTGGGCTAAGGGATAACTATACAGCTGATAAAACAAAATAATGAGTGTCTGCTGGAAAGGTGTTTTTGGGAGGGATTAGAATTTGAATTGGTGGCCGGTGCCGTGGCTCACTTGGCTAATCCTCCGCCTGCAGCACTGGCATCCTGGGTTCTAGTCCTGGTTGGGGCACCGGTATTAGTCCTGGTTGCTCCTCTTCAAGTCCAGCTCTCTGCTGTGGCCCGGGAGAGCAGTGGAGGATGACCCAAAGTGCTTGGGTCCCTGCACCCACGTGGGAGACTGGGAGAAGTGCCCGGCTCCTGGCTTCGAATCAGCGTAGCGCTGGCCGTAGCGGCCATTAGAGGAGTGAACCATTGGAAGGAAGACCTTTCTCTCTGTCTCTCTCACTGGTTTGTTTTTTTTTTTTTTTTTAACAGGCAGAGTGGACAGTGAGAGAGAGACAGAGAGAGAAAGGTCTTCCTTTGCCGTTGGTTCACCCTCCAATGGCCGCTGCTGCAGCCGGCGCACCGCACTGATCCGATGGCAGGAGCCAGGATCCAGGTGCTTTTCCTGGTCTCCCATGGGGTGCAGGGCCCAAGCACCTGGGCCATCCTCCACTGCACTCCCTGGCCATAGCAGAGAGCTGGCCTGGAAGAGGGGCAACCGGGACAGAATCCAGCGCCCCGACCGGGACTAGAACCCAGTGTGCCGGCGCCGCAAGGTGGAGGATTAGCCTATTGAGCCACGGCGCCGGCCATCTCTCACTGTTTATAACTCTCTGTCTGTCTCTCTTTCTCACTAACTCTGCCTGGCAAAAGAAAAAAAAAAAAAAAAAAGAAAAAAAAGAAAAGAAAAGAAAAGGAATTCGAATTGGTGAACTTTGGTGAACTGAGCAAAGCAGATAGCCTTCCCTAACGTGGGTGGCATCATCCAATCAGCTGGCTAAATAGAACAGAAAGTAACTAGAACAAAAAGGCAGAGAAAGGGTGAATCACCTTCCCACTGAGGCTGACATCCATCTTTTACTGCCCTCAGACGTCCTCACTCCTTATTCTTTGGCTTGTGGCCTAAGACCAGACCTTACTCACAGGCCTCTGATTCTCAGGCATCTGGATGTTGAATGAATTTCATAGCTAGCTTTCTTTGTTCTACAGTTTACAGACAACAGATTGTGGGACTCTCAGTCTCTATAACTGAGTAAACCAATTCCTGTAATGATCTCTCTTTCTCTCTCTCTCTTAAACATTTATTTATTTATTTGAAAAGCAGAGTTACACAGAAAGAGAAGGAGAGGCAGAAAGAGACAGAGGTTCTTCCATCTACTGGTTCACTCCTCAGTTGGACGCAACGGCAAGAGCTGCACTGATCTGAAGCCAGGAGCCAGGAACTTCTTCCATGTCTCCCAAGTGGGTGCAGGGGCCCAAGGACTTGGGCCATCTTCTACTGCTTTCCCAGGCCATAGCAGAGAGCTGAATCAGAAGCGGAGCAGCTGGGACTTGAACTGCTACTCATATGGGATGCTGGCACTGCAGACAGCGACTCTACCTGCTACACCACAGTGCAGTGATCTCTTCTTACATATATCTTACATGCATCCATATCCTATTGTTTTTATTTCTCTGGAGGAAACCTGGATAATACAATCATATGCACAGTCCCTTTATGTGTGGGATTTTCAATAGATTTATGGAAACATGTATTATGAAAAGTCTACACATGGATTTAAAAATTTTTTACACCAGAATAAACTTATCTTTTAATTCAATTTCATATGAACTTTTGAAGTACCATATATAAATTTATAAGTATGTAAAATAAAATTTTGGTTACAAAGATAGGCAGTTTGAACTAAACAGTTTCTTCTTAATTTCTATTTTCAAAAAAAAACAATGCAAGGCCATCTCCTTGTACTTTACATTACGAAGTTAGCCAAATGTGACTGGTTCTTTCCTTAAAAAATCTGAAACAGATACTTATACACCAAATTTAATAGCTTTCAAATTTATATCTATAAGAATCATATATGGCTTTTACTAAAATCACCAGTTTGTGGTCAGCAAATGATTTTGGGAGTCAGCCTAATCAGTCTCTAGCACAGTGGCTCAAAACCTTGATGGCATATTGAATTCACAGTGCTTTAAAAAATAGTCATCCCTGGGCTGTGTGTGTAGATTTTGATTCAGTTTGCAATGTAGCTTGGATATCTGGATTTTTAATGTTCTTCAGATGATTATTAGCAGATAAAGTCAAGAACCACTGCTTTATCAGAGGAAGCCACAAATTGAGCTTGACAATATATCTGGGTGACTCTTATCATCAGTCACTTTTGGAGAACAATGATATATTTGTCAAATGTCTTCAGAGCCCATGTGAACTTAATTTACACTATATTCTATATCGCATATATCCCACATACCACATCATCTGCTGGTTCACACTCACTGTAATATACTGACCTAATCTTCAAAGCTTGAGAGCTTTCTGATTTGTAGTTCTCCTTAAAAAAATTCATGAGACTTACCCCAGACATAATCTCTGAGGTTGGAGATCAGAAATTTGTGTTTCTAGTAAGCCTCCTGAGTGATACTTGGATACACAAAAGTTGCAAACTACAGTTTTTAGGATTGTGGAGTTTGGAGCAGGGAAAGCAATGAATCATAGGAGCCCAAGAAATAGGAAAATCCTGCTCTCACTTCCTTCCAGTCACAGCATCTTTCATAGAGTGAGTGGAGCCAGTGGGTAGTGACATGACCATGTTTAGTGTATGGGCTGTAAGAACTGCATATATGAAATGTAGCTATAACTCCTAAGTCCATGTAATTGCAGTCTGTTTTTCAACAAATGTAGTTGATATATATAGACATTTAAGTTTGGAAGCATGACC
Source organism: Oryctolagus cuniculus (assembly GCF_051225735.1). Taxonomy (NCBI): domain Eukaryota; kingdom Metazoa; phylum Chordata; class Mammalia; order Lagomorpha; family Leporidae; genus Oryctolagus; species Oryctolagus cuniculus. The sequence continues at coordinate 79,943,947 of NC_142874.1, read as the reverse complement.
TAAACTTAGAGAAGGTATAGCCACCAACCCAAATCACTTTTTCATTCCTTGATCTTTCATAATGAATTTATTTGCTAGAAAAAAAATTTACAAAGTTTTGCTTACCACCTTTCAGTTGAATATTAGGAGATATTTTCTTATTTTCACCAGAAAAAGAAAATAGCAGTCCAAAAAAGATCTCAGAAAAAAAAATCAACATAAAATTGAATACTTTCTATAGAATGCCAACTTATTTATTTTTATAGATTTATTTATTTATTTGAAAGACAGAGTTATAGAAAAGCATAGACAGAGAGAGAAAGAGAGGCCTTCCATCTGCTGATTCACTCCCCAGATGGCTGCAATGGTCGGAACTGTGCCGATGTGAAGCCAGGAGCTTTTTCCCCGTCTTCCACACGGGTACAGGGGCCCAAGGACTTGAGCTATCTTCTACTGCTTTCCCAGGCCATAGCAAAGAGCTGGATCAGAAATGGAGCAGCTGGGACTCGAACTGGTGCCCATATAGGATGCCAGCACTGCAGGCAGAGGCTTTACTTGCTAAGCCACAGCACTGGCCCCACCAACTTGTTTAATATGCACCTGCCCTGCAAGACTTTAAGGGAATGGACTGCATATCCACTCTTGCTTTCCAATGTATAACCCATAGTTGGCATTGTACCTACGATACATGCAGTTAAAATGTTGATCAAATGAAGGCCATATCTATTACTTACTAAAAAGTCTCCAAATATGAAAATCTCTTATTCTTGCAGTTGGAATGATGTGGAAATCAGTAATAGCAGCAGAAGCAACAACAATCTACTAACTTGAAACCTGGAAATATAAATAAACTCACAATATTAAAATGGCATTTATTCTAAATAGGAAAAAGTATAGACTTTCTAATTAAATGTGTGTGGTTACATTTCTGACCGCATAATTATTCATTTCAAAGCCCAAGTAAGTAGCTAGCTAGCTAGTTATATATCCATATCTCTCCATTTATTTATATATAGTTACATATTAACTATATGATATACTCATCTCTCTATATCATCTATCTATTGTTATATTTCAGCCAAAAATACTTCAAGAAGTCCATGGTTGCATGACAAAATGCAGATATAAATTTGAGCTTCTAAGTTTTAAAATTAATTTGTTTTTCTTAATGTAGCTCTTTGTTGTCCTGTTTTCTATTACTATTACTTATTTATAACATGGCAACAAGTGAATGGAATTTCATATCCATTAGCTTAGTGATAAGAGTATTTCACAGTAGATAAGAGCTGTGATTGGTAGATTGACCCACACTGGTTCCTGACTTTATTACTTAATAGCTGTACGTGTTATCTTGCATGGGTCAAGGTCCAGTCAGGAGTGCTTGTTCATAAGCATGAAGTTTTTAATTAGGTTAGTGAATGAGAACTCTGGCTTTTACATGGGTTGCAGCATCAGGAAACAGGCCTCCTTCCTAGTATTAGGGAACAAAGGTATGGATTTAAGACCTTTAGAGAAGGGCTCCTTGGACATGACACCCAGCCCTCCCAGGAGAGATTTAAGGATACTGGTTGGAATAAGAGTCTCCAAAGGTCAAACAACTGCAAACTGGATTCTCATGCTAACTAGCGAACGGACTTCTGCTGCTGGAGTTAAGAACCAGGTGGGGTTGATTGCACACCAGAAGCACAAGCAGACAGGAAGCCCACCGGAAAGAACCAAGAACACGCGTGCTCCTTCATGGTCCTTCGTGGGCTTGCAGCTGCCCTCTTGCACCCCCTCTTGGCAGAGCATAATACAGACAGATAGAGAAGCAGAAACATGGCTCCCCAATCTCAGAATTCCGAAGCAGATGAGAAAAGGCAGGTTGAAGTTGAGAGTTAAGTTAAAAACTGGTGCAAGTAGCATAGTGATAAGAATTACTTCATGGTCTGTAAGAGCTGGGATTGGTAGATGGCCTAAATTTAGTTCCAAATTCTATCACTTAACAGCTGTGTGAGACTTTTGACTGTTTATGCCTCATAAAAGCAATTTGGCCTAGGAATAGAATGGGAATGGTGATAGTATCATGGAGTTGTAAGAAGTATTTTTAATAATCAGGTAAACTGCTTAGCATACTTCCAGGCACAGAAATGTATGACAAATGTTAACAACTATATACTTTATTTGCATTGTTTTGCAAAACAGTACATTGTCTTGTTTTTTAAGTAAAAGCTGTGACCATATATTGCTGATCAGTGGTTTGCACTTATGAGTCTCTGAAACCTGAGAAATCTCACATTTATAGTAACATGTTGAATTAATATGTATAGTTCATCAGGATGCTGAAAGTAAATCTATTGTCATTCATTAATTACCATTTTCCACTAGACACCATATTTCTGTTATTATGGAGCTTACAGTTTAGAAAGAGATACAGACTAAACAGTTCTAATAATGTAATTTGAGGACCGGGTACAGGGATAAGGCAGAGGTAGATGACCAACCTCTGCAAGGGCTCAGAGGGTATTTTGGGAAGAGAGACTTAAGTTGGGATCTAAGTAAGCCAGCCAGGCAAAGATTCCAGAGAAGATAGACACAAAGCATACTTAGGAAAACCAAAAATGAAGAACTTACAAGCAAAATATTTGGAAACACTAATGACCACAGAGAAGCTAATGTTCATGGAACATATTAAAGAGGATCTTTAGATTGTACAGGGTGAATGTTTAGTCCTAATTCCTGAAGGGTCTACACCAATGTCAATCTTTCTAGAGAATTCAGTGGAGAGCTGAGTCAAGGCTCATTATGACTTGTTAGCCACTATAGCCTCATAGTTTTACATTGTTAGGACTCAGGCCATACGTCTCACGAAATTAGTACACATAATGAAGCCTCGGAATTATCAAGTAAGAATCTTCACATATTGGAACCCTGATTACAAAGTTCAAAAGGATGTGAAATATATTCAAATACTCTATTGTGTGTCTATATGGGTACATAATAGGAGTTTCAGAATCTTATGTCTCATATATATCTTATATATGTCTCATATATACCATATTTTATATGTTTATGTATTTAAATGTGTGTGCATATATATATATATACATACATAACTTTAACAAATAGCTATGTACTGCTACTCACAATAGTTATGGGGTAAAGCTTCAAAGGCTGCTATACTGCATTTTTCCTCTCTGGGTTTTTGGCTTTCATTATACATCCATTGTGTTACAGAGATCAAAGAATGATTGTTATGAACATCTCAGCAGTTAGCATTTTGGTGTGGAATGACTCTAGAGGTTCCTGAGTTCTTTTCACAACTGAAATAACAACTTAATTATAGAACATAATTTCTTATATTTAGTTTTCACACATGATGTTATCTATTGTATAATACCAAAAGCCAGATACCCAATCCAGGATCTATCTACTCTATCATCTTTTTAAAATCGTAGGATTTATTATGTAGTATGAATTTTCTCACCAGGAGTATATCTTTGTTTATGACAGTACTAGGCAAAACAAAAATATAGGTCACAAATAGATAATTTCTCTATTTACTGCCAAATGATATATATTTATTCAACTTATTTGAGATTGACTGTATCACTCAGGTGTCCAACTGCATTGTCAATTGCCTAATGTCTACTAAGCACTTAGGATAAAATGACTTTCACTGGATATCTTATTAAAGATATTTTCAAATGTATGTATTTTATACTGAACTTTATATTTGAAGTTAATACTATTAAAATTGGTTTGATTTGAAGGTAACCATACATATACAAATTGATTTTTTAAATACTTGGTAATTGTTGGGGCTGGCGCTGTGGCACAGCGGGTAAAGCTGCCATCTGCAGTGCTAGCATCTCATGTGGGAGCCCCTTTGGGTCCCAGCTGCTCCAATTCCAAACCAGCTCTCTGCTATGGCCCTGGGAAATCAGTAGAAGACAGCCCAAGTCCTTGGGCCCCTACAATCCCTGCACCCGCGTGGGAGACCTGGAAGAAGCTCCTGGCTCTTGGCTTCAGATCAGTGCAGCTCTGGCCGTTGAGGCCATCTGGGGAGTGAACCAGAGAATGGAAGACCTCTCTCTCTCTCTCTCTCTGCCTCTCCTCTCTCTGACTTTCAAGTAAATAAATAAATATTTATAAATAGATAAATGAATACTTGTAATTGCCTAAGTTAATATTATCTTTCAATGATGTTTTAGGATGTCCTTTATCTCTGTTTCCTTTTATCAAAGTAGATTTGGAATTTTCCATTTGGAATTGTTTCTAGAGTATGTTAACAGGCCATACAAGTGTATAATATACTTCTTAGTAACTACTTTCTGGCAAATATATAGCCTTAATCAATTTGAATATTGTGGGGAGCAACTCAGACTAGACTAAGTTACTGGAATTAAGACTTATTCTATGCATCTGCTCTCCCACAATATGGCGCTGGGAGAGGAGGAAACAGCTTCTACACAGCTGCCTCCAGTTCAACCAATAAACAGCAGGACCTGCTCCTGATTGCAGGAAAGCAGCGTACTCAGGGTGTGGGTAACAGAGTTGGGATTGGTGGAAGAGGACTATAAAGGAGGAGAGAGACAACATGCACCAGGAACATCTATCTGAAGGAACACCTGTGCAGCCCCCGAGAGAGCCGGCCGGTGGTGTGCTGCTCCCCTGCGGAAGTGGGGAAAGTGGCAGGGGGCCCGCCCCTCCACGGAGGTGGAGGGACGGTAGCCAACCCGGGAAGAACCAGCAGCAAACCCGGGGAGGGCCGAGCAGACAAAAGAACAGCGCAGGGTCCTGTGTCGTTCCTCCACGGAGACGGGGAGTGACATAATGGTGCCGTGACTCGGATATGAAGCCTAGGCAGGGTTTAGTGTCGTTCCTCCATGAAGAGGGGGAGCGACAAATACCTTCCTAACCAATTCTCTTGGATTGGCTCAGAATGGCATTTATTTCCACCAATCAAATTAATATATCAAAGACAAAGATATTTAATTACTGAAAATAATCACAATAATTGTGTCACAGACCCTTTCAATTCCTCAGGATTAATTCTGATTTCCTTTGTCCAATGGCTGTGTTAGAAGTGTGCAATTTCCCAAAATGAATAATTTGTAGGAAAACATTTATGGGAATGTCTGAGTGGTATTTCTGTTAAAATAGTCTGTTTCATTAATTTACATACTTGATATAGGCATTGAGGGTTAAGATACAATGATTCCCTCTAAAATTTACAGTTACTTATATAAATCCTGTAAATTAACACAGGTCTCATTATCATTTCATTCAAGCTTTGAAGAATTATATGAAACTAAATAATAAAGCAATAATGGATTTCCTGATATATTTAACAATCATTGAAATCAAGGCCAAAGTATGTGAGTTGTCAATGGCATAATGATGAGAGTATCTGTGGAATGTTAAGGGAATAATGGTCTCCTTCCCCGTTTTTCTATCACAGTTAAGAGAATCTCAATTTTGTTATAGCAGTGAGCTGCCAGCTTTAGTGGGTGACTTTTAATTTGTCTAAATCCATCACAGCAATATCTATCTTCCATATTAATAATTCATCTCTTTTTATTTTTTTAAGATTTTATTTATTTATTCAAGATGTAGAATTACAGACAGTGAGAGGGATAGACAGAGAGAAAGGTCTTCCTTCCATTGGTTCACTCCCCAAACAGCCGCAACAGCCAGAGCTGCACCGATCCGAAGCCAGGAGCCAGGTGCTTCTTCCCAGTCTCCCGTAAGGTTGCAGGGGCCCAAGCACTTGAGCCATCTTCTACTGCTTTCCCAGGCCATAGCAGAGAGCTGGGTTGGAAGAGGAGCAGCCAGGACTAGAACTGCACCCATATGGGATGCCAGTGCCACAGGCAGAGGATTAACCAATTGCGCCACGGCACTGGCCCCAGTAACTCATCTCATAATCTACCTTGGCTAATGATATATAAAGGGAAAACTGCTAAGAAATGTCTCCTTAGGAAAACATTCTTTATAAAAGAGAGGTTCTCAAGAGGATAGTTTTTGTTTCTGTCTGCTCCTAGTTTTCTTGCCTGAGATATTGGACATGCAGCTCTGGCATCCATATTAAGTATGGAAGCAGAAGATAGAGCCTGAATCTATCACCACTGATTGACTACAGCAAACTTGAGACTGCCAACCTCAAGGCTTCTTATTAAATGACCTAAACATCTTATTGTCTAGGCTAATATAGATGGGTAAGACAACATTTGGAGATGAAAGCATCTTAACTGATTTAGAAAGAAGTTGCAAGCAGCAGCTCCAAAATCATTTTAATGAGGTGTAAAGGTTCATCATTCCCAAACTATCAGAAACAGCCATTTCATCTCCCTAAGTAAAGATCTAATGTAAGTTCCCTAATTTTGAGAAAATATGTCTTACAGTAACTGTGAATATTCTTATTATATGATGACATTCATATCAGTAAATTAAAAACACATTATCACAGAAATAAAAGGAAAACAAGAAAGAGGGAAGTTTCACTATGTTCATAGAATCGTATCTATGAAATACACGAAATCTGTTCTTTTTTTTTTTTTTTTTTTTTTTTTGACAGGCAGAGTGGATAGTGAGAGAGAGAGATAGAGAGAAAGGTCTTCCTTTTGCCATTGGTTCACCCTCCAATGGCCGCCATGGCTGGCGCGCTGCGGCTGGCGCACCGCGCTGATCCAAAGTCAGGAGCCAGGTGCTTCTCCTGGTCTCCCATGGGGTGCAGGGCCCATGCACTTGGGCCATTCTCCACTGCACTCCCGGGCCACAGCAGAGAGCTGGACTAGAAGAGGAGCAACTGGGACAGAATCTGGCGCCCCAACCGGGACTAGAACCCGGTGTGCCTGCGCCGCTAGGTGGAGGATTAGCCTATAGAGCCACGGCGCTGGCCTGTTCTTTATATTAATAAAAAAATCAAAACAAAAAAGCAAAAAAATAGCTATTTGATTCTGCTCAAATGTCATTTTCCCATGAAAGCCTCTAAAACATTTTTAAATTTGATTCCTCCATTACTCTGTTGTTAGCATCCTTGGCATTTTCTCCCTCTGTGGCAATGATTTCCTCTTTTCGTTTTCTCTCCCCTCCCCTCATTTCTCCTCCTTTCCTTTCATTCTTCTTAACCAATTGTGAGCTAATTTCTAGTGACAGTCAGATACCAGTTAAGATCAGGGGGTCCAGGGCCTGCAGTGCAGGCATCCCGTTTGGGCGCCAGCTTGTGTCCTGGCTGCTCCTTTTCAATCAAACTCTGCTTATGTTTTGGGAGAGGCATGGAGGATGGCCCAAGTGCTTGGGCCTCTGCACCCACGTGGGAGACCCAGAGGAAGCTCCTGGTCCTGGCTTCGAATTGGCTCAGCTCAGGCCATTGCAGCCATTTGGGGAGTGAACCAGTGGATGGAAGACCTCTCTTCTCCCTCTTTATGTCTGTAACTCTGCCTCTCAAGTAAATATAAAAATCATTTAAAAAAAAAGAAAAGATCAGGGAATCTAAACTTTTTCCAGTCTTGGAAAATTCCTAGCTATTATTTTGCATTGCTTCTTGAAATTCCTTTCTTTTTTCCTGAAACTTCAGTTACATGTATCGGTTGTTCGTCAGGTCTTTTAACTTGTACATGTGCATGCACACATGTGTGCTTGTGTGTTTGTATGTATATATTTATGTGTGTATGTGTTCTTTTCCTCCATACTGAGTGAAGTTCTCAGAACCATTCCAGATTTACTAAATTCTGTTCACAGATGTATAGACTACAATGCATTTCTTTTTATTTTATTTGACAGGGAGAGTTACAGACAGTGAGAGAGAGATGGAGTGAAAGGTCTTTCTTCCATTGGTTCACTCCCCTAATGGTCGCTATGGCTGGTGCTGCGCCGATCCGAAGCCAGGAGCCAGGTGCTTCCTCCTGGTCTCCAAGGCGGGTTCAGGAGCCCAAGCACTTGGGCTATCCTCCACTGCCCTCCCTGCCACAGCAGAGAGCTGGACTGGAAGAAGAGGAACCGGGACTAGAACCCGGGATGCCAGTGCCGCAGGTGGAGGATTAGCCAAGTGAGCCAAGGCACAGGCCAATACAATGCATTTTTAAAGGTATCTAGTTTTATATTCAAACTTTTCTTGGAAATTGTTTGCTTTCAAATTCTTAGGATTTTTAGTAGTTGATATTTCTTCATTAAATAAATTTTAAAACCTGTGTCAAACTAGTCCATAAAATCAATTTTTTCAAGGAAATATTTTTTGCTTTTAAATTCTTCTTTTAATAGATGTTGCTCCCTCATTAGGCATATTTTAATACCCATATCAAACTAGTCTACAAAATTAATTTCAACTGCAAAAAAATCATGCTTTGGGCACTGTAGTGCTTGCTTGCTTGTCTTAGCATTAGAGTTCTCCATGAGTTTTTGGAGTTACACATACACGTGGTTCAGACTGGAAAGAGGATGATTTCCTTTTCTCTTTGGCATTGCCCTTCTGGTCTAATGGTTTTCAGGTGCTTGTAATTGCCTTTTCCTGGAACTCCTGAGCTACCAATTCAGATACAAGTTTTCCAATACCATGTTAAGGCTTCTGTTCCAGGGAGCTATTGGAGGTATTTACTTGATTCCTAGTTGTGAGTCCTCAGACTCCCATATAGCCAGGGTTCTAAAGAGCCAGGTCACTAGTCTTTTTATTCAGATTCTGATGATACCTGTGGGAATCCTGGTCCTAACCTTAGCTGTAAGCTGTGAACTTAGTCTTGGTTTTTCTCCAGTATGGACTACTATATTAGTTGTTGTTGTATAATGAAAGAACTCAAACATATATTAATTTTTTGATATTTATTTATTTGAAAGGCAGATGAGAGAGAGAGGGAGAGGGAGAGGAGAGGCAGAGATTTTTCTGCCCACTAGTTCGTTTTCCAAATGCCATCAATAACCAGGCTAGACCTGGCTGAAGTCAAGAATCAGGGACTCCATCTGGGTCTCCCACATGGGTGGCAGGGGCCCAAGTTACTTAGGTCATCTTCCCTTGCTTGCTCAGGCATATTAGCAGGAAGCTGTATTGGAGATGGAGGAGGGACTCAACCTAGGAACTCATATATGGGATGCATATAATTGGCAACTTAGCCTGCTGTACCACAATGCCCGCCATACACACAGCAGAGTAAAACAACACACATTTATTATCTCAGGTGTTTGCAGCTCAGTGATCTGGGCATGGATTAGCTGTGCTGTCTGCTTGTGTCTCAAGGCTATAATGAAGGCGTTGTTGGTCAGGCTACTCTCATCTGAAGAACTAACTGGGAACAAATACCTTTTGAACTCATTCATTAACAGAATTCATTTCCCTGCAGCTAAATAATGAAGAGCCCCAGCTGCTTGTCGCCTATTGGATGAAAGTTCCTAGTGGTCTATACACCATTCCCTGCCTTAAGGACTTCCCCAACTGGGAAGTGACTGCTTAGTTCATCAAGACAGCAAGGTGAGTCTCTTCTCTGGAGAGGTCCAGTTTCTCGTTTTAAGGACTTTGACCTGATTAAGTCATACTCACCCAGAATAATCTCCCATTTGATTAGCTCAGCATCTACAGAGATAGGAACCTAGTGACATCTGGAAAATCCCTTTACTTTGTCTACGGACTAGTGACTAGCAGCAAGTCCCAGGATCCACCCCCACACGAAGGGAGGGGATTGCAGAGTACACAGATACCAGGGATGGAATCATAGGGTCACCTTAGGGTCTGTCTGCCATAGCACCTTTTGTCATGAGCCACAACTCCTGGCTCGAGCTTGTATCTCTGCTTTGCATTTCTGTTCTATTTCTAGTTCATGAAAATGTTCACTTTATTTCTTCTTTGTCTTGTTCTTAAATATGTGATACTTTCTTTTACATGTTTGTTTACAAAATGACAGCATAAATGTATGGAGCCATCTCATTCCATCTGTGTTTTCTAAGAATTTTCAGTTGATCATGGTTATCTCAGGTTTCTGAAACCCTTAGTGTGTTTAATGGTAGTCATTTAACCAAATGGCTTGGGGAAGATGATTTTGTACAAAGAATTACTTTTGATATGGAGGTATAGGGAATTGGTAAACATAATTGGGGCATGTTTTAATTAGTCATTACATTTTTAAGATGATTTGTAAAAGCAGTCTACCTGGTTTCCTGTAAGAACCTCAACATCTAATTATACCTAGGGAAGACCCGTGCAACTTTGATGTCTTCACATTACAGAAATATGCTGTACCTGTTCAGGATTTTTCTACCTGGCTCACCCTGTTATATGGAATACTTCTTTAAACAATTTGCTACACTATATGTTTTTAATACTTTAATGAATGAAAAATAAGACAGAAAAGATACCCTAGCAGAATTTTAATGATAAACTAAAATACACAAGAGGTAACCTAAGCAGAAGTTTATGTACTACTAGCAAAGTCCTTAGTCTTTATGAGATCTACCTCTTTGCAGACCTTGGAAGGGTCATGTTTAGGGCTGACACTTATGAACAAACATATAGTTAACAATTTCATCTCAGAACTGCAACTTGACCTGAGAAAATGAATATTTAAGATAACCATATGAAATACTAGTAGAGTCATAAAATATTGCTTACTTTTTTTTTCTTTTTTTTTTGAAAGATTTATTTATCTGAAAGTCAGAGTTACACAGAGAGAGAAAGAGGTGCAGAGAGAGAGAGAGAGAGAGAGAGAGAGAGGTCTTCCATCTGCTGGTTCACTCCCCATTGGCCACAATGGCCAGAGCTGTGCTGATCCGAAGCCAGGAGCCAGGAGCTTCTTCCAGGTCTCCCACGCAGGTGCAGGGGTTGCAGGGGCCCAAGGTCCTGGGCCATACTTCACTGCTTTCCCAGGTCACAGCAGAGAGCTGGATTGGAAGTGGTGCAGCTGAGATTCGAACCGATGCCCATATGGGGTGCCAGTATTGCACGTGGTGGCTTTACCCGCTACGCCACAGCGCCAGCCCCAAGCCCTTTACTTTTAAAAATTATTTTTCTATTTTTATTTGAGAAAGAAAGAGAGAGAGAGAGAGCGAGTTTCCATTGGGTGGTTAATTCCCCAAGTGCCAGCAACAGCCAAGACTCAGACAGGTCAAAGCCGGAAACCAGAAACTCAATCCCAGTCTCCTATATGGATAGGAGATTTTTGGCTATCACTGCTGCTACCTAGCGAGAAGCCGGAATTGGAGGCAGAGCCAAGACTCAAATCTGGGCACTTCAACAGGGCATACAGTTGTCCCAAGCAGTGTCTTTTTATTTTGTTTTTAAAATTTATTTATGTGAGTGGCAGGTGACAGAGAGAGTGAGACATCTAGAGATATTCTATCAGCTGGTTCACTCCCTAAATGGCTGCAATGGCTGGGGCTGCACCAGGACCAGGCTGAAGCCAGGGCCCAGAAGCTAGGAGCCAGGAGCTTCACCTGGATCTCCAGTGTGGGTGGCAGCAGCCCAAGTGCTTAGATCATCTTCTGCTGCTCTCCTAGGCACATTAACAGGGAATTGGATCAGAGGCAGAGCAGCTGGGACCTGAACTGTTGCTGCAATATGTTATGTGATACGGGCTAATCTGCTGTTCCACAATGGAGGCGTCTCTAAGAAGTTTCTATTACTTTTTTCTTGATTGGACTGTAAGTGGAGCAGCCAGGACTTAAAATCATGCCCATGAAGGATGCCAGCATCACAGGCATCTGGTACCCCATGATATCACTCCCCCCAAACTTTCTTACAATTAAATCAATAGAGTTCACCATGAAGTGTTTTGTTTTTTTAAGATTTATTTATTTATTTGAAAGGCAGAATTACAGAATGAGATAGGGAGAGAGACTCTTCCATCTTCTGGTTCACTCCCCAAATGGCCACAATAGGCAGGGCCAGGTCAGGCCAATGCCAGGAGCCAAGAGCTTCTTCCAGGTGTCCCATGTGGGTGCAGGGGCCTAAGCACTTGGGTCATCTTCTGATGTTTCCAAGTGTGTTAGTAGGAAGCCAGGTCAGAAGTGGAGCATCTGGGAAAAGCCTGGAGCTCATATGGGATGCTGGTGTTGCTGAAGGCAGTTTAGCCCACTAAACCGCAATGCTGGACCTCATCATGAAGTTTGGAAATTATTTATGATTCAGTTTGTTGGAGACTAGATTAGGGAACAGATTTTCATTGATAATATTTTATAATCATGCACATAATATTTTTAGAAAGACACATAGAATAAACTAATGATGTCTATTGCTATATAATCAAAATTATTGAAAAATAAAAGTTTTTTTGGTTTTCTATTTTTATGAGATAGTCTTTTAGAGGATTTATTCTAAAAATCTGTTAATGACAATATAGAAGTTTTCACGCAGTGTAACTATCTATATCCTTTCCAAAGTTCTAGAAATCCCTCTTCACTCCTCTGATCCTTCCTCTCTGTTACAATTTGACCCACAAAATCAAGATTTCCTAATGTAGTCTGTAATGCATAACAGACTATACTAAATTACAAAAACTTAAAAACTAATCTGTAGATATAAAATGTGTATACTATAGAATATAACATGTAAATACAGAATGTGTACTGTTGAAACTGAAAGTCAGAAGCTAATGCTTGGGGCTGGCATTGTGGTGCAGCAGGTTTAGCTGCTGCCCGTGATGATGCCCACATCCTGTATGAGAACGCATTCGGCACCTGCCACCCATGTGGGAGACCCAGATAGAGTCTTTATTTTTCAATGATTTTGATTATTTGACAATAGACATCATTAGTCCTAGCCATTGTGGACATTTGGGGAGCGAATCATCAGATGGAGGATCTCTCTCTCTCTTCTCTCTCTCTCTCTTTCTTTGTCCCTCTCTCTTTGCAATTCTGCCTTTCAAATAAATAAAATAAATCTTTTTTTAAAAAAAAAACTAATGTATACATGAAAATAAGAGATGATAGGAAAAGTTAAAAATGAAAGCACATAAGGAAAACATAAAGTGATGCTGTACCTATTTTTAGTATGTGGACTTTGTGCGTGATATTTGTTTGATTTACTCTAAGGTTTAATGTTCAAACTAAGATATGTAGCATACCAGAGTCTGCTATACACAGAAATTTAAAAAAAGGCAAATTATCAAACATGGATGCACAGGAAATTAAAGCCCTATTATCATGAGACATATTTGTCTTGTGATTTATTTATAAAGCCTTTTCTCTGGGTGTAAAAGAAGATACACAGCAAAGCGCACAGGGTTTGTTACACGCTTCCTGAATTTTGAGGTTTCCCCAGAGTTGGGTTGGATTTATGTAGCGCAGCCTTTCTTCTGACCAAGATTTGTACACACTATGGGATTCAGTAGGAATAACCCCAGCAGTTCAAGACATGAACACTGACTCAAACAGATTTCAGTTCAATTCCTGGTTTTGCTACTTTCCCAGCTGTGACCTTGGATAATTTTTATTTTTCAACCCTGTGCTACTCTACCTTATACAGAATAAAAGTAGTATCTACCTCCAGGATTTTTAATCAGAGTTAAACAAGGTCACTCTTGGTATTATTATTCCTGAAACACATTATTGAGGACTCATGTAGAAAACTTAATTTTTATTATTCTAATGGAGAATAGTTTCACACCAGACCTAATATATCTTTGTATATCTTCATACTCTTTATCTGGTCTACATTACTGAGTCAAATGATACAAAAGTGTATCATTTGTACTTGATTTTAGGCAGTGTCATTTTTGAGAATTTTAAAGGAAAATGTATATATTAAGTTATTAATCTATGAAATTATCTTCTGCAATTGTTTCAACATCTGAATAGATCATAACTTTTTTTAGCCCTGATCCACTTACAGTAAAATGCCTAAAACTTGTCTAGATTTTTTTTGATGGAAATTATATTTTTTTATTTTTTTCCTATTCTACTTCAAAGTGCTAGATACAAACCAGTAGTTTGATTCTGTGATACAATGCTGTCTAGATTTTTTAAGCACACTTTCTTGTCTACTATTCTTGTTAGAGGTCTTCATTTAAAACCCATCCTTATCTCATCTCTGCATTCTTCTTCCATTAAAATATGTTAAATGCATTTATATGCATCCAGCAATCATACTGCCTATTTCTCCCCTATATTTTGTCAGCAGGTATTGTCTCTATTATTTCTACTTGAAAATGGAAGAAATAAGCCAAGTAGGTAACTTTATCAGAAAATGTTCAAGTCAATGATAATGAGATATATTATAGGGACTATATATGATAATGGATAATTTATTTAGAGAGAGAAGTATTAACCACTGAACTATTCTTTTTTCTTGAGTTGTCCTCTTTGTTAACTTACTGACTTAAAAACATTATTTATTTATTTGAAAGGCAGGGTTACAGATAGGGAGAGAAATAGAGTGAGAGATCTTCCATCTGCTGGTCCACTCCTCAAATGGCCACAACTCCTGGGGCTTGACCAGGCCAAATTCAAGAGCCTGAAACTCCTGGTTCTCCCAAGTGGGTGCAGGGACCCAAGGACTTGGGCCATCCTCTGCTGCTTTCCCAGGTGCAATAGCAAGAAGCTGGATCAGAAGTTGGGCAGCCAAGACACAAACCAGTGCAATTATAGGATGCCAGAATTCCAGGCAATAGCTTAACCTGCTGTGCCACATCACTGTGCCAACTTACTGACTTTTAATTCATCTTTCAAAACACAACTCAAGTGTCAATTCATTGTGAAGTTTTCCTAGACTCTCTCATAGTTACCCTTCTTCCTTTGCAGTACTTCTGTCCTTTCATCATAGTTGTCTGATTGTATGTTTCATTTATTTACTCTTCCGTCTTACAATACCAACTTCCTGCAGGTGCAGAGGACATCACCACATTCATATTTATGGCTGGACTGTCTTGCAGGGTCTGCTCCTATAGAGCTCAATTTTCTGTTCAATCATGTGAAAAATATAATTGAACAAGTCAGTGTATTTCACGTTTAGGATATTTTTAATATTATATACTTTTAGGATTATCAAAATTGCCCAGAAAGAATAATAATAGATTATTTTATTCTCACCAAGTACCATTTACTTCTACTGAAACCATTCCCAAGATCTTTTTTTAAATCTTTTATTTATTTATTTATTTGACAGGTAGAGTTACAGACAGTGAGAGAGAGAGAGAGAGAGAAAGGTCTTCCTTCCATTGGTTCACTCCCCAAATGGCTGCTATGGCCAGCGCTGCGCTGATCCGAAGCCAGGAGCCAGGTGCTTCCTCCTGGTCTCCCATGTGGGTGCAGGGCCCAAGCACTTGGGCCATCCTCCACTGCCCTCCTGGGCCATAGCAGAGAGCTGGCCTGGAGGAGGAGCAGCTGGGACTAGAACCCGGTGCCCATATGGGATGCCGGTGCCGCAGGTGGAGGATTAACCAAGTGAGCCACAGTGCCGGCCCCCCAAGATCCTTTTTTAACAAGTCTAGTTAGTATTAATCTTCTTTTCTCTTTTCCCTCACTACTTATTGTATTTTTTATGCAACTGATACTTGATTACATTTTAAGAAACTACACTTATACACTCACATTTTTCTATGTTTTTGTAAGCTGATTCTCCTGCCAAGGGCAGAATCTATGAAAGAATTTTGGGGGGTGTAGGAGGAAAATTCTCTACACTGAGCATAAGTTGGGTGATTAAAAAAATACTTGCTAGATGAACAAAAAGAGTAGAACCAGTGAGGTGAGTAAATTGAATCTAAGAACTCTTTGTAAAAAGTACTAACTAGTTCACTTATTATAGTAAAAGGCAAAGCATTAGAACATTGTATGAAAAATAAGTCCAAGAAAAATAGCAAAGAAGCTAAAAACAGGACATTTTCTCCTGTAATAGAAAAATCCCTTATTAAATCTGTCAATAAACACAACAGCCACAAAAGAACTTAATATGTTGATTAACTTCCCCATTGCCAGTGACAGTTGCAGGTAAATAATTTAAATGGCCAAATTTTGGGTCATTTACTAGGTCCAGGTGCTGTTTCTTCTGCAACTTACAATTTAGTTCCTATAATTCTTACAATAACTTTATGAAGTAGATGCTATTATTATTTCACTTTGTATGCAAGGAAATCAAGGAAGCTAGGTAACATGCCAAAGGTCACAGAACTGACAAATGGTGAGGCTGAAATTCAATATGGGGTAGTCTGGTTCCAGAGTTAATTTTTAATGATTACCAGATCAAGTTAATATCTTTCATATGGTTATTGATATTTTCCAATAAAATCATATGAGCTCACTTGTCCAAAAATATCATAACAAGCATTAAAAAAAAAAACATTGAGCATATTGACACATGTAATCTACACGAATAATGAGTGAATTTTAATACCTTTTTCCAGGGGTGGGCACTTGGTGCAGTGGTTAAGATGCCACTTGGATACCAGATGCTATCTTGGAGAGCCTGGGTTCCAGTCTGGGTTCTGATCCTGATTCCAGTTTCCTGCTAATATGCACCCCAGGAGGCAGCTGGTGATGGTTCAAGTAGTTGGGTCCCTGCCACTCATGTGAGGAACATATTGATTCCTTAGCTCTGGTTTCAGAGCTGTGATCATCTAGGAGTGAACTGGGTTTGGTGAGTTATCTGTATCTCTCTGTCCCTCTATTTCTAAAATAAATAAAAAATTAAAAGACAGTGATTGTTATTAATTTCTTGTTTTTAAAATGCCAATGCCAAACTACAAGAATGCAATTCAACTATTTATACAATTGAACTAATTTTAAGTTATGGACAGCTCTTTGTGCAGAGCTGTAAGGAATGGAAGACAATAGACAGATGCTAGATGCACTTGGACAGCTAATACATAGCAATGCCTTTTCCACCTGCAAGTCTGACTAAATCTCATAAGATGGCCAATTTATGTGATTTCACTAATCACAAAGATGTGGCATGCATTTTAGAAAGATTTTCATAAAGTAAAAAAGTTTTTAATTTCTGATGATCAAGTTTTTATCAAGTATTCACATATGCATTAGCAAAACAAATGCTTGTCAGAAGCTTGACATTTAAGAAAATGAATTGTTTTAAATGTGTGTATGTTTTCAGAAGTGCAGTATCTGAAGTACCTGAGCTCAAGAGGGTTCACAGGGGGATATATTTTCAAATGCAGATTTTGGAATCTACATTTTAAATTTTTTAAAGAAAAAATCTTAAGTTCTTTCTTTACTGTTATTTGTTTAATGTTTATTTGGGGCATTTTCTAGTACAATTATTCAAATATTTTCTTTCTTTATTTATTCAAAAAGAGGAATTACAGAGAGGGAGAGGCAGAGGTAGAGAGAGAGAGGGAGAGAAAGTGAATCTTCAATTGATTGGTTCACTCCCCAAATGGCTGCATCAGCTAGGGTTGGGCGAGGCTGAAGTCAGCAGCCAGGAGCTTCAGCTAGGTCTTCACGTGAGTGACATTTGGGCCATCTTCTGCTGCTCTTCCAGGCTCATTAGCAGGGAACTTGATTGGAAGTGGAGCAGCTGGGACTCTAAACAGTGCCCATATGGGATGCTGGTGTTGCAGGTGACAGCTTTAAGGAGCTAGCTGCAACACCAGGCCTTTATAGTGCAAATTTTACGAAATGTACTCATTTAAGTTGTGAGGAGAAAGAGACAGAGAGAAACCCATCTGTTAGCTTACTCCTTAAATGCCCACAGCAGCCTAGAATAAGTCGGGCCAAAGCCAGGAGCTGGGAACTCAACCTGGGTCTACCACATGTATCTAACTACCTGAGTCAACCTTTGCCTCCTAAGAACTGCATTAGCCTGAAGCTGGAGACTTCAGGACACAACAGGCTTGGGACCAGGTAGTCCGAGGATGTACCTGGTAGGTCAAATGGTTATGCTTAGTATGACATGAACAAGAAATAAACATACAAGACCGTAAATTCCCTAGGCCTGGTACAAAGGCCAGAAAGATGTTTTCAAGTGTTTAATCAGCAAAGAAGGGAAGTAGATTTTTTGAAATCTACATGTGAAAATATGTTTCCCTGTGAACCCTCTTGAGTTCAGGGACTTCAGACACTGCACTTCTTAAAACGTACACAGATTTAAAAAATAATAGCAGGTTGGGGCCCGCTCTGTGGCTTAACAGGTAAAGCCACCACTTGCAGTGCTGGCATGCCATATGGGAGCTGGTTCAAGGTCTGGCTGCTCCATTTCTTATCCAGCTATGGCCCAGGGAAAGCAGCAAAGGGTCCTTGGGCTCCTGCACCCACGTGGGAAAGACGGAGGAAGCTCTTGGCACCTGGCTTTGGATCAGCTCAGCTCCAGCCATTGTGGTCATTGGGGGAGTGAACCAGCGGATGGAAGACCTCTCTCTCTCTCCCCACCTCTGCCTGTCTGTAACTCTGCCTTTCAAATAAATAATCTTTAAAAAAAAAGACAAGAAATATTAATTAAAAAATGTTTTAAAAAATAATAGCAGGTGACATCAGTGTTTTATTTATTGTTCCGCAATAACAGATACAGTAAAAACACAACTTCTGTTTTCTTACCTCAGGGAGCAAAGTCCCAACCTGCAGGGAAAGGGCAGCCAGAATTGGCATTTTGTGATTTCCCAAGCTTAAACACACCACGCTTGCGTGCAGTGGGGGCATCTTGGCTCCTGGAACCCATGTTCTACCTGCCTTTTGCTCTCCTCACAGTGGGGACATAAACCACTCAGCTCCAGTCTTGTGTGTACAACGCCTACCAGGCTGAGCGGAAAAGCCAACAGCGCTCTCACACTTCGCTGGTTCCCACGAAGCCCAGGAGCTACCTCCAGACGCCGAAGACGCCTTGGAGCCGCGGTCCACAGGAAGGCCGCCCCACGGAAGCCCTGGGAAGAGCTGCTTCCTGGCCCAGACGCCAACTTGGCAAGGATATGGGGCTGGCAAACACTGATTAGTCAGAATAAAATCACCACAGGCTCAGCCCGGCAAGGCATAAATGGCTCTTTTCAGCGGGAGACCTAGAGGAGGGTTGTTCCTGTACCCAGCAACCCAATTTACTTCTCACGGGACTCCCCCGACCCAAACTCGCGTTCTCCACCGTCCTCCACAAAGCGAAGCCCGCGGTTGGCAGCCGCGCCGGTGCCCGCTCGCCTCAGGGACCCGACCCCCTCCTCTTCCTGGCGCTTATCGCCCCCACCCATTTGCCCAAGTGGAACTTTTGATTGGGTTCGCGAGGAAGCTGAGAAGGTGAGGCAAAGCGCGCCAGCCACACACACCGAGCTCAGGGCGCCGGCGAGAGGAGAAAAAAGGCGGGCTGCCGCCTAGGGGGCGACGGACGCGCCCGCAGGGGGTCGCGGCTTGAGCGCGGCGGGAAGCTCGGCGAGAGCCCCTGCTCGCCCGCCTGCCGCGGCTCCGCGGGCGACTCTCCCGCTCCCGGGCCGCCGACCCTGGCGGCAGCCTGCTGGCGCGTGAGCGCGTGGCGCCGAGGCGCGTCCGCGTCCATGCTCCCGCCGCGGGAGCGGGAGGCGCTGGCAGCCCGAGGCGTGTGATGCGAGGCTGAGCGCCTGGCGGCCGGCGTCGTGCCCCGCTGAGCCAGGCAGGGAGGACAGGGGCGCGCTCGGGCTCCGCTGACCGCGCGCGGGGCGGGGCGCGGCTGGCAGGGGTGGGGAGGAGTGTGTGTGTGTGTGTGTGTGTGTGTGTGTAGGGGGGGGTCCGCCCGTCTGCCCGCCCGCGGGGGAGCTGCGGAGGAGCAGGCGCGCTGCGGGCCCGAGGGAGGGCACGGTTAAAGCATTGCCATCAGCCGGGAGCCCAGAGAGCCCGTCCTAAGCCAACGCCGGTTCTGCAGCCTCCTTCACGCCCCCGAACCACCGAAGGCGGCGACACCTGATCCAGCGCACCCTCCTGTCCCGGATACGATTACGCGGCTGAGACACGCTCAAACTCACGCACCGCAGTCGAGAGACGAGGTAAGCGGAGGGGCCACGCCGTCCCGCGGCGGGAAGGGGGGCGGGCTGGGAGGAGGAGAGGGGCGTTGTTTTGCTCGCGGCGATCCGGGGGCGGGGTGGGGGGTAGAAATTGGAAAGCTCTGCTGAGGTTGGGCTGAGGGAGTTAGGAGTCGGTGGCGGGGTGGGGGTGGGGGGTGCGGGGTAGAGAGCGAGGCCGGAGCTGGGGAAGTGTTAAGGAGGTCTTTGTAGGCGGCCCCCCGGGTCACGCCCGCTACCTCTTCGCTCCCATCTGGCACCCGTTGGAGGGTCCGGCCGCGTCTTGCCTACCCGCAGCGGTAGGAGATTGCAGGGCGCCGATCTGACGGAGGACCTTGCACTTGACCCTGGAGAGACGTGCGCAGCGGAGCCCCGAGGCCCGAACCGGGTGTCCGGCGGCGACGGCGGGGCCCCGGGAGTTGCTTTGGGGACCTCTCCGACTCTCCTCTTCTCGGCCGCCCCAAAGAGGGAACTCGCGCCGGCCGCGTTGGGGGTGGGGAGCGTGTCGGGGCTGCTTACCACACGCTGGCATCCGGAGCCGCGCGACCCGCAGGAATGGACCTGTGGGGCGCCCTTGCTTTGAGGAGAAGCGCGTGCGGGCCCTTGGGGTGAGAGAGGAAGGGAGCGCTGGCGGGCGGGCCAAGAGAAGGGCGCGCGGCAGGGGAGAAGGGCGCCTTTCCCGGGCTGGAGGAACGGCGAGGGGGCCGGGGAAGTCGGTCTGGACTTGGAAAGAAGGCTGCCCGCCTCGGAGAGGGCCAGTCCGCGCGGTGCGCCCGGGCAAAAGGACACCCAGGGGTGGCGCAAGCCGGGTGCTCAGTGTGTAAATACACGTTTACTGTTTTAACTGAGGGCTCATGAAGTTGAGCGAGGGGAGCGTGCTGCACTATGCTCTCCGCTTAGGGAGAGTATAGCTGCTGAACTTGGACCCGGGGTTCCTATCACCCTTTCTCATCCCGGAGGCTGGGGGGTGGGGCTGGCAGTACTGGTAGTGGTGGTGGTGGCGGTGGCCGCCAGGGAGCTGAGCAGGTGAAGAAGCAGAACTTCGAGTGTCTCATCAGCAAGGCGGCAGGGGGGACCGCGAGACTGGCGTTCTCACGGGGAGAGCAGGTATCCAGGGGATGGGTGGCGTTTTCAAGCCTGGTGTGATCTGGAGAGTCACCTTTGCTAGGAGCCAGCGTTAGCAGTGGAGAGCCTTTTTCTTTCTCTTCCTTCCTTTCTTTTTTTTTTTTTTTCCTCCTCTACACTTGAGTTCCAACGGGAAAAGGTTATCAAAACCACATTACTCAATTTTCAGCCCCTTGAGGCTGTCACCTTGTACAAGTTTTGTTTCCAAAGATGAATGACTTGGGATGTATGGTAGTTTGGCTAGATACCAAGTTTGCTGTTGTTTTTATGTCTGACCATTTCTTGTCCCCTTCACCCCCCAAATCTGTATCCATTCAGAATCCGCATGCTTCATTCCCACATATCCTGGGAATACATGCCTACCATTTGCAGGAAGGCTGGGCAGGGCTTTTAAACTGTAGTTAACAGCATTAGGAGTAATCACACCGTGTTCTTGGGAGATTTTTAAATTAGTTGAAAAGCCAGGCACTGCAATAGTATGCGGTAAATTAAAGCCTTAGATTTCTCCGGTAGAAGCTATCTCTTGGTGGTTAGAAGTTTTGTTTAGGATATACTTCAGCAACTATTCTAGGCAGTGCTAGAGAGAAATACGCTAGCATTATTTGGTTTGCCTGCCACCAACAAGGTTAAGTTGACATAAGTGTGTGACCTAGTGCAATAGGAGTGTTTAATACTGTGGTGAAGCATGGTGCCCTGACATTTAGTAAAACACTTGAATCTCTATTTACAACTTGGATACGGCTGAGTAACGCCATACTTTTGACTTTTTCCAGCTAATACTATTCCAGAGGTTCAAATTTTACCTAAATCCAAAATCTCCAGAGCATCATTCTTGTATTTATACGTGGTGCTCATGTTAGGATAAATATAGCATTGCAATAAAGATATTTTCAACAAAAATTGTTTTTTGTAAAATTTATTTTCTGGATTTTTTATAGTTTGCCAGTTCACATTTCTCAGTGATTAAATTTAAGTTATAACAACCTTTTGTTTATGTTCCATTTAAATATTGCCAAACATCCCCACTCTCAATCTTCCTACTGCTTTTCAAAATTATTTATGTGCTTAAATATCAAAAATAAATTTGTTACTGTTTTGTTTCATACTCAGTTTTCAGCATGCTCCTGGAGAATTCCAAGATAAATGAGCAGAGTGAGAAGTTTTGGTTGTTTATACTGGGTATCTCAGTTTTTTTTTTTTTTTTTTTAACATCATCTGAATTGGTGCATGTTAAAATAGGCACATTTTCTGGAAAGCTGACCCCTTACTCCATTAATTACTGAAACCTTGAAACAAACAAGTGAAATTTTACTGTGTTCCTTGTTCCCTTGGAGGATATTAGAAAGTTATTTTTCTTTTGTTGGGTTATCTTTATGAGCGTGGATTCATAAAGAATTGAATAGCACTATTCGTTGAGGTGTATAGAGCTGTTTTTTGTTTATTGTAAATGGTCTCAGCCTGCTGGCTTGAAATACTAGAATGGAGACAGAAGTACCATTCTTCTTTTTATGGTTTTTCTGGGTCCTCTTTCTGTTATCAGCTATCACTTTCTAGTGCTGTCAGGCTGCGAGCGGCCCTCCTGCTATATTATCTGTTGTCTCCTTTTCCCTGGTACGATCTGGACTGTTGCCTGAGTAGAAAGCCTATGGATTTTGTGACAGATATTTTGTCTTTACATGCTGTATTTCTGGACTGGATTGTAAGATGTATGGTTGAAGTTTTCAGAAACATGGCTTCTAAATACACAATTACATTTTCTTTTATTATAGAAAATTTTGTCTGTCTTTTGAAAATTGTTCACTTTTCTGTGAAATTGGAGCAGTGCTTTAAAAATATTGCTTTTATGACAGGCCCATATTGACTTCATTTAGGATATGTATTGTATGTTTTACACACCACTTTCTACCGCTGGAATTCTGACCATATGTAATGCTGTTACCATTTCCTTTTCCTGAAAGCTAGAAATGAATAATGTGATCTGCTAACCACACTTGGGACTTGTTTAGTTATTTAAATATTATTTTGCATACCTACCCATGCAGGAGTTGTAATTTAATTTAGTCTCTAAAACAGTGGTGATCATACCATCTTAATCTGAAGCATTTATAAATATTCACGTTTCTCTTCAACAGATATTTGTTGAAAACCTACTCTGTGCCATGCACTGTGCTGTGGGGATGGGAGACAGCTGAGACCCTGAGAAGGCTCTGGGTTAACAAGAGAGAAATGGATAGGAAAGAGGTTAGTTTCCGTGGGTACAGGAGAGTGCTATAAATGGTGCAAGTGCTGTGATAACGATGTGCACAGAGTCCTCTACACAGATATTTGGAAGTGGCCACTTCTGCATGGAAGCAGCAGACTATAAAAGCTTGGAAGAAGGTGATGTAAAAGATGAGTGGTTGTAAGCAGGAGTCAGAACATAGAGGGCTGTTTGCCATACTGAGGAGTGGACCATTTTCTTTCCGAGGTTGTTTTAGGCAATGGGATGATATAATGAGAAGACAACTCTCTCAGCAATCTAGAAGGATGGATCTGAGGAATGTGAAATGGTAACTGCCATTGAGAAGATATTGAAATGACCTTGGTAATAGAAGATGAGGACCTTACCACTAAAGAGGCAGCAGTAAGCTAAAGAACAAGTGTGGTCATGGAGCTATTCAGGAGGCGGAGTCCTTGAGATTAGGTGGTTTGATGGGGGAGTGGGGGAGGGTGGGACAGGAGGATAGGGAACAGACTTGAGGGAGAGGCAGATTTGAGATGCAGGGGTGACTGACTTCCGTTTTTGACATGTGGAATATGAAGTGCTCATAGAAAAGGCAACAGGAGATCGATGACCAGTGATAATGCTATACAAGTTCTGAGAAGAGAGGTCCTTGGCTAGATAGTAGGTAGGTGAGCAAAAGGATGGCTGGCTGGCTGGCTGGCTGGCTGAACTGATTTAGCAGCTTCCAGCACATAGGTGATTGCACACAAAAGTTGATATGTTTCTAGGGCAAGTACCAAGATTTAAGCAGGAAATAGAAGCTTGAGGAGAGTTAGCTAGAGAAATACAGAGAAACAGAACAACCAGAAGGTCCAGAGGAAGAGAGGAAGGGAAAAACTAGGTGGGGAGCGGTTTTCTTTCCTTCTTTTCCTTTCCTTTCCTTTCCTTTCCTTTCCTTTCCTTTCCTTTCCTTTCCTTTCCTTTCCTTTTCCTTTTCCTTTTCCTTTTCCTTTTCCTTTTCCTTTTCTTTTCTTTCTTTTCTGTTTTTCCTTTTCTTTTCTTTCTTTTCTTTTTTCTTTTTCTTTCTTTCTCTCGCTCTCTTTTTCTTTATTTCTCTCTCTCTTTCTCTCTCTCTCTCTCTCTTTCTATTTCTTTGTCGCTAAAGGAAAAGCATTTCAAGAAATAAGAGGTCAGATACTACAATGAGAGGTATTAGAGAGTCCTGGTTTTGTCCCTAATAGTCCCGAGACCTTGGTCTCACAATTCCATTTGCTCATCCACAAATTGGGGACCCAAGTGCTTCTTTTAATCCTCAGAATAGTGCTGCTGTGAGGATTGAATCAGGTAAGTTCTGTCAGGCACAACGTGTGGAAGGTTACTGGTTTGTGTTAATACATGCTAGTTGTTTTTATGAAAACATGACTTGGATCTGTAAGTAGGATGTCCTTAGTGACTTTTGCTTCAAAACTGCTGGTTCTCAGGATTCAGGGCAGTAGATCAAAAAGACAGTTTGAGATGAAAACTTGATCATATACTATGGGTTAGAAGCCAGTAAAATAGCAATAATTGAAAAATTTGAAGGTTGCAGACAGAACAAAGTAAATAGTCCTTGAAGAAAGGGTGGGAGTTGCCACAAATGTTCTGGGAGAAGTTAGCAAGGTCTGCTAGCCTTTACACGTTTTTTTGTTTGTTTGTTTTTAATGTTTGTTTGCTTATTTATTTTAAAGATTTATTTATTTATTTGAAAGTCAGAGTTACACAGAGAGAAGGAGAGGCAAAGAGAAAGAGAGAGAGGTCTTCGATCAGTTAGTTCACTCCCCAATTGGCTGCAATGGCCCGAGCTGCGCCGATCCAAAGCCAGGAACCAGGAGCTTCCTCTGGGTCTCCAACGCGGGTGCAGGGGCTCAAGGCCTTGGACCATCTTCCACTGCTTTCCCAAGCCATAGCAGAGAGCTGGATTGGAAGTGGAACAGCCGGGTCTTGAACTCATGTCCATATGGGATTCTGGCACTGCAGGGCAGGGCTTTAACCCGCTGCACCACAGCACCGGCCCTAATGTTTATTTAGTTTCACCTAATTGACAGGTATAGCAACAGAGAACTGGGAGAGAAAGAGAGATCGTCCATCTTCTGGTCTACTCTTCAAATGCCTAAAAGAGCCTTGGCTAGGCCCTGCTGAAGTCAGGAGCCAGGAGCCAGGAACTCCATCGTAGTGTCCCACATGGATGACAGGAGCCCAAACCCTTGAACCATCCTCTGCTGCCTCCCAGGATACATTAGGGAGAAACTACATTAGAAGTAGACCTGCCCAGACTTAAGGTGGCAGTCCTGTGTCACACATCCTTTCCTGTGTGATTTTTTTTTTTAAAGATTTATTTATTTATTTGAAAGTCAGAGTTACACAGAGAGGCAGAGAGATAGAGAAGTCTTCCGTCCAATGGTTCACTCCCCAGTTAGCTACAATGGCCAGAGCTGTGCCTATCGGAAGCCAGAAGCCAGGTGCCTCCTCTGGGTCTCCCACGCGGGTGCAGGGGCCCAAGGACTTGGGCCATCTTCTGCTGCTTTCCCCGGCCAGAGCAGAGAGCTGGATCAGAAGTGGAGCAGCGGGGTCTCGAACTGGCGCCCATTCCGGGATGCCGGTGCTTCAGACCAAGGGCGTTAACCTGCTGTGCCACAGTGGTGGCCCCCTGTGTGACGTTTTAAAAACACTTGGGGGCCTGGTGCTATGGCATGGCAAGTTAAGCTGATGCTTGCGACACCAGCATTCCATATCAGAGGGTCAGTGCAAGTTTTTCCTATCCAGCTTCCTGCTAAGCCTGGAAAGGTGGTGGAAAATGGTCCAAGGGCTTGGATTTCTGCCACTTATGTGGGAAACCCAGATGGAGTTCAAGGCTCCTAGCTTAGGCCTATCTGAGCCCAGGCTATTGTAGCCATGTAGGGACCAGTGGATGGACAATTTCTCTCTTTGTCTGAATCCCTCCATCTTTGTCATTGTGCCTTTTAAATAAATAAAATAAATCTTTAAAAAAATCTGATAAGCAAATCATAGGCATTTTTCATGCCTTTTTTTTTAAAGTATTCCTGATATGTGTTTCCTAGTTCCTGAGATAATCAAGATATTGTTATCTATTTTCATATTGGAGTTCTTCAAAAAGTTAATGGAAAATATATATTGTGCCAAAATTGTACATGAATTTCAGTTTTTTCACACCAAAATAAGCTCATCTTTTGATTCCACTTTTTCTACAAACTTTCTGAAGTACTCTTTCGGACTCTGAAAACAACAAAAAGACCAGTGGTATCACGGGTTAACAAAATATAATTTAAAAAATATTTTATTTATGTGTTTATTTATTTGAAAGGCAAAAATACTGAGAGAGAGAGAGAAAGAGACAGAAGATAGACACAGAGAGATTTTCTATCTGCAGATTCACTCCCTAAATGCCTATTAGCAGGGACTGGAACAGGTTAAGACAGAAGCCCAGAGTTTCAGCTGGGTCTTTCACATGGGTGGCAGAGACCCAAGTATTTAAGCCATCAACTGCTGTTTCCCAGGTTGCACATTAGCAGGAAGCTAGAGTCAGGAGCAGAACTGGGACTCTAACCCAGGCACTTCAGTGTGGAATGTAGGCTTCCCAAGCAGCTTCTTAGCTTCTGTGCCAAATGTCTGCCCCTAATTTAATATCTGATGATTCAGAAGACAATTCCATATGTTGTGGAGTTTCAAAAATTAATAATGTGAGACGAATTATTAACCTGTTTGTAATAAGGGAAGGATTGATTTCTAGATGTTTGTTTTTATGTTTTTGAGTCTACTCTGGTAAAATTTAAACATACCTACTTTTATCTTAGGATTTTCTGTGTTTGGATGATAGAATACTTTATATTGGAGATAAATATCAAAAATAATTTTCTATTTGAATATGTACATATAGTATTTTAAGAAAATGTCATGTATGAACTGGTTTCTTCAGAAACTCACCAAGTGAGTATAGTACATATTGTTATTAATTGTATGTAAGGCTTACAGGTGATTAATTGGTTATAGATAAAATTAATTATTCTTTTAAAATTCAAGTTAGCATGACTATTTCAGTACATTCTATTGTTAGTCATTATTTACCATTTTAGAGAAGTACCTTTAGGACACTTGATAAATATTTGTTGAGTAAATGAAATTTATTCCATGTATGTAAGGTGAAAGGAAGTCTGTTATGCACGTAATTGTAATTTTTAATATCAAGTTAAATTATTTGTTAATTTATTAACTTAAGTTTAATATCATTTAAACTTAATATGGTACTTAATTTAATATTTCATATGCTGTTCTTGGAATTCTCCAGCCACACTCTTTGCTACCAGCACATCTAGTGCTTTTTGATAGCCATTCTTACTTTGTCATGATATATGGTCCTGTTATTTGCAAAACATAGTGATCTATCCAGGTAATGTTCAGTTTAGGAGTTTTGCCAGTTCCATATTATGTGTTCACTCACTGGCTCGGTTTCAGAGTGTATGCTGTCCAGTACTCCTTTACAGGGTTAACAAATGTCAAGTTGAAATTGACTTATTACTGGGGTGCCACACCTAGGTAAGCGTTGAGGAGTGCACAGCCAAAACAAAATGATACCTTTGGGTTTATGAAAGATGACAAGATACGTAAGACAACTTAGGTCAGTTCTTGTACTATGGCTAGAAATTAATGTCAATTTTAAGACATTTGGATCACATGGAAAGAACATATAATGGGAACATTTCAGAGAATATATGTGTTTTGCTATCTACCTGAATAGCTAATGTGTAAGAGCGACTATATTGGTTTTATTTTGAAGGTATCAGTTTGCATGGACTTGATGTAGATAACAGAAATGCTCTGTAAGTAATTCTGCCTAGTAAAATATTTACATATGTAACTGAATTGTTAAATATTTGCTTGATTTGGCAGTATTACATAACAAGATATTTGTAAAATCATTTTGCATTTGTATTGGTTTTGAAGAAATTTAAAATAGGAAATGTTTTCAAGACACCAATAATTTTTGTTTGATCTTCTTTCTTTATTTTTTATTTTTATTTTTTAGCTTTTATTTAATATATATAAATTTCCAAAGTACAGCTTTTGGATTACAGTGGCTTTTTCAACCCAAAACCTCCCTCCCACCCGCAACCATCTTATCGCCCACTCCCACTCCCATCCCATTCACATCAAGATTTATCTTTATTTACAGAAGATCCATTTAGTATATACTAACTAAAGATTTCAACAGTTTGCATCCACACAGAAACACAAAGTGTAAAGTACTGTTGTGTACTAGTTATAGCATTAATTTACATTGTACAACACATTAAGGACAGAGATCCTACATGGGGAGTAAGTGCACAGTGACTCCTGCTGTTGATTTAACAATTGACACTCTTATTTATGGCATCTGTAATCACCCTAGGCTCTTGTCAAGAGTTGCCAAGGCTATGGAAGCCTTTTGAATTTGCCAACTCCGATCTTATTTAGATAAGGTTATAGTCAAAGTGGAAGTTCTCTCCTCCCTTCAGAGAAAGGTATCTCCTTCTTTGATGGCCTGTTCTTTCCACTAGGATTTCACTCACAGAGATCTTTCATTTAGGTCATTTTTTTTTTTCACAGAAGACACCAGTAATTTTTAACTTACAGTATTAGCTATAACTTACCTTAATAAACCATAACAATGGGGCTAATTCTCTTAGACATTCAGTTTCAATATGTGCTCATAAAATTAGAAAATAGAATCAAGTGTACAAATTTGCTTCATTTTCTGTAGTCAGGTGTTCTTGAAAAATTTCTTAGAAATTCAGTTTTTATAAATTGAATTACATTTATGGAACTAGAATTTTTTATTTTTATTTTATTTTTAAAAATTTTTTTGACAGAGTTAGTGAGAGAGAGAGACAGAGAGAAAGGTCTCCCTTCCGTTAGTTCATCCCCCAAATGGCCGGAGCTATGCCGATCTGAAGCTAGGAGCCAGGTGCTTCCTCCTGGTCTCCAATGCGGGTGCAGGCGCCCAAGCACTTGGGCCATCCTCCACTACCCTCCTGGACCACAGCAGAGAGCTGGACTGGAAGAGGAGCAGCCAGGTCTAGAACCTGGTACCCATATGGGATGCCGGCGCCGCAGGCAGAGGGCCAGCCAAGTGAGCCATGGCGCCAGCCCCAAGAAGTAGAATTTTTTAAAGATTTATTTAATTTATTTGAAAGGCATAGTAATGTAGAAGGAAAGCCAGAAAAAGAGTTTTTCATCTGCTGGTTCACTCCCTAAATGGCCCCAACAGCCAGGTTTGTGCCATGATGAAACCGGCAGACAGGAACTACATCTGGATCTTCCACATAGGTTGCTGGGGCCTAAGGTTCTTAGGTCATCTTCCCTTGTTTTCCCAGGCACATTAACAGGGAGGTGGATCAGAAAGGGAGAAACTGGGAATAGAACAAATTCTGTGATATAGAATGCTGGTGCTGAATGTGGTAGCCTAACCCACTGCTCAGCAATGGTCCCTGAAATTTAAAAAACATACAAGCTGTACAAGTACTTCTTAAAACATAGATGGTGGGTATATAGATGTTTGCTATATTAATATTTATGATTTTCTGTATGTTAGAAATATTTTACATTAAATAATAGATATTAATTTTGAAATACACCATGTTTTGGGGCTTGCATTGAGGCACAATGGTTAAGCTGCCCCTTGTGACACTGGGAATCTCATGTAAGAGTTGTCTGTTTTAGGCCTTGCTATCCACTTCTGATCCAGTTTCCTGCTAATACGCCAGGAAAGGCAGGGGAAGATGACTTAAGTAGTTGAGCTCCTGTCATCATATGTGAGACCCAGATGAAGTTTGGGGATCCTACTTTTAGCCTGTCTCAAACCTGACTGTGGGGGCCATTTGGGGAGTGAACCAAAGGATTGAAGATCCCCCCTGCTCCATCAGTCTCTTTTTGTACCTGTTTTAAATAAGCAAAAACGTATCATATTCTAAATATACCCAAGGACTTTGCTATTTAAAGCAATATCAAGTTAAGTCTTTCCACAGAAAGAATCCTCCTTTGCAAATTCAGATTTTTCTACTTTGCTTTAGGAACTGCATATGTACACACACAAAACAAACTTGATTCCACCTCTGTGCCACATTTAGAGTATAGGCTTATCCATAGAATGTTTTGATCTTTTTCATTGAAAATAACGACTTAATCTGATTCTACCTCATGCTTATTGTATCCATCATGTGGAATAGAAAAGGCATCAATAGGAATGACTAAAAATTAGTTTAAATAAGTGCTTTTACTGGCAGTGGTATGAATGATTGGTGGTACAGTGATGTCTGCCTGCACTGAGAGAGCTGCCCTAGGAGTAGGCAGTGCCAGACCTTCAGGCCCTTCCTGTGGACTGTGTTCCTGAAGGAGGCCCTTGTGCTTTACATAGCTTTTTGCATTCATGCTTTACTTGCTGTGCGGTGGTACTCACTAAGCCAATCAGGAGAGCAGGGCTGAGAGGAAAACTAGTCAAACAGGTTTGCCTGTCCACTGAAAAGAGGGACAAAACAGTGAAAGCATAAAGGTTAGAGGGAAAACTATTTTAAGGAATATTAATGCTAATCACTAACTGTGTTTTCTTTTGACCTTGAAAATACTTTGGAGACATTTGTGAGAGTATGTCTTAAGGAAGATAAAGTGAGAGGGAAGTTGAGAAGAAGAGTAAGAAATAAGGAACAGGGACAGAGAAGCAATAGTGAAGGGAAAAAACTCAAGAGAAAAAGGAGTGTTTCAGTGTCATATGTGGGCTTTGTGCAATCTGGGTGTGCCAGAACAGGAAGCCATAGTATGAATGTGATTAAAACAAATGCCTGCCTGTGGTCCCCAACATCCAAAATAGGGCGCACAGTACCGGATCAGGGATGAGGTAGACTAGGAATGCTGGTGGGAAAATGTTGTAGTTACTGTCTCTGATATAAACTTTATCTTAGAAATTTTTCTTTTTCCCTAAACAATAGTAAAATGCTATTTCCAACAGGATTTTTATAGTTTGCAAATCTCTTACACGTTGGGTACAGTTTCCCAAAAGAGTTTATTAAAAGAATTTATTTTTTGAAAGGCAGAATGAGAGAGAGAGAGGGAAGGAAAGAAAGAGAGAGAGAGAAAGAGAGATATCATCCTGTATCCACTGGTTCACTCCCCAAATGATTGCAATAGCTGGACTGGGCCAGGCTGAAGCCAGGAGGCTGAACTCCATCAGGGTCTCTCATTTGGGTGGCAGGGGCCAAGTACTTAGGTCATCATCTACTGCCTTCCCAGTTGCTTTAGCAGGAAGCTGGATTGGAAGTGGAGCAGCTGAGATTTGAGTCGATGCTCATATGGGGTGGTGGTGTCACAGATGAAGGCTTTGCTGGCTGCAGCTGCACACAATATTGGCCCCTACACATGTGCATTCTATCATATTGTCTTCATTCTGCCTGTGGGTATTATCAAGTAGGTAGTAGCATTTGACAGACACTGGGGATGCAGAATTCTGAAGTCACTTCTTGAGGTCACCAGGATCATACCCGGGGAATTCTTGGACATGAGTGTTGAGGCACTGTGGGGTTAAGTTGCATCTTGGGATGCTTACATTCTATATTGGAGTATCTTCATTGAGTCTTGGCTACTCCACTTTGGAAACAGCTTCTTACTAGTGCACCTGGGGAGCAGATAATGGCTCCAGTGCTTGGGTCCCTGCTACTCACTCTCTCAAACCTGGGTGCAATTCTAGGCTTCTGGCTTTATAAAGCCTGGCCCAACCTGGCTGTTGTGAGCATTTGGAGAGTAAAGCAGACAATGGAAAATATCTTTATCTGTGTCACCCTGCCTTTTAGAAACATAAATAAGTAAACTAAACAAATTAAAAAAAAGAGAGAGAGAGAGAGAGGGAACAGAACAGAGAACTTGGGCTTCTTGGGGTAATGTACCTGCACTACAGCTTACCACCTGCCTTATTTTCTGGAATTGCTGAAATCTTAACCCTATTGAAATTACATTTTTAATAGATTTATTTATTTATTTTAAAGGTGGATTTAGAGAAAGAGAAAGAGAGAGAGAAAGAGAGAGAAACAGATATCTTCCATCCACTAGAGAGAGAGAGAGAGAAACAGAGATATCTTCCATCCACTAGTTCACTTTCTAAATGGTCACAACCTCCAGGATTGGGCCAGGCTGAAGCCAGGGGCCAGAAGCTTCTTCCAGTCTCCCATGTGGAAGTGGGGGCCCAAGCACTGCTTTTCCAAGTGCATTAGCAAGGTGCTGGGCCAGAAGTGGAGCAGCCAGGATACCAACCGATGCCCATATGCTACAGGCAGCTTAACCTGCTATGCCACAACACTGGTGCCTGAAATTACTTTTAAACAGTCTCTGTAGTCCCTACCCGTACTCTTTCCATGCCTTTCCCATGAGCTGAGATTTCCTTTCTTCTTGATCTCTGTGACTTGACTTTTCATGTACTCTTAATTTGTCTCTGCTTCCTTCTGGGAATTTTAAAGAACATTTGTAGTCCCCACACCTTTCCTCTTACCTCCTTATTCTCACTCCCTTGGTAAGGTTATATATCCTCAGGGACTGGACTTATAACCAGATGGTTCACAGACCTGCAGTTCTACCTCTCACTCATGCTGGAGGACTCAACACTTCGGAGTTCCCAACTCAGCTTCCAAACTCAGGTCTGAAGTCTTCAAGAGACAGCCTTAACATTGGTTTTGATTTTACCTCCTCCTTTCTCTCTCTTCTTTGTCCATTATATCCTGGCTGGTCCCTGACTCAGTTACTGTATTCTTTTCCCCTTTGCTTTGTGCAGTCCTTCATCATGTCTTGACCACTGAGGTCTCTTTCTCACCCTGCCCTTGGCCTGGAATCCCCTCTCAAAGCTGTCAGTTGCTTTAAGGCTGACCCACTTGCCTCCCCAATGCCACATCACTGTTCCATTCATTTTCCTGTGGGGACCCCAAACCGTTAACCTAGCTTTCGGGTCTCTATTGACTGGTGGTCAGTCAGTGTTCTGATCACCCCTGTTTATCTTTTATTTCCCAACAGGGTTCCATTTACCTGTTTTTGAGACTTTCGTTTCAGGATACTCCCCGACTTGGAGTGTCCAGCCTTTCCCCCTCTGTATTGTAAAATCCTTATCCTTCCAGGTTTTGACACCCTCATCCTTCCTTGGACTCTTGCTTCCCAGGCTGTTTCACATTTCCTTGACTTCCACTTTTACATACTTCCATGATAGAATAGCACTTAATTTTGTTCACATATTCCCTCAGGTGAAAGTGTGAGCTCTTAGAGGTAGAGTCTCACTTTTTGTCTCCCCCATAGTGCCTTGGACAAACAGTACTTATCAGAGATAAGATATTCAAACATGATTGAATGATATCTTTAGTTTTGCTTAAGGTAGTGAAGGTCGGTAAGTTCGCCAATTCTCTGTATGTATATTGATGGTTTCTTTTTGTTCTCCCCACCTCCTGTCAAATTGCATTATTCAAACTGAAATGTTCCCTAATGTTTTTTTTTTTTTTAAAGCTCTGTTTATTTATTTGAAAGGCAGAGAGAGAGAGAGAGAGAAATATCTTCCATCTGAGGGTCCACTCCCCAAATGCCTGCAACAGCCAGGCTTCGGCCACACTGAAGACAAGAGCCAAGAACTCCATCTGGCTTTCTCACAGGCTTTTGGTTCACAGGGACCCAAGCTCTTAAGCCATCATCTGCTACTTCCAGGGTACACTAATTAGTATAAAACTGTATCAGAAGCAGAGTAGCCAGGACTTGAACCAGGTACTCTGATAGCAGATATAGATGTTTCAAGTGTTGGCTTACCAGCTGGGCCATGACACATACATACCCATAATATGTTTTTAAATAAAATGCTCTATAAAGGAACAATAGTGCTGCATCACTTAGTTAAAATAGAAAATTCTGATCTGTGGAAAGCTCATGTGATGGTTCCATAGAATTCCTTATTATAAATAAAGTATATTTTAGTAGGTTTTGTTTTGCATTTGGTTGGAGCTTCTAATAGCTGGAAGTACATTTGCAGTTGGTTCTGAGTAACACAATTAAAACAAGAGAGGTAATAAAATGTATTTAGTGTTTATTTTGAATGTAACTATGCCTGATGTCATGAAAGTATGGTTGGAGAAATGAAGGGTTACTCACACGAGGAAGATGATTTTAGATACCATTCTAATGCCTTTCCTCTGCCCATGAACATTTTATACCAGGTAATTCAAAGCTTTAACCCAGGCTGCCTTATTTTTTCCCTCCTCTGTGCTTGATTTTTCGTCTGGGTAACTGCAGAAGGGTAGGCCAAAGGAATAAGGACATATTTTAAGAAACCTTAGCAAAAAACGAATAAATAAAAGGAAAACATGCAAGACAATAATAAGGGATGCTTCTCTGTGCTGTTTACCAGTATTAAGTATTTCTTGGGGCTGGCATTGTGGCAAAGCAGATAAAGCCACCACCTGTGATGCCGGCATCCAATGTGGGCACAGGTTCTTTTCCTGGTTGCTTCACATACCATCCAGCTCCCTGTTAATGGCCTAGGAAAGTGGTGGAAGATATCTCAGATGCACATGGGAGACCCGGATGAAGCTCCTGGCTTCAGCCTGGTCCAGCTCTGGCTGTTGCAGCCATCCAAGGAGTGAACTAGTAGATGGATCACCTCTCTCTTTCTGCCTCTCTCTTTGTAACTCTGACTTTCAAATAAATAAATAATTCTCTATTATTTTTATGCTTTTATTTTCATTTTAATTGAAAGGCAGAGAGACAGACAAGAGATATGGAGACGGACAGAGACCTTCCATCTGCTAGTTCATTCCCCAGGTGTCCACAATAGCTGGGGCTGGGTCAGTTTTAAGTGAAGAGCCAGGGACATCACTCTGGTGCCCCATGTGGGTGGCAAGAACCCACCTACATGAGCCATTATTTGCTGCTTGCATGATATACATTAACAGGAAACTGGAATGGAGAGCAGAGCAGAGATTCAAATACAAGCCCTCCATGGATGTGGGCATCCTAAATTGGGTCTTAATCACTGAATGAAACATCTGCCCTTAAATAATTATTTTTTTTAGCGTTAGCATTTTTTTAAAGAAATTGCT
The DNA here is from genome assembly GCF_051225735.1 of Oryctolagus cuniculus. Classification (NCBI taxonomy): domain Eukaryota; kingdom Metazoa; phylum Chordata; class Mammalia; order Lagomorpha; family Leporidae; genus Oryctolagus; species Oryctolagus cuniculus. Next base: position 79,908,641 of record NC_142874.1, on the reverse strand, counting down.
TTACATTAGATTTTCAAGGTTACAGCAAATGCATGATGATTACTACAACATAATTTTTGAAGGCATTTATATTTATATTACTTCCATCTGTTAGACTATGCTTTGGAATATACTTTCTCTTCAGATTTCTACACCATGCATAATGTATAGAAATGGAGCCCTCTGACTGCCCTGATGCTTCCTTGCAGTCTTCCTCTCCTTAGACCTGTCTACCCTTGCAGAGATAATGTTCCTGACTTTCTAGGGAAATTGAAGGGGCTGTTCTAACTGTAGATTTACACACTGGGGATGGGTACAGAGATGTGGATAGAGTGGAGAGGGTACAGAGTCTGCCCTCCAATGTGGTTCATTTCCCTAATATCCTCCACTGCTGGGGTGGGCTATGTCAAAGCCAGGGATCAGAACTCAGTCCAAGTCTCCCTTGTGAGTGCCAGGAACTCAGCTACTTGAGCTGTAACCTGCTGCCTCCCAGGCTGTGCAGAAACCAGGAGCAGAATCCAGGCAGACCAGTGTAGGATGTGGAACTTTGTGCTTTCTAAGCATCATTTTGCCAGTAGAAATACTTCAGCTTATTTTAGTACAACTAAATTACAGTTCCTCTTCCTATCTTCATTGCTTTGCCTAAAAGGAGATGAAAGGGGAGATATTTTGAACTAAACATACTGACTTCCTGGACATTGTACAGTGGGTAATTATCTGTGACATTTAAGAATTAATTCAACCATTCATTCAGTAAACAGCCTATTCCATAGTAAAACTCTCCTACCCCAGAGCTCAGAATCATTGTGCTTTTTTAGTAGTATAAATACATAAGGATCTTATAGTATGAACATTTATGAAGATCATTACTGAAGCTTTTTCAAAGACTGCTGTTGGAACGTGTATCCCAGAGTTCAAGAAAACTCATTCTGTTATCTGACATGCAGTAATGACAGGTTTGAAGAATCCTTATATGGTTCAGGTAAGAGATAACTGGATTGGGACCCAGGAAACCAGAGTGCCAGTTCCAGTTCTGCCAATGAGTAACCACAAAGTAGGTGTGTGATGCTAGGCAACCACTCCCAGAGACTTTGTCCCTTTCTGTACAAATGAGAGGTTGCAGACTCAGATATCTTCAGGTTCCAAACAGTAATCCTGATAAATTTTCTAAATGAAAATGCATGTGTTTTACATATTTGATGTCATTTCAAGCACATATATATAAAGTGCTAATGTTTAAGTAAATCTGTATTTTTTTTTTTTTGCATTACAGTAACAGTGGCTGTTATATACAATACTGTTTACTTCATCATGTTGGATATCTGAGACACAAAACTGTACTCCTGTGTTAGTGAGAGAGTCTGAGGGAGATGAACTCCATCTTATTGCAGCTCCTATCAAAATTTAATCTTCTGGGTGTTAGTAAGATTTTGCTTTTTTTTTCATAGTCTATAACAATAATGATTTATGCTGGAATTTTATGAGAAAGCCATGGGGGAAATTTGTTATTTGTTCACTTGTCAGAACCTCTGGAAATTGAATAAGGAAATACTAGAATCTTCTTTGTTGTTTGATTTTTTTAGTAACATTTGGCCAGTTTTGTCCCTAAAACATGACTGAGACATTGCATGGACATTTATTTTGTGACTTAATGATGATAATGTAGATAATGTTAAAAATCCATTTGACCTGGTGATAATAAAGAAAGGATATTCATAGTAAATAAAGGAAACAATACTGTGACCATACGTTTTTGCACCACTGAGAATCTCTAAGTAATTATGCATTGAAAAGCAATTTTCCCTATGCTGTGAAGGTATTTCCCAATGGAATGAGATGAAGATTTAATCCGGATTTCTTCTTCATTCACTGCCTGTGTTCTACCCTTTGAAATTCTAAAATTTCAAATTTGTAAAAGAGTTATAAAAAGTCATTTTAAAACATCTGCCATGGGTATTTTTAAGAAAATATAACCTGTGAGAATTTAATGCCTCAGGCAGTATCAACTCTGTTTTTTCATCATAAGCACCAACTATGAACTTTTTGAAAATATCTTTTCATGATTTTAAGCAAATTTTGTGTATGATTAAAAAATAATGTGTTTTCCAATAGGTGATTGGCATTGTTTATTGCTTGACCACATTGTACTGCTCTTCATTCTACCTTCTGGCTTTTCTAAATCTTTGCCTTTTCACAGAACATCCAGGTACCACCAGCATCTTTTATCCCTGGAGAACTTGTCTGGGAGATTAGTAATTTGTGATCTCTGCCCCAGAATATTGAATCACAATTTACAATAACAATGATCAGGGCCCATGTTGTGACACAGCCTGGTTAAGCTGCTGCCTGCGAGTCTGGCATCCCATATAGGCAACAGTTCAAGTCCTGCCTACCTTACTTCCTGTGCATCTCCCTGATGATGCACCTGGGAAAGACCTTGCCAAAATTACAAAAGCCACTGAATTAGGAATCATGGGTATGTGCCATAGTTTTAATTTTTACTTTCATTGGAGGCCAATTAATGTGATGTAATTATTATAATAAAGTGTTATTATTTATTGTAATAAAATGATATGATTTTGTAATTTAAACTACTTGAAATGTAAGCTAACTAAAAAGGCTGTCTTCGGTTACCAAATATGATAGAACTCTCAAACCCTCAAATTTTAAATATTCATTAATAATTATTAACTTAGATAATTAAAATATTTTACTGACACATTAGTATTTCAAAATAGTTTAGAATTTGTAATAAAGTTACAATGGGAAAGTTGAATATTAAACTGAATGAAAATTAGAGGGACTGCCATGTGTCTTTAGTACTCATAAAATACTTATAAAGTACTGAAACTGTGTTCATATGCTCCTGAGAGATGCAGGTACTTTATAACAGGAAATTACAAAACGCTGTTCTGAGACTATTGGGTTGCTTATTCTGAGTTCTTTAGGATTGGGGGCTGTGTATTACACTCCATGAATTCCTAGGATAATTGAGCTTCTGTTTGAATCTTGATATTTTGGATTCACAGCTCCTTCATTGCATCTCCTCTGTTTCTCTTACTGCACATTTGTATTAAGTACAAGTTTCTTATTTGTCAGTCTGGTGGACATTTGCATCAAAAGCGCCAGGTGGTTTTCAAAAACGCAGAATCTTGAATTTCTCCCTAGACTGCATAACTGCTTACTTGCTGATCAGATCCTGGAATGTGCATTTTTAGTAAGCCCTAGAGATGATTCAACTAGACACTAAAATTTGAGGATTGCTTCTTTTGACGATTTAATTTGTTGTATGTTTTAGATAGTTAAATTTAAGCACTATCACCAAACATTAATTGGATACAAGGGATACAAGGTGCTATTCACAATGTCTGTTGATATCCATATTATGTCATTTTTCTTTCTATATTCTGTATATCTCCCTTCACACTTGATGATTGTGAGAAGCTCCTCAGATGCCTGAGCCAGGTCTCAGTGATAAGGGAATAGGGTTGAGTTTCTCATTACAGCTTCACCACCTGTACAGTAGATGTGTGAGTAGAGATAACCACATGTAATTGTAGGTAGAAGTGGCAAGTGCAGCTAACTTAGGATGCAACACAATTCTTTATTACCTCTCCTACCAGAGGAGTTCTTTTGTATGCCCCTTGGCATCAAAGTCCCAGAATTGAATTTTTAGGATGGTGTTGATAATCATCAGTTCCTTTCAGTATCTCATGTGCAGAGGAAGATCTGTCTGTGTAGTGCTTCTAGAGATTTATATTAATCTCATTTTCCATAATGTGACATATCAGTGTGAAGACTGTAATAAAAGTAGGATGTTTACTATCATGCCTTTTCAAAAGGTGTTATGAGACAAAAACTAATTTTTTTAAAAAAAGAAAAAGTGATTGTTTAGAATTATTGACTGAAAGCATTTTTTAGGAAGCTTCGGCTTAATTTGTTATATTCGTGAAATGGCACCAAATTTGTTCCTTTACAAATTCAGCATTTTAAAATTTTATTTCTGCAATTAAGCAGTGCATTCTTATGCAAATAAATTTCTTTAATAGTTCTAAATTAATCAAGACTAATTAAATGAAGAGGTGGATTTTTATTTTTAAGATTTATTTTATGTATTTGAAAGAATTGCAGAAGAGAGAGGTCTTCCATCTGCTGGTTCACTCCCCAAATGGCCGTAACAGCCGGAATTGAGCTAATCCAAAGCCAGGAGCCAGGAGCTTCTTCCAGGTCTCCCATATGGGTGCAGGGGCCCAAGGACTTGGGCCTTCTTCCACTACTTTCCCAGGCCACTAGCAGGGAGTTGGAGTCTTCCATCTTCTGGTTCACTCCCCAAATGGCCACAACAGCCAGAGCTGAGCTGATCTGAAGCTAGGAGCCAGGAGCTTCCTCCAGTCTCCCACACCGGTACAGAGACCCAAAGTCTTGGATCATCTTCCACTGCTTTCTCAGGCCATTAGCAGGGAGCTGGATCGGAAGTGGAGCAGCTGGAACTTAAACCAGTACTCACATGGGATGCTAGTGCTGCAGGCCAGGGCTTTAACCCACTGCACGACAGCGTCAGCCTTAAGAGGTGGATTTTACAAATCTGGCATTATTAACTACTGGCAGCCAACTGGGTAGTTCTCCCATTGTAAAGTTCCACCCAGATTGCAGTCTTAGTTCATTAAAGCTGCCAGATAAGGGTTGGTGTTGTGACGTAATGGGTTAAACCACCACTTGCAACACCAGAGTTCTATATGGGCACATATTCAAGTCCCAGTTACTCTGCTTCCAATCCAGCTCCCTGCTAGTGCACCTGGGAGAAGCAGAGGATGTCCCAAAGTGAAAAGGCCCCTGCCACCCATGTGGGACCAGGTGAAGCTCCTGGCTCCTGGCTTCTACCTGGCTTATCCCTGGTCACTGCAGCTGTTTGGGGAGTGAACCAGCAGATGAAGGATCTCTCTCTTTCTCATTCTGTACTTCTCCTTCTTAAATAAATAAAGAGCTTTCAAGGGAAAAAAAAAAAAAAAAGCTGCCAGGCATTCCCTTCCTCCTCTGCAGGGGGGAGTATTCAACAATTAATTTTCTAAATTCTCTCTTTTCCGCTGACCCAAGGCAAGAAGTTCCCATTCTACAAAGTGATTTTAGGAGATTTACTGCTTTTAGTACTTTGCTTGCAAATAGCCAGTCACCATTAACTTCGAAACACTAGAAAATAGCTTGATATGAAACATAAAGCATTTAAAACCTGGCTATTTAACAACTATGGAGCAATAAAACTGAATTTTGCCATAGTTATATATTATGTAGCCTTCTTTCCTTCCTGTCTTTACATGGCGGTATAAAAGTGGACAGACTTATTGGATGCCAGATCTGTGTCAAATTCTGAGCTTCTCAATCATAATCTGCAAAATGGGGACAACCGTTTTTGCCCTCATGCATCTCTCAACATAAAATTAGATCACGCTCATGAAACCTGCAATGTGAGAAAGGCGCATAGTGATTAAAAACAGTTGGTGTTTATGCATAGTTGTATCCTCAGACTTGGGGTTGGAGCTTCGGGGTGACTGATTCCTCCCAGTTTTCCCAAGTCCCACATCCATTCTGGGCAAAACCAGTGTGGATGTCTCACTAGTGCTATCAACAGATACAAAATACCATGCATAGAAAAGGTCATTAGTTGCCTTACACACAATCTTGTGGGCATAAGCAGGCAGGACCGTTGTTCTGGCCTCACAGAGTAGGCCCCAAGTGCCTTCCTTGTTCCACCTTTCCCCTTCTATGCTTTTGTCTGCCTGGTCCAAGATGTTCATCATTACCGTATGCTCCTTCCAAAGCCTGCAGGAGAATGAACTGTGAAGCCTCTAAAGACATAAATTAGCGATGGCACATTTCAGTTATACTTCGGTCTCATTCTCACTGACTAGAACTTATTTCTCAGATTAAAACTAGCTCTTAGGAGAGGCTCACAAATGTGGTCTCTCATCCTTTGGTCTGTGAGTCAAGCTGAAGTGGAAGATTTTATTCCTGGAAGCTGAGGAGAACTTCTGGATGCCATCTCGGTCTCCCATGTGCCTGTGAACGGGCACAGCAATTTCCGGTTTCATTCGTAACCCCACTGCTGTTATTCGTGACAACGATGCCAATTCTCTCCTGCATTTGTGGCATGTCTGTGAATGTATATGTTGGCTAACAGATGAAAGAAGACCCTGGACTCAAGGAAGAACTATAATGAAAACACTATCTTTGTCTTGCTATTTCTTCTGCTTCCGTACCCATTTACCCCAGGGATTTTCTCTGTAGTTCAGGTGCATGGCTAACTTCTGTGCCTAGGACAAACACTTTGGATTTAGAATTTTGTTCAGATATAAGCTGTTTGGTAGTATTAGAAGATTCATTTAAAATTAAAGAAATAAATGGGGCTGAGTGGAGGTGCAGGTGTTCCATCCCTATATCCTGGTTCAAAAACCACAGTTGTAGTCCTTTGTTTAATATGTATTAAACGTTTTCCACATGTTAAGCAATGAAAATAAAATAGTTACCAAATTTTACTAAAACCCCTACCCTTAGGAAGTTTAATTTGTGGTAGGGGAATACTGATGATTTTTTAAGGTAAAATTTATATTTATTTGAAGTGTTTACTTTACTGAAAATTTTTTTTTTTTTATTTTGCTGGATGGCATTTTCCCAGGTTCACTTGTAGAAGTTGTTTCGAAGAGATGAGTTTCTCTAACAATATTGGATGTAGTACCAAGATTGACCTCTGGTGATGATTGCAGTTGCTTTATTTACTGTTATTACAATCCGTGTAATACTAAATGCTAGGGAAATTAAAAGTAATCAGAACATTAGGTGTCAGCTAGCCTGACTAGACACAGCCTGCGTTAGTTTAACCCACCTATGTTGTTTTTCTGAATAGCCCAATTTACCACATAAAGACATGGTTATAAATTTCTCATTAGCCCTTATTTTGTTTTCTTTTAAGATGATAGGCTATTGGGGAGGGCATTTGACACAGAGGTCAAATCGCTATCTGAGAAGACTGGCTGGAGTCCTGTATCTTCACTTCTTATCCAGTTTCCTGCTATTGCATACCCTAGGAGGAAACAGGTGATGGACTAAGTAGTTTGGTCCCTGACACACACATGGGAGACCCAGATTAAGTTCCTGACTTCTAGTTTCTGCGTTACCCAGCCTTGGCTATCACAGACATTTGAGGAGTGAACCAACAGATAGAAAGTCTGTCTGTCTGTTTCTTTCTATTTTTCTGCCTTTTAAATGAAAATAAATAAAATAAACAAATAAATAAACTGTCAATTTATGACTTGCTGAGCTGTTAGGGTGGTAGGTTGTTAAAAACTGTTCTTGCATATAGTTTATGTGCTTTTTTTTTTCTCCTCCATGTGGTTTATCCTCATGAATACTCTCCAGGTCAGAGTTATTAATGATCTAACATCAAATAGGAAATGCCAGAGCAATGTGTCTTTCAATTAGTGGCCAAAGATTATTTCCATACATTTATTTTTAATGAGTAAGTGGAAATAATATTTTAAAGTAATGTCACCAGGAATCCAGTATGGTATTAGATTAGTGTGTTAGATAGCTGTTCGAGAAAGTATGAAGCACAGGAGATCTGTAAGTCTATTCCTCATATTTAAAAAAAAAATCCTCAGTGTTACATTGGTATGTTTCACATTTCAGCATGTGTGAGCCATTGATGTTCTGTAGTATTCCATTGTGAAATGTACTGTAATTAATTTGATTAATCCTGTACCACTGGATTCTTACTCGTTACTAGCTGTTTGCTAGTGGAAATGAATATGGTAATCATCTGTACATAAAAGTCGATATTTCTGTACAGAGAAATTCATTAATGTAAAATAATGTGCCAGGGGTATTTCAGAACATTTGTATCAGTTGACATTTCCATTAGCTGTTTCATTCTGTGCAATGGCTTTGCAATTGCTGTACCTTTTGAAAATCCTGTGAGTATTTAGTTCCATGTCACACATAAGAATACCTAGGTTTGATAACTATCTGTGGCTCCTGACCCCAGTTTCCTGCTAATGTAGACCGTGGGAGGCAGCTGTAATGGTTCAAGTAAATGCATTCTTGTTGCTCATGTGAGGAACCTGCACTGAGTTCCTGGCTTCAGCCCAGCCCAGCTTGCCTACCCTGGTAATTGAAGGCATTTCAGGAGTGAAACAGAGGATAAGGGCTATCTCTTTCTGTCTCAAGTAAGTAAAGGTTTTTGTTTTGGATTTTGTTTTAAACCCAAGGCACTTTATAAAAAGAATACCAACAACAAAACCATAAAACAAGAAAAGCAAAAACTGGGGCCAGCATTGTGGCATAGTGGGTAGAGCCTTCGCCTGCCACACCAGCATCCCATAGGAGCAACAGTTTCACTTCCTGGCTATTCAGCGTCCAATCCAGCTCCCTACTAATTGCTTGAGAAAAGCGGTGGAAGATGTCCCAAGTGCTTAAGGCCGGCGCCGCGGCTCAATAGGCTAATCCTCCACCTAGCGGCCCCAGCACACTGGGTTCTAGTCCCGGTCGGGGCGCCGGATTCTGTCCCGGTTGCCCCTCTTCCAGGCCAGCTCTCTGCTGTGGCCCGGGAGTGCAGTGGAGGATGGCCCAAGTCCTTGGGCCCTGCACCCCATGGGAGACCAGGAGAAGCACCTGCCTTCGGATCAGCGCGGTGCGCTGGCCGCAGCGCGCCAGCTGTGGCGGCCATTGGAGGGTGAACCAATGGCAAAAGGAAGACCTTTCTCTGTGTGTGTCTCTCTCTCTCACTATCCACTCTGCCGCCTGTCCAAAAAAAAAAAAAAAAAAAAACAGTGGAAGATGTCCCAAGTGCTTAAGCCCCCTGCCACCCACCTACATGGGAGACCTGGAAGAAACTCCTGGCTCTCAGCTTCGTCATTGCTGAGCCCCAGCCATTGCAGCCATCTGGGGTGTAAACCAGCAGATGAAAGGTTTCTTTCCTCTTTCTCTCTGTTTCTCTCTCTGTCTTTCCAACTCTTTGTGTACTGTGACTTTCAAATAAATAATAAATAAAAATGCATTTTTATTTTTAAAAACCTGATTTTTCATAGTTTAATCATTCAGTAAATTTTTAAGCTCTTGTTTCTTGTTAGGCTTGGTGCTGGTCATGGGGATATAATGGTGTGGTCAAAGGTCGGTGGTTTGAGGGAGTGGAAATGAATCTGCCCATATGAAGGTTGTGGAAAGATAGATGCATTCAATGAGTCACAGTGCAGTGACCTTAGAACTGTATTAAAGGGCACAAAACAGCCTCCTCTCCTGGGAAAGCAGAGTTGGAGTGGTCTGAAGAAGGTCAAATGGTGAGCACTGCAGGTGGGGGAATACTGTGAACAAATCGTCTCTCAAAGTGAGTAGGGCAAGAAGCCTGTGAGTGGGGATACAGAAAGCAAGATGGGTGAGACGTGAGGCTGGAGGCTCAAGGAAGGTCTAGGTGGTGCAGGGCTTGGGACACCATGTTAGTTATTTTGTAGGAAACTATTGCAGTGTTTTAAGTAAGAGGAATGACAGTAGCTTTGCATTTGGCAAAAATATTCCAGGAGAGATTAAGGGATATTTGGAAAGTTTAGTTAGTAGATTGTTGCAGTATATGCAAGAATGGTGGAATCCTTCTGAGCGACTGTGGAGAAGATTGTGATAAATTGGACAGAGTTGAGAGAGTGCTCTGAGTTTACATCTGCATTGTTAGATGATGCTTTGGGTGCACAAAACCTTGCATAGGAGGAAGTGGTATCAGAGATGACTGAAAGCATTTGGGATCTTCTCCCTGGTGTGGAATCCTTGGTATTCTGAAATTGTACCGTGATGTGTGTGGTCAAAAATCTTTGTTCATCCTTTTCAGTTTTAAGACTTTTCTTTTTCAGTCTTGAAAATATTTTTTTCTTTCTTTTTTAAAAACTACTTTTCCCCTGCTTGATGTATGTTGAGTTGGTCATTTGTGTCTGCTAACTTTTCTCTTATGATTTCTGTCTTGTTATTTTGTTGTACTTGGAGGTTGCTTGATTTTTTTGGTAGTCATTTTGGATTTCCCAATTTTCTCGTTTTTGATCTTTTTCAGAAAAGTTTGTTGTTGTTTGTTTTGTTTTTTGTTTCACAGATAAAAATCTTCCTGAGGACATGAATTTGAATTTGTTAAACTTTTAATTTCCTCCATTACCTCTTTTGTCTTGTGACTAACTTTGAAGTTGAGTTCAAACTGCATATATGGCTGTGGTAAGTTAATGATCAATGTTTTCTCTTTAGGGTGCACAGATGGAAAGCCATATACTGCCTCTAGTATGCCAGCATTAGAAGGGTCTTAGGTCTTACCCTGAGGTACCAGTTCTGATCCCTTCTCTGGCAGATTACCACTTTATTTAGAGAACTGATCTACTTTTTTACTCTAGGGGTAAATATAATTCCACTACTTTGCCCATGTGGGAGTGAGGGATGATTGGTAGATGGAGTGAATTGGGAGAGCTCCTCTTTAGAGAATTCTTCTTCTGATTTTTTGCAGTGTGCCCTATTCTGGTCTCCTCACACATACATGTCAAATTCAAAGCCACCCTTGAAGGAGTTTTCATGTCTGCCAAGAGTTCTCTGTGCATTTTGAGTCATGACTTCCTATACTCTTTATTTTATCACTCAATGAGCTCTTCTCAGAATTTGTTTTCAGAAATTTATCAAAACTTCATTCCATTGATGACTACAGCCCTGACAATGTCTGATTACTCATCCCATTTCTCAGGATTATTACGTATTTATTCCTGTTTATATCCCTCAGTCAAATTTCTAATGGACTTTGAGAAAAAAACAATAAAACCACTTGTGTTCAATCTGCTATCTAAAACTGGAGACCTGAGCTCTGGATGCTCAAAATATTCCAAACATAGATAGTGGATATGGAACCAAATGTAATATTTGTTAAAGTGATTTTGTCTTTATTTTAGATTATTTTTCTCAATTCAGGTAATGATTTTAATATCAACACTTTTAATGGGTTTATTTTAAAATAATGTTAATATGGTACCATCTGATTTACTTTGGGACAGGCCTAAAGTAAAACTTTTATGCTGATTTTATTTTTTCAAATATAGAGCCAATTAAAAATTCATTTGTTGGGGCTCGTATTGTGGTGTAGTGGGTTAACCATCGCCATGCAGCATCCCTTATGAGCACCGATTAAAGGCTCAGCTCCTTCATTCCCAGCCTAGGAAAGCAGTGAAACATGGCCCAAGTTCTTGGGTCCCTGCTACTGACGTGGGAGACCTGGATGGAGTTCTTGGCTCCAGGTTTCTGTCTGGCCGAAACCTGCTGTTACAGGCATTTGGGGAGCAAACCAGCAGCTGGAAGATTCCTTTCTCTCTCTGTCTTTTCCTCTCTTTCTGTTACTTTACTTTTCAAATAAGATACTATTCCTCCTTTTCTCTCTCTTTTAAAAAAATATTCCTTCCTGTTTAGCCTTCCAAATAAGCATGGGTATAATTTCATCAAATTACAAAAAATTCAAAAAAACTATCTTCTGCAGTTTGAGAGGAATATATCCAGTCTGTCTATAGTATATGAATGATTGCCTTTATTAGAATGTAGGTTTTTGTTAAAATAATGTTCCTATACATTTTGTGTTGTTTCTATGTATGTATCCTTAGGGAAAGTATGGCCATATTTGCGAGTACAGTCAACAAAAACTTTTTTTTTGGTGATTTAAAAGGTGTTACACAGGGAGACAACATTGTGGCGCAGGAAGTTAAGCCACTGCCTGTGACATGTTCAAGTCCCAGCTTCTCTGCTTTCGATGCAGCTCTCTGCTATTGTGCCTGGGAAGGCATCAGAGATGGCTCAAGTACTTGGGGACCTTCTGCCCAGGTCGGAGACCAAGATGGAGTTCCTGGATCCTGGGTTTTACCTGACCCAGACTTGGCTGTTGTGCTCATCTGGAGAATAAACCAACGGATGGAAACTCTCTCCATCTTTATCTGTATTTCTCTCTATCTCATCTCTATCTCTATCTCTATCTCTATCTCTGTCTCTGTCTCTGTCTCTGTCTCTGTCTCTATCCCTATCCCTATCCCTATCCCTATATCATCTCTATCTCTATATCCCTATCTCATCTCTCTCTCTCTCTCTCTCTCCCTCTCCCTATCTCTATCTCTATCCCTATATCACCTCTAGCTCATCTCTGTCTCTATCTCATCTCTATCTCTTTCTCTATATCTCTCCCTCTCCCTCTCTCTATCTCTAACCCTCTCCCTATCTCTATCTCTATCTCTATCTCTATCTCTATTTCTCTCTATCATACCTCTCTCTGTCTCTCCCTCTATATATCACTCTTTCAGATAACTAAATCTTAAATAAAATGTGTTATGCGGGGCAGGTGTTGTGGCACAGTGGGTTAAAGCTATGGCCTGAAGCACCGGCATCCCATAGGGTTGCCAGTTCTAGTCCCGGCTGCTCCTCTTCCGATCCAGCTCTCTGCGGTGACCTGGGATAGCAATAGAAGATGGCCCAAGTCCTTGGGCCCCTGCACCCAGGTGGGAGACCTGGAAGAAGTTCTTGGCTCCTGGCTTAGGATTGGTGCAGCTCCGGCCTTTGCAGCCATCTGGGGAGTGAACCAGCATTTGGAAGATCTCTCTCTCTGTCTCTACCTCTCTCTGTTATTGTTAGTATCAGAAAGATATTTGTTTTTAAATATTTTTTAATTATTTATCTGAGAGGTAGAGTTACAGACAGTGAGAAGGAGAGACAAGAGAAAGGTCTTCCTTCTGTTGGTTCACTCCCCAAATGGCCGCAAGGGCTGCAGCTATGCCGATCTGAAGCCAGGAGCCAGGAGCTTCTTCCAGGACTCCCACTTGGGTTCAGGGGCCCAAGCACTTGGGCCATCCTCTACTGCTTTCCAAGGCCACAGCAGAGAGCTGGATTGGAAGAGGAGCAGCCAGGGACTAGAACCGGTACCCACATGGGATGCTGGCGTCGCAGGCAGAAGATTAACCTACTGAGCCATGGCACCGGCTCCAAAAGATATTTTTTAATCAAGTATTATTTTACAAAATTTATTTCAAGGAAAGCTTTATGCTCACTGTATTTCTTTGCAAGTACATAGAAAATTTTAACATTCCTTACAATTCACACATCCAGAGAAAAACACTTATTTTGGTACATGGTATAACTGTGTGTGTACATATGTGTATGTTTTGCAAAGTGGTGCATGACATATAGAATATTTAGTATAATTTTCAGGAAATTATGATTGTCATATCATTTTCTTTTTACAAGACTCTTCAAGTGTTTGCATTGTATCAGTGAATGTCAACTTATTTAATTAACCTTCAGTTGTTGGGAATTTAATGTATCTTTGCAGTTAAGAACAATCCTGTCTTTTACTTAATAAATTCACTGGAATGTTTATGGAAGTTAAATGTCTAGTATGTATGTTGCATGTTGTCTTTCTAGGATACCATTAGTCACTGTAAAAGGGTACTTCAAAAAGTTCATGGAAAATTAAATTAAAAGATGTTTATTTGGGTGGTAAAAAGTTTGAAATCCATGCATAGTTTTTTCATAATACACATTTTCTATGAAAGGCAGTATTACAGAGAGGCAGAAGCAGAGAGAGAGAGAGAGAGAGAGAGAGGTCATCTCTCCACCGGTTCACTCTTCAGATGGCCACAATGGCCAAAGCTGCTTCAATCCAAAGCTAGGAGCCAGGAGCTTCTTTCAGGTCGCCCATGTGGGTGCAGGGACCCAAGTGCTTGGGCCATCTCTACTGCTCTCCTAGGCCATAGCAGGGAGCTGGATTGGAGGTGAAGCAGCCAGGACTCCAACTGATGCCTATATGGGATGCCCACACTGCCAGCCCCATGTTTCTTACCTTTTAATCTTTATACTTCTTTTATTTTCTAAAACATGAGCACTCGTGTTCAGAATTATGTTAAAAAGTAGAAATGATGGGGATAATTTTTAAGTTGTTACCAACCTTGTAGGTTGGAAAACTAGGTGTAAGAGTAGATTCAAGTGTTTGTGGATTGCTTGGATACGTTATACATAATATCCCATCCAGCTCTGTCCTACTGTAATTATGTAAGAAAAGACAGCTTTTGCTTAAACTTGTTTTAAAAAACTCTGTTCTTGGCATTTTAAAATATCAAGTGCTGTCTGTCATGTGTCATATATTAAAATTATATTTTAAGTTTTAAAATTCTCCTGTGGTGTCTGGAATATTCAGTTTCAGCTTCTAAGTCAACACATGCTTATTTGGATGTGTTAATGAGCACAACATTGAAAGTATTTACATTTTGGTAAGACATTTTGGTGGTGTATCTTGTTTTACAAATAAAACTCAGAATCATAAAAGATCTTAAAAAACATTGGGGTGGCATGTTGCTTAGTGGTTACAATGCTGGTGTCTCACATCAGAGTACCTAGGTTCAACTCCTGACTCCAGCTTCCTGCTAGTGCAGATCCTGGAAGGCAACAGTGATGGCTCAAGGTGTTAGGCTCCTGACACCCATGTGGAAGACCTGGGTTGAGCCTAGACCTTTACAGGCATTGGGAGAGTGAACAGATGGGAGTGCTCTCTTTTGTCTTTCTCTTTCTCTAAAGTAAATTTAAAAAGCGGATGCTAAAACTGAAACCGTGTAACATTTCAGCAAATCATTTTTTCTGATGGACACATTCAGATAATTCTGGACCAGCAAGAATTTGTTTCTAGTTGTGTCAGTTACTCTCTAAACCACCACGATGGTATTTTTTTTATCTACCACAATGATATTCAATGATATTTGAGATTAAAGCATCTCAGAATTTTTAATTGGAACACAACAACATGCTGTGTAAATGATGCTTCTTTGATGATAATGAGTGTTGTTTCATAAAGAGATAAGAAGATGTAGTACATTTTTTTTTTTTTTTTTTGTGGACAGGCAGAGTTAGACAGTGAGAGAGAGAAACAGAGAGAAAGGTCTTCCTTCCATTGGTTCACCCCCAAAATGGCCGCTACGCCGGCGCTGTGTCAATCCGAAGCCAGGAGCCAGGTGCTTCCTCTTGATCTCCCATGCGGGTACAGGGCCCAAGGATTTGGGCCATCCTCCACTGCCTTCCCGGGCCACAGCAGAGAGCTGGACGGGAAGAGGAGCAACCGGGACAGAATCGGCGCCCCAACCGGGTCTAGAACCTGGTGCTGGCGCCGCAGGCGGAGGATTAGCCTAGTGAGCTGCAGCGCGGGCCGTACATGTTCTTGTGAGAAGGTATTTTGCCATGTAAATTTATGAATAGTGACTTTCAGAATATGTATATATATAATATATACAAAATTTATGCATTTTAAAGATTTACTTTATTGATTCAAAAGGCAGAGTTACAGAGAAAGAAGGAGAGACAGAAAGAGGGATCTTCCATCCACTGGTTCACTCCCCTAATTGCCATAGTGGCTGGGGCTGGGCAAGTCAAAGCTGGGAGCCTGGAACTCCATTTGGATTTCCCTCGTGGGTGGCAGGGGTTCAAGCACTTGAACCACTTTCTTGTGCCTTCCCAGGCACATTAACAGCAAGCAGGATTGCAAATGGACCAGATGTGGAGTAGCCAGGACTAGAATTGGAGCAATGCAGGCAGCCCAAGTAGTAGCTTAACCTACTTTGCCATAATACCAGTCCCTGAATCTATGCAATTTTTAAAAATTTACATATTTATTTATTTAAACTGGAGAGTGGGTGAGACAGAAAGAAAGAGCTCCTAACAAATGATTCATCCCCCAGATGCCCTCAACAGCTGGGGTTTGTCCAGCGCAGAAGCCAGGGACTGAGTACACATCCATATATCTCACATGTGTGGCAGGAACCCAGTAACTTGAGGCATCACCACTGCCTCCCAGGACACACATTAGCAGAAAACTGAAGTTGGCAGCCAGAACCAGACATTAGCCCCAAATATTGTAACTGGTGTCTTAACCACAATACCACCTTAACTACAAATGTCCACCTCTTTTATTTTTATTTTTTATTTTATTCTAATATAATAGCCACCAGGCACAAGTAGCTAAATTAAACAACAGTTACTTTTGAGTTCCTCAGACATATTATCCACATTTCAATTGCACTGTAGCCACATGTGGCTAAGAGATATCGTATTGGACAGTGAGGATCTTTACCAGTCTTATCATAGAAAGTTCTGCTGGGTGGTGCTGTTTTAGAGCATAAGCAGGTGTTCATTTAAAAATTATTCTTTTGGTAATTTTTTAGTTACTGAAAGGAAATACTAAAATAAAAAGAATAAAATAACAGTAAATGATTTGTTTCCCTACTATATTTTTGTTTTATTTTTAGTTATTTATAATAAAGTAGTGATTTTAAGTACAACTGACTGATGTGCCCGCTGTCTCTGCTCAGTTACATCAAAACCTAGTGGAGAGAACAATTGTCTAGCATTGGTCTATCATTAAGCACATTTTCTTGAACATACAAGCAGTGAGACCAATAGGAAGGAGCTTCTAGGATAACTGTTTCTGTGTAAATCTTACCCCTGGAACTCATTGCATGTCCATGGAAAATCCCTAAGAAGTGAACATCAGGGAAACATGATGAGGCAGTATAGTAGAATATTGACCTAGAAGGTATTTTCCAAGATTGGTTGCTTCTTTTTCTTCATTAATCTTGTAATTGTAGAGTGAATTTTGTATAGAAACAGTGTCTCTCTGAATCTATTTACTTTTAAAACCTTTGTAACAATTCAAGCAGCTTTTAACAGATGTTTGAAATGCTCATTATTTTTCCTTCTTTTTTTTCTTTAAAAAAAGGTTTATTTGAAAGGCAGAGTTACAGAGAGATAGGTAGAGAGAGAGAGACATCTTCCGACAGCCGGTTCACTCCCCAAATGACCACAATGGACAGGACTAGGCCAGGCTGAAGCTAGGAGACTGGAACTCCATCTAGGTCTCCCATGTAGGTGACAGGAGTTCAGGTAGGGTGGTGGGGGTCCAATTATTTGGGCCATCTTCTCCTGCTTACTCAGGCACATTAACAGGGAGCTGGATCAGAACCACAGCAACCAGGCCTCAGAACTGACATTCATATGGGTTGCCAGCCTTGCAGCAGCAACTTAACCTGCTGCACCACAACATTGGCCAACCTTTCTTTATTCTTAGTGACACAGTTTCAATTTACTTAGAAGTACTTTGAAACTTTTCTTGGAGTTAGAGAGGGAAAAACGTATCTGGAAATATAATTTATTTTATAGTTCAATGTTGATATTGGAAGAATCCATCACTTGCTGCTGTTGTTTCTTTTTTTTTTTATAGGTTATTTAAAATATTTGAATGTTGAGAAGGTACAGTTATTCAAGTGAATTTAGGTAGTGGGGGTTTGTAGAAGTAGGTTGGTTGAAGTATGGAAATGAATAAAAATAGCTAATGATTTGGCGATACATACAAAAATCTATGTTGAGTTGTTCTTGAAATAAGTGTCCGGATTATGTGGGGAGTTGTTTAGATCTTTTCTTTATTTGAGATCTACTTTAGAGTCTGAGTGTTAATTGTACTGAGCAGGTTAGGAGTGTTTGCTCCCATTTTTAGTGTACTTATTTCTAAACAATGACAGAGGACAATTTTGACTGTTACACATAACCTGTTACCACGAAAGCACAGGAGGTTCCAATTGTACAGCTACCATATGATTTGCCATTCACAGCTGAGCTAAAGCTACATCACAGGAATTGTGGCCTGGGGCATTATCATTTATGGATCCCTTCTTCAGTAAACATTTACTGAGATCTGTTTAGCCTGTTTTAACTTTTCTGTTACATTTCTCTTGTAGATAATGCCTGGAATGCACAAGCAAAATGACAAACGCAGAGACTCTCAGGATATTTATGATATTTAGGTGAAAGAGAAATATATGTCAAAGGTCTTTTTTTTCCCTGTGGGAAAAAGGCATTTTCTACAAATTTTCAAACTCCTATTTGAAATAATTTTTAAAACATAATTTTTTTTGCTATGCTTTGGTTATAACTGAAAATATAGCTACTGAAATGATTTAAGTGACATATGAACATATACTTGAAAATATAAAATCTCCACTTTTCTTCCTGGGATTAACATTAACACTCAATTAGAAAATTAACAAATGTTTCATAGATATTACTCGAAACAGAGACATAATTCATTCAGTATTATGTAAGTTTTATTTCAGATTTTAGACTAGTTTATTGATATAATTATCTGTTCTAAAATTGACCCATTTTTAGTATATTTCAGTTTGTTAATTTTGCTGCCAACTTTATACTTAAATTTATTTTCAAAAATAGAAGACTTATTCAAATAAGTATTAGTATAATTTTTAAAAGTAGTTCCTTAGAGTTTTGGATCATCTGATATGTTAGAGAAAGAGTGAGATTGTTCTGAAGGGTAAGCATTATGTTGTGTCTCATGTTGTTTTCTCATTGTCTTACAGCTATGAAGTCTTACACTCCATATTTCATGCTCCTGTGGAGTGCTGTTGGGATCGCAAAGGCTGCCAAAATCATCATTGTGCCGCCAATTATGTTTGAAAGCCATATGTACATTTTCAAGACACTAGCTTCAGCCTTGCATGAGAGAGGCCACCACACAGTGTTTCTCCTCTCTGAAGGTAGAGACATTGCCCCATCTAATCATTACAGCCTCCAGCGCTACCCAGGAATCTTTAACAGTACCACCTCTGACGCTTTCCTGCAGTCCAAAATGCGGAATATTTTCTCTGGGAGATTAACAGCCATCGAACTGTTTGACATACTGGATCGCTACACTAAGAACTGTGACATGATGGTTGGCAACCAGGCCTTGATCCAGGATCTGAAAAAAGAGAAGTTTGACCTGTTGCTGGTGGACCCTAATGATATGTGTGGATTTGTGATAGCTCATCTTTTAGGCGTTAAATATGCTGTGTTTTCCACCGGCCTTTGGTATCCTGCCGAAGTGGGTGCCCCTGCTCCGTTAGCTTATGTTCCAGAGTTTAACTCACTCCTCACAGACCGCATGAACTTGCTGCAAAGGATGAAAAACACCGGCGTTTACCTGATTTCCAGAATAGGGGTCAGCTTTTTGGTTCTTCCCAAATACGAGAGGATAATGCAGAAGTACAACTTGCAGCCGGAGAAGTCCATGTATGATTTGGTTCATGGGTCCAGCCTGTGGATGCTGTGCACTGACGTAGCCCTGGAGTTTCCAAGACCCACTCTGCCTAATGTTGTGTATGTAGGAGGAATCCTGACCAAGCCGGCCGGGCCACTGCCAGAAGTAAGGTTTGCTAAACTCCTTGGTTATTTTGTTGAAATGTAAAATAGAATATAAAATATAAAAGAGGTAGGATTGACTGTCCTTTGGAAACTAATGCCACTCTAAAAAGCAGTCAGGACTCTAAGATCCCTCTGTCTGTGGATCTGTTAGCTCCCTGGAACACATTCCTGCTTTGAGTGAGCGTCCCTGTGATGAGAGGCCACCCTGCCGATCAACAGAATAGCTGGTAAACGGGGTTTGATTAACAAGCATAGTATATGAAGAGAATAGATTTAGACAATTAGCTTTAATAAGGGTGGTTGATTTTACTTTTAATAAAACATAAATTCCACTGTTTTACACCAAATAGCACAACATAAGTCTGCATATTTAGGCTCAGTGAACTCAAATAAATGTAAGCCAAGAGAATAGAAGTTGTTGGGGAAGTCATCACCACTAAACTTATGTCCAACAAAGAAAATGAAATAGTGACTTTCGTCAAAATAGACAGCCAGCTAATGTAAGTTAGCAAGAAAATCTGTGTTATGGAAATCATATTTTATTGCCATTTCATTCCAAAGAGGGAGTTAATGACACTTTAAGAAAATATATTTGCTCAACTAGTTTCTTAAAACTGGTTGAGCCATCAGTGAATTCTTTAGTGTTCTCTCTTCTAGTTTGCCTTCTCAATAGGTATCTCAAAGTAACGGGGCATGTACACATATCTGTCATTGCAGTGGATTGTCTAATCTTAGTTTGACTCTCTAGATTTAATCTGAACATCTGATGCTGTTTACCAGGATGCTCAGGCTTTGTTTCTGGATTTTCATTGTTGAAACTATTTCTACTCTTTCCTCTGAAAACAGTCACCCTGAAAAAACTGTTGGATTGTTAATTTCTAGCTCTGGGTACTATATGCTACAATGTCTGTCAGGGTCTTACTGAAGGGTAAACCCACATTTGCTTATAGGTATCAGATAAGAACAATTACTGGGCAGATTTTTAAAAGGGTAAGAAGATGATTGTGATATACACATTGAGGACTTTTCTAATACAATTATTAGTGTTATATTTAAGAAATGATACCTTGGTATATGTGGGGAGCAACTCGGACTAGACTAAGTTACTGGAATTAAGACTTACTCTATGCATCTGCTCTCCCACAATATGGCGCTGGGAGAGGAGTAAACAACTTCTACACAGCTGCCTCCAGTTCGACCAATAACCTGCAGGAGCTGATCCTGCTCCTGATTGGAGGAGAGCAGCGTACTCGGCGTGTGGGTAGCAGAGTTGGGATTGGTGGAAGAGGACTATAAAGGAGGAGAGAGACAACATGCACCAGGAACATCTAAGGGAAAGACCTGAGGAACATCTGAGCAGCCCCCGAGAGAGCCGGCCGGCGGTGTGCTGCTCCCCCGCGGAAGTGGGGAAAGTGGCAGGGGGAGCCGCCCTTCCACGGAGGTGGAAGGATCGGCAGCCAACCCGGGAAGGACCAGCAGCAAACCTGGGAAGGGCCGAGCAGACAAAAGAACAGCGCAGGGTCCTGTGTCGTTCCTCCGCGAAGAGGGGGAGCGACAGTTTATTTCATGTAACATGGAAGCACGGAAAGAACCAGATCCATGCACTGTACAGTCCTAGCATTTCAAAGAGATGAGGCATCTAGAGACCACAGGGCACCGGTGCTCTCTGACATCAACTACAAAGGAGAGAAATTAATCATTGCTTATCTCTAATACTACAGTCTCTCAAGGCATCATTCTTCAAATTATCTCAATACTACAGTCATGTAGTATTGAAGCCCATTACGAATTCTTAAATTTTCCCTGTCAGGGTTACTTTGTGATATGTTACTCCTCTGTAAAGGTAAAATCATATTTCAGATGTAGCTTCTACAGTACAAGAGTTAGTAAGCAAGTTTGTCTTTTCTTAACCAAGTCATTTATATTGCTATTCAAATTCACGTTGTTTTCTCCACCTCCTCATCTTTTCTCAACCAGAGCGTGGCCCTTCTGCCCTTTTGCCGACTCCTTTTGGCTTTTATTTTTTCTTCTTTTTTTTTTTGGTTGTTAAAAGCTCATCTTCAATCAGTTGATTGAGGAAGGGATCAGTGAAAAAATGGAACCTTCTGATTGCCTTTTTTTCCTCTTCAGCTCTTACACATTTTTCTTGAGTTGCAGCAACTTGAATGACATAGTATAAATGACATTTTATGCTTTTTTTTCTATACTGTATCTTTCATTCAGATCCATAACATGTGGGAATTTCTTTTTCACTACAATTCAAACTTATTGCTTCTCCCATGGATTCTTTGCCCATTGATGTCCTAACCAATTTATCAGTTTTGTTTTACTTTACAAACATCTCAGGTGGGTTTTGAAGCCTTATGTAAGATATTACTCAAATTGTCTTTTGATTTGCCATCTTTTTTTTCTCTTTTGGCTTTCTACAATGATTCTTTTGAAAGAGTGTCTTTGATTGTGCCAGTTAGTTGGGTAACCTACAAAGATACTCATTTATGCCTGTGCATGTGTTATTTATAATATGGGAACATGGATGAATATATTACTGTCATTGGCAGTTTGTTAGGTTACTGGTGTGAAGAGCTATTTTCATTTCAGCATGACATGCATGATTCTTGAACAGGGAGTATTTTGAAGAATGATGCATCTTAGTTTTTCAGATTTTCCTTATTCTGAGGCATATTTAGAAATATATGTGTTCCTTTTGGAATTTTTTTTTCTAGCGTATTTATCTGAAATAACAACAAATTAGGCCAGCACCGCGGCTCACTTGGCTAATCCTCTGCCTGTGGCACCGGCATCCCGGGTTCTAGTCCTGGTTCGGGCGCCAGTTCTAGTCCCTGTTGCTCCTCTTCCAGTCCAGCTCTCTGCTGTGGCCCGGGAGTGCAGTGGAGGATGGCCCAGGTGCTTGGGCCCTGCACCTGAATGGGAGACCAAGAGGAAGCACCTGACTCCTGGCTTCAGATTGGCGCAGTGTGCTGGCTGTAGCGATCATTTGGGGAGTGAACTAATGGAAGGAAGACCTTTCTCTCTGTCTCTCTCTCTCACTGTCTAACTCTGCCTGTCCAAAAAAAAAAAAAAAAAATGTACATTAGGGTTCTAAAAGTTAAAGTTTCTCAAATGCCTGTATACTTAATGGGTGTGATTTGATACTAGAACGAGA
Organism: Oryctolagus cuniculus; assembly: GCF_051225735.1. NCBI lineage: Eukaryota > Metazoa > Chordata > Mammalia > Lagomorpha > Leporidae > Oryctolagus > Oryctolagus cuniculus. The sequence continues at coordinate 79,886,236 of NC_142874.1, read as the reverse complement.
AGGTCCAGAAAATAGCCACTAAGAGCACATGATTTACTAATAAGAGCTTCATTGTTAATCACCTGAGTATCTTAAGCTGGAAGGATTAAGTGTTTCAGATGTCTGGAAGTGATTTGACAGTGGGATCTGAGCTTCACCAACTGGGATGAGAGGGTAGAGAATTTCTAACAGACATTTTTTTAGAAGCGTTCAAATTTTGAACCTAAAAAACTGGAGTGTCTAGTACAGCTTCACTCATGTTGTATTTTTTTTTCTTTGAAATATTTAGAGTAGAACGAATAGTTAATTCATTTATCATACTGAGTTGGAGTGGCTCATCCAGGATTGCAAAGATAGTTTGCAGCATAGGTAGGGATAATGTAGATTGCTTGCTATTGATTTTTTTTGTAAGGATGCCTGTATCTCTTGTCACTCATTTTTTTATCACACACTTATAAGTGTGTAGAAAACTATGCAGATATAGCACATTTTCCAGTCTTTGACATCTAAATAAGTGTGAGGGTTTAATACGAGAGTCTAATGAAACCATTTGCACTCTTATATTTTAGAAAACTGGTAATAGGAATCAACCAAAATGCTAATGTTTTTGTTTTAAAGTATAAAAATATTGGCATTGACTGAGGAAATGTTATGACTTGGCTCATTTTAAATCTTGTTGGAAATGTGCCTGGAGAAACGACCTCTAACTGTATTTTCTACTACCTGGTAGGTAGCTCACAGGAGTGGATTAAGAGTAAGCATTCTGAGTTAGATCGTATCTATGTAGTGGTTTGTCTGTTCTGTCTTTGAAGATCAGTAGAGAACATGGATCCATTATTTTTTAAAGGTTTACTTTGGCCAAGAAGGAGTTCTTTAAGCAGGTTCCTATACGAATAGACCCTTTGAAGATTAAGGGGCTCAAGGGCTTGGGCCACCTTCCACTGCTTTCCCAGGCTACAGCAGAGAGCTGGATTGGAAGTAGAGCAGCCAGGTCTTGAACCAGTGCCCATATGGGATGCTGGCGCTTCAGGCCAGAGCGTTAACCCACTGTGACACAGCACCAGCCCCGCCCTGAATTCCTAACAGCACATACTAGGTTGCACCTCAACTGTTGGTCTTTTATCTGACTCTCTTCCTAGATAGAATGTAACTACCTCAAAAAGTAGATATCGTCCCTACTTTGTCTCTTGGGTGTCTGGAAAATGGTAAACATTCAATAAATGTTAAATATTAAAATAACTACATCAAATAGAAATAGTTGCCAAAAGGTAGGTGATTCAGCTTGTACAACAATGTTGTAATATTATAACCATTACCTGCTTATTCTAATTTTATGTCTGCATACCATCCCACCATTAAACAACCTCAAATTCCAGGCTAACTTATTCTGATGAATTAGAATAACAACCTTAATGTTATTAATATTGAAAAAAGGAGATAAGCATATACTCTTCATTTGTTGAACTACAGTGGTCTCTACCTTGCTCCAAATAAGCACATACACAAAGATAATAGTGAAGAATGAGCCAGCTGTCTGGAAAAATAACTTAAGTTGCTTGGCATCATGTGATGACTCTCAAAGATGACTTATTGCTAGGTTAGGAGTATTAAGGGCATCTTGATTTCAGCAGTTTTGTGGACCTTTTAAATTTAGGGAAATTGTCATGTGGAAAATTACAGATAAGACAAGAGATAAACTGGGATAAAGAAGAGCATGGTACCTGCCATGGACAGGGTCAAGAGGTAACTCACTGTCATTTTATCACTTGCCAGAACTCCTTCCCAGAGAGAGATTTTGTAAAGAATAAGACATTGAGCAACAGATTTGTGGAATTAGCCACTTGTGAACAGATCAGACTATGAGAAGAGGAATGAAACTAACTGACAATGGCTTTTTGTATTCAGTTTTCATTGATTCATGTAGAAACTGTGACTTATTATATATAATGATTGAAAGCTGATTTCACCATTTAAGAATGAAGTATTTGGGCTATGGGACAAGCAACCTTAGGGCTAAATGGGTTGGTCCGGAGTTGCAGCAAATGTAGAAAATTAAGACTATTTTAATAGTACATATGAATAGATTTCAAATGTTTTTTCAAAAATAATGTTAATTTCCAAACCATATGCAACGACTTCAAAAATTCATGGAAAATAGAATTAAAAAGTAAATTTAGGGGCCGGCGCTGTGGCATAGCTGATAAAACTGCTGCCTGCAGTGCTGGCATCCCATTTGGGCTCCAGTTTGAGTTCCGGCTGCTCCACTTCCCATCCAGCTCTCTGCCATGGCCTGGGAAAGCAGTGAAAGGTGGCCCAAGTCCTTGGGTCCCTGTACTCGTGTGGGAGATGGGAGACCCGGAAGAAGCTTGTGATTCCTGGCTTTGGACTGGCCTAGCTCTGGCTGTTGTGGCCATTTCGGGGTTGGGGGGAGGGTGAACCAGTGGATGGAAGACCTCTATCTCTCTCTCTCTGTCTCTGTCTCTGCCTCTCTGCAACTTTTTCAGATAAATACTAAATATTTTTTAAAAAACCACTAGACTATAAAAATGATAGGTGCAACAGATCATAATTAGTTTAAAAAAATAGTAAGTCTAGTTTCCTGCAAAAATATTTCAAATCCATGATACATATTTCCATGAACTTTTATGTGTGTTTCAAAAATTTTTGCACAAAAGTAAGCCTATCTTTAAATTCTGCTTTTCTGCAAAATTTTTGAAGTACACTTATGCTGTCTCATGAAATTTAAAGCTGGAGAGGATTGTAATAATTATTCCATATTGATTAAATGTTTTTAAAAAGATTTATCTTTTTATTTGAAAGGAAGAATAACAGAGAGAGAGAGAGCGAGAGAGAGAGAGAAAGTGTAAGAAAGGGAGAGAGAGATCATTTATGTTTGTTCACTCCCCAAATGGCTGAAACAGCTAGAGCTGGGCCTGAGTGAAGCCAGGAGCCAAGAACTCAATCCGGATCTCCCATGTGGGTGGCAGGGACCCAAGTGTTTGGGCCATCATCCATTCCTTCAATGGCACTTTTGTCAGGAAGTTGGATTGGAAGAAGGGTATAGGCAGGACTCAAACTGGCTTCTAACAGGGGATGCAGGTGTCTGAAATGGCAGGTTAACCCAACTGCACAAAGTGCCTGCACCCTAAATACATTTTATTTAATCAAAACATAGGTCCTCTTTATCCATAAAGTAATAATATGCTATATTGGTTATGTGTATGAGGATCAGAAAACTGAGGACTGGGGCCAGCGCTGTGGCACAGCGGGTTGAGCCACTGCCTGCAGTGCTGGCATCCCATATGGGCACTTGTTCAAGTACTGGCTATTCCACTTCGATCCAGTTCCCTGTTAGTGTGTCTGAGAAAGCAGTGGAAGATGACCCAAGTTCCTGGGCCTCTGCCACCCATGTGGAAGACCAGAAGAAACTCCTGGCTTCTGGTTTTAGCCTGGCCATTTGGAGATTGGACAGTGGACAGAAGATCTCTCTCTCTCTCTCTGTGTCACTCCCTCTCTCTCTTTAACTCTGGCTTTCAAATAAATAAACCAATCACTCTTAAATAACAAAAAAAGCAAACAGGACAATAGTGTTTGGAAAAGACTAATAACTTAATTGAACCTACTAATTCTGAGTTTAGATATTTGATATAGCATGAGAGCTGGGCAAAAAATGGTAGATTTTTAATGGAAGTTTATTAAATTAAAATGTACTTGGAGATATTTTTGCAGAAATTTGTAGATTGAGTATGTATTTTGTCTTTATTACGTAGTTAAGATACTAGATTACCTTATTAAAAGACTCTATACAGGAAGTAAATTAGGCTGTATTGGAATTATCAACAGCCTGCTGATATAGTAATTTTCCCTTTTTTTCTTTAAAGATTGATTTATTTATCTGAAAGAGTTAGAAAGAGAGAGGGAGAGAAAGAGAGAGAGAGAGAGAGATCTTCCATCTTCTGGTTCACTCCCCAGATAGCTGCAATGTCCAGGGCGGGCCAGGCTGAAGCCAATAGCTTCATCTGGGTCTCTCACCTGGGTGGCAGGGGCCTAGGGACTTGGGTTAGTTTCTACTGCTTTTCCCAGGCCATTAGCTGGGAGCAGGACTGGCAGTGGAGCCTGGACAGACTGGTGTGAGCATTGCAGGCTGCAGCTTGATATGGTAATTTTCTAAGCAGCATTGTAGTTAAAAACAGCTTGTCAGTTGACACTTTAAGAACCTGGGCTTGTGAGAATTTTGAGATAAGGAATCCAAATACACAAACAGATCCAGACAAACTTATTTATAATTGTCGCAAAGTCTAAGGATTTCTAAAGACTTCCCAACTGCTATTGTTTATATTCTATAATATTGTCCATGTAGGTATTGATTCAACACTACCAATGTCAAGGGAAATATTTTAAACTGATAATTTTTACAAATGACAATTTTGTGATTAAATTACTACTGGCACCAGTGTTTTTGATATGATATTCCTCACAAGCAACTCTCACTCTCAGCCAAAGAGTTCTATTTTCAAAATTAAAATCACTACTGCCAGTTTGTCAGGTCTGCTTTTTTAAAAGATTTATTTATTCTTTTTTGAAAAGTAGAATTAGGGAGAGGGAGAGAGAGAGATCGAGATCTCATCCATTGATTCACTCATCACATGGCCTCAGTGAGGCCAGGAGCCAGGCTCTTCATCTGGATCTCCCACATGGGTGGCAGGGGCTCAAGAACTTGGGCCATCTTCCATCACTTTCTCAGATGTATTAACAAGAAGCAGGATCAGTAATTGAACAGCCAGGACTCAAACCAGTGCCCATATGGGATGCTGGCATTACAGATGGGGACTTAAGCTGTTATACTATTCTCATTGCAGATTTTTAATAGAGAGAACAGAATGAGAATGGAATTCTCCAAAAACAAAACAAAAATCAAAACCCAAAACGTTTACTGTTTCCTTCTAAGACTTAGGATGTGCTGACCCAGCCACCAGTGTCTTTCCTCAGCCTGACTTCCTCCTGCATAGTATGTCTTCTCATCTCTTTTGTACTCACCTTCCTTTTCCTGGGAATGGTTTGGTCCATAGTCCTGTGAAACTCATGCTAATATATGATTGTAGGCTATTGGTAGAGCTGGGATGAGACTAATAGTGTCTAACCAGTTCACTGAGGATGCTGGTGTTGCGGATATGAAGATCAACCACTCTTTGAGAATCACTGACAGAGACTCAGACATTACACGTGCTCAGTATGTTTTAATTGTGTTATATATTTTATATAAGAAAGATGGTTTTCTGGTAGTGATAGACTTCCTGTGTTTTAGAAAACGATTTTTATAGAAAATTTTAGCCAAATAAATGCGCATGTTGCTTGATTTCAAAAACTAGAATAACTCTGAATTTCATTGCAGGTCTAGATGGCTCCTTGCCGTTTTGTGAAGTTAAGATGTTGAATTGTTAGTCCTTGCTTGCAGCATAGACCTAAATAGAATGTTCATGTGCAGCATGATAGTAATCCACAGGACACCAGAGCAGCAGCCTTCAGCTCCTCTCCCTGATTGTATTGGCTGCCACCAGGTGCTTTTGGCTTTTTGTCAAGGTGTATTTTTGTAGAGCAGCATTTATTGCTGTGTGTTGAACCATGTTTAGAAGGAGATTCAAGAATCCTGATTCCATCAATTTAACTCTAGTCAATTATCTGGTTGGTTAACAGATCATTAATTTTAGAAAGTGCTTTGTGAGGTAAAAGTACTAAGAGATCACAGAAAAACAGACTTGGATGATGTCTTTCTTTTTCTCAAAGTGTTTATCTAATACAAAGACTTCCAATTAAAGTGGGGATTTATTTATCGTATTACATATGGGTGGCTTTTCAAATTAAGATGGGGTACTTACTGCCAAGTTGTGGTTATTATTTATTTTCCCTTGATATTTTTCTTGGATATTTAATATACTAAGTATAGCTCATCAAAGGAAGATGACCTGCTTTTATTCATCATTGAATATAACAACTACTTAATAAATTTCTCTTGAATTAAACTTTTTATACTCAGGTTCAGAGAAATAGCCTTCTTATAGCACTTGGAAAGATTTCATTTGCACAGGTCTTTAAGAAAAAGACTAGATTCCCCCAAGTTTTCAAATCTTTCAGCAAGAATAAAAGAGGAAGCTAAACTCTTGAGGAGCAGGTGTCTGCCCTGCCCACTTTTGTATCCCACCTCCTTTCTTACCTAGTCTATAGCACTTTGCATAGTGAGAACTTTCATATGTATCTTTGGAATCAATGTAACTCTGAGTTGCAAAAGCTGATGTGCTATTCATTTCACAAAAAGGAGAAACAGTTGTCTTTAAATTCCAAGACCTTTCGTCAGTGAAAAGCAGCTCAAGTAGTGTGACAAACATGATTAAAACCATGAGCCTAACTAAATCCCCTGATCTCCATTTTCAGGCTATGGTGAATAATGGCTAAACTGACTTGATATTTATGTTTTCACTGCAAAATACCTTTAGAACTTTTTCTCATATGTGGCAATGGAAAGGTTTCACAGACCACAAAGGAATGGCTACTCATAAAAAAAAGATGTGAAAACTATATAGACAGTGAAGATTAATTGGGCACCTAGGACCAGCATGGTGGCACAGCAGGTTAAGATGTTGCTTATGACATTGGTATACCATGTTTGAGTACTGGCTTCAGTCCTGGCTTGCTTCCAATCTGTTTCTAAAATGCTGGAAAGGCAGTAGATGATGCCTCAAGTTCTTGAACTTTTGCTACCCACAGGGAAGATAAGGATGGAATCTGGCTACTAGCTTTGGCCTGGCTGGGTCCTAGTTCTAGTAGCCATTTCAGGAATGAACCAGCAGATGGAGGGTCTCTCTCTCCTACCCCTCTCTCTCTATTGCTCTGCCTTTCAAATAAATAAATAGATAAATAAATAAATAAATACATCTTTAATAAAGTGTTGGGTACTGAAATGCGGTGGGTACTGATCTCACAGTGTTAAGTCCAAGTCATAATTCTGTTCTTTGTGCTACTTCTAGTCGAATGGGGAGAAATACAGGAAAGATGTAAAGAGATTGCTAATAGGCATAATTTCAATGCTGAAGTACTGTGAATGAAACCTACAGATGCAGTGATAAAAAGTAGGGAATCTTGGCCAGCGCCGCGGCTCACTAGGCTAATCCTCCACCTAGCGGCGCCGGCACACCAGGTTCTAGTCCTGGTCGGGGCGCCGGATTCTTTCCTGGTTGCCCCTCTTCCAGGCCAGTTCTCTGCTGTGGCCTGGGAAGGCAGTGGAGGATGGCCCAAGTCTTTGAGCCCTGCACCCCATGGGAGACCAGGAGAAGCACCTGGCTCCTGCCTTCAGATCAGTTCGGTGCACTGGCCGCAGCGCGCCAGCCGTAGCGGCCATTGGAGGGTGAACCAACGGCAAAAGGAAGACCTTTCTCTCTGTCTCTCTCTCTCTCACTATCCACTCTGCCTGTCAAAAAAAAAAAAAAAAAAAAAAAAAGTAGGGAATCTTCTCAGATGATGAGTGAAGTGCCTCCCAGGTAGCTGAAGCCCGCCAACCTAGGGAGAGCATTGCACTCAAGGAACTTGAGCATACCTTTCCCCAAGTGGGAAAGACATTGCATTTTGAAGACTCTAGAATGATTGGGGGGGTGAAGAACCTATGGGATGGGGCAAGTGTAAGGTGGCCCAGGGGATTGCATGGATGAGCTGAGATCTTATTATACGAGTCCCTGTACGCCATAAGGGATGAGGGCTTCATTCTGAAGCTTTCAGTGGGCTTAAGCCTGGTTGGATTTACTTTTAGAAAGGGTTGCTTTAGTCACTTTGTGGAGAAAGGAGTGTAAGAGGTGATGAGAAGAGATTGGTAGGGCCAATTGGGTGAATGTTTTGATAGCTCAGAGGTAGTTTTGTGGCTGCAGAGATGGCAAAAAGTGGGGTCATTCCAAGTATTTTGGTGAGGTGGACTTGACTGAGCTGAAGTTGGGTAAGGTGGAATTCTTAGAAAACAGCCGGGTTTCCTACTTGAGCAACTGCTGAATGGCATTTCATTGATGGGAAAAGACAGGGGCACAAAGATCTCTGAGGGGAAATACTTGGTTTGGAACATTTCTGAATTTAAGCAGCCTGTGGATATATAAGTAGTCCCATGTCAGGTTGACATGGAATATGTGATATTGATAAGAAAGGTCAAGGTTAGGTTTTTAGATATAAGAGTGCTCTTCCAAGGGATTGCATTGAAGTCATAGACATAACTAAAATTACAGAGGTGTAGAGCCCTTCACCATTTAGATGGCAAACAAAGAGGAGCTTCCTCTTCAAGAATTCTGAATATTTATGACAGAAGAAGTAAAGGATAACCAGAGCAAGTGATGGTTTATATCCACCGACTATTGCTGCTGCTGTGTTGGATGTTTTCCTGTGTTAGCTGGGTATGTATACATGTGGTCATATGTCACTGGAGAATTTTAGTTGTTGCTGAGTAGATAATAGCAACACATGACTGAATTCATACTCTCCTTTAATGGCACACTTATTCCTGTGGTGTCTTCCTGCTGGGTAAATTGACAGAGCACTCACTAGGAGCCAGGTGAATGTTTTCAGGTCTCAGTCTTGGTCCTTAGGAAGATGTCTTTACCTTTATCACTAAATGTTGATGCATTTGTGTTGAAGCTTAGACTGTGTTTTGAAAGTTTCTTATATTTCATGGTGGGCACTGTAGTACAACAGGTTAGGCTACCACTTCAGACACCTGCATCCCATATCAGAGGGCCAGGTAGAGTCCCAGCTGCTCCACTTCCAATCTAACGTCTTGCTAATATGCCTATGGAGGCAGCAGATGATTGCCCAAGTACCTGTGTCCTTGCCACCCACATGGGAGACCTGCATGGTATTCCTAGTTCCTAGCTGTGGCCTATACCAATCCTGTCTGTTGTGGGCATTTGGGAAGTGAAACCATGAATGGAAACTCTCTTCACTCTGCCTTTAAAAAATGTGGAAAGTCCCTGAGAATGGACAAGAAATATAGGAAAGGATTGACTTTGAAGTTTCTGTGCTAGTGAAACTTTGGTTTCCTAGTAAATTGTAAGCAATCATTAGAAATATTGAAGTAATATTTGTGTTTTAAAAAATTAGTGATTGAAAAGGTAAACCATCATTTCTTGTTTTTTCTTTCCTTTTTTTTTTTCACAATGCACAAACTATATTTTTCCCTACTGGGGACTACAATTGAATTACATTTTTTATTGAAAGATTTAACTATAACTTTAAAGAGAATTTTTAAATGCATTAAGCCATATACATTGGTTTCTTCTTTCTTTTAAAATACTGTATTTTCCAGCATTGGGGACCAGGAAGAAGCTCCTGGCTCCTGGCTTCGGGTTGGCACAGCGCTGGCCCTAGCGGCCATTTTAGGGGTGAACCAATGGAAGGAAGACCTTTCTCTCTGTCTCTCTCTCTCACTGTCTATAACTCTATAACTCTACCTGTCAAATAAAAAAAAAAGAAAGAAAGAAAATGGATCAACCACTTTATTTAAAAAAAAAAAAAAAGGAAAATGCTTCAGACCTTTACACGTTTGATATTGTTGTGGTAAAGTTCTAATACTTTTTTCTTTTTTTAAAACTTATAGTTGTTTTTAATTAAGTTGCTTTTTAAATAACTATTTAAATTAAGCTTTTTATATTTTAGTAGACCTTCATGGTTTAAAGAGCAGAAATGTATACTAACATGTAATTTGGGTTAATTTTCTTCATTAAGATAGAAAAGATTCCTTTGTTTCTAACTGTTGAATAGTATTAGGTATTACAAGGAATAAAGTTAGTTAAAGGTGAAAAAGAAAAGTTCATGGAAAAATGGAATTTAAAGATGAGTTTATTTTGGCACAAAGACTTTTAAAATCCATGCATATAAGAGCTCTCCCAAAAATTCATAAAAATGCATTTTATGGAAAAGCTATGCTTAGATTTCAAAGATTTCTGTATCAGAAAACATTTAAGTCCATTTTTTCAGTAACCCATCAAAGTACCCTTGTACTTTCAGTTGAAAGCAAAAAGTTCATTTATCAGAACATATAAGTTTTTGGATATTATGTTTAGTAGAGTTGATATGGTTTATTCCTCTAGAGTTATTTTGTACAGTAAAGTCATTTAGAATTATGGTTTGATAAAAATAATTTATAATATGTTTTATATGTGTTTTCTACTGAGTGAGCTACTTAGACCAGGCTTATATTCTGTGTGGTTCTCATAGCTTTTCAACAAAGGTGACAAACACTGCCCAACTATTAGCTTTATTCACACATTTCATATGGTCAGCAGTTATATTGTTGACTTTACTTCTTACAGCTGAATTAGGCCCCGAAAGTTTTATATTCAGTGTTTGAGCACTTTTGTTATTCTCTTTAAAAACTCAGTATTAGGCACTACTGGTTACTACCAGCTGAAGCCTTACACAGCTGTGTATTTAGCATTTAATCATGCTAGGAATTGCTAATTAGAAAAGCAGACTGGACAAAGCGTACCCAGTGAAGTTGACACAATAGCATTTCTGTTTGAGAAACATAAATAAAATAAATAATCTCTACACATTAGAGGTTTCATTAATAAGTATTTGTACTGAATATGTAAAACAGACAGACAATCGCTAACAAAATGTTTTAACCCATTAGGGATATATCAGTATCATCCTTAACAGAAATCTTTTATCTCTTTAAAGTGTGGACTGCCTTAGTCAAAATTGTTAGATTTACATTTGGCCTTTTGAATTATCTACTTTTCACTTTTCCTATTCTCCTTTTTTTTTTTTTTTTTTTTTTTTTGACAGGCAGAGTTAGACAGTGGGAGAGAGAGACAGAGAGAAAGGTCTTCCTTTTCCATTGGTTCACTCCCCAAATGGCCGCCACATCTGGCGTGCTGCGCCAAACCGAAGCCAGGAGCCAGGTGCTTCTTCCTAGTCTCCCATGCAGGTACAGGGCCCAAGCACTTGGCCATCCTCCACTGCCTTCCCGGGCCACAGCAGAGAGCTGGACTGGAAGAGGAGCAACCGGGACAGAATCCGGCACCCCGACCGAGACTAGAACCCGGGGTGCTGGCGCTGCAGGCTGAGGATTAGCCTAGTGAGCTGCAGCGCTGGCCTATTCTCCTTCTTTTAAGTAGTCCTTCCCCCAGGCACGCAAGGCTGTCTTGTCCCTCTGCTTTGTTTCACCCCTGATGGGAACCCTAAACCCAGGAACCCCACTGTAGCATCCTCAGTTAATCTTCCTGTGGCTCAGGCTGCTTTAATACTACAAAGTCTCTTTCTGCTTTCCTTTTATCAAAACTATCTTGTTTTTAAACCTCAGATGCAGTTAGCTCTAACAAAGAATAAGGGCAAAAGAAATTTGTTCAGTGCTATGTATTAATGGCTGATAGCAGTAACATATTGCCTTTCTAGGAGTACTGAATATTTTATGCTGAAATCGGAGGTCTAGCGACAGACGTAAGTCAGAAGGATCAATACCTGCAGCATAATTAGCCTGGTTTGTAAAAGCAGAGTGATGAAGGTTCTAGAAGATTAGGGGTGCACACACTGGGTGTCTCTGGTAACAGTTTTTATGACCTGGTCACAAGGAGGATTACATGCTCAAAGAGTTGGACTTTTTGAACAAGAGTGAAGTTATGAGTGTCTGAAATTCCAGAAGTACACACTTAGTTGTGGCCTTTGTAGACAAACCTGTGCTCCTGTAGTAACAGGGAGAGCCTTGGAACTCAGAAGATCTGAGATGGAGCCTCTTGTCTGTCACTCACTAGCTTTGTCACCATGGGACTTGTCACATGAGCTTTCTAGATGCAGTTTTGTTTTTTGTAAAAGGAACTTTCTTTGTCTGAATCAATGTTCATTGAATAATTGTTAAAATGCTTGTAGGTATCTATAAATTACTAAGCATTATTATAAAAGAGAAGTGTTATTGTAGTAATATGTAGGAACTAAGTGTTATAAATTTAAAAAAGTAAACATAATTTAATAAGATGACATGTATTTTAAGAGAACATTTAGTGGAGGGTCAAATATCTGGCATTCTGGTGCCATTTCTGCTAATTCCAGTAACTAGCTTTTCTGGGAGTCTTGCATCCAAATGGCAAACAAACTCTACAAAGTAAGTCAGAAAGACATGGGTGAGGCCAATATCAATGCCAAGATGTCCAGGTACTGCAGGTCAAATACTTGATTTGCAATATGACTTACACTTTCTTTACATGGAACTAGTTTACTCCAACTGTATATCTTCTAAACAGCATGGCTATTTTATTTCCTAGCCCATGGAAGATTAAAACAGCAGAAAATTTTTTGAGACAGGCATGTTGAAAAGAGGAAAAATTGATGATTTAATAACCTGAGAAGGCAGGAACCTCTTCCAAAATAGCTGTGAAAAGAATGCAAATAATTAAATATGCAAGACCTCCTGGATTGTCTAGTATCCCAAGCCTTGTGGACATGGCACCATCACAGTACCAGAAAACATAATTATGTTCTATGTTACTTGTGCCCAGTGTGATCAAGGAGGGAAGTACAGAGAGCCTCTTACATGGACTTCCATCAACAATAGGCCTTAGCTTTCATGCAAATGCAAGTCCCAGAGTGATAACAATTCTCAGTAGGTTTCAGATAGCTGTATTTGTACTTATGGTAACTGATGCAGAACTACTTCTTCAAAATAGGCCCCATTTATTCATTTGCAGAATGAAGTGTTAGGGTTAACCTAGCCTTTAAGATTAGAAGCTAAGATAAGTAACTTTATGTATACTTTCTACCAAATCAGTATTATGTTTTCAATTTCTGGCAAATTTCTTGAAATAGTTGTACCATGGATGATGTCTGTGTTTAGAATTACATATGGTGCTTGCTGTATTTACTTAACAGTGGTTTTTCAACCTAAGGCCCTTTGATCATTAATATCAGGCCAGAAAATAACAATTAAAAATTTTAAATCATTGATTCATCTAACAAATATATGTTGAGCACTTCCCAAAGACTGCCATCTCTGAGGGGACCAGGATTTAGCAAAAACAGACCTGATTTTTGACTTTAAGGATCTTAATTTTGATAACAGAGACAGACATTAAACTAGTAATCATATTAATTAACATTTAAAAGTGCCAGAAAGGAAAATAGAGGATGTTGAAGACTGAATAAGGAATAGGGTCAATTATGAGTTTTTCACATGAGGGTCTCATGGAAATTCTTGCTCAGTATGGCCACCACCTCATGACAGGGCCCTCTGGGGAATCCCAGTGACTAAAACTCTTTGAAAGGAGTGGAAAAAAAAAAATTCAGATAAAGCAAATCTTAGGGTTGCATTTCTCTGTCCCCCTCCCTCTTTACCTTCCTCTTTTGCATTGTAATTTATTGAAGATCACCCTGTGTGATGCCCCTGTACTCTTAAAACTCATGCTCTTATGACAGGGAGCAAGGATCTGCTTCTGCTACTGCAAGTTGAGCATCCATTATCTGAAATGATTGGAGTCAAAAATGTTTCAGATTTTCAATCTTTTTTGGAATATTTGCATGTATGTACTGAGATATAAATGGGATCCAGGTCTAAACACAAAATTAATGTATTCTTAAACACACTGTGTGAATATTTCATGCAGTATTTTTGGTGCACCTGTGCTTTTTTAAAAAAAAATTATGTATTTATTTGAAAGGCAAATTAGAGAGAAGGAGAGAAAAAAAAGAGAGAGATCTTCCTTCTGCTGGTTTTTTCCCCGAATGATTGCAGTTGCCAGGGTTGGGCCAGGCTGCACCCAGCAGCTTCATCCAGAACACTCATCTCATGTGTAGCAGGGAACCAAGACTCAGGACAACTTCCTGTCCATTCCCAGGTGCGTTAGCAGGGAGCTGGATCAGAAGCGGAACAGCTGAGACTTGAACTGGAGTTCATGGGAAATACCTAATCTGTTGTGCCACAACACTGGCTCCCATGATTGTGACTGATCACATGAGGTCAGTTGTGGAATTTTCCACTTAGGTATCATATCAACACTCAGAAAGATTTAGGTTTTGGGTTAGCAAAGCCCACCCTGTGTTATGGTGATATTTTAGGCCATTCTGATCTTTGGTCATGCTGGTCACTCTCTATTTTATTAGAAAGTTAGTTCTACGGCTGGCACTGCGACTCACTAGGCTAACCCTCCACCTTGCGGCGCCGGCACACCAGGTTCTAGTCAGGGTGCCAGATTCTGTCCTGGTTGCCCCTCTTCCAGGCCAGCTCTCTGCTGTGGCCTGGGAGTGCAGTGGAGGATGGCCCAAGTGCTTGGGCCCTGCACCCCATGGGAGACCAGGAGAAGTACCTGGCTCCTGCTATCGGACCAGCGCGGTGCACCGGCCGCGGCGGCCATTGGAGGGTGAACCAACAGCAAAAGGAAGACCTTTCTCTCTGCCTCACTCTCTCTCACTATCCACTCTGCCTGTCAAATAAAAAAAAAAAGAAAGAAAGAAGGAAAGTTCTACTAACTGCTTATTTGGGTGATGAATTATGTCATTTTGTGATTCTAAGTTTTGTGGATTTACTGTGGCCCTTCCACAGTCAAGTCTACTTTTTTATCCCTCTTGAATTTTTTTTTTATTGCATAAAATTTCCTAGCTTCTATCCCAAGCTCACTAGGTTTCACAGACTTCCTTGATCTAATGTAACTCTTAGCTGAGAATATTACTTATCTGTAGAAAAGAAAATACCCAGTCCTTCATACCTATATGCTTGGCTTATTCATTCACTTATTGAGCAATGTTGTTGAATGTGTATCATGTGCCATTGAATGCTAGAAGCACAGATAAAATGTCCCAGTCCATAAAGCTGTTTAGGATCTTACACGTGGCTTGTGTGTTTTCTAGGCCTCTGAGGCTCCAGTGGTGATTCCAGCAGTGAACGAAAACCTCAAATGTCAGTGAAAGGCTACAGTCTCTGGCTCACTTCCACCCTCACTAGCAGACTCCACTCATTTTCATTCACCAGTTTTGTCAACAAATGTGTATTTAATGTAAGATTATATTCTAGATGTCATGGCCAAGTGGTGTTAACTTTGCCCTCATTTAAAGGTACTGAGAGAACCCTGCCATATTTTAGCCTAACCTTGTGGGTGCTCTGATATCCCTGTCTCTTTGGTTTAATGTAGGCAGTCACATTCCTATTTCATGGGGCATAGTTGAGACAAAGAGTTGGAATGGGATTATGTGTCCAGACACTAGCACCAGGCTAGGCTTTAGTTACTTTGAAATGAAGGATCTGTGTCCTGTAATCTTTCCTATTTCCTTACTATGCCCTTTTGTTATTTTTTGACTTCCCATAACATGTGAGAATAGTTTCTTTTGGAGATCTTTTTTTGTATGAACTGACCCAAGGAGATCACCTGGTACTGAAATGAGTGGTGATTTTTGAAACAAGGTGAATAAATATGTCTGTGTGTTTAAAAAACTATTTACTTAATTAATTTTATTTATTTGAGAGGCAGAGATATTGGAATGGGACAAAAGAAGAAAGAGAGAAAGGGAGAGAGGGCACTTGCATCTGCTGGTTTATTTCTCAAATGCTCATAATGACTAGAATTGGGCCAGGCTGAAGCCAGGAGCCAGAACTCAATCCAGGTCTCCTATGTGGGTGGCAGGGACCAACTGCTTGAGCCATCATTGCTTCATCACAGGGTGCATGTTAGCAGGAAGCTGGAATCGGGAATAGAGTCAGGACCCAAACCCTGGTAAAGTCATACAGCATGTGGACCTCCCAACCAGTGACTCAACTGCCAGGCCAAATGCCAGCACAATTAATCTCTGTTGCAATTATTGTTTTCATCATTATTCATTGTAGGTCATTGGACAGATAGTCTAATTTCTCTGAACATCAACTTCTCTATGAAAGAAGAAAAATAATTCTGTCATAGAAACATGGGAAATCATGTTAAGCACCTGGCACACCATAACTTACTCTTGCTTGGTTGCCTGGCGTGGCTTTTCTGAAATGCCCTGGAGGAGAGTTAAGGGATCACATGGAAGCAATGAACTGTAACGGGGATGGTGGGTACTTTACTGCGTACAGAAAACACCAGTTGACTTCATTTCAGTGAGACATTTGTTGCATTTTTCATTTTACTGTTAAGATCTCATAGGTTGATAATTTTTGTAGAAAGATATTTCTGAGGGCAGAATAATTAATCAGATTCCTACTTCTGTATTATTTCTCAAGAATAAATTTAGAGCTATTGACTCTTGTAGACCCACCTGCCATCAAATAAGTAGGTTTTTTCAAAATGCTAACATTAAAAATATATGTATATGCTTCCCAAGGATTAAATATTGTTGGATTTTTTTTAAATTCAATGATCTATTCTAGAAAATATCACCAAAAGAATAGGATGTCTCACCTTAAATGTGAAGCTCGATATTCACAGCCATTTACTCATTGTTGTCAATGTCTGTGGAGAAGTTCTGTTAAACTTTTTAATGTTGATGTGTACAAAAAAATCTGAAAGGCAAAGTCTAAATTTAACAACTAAAATTAGTTCCTTTAGAAAAGGTAAGGCTGAAATTTGAGTTAGTGGTTTGGAACAAATCTTTTTCAACACTTAATCAATTGTTGAGAAAAGAAACACAAAAGCCCTAGTGTTGTTGGCACTGTTAACCTCATAGATATTACCAGAAAAACAGTACATTCCTAGTTTATCCCTTCTGTTTCTTCCAACCATGTCAGGGAGCTCTCCTGAATTTGATTTATATTTCGTTTGAGTCTGGTGACTGCCCTGAATGAACCAATCTTAGATTCTGTTTCCTAGAAGTTCTGAGAAACTTAAAATTTAAAATGTTAAACCTAGAAAAATTTTATAAGTAGTTTAAAAAAAAAAGACTCTCTGTTGTCTACAAACCACCATGGATGGTAGACAGGTTTACTTCTAGGCATTTATGGCCAAGATTACAGCAATAAGATCATAGTGATTGACTGTATTTACTGATTATGAGAGACCAACCATTGCAACCACTGTAGTGATGTGGTTGTGCTGACCAATGCAGTAAACCATTGTAGTACATAAGAAAATGAGGGAACAGGATAAAGAAGAAAAACTGCTATAAGATCTTTAGATCCTGAAACAGATACAAATAAACTTTGAGAAATTATAAGGCCTAAGTTTCTCCATTTCCTGAATTACCCTCTTATTTTTTTTTATACTTTAAGGGAAAAATGAAATGTTTATAGATTTATTTTTCTATCCACTAAAAAATAATCTAACATGGATTTTTTTTAAGAGAGTTACAGAGAGGCAGAGAGAGAGTGAGGTCTTCCATCCCCTGGTTCACTCCTCAAATGGCCACAATGAGGGCTTGGCCAGGCCAGAGCCAGGAGCTTCTTCTGGGTCTCCCATGTGAGTGAAGGGGCCAAAGCACTTGGGCCATCTTCTGCTGCCTCGCAGGGAGCTGGATTGGAAGTGGAACAGCTGAGACTTGAACTGGAGTCCATAGGAGATGCTGGCACTTCAGGCAGGGCTTAACCAGCTATGCCAGAGCACCAGCCTCATGGATGATAGTTTTAAAAGTAAACTTGAAATGTTACAAGATGAAACAATAGTTTTTAAATGTATGGAAGTTTCCGTTAAAGGAAGTAAACATCAATAGAAAGAGGAGATGGTGCTCATTCTCTATGTAAGATAGTAGAGGTGGTACTTAGTGATACCTATATGCTGAGTAATAGTCTCCTCTTGTTAAAATTGTTAACATGGCCCCTGTGTACTTAATTGAATTATGAGCAGTATTTACTTAAAGATGAGGAGCTTTTCAGATTTACATTAACACTGGTTGAATCTATTTTTTTAATCTTTTATAGCTTTGAGATTTTTGTCTTTTAAGGATAACAGTCTACCTTATAGTGATGTTTTGATGTTTACACAGGATAACAGAATGAGTAAAGCACCGTATTTATTGCTATACCCTGTGCACATAAGGCACTCCATGCTCAGCAGCTTTTACTTATTGCAAGGTGTTCATACAATCATAGAATTTTTTATTGATGTGTTCTTTATAATATAAAACTGTTTGGGTAAAATTGTTCTTTTTTTAAGCTATTTATTTAATTTATTTGAGAGACAAAAACAGACAGAGACCTCTCATCCTCTAGTTCACTCCTCAAATGCCTACAACAGCCAGTTCTGAGTCAAGTGGAAGCCAAAATCTGGGAACTCAATCCAGGTCTTCTGTGTGGGTGGTTTCAGCCCAGCCGCTTGAGCCATTGTCTGCTGTCTCCCAGCGCATGCATTAGAAGAAGTTGCGTTCATAACGGAAAAGCCAGATTTGACTCAAGCAGTATTTTCACCACTATGGCAGACACCTGCTCCAAACCTGTTCTCTTTACCAAACTTTTAGACTTTGTGTTTTGCTTCCTTGGTTCTGTTCTTCTGTTTTCACTTGAACGAACAGCTATGTATGGAATCGCCCAGCACAGACAGCTAAATAAACAAAGCACTCATCACTTCAGTAAATAAAATTCCGTCTTACTGTACTTTTTCCTCTCTCAAGCTGTTTTTAGTTTGTAAGCAACAGAATTTAAGCACAGTGTTTCACTTTTTGTCAGTGTCTCAGAAAAAAAATTTTTTTTTTCAGAAACATATTTAAGGGCCCTTAACATGCTAAGTCATAGGAAAAGAAACAGGGTGGAATTGTTTAAAGAGACTGTTTTTCTCTGGCATTTACAGAAATTATTTTTAATGCCGAAATGGTGCTTTTAATTTATGACTGATTATCTGTGGACCTCTGAGATAAGCAGTGTGATCTCTGACCAGTAACCCGGCTCAACCAGAACAGTTAGAAACACTACCACTCTGAAGGAATATTGGGAAATTACTTTTCTGAAGCTTTGAAGGAGCAAAAGCCTTTTTGGTGATTGTTACTTTAATGATGCTTTAGTTTGTATACAATTTGTGGTTAAGGGCTGAGGTCAAAACTGTGAAAGGACAGCACCTGAGACTTAAGCGGCACAGTAATATTCTCTGTGATATCATTATGTACATTAAATTATAAAAACTGTCTGCAGACAAGACAATGGCAACAGCAGTCCCTAAGTGGTCAGGCCCTTGTGTTCAGGAGAAAAGAAATTTATTAATAAATTCCTTTAAAAACATAATAAAAAAGAAATGCTATCTGCCAGGGCAGGCTTTTGACCCAGCGACTGAGATGCCACTTGGGATCCCTCCATCACCCATCTGAGTGCCTGGGTTCAATTCCAACTCCAGCAGACTGCTGGTGCACCCACTGGAATGCAGCAAGTGATGGCTCAAGTACTTGAATCCTTGCCATCTATGTGGGAGACCCGTATGTAGTTCTTGACTCCCGGATTCAGCCTGGCTCACCCCCTGCCATTGTACAGGCATGCAGGGAATGACCTACTGGATCAGAGATCTTTCTCTGTCTGCTTCTCTCTCCCTCTGTCTCTCTGCCTTTCAAATAAATATATAACAAATAGAAATTTCTTGTAAAGTGGTGTACACCCAGGTTTTCATTTTAATAGGTACAGGTCTGGGGAATGATAAAGCACCTAAATATGCTGGCTGAATTACAATTAGGGCAATTAGGCAGATCTATCCTTGGAAAAAAACAGCACTGAGCCCTAGGGCACCAGGAAAAAGTTGTCCATGTGTCTGTCATTTTCCATTTGATACTGATAAAGCTGAATTTGGTGGTGAGGGGGCGGTTAGAAGAAATGCTACATTATCACATTTTCCTGAGTGAGGTTAATAATACCTGGCCATTAAATAGCTTCAGGGCATTAGTTTAGGGTTAGTTCTTATTTCACAGACAAAAGATAAATCACTGAAGCTATATTTTCTTCCCTGAATGCTGTGCTGAGTTTCTGGCGTCACGCACAGCAGGGACTCCGAACTGTTGGGTGAACGAGTGCATTTGTAGTTTTTACACCGTTTTTTTCAGACTGGGGAGAAACTGAATCTTTCAGCATGTTACATAGCAGTTTTAGAAAGGGAACCATTTTTCCTAATGTAGGCATTCTTCTTTAATGTAAATTTCTTGAAAGCCCATGGCACATCAAAAATTAAATACAGATTTCTGCAACTCTTTCAGTGTTTCCTTCTGATTTCAGCAGATACTGGTGGTTCATCCTTGAAAACGTCACCCATCTTCTGCTCTATTTCTGCTCCCATTTTCTGCACACTGTTAAGACTTCTTATGTGGATAATTACAGAGCCCACTAACCTGTTTCCTGGCTTCACTCTTCAGTAGCAGTGCCTTTCTTCCTCTAATCTAAACTGTGACAAAACCATGACTTATTAGTTTGAATAATACAACACTTGTTATGTCATCTCCCCAACAAATCCTTTGTGACTACCATATACAAATTACTTTGTTGAAACACCTGAGATTTGCAGTCAGGCTTACTTGCTTATTCTGTTCTTACCTTTTTAAATGTGATTCCTTACAATTAATTCAGTGAAACTGACTTGTTCCTTATTTTTCTTTTCTTCTTTTTTTTTCACTTTACTTGAAAAGCAGAGGGACAGAGCAAGACACACAGAGATCTTCCTTCTGCTGGTTCACTCCAAAATGCCTACAACAGCCAAGTATGGGCCGGGTTGAGGCCAGGAAATCAGAACCAATCTGAGTCCTCAACTTGGGTGGCAGGGAGCCAAGTATCTGAGCCATCACCTGTGCCTCCCAGGATGCATGATAGTAGGAAGTTAGAATTGGAAGCAAGGCTGGGACTCACACCAGGCACTTGGATATGGGATGTGGGCATCCGAAATGTTCTCTTAACCATGGAACCATGGGAGCAAATGCTCTCCCCATGTTCCTTATTTTAAACATTGCTTCATTAGAAAGGTTTCTTGGGTCCTTTGATGTTTTTATGTGAATTCCATAGTGTCTTTCAGCACATCACATTGAACTGCAAGGAGGTTTTTATTGCTTTTTTGGTCTTATTATCTTGCCCTCCCTGGACTGGGCTGTGTCTGTTGGTCCCTGATGGGGACCTTTTAAAGTTGACATTTTGTTTTATCATTTTTATATCCCTGATTGCTTACAAGGCTGTCATTGAAGGCCTTTTATAAACTTGGACTGAATGAATGAATTAATGTAACTTAAAATTTATAGTTTATTCATTTTCAAGTCTTTCCCTGCCTAAAATGTCTTATTTATTGCTTTTGCCTATTAAAATCCCGCATCTGCTTTTTTCACTTAATTAATGGTTATTGAGTGCTTAGGAACTGTAGGACATGGTGGGCATGTAGAGTGAGTATGCTTCTCTATATGGTCTTTCTGTAGCTGACAGTGGTATGCTAACCACTTAGGTTGTCATTTTTGTGTACCACTTTACTAGAACCCATCACATTTCAATTATTCATCTGAGTCTCTATGTCTTACCTCTTTTTAGCCTGGTTATTAGCTCCTTAAAGCCTCTCTCAGCTTCTTCTGTAATAGCCACTGCCTGCAAGGCATCTTCAGGGATTAAAAAGAAATAAGGAAGTTTTGTGGAAAAAGTAAGAAAATTCAGTCTGTAATTATAGGTGGAAAAAAGCAAATAAATCAAAAGTCTGAAAATTGGTGAAAGAAAGCTGTAGAAGTTTCTGAATGAGAACAGGCATCAAGAATTTCATTAATGATGATTTTTTAAAGACTTTTATTTATTTATTTGAAAGGTAGAGTTACAGAGAGAGAGAGAGAGAGAGTGAGAGAGAGGTCTTGCCTCTGCTGGTTCACAGCCCAAATGGCCTCAATGACAGAGCTGAGTGGATCTGAAGCCAGAAGGCAGGAGCTTCTTCTGGGTCTTCCATGTGGGTGCAGGGTCCTAAGCACTTGGGCTGTCCTCTACTGCTTTCCCAGGCTATAAGTAGAGAGCTGGATCAGAAGAGGAGCAGCTGGGACATGAACCGGTGCCTATATGGGATGCGGGTGCTGCACGCAGAGGTTTCTCCTACTATATCACATCACCAGTCCCCTGATGATGATCTATACCAGTGGTTACCATTTGGCACGTACTCACTGTGAGGAATTAGTGTCTCAAAAGCACCGTTTCATAACCTTGTGAGATATAGGAAATACTGACAACTTCATTTTTCTTATAAGAAAAGATGAGTACCTTCATCCAAATCAGATAATGAGATATCAAGCCCAAGTTTTTTGAATGCTTGTACTGCTAATTGCTATTTCTGTCCACTGTAGAGTTAACTTGATATCACAGTAGTTTGAACCATTTAAACAAAACTAGTAAAAAATTAGTAATATTTTTCATGAATTTTCTGGACCCTTAAAACCAGTATGATGTGATTTGATTAGGCCATTTTACGTATACATGTTATAATAGGTGTGCTATGCCATCGCATTGTTGGCAATAGAAAAAAACCTGCAAATAACTGTGCACTAAAATGAAATTCCTTCTAATACTTTATATAGGATGAAAGAGAAGGCAAGTTCTCTTATAGTCTTCATAGGAAAACCTGCTTACACTAAAAAGAGTTCTCAGTATACACCAGTGGCCTCATGTTAATATGTCAGCTAGGAAAAATACTCTTCCATAGCCTAGATTTGCCAACTTTGTGGACTTGGCATGATCTATATGTGTGTTTTTCTGAGTTATGCACATATAGTTAATGAAATGGATAGACTTTATGTCTTTTAGAACATTATTACTTTAGCAAATATCTATTGAGTTCTTAGTTTGATCTAGTTTTTCTAGGTTTAGGGAACTGAAGAGAATGAAATATCGTCCTTCCAAAAATGTATGTTCTTGAGTCAGATATAAATGATTAAAAATACTTATTTCTTATTTTTACTATTAACTTAAAAGAGACCCTAGAATCAAATATCTTTTGTTGGAAAAAAGGACAACATAAACTATCTGTTTAGAATTTCATTGTGAAAAAAGATTGCTACTAATTTAAGGTACTTTATATAAACAGGTCTATATGTGTGTATGCACATAATAAAATGCTGCAATGCCAATCCATGTGATGGAAACTATGTAGTGAGCAGAGGAGTTAGCAGCAACAGCAGCAGCAGCATCAATGCTGCCGTGGGACACAATTTCTATTTTAATGAAATAAATTATTTCCCAGAAGTAGCAGTTCTCAACTCTGGTTTGACAAGAATATTAAGCCCTATAGAAAATGATGTGAATGGCTTATTTTTCAGTTTTCCTAAAGTTGCTATAGAGCTATTCCCATTGCACTACAATCAAGAGAAGTTAATTCATTACACACAATGGAAGCCTTAGATGGGATCAGGAAGAATCCAGATCAGCTTTTAATCAACATCCCCTTAAAAATGATCTCCATGCTGTTTCATACTAATAATTCATGACTGGACATGGCATTTTTTGACATGCCCAGGAGTGAAAGTATTTCTTGTTTCAGATAAATTAGGTCAATAAATGTGTGTTTTTGCCAGCATCTCAGTCAGCATTACAGCACTTCAGAGAGTCGTTTGCGTTGTATCTGAGCCAGAGCAGAAAGAAACCTTTGAAGAAATGTGACTACTGATGGAGGGAAAAGAAGCATTTTGCTATCACTGGGATTCATTATGACTTCTTTCTTCTAGACAGGTTTGGTTCTGGCTATAAACGAGTATACAACTAGAAACAGTTCACAATTTCAGTGATAAATAGTTCATTCTTTTTAGAAAGATATATTGGCTCCTGCAGAGATTTTTATAAAATACCTCAATTCTCAATTATAATTTTTAATCCCTAAGTAGTCCCCAGGGGTAATGTCTGAGATGTTATAAAAGAGATGGCAATGGCTTCCTTCCAAGGGTCCGATGTAATAACTTTGTATTTTCTTTTTTGTCAGTAATTAGATTGTGTTAAACAGTAATAGCTAATGCCCATTGAGTTCTTTTAATTAGCAGTGACGATTCTGAACAATTTACATGAATTACCTGTTTTAAGCCTCATGGCATCCTTATAAGGTAAGGGTTGCTTTTATGTCCATTTTGCAAAAGAGACTTGAACTCCAACAAGATGGAATAACTTGACCAGTGTCACAGTGAATGGCAGAAGACAGAATTAGAACCCAAGCCACTGGGTTATACACATCACCCCATCTTCCTTCCTCATGTGCTTCCATTATGTTTTCTTTGTTTGTTAATTGACAGAATTTGGACATAAGCATGTAGTACAGCTCATGGATAATGTAATGTATTTACTTATTACTGTAGTCAACTTATGCCAGTTTAGTGTATTGCTTCTCATTTGGGGAGATTTTCTTATTCCTTGAAGAATCTAACATCCAATTACCATCATTCTCTATATAGTAACAGTAGTTGTAAGCACATGAGCTGTATTCATGAAGAAACAAATACATGCATATCAGTATGATTGGTAATTGTGTGCACCCAGATTTGTGACTGTGAGCATCTGAAATACCATGATGGACAGTCTGAGTCTTTCTGATGGATTAGAAACTGTGACATGCATATGCAGTCTCACTGAAAGCTGGGATCTTGAGAATAATTTTGTCTTTCACAAATACTGCTGTTTCCAAAGGACATCTCTTCATTTACTGAAGATGTTTCAGCATTTATTTTTGTAAACACGATGCTTACAAAGTCAGTGCTTTTTTATGGAGTCAAATTTGCAACAAGTGCGTAAGTAATGCTTTCTGAAAGTAAATATTTTATACCTGCAGTTTTGGAAGTGATGCAAAAATAAAATGGATTGTATAATGAGTTGTAAAACAATGCATATAATTTAAAGCCATGAAAAAAAAAAAACTTGAAAAAAAAAAAAAAACTCCAAAAAACCTAAAAAGAAAATTTGACAATTTTAGGCAATTGTGTTCCAGCCACTGGTGGTAGTCCCAAGAGTTGGCTAACAATCACACTCTCTTAACTCTATTTTGAAATCTTGATTTGCGATGAGTAGCTGCCTTTATTTTTTCTCCTTTTACAGCATGGCTATCCTTGAGAAAATGTTGATGTGTTCATTTTCCATATAGTGGTGTTCTTTTGGAAAATCTCAGAACTTTTCCACCTGGTCCACTCAGTTCACTCACACACTAATCTCCAGAAACACACTCACAGACACCCAAAATAAGCTTTCCCAAATTTCTAGGTATTCATTCTGCCTAACGTGGTGCAGCTATCCTTCATATAACAGAAAACACACTAATTCTTTCCCTAGAATCCAGTTTTTCAAAACTGTTGGTAAATAGCCTTTTCCCCTTAAATGGAAATTATTCTTTTGGTATTTTGGCTTTCTATATTTCAGCATTTGGAATTTTTCTTTCAGGATTGTCATTTTCAGTGTTTTTTACTTTAAGGATGTTGATTTCTTGCAGTCTCAACATTGGGAACTGTGTCTTTCAGACCATGATTGGCAGGGACATAGATATTTTCTGGATCTTTTGTTTTGGACTCTTCTTCACAATGGCATCATTTAGGATTATGTTTTCCCATCATAGCTGAAGACATAGCCATATCTGTTGTGGGAGAGTGGGGTATATATATGTTTTATTCTAGGTCCTTGCCATGCACAAAGAGAAACATTCTAAAAGCTGACATATATAAAGTAAATTTTATTCAAAAGGTGAGAAAGCCAACACACACATACACACACACACACACACACACACACACAAGCATAGGTTGCCCCCACAGAGAGATACCTGTCATGAATGGGTGGTGAACCATTCATGTAGTAGGGGGTTAGAAACAGAGAGGGCTCCTCAATACTTCCTCCACTCCTGGTGTCTGGAGGAAATGAGATAGAAAGAAAGAGAGCACCTTCCAGCACGTTCTTTTATAAGGTGGGGGTGGGGTTGCCTCTACAAATATGAAGCCACCTGGGAATTTTATGGTACCTTTAGAAATCCGATGTGGAGCTTAATATACATATTTTCATGACATCACAGATAAAGCAGATGCATCACGGGAAAGAGACATTTTGATTGACAAGTGGGAGGATAGTATTACACATGGGGTTGGGTAGTGGCTTGCAGATACTTCCAGCTCGGGAGGTCCTAAACTGACTGCCTGCCCAGCCCATTTCCAGTGGAAATGTATCTGTGTCACATAAAGGGAGTTCTGAGTTAGAAAGTCCAAGGTTTGTGTCAGCATGGAGAGGTCAGTTGGGACCCATGCTCCATCAATGCCGTGCTTTGCTGTTTTCTGGTGTGTAGCTCTCATCCTCAGGTTCAATATGGCTGCTGCATTCCAGCCATTGGCAGACTCATCCTTGCTTACATCTCATTGTCCAAAAAATGAGTCACATGCTGGCATGTCAGCTAACACTGGAAAATGTAGTCTTTCGCTGCAAGAGACTCAGCTAAAAATTGGGAGTTTGGATGCCAAGGAAATTACTATTGTTAGGCAGCAAACCTTCTCCCCCACATTGGTTTACCTTTCTTGTTTTATTATTTAAAAAAAAAAAAAATTAACTTTATGGGTTAAAATGAACATTCCAGGATCAGGTTTTCATCTTATGGCTTTACAGTATGCAGTTACTGGCATATCTTGGTGTTTTTCCACTTTGACAGAGTGTGGTTTATATGTGATTAAACACTAGTTTAAAATTTTATGTGAAGTGTTAATTCAAAGCAACACTGTTTTGGCCCAGTGAGTTTTTTAAACCACACTTGATTGTTACACTGAGATTTTCCCAAGATGAGCTCACCTGGAGGGTCTGCATTTGCCCTGAGGCTGTGTATTAGGATCACTGATTCCCCTCTGTGCAGGTGCCAAATTCATCCCAGTGACTACAGCTGTGTAGCCACATGTGCTGTCTTTTGTTGTCTTTGGAGTTGATTATTTCAAAAATGACTGCCAATTGGCTGGTCTTTGAGTACTTTTTCTTTTAATTTTTTTTATTTGTTTAATTTATTTGAAAGAGGAGGGGGAACAGAGATCAGAATCCAGAGTTCTTTTTCCTGCCATTCTATGTGTGTGCTATTTTTTAGCTATTTTTTAAGGCTCATGTTAGAAACAGTCTGTGTATTACTACAACTTACAAATAAAAGCTTGTTTGTCGGTTTTTACTTAAAAATTATATCTATGTATTGTTACATTTTTATGAAATTCTTAGTCCAATCTGTGACAGTAATTTCCAATTCTATTAAAATAAGTTTTCTGGTGTTTTTGACTTGGTTGTTGATGATCAATCTATTTTGAGGCTTATTTTGTCAGAATAATCTCTCAGGAACGCAAGAAGAACTCATGAGTTCAGGAATTTTTTTAAAATCTTTTGGTCCCTTTGGTTCCTGCTTTCTAATTGATCTAATTCATTTCTTGTATTCCCATGGAAAGGTTTTCATTATGTAGAGGTACAAGTTTTCTTTCTACACTGCAATATCTTTCTTACGACTTTTTATTTTTTTAATCTTACTACTTTTCCCATCAAACATGCATTCCCTTTGCCTCAAAAATCCTTTTTCATCCTTCCATTTCTACTCTCTAGTATCATAAACTTCTCTAGACAAAACTTACCCCTTCAAAGACTCCTGACTTGATTGATCTTAGAAACATCTGATCTCTGCTTTACTCAGCATCCCTTCCTTCTGTAGTTTGGTTCTTAGGTTGCCCTGACTTACATTTTGAGACCATAAGATATTCGAGGTCTTTGCTAGGACACTTGTCTCATATTTTGTAAAGTGACAAAGTTACCTATTTATTTTTCCAGTTTTTCATACTATTGATCAGCTTTCATAACCAGTTTTCTTTTGGAGCCATATAGTAAAATAAAATATATCAAAATATGTAAGTAATTTGACTTAAAAAAACTTGGCAAATTATGACCAATTCCCTTTCTTCTAAGTGAGAATACTTGAAGTGTCTTAGCAGTATATTGCTTAAGCTTGTTTCTTTCATCGTATTTCCCTTTTATAAATGTAAAAGTCTCATATCCTCATAATTTCACATGAAATTTAAAGTAATTTGAACATCATAAACAAATACTGACTGCTTTTCTGTATATACCAAACTTTTGCTGTCATGCTAAAATGTTCTAATAGGGGTTTCCTCCCTGCCCTGTGTTACAACCAAACCTCAGATTCTCACATCTTGTAAGAGGCTAACTCTTGAGCATATATAGAAAGAGGAATTTTTTTTTAATGATGTAGCAAGTTTGTCAGTCTGTGGAGGCACTGAAGTCTGTCTTCATCTATCCTAAATTATCATGTACAGCACTAATGTTTTGGGAGAAAGCACAAAAAATAATATTTAAAAATGCATCTTTGCAATAAACTCATTTACAAGTTGATGGATTTTTGCATAGGCATAATTTTTCAAAACAATAGTGAAATATGAATATGAGCTATTCAGTGAATTTTTACTAAATGTATATGAGTTATGGGCAGGTTGAGTATCTCTTCCTAGGAAGAGAATATTTCAGATTTTGGATTTTCTTTTTGGATTCTGGAATATGTACACATACATAATGAGATATCCTGGGAATAGAACCCAAGTCTCAGCATGAAATTCATTTATGTTTCATATATATCCTATACGCATAGCTGGCATGTAATTTTACACAGAATTTTAGTGCATCTGCGTTTTGATCATAGCTCATTACATGAGGTCAGATATGGAATTTACCGCTTGTGCCATCATGTCAATCAATGCTTAAAAATTTTTGATTTTGGAACACTTCAGGTCTTGAATTTTCATATTCGGGATGCTCAGCCTGTATGTTGTTTTGAGTGCCTTGAAATTCAGGGAATTTATTGCCTGCTAAAGGAAATAATGTATGTATGCAAATATTTTATAACAATTTCAAATATGCACAGTACCATAAAAGAGACATAGACACTATCAAATAAAAGAAATGAAGAATAAATTCTTGGCAGGGTCACACAAGTGTTGATATAACAAGTGGTATTTGAGCTGACCTTGAAAGGCCCCCATTGAGTTTGGGTGGAAACGCCACCATGCAAGGGCAATCAAAGTGAACAAAGTCACCAGAGTGGGCCGGGGTGGGTTAAGCTAAGAGGACATGGAATGCTGCAGTACAGTTCAAGTAGACAATAATAACCATGGGCCTTGAATGCCAGTTGGTAGAGTAATGAAGATTCTAGGATTTTTCTTACTAATAAAAAATTTGAAAGAGTTACAGAGAGAGAGAAGGAGAGACAGAGAGAGAGATCGATCTTCTATCCACTGGTCCACTCACCAAATAACTGCAGTGCCTGGGGCTGGGCTGGGCCAAAGCCATGAACCAGGAGCTTCTTCCAGGTCTCCCACATGAGTGCAGGAGCTCAAGCACCTGGGCTGTGCTGGAAGTGGAGCAGCTGGGACACAAACTGGCACCCGTATGGGATGCCAGCATCACAGGCGGCAGCTTTACCTGTTGCACCACATTGCTCTCCCCATGAATAAAGATTTTTTACAAAACAATAATTCGTATTTAGAACTTGAGCATTGGATATTGAGTGGGAAATACTTGCATGAGACTTGTATATTGGTTGGGATTGGTAAGTGAACTTTTATGAGGGCCCAGAAATTAAGATAAAAGGAAATTTGTGAGAAGACACTTTTGGGGAAACCTATTTAGGTATACTACTTCTACAGGCTATTCTGGAAGCCTAGAGATTGACTGTATGAATTGAAAGGAGTCATGGTATTGGAGTATTTGAAGAGCAGGTAAATTCAGACTTTAGTTCCACAGAATTGACTCCATACTGCATAATGTGATGGAGTGCTCCTGCTGAAGCAGAGCCTTCAGGCAAAATCCCAACAAACTCTGATAATTGATGTTTATTCTTGATTTATATGGCATCTGATGGGTTCAGCTAGGAATTTTTTCACATTCTGATTTCCCTATTGTTTGTCCATGCAGAATGTGAGGTTTATAGTAAAATTGTCTTTATATAATGTAGTCCATAGAAGAGTACACAGCTGAGCACACACTGTTTACCATGGCTGTGTGCATGTTTCTTCCCAAAGAACAAATGCTCTACTGAGATGACCAAATACACATTCCACTATTAACACATCATTGCCCATACCCTTCTGGGTCATTGACTTTAGGTCACTGACTTTGTTGTGCAAGAGTTTACTTCCTGAACAGGTGTAGAGATAGATTGCCTAAAAGGGGAGTGAGGTAAAGACAGGGTAGATCAGTTCCAATTTTTAGTCTGTATAGTTACTCTACTGCCTTTTTTACCACATCCACTACTCATAAACATCAAATAAACATTAGACAAAATGCAAATATGCATATCGTCAAAAGAAATGACCATGTTGTACATTTTGGTCTTTGTCTAGCTTCGTATTACATAGAAATGTGGGAAACCGACTCAGGTACACTCTGATGCCATCATTGACATGAAGGGATCTGTTTGAGTGAGTTACCCTGCAAATTATGAGAATGAGACTGATTTTTCCCAAATTCTATACTTACTGGTTTTCTTTCTATGGATTTATAATCTAGAAATGCTAAGCATCACTAGTACAATATTAGGAAAAAAAGAATTTTTAAAATTTATAATAGTATTTTTTGCTTGCTCAGCATTTTTAACATTTAATTGAACTTTGAATTTTGAATTATACATACACAAACGTGTCTGTGTTTCTCATTGAGTTTTTTGAAATATTAATATATAATGTTTAATTGCTTGTTCCTGTTTCCAAACTATTTCTTTGAAAATTTAGTTCAGAAATTGAGATAAAAATGGGATATCATTTATAGAGATTATGTTTAATAGCACTTTCAGAAATTCTGCAGTTGGTTTCCAGGGTCTCCATTTCCCCAGCATCCAGGGAAGAAATATGGCCAAAGCAGTACTGATGTGCTGATGTTCATGCTGAGGGGCTGGAGGCTGAATCGAATTATGACCTGGGTGAGACAATGAATCATGTTCTTTCCTATTCCTAGCACCTAGTGCTTGGCCAGGAGACGTTTGTTTAACTGTGATCAAATGATGAAATGAATATACCTACAGATTATGTAAGGGTACTATATTCTGTCCCTGTTTGTCATACCCAAAGACTTCAAAAGAAAATGTGGCTACCAGAATTATTTTGGAAAAATACCAGCTAATGCTATGGTATTGATGAGGGTCATCAGTTCATGAATTGGAACCTAGGGTATTTGCTGTTATTGAGCATCAGATTCATCAACTACCTTTTTTTGAAGAGATGACATAGACATGTTTAAAAATCACAAAGCAGGTGTTAGGTTACTGTTAGTTACTTCATTTTCTCCCTGATTTTTTTTTTTTTCTGAGAATAAGTGTTAGGGACTTCACGTGGATCTCTTTCCCATATTTTAAAAACCCATTTGCAATCCTTGAGAAAGGAACCAAATGAAGATCTTTTGAGACATTCCAGTCCCTAGAGCTGTAAAATCCACCCTAGTGACATTTAAGCAACAATTTATTGTGCCCTTTGGTGAGGAATTCAGACAGGGAGCAGTGGGAATGACTTTTCTGTGCTCCACATATTCTGAGACCTCAGCTGGATGCTGGGATTATCTTTAGGCTCACTCAGTCACCTGTTCGATGGTTGATATTGGCTGAGACCTTAGTTGGGGCTATTAGCTCTTCTTGACCTTTCCATGTGGCCTGGATTTGCTGATAGCATGATTGGGTAGCCAAGGGTAAATGTTCCAAGAGAGGGAGCATCATATGTAAACAGTGTCCTTTATTATAAAGTTGGAAATCACATCGCATTACTTTTGTTGTACCCTATTGGTTAGAAAAGTCAGGAGCCTGCTCAGATTCTTCGGTGTAGACAGCTTCTCTTGATGGAGTGAAAACACTGCATTTCCTATTTTTGGGAAAATGCACTCTGTTGCAATATAATTGCCATGGTTTTTGCTATAACTTTGTAATTTTAAGGTATGATTATTAAGTAATTTATATATCCCTAGATTGCTTTTTGTAAAAATATTTATTTTATTTATTTGAAAGACAGAGTTACAGAGAGAGGTAGGTAGAGACAGAGAGAGGTCTTCCATCCGCTGGTTTACTCCCCAGATAGCTGCAATGGCCGGAGCTGCGCCGATCCGAAGCCAGGAGCCAGGAGCTTATTCCAGGTCTCCCACCTGGGTGCAGGGGCCCAAGGACTTGGGCCATCTTCCACTGCTATCACAGGTCACCGCAGAGAGCTGGATCGGAAGAGGAGCAGCCAAGACTAGAACTGGCACTCATATGGGATGCCGGCGCTTCAGGTCAAGGCATTAACCTGCTGCACCACAGCGCTGGCACCTGCTTACTTTTTTTAGTCATAACTGTACTAGCAAAAATGAAAAAGCTTTAAGGAAAAAAAAAAGAAACAGCAAAATCTTGGTGGATATGGATGAATCCTTCTAATGTTTGCTTCCTTCTGCTGAATGTTTACTGTGTTAATGCAGGCATCTTCTGAGAGTTTTAAGAAATGGAATGATTACATTATCATTATATCACATCCTTACTACTTCAGATTGGATGCAGCTTAAACACTGTTGGGTAATCTTGGAAATCATTTCAGTTTTTCAGAACTGATAACTCAATTTGATATTGCATGTCAAACATCTTTGTGGTATTTTTTGTTTATGTATTTAACCAGCTTTATCTGAAGAACCTAAAACATGGTGAAAAAATATAACTGAGACAAAACATCTTGGTGCAGGATAACTATTTTTTTCTTTTCTCAATGCAGGTATCATTTCAACTGTGAGTCAATCCTAGCTAGAGAAGATATCAAGGTGATTTGTAATTGACAGGGTTCTTCATGTGTTTGATCTCACCTAATTTTCACAGTGTACTGTGTGGTAGTCTCAGAGATGAGGAAGCTGCACCTCACAGAGATTAGACACCTTGATTAATTTAAGATCACATTGTAAATTTTGGAATTGGAATTTGAAGTAAGACTTTTGCCAACTAAATTGCTGAACACAATGGATAGTTAATATTTTACATGATAACTTTTATATTTTCCTTGATTTTTTCCCTTGCTTAATAAATCCTGGTTATGTTTCAGCAGTAGTCAGTGATCATACTAATATCTCAAGATCCCATGATGTTTTAAATCATTTTTCGTCAAAATGTTCACTGTTATTTTACCTATTGGGTTTTGAAGAATGAATATTTCACCTTTTTGCAGCTCACCTGACCAAAGCAGAACATTTCCTTGTTTTAAATACATTAAAGTAGGAAAAGAAACCTGCTGATGTTGCTAATGGGAAAGGAAACGCAGCCCTTGTAGGCACCAACTGCTTTTCCCATCATGGTCTCTGTGTGGGATTCTTTCACAGTCCAGACATACATCCCTTCCCTCAGAATGCATGAGGCTGACAAAGTATGCAGTGTTGCTGGACTCCTTGTGGAGCTGCCCCCCTCTCAACACTCCCATTCTGGGGAGAAAGAACGGAGGAGGTTTGGTCACTGGCTACCCTGAGGACATAGTTGCTGCTAACCCAGGCAGGTCAATATTTCCCAGCCCTCAGAAATGTTAAAGATCTCTCTAGAGATCCACACACTACCACATGTCCTCACACTCGACCTGGTGATTACAGAGGTGTGCCTGCAACATTCAGCATTTAATTATTCTTTCTTTGGTTCATAAATAGCTAATTTTTTAAAAAAGTTACGTTTGCATTTCTGGAATTGGGGTGAGTTTTACGTTGGTTTCAACTATAGGAAGTTTCTGTTTGTTTTTGGAAAGGGGTCTGAGTATATAAAAAAGAATCACCTAATGATTGTCTTCTGTAAACATCTCAAGATCTTGCTTTCTATCCCTTTTAGTATCTTCTCATCATCCTTCCTTTCTTGCATAAATTTATTGCATATATTACTTGTGGAACAATTGCTCCAATTCTGCCATATTGCATAGGTCCTGCTTCTGCCCATCTGTGCTCACAGAGCCTAGCTCCCATTGAAGAGGTAGGAGACAGAAGAGGACCCCATACCTTTCATAGTTTTCTTCTTCCTATGACCAAATCAAGCATTTGACCTATGATTGCTCGAGAAAAAGAAATCTGATATTATTTTAAAAACAAACCTTTTTTTTTTAAAATCCAGGTTCTGATTATTTAAAAAGGCAGGGGTAGACATTTAGCTTAGTGGTTAAGATGCCCATGTCACATTTTGGAATATCTGGATTCAATACCAGGTTCAGGCTCCTGAGCTCATGTTCCTATTAATGCAGGCCTTGGGACACAGTGATAATGGCTCTAGGGACTGAACTACTGCAACACAAATGGGAGACATGGATAGAGTTGCCAACTTTGGCCTGGCGTAGCCTTCACTGTTGCAACAGTTTGGGGAATGAATCAGTGGACAGGAGTGTTTCTTTCTCTTCTCTCTCTCTCTCTTTGCCTCTCTCGCCACTTCTCAAATAAATAATACTAAAGGCAAATACTTTACTGTATATACGATGATTTTGCTAAATATATGTAATATTAATGTAATATAATCAGTACAATTCATAATTATACTACATTTTTCCACAAAGGATTTAACCCTACAAGAAGATAAAGTGATTTTTATTGATAAGATTTTTTTTTTCAAATTTCAAATTGTTGTAAATTTTGTCCATATAAAATTTACCAAAAAGTATAAGTGGATATCTAAATTGATTACTTAAATTGTATGAGACTAAGATTATTCTATACAATAATATTAGGATAACGTAGTGAGGGGAGCACTTACGCATGTTGCTGGTTTTCTGTTTAATATTTGATTCGTGATTGGGGTCATTTGACTTTCATTTGCATTTGGAAAACTGGACTTCTTCCCTTGTGGTTTAGGTTCCTCTCTATGCCCATAGAGATGGACTCTGGGTTGGGCTGGTGAGCACTGTGGTTGAAGCCCAGACGCTGATGCTGAATTCCTGCCCTGCCATCTAGTGGCACGCTGTGCGTGCAGAGCTGGCCAACTCAACAGGAATGCTGTATGCGATTTCTAAGGTTGGCTGTTGAGTGAAGTGCAATGTTTTTCTGCACAGACATAGACAAATACCCAGGAAATGCAGAAGAAGTGATTCTGCCAGTAAATGGGATTTGGTGAGTTAAGAAGGAAAAGCAGAGTCCTTCAAAAGTTGCATAAAACACAAAGAATAGCCAGTAAAATTCCCAAACTGAAAGGTAATGAGAGAAATCTAACGCTAGACACATTAAACTATAAATGTAAAATGACAGCAAAGAAAATTCTTTGGAACTAGCAGAGGAATGGATAAATTATCAGTGGAACAGGGTAGAATCTAGACATGGACAGAGAGGGTGGCACTCCAGGTCTTTGAGGAGAGGAGGAAATATTCAGTAAATGGTGCTATTTGTTTAAAAATGAAGCTGGGGAAAAGTGTTGTGGCTCAGAAAGTCAAGCTACCTCTTGCCACATTGGCATGCCATATGGAGTGCTGACTCAATTCCCTGCTGCTCTGCTTCACACCCAGCTCCCTGCTAAGGCACCTGAGGAGGCAATAGAAGACAGCCCAAGTATTTGGGCCCCTGCACCCACATGGGAAAACCAGATGGAGGTCCTGTTTCCTGGCTCCCAGTCCTGGCTCCTGGCTTTGGCCTGCCCCATCCTCTGTCCCCCACCTTCTGCGTTTCAAATAAATCAATCAATAAATCTTCAAAGAAAAATACAGAATACCAGTCATATACTTTTCCTCAAAGTAAATTCTAAGCGGATGAAAGGTTAAAGAGTTTAAAAATTACACTATAAATTATTAAAAGAAAATATGGACAATTTCTTTTTTTAACCTAGAAACCTTTTATTTCAGGTATGCAAACTTTATGCATTTCATATATACAAATTTAGGAACATAGTGATTCTTCCCATCCTGCCCTCCTTCCCACAGACACTTGCACCTTTCTTCCTCCTCTCTCTCCTGTTCTCATTCTTATTTTTTACTAAGATCTATTTTCAAATAACTTTGCAAGCGTAAGATTATCCTTACACTAATTAAAGAGTTCAACAAATAGTATGAAAAAAAAACTGTTCCTCAACAGTCAAGATAAGGCTGTATAAAGTCATTGCATCTCAAAGTGTCAATTTCACGTCTATAGATTACCTTTTAGTTACTCTGTTAATTACCAGAAATCAGGGAGAACACATGGTATTTATTTTTTTGCGACTGGCTTATTTCACAAACTGTAATGTTTTCCAGTTGGATTTCTTTTATTGCAAAGGACAGGATTTCATTTTTTTTTACTGCTGTGTATACTACATATGTACATATCCCACAATTTCTTTATCCATTCTTCAGTTGACTGATATCTGGGTTGATTCCATATTTTAGCTACAGTTAATTGTGCTGCAATAAATACTGGAGTACAGATAATTCTTACAGGTGCTGATTTCTTTTGGTAAATTCCCAGGAGTGGGGTGGCTGGGTCATATGGTAGATCTGTATTCAGATTTCTGAGCTATCTATACTGTCTTCCACAGTGGCAGCACCAGTTTACATCCCCACCTAAGTCAGATTAGGGTATCTTTTTCTCTGCATTCTCACCAGCACTTGTTTGTTGATTTTTGTATGAATGTCATTCTAACTGGGGTGAGGTAAAACCTCATCATGGTTTTGATTTGCATTTCCCTGATGGCTAGTAATCCTGAGCATTTTTTCATGTGTCCTTTGGCCATTTGGATTTCCTTTTTGAAAAGTGTCTATTCAAATCTTTCACCCATTTCTTAACTGGATTGTTTGTTTTGTTGAATTTCTTGAGCTCTGTATAAATTCTGGATATTAAGCCTTTTTTAGTTTGCAGATATTTTTTCCCATTCTGTTGATTAGCTCTTCACTTTGCTGAGAGTTTCTTGTGCAGTGCAGAAGCTTCTCAGCCTGGTACAATCCCATTTGTCAACTTTGGCTTTGATTGCCTGTGCTTCTGGGATCTTTTTCAAGAAGTCTTTGCCTATGCCAATGTCTTGCAGGGTTTCCCCAGTGTTCTGTAGTAATTTGATGGTATTGGGTAGTAGAGTTAGCTCTTTGAAATTCATTTTGAGTGGATTTTTGTTTAAGGTGAAAGAAAGGGGTCTAGTTTCATACTTCTGCATGTGGAGATCCAATTTTCCCAGCACCGTTTGTTGAAGAGACTGTCCTGACTCCAAGGATTGATTTTAGCTGCTTTGTCAAAGATAAGTTGGTTGTAGATGTGGGGATTGATTTCTGGAGTTTCTATTCTGTTCCATTAGTCTACCCATCTATTCTTGTGCCAGTACCAGGCTGTTTTTAATTATAATTGCCCTGTAGTATGTCTTGAAATCTGGTATTGTGATGCTTCTGGCTTTGTTTTTGTTGTATAAGTTTGCTTTAGCTACTTGGGGTCTCCTGTGTTTCCATATCAATTTTAGTATCATTTTTTATAGATCTGAAAAGAATATCTTTGGTAGCTTGATTGGTATTGCATTGTATCTGTGAATCACTTCTGGTAGTATGAACATTTTGATGATATTGATTCTTCCAATCCATGAACATTTAAGATTTTTATGTTTTGGGGGGCCTTTTTCTAATTCTTTAATGTTTTACAGTTTTTATCATAGAAATCTTTGTCATCCTTGGTTAAATTTATCCCAAGGTATTTTTTTTTTTTGTAGCTATTGTGAATAGGATTGATCTTAAAAGTTTTCTCATCCATGGCATTGTCTATGTATACAAAGGCTATTGATTTTTCTGTGTTAATATTATAGCCTGCCACTTCGTCAAACTTATAAATTTAATGAGTAGCAGTGGTCTCTCAGTGGAGTCTTTTAGATGCCCTATATACAGAATCATATCATCTACAAATAGAGATAGTTTGACTTCCTCCTTCAACTTTTATCCCTTTGATTTCTTTTTCTTTCCTAATGGGTCTGGCTAAAACTTCCAGGACTATATTGGATATAGATTTATTTGTATAAAGATAAAGATTTATTTTTTATGTATTTACTTGGAAGAGTTAAACAGAGAGAGAAGGAGAGGCAGAGTCTTCCATCCGCTGGTTCACTACCCAGATGGTTGCAATGGCTGGAGCTGCACCGATCTGAAGCCAGGAGCCAGGAGCTTCTTCTAGGTCTCCTACGCAGGTGCAGGGTCCCAAGGACTTGGGCTGTCTTCTGCTGCTTTTCCAGGGCAAAGCAGAGAGCTGGATTAGAAGTGGAGCAACCAGGATTTGAATGGAGCCCATATGGGATGCTGGCACTGCAGGCATCAGCTTTACCCACTTTACCCACAGTGCCAGCCCCTAGAGATTCTTGAGTTGTTGATTTCCATCTTCATTGCATTGTGGTCAGAGAAAATGCATGGTATGATTTTGATTTTTTTAAATTTACTGATACTTGCTTTATGGCCTAGCTTGTGATATGTCCCAGAGAAAGTTCCATGCATTGGTGAGAAGAATGTGTATTCTGCAACTGTGGGATGAAAACTTCTGCAGATATCTGTTAGTTTCCTTTAGTATATAATGTTGATTAACTGTTGTTTTCTTGTTGTGTTTTTTTTTTTTGTCTGGTTTATCTTTCCATTGCTGAAAGTGGAATATTGAAGTCCTCCACTACTGTTGTATTGGAGTATATGTCTCTCTTTAGATCAATTAGTATTCCTTTTAAATAGCCAGGTGCCCTGTAATTGGGTGCATATACATTAATTATAGTTAAGTCTTCTTTTGAAGTGATCTCTTAATCCTAACATAGTGCCCTTCTTTGTCTCTTTTAACAGTTTTTGTATTAAAGTCTATTTTGTCTGATATTAGGATGGCTACACCAGCTCTTTTTTCCTTTCTGTTAGCATGGAATATCTCTTTCCATTCTTTCAGTCTTCATGTATCTTTATTGGTGAGATGTGTTTCTTTTTTTTTTTTTTTTTTTTTTTTTTTTTTTTTTTTTGACAGGCAGAGTGGACAGTGAGAGAGAGAGACAGAGAGAAAGGTCTTCCTTTGCCGTTGGTTCACCCTCCAATGGCCGCCGCGGCCGGCGTGCTGCGGCCGGCGCACCGCGCTGATCCGATGGCAGGAGCCAGGAGCCAGGTGCTTTTCCTGGTCTCCCATGGGGTGCAGGGCCCAAGCACCTGGGCCATCCTCCACTGCACTCCCGGGCCACAGCAGAGGGCTGGCCTGGAAGAGGGGCAACCGGGACAGAATCCGGCGCCCCGACCGGGACTAGAACCCGGTGTGCCGGCGCCGCTAGGCGGAGGATTAGCCTAGTGAGCCGCAGCGCCGGCCAAGAGATGTGTTTCTTTTAATCAGCAAATGGGTCTTGTTTTTTTAATCCATTCAGGTAGTCTGTATCTTTTAATTGGAGAGGGAGGCCATTTATATTCAAGGTTACTATTGATAAGTAATGACTTGGGGAGCCAGCACTGTGGAGTAGCAGGTAAAGCTGCTGCCTGCAGCGCGAGCATCCCCTATGGGTGCTGGTTTGAGACTGAGCTGCTCCACTTCCAATCTAGCTCTCTGCTGTGGCCTGGGAAAGCAGTGGGAGATGGCCCAAGTCCTTGGGCCCCTGCACCTCCATGGGAGACCCAAATGAAGTTCCTGACTCCTGGCTTTGTGTTGGCACAGCTCTGGCCATTGTGGCCATCTGGGGAGTGAACGAGCAGATGGAAGACTCTCTCTACCTCTGCTTCTGCTTCTCTGTAACTGTGCCTTTCAAATAAATAAATAAATCTTTTTAAAAAAATAAGTTATGAGTTGGCCCTGCCAATTTTTACATGAATACTCCTAATTTTTACTTTGGATTTCCTTTGTACTTTTACTGGGAATTTTTCTGCCTTCACATTCTTTTCATGTTTCTGTGTTTCTGTGTGTAGCACATCCTGAAGCACCTTTGTAAAGCTGGATGAGTGGTGACAAATTCTTTCAATTTCTGTTTGTTATGGAAGGTGTTTATTTCACATTCATTCACAAAAAAGAGCTTTGTTGGTTATAGTTTTCTGGGTTGACAGTTTTTTTTTTTTTTTATTTTCCTCTTGAGACATGGATTATATTTTGCCATTCTCTTCTGGCCTGTGGAGTTTCTGATGAGAAGTGAGCTAGCTGTGAGTCTAATTGGACATCCTCTGAAAGTAATCTGCATTTCTCCAGTGCGTATTTTAGAATATTTTCTTTAAGTTTAGCTGTGGAGAGCTTCACTACAATGTGTCATGGTGAATATCTTTCCTAGTCATGCATATTATGAGTTCTGTGTTCTTCCTGTACTTGGACATCCCTTTATTTTTCCAAATTGGGGAAGCTTTGTGTAATTCTTTCACTAAAAAGGCCTTATAATCCATACCTTCAGGAATTCTTAAGACCTGTATGTTGGGTCACCTGATAGTATTCCATAAATCTCTAACACTGTTTTTAATCTTTCTAATTTTTTATTTGATTGTAAAATTTCCAGAGATTCATCTTCTAACTCAAATATTCTTTTTTTTTAAATTTTATTTGAAAGACAGAGTTACAGAGAGAGGTAGATAGAGACAGAGAGATATTCCATCTGCTGGTTCACTCCCCAATTGAGCACAATGTCTGGAGCTGAGCCGATCCAAAGTTAGGAGCCAGGAGTTTCTTCTGGGTCTCCCACATGGATGCAGGGCCTCAAGGACTTGGGCTGTCCTCTACTGCCTTCCCAGGCCATAACAGAGAGCTGGATCAGAAGAGGAGCAGCTGGGACTTGAACCAACGCCCATATGGGATGCTGACATTTCAGGCCAGGGCTTTAACCCACTACGCCACAGTGCCAACCCTCATATTCTTTCTGCTGCCTCACTAAGTCTGTTGTTAAGGCTTTCCACCACATTTTTTATTTGATCTATTGAAATCTTCATTTATAATATGTTGTTTATATTTCTCTTTAAAAATCTCAATTTCATGGGAAAATTTTCATTCATGTCATTTATGGATTTTTTTAAATTCATGGATGCTTCTGATTACTTCTGAGTTATCCTGTAATTATTTTTTAATTCCATTTCCAGCATTTCACCAATATATTCATCTTCGCATCCTAGTATTGAAGCATTGTTGTGTTCCTATGGGGGCATCATGTTGTCTTCCTTATTCTTGTTCCTTGAATATCTCCATTTATTTTAGGCATTTGTGGGGATATTTGTTTTTCTTTTTTTCTTTCTCTGATGGATTTTACCTTTGGAATAAGCCTCTGTGGCTTAGTGGAGTGTCTGCTCTTTCAGTGAATAGCTAGATTTTTTGCTATATGTGGCCTGGGAGCTCTGTTCAGTGCTCCAGGGTTGGGGGAGTATCCAGGTTGACATCCCAGTTGGGTGTGGTAAATCTCCTTTTTTTTTTTTTTAATCAGAAAGGAGAGTTTGATCAGCTCTGTTGGTGTAATCTCACCCTCACTTCCTCTCCTCCAAGACAACAAATGCCCGGGGGCTAGCCCCAGTGAGTGCATTATTCATCTGTGCTACCACAAGGACCACACAAAGGATTCGTGCAGTCCTCAGTGTGAGCACAAATCCTGCAGCAGTTACCCACCCCACGCAATTAGGGACGATTAGGGTTCCCTAAGTGTGTGGAGCTTCCCACAGTGACTGCCCAGGGAACCAGCCTGCATACCCTGTGCCCTCCCACATAGCCACAATGTTTCCACATTCCCAACATAGGAGGCTTCCACAGTCATGGGGTGTTGAGGATCCACTGCCCAGCCAGTCCATGCTGTCCACAGAGAGGCATCCACCAAGGCAGCCTAAGCCTTATAGCCTGTGACGTGCTGAGAGCCTGGGGACACCTCACAGTCCTTCGTGGGCACCCAGTCCCCTGTCAGTCCTCCTAGCTAGACTCGGGTGTCTTCTTGGCTGGCTGCTGGGCTTGCTGACACAAGCTGACACAGCTATTAAGTATGTCCAAAATGGCACCCACCCTGTCTCTGCTAGTTGAAGAGTGCCATTGTCAGGGAGTTGGTGAGAGAGAAACATATCTCCCTTTTATTTTTTTTTTTCTCTAGGTTGGCAGGTACACTGTCCCCCATTGAGCTCCAGGCTGGCCTCATGGCATGCTCTCCCCACAGCTTTTATCACCAGTGGCTTGGTCTCATTTCACTCTCCAAAGCTGGTGTTGAGGCTCTAGGCTGCTGGGGTCCTGTGTTGTGTCGTATTCATGCTGCACATCCACATGCTCCATGTAGATCCACATTATCCCTCTAACATCCATGGAGTTTCCACTTCAATTTTCTCCCTAACTCTTCCCTGAGAATGCACTCTCTCTCTCTCTCTCTCTCTTTTTTTTTTTTTTTTTCCTTTTTTAACTATCTTCCCCTAGACTAGAGCAGTAAACTCCCTCCCTATTCCGTCATGTTGGAATAACCTGTCTCTCTCTTTTATTTTTTTAAGATTTATTTTATTCAAAGGGCAGAGTTACAGAGAGGGAGGAACAGAGATCGAGAGGTCTTCCATTGGCTGGTTCACTCCCCAAATGGCTGTGATGGCCAGAGCTGGGATAATGTGAAGCCAGGAGCCAGGAACTTCTTCCGGGTTTCCCACATGGGTACAGGGGCCCAAGCACTTGGGCCATCTTCCGTTGCTTTCCAGGCTATCAGCAGGGAGCTGGCTGGGAAATGGAACAGTCTGGACTCCCATATCCCCCCATATGGGATGCCAGCACTACAGGCTGAGGCTTAACCTACTATGCCACAGCACCAGC
The DNA here is from genome assembly GCF_051225735.1 of Oryctolagus cuniculus. Classification (NCBI taxonomy): domain Eukaryota; kingdom Metazoa; phylum Chordata; class Mammalia; order Lagomorpha; family Leporidae; genus Oryctolagus; species Oryctolagus cuniculus. Next base: position 79,843,776 of record NC_142874.1, on the reverse strand, counting down.
CCCTGGACAATTTAAAAGATAAACTTTAAGCTGGAAGGGCTTGCTTTGTAAGATTATCAGCCTTGAAGCCATTTAAGAAATGGTATTTTATCTTTCTGGCAAATGACAAAAAAAGTTGAAAGAAATTTGCAAAATTGTAATACTTAAAAGGTAAATATAAATTTCAGTTTTTAAAGGTTAAATGACACTAAATTGGCCTTCTGTAATAGACTACTACATAGTTTATGTGAAAAAAGCTTGAATTTGCATTTCCCTGATAAATCATGTGAGGTGAAGCACTTTTCTGTGTTTAATCCATTCTCTTTCCTGGTGGGAATTGGGTGTTTCTTAAGTTTTTTGTGGGTTTTTCCCTTGATATTTCAGCTTAGTATTAATCCTTAATTAATTTATTTTTTTAAAGATTTATTTATTAGGCCGGCTCCACGACTCAATAGGCTAATCTTCCGCCTGTGGCGCCGGCACCCCCGGTTCTAGTCCCAGTAGGGGCGCTAGATTCTGTCCCAGTTGCTCCTCTTCTGGTCCAGCTCTCTGCTGTGGCCTGGGAGTGCAGTGGAGGATGGCCCAAGTGCTTGGGCCCTGCACCCGCATGGGAGACCAGGAGAAGCACCTGGCTCCTGGCTTCGGATCAGCGTGGTGCGCCAGCCACAGCGGCCATTTGGAGAGTGAACCAATGGAAAAGGAAGACCTTTCTCTCTGTCTCTCTCTCTCACTGTCCACTCTGCCTGTCAAAAAAAAAAAAAAAAAAAGATTTATTTATTTATTTGAAAGGCAGAGTTACACAGGGGAGAGGCAGAGAGAGTATGTCTTCCATCCGCTGGTTCACTCCCCAATTGGCTGCAGCAGCCGGCGCTGTGCCGATCTGAAGCCAGGAGCCAGGAGCTTCTTCTGGGTCTCCTGCACGGGTGCAGGGCCCCAAGGACTTGGACCATCTTCTGCTACTTTCTCAGGCCGCAGCATAGAGCTGGATAGGAAGTGGAGCAGCCAAGTCTTGAACCGGCGCGCATATGGGATGCCAGTGCTTCAGGCCAGGGTTTTACCGCCCTGCGCCACCACGCTGGCCCCAGTATTAATCCTTCATTTATATATTAAACATTTCTGCCAGTCTATTTGTTGTTCTGTTGTTTTTTAAAATGTGTCTGTTAGACTCTAGAAGTTTGTTACATAGTCACATCTGTCTGTCTTTCCTTGATGACATTGGAGTCTGTGGCTGGATGAGGAATTCTCTACCCAAACTCAATGAAAGTATTATTTTTTGATTCTTTTGAGGGCTTGGTGTATTATAGTTCAGGCTAACTCTGTAATCTTTCTGTGATTTATGCTAGTGCATGGATCGAACCTCATATTATTTCCATAGCTGGCAACTGAATGACTCTTTCCCCTGCTAATGAACATGCTGAGTTCACCTTGGCTCAGCCATTGTGTCTGTTGCCACCTTCCTTTCTGCTCACAATGAAAATTTGCAATGTAGTGGCTTTAAAATCGAGAGCACATTTTAGAATCTAGAATAGTAAACTTTGCATGAGCTTTTACAAAATTCACGTGGTCTGTCACATTTTCTTTTCAGGATGATTTTTAGATTAATTTTCAATTTCTATATCATGGAAGGTAGGCTGGGACTATATTCCCTTTAATTTTTATAAAAATTAGCATCTTGATAACATTAATATTTCCTAGTCAGGCACAAGTTATATGTCTCTGTTTATTCAGGTTTCCTTTGCTGTCCATCATATAGTTTTCTTTTTTTATTTTTGTGTATGCATATTTTGTTAGTTTTAAGCACGTTTTCATTTTCTTGACATTATGAGTGAATTTTAAGCCTAATTTTTTAGATTTGTTGTTTCCTGTGGGCAGGAAGATTCTAAAATATCTTTATTTGTAATGAACATGCTTATGTATTTTTTAAAGATTTATTTATTTATTTGAAAAGCAGAGTTACACAGAGTCATAGAGAGAGAAAAAGAAGTCTTCCATTCATTGGTTCACTCCCCAAATGGCTGCAATGGCTGGAGCTGAGCGAATCTGAAGCCAGGAGCCATCCGATGGTTCACTCCCCAGTTGGCTGCAACAGCTGGTGCTACACTGATCTGAAGCCAGGAGCCAGGAGCTTCTTCTGGGTCTCCCATGTGGGTGCAGGGCCCCAAGGACTTGGGCCTGGAGCTCTGTAGATCCAAAGTCAAGAACCAGGAGCTTCTTCTGGGTCTCCCACATGGGTGCAGAGGCCCAAGAACTTGGGCCATCATGATGAACTCATGGCAAAGACTTTGAAATTTGAGCTTCAGGAAAAGTCTGCCTATATAGCCAATTACCTAAAGGTGCTAGTTCCTATCTCTTCCACATAAAGTGTTTTCTGGAATTTAGGGTCCCATCAATTATAAATTGATTTAATAACACTTCTTCCCCTAAACTCCTAAATAAATGACTTCAAGGGTCCAGCATTGTGGCATAGTGGTGGGTAGGGCCGCTGCTTGCAGTGCCAGCATCCCTTATGGACACAGGTTCCAGGCCCAGCTGCTCCGCTTCCAATCCAGCTCTCTGCTATGGCCTGGGAAAGTAATAGAAGATGGCCCAAGTCCTTGTGTCCCTGCACCCACATGGGAGACCCAGAAGAAGCTCCTGGTTTTTAACTTTGGATCTGCACAGCTCCAGCCATTGTGGCCATTTGGGGAGTGAACCAGCGGATGGAAGACGTCTCTCTCTCTCTTTCTATCTCTATCGCTATCTCTGTCTCTGTCTTTACATCTCTCTGTAATTCTGTCTTTCAAATAAGTAAAAAAAAAACTTTAAAAAACTGTATCAGGCAGAACATAAAACAAACAATTGGAGAAGTATTAGATGGTCAATTGAAACTCAAATACCTTTTAAGTCTTCGTGAAGTAAAATTTAAGTAGCATTATTAATCTAAGATCTACCTGATATATTTGAATATTCAGTGTTTTGTAAGTAATATGGGCTCTGGAAGTTTCATCTTTAGAGAACTTGGTAGTAGATAATAATTTATTTGAAGGAAAGCAAACCCTAGGGATGAAACATCATATATATTCAAGTTATTGCATGTATAGCATTTCTGTTTGTTTTAAGTACATCCAGCTTAGGGTTGTACATGAAATCACAATTATAAATCAATTTGCTCCTGATTCTGTGAATTCATACTTATTGCCATTAACATGTCATCACATGTGATATTCTTGGTAAATGTAGCAGAATATAAATTAAAAGTTGATATAAGATAGGTGGGTATTTGGCGTAGCAATTCAAGATGCCAGTTGAAATATCTGCATCCCATATCTAAGTATGTGGGTTCAAATTCCTGTTTTATTTCTGATCCCAGCTTCCTGTTATTGTGTACTCTGGGAGGCAGCAGGAAATTGCTCAAGTACTTGGGAACTTGCCACACGTGTGGGAGACCTGGATTGAGTTCCCAGCTCCTGGCTGTGGCCTGGACTATCTCCAGCTGTTATAGGCAGTTAAGAAGGGAACCAGAAGATGGAAGTGCTCTGTCTCTCTCCATTTTCCTTTAAAAATTTGGTATAGCCTTTATTCCTCTCATACATTTATAAATGAGTTTCCTTGAAAACAAGATGTTTGGGTCAAGTTTTTTTTTTTTTTTAAGATTTTTATTTATTTATTTGAAAGGTAGAGTTACAGACAGTGAGAGGGAGAGACAGAGAGATAGGTCTTCCTTCTGTTCGTTCACTCCCCAAATGTCCGCAATGGCCAGAGTTGCGCCGATCTGAAGCCAGGAGCCAGGTGCTTTCTCCCAGTCTCCAGTGTGGGTGCATGGGAACAAGCATTTGGACCATTTTCTACTGCTTTCCCAGGCCACAGCAGAGAGCTGGATCGGAAGAGGAGCAGCTGGGACTAGAACTGGCGTCCATCTGGGATGCTGGTGCTGTAGGTGGGGGATTAACCTGCGCCACAGCACCAGCCCCTCAAGTTTTCTTTAATAAATGCTTGTAGCCTATTTTACGCACTTGGTAGTTGGAAAGGGTGATGCACCTTCATAATGTAGCGATACTATGCACTGATTCACTACGGGCCCCCTTGCTAAAATTGAGTGTGGTAGTTAATAGAAACCTAATTAAGTGATGAAAGGATATGGAAAGGAAGGGAAGGGAATTTAGGCTTAACTTTCCACTTAAATAATTAAGCTGTGCAGTGATACAGTTGTGGTAATATGTATTCTGTAGTTCTCCTGAGCTACAAATCAGGTTATGCTAGAAAGATTATGCTAGAACCATAGGTGATGTGGCTGTCACAACTCATTTGACTCAAGCAAGAGACCTGTGTGGTCTGTGAAATGGAACTGTGACATTTCACTCTGCCAGTTAGGAGTATGGAGTGGGTCAGAACCACTCTCTATGACAGTTATTTATAGGAAAATGTATTCTCTTCTTTACCTCTTAATTGTTGAAAGCTTTTGAAAAGCAGGATTGTTGACAACACTGATTATGAACTTTATTGATCTTCATAAGATTACCTGCCATACTTTGACTTACAGGATCTTCAACAGTGGGTAAATGGTGCTAATGAACATGGCTTTGTCCTGGTCTCATTTGGAGCTGGTGTCAAGTATCTGTCAGAAGACATTGCTAACAAACTGGCAGGAGCACTGGGGAGATTGCCTCAAAAAGTGATTTGGAGGTAAGGCAGTAATAAAGCTTCTTTGCTTTGATTTTTCCATATCCCTTTGTAGAGTGCACAGGTCTCACTGAAGCACAGCACTTTGAGTCTTCTGGCAAGATTCACAGGATGCTCCTGACTCTTCATTTGGTTTCTTAGTGAAATGGAGTTTAGAAATTAATTCATAAGACTCTGGGATTGATTAAAGAGACCACTGGCCTATTGTGTAGAAAAGAATTTGATTCAGAATGATTTATTCTAGATTCAGATGCATTTGTAGTCACCCTGAGATTTTTACCCTCATTTACTCTTGCATGATTTATTATCATTTTAAACATTTTAGTTGTAGTTGCATGATGCCTTTCAGTATGGTCTTTTAAGTCAATTTGTAAATTTTTTAATTTTAATTTTTAATTAGTTTTTAACAGATTTAATATAGTTGGTAGGTACAATCCTAAGAACACAATGATATTCCTCTCCTCCATTTATTCCCCCTCTTTCCTTGCTCACGTTTTTTTTTTTAGTTCTTGAGATAACTGTTCTAACTTATGTGTGGGAGATAAAATTTAAAAAGCAAACAAAAAAGAAAAAAAAGGAAATGTGTGTGTGTATCAGTATTGGTACAAATATAGTGAATAACTTAGCAGTGAACACTAGTTAATGACAAACCCACAGATTGGCATCAGCTTCCTTTGAGAGACACTAACAGGTGTCTGTGTACAAGGTTTCCAGTCCCATGCTTAAAACATAGATCTAAATTCTTTCTTTAGCATGTATTTATTTCGTGCCTGCATCCAGTGTTGGGCTCTGTGATGTGGTAGTGAGCACTGTCAGCCCCACAGTGCTCATACAGTTAGAAGGGTATCTCTCAAGCCATTACAAGTAGGCTGTGAGTAATAAGGGTCTTTCCTTTATAGCAACTTTGTAGATTTCAGCCTTCGTGTGTCCTGAGCTAAATTGAGATGGAAGTGCACAAGTATTTTATTCTAACTTTTCAGGACTTCTCCCTTCAGATTCTGGTCTACTAAATTTCCTCTTTGGATTTCACCCAGGAAGCACCTCTTCTACTTTATTTAGGATGGTTTGTGTCTGTTCAGCAAGTTCTCGGCATACTCTTAATCATGATTCACCCTTATGGTTTACCTTTTAAAGAGCAGGCAGGGAATAGCCTAATGATGCCCTTTGCTCCATAGAACTGCTGTCCTTGGGGCCCAGCTAAAGAGATGCACTTTCTGGTTTCATACAATACTTGTACCGTCCCTCAGGCTCCAGGTGTTAAGGGTAGGACCCCTGACTGCCCAGTGAAACTAGCCCTTTGTTTCAGCTTCTGGGACTGGTAGGAAATGACTTGATTTCCATTATAGGTTTTTTTGGTTCCTTCCCTCTCTATCTCTGTATAGAGAAGCCAATGGAATATATATCTTCTATCTAAGCAAATTATTTCTGCATCCCTCAAAGAAATATCTTTGGTTCAAAAGAAGCTTAATTAAATGCTTGTTGTTACTGAAGCATGGTTTCACTCTAAGACTACCAATTGTTTGAAATATAGTTAAACCAGATAGTTCATACTATGAACTAGGATTTGATGTCTGAAAAATAAATTATCTGGTGTGCATTTCAGATTTTCTGGAACCAAACCAAAAAATCTAGGAAACAACACTAAGCTCATAGAATGGTTACCGCAGAATGACCTGCTTGGTAAGTCCATGATGTGGGAATGACTACTTGGCTATTGGAGTTTAACTGTGTAAACATGACTTTTGTACTTGAATGATTCATACTATATCTGTGTATTTTATGATACAGTCATTGTGTTTTCTCTGCCATCTCAAGTCTCAAATTTCAGCCCAAAATTCCACATCTTTATTGGAAAGCAATTTGTAAAATAGAAGCACTTGAGTTATAAATTAAAAGCATTAGATCAGTCACCAATTTGAATTATCTGGAAAATATAGGTTAACTTTATAAACTGCCGGTGAATAAAGCTATACCTGATTAATCTCATTGTGTGAATGTAATAAAATTAAAACAATGAACATACGGATTAGTATTATAGTTTTATTACAGATGTGTCTCAGAGCCAAGGAATATTAGAAGTTACTTATTTGTTTGAAACCAAAGAAAAATAGAAGACCAGGGAAACAGTTGATTTATTTTTACTTTTAGTCATCTGCCTCAATTTCCCCATGAATCACCAGGTGTTGTGGAAGCACATTGTTTCTTCTGATTTATTTCTTGGGATTTTTATGCTCAATTCAAAATTGAAAGTACTTTATATAGATCATTTAATTATATTTGAATCTAAATTATTTAACTCTTTATTCAGAAAGCAGATAAAATATAAATTTTTGTTTTTTTTTAAATTTATTGAAAATATGTCACTATCCTTTAATGTAATATTTATTAAGAAAATTATAGGGCAAGTGCCGCAGCTCAATAGGCTAATCCTCCACCTGCGGCGCCGGCACCCCGGGTTCTAGTCCTGGTCAGGGCATCGGATTCTGTCCCGGTTGCGCCTCTTCCAGGCCAGCTCTCTGCTGTGGTCTGGGAGTGCAGTGGAGGATGGCCCAAGTGCTTGGGCCCTGCACCCCATGGGAGACCAGGAGAAGCACCTGGCTCCTGACTTCGGATCAGCGCAGTGCGCCAGCTGCAGCGCGCGGGCTGCAGCAGCCATTGGGGGCTGAACCAATGGAAAAGGAAGACCTTTCTCTCTGTCTCTCTCACTGTCCACTCTGCCTGTCAAAAAAAAAAAAAAAAAAAAACTAATAAAATAATATACACATGACTTTAAATTAAATTATATTTTTGAAAATGGGCTTTTAAAATGTATTTATTTTTATTTTCTAAATTTTTGAAAGGCAAAGTGACAGAGGCAGAGACAGAAGTAGATCTTCCATCTGCTGGTTTATTGTCTAAATGGCCACTGTGGACAGGGGCCAAAGCCAGGAGCCAGCGGTTTCATCCAGGTCTCCCATGTGGGTAGTAGGGGTCCAAGAACTTGGGCCATCTTCCACTGCTTTTCCAGGCGCATTAGCAGGGAGCTGGATCAGAAGTGGAGCATCTGGGACTTGAACCAGCACTTTAATATATGATGCCAAAGTTGGTAGAGTGACTTAACCTGATGTGCCATAACACCAGCTGTACTTTCTAGAAACTATGGTGGTCCCTCTAGGCTGGCGCCGTGGCTCATTAGGCTAATCCTCCGCCTTGCGGCGCCAGCACACCGGGTTCTAGTCCTGGTCGGGGCGCCGGATTCTGTCCTGGTTGCCCCTCTTCCAGGCCAGCTCTCTGCTGTGGCCAGGGAGTACAGTAGAGGATGGCCCAAGTGCTTGGGCACTGCATCCCATGGGAGACCAGGATAAGTACCTGGCTCCTGCCATCTGATTAGCACTGTGCGCCGGCCTCAGCACGCTGGCCGCGGCAGCCATTGGAGGGTGAACCAACGGCAAAGGAAGACCTTTCTCTTTGTCTCTCTCTCTCACTGTCCACTCTGCCTGTCAAAAAAAAAAAAAAAAAAAGAAAGAAAGAAACTATAGTGATCCCTCTAAAAATCAGCAAATTGGACTTCATGACTTTGAAATAGTAAAGAATTATAGATATATATATATAATATACACATACTATGCTTATAATATATGCATATGTATAATATATACATGTGTTATGTATATATCATATATACTATATACATAATAAATCTTTTTCATGTAATTATTAATATGAGAAAACATCAACAATTTCATGGAAAATGGAATTAGAAGATAAGTTTATTTTAGTGAAAGTTTTGAAATCTATGTATACAAGGAGGCTCCAAAAAGTCATGAAAAAATGTGTTTTATGAATAAAAGTGACTTTCTCTGGATGATAAAACTGAGAAAAAAGGAAGACAAGAAAATTTCCATTTCTTCACATTTATATTTTTCTTTTTCTGTTTTTTTCCTGTTTTTACAATTATGACTTCAGATTCCATAGAAAGTAGGAAAGTAGCAAGAAGTTTAAATTTGATGACTCGACTCTGGGCTATCACAAAGTCATAGTGTGGGGGCCGGCGCCGTGGCTCACTAGGCTAAAATTCTGCCTGCAGTGCCGGCATCCCATATGGGCGCTGGTTCCACTCCCGGTTCCTCCTCATCCAGTCCAGATCTCTGCTATGGCCTGGGAAGGCAGTGGAGGATGGCCCAAGTGCTTGGGCCCTGCACCCGCATGGGAGACCAGGAGGAAGCACCTGGCTCCTGGCTTCTGATGGGCGCAGCGCCGGCTGTAGCAGCCATTTGGGGGGTGAACCAATGGAAGGAAGACCTTTCTCTCTGTCTCTCTCTCTCTCTCTCACTGTCTAACTCTGCCTTCAAAAAAAAAAAAAAAAAGGTAGTGTCACAGTGTGACCCTGTTATTCAGGATCGCCGAAGCTTCTATGACATGGAACTCTCCGGCAAGTGCAGTACTCAGTGCCCACTCCTGAACACCATCCTCAAGTCTCTCATTCTCTTGGTTTCCACAGTCTCAGCTCTCTGACATTTCCAAGATTAATGTCCTTTAAAATGTTTTTATTTGTATGAAGGGAGCAAATTCATGCATTTTGTATATACAGTTTTAAGAGTGTAGTGATAATTCCCACCCTAACCTCTCTCCCTCCCTCACTTGCTCCCACACTCTGTTCTCATTGTTTCTTATTTTTCTTTTATAACTTGCAATGGCATACTTTCAGTTTGCTTTTTTTAAAAAAAAAGTTTGTTTATTTATTTGAAAGGCAGAGTTAGAGAGAAAAAGAGAGAGAGAGAGATCTTCCATCTGCTAGTTCACTCACCAAACAGCCACAATGGCCGGAGGTGGGCCAGGCATCTCCCACATGGAAACAGGGGCCCAAGTATATGTGGCATCTTCCACTATTTTTCCAGGCCATTAGCAGGGAGCTGGATTGGAAGTGGAGTAGTCGGGACTTGAGCCGGTGCCCGTATGGGATGCTGGCATTGCAAGCCATGGCTTTACCCTCTACATCATGGCACCAGCCTCTCAATTTACTTTATAATCATAAGCTTAACCTTCCACAAAATAAAGAATTCAACAAGTAGTAAATAGAAAAGGGATTGTTCCTCAGGAGTATAGATAAGAGCTGTAAATAATAATCAAATCTCAATAAGTGGGATTAATGTCCTTTTTAACTCTAGGCTGCATGTTTGTGGATCCCCTAGTGGTTTTTAAGCATGATTGATACATTCCTTCAGGATGGGAAGTAGAAACCAAATCACGTTCTCTCCCTCATTCCTTGCTACCTCTCTCTCTCTCTGCATGACAGCTTGGCTTTATTCTTACCAGCCTTGACATTGTGGTTTTGTTCAAGGAAAGGGGTTCTGCTGTTAAAAAGAAAGCTTGAAATCCACATGTGGGACATATCCTTTAGTTGGACCTAAGACTCTTGGAAGCCATTTGTGAGCTATATCTAGTGACAATGACTGACGCTCGCCACTGGGCTTTCATACTGGAGCGCTCTGGGTACCCCGTGGAGGCTGTGATTAACACACAGTTTTTGTACCTGGTGTGTGTATGTTTAAAAGACTTGTGTTTCTACCAACTATGATTTCTTTTTGGCCAATAACACATTTCTTAAGTACAGAGTTTGCTTTTCTTACACTTAATATGCAAATCTTTCCATCTTTTATAAAATATATGCTATTATGCGTGACGACTGACTGAACACCAAGAGGGAAACCTGTTGGAGTGAGGTGGACACTATGGGAAACGGTGGCTTGATCAGCATAGCCCTGACTGTTAATGAACAACTTAATACATTATCCCTCTTAGTAGTTTTTTTATCTGTTCTACTTAATATGACTGGTTTAGATCTGTAATTGATGCACAGTTATTCTTAAGTGTTGAAAATTAACTGAAATGTGATCCCTGTTGAACATGGTGGTGGGAATGGGAGAGGGAAGAGATGTATAATTTGGGACATGCTCAGGCTGACTTGCCCCAAGTGGTGGAGTTGGAAGCATACCAGGGGATTCCAATTCAATCCCATCGAGGTGGCATGTACCAATGCCATCTCACTGTTCCAGGTGATCAGTTTCAGTTCACAGTTGGTCATGGTGGAGGGACTGGGAGTCAAAGGGAGCACATAGACAAGTCTAGTACCTGCTAACGCTAACCGATGGAGTAAATAAAGGGGAGAGTGATCCAACATGGAAAGTGAGATACTCAGCAGACTCATAGAATGGCAGATGTCCTAGATAGCACTCTGGCCTCAGAATCAGCCCTAAAGGCATTCGGAGCTGGCTGAAAAGCTCATGAGAGTATTTCAGGCATGGAAAGCCAAGACACTCTGGCAAAAGATCTCTGCGAGTGAGATCCCAGTGGAAAGAACAGGTCATCAAGGAAGGAGGTACCTTTCTCTGAAGGGAGGAGAGAACCTCCACTTTGACTATGGTCTTGTCTAAACAAGATAAGAGTCGGTGAACTCAGAGGGCTTCCATAGCCTTGGAAACTCATGACTGGAGCATAGGGGGATTGCTGATGCCATAGACAGGAGTGTCAATTGGTAAAGTCAACAACGGGAGTCACTGTGCACTTGCTCCTCATGTAGGATCTCTGTCCTTAATGTGCTGTACATTGAGATTTAATGCTATAACGAGTACTCAAACAATATATTTCACTTTGTGTTTCTATGGGGGTGCAAACTGTTGAAATCCTTACTTAATGCATACTAAACTGATCCTCCGTAAAAAAAAAAAAAAAAAAAAAAAAGAAATTATCAATTCCCAACTTGACTCTCACTGGGATTAAACATGACAATAGGTCTGCTCTGATTTCATCATCATTTAAAAAAAATCATCTATTATTTTTCACTTTATGTTTCTGTGTGGGAACAAACTGTTGAAATCCATACTTGATGTATACTAGGCTGATCTTCTGTATATTAAGATAATCAAAAGTGAATCTTGATGTGAATGGAAGGGGAGAGGGAGTGGGAGGGGGGAGGGTTGTGGGTGGGAGGGACGGTATCGGGGGGAAGCCATTGTAATCCATAAGTCGTACTTTGGAAATTTAATTTAAATAAAATTTAATTTAATTTAAATAAAAGTTTTAAAAAAATATATGCTATTATGTAGGAAAGCAAATCTGGGTTTGGAAATATCTCATTAATTTTGACAAACCCCCTCTTTTATCTCCATGACAACTAGAGGTGACATGGTATCCCATATATTAAAAGATTTTTTTAAAAGATTTTCTTTATTTACTTGAGAGGTAGAGTTACAGACAGAGAGACAGAGACAAAGGTCTTTCATCTGTTGATTTACTCCCCAAATGGCCACAGCTGCTGGAGCTGAGCAGACCTGAAGCTAGAAACCAAGAGCTTCTTCAGGTTCTCCCATGCTGGGGGAGGGGACCAAGTACTTGGGCATCTTCTACTGCTTCCCAGGCCACAGAAGAGAGCTAGATCGGAAGAGGAGCAGCTGTGACTAGAGCTAGTGCCCATAGAGAATGCCAGTGCCAGAGGCGGAGGCTTACTCCACTGTGCCACAGTGCTGGCCCCACAACTGATTTCTATAAATGCTTCTCTACTTATTTGTATCCCCAAAATATGAAATTAAACTTTAATGCCAATATAACTTGAATACTGCAAATAGTGACTACTTCACAATGTTTCTGTATAGATAAACACATAAATTCTAGAATCCTGTACTAAATTGGTACATAACTTTTTTATGAAGAGAATTTGACTTTAACATTGATAAATGCCTGAGTAGCTACCAAATAGGTGTCAACTTTTAGTAGAATGTGGAGGTACCTTGCTGTTTTCTGATACTTTTTTGCTTTCTTTGACTTCCTGTTAGTTACTGGCCATTTAAATATGTGATGCCATTCAGGTGATGTGATGAAGAGAAAGAAGGAACATACTGTTTAAAGCTACATTTTTAAGTGTTTAAAATTCTTTTGATTAATATATACAAATCTATTATTTTTTAACTTTTATTTAATAAATATAAATTTCAAAGTACAGCTTATGGATTACAATGGCTTCCCCCCCCTCATAACGTCCCTCCCACCCGCAACCCTCCCCTTTCCCGCTCCCTCTCCCCTTCCATTCACATCAAGATTCATTTTCGATTCTCTTTATGTACAGAAGATCAGTTTAGCATACATTAAGTAAAGATTTCAACAGTTTGCTCCCACACAGAAACATAAAGTGAAAAATACTGTTTGAGTACTAGTTACAACATTAAATCACAATGTGCAGCACACTAAGGACAGAGATCCTACATGAGGAGTAAGTGCACAGTGACTCCTGTTGTTGACTTAACAAATTGACACTCTTGTTTATGGCATCAGTAATCACCCTAGGCTCTTGTCATGAGCTGCCAAGGCTATGGAAGCCCCCTGAGTTCACCAACTCTGATCATATTTAGACAAGGCCATGGTCAAAGTGGAAGTTCTCTCCTCCCTTCAGAGAAAGGTACCTCCTTCTTTGATGACTCATTCTTTCCACTGGGATCTCACTCACAGAGATCTTTCATTTAGTTTTTTTTTTTTTTCCCCCAGAGTGTCTTGCTTTCCATGCCTGAAATACTCTCATGGGCTTTTCAGCCGGATCCGCATGTCTTAAGGGCTGATTCTGAGGCCAGAGTGCTGTTTAGGACATCTGCCATTCTATGGGTCCGCTGTGTATCTCACTTCCCATGTTGGATCGTTCTCTCCCTTTTTGATTCTATCAGCTAGTATTTGCAGACACTATTCTTATACAAATCTATTATTATGTATATAATAGTGTAATAAGTGTAGATAAAAAAGTAGTGAAATTATGCTTTAAAATTATGTATGTGCAATGTATTTTACTATAATGTAGACTTTTAAAAAATATTTATTATATTTATTTGAAAGGCAGAGTTAGAAAGAGACATGTACACAGAGAGAGAAAGAGAGAGAAAGTGAGAGGGAGAGAAAGAGAGGTCTTTCATCCACTGTTTCACTTCCCAAATGGCTGCATTGACCAGATCTGGGCCAGGAGTCAGGAGTTGCTTCTTCATCTCTCACGTGGATACAAGGCCAACATTTGGGCCATCCTCTGCTGCTTTCCCAGGAGCATTTGCTGAGAGCTGGATCAGAAGTGGAACAGCTAGCTAGGACTAAAACCTGGGGCCATGTGGGATGCTAGCATTGCAAGTCATGGCTTTCCCCACTGTGCCACAATGCTGGTCCCAATGTAGTGAGGACTTTTAAGAAATTTCTGGAAAATTATTATATAATGTTATAATACATGTTATTATAAATTATTATTGTAGAAGATAACTCTGTCTTCTAGAGTGATAGTATTGTAAGTTGTTTTTTTTCTTATCCTTCTTAAGGGCATTCAAATATTAAAGCCTTCCTGAGTCATGGTGGTTTGAACAGTATTTTTGAAACTATGTACCATGGTGTGCCTGTAGTGGGAATCCCACTCTTTGGAGACCATTATGATACTATGACCCGGGTCCAGGCAAAAGGCATGGGGATATTGCTAGAGTGGAAGACAGTTACGGAAGGAGAGCTCTATGAAGCATTGGTGAAAGTGATCAATAATCCCAGGTAAGGTTTCAATTAATATCAAATATCTATGATTATATCTGTCACCTATACCTATACAGTATATTGTCAGCATCCAGTTATTATCAACAAATTATTAATAAGTCAGTTATGGAAATATCCTTTGTATTCCCATGATAATGTATTTTCCGTGAACTGTGTAATTTGAAAAATATAAATAGCAGTCATGTGGCTAGCTAGGTTATGATGACTCTGAGTAATTATCAGGATTTGCCACATTGAGGACAGAGAACGTGTAATGGAAAAAATCATTAGATTCCTACAGTGTGTCAAATTCTATGTCCATTTTAATTTAATACTCATAGCAATTATAAATCACAGTTTTCATTATAGATATTATAAAGGACTTGAAACTCTAAGAGCTTTAGTAATTTGCCCCCATTCACACAACTATGGAGGTAAAATTTGCAGCCGGGACTGACTGCCCAGCTAGTGTTCTCTGTAGTCTGCAGTAAGGCAGCTGCTGCTGGGTGGTCCTAGCACTGGGTGTTCTTGAAATGCTGAGATTTAGTTAGGTGAAAGGTGAATCAGAATTTTATTTTATTTTGTTTTTTAGATTCTTGATGGGTCCTGAGTTAATCCAGTTCATAAATGAATCTGAAAGGTTGGAGAGCTGGCCTGTGTAGTTTCAAAACAAAGCAGCGGTTTCTGCCATTTTTTAAAAAGATTTATTTATTTATTTGAAAGGCAGAGCTACAGAAAGGCAGAGACAGAGAGAGCAAGAGAGGGGTCTCCCGTTTGCTGGTTCACTCCCCAAATGGCCGTAACGGCAGGTGCTGCACCAATCCGAAGCCAGGAGATCCTTCCAGGTCTTCCACATGGGTGCAGGGACTGAAGGACTTGGGCCATCTTCTGCGGCTTTCCCAAGCCACAGCATAGAGCTGGACCAGAAGTGGAGCAGCTGAGACTCCAACTGGCATCTATATGGGATGCTGGTACTGCAGGCAGTGGCCCTACCCACTATGCCACTGCGATGGCTCCAGTTTCTGCCATTTTTAGATACGATGTTTATTATCCATTTCAATGACATTAAAGATTTGAAAACAGCAAGCTACTTCTGTTTATACCTGGAGGATATGGCTTAACACAGAATTAAGAAACGCTGCTATATTGTAAAGAACAATCAATAAATTTTATATAAAATGATGCTGTTGGATTCAAATGAGGCTTAATGTTCTGCCTTTATGTGGGCTCAGAAGTGGTCTTCATGCTGTAGCCCTATGAAGGACTCTGTGTTGCAGGACTCTGGTTACAGCTCTGGCACTTGGAACAAAACAACAATAGCAACAACAACAACACAACCCCCCCCCCCCCCCCCCGCCATGCACACACACACAGAGCTCATATAGTCTTTTTTAGGAAAGTTTTATAATGTATAGTTCTAGAGTAGAGTTTCTTGGGTGGTGTAGAATTGCACAGTTGCTGGAATTCAGGCCCATGAAAAAGAAAAGAGCAAAAAGTGTGGTTATTTACAGGAAGTTAGTGTGACTGTGTTTTGTTAGGTATGAGACAGACTGAATCAAAGAGAGAACTTGTTTTAACCTTAGATCACACTGCTGTTAAATTCTAGCAACAGAATCTTGAAGTAAACCTAAATTTCAGAATTTAAAAAAAATTATATAGTGAATAAATTCATGTTATTTCAAAAGTTTATATATGAACCATTGTTTACTGTAGAAAGAGAGTTATGATGACATCTTAATACTTGGGTTTTGTACTTTTAACAGCTGGGTTTATTATTTAACAGTAACCTGGTCGTGAGGCATTGGTGAGAGAGAAAAAGTGCCTGTGGAAAATCACTTTCTTTCATCTTATGTGACCCACTAGAAAGAAACCCATAAGAAAAAGCCTTCACTTGATCTCTCCCTCAGTCCTAACACACTGCTGTTCACACTTCTCAAATTTGTTCTCATCTGTTAGAGCTTAATGTTTAGGGCTAAAATCATAAAAAGAGTCATCCAATCAGTTCATAAATTCTGAGTGGATTTTTCATTAGTCACTGTATTCTCACTCCTGCCTCAAATTTCTAGCTGCTTTCTGGATCTTTCCTTCCACTCCATCACAAACTGTCATGACTGTTCCCAACACTCCTTGTGTTCTGTATCCATGTCCTGTTAATTGGCTCTACCATGTGAGCCATGCAAGCTGGAAACATTGCAATTACATTTGATTATGATGTCATGTACGGCTTCACAGGTTGGAGCATTTTTCAACCCTTTTTGTATGTGTAATAAAGAATATGTGCATGTCATCATGTGGGATCTGTCCTTAGTGTGTTGTCCAATGTGAAGTAATGCTATAACTAGTACTGACACAGTATTTTACACTTTGTGTTTCTGTGTGGGTGCAAACTGATGAAATCTTTACTTAATGTACACTAAATCGATCTTCTGTATATAAAGATAATTGAAAATGAATCTTGATGTGAATGGAATGGGAGAGGGAGTGGGAGATGGGAGGGGTGTGAGTGGGAGGGAAGTTATGGGGGGGAAAGCCATTGTAATCTATAAACTGTACTTTGGAAATTTATATTTACTAAATAAAAGTTAAAAAAAAGAAAATTAAATGTCACTGCTAAAAATGGTGGAACAAAATTCTGCATTTTTTTCTCCACCCTCTCTTTTACAATCTAATAACTACACTCCCCTTCCTGCTTGATACTACTGGATGAATAGTATTTAAAAGCTTATAGAGAGAAGGACTATGTGTGAGTAGTGAGTAAAGAGAGTAGAATTTGGGGTCTAAGTTTGAATCTGAATTTCAGCTTTGTAGTTGTAATGCTTTGATTTACATCTTCCTTGCCAGTATGAAATGTGTAATATTGGGTAATAAATATAATAAGATAATGTGTTTCAGGCACTTAACACAGTGCTTGGAACAGAGTAGGTGCTTGATAAAGGATCGTTGTTTTGATTTTCCCAGAGATACAGAAATAAAGAACTGTGTGTATACTTGACCACCCTGTGTTTTGTCTCCACCCCATAGCTACCGTCAGAGGGCCCAGAAACTTTCAGAAATTCACAAGGATCAACCTGGTCACCCTGTCAATCGAACTGTCTACTGGATAGATTACATTCTCCGCCACAATGGAGCCCACCACCTGCGTGCCGCTGTCCATCAAATC
This sequence comes from Oryctolagus cuniculus, assembly GCF_051225735.1. Classification (NCBI taxonomy): domain Eukaryota; kingdom Metazoa; phylum Chordata; class Mammalia; order Lagomorpha; family Leporidae; genus Oryctolagus; species Oryctolagus cuniculus. The sequence goes on along the minus strand of NC_142874.1, from coordinate 79,826,456 downwards.
TCCTTCTTTCAGTATTTTTTACTGGATGTTGCTGTTGTGTTTTTGATTGGTGCTGCCTTGTTTTACTTCCTGTTGTCCTGGGTGACAAAATTTATCTACAGAAAAATCAAAAGTCTATGGTCTAGAAATAAGCATAGCGCAGTTAATGGACATTACCACAATGGAATACTCAATGGCAAGTATAAAAGAAATGGCCATATTAAACATGAAAAGAAAGTGAAGTGATCCAACAGCCAGGGTGTTGGAATCAAATCTGTTGTCATTGAATTTTTACTGCTATAATTTAGTCTAACAGCTACTAAAAGGAAAACATCAGTAAAAGCAATTTTAACAGTCCCTTATCAGATCTTACTAATGAAATTCTGTGGAATGAAGATGGCTGTAAGAAGCACAAACCTAAAATGCAAAAAAAAAAAAAAAAAAAAAAGGAAAGAAAGAAAGTGTTTTTTCCGAACACTGATGCAGAAAGTTTTGGCACTGAAACTTTTAGAAGCCTTAATTATTTAAATCAATTAAGTGATTGTGTCAGACCTTAGTTTTAAATCTTGTTATCTGTGTGTGTCCCAGATAAGGAATGGTTTCCTTCCTCTAAGTAATATTTGTATGTGTGTGTATGGGTGGGTGTGGGTGTGGCTGTGGCTGTGTGTGTTTCTCTTAATAGAGAACATATATCTTGGCTGCTCATTACATTTGTTGAGGGTAAAACATTCAGAAATGAAGTAAACACACAGGTTCCAGATGTGTCTCTTGCAGCATTTAATCTGTGTGAATTCAGAACACTAATATGAAAGAACACTTTTCCCTCAAAAATGAATAGAGGAAGAAAATGAAGATATAGGTGGTATAGTTTTTTTGTACTTCTTGTTTGGTTCATTGTTTGTGTTTTCCTTTGCTTACAGACCATGAATACTTCTGTGGGGAAAACATGTAATAAGCAAATGTATGATTGCTTGTCACATTTTACTTTTGTTCTCCTTCCAGTAATTTTCCTCTAGAAGAATTTTAGGTTTTTTTTTTTTTCTATTCATTGTAATGAGAGCCATTATGTTAACTGCGTCATTAAGACAAAGCAAAAGGCTATGACTTTTGTTCAAAGTACTAAAAATTATCATTTACATGACATTTTAAAACCGGGCCATTATTTGTTTATATAACTATTTGATGGCTTTTCTATAATGTAACTTTTGAATGTTCAGGTGTTACATTTCCAAAGTTTTAACTCTAAGAAATCATCTCATCCCTGTGTTGCCTAAGCCACACAATCTATGTCACATAGGTGCCAACACTTTTCCTGGAACATTCACAGTTCTCCATCTTGGTACCTGCTTTGTCTGGAGAGGTTTGAGATTCTGTTAGCAAATCAGACTTTACCGTGATACACAGATGTGACAGAGAAATTGTACCACTTGTTCATGGGAATGAGTTTCTCTTACTGCCTTCTCCTCTGCTGCCCCCACCGCAGCAGCCTTTTCCAGTCATTGTGCAGACATGGAGCAGTGGCAGTATTCATATGAGAACAGGGATGCAAGGCACAGGCATCACAAAACCAGGACCTCCCTGCTGAACCGTTCACTTGTCGGCAGCCATGGGTTTATTCCATGTCATTCTGTTTACTTAGCATTTGCACTACACATGTTGAGTGTATGCTTTATTTATTTGTAGTTTGAAATCCCATGTCTGACAGCTGAGAACAGAAAAATACAACATTTACCTGATATCATTCACTAATATGGAGGAGTTGTGAAAATTCTAGAATGTTATAAATCCTTGTCATACACTATGACATACAATTTCATTACACTCCCACCAGGAGCCTCTCCCTTATATCTAGAAATAATGTCACAGGTAGTTTTCTAATGTACAGTGCAGACAAATGTACTGCTCTCTGAATACTTGAAGAAATGGTATTATACATATAAGTCTGTTAGTTATACCTTTTCACAATCTTATCATACTGTTGACATTAAAAGGGAAAAAAAGACAGGCAATGAATGGTGGGATGGTAACAGGACTTAGAGTGTATGAATGAGTTGATTTTACTTTTTTGGAATTTGATGAATTTGACAGTAGGCACTGACTGGATGATTAAGCATAAGGTAATCTCCACTGTGATAAAAATTTAATAAACATGATTTAAAATAGAGAAATGTTGTTGGAATAAGATTTTATTTGACAATATTATTTATATTTGTATATATATCCATTATAAACTTGTTTCTAAGACAGGTCTCACAACTTTTATTTGTATAAATGAGTGTGAAAACAATGTATTAAATGTGAGAATGTTTTTTATTCTTATTAAACAAGAGGATTTACCTAACAGGTACATCAACATGGATCTTAAAATTCTGTCCCAGAACTAACTAAGAATGTTAACTGTAGGTATTTACAGATCACTGTTTTGTTTTTTTTTTCTAGTAAGTTTATTGTTAGCCAGTTTTTGATAAATAGAATGATTTTAAATTTTCCACACTTGGGCTAGATTCTCTAATAAAGTAAAATTTTCAAGAAAGTATTTATTCATTTATTTTTCAGAAAGAATCTTTGCAGTTATTTAAATATTTCTTTGGTTGGTGTCATCATGTCAGACAAAAATGAGAAGTAATATATTATCCCTTTAGTTGTGGATGTCGAAGACTGAAGAGAGCTCATGTTTGGGTTAAAGCAATTGTTTAAAGTTGAAGTTGAGAAAAGATCTCTAAATATTCTATTCTCAAAGGCAGCTATGAAAATTCAGTGATTCCAGATTGACTGCTTTAAGAATACAAGAACCAAAATAAGTTGAAAAACAACTGTAAGAGATAATTTAGTGTGTTTTATTGAAAATATAATTAATTGATTTTCATTCTTCTACATAATTCCACTGGTTTGTATATATCAAATCACATCAGAGAATGCTTATTTGCAGCTTATATAATAGAAAATAATTTGAAATAGAAGATATTTCAATCTTATGTGATGAAGTTTGAGAACTATAGGCACTGTCTTTTTGAAACATCTCCAAATTGTAAATTAAAGAATTTCTTATCCTGTTTCTGAGATGGTAAGATTCTTAGCTAGCTTTTAAAGCCATACATTTCATACAAAGATGCTATTGATCATTGGCAGACAGCAAAAACTTTTTTTCAGCAAATCCTAGTTAGAAGTGCCTTAGAAGTCCCACACAATTAAAATATCCATATTGTCATTTTTCTTCAAATCCTGCCAAATTTAACAACTCCCCAATCACTTGCGTGTTTGAGTTGCTAAGTTGGGAGGACTAGCAGGAGACGAATGGCATGGGTGCCGATACTCGGTTTTAGTAATATGGAAACCAAAAAGATTCATTGTAATTACATCATTCATACCTTTACTTTTGGAATAATCAGGCATTTTGTAAGAGAGCATTAATTTATAATGCAACCTTCACAATTTCTGATAATCTGCCTAGTATGTTAAACTACTGTTTTTTTTTTTTTTTTTTTTTTTTTTTTGACAGGCAGAGTGGACAGTGAGAGAGAGAGACAGAGAGAGAAAGGTCTTCCTTTGCCGTTGGTTCACCCTCCAATGGCCGCCGCTGCAGCCGGCGCACCGCGCTGATCCGATGGCAGGAGCCAGGATCCAGGTGCTTTTTCCTGGTCTCCCATGGGGTGCAGGGCCCAAGCACCTGGGCCATCCTCCGCTGCACTCCCTGGCCACAGCAGAGAGCTGGCGTGGAAGAGGGGCAACCGGGACAGAATCCGGCGCCCCGACCGGGACTAGAACCCGGTGTGCCGGCGCCGCAAGGCGGAGGATTAGCCTATTGAGCCACGGCGCCGGCCCTTTTTTTTTTTTTAATACAGTAATATATAGCCCAAGTTCAGACTGGAAAATCAGAACTGTAGATAAAATTGTTATTCAAATAATTAATAGTGTCTGTCTACTCAAAGCAGCCCAGCACCAACATTAATCTCATTTACGGTAATATTTCAGGTATTACAGTACATTTTCTTTATTAGCCATGGAAACTTGAAGTTCACACTGAATTTTATAGAATTCAAATTATTTCATTCTCATGTTTCTATCTATAATGTGTTTTAACATTTTCAAAATGTGATGTTATGGATGGGCATTGTGAGACAGAGAGCAGGATAAGCTGCCTCTTGGGACACATCTCATATTGGAATGCATAGGATTCAGTCCTGCCTCTGCCTCTACCTTCCATCTAGCTTCCTGGTAATGTGTCTGGGAGGCAGAAGATAAAGGTCCAAGTACTTGGGGTTCTTGCCACCCCTGGGGGAGACCCAGATAGAGTTCCTGGCTCCTGGCCCCTGGCTTCAGCCTTTCTCAGTAGTGGCTGCTGCAGGAATTTGGGGAATGAGCTAGTTGATGGGAGATCCCTTCTCCCCCACATGTCACTCTGCCTTTCAAATAAATACACTGAAAGAGTTAAGAGTTTTTAAATTGACATCTTTAATCCAAATAGATTTTGTTTTTAATTAAAGGATCTGTTGTGGTTTTACTTAGCAGAACACTGCACTGAAGTATCTAATGTGTTTGAAAGGATGAATTTTATATGTCCATGCTAATTTGATTTCCATCATACAACTTTGGCTTGTCTGTGTATTCCTCACTTTTAGCAGAAAATGGGAACTTGAAGGATGCAAGTACATTAGGTAAATTGTATGTAATATTGCCTATCAAGTTAGTAATGCTGTGTGGTGGGTGGACTATGCCTTTTGTCCACAAATTGAAGGAACTGGCAGAGCCCAGAGATCTAGAAAAGGCCAAGTATATAATGTCTTGAAAATCAATTCTGCTTCTAGTCCTGAATATTCTCTTTAGGTATAACAAGAGGCTCAATGTATAAGTGAGAAGACAGTGATGCAGTACTTAAAAATACCAATGTGAACAATTACTTTTTCTTTTTTCTTTTCTTTTTTTAATTTTTTTGAAAGATAGAGTTAGTGAGAGAGAGAGAAAGAGAGAAAGGTCTACCTTCTGTTGGTTCACCCCTCAGATGGCCGCTACTGCTGGAGCTATGCCGATCTGAAGCCAGGATCCAGGTGCCTCCTCCTGGTCTTCCATGCGGGTGCAGGGGCCCAAGCACTTGGGCCATCCTCCACTGCCTTCCTGGGCCACAGCAGAGAGCTTGGCTGGAAGAGGAGCAACCGGGACTAGAACCCGGTGCCCATATGGGATGCCAGCACCCCAGGTGGAGGATTAACCAAGTGAGCCACAGCACCGGCCCTGAACAGTTACTTTTGATAATAGAAAAAGCAAATACTAGTGCAATATGTATAAGTGTTAAATATAAATTGTATTTTTATATATGAATATATTTATATGTGCATAGTTTTTAAATGTTATAATTATCTAGAAATTAGATTTGAAAATATTAATACTTTCTTGATTTCTTGAGACATTGGCACAAATACAGACTAAGACTATTTCAGGAAACAAAAATTTCTTAATGGAAGGAAGTTCAAAAGAAGTAGCAAGTCTTAAAATCTGTCAGATGTGCTCTTTGCAACAATTGATTAAATATTGGGAAAATAGAATGAAACTTACAGAATAAAATCAAGGCATGACTTTGAATACTCTTCTATTTCCATCTTATTTATTCTGGAATAAAAATATTTTAGATTTAGGAATTAAACTATATTTACAATCTAGGGATAAACATTAACAATGAATTTAACTGATTGATGACATTTTATCACTTGAGCTCTCAAAGAAGATGAAGATAAGGAAAAAATTTACCCAGTACCTCTGTGTAAATTTCATGAAACCAAGGGACTTGATCTGCAAGGTGTACCACTTTTGAAAGCACACTTAATTTCGAACATGAATCTGTCTGAGTCTGGGTTTTGTGTTATACTCTGTCTTCTTTTGTTATCCTTTTCCTAACTCCAAGCTTTTGGTTTCTTCTGCTGGGTTTTCTGTTACCTTCATTAGATGTTTTCTAAATTGCCTGCCGTTTCCAAGTATATGGTGTTTGTGCTATATCTAATAACTTTTTAAAAAAATTATGTTTAAAAATATTCTATTTGAAAAGCAGAGTAAGAGAGATCTTCTGTCTGCCAGTTCACTTCCCAAATGCCCACAACAGCCAGGGGTAGGCCAGGCTGAAGCTAGGAGCCAAGAACTATTGAGGTGCCCCATGTGGGTGGCACAAACCCAAGTATTTGAGCCATCACTTGCTGCCTCCTGGGGTGAGTATCAGGAGAAAGCTCTGTAGCTAGGACTCCAAGGTAGAGATTGCAATATGGGTTGTGGATATCCTGAGTGTTAATAATTGAGGATTCAAACATTCTAAATTACATATTGCCAAACTCAGAGAACTTTGAATTCATCTGAAAGTGTTTCATCTGAGCCAACTGAATCCCATATAAGGTGTGTAAGGCCCATCAGAAACAATGAATGAGCACATTGCGCTCCCTGTGGCTGTCAGGAGGAATGCTGTCACTGAGTGACCATTCTGTTTCCTCAGGGCACCAAGTGACCCTCTGGATGTGGCACTACTTGAACTATTTGGGGCATATTGGTGGTCTGTACATTGTCAAGCCACATATCTGCCTTGTTATACTCAACTTGGTCAGTTAACATTCTTACACAACTAGTTTGTACAAATGAAGACCTCGTCTCTCCACACTGGAAGCTTGCCTCATCCTTTCTTTATTGGTACTTCTAACAGGGGCCTTCTGCACCAGGAAATGCATTCTGCTTCTGATTCTCTAGCTCTCCTTTATTTGGTGTCACTCATATCCCTGTTGTTAACAGAAGACATTGAAACTGTAGCCAACTGTCTGTTAGAGAAAAGCCCAAGACAGATAGATGACGGGCATTCAAAAACTTATTTATTTATTTTTTGGGGCAGGCAGAGTGGACAGAGAGAGAGAGAAAGGTCTTCCTTTTTCGTTGGTTCACTCCACAATGGCTGCTGCGGCTGGCGTTTTGCAGCTGGCGCACTGCGCTGATCCGAAGCCAGGATCCAGGTGCTTCTCCTGGTCTCCCATGCGGGTGCAAGGCCCAAGCACTTGGACCATCCTCCTCTGCACTCCCGGGCCACAGCAGAGAGCTGGACTGGAAGAGGAGCAACCAGGACAGAATCCGGTGCCCTGACTGGAAGTAGAACCCGGTGTGCCAGCACCGCAGGCGGAGGATTAGTCTATTGAGCCGCGGCGCTGGCCTCGAAAACTTACTGGAACCTGGGATTGCAGCATGATTATTCATTATGTGGCAAAGAATAAAAATGTGTGGGTTACAAAGGCAGAGAGTCTGGGAAGGAAGCAGCCAGTGGGATGGGTATTTGATCTGCTGTTGAGATGCCATGTCCAACATCATAGCGCCTGGATTTGGTTCCTGCCTTGGGTCTTGACTCCAGCTTCCAACTAATGCATATTGCCGGAGGCATCAGGTGATGGCTGAAGTAACTGGATTCCTGCCACTTGGGTGGGAGACCTGGATTGAGTTCTCAGCTCCTAGTTTAATCCTAGCTCCAGCCGTTGCAGTCATCTGGGGACTGAACTAATGGATGAGATTCTCTCTCTTTCTCTCTCTCTCTTACTCTTTTTCTCTCTCTCTCTCTCCTCTGCATATCAAATAAATAAGTCAATAATTCAAGTGTCAGATCGAAACTGCCTCATAATGCCTATGATTTTCTTCACAGTGCATTTTTATTTCAATTGATATGTTTCAGAGAGGCATATCTGTACTAGATAGGTAGGTCTTCCAACTCTGTAACCTGTTGGCATGTAAGCCATCTTTTCTTTTGCACAAGAGAATGTGGGAAGGAGTACAATCAAGTAAAAGTATTTAAAGGACTTGAATATATGACCCAGAGAAGTGGATAAGATTTGGAAAATGCAAGATTTGGGTAATATGCAGCATCTGTCAGCATATGGGCCATATCATGTAATAGATTTTCTAGTGATTCAGCTTTCAGCATAAATAGATCCAATCCATTAGAGAGTAGCTTACTATTGTAGGAGCAGATGGGGTCAATCCATGTTTTTGCATATCAACATGGTGCAAAACAAATTCCTGCTGGCTATCACTGATTTTCTTGAATCAGAGATGATGGAACTTAATAATCTTAAATTCTCCAATGTTAATAAACTTAGCATTTGGTTACATGCAGTTTGTCTGTGCCAAGTGTATCCATTTAATATTACCACCTTTTAGATGCCAACTGAAGTATGTCTGCTGTTCCTCACACCACTGGTGAAGAAACTATTCCTAGATATTTATGATGAATGTTTTCAAGTTTGTTATACAATAGAGTCTATGAACTCTAAAAGAAAAGAATCAGATGAGGGAAATGTTTCAGTTTGAGAGGATATCATATTCTTGAAGATTTCAATTAATTTATTCAATTTATATTGTTTCAATTCCTTATTTATATTAAGTAAATAGAAGTCTTTTCATTTTCCTATTGTTTTATAAGACTCACAAGTTCACAGTATTTATTAAAAGTGTCACATGATAAAATCCTTTTAGCAAATATGAAAAGTCACCTGGGTAATATGCCTTTCCATACCTTGTAAATAAATAAATGATCTGTTCATGCAACTAAACTTAGTGCTTATTAGTTTTGTTACACTAATTTTTAATGTGTATGGCATAGCATGTCATGTTTATTGGCACTTTTCCAGTTTTCCTATCATCCTTGCTTTTGGATTCTATTTGTAAACTAAAAGTTGTCAACTGTGAGTTGTGTGTTACTTTTTGGCTGCAATACAGAGCATTTTTGAGGGCTACCTATTTGATGATTACCAATGTGCCAGCCTTGGAAATCCAGTCCAAGTGCTCTTATCGGTTCAGTGTAGGAATACACCTTGTTGTTACCAGCATCAAACGGATCCAATTGCTCTTGTTTTGGTGTCTCTTTCCCTAGAAGTCTCTGTTTCTTTGTAAGTTAAGTATCCATTTGCATTGCTGTCTACACCATAGAGAAAGATTTGAAGATCCATGGAAATAAAAAAGCTTTGTTATTTCTACTCAAAGTTTGAATGTCATCCCAAGCACCCACGTCCTTTAGAATAGCATTTTTTCCTCATGGGAATGATCTTTATGTTTCTCAAACATACCTAAGTAATTTTTGCCATTCACCTTGGCTTTTGCTGTATATCTCTTTACCAATTTAACATTTCTTCATCCTTCTTTCAACACCATCTACTTACATTCTGCTGCAAATGATCGGATAATTTAATATTTTATTTCTGTTACTTATATTATGTTTTTATTATTTTCCATTTGCCTCATTTATAGAATAGGTAGTGTGGTGGAATATTCTTTACTTATAATCTATATTTATCAGAACTTTATCTCATAAAATTTTAGCAAAAGATGTGTGTTTGGTTATGTTTTAATGGTCTTTTAATCCCAACTGCATGAATTAATGTTGCTTACTCACTTTGTACCCTCTAGCTTTCTCACATTTCTTAATTTTATATACAAGATGCCCACTCATTTTATGATCAATTCCAAACTTATACCTCATATTCCTAAGTTGGATTTCATCTGTAAAATTTATTTTAGTTTATACATCATCAAATATTTCTTCATTTTGGACACCACCAAGTAACATTTCTTTGTCAGTATTATGATCCTCTTGATCTCACTGCTCTAAGTACTGCCTTTCTTAAAACACAAACAAACATTGTTTTCTTTGTTTCTAAAGTGCCAGGCACTGTATGTGATAGTGTTGATTCAAGCATGAAGAAGCCATAGTCCCTGACATCAAGAGAACAAAAACAACAAATAAGCAATTTCAATAGGACATGGGATGTATATTGTAATGGAGGTCTGAACAATGTGCCATTGAAACACAGAAAAGTTTCCACACCATGGGAGTTATCTTAGTTGAATCAGAAATAATGAATAGAAGTTCCATAAGCAGAGAAGCAGATGAAGGAAATTTGGGGAAGGGCTGGCCCTAGAGTGATAAGGGTTGAGTTACAGGAGACAGTGAGGAACACAGGAACCTGCAAGTAATTTGTTCTGACAAGTGTGTATGATGAAGAAGCGACTACCATTCTGAGAACAAGATCTGTTTTCTTACTGGTACCTGTTTTCTTTGGGCTCTTCAGTTTGTCACTGTGAGACACAATCTGCTTTGCATTAGCAATTCAGTAACTTCTCCCAAGATGCATTTATGTACTTGAGTGTTCAATACCTAGTCATGTGGCATAGCTCTCAAAACTATGGATGTCAAACTTCTTGTATACAGATCATTTGATATAATGTATAAGCATTTCATTTAAGCTAAATTGTAGATAACAGGAAAGCACTGCTAGGATTCTTTGTGTTTGGCTTAGGAAATGACCAAAATAGTTGTAACATGCACAACTTCTTAGCTGGTTTGAAGAAAAAGAAATGATTTTTTAGTTTTTCATCTTAAAACATGAAAGGCTATGTTCTGGTAATGAAAGATTCAGCAGAAACAACAATTAATAAACTAGCTTTTTACACAACTTGGTGTGGAAGAATGACTAGGAGTGCTAACAAGGTGATCCAGAACAATCATGATACAGTAAACATTATGATTAGGTGATAATGATTTAAATGGGAGTGCAAGGACTAGGACATAATGTTGCCTTAGACAAATAAATTGCTAAAAAAAGAAATAAGAAAAAGATTACTCTAGGTATGAGTGACTATACGAGAAATGTTATAACTGCTTTTCTCTCTGTCTCTCTCTCTCTGTCTAACTGCCTGTCAAAAAAAAAAAAAAGAAAGAAATGTTATAACTGAGTGTTACACAAGGGAATTTCAGAAAATCATTGAAAATGGAATTAAAAGACATAATGGACATTTAAAAATTTATGCATAATTTTCTCATAGTATGCATTTATATACCTTTTAAAAATCTCACATATTATAATTTTTAAAAATTTCATTATAAGCACAATAATGAAATACAGTAAATAAGGCAATCATGCATGGAATTTAGCAATTGATTCAATAGCTGAATCTCAGAATCAGTATCTTGTCTCTGCCATTGGGTGAAGAACACAGGATGTAAAGTAATAAAATTAGGAAAAGTTTCAAGTCTGTGAGTGGAGCCCATGCAGAAAGATACCTTCTAACCCCTTTTTCTCAGATTGGACTTGATAGTTCTAGCTCAATAGGCTGTTACATCTTTGGAGCTAGTGAAAAGCTATACTCCTTTTTGGAGATTACAGAAAATAAACGTATTTTCCTTGACCATGACTCATTTGAGGAGAAACGGGGAGCAAAGAGACTGAGAAAGCAAACACAATGAGTTGTGTGAGAGCCTGATAATGTTACAATAAAAACTCCAAGCAGTGATACTGATTTATTTGAATTATATTTCTTTTCATATTAGGCTCAGAGGGTTAAAAACTTGAATGTAACTGCCTGATATGCTGCCAGATCTTGGAACTTAAGATAAAGAGACCCAACAGATGAAGTGGGAGAATTTGGAATGGTTTCATGGCTCTGTATTGAAAAGTAAGTAAATGTCAACTCTAAAAGAACATTCCCTGTTGCTCCTCCATCTAAGAATTTTGCTCAAGAGCTTTTGTTCAAGAAGATTCAAAAGCCCCTTCTGTCCAAATATTGTCAAACATTTTCTTATAAAAAAAATAAAAAATAAAAATTCTTCCAAAAAAGTAATTTTTAGGGCCGGCGCCGCGGCTCAATAGGCTAATCCTCCGCCTAGCGGCGCCGGCACACCGGGTTCTAGTCCTGGTCGGGGCGCCGGATTCTGTCCCTGTTGCCCCTCTTCCAGGCCAGCCCTCTGCTGTGGCCAGGGAGTGCAGTGGAGGATGGCCCAGGTGCTTGGGCCCTGCACCCCATGGGAGACCAGGAAAAGCACCTGGCTCCTGGCTCCTGCCATCGGATCAGCGCAATGCGCCGGCCGCAGCGCACCGGCCGCGGCGGCCATTGGAGGGTGAACCAATGGCAAAGGAAGACCTTTCTCTCTGTCTCTGTCTCTCACTGTCCACTCTGCCTGTCAAAAATAAAAAAAAAAATAAATAAAATAAAATAAAATAATAAAAAAAGAAAGTAATTTTTAAATTAAAATATTATTCTATACTTTAAACATCTTGACCTAATCACTGATAGAACATACTCTGTTGTGAGTGACTTTTGAGTTCAGGGTGGCAGCTACTTGGCTAAGATTTGTTGACAGTAACACCTTAGTACACATTTCTGCTCTAGAAGTTTGGACTAGAGGCCTTCAAATCCTTCCAAATATTGGGTGGGCCATTTGACAAAAATGCTATCAGAGTTCCTTGGTGTTATCACAGCCTTGACCAATTCTTCCCTTCCTCTTCACTCATCACCTCCATACTAAATCTGGGGCTCCTGTTACCCAGAGTTTCTCTACTTCTGAAATTGTCTACCCCAGCACCCCACTTGCTGTCATTCTAGGACCCATTTCCACCATACTTATTGATGTTCATGTCCTAACAGCTCTATTCCCACCCCACCCCGCCCCCAATCAATCTAAAGTATTCCTCTGGGGTAAGTTTTCTTTGATAATTAGTCTGGGCTCTTGATTCTTAAACAGATCAATACCCACAAAATTTTCCTTACTGTCCTGCTACACTTGCACAGCAAAAATCCACAATCCTGCAATCGCCTGTCTTCTAGTCCTCTATACAGAATACAATACATTATTGTGAACCACAAACATCCCACTGTGCTATGGAATACTTGACCTTGCTAATTCTAACTGTGCTTTGGTATCCATTATCCAACTTCTTTCCTACCTCCTTCATTCCACCTTATTCTGGCTCTAATGACCACTATTCTAAGTTCATATCAGCTGTATTTAAAACTCCCACATAAGCACGTAAGAGAGAGAACTTTCTTATCACAGCTAACATAATGATCCTCAGGTTCACCTATATGTTCTGCTGAAAATGTTAAGATTTCATGCCTTTTATTTTTTTATTTTATTTTATTTTTTTTACAGGCAGAGTGGACAGTGAGAGAGAGAGACAGAGAGAAAGGTCTTCCTTTGCCATTGGTTCACCCTCCAATGGCCGCCGCGGCTGGCGTGCTACGGCTGGTGCACCGCACTGATCCGAAGGCAGGAGCCAGGTGCTTCTCCAGGTCTCCGATGGGGTGCAGAGCCCAAGCACTTGGGCCATCCTCCACTGCACTCTTGGGCCATAGCAGAGAGCTGGCCTGGAAGAGGGGCAACCGGGACAGAATCTGGCACCACGACAGGGACTAGAACCCGGTGTGCCAGCGCTGCTAGGCAGGGGATTAGCCTATTGAGCCCCGGTGCCAAACGGTAGAGTTAGAAACATACCGGGGAATTCCAATTCAATCCCATCAAAGTGGCATGTACCAATGCCATCTCACTAGTCCCAGTGATCAATTTCTGTTCACAATTGATCATAATGATAGGTCTACAAGCCAAAGGGATCACATAATCAAGACTAGTGTCTGCAAATACTAACTGACAGAATAAAAAAGGGAGAGAATGATCCAACATGGGAAGCGAGATACCCAGCAGACTCATAGAATGGCAGATGTCTTAAACAGCACTCTGGCCTCAGAATCAGCCCTTAAGGCATGCGGATCCGGCTGAAAAGCCCATGAGAGTATTTCAGGCATGGAAAGCCAAGACACTCTGGCAAAAAAAACAAAGAAAAAACAAAACAAACAAACAAACAAAAAAAAAACAAAAAAAAAACCACCTAAATGAAAGATCTCTGTGAGTGAGATCCCAGTGGAAAGAACAGGTCATCAAAGAAGGAGGTACCTTTCTCTGAAGGGAGAGGAGAGAACTTCCACTTTGACTACGACCTTGTCTAAATATGATCAGAGTTGGTGAACTCAAAAGGCTTCCATAGCCTTGGCAACTCATGACAAGAGCTTAGGGTGATTACTGATGCCATAAACAAGAGTGTCTATTTGTTAAGTCAACAACAGGAGTCACTGAGCACTTACTCCTCATGTAGGATCTCTGTCCTTAGTGTGCTGTACATTGTGATTTAATGCTATAACTAGTACTCAAACAGTATTTTTACTTTGTGTTTCTATGTGGGTGCAAACTGTTACTTTACTTAATATATGCAAACTGATCTTCTGTATATAAAGAGAATTGAAAATGAATCTTTATGCGAATGGAAGGGGAGAGGGAGCGGGAAAGGGGAGGGCTGTGAGTGGGAGGGACGTTATGGGGGAGGAAGCCATTGTAATCCATAAGCTGTACTTTGGAAATTTGTATTCATTAAATAAAAGTTTAAAAAAAATAAAGTCATTGAAAGGAAACCTTCAAAAAAAATAAAATCTTCAACTAACAACCATGGCACATACTATGTATAAAAAAGAAAAAAAAAAGATTTCATGCTGTTTTATGACTGAATGATATTTCATTGTGTATACATACCATATTATCTATATCTGTTTATGTATTGATGGGCATATATTGATTCAATAGCTTGACTATTGTGAATACTGCTACAATGAACATGGGAGTGCAAGTATCTATTTCATATAGTGATCTAATTTCCTTTGGATATATACTCAGAAGAGGGATAGCTGGGTCATATGGTAGATCCAATTTTAGTTATTAATGAGCAACTATGCATAAGGATTTCCTTTTATTCACATTATCACTGCCATGTGTTTGTTTTTTTTTTTTTTGCATTGTTGATAATAGCATTCCAGCATTCCAGTTTAAATGAAACGATTTCTCATTGTGATTTTGATTTGCATTTCCCTGATGACTGGTGATATTGAGCATTTTTTGTATATTTACTGACCATTTGCATTTCTTATTTTGAGAAATGTATATGCAGGTTCTTTTCCTACTTGTAAATTAAATTGTTTAATGTTTTGTTGTTGAGTGTTTTGAGTTCTTTATAGACTCTATGTATTAATTCTTTGTCAGATGAATAGTCTGCAAATATTCTTTTCCACTGTGTTGATTATCTCTTCATCGGTAGATTGTTTCTTTTGATGTGCAAAAGCTTCTTTGTTGTAATGTCATTGATCTATTTTTAATTCTGTTACCTGTACTTTTAGGGTCTTATCCAAAAATTTGTTGCCTGTCCAAAATATTGAAGCATTTTCCCTACATTTTCATCTATAGTTTCGTAATTCCATGCCCTACATTTAGCTCTTTGATCAATTTTGAGCGGATTTTTCTGTAGGGTGAGAGGTGGTGGTGCAGGTAGTCAAATTTCAACCTGAATGTGGGTATCCAATTTTCCCAACACCACTTTTTCTAAAGATTGTCCTTTCTCCAGTGTATGATTTTGGAATATTTTTAAAGATCAGAGGTTGTATATGCAATGATTAACTTCTGGGATCTCTATTCTGTACCCTTGGTCTACTGATTCTTATATCAGTAACATGATGTTTGAGTTACAATAGGCCTGTAATATGTCTTGAAATGTTAATCCTTTTGTAGTGTTATTTTTGTTCAAGGTTGCTTTGACTACTTGGGGTCCTTTGAGCTGCCATATGCTTTTTAGAATCCTTTTGTCTAGTTATGAGTGGAATGTCACTGGTATTTTGATGGTAATTGCTTTGAATCTAGAAGTTGGTTTGGGTTCTATCAACATTTTAACAATGATAATTCTTCAATCCATGAGCATAGAATGTCTTCCCATTTTTATGCCATCTTCAACAGCTTTCATTAGTATTTTGTAATTTTCATTGTAGCAGTCATTCACAGCATTGTTTAAAATAATTCTGAGGTGTTATCTTTTTGTAGTTATTGTGAATAGGATTTCTCTTTTTTATCAGCAAGTTATTATTGATGCATAAAATGCTACTGATTTGTATGGGTTGATTTTATTATCTTGAAACTTTACTGAATTCATTAATCCATTCTAATGATCTTGGTGGAATTTTTAGTTTTCTCACTTTATAGAATCATGCCATTTGCACACAGGGATCATTTGACATTCTTCTTTATAATTTGTATGTCTCTTATTTCTTTCCCTTGCATAGTGGCTCTAAGATAAAATTTCCAGTAGTATATTGATTAAGGGAAGTGAGAATGGACATGCTTGTCTGGATTCAGATATTAGAGGAAATATTTTCAGCTTTCCCACATTCAATATGATGCTGGTTGTGCATTTTACAATGTGTAGCTTTATTAGGTTGAGGTATATGCCTTCCATATCTAATTTTTTCAAAGCTTTTAATGTTAATTGATGTTGAATTTTATCAAATGCTTTTTCTGTACCTATCCAGATGATGTTTATTGTTCATTATCTTCATGTGATGTATCACATTTATTGATTTGGATATGTTTAATAACCTCTTCATTTTGTGTTAAATCCTACTTGATCATGATTTATGATCTTTTTAGTGTGTTTTTGGATTTGATTGATGAGAATTTTTGCATCTATGTTCATCAGGGATATTAGTCCATAGTCTCTTTATTTCTCTTCCTCCTTCCATCCCTCCTCCTTTCCTCCCTTCTTCCTTCCTTTCCTCCCTTCCTTCCTTCCTTTTCTTTTTTTTCTGTGTGTCCTTGTCTGGTTTTGGAATCAAGGTAATGCTGACCTTGTAGTATAAGTTTGAAAGGGTTCCTGTCCTTTTGATTGTTTGTAATAGTTTGAAAAGGACTGGTATTATTTATTCCTTAAAAGTTTGGTAGAGGATCCAGTATTGTGTTGTAGTGGGTAAGGCTGTTGCCTGTTACTCTGGCATCCCATTTGCCAATACAAATGGGCACCAATTTGTATCCCAGTTTGTGTTGATAACGGCTCCTAATGATTTTTGTATTTTTGTGGTATAAACTATCATATCTCTTTCTTGTCTCTGACTTTATCTGTCATCTTTTTTTTCCTCATCTTGATTAAGGGTTAATTTATTTTATCAATTTCAAAACACCAACTCTTTTTTTTAAATGCCTAAGAATGATTGTGTATTGATTACAGAGTTCAATGAGTGGTATTAAGTAGAACAAACCAAGGAACAACAACAACAACAAAATACTAAAAGGAATAAAATAGTAAGTTGTTCCTCAACAGTCTAGACAAGGGCTGATCATATCGTTGTCTCTGATAGTGTCTATTTCACTTCAATAGGTATCATTTTAGATGCTCATTTAGTTGCCATCAATCAGGGAGAACATATGATATTTGTCCCTTTTGGACTGGCTCATTTCACTCAGCATGATATTTTCCAGCTTCCTCCATTTTGTTGTAAATGCCCGGATTTCATTGCAAAACACCAACTCTTATGAGCAGGCATCTAGCCTAACAGTTAAGATGACCATTCCACATCAAATGCCTCATTTGATTTCTGGCTCTAGCTCTTGACTTCACTTCCTGATAAGTCAGACCCTGGGAGGCAGAAGTGATGGCTCAAGCAATATAGTTCCTGTCATTCATGTAGGAAATCTAGGTGTGTTCCTAATTCCTGGCTCTGGCTTAGCCTCAGCTGCTGGAAGCATTTAGGGAGTGAGCTAGCATATTCTGTCTTTGGCTACATGTCTGCCTAACTCTTTCTGTGTCTCAAATATGTAAAAGTAAAAATAATAAAACCACATTTTTGGTTTTTGATGTTTTGTGTTTTTAAGTTTCTATTTCATTTCTGATCTTTATTATTTCTTTCTAGTAACTTTCATTTTGATTTGTCCTAGTTTTTCTATGTCCTTGAGATCCACTGTTGTTTATTTGATATCTTTCTTTTTTTACTTTTTATTTAGTAAATATAAATTTCCGAAGTACAGTTAATGGATTACAATGGCTTCCTCTCCCCCCATAATTTCCCTCCCACTCACACCCCTCCCATCTCCCACTCCATCTCCCATTCCATTCACATCAAGATTCATTTTCAATTATCTTTATATACAGAAGATCGATTTAGTATTTGTTTGATGTAGACATTTATTGGTACAAACTTCTGTTTGCTACTACTTTTGCTGTGTGCCGTAAGTATGGATATCTTGTGTTTCTGTTTTCATTAGGTTTGAGGAATTTTTGAATTCCACTATTTGGATTTCTTCAGTGACTCTTTACTTATCCAGGAGAATGTTGTTCCATCTCCCTGTGTTTTTATAATTTCTAGAGTTTCTTTCAATGATTGACTTTTAATTCTGTTCCAGTGTGCAGTGGTCAGAAAAATAGATGCTATTATTTAAATATTTTGAATTGTTAAGATGTGTTTTATGGCCTAATATATGATCTCTCTTAGAGAATGTTCCATGTGCTCATATAAAATGTATACTCTGCAATTGGAAGAAAATCTGTTAGGTCCATTTGATCTATACTACATTTTAACTAATGTTTCTTTTTGACTTTTTGTCTGAGTGCTCTGTCCATGGATCAGAGTTGGGTGTTGAAATCCCCCTATAGTATTGTGTTGGAGGCTAGCTTTCTCTTTAGCTCTAATAATGTTTGTTTTATAAAATTTAGTGCGTCAGCATAAAGTACTTAAACTTTTTTTTTTTTTTTGACAGGCAGAGTGGACAGTGAGAGAGAGAGACAGAGAGAAAGGTCTTCCTTTGCCGTTGGTTCACCCTCCAATGGCCAGCACACTGCGCTAATCCGATGGCAGGAGCCAGGTACTTCTCCTGGTCTCCCATGGGGTGCAGGGCCCAAGTACTTGGGCCATCCTCCACTGCACTCCCTGGCCACAGCAGAGAACTGGCCTGGAAAAGGGGCAACCAGGACAGAATCCGGCACCCCGACCGGGACTAGAACCCAGTGTGCCGGCGCTGCAAGGTGGTGGATTAGACTAGTGAGCCGTGGCGCCGGCCAGTACTTAAATATTTATAATTGTCCTATCTTCTTATTGAATTGATACCTTGATTATTATACATCAACCTTCTTTGTGTACTTTTGATTGTCTTAAAGTTCATTTTGCCTGATGCAAGTATAGTTACTTCTGCATGCCTTTGGTTTCCATTTGTGTGGAATACACTTTTCCTTCCATTCATTCTGCACAGTCCTCACTGGTGTAGTGAATTTCTTGTAGGCAACACAACAACAATGGGTCTTGTATTTTAATCCATTCTGTCAGTCTGCATCTTTAATTGGAGAATACAGTCCATTTAATTTCAAGATAATTAACAATAAGTAGTGATAGATTCCTGTTACTTTAAAATGTATTCTGTTTATTTCCAGTGTCAATTGTTCTGCTTTTAGTAGATTTTATACTTTCACGTATTTTAATGATAGTTGTGATGTTATTTTGCTTCTGTTGGTAGAACTCCCCTAAAGTAATCATTTGTAATGCTATTAGAATGGTAATGAATTCTTTTCCCTTTCGCTGGTATTGGAAAGCATTTCTCTTTCATTTATGAAATGAAACTTTTCTGGGTAATGTATTCTGGTTGGCCATCATTTTCTTTCAGAAATTTACATATATCATTTCATCCCCTGCTGACCTATAAGATTTCTGTTTTAAAAATCTGCTGGTACTCTAACAAGGTGGTTCCTTAAAAGGGATCTGGCACTTTCCTCTTGTAATTTTTTTTTTTTTTTTTGACAGGCAGAGTGGACAGTGAGAGAGAGAGACAGAGAGAAAGGTCTTCCTTTGCCGTTGGTTCACCCTCCAATGGCCACCGCGGCTGGCGCGCTGCGGCCGGCGCACCGCGCTGATCCGATGGCAGGAGCCAGGTGCTTTTCCTGGTCTCCCATGGGGTGCAGGGCCCAAGCACCTGGGCCATCCTCCACTGCACTCCCTGGCCACAGCAGAGAGCTGGCCTGGAAGAGGGGCAACCGGGACAGAATCCGGCGCCCTGACCGGGACTAGAACCCGGTGTGCCGGCGCCGCTAGGCGGAGGATTAGCCTAGTGAGCCGCGGCGCCGGCCCCTCTTGTAATTTTTTAAAACAATTTTTTATATCAGAATAGTTTCAATTTGCAAAATAAAAGTTGTGAAGTAGTATAAAGGGTGCTCATATACCTCACACTCAGCTTTCCTTGTTATTAACATATCAGTATATTTGTCACAACTAATGCCACACCTGCTTTCTCCTATAATTTTCCTCCAAACTTCTATCCCTCCTACCCCTATAGGTCTCTGAATCAACATTCTGTGTTCAGATTGAGTTATTATTATTATTATTATTATTATTGGTTTCTCATGAAAGAGAACATATCGTATCTTTTTCTGTGTGTGGCTTATTTACCTCAACATTATGTCCCCTTACTCCATCTACTTTGCTGCGAATGACAGGATTCTATTCTTTTTTTTTTTTAATGACTGAATAGTTTTCCATTGTGTATATATATCACATTTTCTTTATCCATTCATCTTATGATGGACACCTTGCTTGATTGCAAATTTTGTCTATTGTGAACAGAGCAGCAATAAACATAGAACAAGTATTTCTGATACAATGATTTCATGTCTGTTAGGAAAACATCCAGTAGTGGGATTGTTGTATCATATGGCAGTTCTAGTTCTAGTTTTTTAAGGAATCTCCATACAGCTCTTCACAGTGGCTGCAGCGATTTACATTTCTACCAATACTGGATTAGAGTTCCTCTTTCTCCACATTCTTACCAGCATTTGTTACATTGTTTTTGAAAATAGCCATTCTGACAGGGGTGCAGTGATATCTCATTGCAGTTTTGATTTGAATCTCCCAGATGGCTAGTAATATTGACCTTTTCTTTATGTATTTATTGACTATTTGTATTTTTTCTCCTTTGCCCATTTTTAACTAGATTAAATGTCGTTACTGAGTTTGTCTAATTCCTAATGTATTCTGGATATTAATTACTTTTGAATATGTAGCATGCTAATTTTGTTTTCATTCTGTTGGATGTCTTTTCATTCTATTAATTGTCTCCTTTTCTCTGCAGAAGCTTCTGAGTTTGATATAATGACAATTATCTAGTTTTGCTTTTATTGGCTCCACTTTATGGTCTTATCAAAGAAATCATTGCCTATATCAGTGTATTGAAGTGTTTTCCCTATGTTTTGTCCAAGAAATTTCATAGTTTTAGGTATTACACTTAGATCTTTGATCCATCTTCAGTCAATCTTTGTCAATTATGAGAGGCAGTGATCTAATTTCATTCTTCTACATATGCATGTCCAGCCTTGCCAGATCATTTATAGAAACGACTATACTTTCTCCAGTGTATGTACTTGGTAACTTTGTAAAAATTCATTTGTCTATACATATGTAGATTAATTTATTTCCTTTATATTCTGTTCCATTAATCTATGTGCTGGCTTTTATTTCAGTACCATGCTGTTTTAATTACTGTAGTTTGTAGTTTGTTTTTAAATCAGGGCTTGTGATGCTTCCAGCTTGATTTTTCTTGTAGATTTTATAATTCTCCATTGTATTTTTAAAGTTTTGAATTTATTTGTTTTATTTATTTGAAAGGCAAATGGAGGGGAAGATGATAGGTAGGTAGGAAGGTAGGTAGGTAGGTAGATAGATAGATAGATCGATTGATCCTATCTGCTGGTTCACTCCCCAAATACCAAAAACAATCATGGATACGCTAGGCTGAAGTGAGGAGCCCAGAACTCAGTGTCTCCCATATAGGTGAAACCTTTCAGAAATTAACTCTAATGTGTCTCAGTGAGGATCTTTTCTGGCCAAGTCAATTTTGAGTCCTACAGACCTTTTCTACTCTGAATCTTTCTCCATATTGGGAAAGTTTTCAGTTATTATGTCACTGAACTTTTTTTTAAAAGTTTCTTCATATCTCTTCATTCTCAGAAATCCCCACAGTACAACCATTTGTTCATTTAATGATATCCAAAATATTGCAGAAACTGTATTCTTTTTAATCTTTTTTTGGCTAGGTTATTTCAAAACCTGTATTTACATTCAGATATTCTTCCTGAACTATATCTGCTTGATATAGTCCATTTTGTGACTTTCAATTGTATATTTTTATTTGACTTACTGAGTTATTCATTTCCAAGATTTCTAGGTGGTTCTCTTTCAAGATCCATATCTCTCTTCTAAATTTCTTTTTTATATCATATATTGCTTTCTTTATTTCATTCAAATGTCTATATTCTGTTAACATTCCCTTGAGTATCCATGAAATCATTCTTTTTGAGTTGTTTATCAGATAATTTCATCATTCTCACTTTCTTTGGCTTCTGTTACTAAAGAATTTTTGTGTTCCTTTGGGGCATAATTTTCCTTGCTTTTTCCATACTTCCTGTGTCACTAAATTGATATTGGCTGATTAGTTGTTCTTGTGGTCTTTAAGGAGTGGCATTTGTGGTGATTAGACTCCCTTTTTTTAGCAACCATTTCCAGCCAGTAACAAAGTCATTTTCCCTTCTTAGTATCTCTTGGATCTCTACTCTTTAGCCACTGCCTTAGCTATTGGTTATCTTCTTTTACTTTGTTCACTGCTGTTTTCTTATTGTTCCCTCTGCTTCTAGACCATCAGCACTACAAGATATTTTCTTATGATTATAGAATTTATCTAAATATGCAAATTTGAGTATTCTATCTCTTATTACACAAAGTCTTCAAGGAGCTATCTCTTCTCAGTAAGATAAAACTTAAACTCTTACATACAGCTCTTCATTATTTTGTGCATGACTACATCTGAAAACTCACTTTTTCCCACTTAATATATCTTCCCACTAACTAGATGGAACTTTTTGCAATTTCTTCTTACATACACTTTGCTATCTTCAGAAACATAATCTTTAGTATTCCTTTGTTTGTCCTGGAGTTCCCATTATTTTCTGTACTTTACTAAACCTCTCCAGGATTCTGCCCTCACATTTTCCTTGGTTCTTTCTTCTTTAAATTGCAGTCTCATATTAATTTTCAAAGAAAGATTTCTCAGACTGGATTATATCACAGCTCCCAATTTCACTTCTGGGTTTCTATGCTCATAACTATTTGTCACAATTCTTCCCCATATTAGTTTCTCCACTACAAGATCAGTGTTAGTGACTTTTAAATCTGCATTCTCAGAACTTCCTAATGATGTGACACATGGGAAGCACATATAAAGTGTTCACTGAACCCAATAAAAAGATGGGCCAAGGGCCTTAACAGACATTTTTCAAAAGAGGAAATCCAAATGGCCAACAGACACATGAAAAAATGCTCAGGATCTCTAGCCATCAGAGAAATGCAAATCGAAACCACAATGAGGTTTCACCTCACCCCGGTTAGAATACATACAGAAATCAACTAAAAATAGATACTGGTGAGGATGTGGGGAAAAAGGGACACTAACCCACTGTTGGTGGGAATGCAAACTGGTCAAGCCACTATGGAAGTCAGTCTGGAGATTCCTCAGAAACCTGAATATAGCCCTACCATACAACCCAACCATCCCACTCCATGGAATTTACCCAAAAGGAATTAAACTGGAAAAAAAAGAGCTGTCTGCACCTCAATGTTTGTTGCAGCTCAATTCACAATATCTAAGACATGGATTCAACCTAAATGCCCATCAACAGAAGACTAGATAAAGAAATTATGGGACATGTACCCTATCGAATACTATACAGCAGTAAAAAAAAAACGAAATCCGGTCATTTGCAACAAAATGTAGAATCTGGAAAACATCATGCTCAGTGAAATAAACCAGTCCCAAAGTGACAAATATCAGATGCTCTCCCTGATAGGTGACAACTAACTGAGCACCTAAAAGGAAACCTGTTGAAGTGAAATGGACACTATGAGAAACAGTGACCTGATCAGCCCTTGTCTTGACTGCCAAGGAACAACTTATTATTTTATTCCTTTTAGTATTTTTTGTTTTACTTAATACCATTGGTTGAACTCTTTAATTAATACACAATTATTCTTAGGCATTTAAAATTAACTGAAAAGTGATCTCTGTTAAATATAAGAGTGGGAATAGGAGAGGGAGGAGATGTACAGTTCGGCACATGCTCACTTGGACTTACCTCCAATGGTAGAGCTAGAAACGTGCCAAGGAATTCCAAATCAATCCCATCAAGGAGGCATGTACCAATGCCATCTTACTTGTTAAAGTGATCAGTTTATGTATATAATTGATCAAAAAGATAGGTTAAGTGTCAAAGAGATTACACAAGTAAGATCAGTATCTGCAAATAATGAAGGATTGAATTAAAAGGGAGAGAATGATCCTGTGCGAGAAGCAGGATACACAGCAGACTCATAGAATGGCAAATGCCCAAAACAGCACTCTGGCCTCAGAATCAGCACTAAGGCACTTGGATCTGGCTAAAAGGCCCATGAGAGTTTTGCAGGCATGGAAAGTCTGTGGCAAAAATGACCTGAAGGAAAGATCTCGGTGAATGAGATCCCAGCAGAAAGAACAGGCCACCAGAGAAGGAGGTACCTTTCTCTGAAGGAAGGAACTTCCAATTTGATATGGCCTTGTCTAAATAAGATCACAGTTGGTGAACTCAAGAGGCTTCCATAGCCTTGGCAGCTCATGACAAGAGCCTCGGGTGTCAATTGTTAAATCAACAACGGGAGTCACTGTGCAACTGCTGCCCATGTAGGATCTCTGTCCTTAATGTGTTATACTATGCGAAGTTGAAATCTTTATTTAGCATGTACTAAGTTGATCTTCTGTATATAAAGATAATTGAAAATGAATCCTGATGAAGAATGGGATGGGAGAGGGAGTGGGAGATGGGATGGTTGTGGGTTGGAAGGAGGTTATGGGGGGAAAAGCTGCAACAATTAAAAGTTGTACTTTGTGAATTTATACTTATTAAATAAAAAAAGCTAAAATAAAAAAAAAACTGTTCACTGAGTGAATAAAAGAACATTCTAGTTCTTTTTACTTGTTGTCATACTTATCAGTGTGTGTTAGGATTTGGGGTAAAAATTTGAGGTAGGAAGAGGGCCCAATTTATGTTTGGAAATATAACACACATTCAGCTGTTACCTTCTGGGCTTTCTGACACAAGTGAGATCCCTCGCTTGTTTTCTCCTAACACGGTGTACATATCCATTTTCTCTCTTTTTTTTTAACTTTTATTTAATGAATATAAATTTCCAAAGTACGGCTTATGGATTACAATGGCTTCCCCCCCATAACGTCCCTCCCACCCGCAACCCTCCCCTTTCCCACTCCCTCTCCCCTTCCATTCACATGAGGATTCATTTTCGATTCTCTTTATATACAGAAGATCAGTTTAGCATACATTAAGTAAAGATTTCAACAGTTTGCTCCCACACAAACATAAAGCGAAAAATAATAGATGATTTTTTAAATGATGATGAAATCAGATCAGACCTATTGTCATGTTTAATCCCAGTGAGAGTCAAGTTGGGAATTGATAATTTCTTCTTCTTCTTCTTCCTTTTTTTTTTTTTTTTTTTTTTTTTTACAGAAGATCAGTTTAGTATACATTAAGTAAAGCTTTCAACAGTTTGCACCCACATAGAAACACAAAGTGATATATACTGTTTGAGTACTAGTTATAGCATTAAATCACAATGTACAGCACATTAAGGACAGAGATCCTACATGAGGAGTAAGTGCACAGTGACTCCTGTTGTTGACTTTACAAATTGACACTCCTGTTTATGGCATCAGTAATCTCCCTATGCACCAGTCTTGAGTTTCCAAGGGCTATGGAAGCCTTTTGAGTTCACCGACTCTTATCTTGTTTAGACAAGGTCATAGTCAAAGTGGAGGTTCTCTCCTCCCTTCAGAGAAAGGTACCTCCTTCTTTGAAGACCTGTTCTTTCCACTGGGATCTCACTCACAGAGATCTTTCATTTAGGGTTTTTTTTTTTTTGTTTTGTTTTTTGCCAGAGTGTCTTGGCTTTCCATGCCTGAAATACTCTCATGGGCTTTTCAGCCAGATCCGAATGCTTTTAGGGCGGATTCTGAGGCCAGAGTGCTGTTTAGGACATCTGCCATTCTATGAGTCTGCTGAGTATCTCGCTTCCCATGTTGGATCACTCTCCCCTTTATTTATTCTATCTGTTAGTATTAGCAGGTACTAGACTTGTTTATGTGCTCCCTTTGACTCTTAGAACTTTCATTATGATTAATTGTGAACTGAAATTGATCACTTGGACTAGTGAGATGGCATTGGTACATGCCACCTTGATGGGATTAAATTGGAGTCCCCTGGTATGTTTCTAACTCTACCATTTGGGGCAAGTCAGCTTGAGCATGTCCCAAATTGTACATCTCTTCCCTCTCCCATTCCCACTCCCACGTTCAACAGGGATCACATTTCAGTTAAATTTCAACACTTAAGAATAACTGTGTATTAATTACAGAATTAAACCAGTCATATTAAGTAGAACAGACAAAAAAAAAAAAAAAACTACAGAGAGGGATAATGTATTAAGTTGTTCATTAACAGTCAGGGCTATGCTGATCAAGTCACCATTTCTCATAGTGTCCATTTCACTTCAACAGGTTTCCTTTTTGGTGTTCAGTCAGTTGTCACCGATCAGGGAGAACATATGGTATTTGTCCCTTTGGGACTGGCTTATTTCACTCAGCATGATGTGTTCCAGATTCCTCCATTTTGTTGCAAATGACTGGATTTCGTTGTTTCTTACTGTGGTATAGTATTCTAAAGAGTACATATCCCATAATTTCTTTATCCAGTCTACTGCTGATGGGCACTTAGGTTGGTTCCAGGTCTTGGCTATTGTGAATTGTGCTGCAATAAACATTAGGGTGCAGACCGCCTTTTTTTTGCCAATTTAAATTCCTTTGGGTAAATTCCAAGGAGTGGGATGGCTGGGTCGAATGGTAGTGCTATATTCAGGTTTCTGAGGAATCTCCAGACTGACTTCCATAGTGGCTTGACCAGTTTGCATTCCCACCAACAGTGGGTTAGTGTCCCTTTTTCCCCACATCCTCGCCAGCATCTGTTGTTGGTAGATTTCTGCATGTGAGCCATTCTAACCGGGGTGAGGTGAAACCTCATTGTGGTTTTGATTTGCATTTCCCTGAATGCTAGTGACCTTGAACATTTTTTCATGTGCCTGTTGGCCTTTTGGATTTCCTCTTTTGAAAAATGTCTATTGAGGTCCTTGGCCCATCTCTTAAGTGAGTTGTTTGTTTTAATTTTGTGGAGTTTCTTGATCTCTTTGTAGATTCTGGTTATTAACCCTTTATCTGTTGCATAGTTTGCAAATATTTTTTCCCATTCTGTCGGTTGTCTCTTCACTCTCCTGACTGTTTCTTTTGCAGTACAGAAACTTCTCAATTTGATGCAATCCCAATAGTTAATTTTGGCTTTGACTGCCTGTGCCTCCCGGGTCTTTTCCAGAAATTCTTTGCCTGTGCCAATATCTTGAAGGGTTTCTCCAATGTTCTCTAATAACTTGATGGTGTCAGGTCGTAGATTTAGGTTTAATCCATGTTGAGTGGATTTTTGTGTAAGGTGTAAGGTAGGGGTCTTGCTTCATGCTTCTGCACGTGGAAATCCAGTTTTCCCAGCACCATTTATCGAATAGACTGTCCTTGCTCCAGGAATTGGTTTTAGATCCTTGGTTAAATATAAGTTGGCTGTAGATGTTTGGGTTGATTTCTGGTGTTTCAATTCTGTTCCATTGGTCTATCCATCTGTTTCTGTACCAGTACCATGCTGTTTTGATTACAACTGCCTTGTAGTATGTCCTGAAATCTGGTATTGTGATGCCTCCGGCTTTGTTTTTGTTGTACATATCCATTTTCTACTCTCTCTGCTGTGCTTTCACGTCCTCCACAGGAGGAACCACATCTGTTAGATGATATACTTAGAAACTCAGTTTTCCACCAATTTAAAAGATTTACCTACAAGAAATGCTTATTTTGGGTTTCTCATCCAACAGTCCAGAATCTTCTGTATGTTGAGGATCTTGTGATGTTGGTTCTGGAACAGCTTTTATAAAGAGAACTAAATAATCAGTGACCTTGGCATAGGAGATATAAGAAAATAAATAGCCAAATACTTGATATAGCATTGTATGCACACAAATTATTGCTTTAAATAATAATTTTAATTATATGATCATCTCATCAAGTGATTTTGAAAAGAATATTTGATTCCATGCTTCTTTCGGTTGTAAGCACAATAGAAGGCCTACCTATTTTCATAGGCTAAGATTTCATTTCCTTCTCCCCTCTGCTTAGTACTTGTCATTGTGTTATTTAGACTCTCCAGTAAGTCACTTATTTCTTTACTCAAAGAAACATTTATTGAGCACTCACTCTATGCTGGGCACAGGAGTGTGTGTTTTGGATAGCTGATGGAATACGAGAACCATGACTTCACAGACTAATGCTTCCTGCATGCACTAAGAATTTCTTGGAGGTGTGAAAGTGCCCAGGTTGAGATTTCTAGTGTAATTTATTTTCTCAAAGTTAATTTAACCCCATTCTCTAATAATCATAGTGACAATGAAAAATATAAAAAGAATGACTTTAAACGCTTAAAGAGAAACAACAGCTGATGATTTGAGAACTCTAAAGGAAATTTTGATGAACTGTAAAATACCAAAAAGTACAAATGAAGAATCATATTATGTTAGAACAATGGAAGACTTCCAAGAGTTTCGGGAGTGCTAGAGATAAGGAAAGGTTACCTTGCTGTGATTCAGTTCTTTGAACTCTTATAAGTGCAGGCAACGTGAGTTAAAATAGAGATCCCAAACTTAGTTAAAGGCAGCACTGCTCTACCCCTGACTTTGTGAGAGCCATGGCTCTGTGAGTCTCAGGCATATAAATGAAATTTCTCCTACTCAGAGGCAGGTAGTGAAGACAGAAGGTCTCACATTAGTCCAAAAGGCACACTTCTGGATATTGTATATTGGGATAGCAATGCACCAAATTCCAGGTGTGGATCTTCACTGAACTCTACTGTGAAAACCCAACCCTGTCTACTTAATCACCTGTGAAAACCCACTTGTGCACCTACCACTCACTTGCATAAGGACAGCTGAATGTTTTTCAAGAATATGACAGTGCTGATGTTTTCACTACACCTCCAGAGTTTAATCTTAAATGAGTCTCAACAATGCTTGCCTTTCCCTTTACCCTTTCTTAGTATGTCCTCTACTGTTGTATTGCCTTCCACTCATCTCCTATAGTCTTTCTTCCCCTTCAGGACCTGATGATAACTTTCTGTCATACTTTTAGAATATAAAAATGGTCATAGACTATCTCATCTGTTTACCATTGGATCTACCAATCATCCCTCCTTCAGTTTCTTTCTTTTCTTCTTTTTTTCTTCCTCTTCTCCCCCTACCTCCCTTCCTGCCCCTTCTCTCCCCATTCCTTTTTCCCTCCCCCCTTCTCCCTCAATTCTTGTTAAGATAAATGGTGTCTCAAAACTTACCAAAGTCAGTTTCTTTTCACTTCCAGCTCGGATCCCATCTAAAACCACCCTGTTTTTTTTCAAAGTTTTACTATAGAAATTACTTACCACCTTTCCCTTGTAATAATTTCTCTTCGTATAGATATGAAAATCCCCAGAAAAACTGAATCTTAGTATCCCATATTTTTTTTAAAAAGTTTTAACATTGTGTCTCACTCCAATGTTATTTTTTCTCATTCCCTTGTATAGCAACACTTTTCAAAAATATTTCTTTTTCTTTATATGACACTTATCGTAGGGTTTTCACCCTCATTCTATTGAAGATATATTTTTCCAAGACTACCAATGACCTTCATCTTGTAAAATTCAAGGATCACTGTTGTGTCATTCTCTTAGTCAGTCTCAGCCTCTCCACTTATTTGACACAGTTCCCTTTTTCTAAAAACACTTGTTCTCTCTGTCTCAGTCTCCTATTCTATAAAAGAAAAAATTCAGTAATACCTATATTTTCCTATATCATATGGTGGTTGTGAAGATTAAATGAGTTAATATTAATACATGTATAGTTTTGAATAGTACTGGGCATATAATATTTGTCAAATAAGGAAAACTATTATTTTTTGCCATAATATACTGTCCTGCTTTCCATCCTATATCAATAGTATTGATTTCTGAAGGTGTCCCTGCTGTTTGACTGGTGTATGTTGGCATACACCAGGAATAGATCCCAGATTCTCCTCCCCTCCCTTCTCCTCCCCTCCCCTCATCTCAGCTTCCCTCCTCTCTTCTTTCCTCCATTCCCCTTCCATCCTCTCCTCTCCTCTACTCTGTGTCATCTACATTCTTGTATTACACTACAGATCATCATGTCTTTGATGGTTATGTGTATATTAGTGTCCCACATTTACAGCTCTACTTCTTATCTTCCCCATGAGTTTCCAACTTAACTGACTACTTGGCATCTCTACCTTTAAGTCTTAATAACATTTCAAATTTAAAATGCCAAGACATAATTTCTAATTTCCCCCAGTATTTTTTCATGTTGTAAAAGATATAGATGCTCACCCAGTTACTTGAACAGCTTGAGTGTTATATTTTTCTCACTCCCCACATCTACTGAAACAGTTAAGTCCTGTTCTATCACTAGACTGTTCTCTCTAAGCATGATGATCATTTGCCTGGCCTGCTGCACAAAGATCCTAAAATATCTCCAGCTTCCATGCATTTTTTGATATTGCATTTCTAATCAGGACCCCCTTAAAATCATATACCTTCTCATTTTATTTCCCTGCCCATTTCCCAAACATCTCACTGCAGCCTTCTGGGATCTACATGCTTTCGCCACTGCCTGTATTTTCAGCTTGATTTTTTTTTTTTTTTTTTACCACTTTCCTGTGCTCACTCACTTCAATTTTGGTGGACTAGTGGATTCTCTATCAGCCCTTCCACTGCTGTTCTCTTCTCTCTACCTTGCATGCCTCTCCTTTAGATTTATATGTGGGTGTCTTTTCTTCTTTTGCAGGCCTGTTTAAAAGCCTTCTGCTCAGAATGGCCTTTATTGTCACTTTATTTATTTATTTCAAGAAAGGCCATGAGATTTTTTTTTTTTTACAGATTATTTACCTAATTAAAAGTCAGAGTTATATCAAGCAAGATGGAGAGGCAGAGAGAGAGAGAGAGAGAGAGAGATAGAGAGAGAGATCTTCCATTCGCTGGTTCACTCCCCAATTGGCTGCAATGGCCAGAGCTGTGCCTATCTGAAGCCAGGAGCCATGAAATTCCTCCAGGTCTCCCATGTGAGTGCAGGGGCCCAAGGACTTGGGCCTCTTCTACTGCTTTCCCAGGCCATAGCAGAGAGCTGGATCAGAAGTGGAGCAACCGGGACCCAAACAGGTGCCCATATGGGATGGGATGCTGGCACTGCAGGTGGTGGCTTTACCTGCTATACCACAGCGTCGTCCCCTACTTTCACTCTATTTAAGCATCAGCATTTCCAGTGGTTTATTATCTGATTGCTATTTCTTAATTTCTTCAAAACATTTACCATTACCTAAAATTGCCTTATTTGTGTGTGTCTTTCTTTACATGTTTTATGTTTATTTTTGTCAATGAGAATGCTATGTCCAGGATGGCAGAGATCTTAAATGCTGAACTCTCAATGCCCACAGCAATGCCTGGCCTGGCATGAGGTACTTGCTAAATAAGTATTGTTGAACTAGTGAATGTTTAAGAGAGGCGGTTGCCAGTAAAGTATGAGAACAACCGGCAATCTATACATTCTCTCTGTTGACAGGTGAATTTTATAGATATCATTCCCTTAAATCCAACTAAAAATAATACATCCCATAAAGCATAGCAACTTCCTCCAAACCCTACACTTGGTTGATATGGACTTGAGCACTATAAAGCAATAGGTTGGAAGGAATATGGAATATCATACTAAGGTTCCAAAGAAACTCATGTTAAAGTTAGTAGCTTGGTTCTTCAATTAATTACAGGCTGCTGTAACAAGTTAGACAATTACCTCATTTTCACAAATTGTTAATAGTAAACTTGGTTTGCAAATGTAAGTTTCAGAAATAAAATATTTCCTATGTTAAGATTTGACAGTATATTACTATCATTAACAATGCAGATGGCATCTGGATTCTTTACAGAAGTCAGGATTAGTATAGAAAAAGCCAAAATCTCTTCTCGTGATTACTGCTGTGTATCAAACACACGCTTATACATTCCTTTAATAAATATACAGTACTTGATGTGTGCCAGGAAATCTGCCTGAAGAGGTGATAGTGAACTAAACATACACTGTGCCTACCCTTATGAATACTGCACTAAAGCACATAATTAGTACAACCAATGGTCAGCATACCAGAAATATCATAATGTTGGCTAGACGTATATGACAGTCCTGAAGCCTATAACTTATTTTCTTTTTCTTGGGAGCATAGAGTTGTTGATTGAGTGTATGAATTTAAGTATTTCATCCTGATCATTGTCAAAGTGTTTTCCAAAAGATAGAGGTTTTATTTAAGTTGAGAAATCTGCAAGAAAACATCATTCAAGTCCTGGAGGGCAAAGTATAGTTAGCGAGTTCTTGGAAAAAAATTTAATAAGCCTATTCAAGATGGTCATAATCACATCACACTGTATTTTGTAAAAGATAAAATACACAGCCAGTTTAGGGAAAATATTTAATAGCCAAAGTGTTATTTGATGGGGCATTATGAAAAACAGAGTCTATATTTAACAGAAGATATCCATTATTTTTAACTATTTTATTATAAATTTTCCCTTCCTAACAATTTTGAGTTTGAAAGAATGCAATTCAGGTAAACTTCACTCTAAAATGTGTAAGAGATTATCAGATTGATTTTTTAAACAGAGCTTTCCATGTAATGTGTGAGTTTTCTCTTTAAAGGAATTATGCCATAAAATCTTATGAAGCAAATTATTACATTATTTGGAATGAAGACAATCAATGTCAAGTATATTTTCAAATAATTTAAGTCAATTAGATATATATAATTAATGAACAAATTCTCAATCTCGCAGCCCATAACATTCATAATTATCTAAAACATTGAGTAATGAGATAATATGAAGAATACATTACTAAAATCAGTTCCTGATTATGTTGAGAAACAAAAAATGTACGGTTTTGAAAGCAGCCTGAAGTCTGAGATAAAAAGCTAGTGGCTGTTTTGATAAATCTTTGGTGACATCTAGTGGTGCAATGTAGACTTATTTATCGAAGTTGTGAATACACAGTGTAGATCTATAATCCTGAAAGATGTGGCGATAAATTGGCAATTGGACAATATGAAGAAGTTCAGTAAGCTTTTATTTAGCATAGATAACATTAAAATTGATTAAGAGCTAAAGGAGGGGGTGGGCGTTTGGCGCAGTGGTTAAGATTCCCACATCGGATTTTAGGGTCCTTGGGTTCCCTCCAGACTGATTCCAGAGTCTTGCTGATGCTCACCTTGGGAAGCAGCAGTGGACGATTCTAGTAGTCAGGTCCCTGCCACCCACATGGGAGACCAGGATGGAGTTCCAGGCTCCCGACTACTCCCTAGCCCAGCCCTAGCTGTGGCAGGCATCTGGGAGTGAACCAATGTATAGAAAACTTTTCTGTCTCTGATTCACTCTCTCTCCTCTCCTCCTCCCCCTCGTTGCTGTTGCTGTGTCTTTCAAATAAATTCAACAATGGCAAAAGGAACATTTAGAAAGCCAAAAGGAAAATAAACAACACTTACTAAACATTTTTACATTTTCTTCTGAGAAATTTGTGTACAAAATGAAACAACTTGCTTATCAGCTTTTTTTCTCCCCCCTGCAATTGCATTTACCTTTTGTGGTTATGCCTCAATGCTGAGCAGAAGTATTACATTTACTTGTTCTGATGAGATGAATTCCGGTACTGTGGACTTCTATAGTAATTTAAATGGAATCCAAGAGAGGACCTGTGTATATATTTTCTATCTTCTATAATCTATCTTTATCTATATTTTTAAGAATTGCTGAATAAAGATGTTCTTATAGTTACTGACAGCAGATTTTGTTGACCTGGGAATCCCATTTTATATGTGTTAAAGCAAAATAATGAAATCTTTTTTTTTTAATTTTTAAAATGATTTCTTTGAAAGACGTGGAGGAGAAGAGAGAGAGAGAATATGAGAATTTTTCCACTGCTGGTTCACTTCACAAATGCCCAAAAGAATCAAGACTGTGCCAGGAGACTGGAATTAAATCTGAGTCTCCCATGTGTGGCAGGGACCCAAATATTTGGGACATTATCTACTGCCTTCCAGGGTGAGCGTTAGCAGAAAGCTGGACTCAGAAATAGAGCTGGGACTTGAACCCAAGGATTCAAATAAGGTAAGTGGGCATGAAGCATGGCATCTTAACTGCTGCACTGAGAACCTGCCCAGTCTGATTTTTATTTTCTGAAAAGTGGAAAATTATATATACTTTTGAAAAATTGACTCACTTTGACCTTGAGTTTGCATGTTACAATGGCAGAAGCACTTGGCTGAACACAGTCAAAGCCTGTCTTCAGATGTGCACATGCTAGCATAAAATGGAGCAAATTATTCAACATAAGCCTCAAACATTTTCAGAAAAAAAGTAGTGGATTAAATAAAACCAAAAATATTCTAGTTTTGTATGATCTATATGCTTTATTTACTTTTTGGAACAAAATTGTACCAAGGAGTTAAAAATGAGTCACAATTATATATCTAAAGGTTGTGTGCATATATTACAAATGGACTTATAATTTTGTTAATTATCCAGTTAATTTAATTACTTTAGATGTTTAGATTCAAACTTAATTTTTTCATAGTCTCATTTACCTATATTAATGTCTCAATATTGATTAAAATAAATGTTTAGCTCTGTTTTCCTTGCCCTATAAATCAACAGATAAGCAGTAAGAAAGTATATAATAATATAAGTTGCTCTAATTTCTCAGGGCTAACATGATTTTTTATATTAGATAAACTCTCCTGCATTTACCGTACTATAAATGAGCAATGATATATTTAAAGTGCGTGCTCAACATTTTAAGGGTAGTTATCAAATTTTTTTTTTTTTTGACAGGCAGAGTGGACAGTGAGAGAGAGAGACAGAGACAAAAGTCTTCCTTTACCGTTGGTTCACCCTCCAATGGCCACTGCGGCTGGCGTGCTGCCCGGCGCACTGAGCTGACCTGAAGCCAGGAGCCAGGTGCTTCTCCTGGTCTCCCATGGGATGCAGGGCCCAAGCACTTGGGCTATCCTCCACTGCACTCCTGGGCCACAGCAGAGAGCTGGCCTGGAAGAGGCGCAACCGGGACAGAATCTGGTGCCCCATCCGGGACTAGAACCTGGGGTGCCGGTGCTGCAGGCAGAGGATTAGCCTATTGAGCCGTGGCGCCGGCCCAATTATTTTTATTTAACTCAGAATTAATGTGTGCTGAGTACATTTTATAAATTATTTTTTGTTTCTTTTTAATTATTTACTGTTATGAAAAATGTTTTCAGTAGTATTTTTTATCTGTTACTTCTGCAATATTTGCAGGATTTTATTATAATAGAGTCCTAGAACTGAAACTTAATTGATCAGTACAGAAGATTATTTTGTGCAAATTAATACACCATTAGGGAGAACAGTAGGGAGATTCTTCAAAAAACTAGGGATAAATCTACCAGAAATTATCCCACTTCTGGGTATATATCAGAAGGAAATGAAACTGGCATATGAAGGAGATATCTGCACTCACGTTCATTGCAGCATAGTTTTAATAGCTATTGACAGATGAGTAGATAAAGAAAATGTGGTATATGTACACAGTGGAATGTCATGCAGCCACAAAAAAGAGCGATATTGGACAATGGCAGCAGAGTGGATGGATCTGGAGATCATGATGTTAAGTAAAATCAACCAGACACAGAAAAATAAATACCACATGTCCTCTCTCACATGTGGAACTTAAAAAAAAAAGAGAAACCAGTCAATCTGAACTTAAGATAGTGGTGACAAGAGGTTGAGAAGGGGAGTGGGGAGAGAGGAAGGTTCCAGAAGGAGTATCAAAATCCAGTCAGAGAGCAGGGACAAGTTGTACTGCTGCCCCACAGGGGCGTGACCATCATTTATAGTAAGGTGTTCAGTTTTGTCCTGAGACTTGGAAGAGAAGAACTGGTAGGCTCCAAGCAAAAGGAAAGCATACAAGAGTGGAAAATCTGTCTGCCTGGTTTGGTTGGTTTACTGTGTGTATGGCTGTTGAGATATTTCACTGTACCCATAAAAATTCACAAGTATTCCATGCTAATCAAATGATTTAAAAAGTAAAATGATGTAAGGGTAAAAAGGAATAATTATGACTCTTGATAGGTATTGCCAAACTGTTTTCCAAAAAGACTTCAATGCTTTAGCAATTTGCTAGTACCTGTTTTCCTACTATATATCATTATTAAGAATTAAGCTTATTTTTTTCTTTTTCTTGTTGGCTAAAGGAAATTTGCATTTCATTTTGATTTGTGTATTATTTCTTCTTTTTTTTTAAAGATTTATTTATTTGAAAGGCAGAGTTATGGAGAGAGTGAATAAGAGGAGAGAGAGAGAGAGAGAGAGAGAGAGAGAGAGAGAGAGAGATCTCATCTGCTGGTTCACTCCCCAAATGGCCAGAATGATCAGGGCTGTGCCATGCCAAAGTCAGGAGCTTGGAGCTTCTTCTGGGTCTCCCATGCAGGTGCAGAGACCCAAGGACTTAGGCCATCTTCTGCTGCTTTCCCAGGCCATCAGCAGGGAGCTGTATGGAAAGTAGAGCAGCTGGGACTTGAACTGATGCCCATATGGGATGCAGCTTGCGGCTCAACTTGCTGCACCACAGCACCAGCCCCTCATTTCTTCTTTTGAAAGACTTACTTATTTGAAAGACAGAGTGGCAGAGAGAGAAGGAAAGAGGGAAGGAGGGATGGAGGGAAGGAGAGAGAGAAAGACATAGATCTTCCATCTTCTGGTTCACTCTCCCAATGACATCCACAGTGAGGGCTGGACCAATCTGAAGCCAGGAACCAGGAACTCCTTGTTGGTTTCCCACAGGGCTGGCAGGGGCCCAAGCATTTGGACCATCACCTGCTGTCTTCTCCTACACATTAGCAGGAAACTGATAGGAAATGAAAGTAGCCAGGACTGTGATAATGGTGTGCCAGTGGTGGCTTAACCAGTGATGCCACAATGTGAGCCTGTGATTTCTTTTATAAAAGAGGTAGCTGTATATGATTACTGTGTTGTCAGTATTTAAAACTTTTCTTCAGAATTTGCATAAACTTTGGTGGCCAACAATATGCACAATGAGTTAAGCCACCACCTACAGCACCGGCATTCCATAGGGGCGTTGATTTGAGTCCTGGCTGCTCCACTTCCTATCCAACTCCTTGCTAATGCACATGGGAAAGGCAGTGGAGGATGGCCCAAGTGCTTGGCCCCCTGCATCCACATGGGAGACCTGGATGAAGCCCCTAGTTCCTAGCTTCAGCCTTGCCCAGCCCTGACCGTTGAGGTCATTTGGGGAGTGAACTGGTGGATGGAAGATTTCTCTCTCTCTCTCTCTCTCTCTCTACCTTTCTGTCAGTCTGCCTTTCAAATATATATATATACATATATATAAATTAAACTTTGTTTTTTGTTAAATATATATGCTATTTATTATTTACATTAAAATTTTTTTTGCATAATAGTTTGACCTTTTCTCATCTATCTTTTCCTAAGCTCTTCTGTTATGTTCAAACTATAAAGTTATCTCTGTCCCCAATAGGCCATTGGTGAATATTTGCTCTAATTTCTTTCATTTGTGTATTATTTAATTTGTGATATTTTAGTTTTAACTGTATAAATGAATGCTAGTGTTTCATGTAAAATACTTGGCCTGAATTAATTTGGTCCCAAAGTTTTAATAATTTTTCCAGCAATTTTCATTATATTTCATTATTATATTCTGTCTTTCATCTAATGTGGTGGCACTTTCTTTGTCACATGGAGGTTTCATGTTTACCAGGACCAATATGTGTGCCTTATTTAAGGGGGTGCTTTCATACCATCACACGTTTTGTCCCTGACTGACTTTGATGAAGAGTAGAATAAAAGATGAACATTTTTAGCATGTTTTTTTTTTGTGGCCTGTTAAATTAATGGACTCTCCCATTTTCTGACATTAAGTCTAGGTGTTTGTCTTTCACATTTTGCTCCTTAGCTCATTTCAATGTAATTATGTTCAAATCTCTCCTAAATATGTTTGATCTCAGATGAATCATGCAGGGACTTTTAAAAACCCAGCTTCACTTTTTCAAGGTAGCTTTTTTTTTTTTTTTTTTAAGGAAAGCATGTGGTTGCATATTTTGTGAGTCTCTTAACATTTTGTCAATTAGCAACAAGACACTGACTTAGCTACAACAATAACACAGTTCTCAACTAAGCAACCTGAACAGATGGCAAATCTGAGAAGGAAAATCTTCCTTTGTCTATTTACTTCCCCATTTTATTTTTATTTTTATTTTTTTGCTAGAATGGAGTAGAGATGATTTCAAAGAGTCTCTTATGTTGTCCCATGGGATCATCCTATGCTGTTTATGGGCAAACACAAGCTAGACATTCAGTTAGCAACTCTGCCTTAAAACACAAACTAACAATTCAAGGACAACTGACCTTGGTACTCTAGTATTATGTGTTGAACATATATTGGGTGTTCACAGTCCTAGTCTGGTGTATACATTTGAAAAGTGAAACAGAAAATACATGTGAATATAAACTGAGTTATAAATACTACTCACATTATTAAACAAGGTCTATTTGAAAGCATTCCCAGTGATTTATTTGTTCAGGGAGGTAGGCATGGAAATTCCTCCTCTCTAAACAATCTCATTCGAATTCTTCGTGTTCAGTAAATTTTAAGCACTGGGGAACAAATTTTCCTTCCTATAACTCAATGTGGTTTGCATTAGTCCTTAATAAATATATTATGATATGCTATATACCTCTGTTTGCAGCTTCAGAAATCATTGTGTAGCTTCCTGCCAACCACCTCCGAAGTGAACAAATAGGCCATTGCACACAAGGTGAGTAACTGTGTATCTTTTAAAATTGAATTATTATCCTTTTAAAAAATTAATCATCCTCACTTGTGCACCAACCAGATAGAGTCCTGACCTCTTGTAAGCGGTTTTGAAGGTTATTCAAAGTGGTAGTGACATTTTAAAGTCGGTATTTGAATGTGCTCATTTTTGAACCAACAGGATTGTGTACTGGCTGAAGGAGGCATTTCACAAAGGCATTTACTTCCAGACGAAAACAAGGATATCATTAGCTGAGTTGTAGGTAAAATTACTTTTAAATTTTTGACTTTAGAGTTTCTCAGGAAACTATCAGGTTCTTTTTCTGCAAAGTAAAAATGACAGGATGTTTGAGTGGTACAATACTGACATCCAATGGAGAGACAAATAAAGCATTTCCTTTTGAAGAGAGAGAAAGGAGTTAAGCCATTTTAAATAAATATCTCATATTTAAGAATTCAGACAATTTTAAGTCATATAAATTTATCTCTTTAAAAGGATATTATCACTTCCACATAGTTGTATGGATATGTCAAAATTTTCAGCTATAATTTTTTCCTTGTTGTTGTGACTGATAATTGGAAACATTGTGAGTGAATATTTGACTTCTTTCATCAGGCTATTATCATTAAGTAAACAAATATTATTTGTACGTTCCTAATTATATCCATGACTTTAAAGTGAATCTAAAAAATTTATTGTTCATAATAAAGAGAATTAATTTTGTGGATTTATTTTCCACATAAATTTGATAGAGTTAGGTTGAGTCAATATTTGGTTGATTTTTAAATATTGCATAAGTAGATGTGCTTTAACAATCAAAAGAATATACAAAGAATCTTTAGTGCTGGGGTGGTAAATTCTGGCCAGCGAAAATGAATATTTCTAAACAGCGAGTAATGGCAGTGGAAATCAGAACCTCAGGCTAACGGTTTGTTCCTGCAAAACACAATGTGGATGCTGCTCAATAGTTCTGAATGAAGTCTTCTTCCAACCACAGGCTGAGTTTGAGCACCATCTTGAAAGACACTCGTAACAGGATCTGTGGTGGACATTTTCGTGAACATAGGTGCCCATGTTTTCTCCCATTAGGCATAGCTCCTCATTCTTTCTACCAGGGACCCGTTCTTGATTGGGTCGTGCTATGTAGTCTTGGTTGGGGAAATCCTTTCCCCTGAGGACAGGGATGTGCCTGTGGCCCCCCAACCCCCATCCAGTCGGAGGAAAGTGCAACCATCGGAACGGGAACCTAGCAGGAGCTTTCTGTTCAGACTCTGGCAGGATTGCTAAATCCACAGAACAGGGGCTTTAGACTCAGTGGCTCTGAATCTCTGATTCAGTTCTACCTGAAGCCTGATATTGAATTAATCGGTTGCATTAGTTAATCCATTTATGTGTATACGTGAATTATGCTTATTGTTCTTATTATTAGTGCTTATAACAGGAAGAAACTCAAGTAAGGCGGAGAACCACATACTGGTGACTAGCATAACAATTTGGAAATGTATCATATCAACAGTTTTCTTATGAAGCCATCCAGTGACCTGATTCACCTAGGACAGAGGTGAGCTGCCTTCTAGTCAGGTGCATTCCCTTTCAGGATTCTGAATTTCTGTAGCAGGATCTCCATGCACTCCCCGTGCAACTGCCTTTTGAAGCATATAGCACTGTCTTAACTCCCACCATAAATGTGACTTGATCTTTTCCCAGAAAATAGT
Source organism: Oryctolagus cuniculus (assembly GCF_051225735.1). Taxonomy (NCBI): domain Eukaryota; kingdom Metazoa; phylum Chordata; class Mammalia; order Lagomorpha; family Leporidae; genus Oryctolagus; species Oryctolagus cuniculus. The sequence continues at coordinate 79,786,001 of NC_142874.1, read as the reverse complement.
TTTGGTCTTGTTGTCCTTTAGAAGCTTCAAAGAGGTTATCTCAGATAAAAAAAAAAAAAAATTAGTCATAGAGTACTGTATCATGATTAATATTATCCATCCAGTCAGCCAGATCTTAGTTTTCAAACTTTTTTTTGGTAGCATAATCCTTTTAGGAAGCAGAATGTTTCATACCATCCAAAAAATAAAATCCATTAAAAAAGGAGTCTGCCTCCAGGAATTCCATTTAACTGAGATGAAGCCCTTGATGTTTTCAGTGGAACCCACATGTGTGCAAGGGACAATTGAAAAGCCATTGCTGCTGTAACTGGGGTTGCAAGTATAAGTGTCTTCAGGAGATTATTCAGGTGAAGATACGTGAGTTTGTGATATATTTGTATGTATCAGAACCCATCTCCCCCCCCCCCACACAAACACTGTGCATATCTCCCAAAAGCACCAATTCAAATGTTTGCAGAATACTGTGCTAGCCAAAAAAAAATCACATATACCATTCTCATTTTACCCTTCAACCTCTTAGCCTCATTTTTACATTTTTTTCTGCTTTGTGAGATATTTTAAACTCCATCAAGTGGGACAGTAGCTGATTAGCTGTGCAACCTATGCATATCATTTACTCTTTCTAAGTTACCTTTCCACTCTTTAAAGGGCAATGTTGTTACTCAACAAAGAAGTTTATTGAATAATTAAATGAGATAATGCAAATGAAACACTTAGTATCTGGCACATAATCAGCACTTGGAAACCCTTACTTAATAATGCTTATTTTATAAATGGAATAATAAATGCCAACTCGAGTTAAAGCAAATAGCAATTATGTGTTTTTAGCTTTGTGACTCCGTTCTCTATCTGTTGAAACATTTTGAATAAATTATACTTATTATTACATTTCATCTTTAAGTAGTTCCCATGTGTACCTTAACAAACATGAGAAAACACACACCCCAAATAATAATGCCATATTTGAAAGTAATAATTTTTAATGGCATCCAATTCTAAATCCACTATCAGATTTTGTTGATCATTCCCAAAATATTTTATATAAGTTTTTGCCAGTAAACAATTTTAAATGGGAAAACAATTACTGGATAGCTTTCTATATAATATACATATTGTTTGTCCATTTCTAATTAATTTTGTACAATCTGATTGGAATGGGACAAATGTTTGGCAAATGGAAAGAGCAAGGAAAAAGGCTGGCCGGAGCAAGCTGCTACATGTGAATGGACAGCCATATCATGCAACTGTTCATGGTAATTAGTATTTTTGCCATTGGATTCAATGTCACAGAATAGGCAGTCATGGTTTTAGAATTCATTTCAGCAAGCAGTAAGGCAAAGAACAATAATACAAACCTGGGAACTGGCAGTATATAGCAGAGAATTCACAACTGTCTCCATAGAATGAAATTGGTCTGATAAATTATGCATGCAATTGTGCAATTGGGCGATTTTGCTTTTCAGCTCATGAAGTTCCAGTGTAGTAGACATATTCCATTTGTAAACACATTCAAATACACAGGGTACTTCCTATAAGGTGAAAAATAAAAGAGCACGGAAAGCCAACATGTTTTTTTTTTTTTTTTTAAAGTTAGTTTACTAGCATTTTTCTGTGGAATGACAATGACAATCAATTTAAGAAATGAAGCACATGAAGATCCGTTGAAGCAAAGGAAGACAATTTTAGTAAAGTCAACATAGTTCAAATTTTAGCTCATCTATTAGAAAATAACATGGCATGGCATTATTTTTTGTTCCTCAAATTGAATGCTAGCTGCTTTGATTTTTGACATACACTGGCACTCTTATAGCTTTGTATATCTTAGAGATACAGAGCAATCAGAGAGAAGATAAACAAGAATGAAACCTAGCTTTTGTTTTTCATTTATTTTTGCCTTACATCTCCCCAGTATATGTGAGTTGTGTTAGTCAGCTTTTTATGGCTATAATAAATACCTGAGAAGAACTACGTATGGAGGAAGGTGGTTTGTTTTGGCTCATTGGTTTGGAGGTTCACAGTTCAAGACAAGGTTGCCCATTGGTCTGGTGTCTGATGAAGGGGATGGATAGGAAAACATTTCGGAGGGAGGTAATATGTAAGTCAGGGAGCAGAGAGAGAGCACTACTGGTCCAACTCCACTTTTATTACCAATGCACTCTTGATACTACCTTTTTAAGCCAGGCCCCCAGTGACCCACAGATCTCTCATTGGGCCCATTTCCTAGATGGAGTAATTGGATCAAGTATCAATCCTTAATCCAGAAACCATTAACACAAGTGTGTGGGGTGAAGTTCCCAACACATGAACCTATATCTGTATATTAAGTAGAGTGAATTCCAAAAATATTTCTGAACTTTAGAGGCTAGACTAAGTTTGTCAGTGGCATCTTTTCCCTTCTGTTAATTCTTCCTCAAACATATACATAACTGCAATTCACATAATCCTTATATTTTTAGATGAAATTTGACAAGTTAAGAATCATTGGTCTGATTTATGTTATCACATGAAGCAAATGGTTTGAGTTTAGGAAACTGGAATTAAGTCACATAGTTTATTTCTTCTTAGTACTCTTCCTTGTTTTCTTTAGTTTGTGTTTGCAGTCTCAGTACTCATTCTGAGTGGCTTCATTCCTTACATTCCAATCATATTTGATTTTCATATTCAAAAGATGTAATTAATGCAAGTCATTAATTTAAGAAGTACAATTGAGGTCCTACATTATCAAGCATGTTTTAGATACCAAGAATATAGTAGTAAGCAGAGCAAACATATCTAACCTCATAAAGTTTGCATTCTAGAAGGAAGAGAGAGAGAAGACGATTTTAAAAAACCCAAGATTATATGTAAATAACATGATATGAAAAAATAAGTAAGAGGGGGTAGTTCTGGTGAGGTGGGTGTGAGAAGAGGAGTCACAATTATGAATAGAGTAGAGGAGAGAAGGCTCTTTTTTGTTCTGGTGCCCTGTAATGGAGCTGTAATCACTGGAGGAATGGAAGGTTTATAGCACCTTATAAAAGAGCTTAAATGGGCTAAGCCTGACTTTATGGAAGCAGAAAAAGTCCTTGTGTTGCTTTTGACTTTTGGCTATTGGGATAAGAAGTCAAGATGAAGCCAGCTGGGTCATTACCACCATTTTCAAACAAGCTGAAGTGAGGAAGATTGTATTAGATGTTAGGGAGAAATTTGAATGTATTTTGAAATTAGAAGCAACAGAACATGGATAATAGAGAAAGAGAAGGATGAAATCTGCCATGCAAAGCTTTTGGCTTGCGACATCATGAGATTGGAGTTGTTACCAGGTGTGATATGTAAAAAATTCAAAAAGAGCAGATTCAGGGTGTGTGTGTGTGTGTGTGTGTGTGTGTAGCAGGGAGTGAGTAAGTTGAGAGGAATATTTCCTTTGCAATGTTTATTAAAAAGACAGTTTTGAATGGAAGAGGCCAGAGGTCAGGGGAGAGTTCCTGGGTAGTGGTGTAATTCTGGGAACTTTTTGCATGGTACCAAAAACTACAAGATCACTAAGCAAGTGAGTACAGATAGAGAAGAAGTCCAATGAATAAGATCTGAGATATTAAACTCTTTAAAGGCTAAGGATTCGAGAAAGATAAAGCAAAGTAGATGGAGCAGGGAGAGAGAGAGTTCACTGGCACAAGATGAAAACCTGGAAAGGATGGTGACAGGAAACTAAAAGAAGAAAAGTATTTAAGCAGAGTGATTAGTTCAAGAGCAATCTGCAGGATCAATTGCTATCTTGACAGGTCAAGCAAAATGATGACTGATAATTATCTTAGGACTTTGGAACACAGGGTTACTAGTGACTAACAAAAGCAGTTGCTTTTTAGCATTTGAGGCAAAACCATATTTGAGTGGGTTCAAGAAAGAGTGGGGGAGGTGGAGATAAGCAACAGAAAACATAGGCCAACATTGTGGCCCACTGGGTTAAGCTGCCACCTGTGATGCCAGCATCCCACGTAAGCACCTGTTTGAGTCCTGACTGCTCCACTTCCAATCCAGTTCCCTGCTAGTGTGCCTGGGAAGCAGCAGAAGATGGCCCTATTGCTTGGGTCCCTGCCACCTTCATAGGAGACCCAAATGGAGTTTCCAGCTCCTAGCTTCAACCTGCGTCTCTCCCTCTCTCTGTAACTGCGTTTCAAATAAATAAGTAAATTTTAATGAAAGAATCGAGACTAGTGATGATGGACAAATCTCTTGAAAGATTTGGCTATAGGAAGGAAATATGACATTTCTGGAGGAGGCCGGAGAGTCCTGAGAATATTTTTAATTTTTAATACAGGAGAAATAATAACATGTTCAAATATGGAGTCCAGTATAGAGGGAGAATTGAAACTTCAGAGAGACAGAAAGATTTCTGGATTGATTATATCATTCAGTGGATGAGAAGAGACAAGACCCAGTATTCAAGTGAAAGATTTGACTTTAGCTAAAAGCACATACAGATCATCCACAGTAACAGAAAAGAAAGCACAGGGCACAGGTGTGGGAAAGATAAGATGTTGGGAGAGTGTAGATGTAACCTTCCAACTTTTTCATTTGATGGGGAAGCGTGGGAGTTTCAAAGAAATAGAGATGGGTATAAAGAAATGATTCAGAAGAGTAGATTAGCAAAGGACTAGGACAATTTTTTTTTAAAAAAGTGTTCAAAATTCATGCTGCAACAGACAACATCAGCAGGTGCAAATACATGGATTTCTATATTGATCATCCATTCGTAAGATGTTATTAGTGCAACATTGAGAAGCACCTGGCATGTTCTCGGTAACTTCCACTTCACAAGTACTATTATTCTGTTCATTTACAATTCCAGTGGCAAAGGCACAGTTTGGCAAAAAGATCCTAAAGATGGGTGCAATAACTAAGCGATAGCATTTTTAGTAACAACCTTGATCTACATTTCAATAAAGCCTTCCACATAGAAGGGAAAGAATTTTCTGTCTAGAAGTAAGGGTTTTTCTCCTTTATTATACCATTAGAACAGTGTGCTATGATATACTTAATATTATCACATGTACAAGAGGAGATTGAAAAAAGATGGATTATAGAAGCATCTTGAAAGTCCAGCTTTTGTCATCAACTGTTAAATTTAAGATAAGACCTGGGAATACTTCAGCAGTAATAAAATTAGAAAACAAAGACTATGGCTTAAGAAAAATGAGATAGATAAGGCTTTCATACACAAGACTTGCCTGTTTCAACTTCTTAGTTTTCATATATTAGGACAAAGAATCTTTATAACTACTTGTCATAGTCTCATCAAGGAAAATTTTTAAATATTGGTAACTGAAAAATTGTGATAGGAAGCACATTTCTGTGAGTCTTTTCTCAAGAGTGAAAACCCAGTTCTTCAATATAGCAGAGGCTCATAAAGTAAATTAAGTCACTCAAGACTTACTCAGGGGCCCAATTCTTTTGCTTTTCAGGGAGGTGAGGGCATTTGGGAAGTGTGAGGAATATGCTGTCATTCTTGGGCCTCCAACTAAACTGCATTTAAATAAGCAGCAACATACACATTGATTCCCCAGGGACAAAAAGAAGTCCACTGGGTAGCATCCTACTTAAGGTTCTGAGTTTTGAAGGAATTAGATGGCAATAAAAATAGGTTGCTAAACAGATGACAGACCCTGCCCATTTACCTGCATTTAGTCTCCCTGAAAGTATATAGTGCTCCTCCCCATCAGATAGGCTAAATAGCTGTCTTTTCTACTGTAGTTCAGTTAGTTCCAACTGTTTCACATTGGAATAGTTGATGAAGTCTTTAGAAATAGTCACTCTGGGTTATACAAAGTTTCAATGTATACAGTTTGGCACAAGTAACAGCAATTTTGTAAGACCTGCTTCTTTCCAAAACTAAAAAGTAACTCAAGTTGGTGTTTTGGTATGACCTCTCCTCTCTTCTCCTCTCTTCTCTCTTCTCCTCTCTTCTCCTCTCTTCTCCTCTCTTCTCCTCTCTTCTCCTCTCTTCTCCTCTCTTCTCCTCTCTTCTCCTCTCTTCTCCTCTCTTCTCCTCTCTTCTCCTCTCCTCTCCTCTCCTCTCCTCTCCTCTCCTCTCCTCTCCTCTCCTCTCCTCTCCTCTTCTCTCTCTCTCTCTTTCTCTCTCTCTCTCCCCTCTTTATTTTCTTCCTTTGCAAAGTGATATAACAACAATCCTGATGGTAGGACTATCTGAGTTTGTGGTCATAGCCATAAATATAATTTCCTATAAGTAAGAAAAAAAGAAAGCAGCAGCACATGAGTTATTAAAAAAAAAAAGGAATCACAGATTCTAGAGATTTATTCTCTGTATTTCTTCTTTCATGAAAGTTCTTCTTTAGCTTAGAGGGCAGCATTCTTGTTTTCTTCCTGGAAGTGAGGGAATTGGCAAATTGGTAAAAGCACTGTCTACTGACATTGGTTCCCGACTGGGAGGCAGCCATCTTGGAGACAGTGACCTTATTCATAATGGAACTGGACCCCAGGAAACTAGGAGTGTGGGGAAGCAGGGTCCATGTTGCCAATGGGCCAGGATTTCCTTGGGAAACATTTCTGAGAATATCTTTCCATCCATATCCAATAGAACCATCATGTTCTCCATGGCCAGCTTCCTTCCCTGATATACCTTTCTTGTTTACTCATGTGCCATGACCTTCAAATTGCCTTTGGTTTTTAAAAGTTCACCCCAAATGTTGCACACAAAAGACTTCTCTCCAGTGTGAGTCCATTTGGGAATCTAAAGAGTACCAACCAATGAGAAACTCTTCCCATTCCACTTGTAGCCATATTGCATGGTCTATGACTGTAGTTGAGCCACTAGCAAAGGATCCTGCCTGTGGATAGGGAGGGTTCCACATACAAGCCAGGAATTTCAAGTTTGACATAGATGTGCTGGGCTCAGATAAATATTGATAGGTGACAACTTTGACCTCCTCTCTCACAGCGGCTGCTCCAGAGCTCACAGCTATGTGTCAATATCAAGAGACTTTGACTAGGTGCTCTCTGCTTAGCTGTTGGCTAGGAAGAGTTACTGGCAGGATGTTGGTGGTGCTTGGATTTGGGTTCTGATATGCCTAGTCTGCTATCTTTGAGAATATCATTGGTCACATCATCACTCTCCATCAAGCCATTTTCTCCCCTGTTCTGCTGTTGCAAGGACCAAAGGGACAGGACCCGTTTTGCCCAGGGAGCACTCAGGGACACCATTGTGGTAAATCTCAGAGTGGATGATGATGAGTGGACACCAGGAGAACATACTGGGATCTTTGAGGAGCTGTGGGGGCATCCTGGGAGCTGACTTTATCCACACTGATGCTTTTGGCAACATCGTTATGACAGGCGGCACTTGTACTGCCATTCTTCCAGGCCATTTTGTGCTTGGTACTGTGAAGTAACTGGGATTCTCTGCTGAGGTATGATAGAATCTTACCATCTACATGCATTCAAATATGTTACTGCAGCAAGTCTACCTTGCTAAACTTCTGGCATGAATTCACAGGATGTGAATACTGTGTCTTTATGGATATATTCAATCAGTGAACCTAAAGGTTTTTGTTTAACTTGCCTTTGGTAGAAAAATCCTTGCCACAGGTATTAAACCAGACGGTCTCTTCCTGGTGTGAGTGTGATAATGCATTTTGGGAAGGTGCTTTGGCAGCTTCAGATTCTGTGAGAAATTTGTTGGAATTGGTGATGTTCTCCACCAGCTAGTTTAATTTCATGGTCTCCAGCCCTGGCAACGAGGCCCCACTCCCTTGGAAGCCATCAACCCTTAAGAAATTGGAATTTGTTAACACCCCATACAATATGAGTCTACCCTCACTTTCTGCAGAAGGCCCAGGATCCAGGCTGTCGGGCAACAGACTGCCCATGAAGTGCTCAGGGTAAGTCCCTGAAGAGGGGTTTTTGAAGTAACCCTACAGAAAAATCCGTGTCAAAAAGAAGTTTCCTGTCTAACTCCATTCACATTGTGTCATTTACAGAGAGTGCACAGAGGGTACTACTGTCTGCCACATTTTTATTCTGGAACCCAGGTGTGTCTGTGAAAGTGCTCCTTGATTTCACCCTTTGTTATGAAGCAGCACATGAAAGGTTTCACTTTTTGTAGAAGTGATAGTCCCAAAAGTTTTGCTACAAGATTTATTTTTTTTTCCAGATCAAATATTTCATTTATTCTATTTACCAAGGGATCTGATTTTCTTCTCTAAACTTTAATACCAGGGTGGCAGCCCTATCTTGTAGACTTTGATTTTATAGTCATCAGAAATATACATCATATGAAATGCTATTAGCTAACAGGTTCTTCATACTTCTTTTTTTTTTATCTTTTATTTAATGAATATAAATTTCCAAAGTACGACTCATGGATTACAATGGCTCCCCCCCCCCCATTGCTACAAGATTTATTAACACTTGTGCTTGTGGAAGACAGCAACAACTTTGGATTTGACATACAAGAGGAGATGTTCAATGCCTTCTCATTCCTTTTCCTGGATGGACCCTGTGCCTAAGTGTAGTAAGAACTCTGGAAGCATTCAGAGCCTGGGGCTTGAGATAGAAAACCATTCAGGGGTGAGACTTCCCTTTCCCATCTGGCTTCAGAGGTGTTAGCTCTGTGGACAGAGTGCTGGTAGTGGAGGAATGTTGGTGTGTGGTGTTTTGGCTTGTTTCACGGCATCTAGGGAAAGATTTCAGCTTCCAATTTTCTTGTTGAACCAAGTTACAGGTGCAGAAACCTACTGAGACATGTGGCTGCCTAAGGTCTTCAGGGTGTTGGAAATGGAGTGGAGGGCATGAAAGGTCCATGTGCACACTTAGATGCAGATCTGCTCACTGAACTGGGTGCACTGGTACTGCTGCTTCTGTAGACATAAGGTCTGCTCAAGGACCCACAGAATACCATTGACTCCAGGCACTGGGACTCCTCTGATTCTCTCCCACCAAGGTGCCTCCTAATGGTGGGTGAAGCATCACAGTAGTGTTGGTCACTTTGGCTTTGGGTAAAAAGCCTTTGTTCCAGTGTATGTGTGCGGTCATCTCTGTCTTTAAGCAGGCAACACATTTTGCAGCTAGCTTTTCCTTTATGTCCCCTTTCTTCTTATGATTATGGATCTGGGTGGTTTGTGGCTCTGTATACTTTGCAGGAGTCTTCTGAAGGCACTGGTCCTTCAGTGTCATTCATGAGAACAGGTGAACTTTTTAGAGCTAGTTTCTTTATGTTCCAAGAATTCAGAGATGCCAAGAATTTCACACAGCATTTCTTGGAAGTGTATCTCCTCACAACAAATTTGCTTTACAGCTATGTTGTTCCCATTCATTTCATCATCATTCCCTGGGTAGTTCACTGGAGCTGTATCTATAACTGCATGGCCTGCTCAGCAGTGGCTGCTCACCTCATCCTCCTCCAAGTCAGTGTGCTAGAATTTTGTCTGCTTGTACCTCAGAGTGGAGCACTGAGAAGTCAGAGAGCTATGGTTGTATATTCTCTTTGTCACAAAACTCTAGTGTTGGGAAATTTGCTCTCTGTGACTGAACCAGAAATATACTATTTTTTCTGGGCTGTATTAGAGATCCACTTGTTGGAAGACACAAAGAATTTAAAGCAATTGTAGTGTATAGTTATGGTCACATTCTTTCATGTGGGTGTAGGCTTAGAGTGGTTTTGGGGCTAGTGTTCTGGTTCACTAAAACTGGCGTCACATGGCGAGAGAGGGGGATGATTATAACGATTGGTCATAGAATTTAAGCTGATCAATTGAATGAATAAAGTGAAGACTTGAGCAAAGTCAGGACCAGTAAAGAGTATTTAGAGAAATGGATTGGTTACTTTCTTGGGTTAAAGGATGTTGGAGTTGAGGTATGTTTTAGTTTCCCATTGCTGCTGTCCAAACTACCACAAATATAGTGGATTATAACAACACAAACTTATTATTGCATAATCCTAGATGTCATAAGGATAAAATGTGTCTCATTGGGCTAAAGCTGAAATTATGGCAAGGTTGAGCTTCTTTCTAAAAGCTCTAGGGAAAAATCTGTTTTGCCCCCTTTTCTAGCTCCTATAGAATTGTCTCATGACTCCTTTTCCCCTTCAAAGCCAGTGATGTCTATTCTCAAGATCCTATTTCTTTAATTTTGGCTTTTCTTCCACCTTCTTACCTATCTAACAACCTTGTGATTATATTGAGACTATGTAAATAATCCAAGGTAATCTTCATATTTAAATTCAGTTGATTAATAACTTAAATTCTACCTACAACTTTAATTCCCCTTTGCTATGTAACACAGCAGAAATTAGGGCACTGACATGTTTGCAGACCATTATTCTACCCAACAGAGAATACTGAAAGTAGTAATAAAAATAATGGGAGGAGATGAAAGGAACTGTATAAGGTTACGTGAAAAGATTCATGGAAAAATGGAATTAAAAGAATGAGCTTATTGTGGTCCAAAATGTCTTGTAACCCAAGTGTAGTTTTTTCATAATATTAATTTTCCATATATTATGAAAATTTTGCACAAAAATAAACTCATTTATTTATCCATTTGAAAAAGGGAGAGAGAGAGAGAGAGAGAGAGAGAGAGAAAGAATAGAATTTTAAATAGAGACAGAGATAGACCTGGCATGTGCTTCACATTCCAAATATCTGCAGTGGCCTTGGGCTGGGCCTGGCATCTAAGCTGGGAACTGGGAACTCAATCAAGATTTCCCTTATTTTCCATGTAAGTGGCAACAAGCCAACTATGAGTCATCACTGCTGCCTCCCAGGGTCTGCATTAGTAGGAAACTGGAATCGGGAGCCAGAGCCAGGACTTGAATCTAAGAGCTATGATGTGAAATGTGAATGTTTCAACTGGCATCTTAACTGCTAGATCAAATGCCTGCCCCATAAACTCATAGCTTTAATATCATTTTTCCATGAACTTTTTGCTGTATCCTCATATATAAATAAAGAAGTTGTTAGAGAAGCTTGAAATTATTATTTGATAGTGAGAAAATCTGGAGTTTGACCATGGGAATAAGCTCACTTCTTTGAAGTAATATGAGGAACCGAAGATTATAATTTCTAAAGGGTTATTAACATGTCTATGACATTGTCATAAAATCCATATAATAGAGAATTTGGGGGCTCCAGAAAACAAAATATTTTAATTGATAGAGACCCACTGCATTATATTTTAGTATTATTTAGCCAGTATTATGCTTGATCATGCTTTTTTTTTTTTTTTTTTTTTTTTTTTTTTTTTTTGCCAGTGAACCTGTAGGTAAGTTGAAAGTTTTTCAATTCTAAAAAGAGGCTGGAAGAGGTATTGCAAGTTTGGAGCAGTTCTCTTGCACTTCTGTTGATCTCTGCTGCAAGAACTGCATACCAAGATGGTGGCTCCTTTTCCAGTCTGGGTCCTATGAAGACACTGAAGCAGACTTGAAACTAACTCACAACCTGGGCCTAAGCCCAGATGAGTTCAGCTTATGCCAATTAAGCTAGAGCCAATCCACAGGCATGTGAATGAAAAAAAAAATATGATTGCTTTTGTAAGCCACTGAGTGTTGGGGTTGTTTGTTATGCTGCTTTATGTATTAAAAGCTAACCAACACAGCAAGGTATAGGAGATGACAGTAATAATTGGAGTGGAGAATCCTATGGATATAGGATTTAAAGTGTTTTAATACTTTTCAGGGAGGAGGCAGGGTGAAAATGATTTGAAATCCATTATGAGAAACAGACACCTATTCAGCTTACAGGTTCAGGAGTCCAAGAGCTTAGAGAGGGAAACTGGATTTCAGTTCAGGGGTTTCATGAGAAACAGGTTCACAAAGGACATCCACACTGTCATTAAAGTAAGATGGCAAAGGGTCTGTTTGGAAAGGAAGTTTGTGATATGAGCAAATTTGCTAATGATGATCCATAAATTCTATAGCATAATGGAAAGATTTCTGGTTTTTGTCAGATCGTATTTATACTACTGAGTGTGCATCTCAATATGATAAAGCCAAGGCATCTCAAGTTCAAAATAGCCAAAACTTAAACTCATTATTTCCTTACAAACACTCTGCTCCTTCTGTAATGTCTTCTATTTCTCTTAAATCATAAATTAGAGATGGCCTTGGTTCTCTCTCTCCTTCACCTCTTACATTCTATGGGTGCCCAGATTTTATCTACGTTCTTTTAAGGTATTTCCTAAATGCATTACCATTTTTACATACTCATAACTTGTGACCTCGTAACTGCTTTCTTCCTTATTTCCTTGAGATACTGCAATAATTTCCTCAAAGCCCTTTGTCTCAAATTTAACCTTCAGCTAATTTGCCTACTTTATGAAAATATCATGGATTCTGGAATCAGCTATCTTTGTTTGCTTATTGGCTTTGATATTTAATATGGAACAAGAGAAAAGACAAGCAAAGCTTTATGAGCTTAAATTTTCCTCACCTATCAAAATGGGTCACAATAAAATGATCTAATTTACAAGGTTGCTGCTAGAGTTAAATGAAATAGCACCTTGCTAGTTTATGGCACTAAGTGATCCCCAGCTAATGTTAGTTTCCTTCTTCTTGTATTTCTAAAGTAATATTTCTTTTTAAACAATAGTTACTTATTTTGTGTGTTTGAAAGATATATATATATATATATGTGTGTGTGTGTATACATATATATGTATATATATATATATATATATGGTGAGAGAGAGAGATACAAAACAGAGAGAGCTTCATTCCACTGGTGCACTCCCTAATGCCCACAAAAATGAGGGCTATGCTAGGCTGAAGGCAGGAACTGAGAACTCAGTCTAGGTGGCACAGACCCAAGTACATGTGCCATCACTGCTGCCTCCCAGGATGTGCACTAGCAAGAAACTGGAATCAGAAGCAGAGACAAGACCTCGAGTGTGGGATGAAGGCTTAAATACTAATCCAAATGCCTGACCCTCAATAAGTCTTTCTATAATGAGAATTTGATTGTGTATATTATTGCCCCCCCCCCCCCAAATAAAGAGGAATCTCAAGCAGCTTCTTGCTGATGATAGAATGGAAAACCAGTCTCAGCCATAGCATAAAAGGCCTTCAGTGATCTGCCTTTCATATTTCTTCTCTCCTTTCATCCTTAGGCACAGCTGGCAGGTTTAATTTACAGTAACTCCCCTGGTGTTAAACCCACAAGGGTCATTTACGAGTAGTGTGGCACCCCGGAAGGCTTAAAGCAGAAATTGCCAGCTTCTCACCAAAAATCCTTTTTTGTGTGGCAGCAACTGAACAGTTGTAATCAATATACATGTTAGAACTAACAGGTGGAGATCCTTCCTTTGCTGTGGTAAAATATTTGGTAAAAAATGTAGATTTTGATATAACTGGTAAAGGCAGATCACAAGACTTTCAGTATTGTAACTTCAAAAAAAAAGTTCAGAAAAAACAATACTATTCATGGAAAATGATTGGTATTGGACGAGTTGGCAATGTGTTGAAGGAAAGAGCTCAGGAAATAGTTCCCCTATTTGTTAGAAAGTAGAACAGGGAGAATTTGGAAACCTTTCTAACACAGGAAACCCAATTGATTCTGTACTCTAAAGTATATAAGAGATACAAAATATGAAGCTGAAAAAAAGCTTTGAGCACTGAGGACCCGTGAGGCACCTCAGCTGAAGTGACATTCTCAGCCACACTGAGAAATCAAACTAAAGGTACATTCCCCTCCATGTCTATCGTTCCAGCTGGCATCAAGGTAACAGATAGAAGAAGTATGAGGATGAGCAAACACAGACAGAAAAGTAGGGCTAGGAAAGGACTTTGAGTGTAGTTGCTGGCATATGAAAGTAACCTAAAACAAATTAATTAGAATTTTACAAAGTTTTTGAGGGATTTTTGTTGTGAACAAAATAAGGTCAAAGAATAAGCCATTGAATGATTAGTCAATTACACAAATTTCAATTTGCTAGCCGTCCTGCAGCACTAAGTGAAATGTAAAATCTGGGCATCCTCAAGGGGCAGTGTTCTCTCCCACGGAGAAAGATGAAAAGTCACTCAACTAAGAGGGCAGGCCATGTCCACAAAAACAAAGGAAAATGAAGCAGTCTTTCCAGGAACTAGAATCAGATTCCAATTTGGAACCTCAGCCAAATGCAGGAAAAATCCTTTCACTCACCATGTTGGTCCAAAGAGATTTCAGAGCCACCATGCTCAAATGACTTCTTATTTATATAGGAATATTTATTGCATGAACAGGATATCTGGACTTTTTTAAAGATTTATTTATGTTATTTGAAAGTTAGATTTACAGAGAAAGAAGGAGAGGCAGAGAGAGAGAGTGAGAGATTGTGAGAGAGAGAGAGAGAGAGGTCTTCCATCTGCTGGTTCACTCCCAAATTGGCTGCAACAGCCAGTGCTGTGCTGATCCAAAGCCAGGAGCCAAGAGCTTCTTCTGGGTCTCCCGTGAGGGCGGGCATCTTCTATTACTTTCTTAGGCCATAGCAGAGAGCTGGATCGGAAGTGGAGCAGCCAGGACTCAAACTAGCGCCCATATGGGATGCTGGCACTGCAGGTGGCAGCTTTATCCACTATTCCACAGTACCGGCCCCAAGGTCTTTTTTTTTTAATTCACTTTTCCTTATGTCACAGTTTGGATTTCTCAGTTTGCTTATTTTTATGGCTATCTCTGCTCCATATTGCATATTTAACATTTGAGAATACTTAAAAATCCACAAATAATGGAGTTAAATGGTACTTTTATTTGCTGTAAAATTTTTTAAGTCTGCATAATTTTTTCACAATACATATTTTCATAAACATTTTGAAGGCCCCCATGTGCATTGATTTTACTTTTTTTTCCAAGAACATAAACTTATCTTTTAATTCTATTTTCCATGAACTTTTTGAAGTATTGTATTTTTCTGGAAGGAGGGGAATCCAGATTAACTTGTCTTCTTATTTTATATGTCACTACCAGGAACAGCATTTGTATTTAAGAACTACATATCTCCTGGAGATTCTTAACTTGGAGTTAGAAGAAGAGACTGGATGGAACTTTGAATTATATCCTTTGGGGAAGTGACAAAGGAGACTGCCTCTATGTGTGGAAACTAAAAAGGATGTTCAAAGCAGGGGGTTGTTGAAGACTGGCTAGTTGTTTTGCAAATATTTATTTGTTGAGCATGACTTTTTAGCCTTTTCATAGGTGAGGTCATATGACTAAGTTTTGTTCACAGGAACATGTGTGGAAGGGATGCCCACCCCTGGTGGGCTTGGCCCCCCACAAAATTCCTTATCATTTTGTCTTTTGGCTACTGCAGAGGATCGGGCAGATGCCTTACAGTCCTAGGACATTGTTGAATCACTAAAGGGAAGAAAGCTGATCCTTGAATAATTACATGCAGCAGATCCTTCTTGATAACTCTGATATAATGACATAAGCAGGAAGGGAATATTTACTATGAATAAACACTGAAGTGTTTTTCTTTTCACAGAAGTTAAGTTATATTGTAGTTCCAGCAAGTGGAAGATAAATAGTTGTGAAGTGTGCCATTTTGTGGCTAGTAGATATTAACCTCCAAGATATTTGTCCCTTCTGCTGGAAGGATGTGGAAACCAACCACATATTCAGTAACACCAGAGCCCATGAATGAGAAGCCTAAGTCTGTCAGTCATGATATGCAGAAAATCCAACTTTCAACTAGAAACATAAATTTCATGGGAGAGATAGGCTTCTGATTTATCTGCATACATTTTTGTGCCTTTTCTGCAACAGCACTTAGAATTTACTCTAAATAATAAATAGCTCATATTCCCTTATATTTCCATTGCATTCATGTTGTTCAGTCAGTTTGGGATGCCTTTCTCTGGCTTGTCTACATGAAAACTCCTATGCAACCCTCAAAACTAATCTCAAATATCAACTAACTAGTGTATTTCCTTAATTCCTGGGCAGTTGTTTATTTTTTCTCCATAAATGACCAAGAATTTCATGTTATTTTGTTATCATGTTTACCTTATTAAAGTACAGTGATTTATTTGTACATTAATTTTCCCTACCTAAGATTTAAATCATCGAGGGCATGACTATTTTATATTTCTCTATTTATGCCATTCCTCTTAAACAGTAGATAATATGTGGTTTCCAATTGAACAAAATCATAAGCATTGAGATATAGTCTCATGTGGCCAAAGTTACTGACATATTTTATGAGTATACTGAATATACTTTGGATATGTATTTAAAATACTGTTTTTTAAATCTTTTTTTAACTTTTATTTAATGAATATAAATTTCCAAATACAGCTTATGGATTACAATGGCTTTTTCCCCCCCCATAACTTCCCTCCCACCCGCAACCCTCCCCTCTCCCACTTCCTTTCCCCTTCCATTCACATCAAGATTCATTTTCAAAAGTAAATCTCATTGCAATATATTCAGTCTTGGGACAAACAGGACAAATTATCTGTCAATCTGGGTCACTTTCATTATATTAAATCCTAATCATGTCATGACCCTGATGGAAGAGGATAGAAGGTGATTTTTCTTCCTACTCACCTCAGGTTAAAAGGAGATTTTAATTATTCCTACATTAATCTATTAATTATTCAAAAGCCTGACGATCTTAGTGCTTCATCTCCACTCATCAGAGTAAGGGTTCAGGCCTCTCTGGGCTTTTTGCTGGATGTGAACTATTAAAATTCTGTCAATCTATTCTTTTTCAGAAGTTTCTCATCACTTTTTTCTTTTAAGTCCTTTATGACTGGATAGAACTCTCTGTTTCATCCAATAATTACAAAAGTGAGAGAAAGTCATTTTGGAAAAAAGTAATTAAATTTGATTTCAGATTCAGTATCAATAAAGCAAAGCAAAGCTAAATTTTTACTGGGTTATTTCATATACGATTCACCTATATGATTTTGAAGAATCTTGTCTTTAAAAATCTTTTTTTAATTTTTTTTAATTTTTTTTTGCTTTCAAACTTTTATTTAATGAATATAAAAAAAATCTAATGTAATTGTTAACAAAATTGAGTATCAGAGTTGGTGTTGTGGTGTAGCCATTTCCTGTGATGTTGGCATCCCATACAAGTGCTGGTCGGGTCCTGGCTGCTCTACTTCTGCTTCAGCTACTTGCTAAAGGCCTGGGAGAAGCAGTGGAAGATGACTCAGGTGTTTGGGCCCCTGCTTCTCACATGGGATACCCAGATGAAGCTGCTGACTCAGCCTGACCCACGCCTGGCCATTCCAGCCATCTGTGGAGTGAGCCAGCAGATGGAAGAGCTCTCTTTCTCTCTCTCTCCATCTGTCTCTGTCTCTCCCTTTCTCTCTGTAGCTCTGATCTTCTAATAAATAAATATTTTTAAAATGAATATCAAGAGTATTACTCAAATATATTTGCAGTGATTGAATTCTCAAAATGTCTTATTTTTGTTCTAGCACACTGTGTGGATGTTATGGCAGAGACATAGATTTAACATAAATAGGTCTTTTTCTTTACATAAAAATTTCCCTGAAGAAAATGTTGTCATTAAGTGAATTCTGCTTATAGGTCAGAATCTATATATGGATAACATGGGCAAGATTGACCACCACAAGACAAAGAAGGTAGACCACAATGGCATGAATTTAGCAGTTAGGACCTCCATATTTTACTGTTCTAATTTTTTCTGTATATACTTTCTTAATACAAGGACCAATACTCTTATTGAGTGTTCTGTTTTAGATTGAGTAACAGTCATGAGTTTTGTGTGTGTTTGTAAAGATCAACACTCTAACAGATCACTGATAATATTAACACTGAGTTACCTCTATCCTTTTTTACCTCTGATTAACTTCCTACAAGATATAACTAATGAATTTCATATGGCAATTTGAAATGTCACCATTTTAAGCAAAAATAAACTTAAAACTGAGTCATATACTTGCCACAATAAACTGTGAACCATACACTTGGAATTACATTTTCCTAGCATATAGTATTGCCTATTGTCAGCAATTGAATACAAAGAGAATTTCAGCAGCATTGAGGTGAAAAAGAGTATAATACTTAGTATTAAAGCCACCTGATGCTAATGAATAAGAAGCTTTCTCTTTGTTCCCCTTCTATTCCCTCTATCAAAAAGATTACAAAACGATTAGAAAAAATGGATCGACCTCAGTTGCTTCCTGTTTGTTCCTACACTAAATCTTACTGCTCTCAGCAAGCTGAACCATAGCACACAAATGTAAGAAGAAAAGACAGCAATAGCAGAGCCATAAAGCTATTATTATTATTTGAAATGTTAAAGTGACTTTTAAAACTAGGAGGACAGAAATCACAGTTATACTTAGCATTCAACATAAAGCACACTATTTCTGGCTCAATGGGGTCAATGCACTAACTCTCTTGAATTTTGGGTAATATCTTCTATACTTTATGCCAGGTAAACCAGAAAATAGATATGTCATATTTCTACTTCTAAGAGAAAGGGCAAAGAGTCATTATGAAGTCTCCAACACAAGACCAGAGTCCAGACAGAAAAGGTTGGCACTGAAGTCCACAGTCTGACTTTTGCATTCCATTTATACCTTAATTATGTGTATTCAAGTTTTAAAAATATTTTGACTCTTGATCTTTCCTACCATAGCATTCCTAAGCTTTTCCTTCTCACACCTTCTCTTATCATTACAAAGTGAAAACCCAGGACTACAAATAGGTAATTAACCGTGAATTCAATGAATTGTCCCCAATAGAATCTGACTTGCAGCTCTTCTACATTCTGAGTCAGTACCACCTGCTGCTTAGGATACAAGATGTAATTCAGTCATCCTTTCCTTCTTGTTCACCTTCCTTTATCTTATTCTGTCATTTTTTAAAAATATTTTTATTTATTTACTTGAGAGGTAGACTTACAGACAGTGAGAGGAAGAGACAGAGAGAAAGGTCTTCCTTCCGTTGGTTCACTCCCCAAATGACTGCAATGGATGGAGCTATGCTGATTCGAAGCCAGGAGCCAAGTGCCTCCTCCAGGTCTCCCATAGGGGAGCAGGAACCCAAGGATTTGGGTCATCTGCTTTCCCAGGCCATAGCACAGAGTTTGATGGGAAGAGGGCTAGAAGCCGGGACTAGAACTGGCACCCATATGGGATGTTGGCACTGCAGGCAGAGGATTAACTTACTGCGCTATGGGGCTGGCCCCATTATTCTATCATTTTTAAAGTCACGACTCTCTCTGAGGTATCTTTCTAGTGAGTTGTTTCCAACCCATTTTGACCTGACCATCAGTGATTTTATTCCAAGATATTTTAATCTATTTTGTAAACCTAGTTTCCTAACTGGTCTTGCTATGCCTAATCTCTCTTCAGTTTTACCATTTCTCTTCCTGCAAACTCATGTTACTCTCACAAATTTGATCTGATTGAAAAACTCCATTAAGTCTTTATTATATGTACATAAATCCTCTTTTTTTTTTTTTTTTTTTTGGACAGGCAGAGTGGATAGTGAGAGAGAGAGACAGAGAGAAAGGTCTTCCTTTTGCCGTTGGTTCACCCTCCAATGGCCGCCACGGCTGATCCAAAGGCAGGAGCCAGGTGCCTCTCCTGGTCTTCCACAGGGTGCAGGGCCCAAGCACTTGGGCCATCCTTCTCTGCCTTCCCGGGCCACAGCAGAGAGCTGGCCTGGAAGAGGCGCAACCAGGACAGAATCTGGCGCCCCGACTGGGACTAGAACCTGGTGTGCCTGCGCCACAAGGCGGAGGATTAGCCTATTGAGCTGCGGTGCCGGCCAATAAATCCTCTTAACTTGGTTGTTGTCTTGGTTGTTGTGGTCCTTTATAAAGAAGCTTCACATTACCTTTTTTTTTTTTTTTTTTTTTTTTTTGACAGGCAGAATGGACAGTGAGAGAGAGAGAGAGAGAGAGAAAGATTTTCCTTTTCCGTTGGTTTACTTCCCAATGGCTGCTGTGGCCAGCATGATGCGGCCAGCGCACCGCGCTGATCCAAAGCCAGGAGCCAGGTGCTTCTCCTGGTCTCCCATGCGGGTGCAGGGCCCAAGCACTTGGGCCATCCTCCACTGCACTCCCAGACCACAGCAGAGAGCTGGACTGGAAGAGGAGCAACCGGGACAGAATCCGGCGCCCTGACGGACTAGAACCCTATGTGCTGGCGCCACAGGTGGAGGATTAGCCTAGTGAGCCGCGGCACCGGCCCACATTACCTTTTGTATCACCTTGTTATAGTATGTTTAGGCTGCTTTAAAATGGTCATAGATTGTGTGGTTATTAACATACAAAGTTATTTCTCACAATTCTGAGACATGGAAGTTCAAGGACAAAGTTCTTCAAACTTGAAATCTGCTGAGGGTCCTCTTTCCACTTCAAAAAAGGTCACCTTGTCAGTATAACTTCAGATGGTGGAAAGGACAGGAATTTCTCTGGGGTCTCTTTGAAAGGGCAGTAATATTATTTTGAGGTCTTTAGCTTTATGACCAAATAACCTCTCAAAGCCTCAATCTTCAAATACTATCATATTAGGAATTTGATTTCGATATATAAATTTATAGGAGATGCAATTTTTATTCTATAGCCAATATTCTTCTACCAACTTATTTAAGCTACACTGGATCTATCAGTATTTCCAGAACCTACTTAGCTGTGCCTTCCCGGGCCATAGCAGACAGCTGGACTGGAAGAGGGGCAGCTGGGACTAGAACCTGGCGCCCATATGGGATGCCAGCACTGCAGGCGGAGGATTAACCAAGTGAGCCATGGCGCCGGCCCCATCCTCAAAGTATTCTTGATTGTGAGAAGCAATAGTTTAATTCTTTTAAAACGAGAGATTAATTTTTATAACACTATCCTGATCTAAAATGAGATTTGATTATGAAGCAATGTTCTTGTTTTCCAAGTTGGATGATTGATTTTGAAAACAATTTCAACAGATGACTTAAAAAGTGTTGAGAAATATCAGCATTCTGAGTGCTTGTATATTTAAGATGACTTAATTATCCAAACATTTCAGAATGATAGGGGAATTATTAATAATTATGATGAGACAATAGGAATAAGTGAGGGTGGTCTTGAGATTAGTGCCCCCTCTCCCAAGTTAGTTCAATGGATGTCTCATGAACGACTAGTTTGTATAAGTTTTCAAATGTGGTCAGGAAAAGTAGCTCACAAGTAACTTATAATACACATACCTTCCAGTAAATTCTTTGGACTTTTGAGAGAGCAGATAAATATAAGGATTATCTTTAATATTTATGTGAAGACAATAAGACATATGTCAAGTTAAAGGTGTTATTGGTGTTCTTTGAAAGAAATGAAATGATGAGTATGAAAATACTAACTAAGCATAGTGTTGAAGAGCTGTCATCACTCCCAGGGAGAACCCAAAAAGAACCCTCTTTTCTCTTTGACATCTAGTTCTTTATGGTTTCACAACTTTTCCGAGAAAGGTGACACAAAGATTTTTGCCCTTGTTTGCTTAGCTGGCAATCAGAAATCTACATGTCACAGTGGAAAACATGCTAGGAGAGTGTTTTATCTGATGAAGGAACACATTCTATATAGCATTCACCTGCTGAGAATCTCACATGCACTTTAATAATTTGGGGGCTGTAAATCTATTTTTTATCATTACCAGCTTTATTGCATCTTGATTAAGCACATACTATGTGTAGAATATTTTACTAAACATTGAAATTATAAAACTTTATTAAGAAAGTTTCCTTCCCTGTAGATACTGGTAGGTAAATTTAGATGCTATGGGGTATGATGTTTTATCCACACACTGAGAAGAGCTTCATGGAAGAATAAGAATTAATAGACTTTCCAAGTGTTTATTACATGTATTATTTTATAATTTTTTCTCATTACCCCAAGTGTTAACCACTGAGTCCTAGGTCTATATTCTAATTTTGCAGTTTCAGTTATAGCAGCTTGTCTTGAACTCCTTCATTAGACTCTGACTTTACCCTACCATTGTCACATGAACTGAATACTGTTTGAAACATGAGGACTTTGATCTTGACGTGCCTCATATGCCCCCAGGATTCCACTTAGAATATACCTGGTGATAGGAGTAGGCATTTATAGAAATACAACATCACAGAGATAGAAATGCATAAAAATACAATTATGGGAAATATTTGTAAATGTTTATAAAATCTTGATAAACATGACTAGTTCATTCAAAAACATTTGAGTATTTGCAGGGTGTCCACTGTTACTGGAAATGCTGGAGGTAGAACAATCAAAACATACTAAAGTTCCTTCTTATACACTGCTTATAATCTACTACATGTTTGGAGAGCAGGCTTTGTACTGGATATACAATATAGTATGTCAAGTGGTAATAATTGTATTGTAGAAAAATAAAGCAATTGGCCTAGAATGCTATTAGAGGCACAATGATTTTCTTCAGGGAGACACAAAAGCTATTATGATAAAGTATTATTTTTGTACACGTAAGGAAAACATAGAAGCTGAGTATAGAGGATAGAAGAATATTCCAGGTAAACAACACTCTTGAGCGCAAGGGCCCTAAGACAGCAGTATAGGTGGTGCTTTCAAAGAAAAGTATGTTAGTTAGAGATTGATGACTGATGATGAGATTATACAGAAATAAGTTTAAAGGCCGGCACTGCGGCTCACTAGGCTAATCCTCCACCGGCACACCGGGTTCTAGTCCTGGTCGGGTCTCCGGATTCTGTCCTGGTTGCCCCTCTTCCAGGCCAGCTCTCTGCTGTGGCCAGGGAGTGCAGTGGAGGATGGCCCAAGTGCTTGGGTCCTGCACCCCATGGGAGACCAGGAGAAGCACCTGGCTCCTGCCATCGGATCAGCGCGGTGCACCGGCCGTGGCGGCCATTGGAGGGTGAACCAACGGCAAAGGAAGACCTTTCTCTCTCTCTCTCACTGTCCATTCTGCCTGTCAAAAAAAAAAAATGTTCAAGGTCATTAGCAATCAGGGAAATGCAAATCAAAACCACAATGAGGTTTCACCTCACCCCGGTTAGAATGGCTCACATGCAGAAATCTACCAACAACAGATGCTGGCAAGGATGTGGGGAAAAAGGGACACTAACCCACTGTTGGTGGGAATGCAAACTGGTCAAGCCACTATGGAAGTCAGTCTGGAGATTCCTCAGAAACCTGAAGATAACCCTACCGTTCGACCCAGCCATCCCACTCCTTGGAATTTACCCAAAGGAGTTTAAATTGACAAACAAAAAAGCGGTCTGCACCCTAATGTTTATTGCAGCTCAATTCACAATAGCTAAGACCTGGAACCAACCGAAATGCCCATCAACGGTAGACTGGATAAAGAAATTATGGGATATGTACTCTTTAGAATACTATACCACAGTAAGAAACAACGAAATCCAGTCATTTGCAACAAAATGGAGGAATCTGGAACACATCATGCTGAGTGAAATAAGCCAGTCCCAAAGGGACAAATACCATATGTTCTCCCTGATCGGTGACAACTGACTGAACACCAAAAAGGAAACCTGTTGAAGTGAAATGGACACTATGAGAAACGGTGACTTGATCAGCATAGCCCTGACTGTTAATGAACAACTTAATACATTATCCCTCTCTGTAGTTTTTTTTGTCTGCTCTACTGAATATGACTGGTTTAATTCTGTAATTATCACACAGTTATTCTTAAGTGTTGAAATTTAACTGAAATGTGATCCCTGTTAAACATAAGAGTGGGAATAAGAGAGGGAAGAGATGTACAATTTGGGACATGCTCAAGCTGACTTGCCCCAAATGGTAGAGTTAGAAACATACCAGGGGACTCCAATTTAATCCCATCAAGGTGGCATGTACCAATGCCATCTCACCAGTCCAAGTGATCAATTTCAGTTCACAATTGATCATAATGAAAGGACTAAGAGTCAAAGGAAGCACATAAACAAGTCTAGTACCTGCTAATACTAACCGATAGAATAAATAAAGGGGAGAGTGATCCAACATGGGAAGCGAGATACTCAGCAGACTCATAGAATGGCGGATATCCTAAACAGCACTCTGGCCTCAGAATCAGCCCTAAAGGCATTAGGATCTGGCTGAAAAGCCCATGAGAGTATTTCAGGCATGGAAAGCCAAGACACTCTGGCAAAAAAACAACAACAACAACAACAACAACAACAAAACCTTAAATGAAAGATCTCTGTGAGTGAGATCCCAGTGGAAAGAACAGGTCTTCAAAGAAGGAGGTACATTTCTCGGAAGGGAGGAGAGAACCTCCACTTTGAATATGACCTTGTCTAAACAAGATAAGAGTCAGTGAACTCATAAGGCTTCCATAGCCTTGGAAACTCATGACTGGTGCATAGGGAGATTACTGATGCCATAAACAGGAGTGTCAATTTGTAAAGTCAACAACAGGAGTCACTGTGCACTTACTCCTCATGTAGGATCTCTGTCCTTAATGTGCTGTACTTGAGACTTAATGCTATAATGAGTACTCAAACAGTATGTTTCGCTTTGTGTTTCTATGGGGGTGCAAACTGTTGAAATCTACTTAATGTATACTAAACTGATCTTCTGTAAAAAAAAAAAAAAAGAAGAAATTATCAATTTCCAACTTGACTCTCACTGGGATTAAACATGACAATAGGTCTGATCTGATTTCATCATCATTTAAAAAATCATCTATTATTTTTCACTTTATGTTTGTGTGGGAGCAAACTGTTGAAATCTTTACTTAATGTATGCTAAACTGATCTTCTGTATATAAAGAGAATCGAAAATGAATCCTCATGTGAATGGAAGGGGAGAGGGAGTGGGAAAGGGGAGGGATGTGGGTGGGAGAGACGATATGGGGTGAAGCCATTGTAATCCATAAATCGTACTTTGGAAATTTATATTCATTAAATAAAAGTTAAAAAAAAAGAAATAAGTTTAAAGATCTTGGTGGGAACAGATGTGGACAGTCTGCCAGCAATGATAAAGATGGGGTACTTATTTTTTGAAATGCAAATCCATTGAGAATTTACTACAGAAGGGTGGCATGATTTGACTTCCTTCATAAAGGGTCATACTAGCTGCTATGTGTATATGCAGGCATTTCAAAACATTTCTGCAAAGTGCAACTAATAAATAAATAAATTTTGGTGCAGACTTTTTTTTGAAATTCATGCATAATCTTTTGTCATATGCACTATCCAATAACTTGTTAAAGACCTCTAGTATGTCATCATGAACTTTTGGAAAGTCTTTTATGTAAGCCAAGGGAGGCAAATGTTGAAAATTCAGCACTGCAGTCCTGAAGCTAGGTGAGAGATGGTAGGGCTTGGGACAGATACAAACAAAAACTATGATGAGAAGTGTTTGGCAGTCTCTTAAAGGTAGAATTGACAGGATTTGTAGTTAGTTAAGTTGTGACAATAACTGTGAGTGCTAAAATTGATTCTATGTAACTGGAAAAATCTAATTGCCATTAATAAGATGGAGAAGATTATTGGGGAAGTGTGTGTGTGTGTGTGTGTGTGTGTGTGTAGGGGGGGTGGTATCATGTGTTGGTTTCAGGCATAGTAAGACAGAGTTGTAACTGGATAGCCGAGTCAAGAGGTGAATAGGAGTGTTAGTTTGTAGTTCATGTGAGAGTTTTGTACTAGAATATAAATTTGGGAAACTTTAGCATTTGGATGGTATTTAAAGCCTTGGGTGTGGATGAGATCACTTTAGAGTGAGTTAAATTTAAGTTCTAACTATTGGAGCATACTATGATCAAGAGATTGAGAAAATAGAATGCAGTAGGAATGAAGCTGAGAATTAACTAGCAAAGTAGATAAAAGTCTGCATGAGAACATTTTCTTAGGAGAAGGGAGATATATACTGTGTCGAAGTGCTGCTTAGAGTACTGATCAGATAAGCACTAACAAATGGTGATCAGAACTGGCAATACAGAGGTCATTGGAGACCATGACCAAGTCCAAAAGTTGTGCTTTCAAAATTTATATTTATTAAATAAAAGTTAAAAAAATAAATAAATAGACCTCCTGATAACAAACAAACAATAAAAGAAGTAGCAAGACACTATTGAAGATGAAGCCTACAGTTGTAGAACCTCAACACATGGAGAAAAAGTTAATCTTATCTATGCTCTAATTGACAAGGACCAATGACTCACAGCAGAAATAATGGTCAGCACCATAGTTATCTCAACTGGTTTGCTTCACACATATCTGACTAAAAAATTAAAGCAGGACAAACTTTCTAGCTGATGGATGCTAACTGTTGCACCAAGGGCAGTTACATATAAGAACAGAGCTTTCAACAGAAATTTTAAACAAGTGAGATGAAGGTTCTGAAGCATTCATTTGAATAACTGTAACAGAGGATGAAACCTGGCTTTCCCAGCACAATCCTGGAGAAAAAGCACAGTCAAGGCAATGGCTACTGAGAGATGAAGGTGGCAGAGTCAAAGCGAAAATGATTTAGTCAGTTCCAAAGGTCTTGGCAATAGCATTTTAGGATGGTTAAGCCATTTGGTTTTTGAATTTCTAGTGGAGCAATGAACATGAACATCTGCTTATTAGGATTGTGTTCTGAGACAAGTAGCAAAAACGAGACCAGAAGAAGACCCAGAGAGGTACTTTTCTGCCATGACTATATTCATGCTCATTCTTCTCATCAAACAAGGGCAAGCTTGTGAGGGTTTCTATGGGAAATCATTAGACAGCTACCTTAGAGCCTTGATTTGATCTCTAATTTTTATTTTATTTTAGTTTCATTTTGTTTTCTAATCTTTTTTCTTTTTTTAACTTTTATTTAATAAATTTCCAAAGTACAGCTTTTGGATTACAGTGGCTTCTTCCCCACCCCAACTTCCCTCCCATCCTCAACCCTCCCATCTCCCATCCCATTCACATCAAGATTCATTTTCAATTATATTTATATACAGAAGATCAATTTAGTATAAATTAAGTAAAGATTTCAACAGTTTGTACCCACACTGAAACACAAAGTGTAAAACACTGTTTGAGTACTAGTTATAGCATTACTTCACAGTGTACAATGCATTAAGGACAGAGGTCCTACATGGGGAATGAGTGCACAGTGACTCCTATTGTTGATTAAACAATTGACACTCTTGTTTATGGCATCAGTAATCACCCTAGGCTCTTGTCATGAGCTGCCAAGGCTATGGAAGCCTTTTGAGTTTACCGACTTTGATCTTATTCAGACAAGGTCATAGTCAAAGTGGAAGTTCTCTCCTCCCTTCAGAGAAAGGTACCTCCTTCTTTGATGGCCTGTTCTTTCCACTGGGATCTCACTCACAGAGATCTTTCATTGAGTGTTTTTTTTTTTTTTTTTTTTTTTTTTTTTTTTTTTTTTTTTTTTGCCAGAATGTCTTGGCTTTCCATGCCTAAAATACTCTCATGGGCTTTTCAGCCAGATCCGAATGCCTTAAGGGCTGATTCTGAGGCCAGAATGCTGTTTAGGACATCTGCCATTCTATGAGTCTGCTGTGTATCCTGCTTCCCAGGTTGGATTGTTCTCTCCTTTTTAATTCTATCAGTTGGTATTAGCAGACACTAGTCTTGTTTATGTGATCTCTTTGACTCTTAGTCCTATCATTATGATCAATTGTGAACTGAAATTGATCACTTGGACTAGTGAGATGGCATTGGTACATGCCACCTTGATGGGATTGAATTGGAATCCCCAGGCACGTTTCTAACTCTACCATTTGGGGCAAGTCAGATTGAGCATGTCCCAAATTGTACATCTCCTCCCTCTCTTATTCCCACTCTTATATTTAACAGAGATCACTTTTCAGTTAAATTTACACACCTAAGAATAACTGAGTGTTAATTACAGATTTCAACCAATAGTTTAAGTAGAACAAAAAAATACTAAAAGGGATAAAATATTAAATTGTACATCAACAGTCAGGACAAGGGCTGATCAAGTCACTGTTTCTCATCTTGTCCATTTCACTTCAACCATCTTAAAGAGGACCCATTTTTCTTTAGTTTATAACATAAACAAGACTGCACGGACATGGTTAAATTCCCAGAGCCCTCAGTTCTCAATGGATTATATTATCACTTATAAAATGTCTTGAACTTTATGGAGTTATGTTTAGAAATAAAATTTAAGTGTTTATTTTATTTTTAAATTCCATTTGTCTGTGGACTTCTTAAATGCCCCTCATAAACTGTAAAGATTTATCATTTAGCTGTCACAATGTTAATTTCTCAAATTAAAAATATTTTTAATAATTCAAAAACTCTGGAAGAAGTATGTGAGATGAGATTTTTATAAAACAATTGTTAATTAATATTTATTAACTGTATCCCATTTAAGATGAAATGAGCTCTCCAGATCATCACACCCCCTGTCACTCCTTATTTTTCTTTTACTGACTGCTTGTCACTCATTCATGTTACCTATCTGGACCCTCTGGAATTTTGAGTTTTGGCCCACAGAGAGTGGATCAAGATGACGTATGTCATTTTCAGCAAATGTCAGGACAGATAATCAATGAAGTTTAAAATTTAAAACACAAAGTGTTGGCAAAGGTCCTGGCACACATAATTGATTTTTTTGATATATTTTAACCAAGTTCAATCTTATCACTTTAATTATGTGTTACAGAGAATTATAGGGACTGAGTTTAGAAATCCCTGTCCAAGAACAAAATGAAATTAATGAATTTCCTAGGAAAGAAAGATACATATTTTGTTGAATCCTAAATTTTATGGAAATAGAAGATCATTGTGTCAGTAAAATGACAATATAGGAAGTAGGCAAGAACATGTAACACAGTTCTCATGATCAGTATTATCTTTGTATTTGTATCATTGCCTGTTAAATTATCCACTCTATATTTTTCCTTCTGGTTGCTTCAGAAAAGGAGGGGACAATGAAATATGTTTCTTCTGTAATGGACCTAGAGGAAAAGTACCCAGCTAGAAGAACACTGCAGATAAGAAGGAATCAGAGAGATGTTGGGCTGAGTGGGTCAGTGTAGTGTTGGATGTCAATGTAGGATGACCAAACTTTCTGTGGTTTGTGTCATGGCAGTAGGAAGGGAGGTCCCAGAGTGTGGGCCAGTAATGAACTTACCCAGCTGCGAAGACCACAGAACAGCAAGACATTGGGCTTACATTTTGTGAAGCCATCTGTTTGGCATTTCAGTTGCATCATCTGAAGTTTAGCAGAAAATACAACTCTTCTGTCAGATCAAACACAAGCAAGCAGATATCCTTAAATTATAACTCAAAGTAAGAGATCAAGAGTTACAAAAAGTTAGAGTTTTTTGAAGCTTGGAAACATGAAATAATTTTCTTTAAAAATTTAAATAATAACTAATTGGTGAGGCACGGAAAGAAATTATGGGTTAAAGTGTACTTTGTTAATTGTAGAAAGACCCATGTACAACTTTCTCAGAATTGCTTTACTTACTATGGCATATAGTGTCAATATGAATTTACTCACAAGCTTTCTAAGATATAATTTTTCTTACTTTTTACTTTTAAAAATTTACATAAAAGAGACAAATTTCATGTATTTTGTATTTATAATTCTCTTAAAGATTTCTAAGATGCTCTGTGATTTTTCCTGAATTCCTAAATTCCTACCTTATTTCCTTTTATTCTTTCTCATCTTTTTGTTTCTTTTTCATATTTTTTCACCTGTTTGCTTAAGAAGTGGAATGGGTATAGGGAATAGTTTGGCAAATTTGTTGATAAAGCAAGAGGTACATGGGAAACCAAATCAAACCAATTATAGTCTGATTCTTTCTCTTTATCCTGTCTTTTATACTAAATTCAATCTTATAAAAGTATTTACTTGGATGCTTCTGATCTTAAAAAAAATGAACAAATTAATATGGCTCAACTTGCTCTAAGTTCATCATACCATCCTTGAGATTCTTTCAGTGGCTCCCTGATGCTGACAACATGAAATTCAGACCCCTTAGCCTGGGTGTTCAAAATCTCACAATCTGGGCACAGTGATTTTCTACCACAAATCCCCTAACCCTGCTAAGGCAATCCAACTCAGAATATACTTGCTATAGAAGATGTCACAACTCAGTGTGGCAAACAATTCTTCCCTGAACACTTAACATTATATATATATATATATATATATATATATATATACTTGCTGTTGTAAACAATGCACAGTCAAATGTTTATCTTCTGGTGTTGAAATACTATGTAATGTGTTACATCAAATGCCTCTTGTTCAAACTCAAATTAAATTGAAAACTGTTTATGGATAAGGCCCATAAATTAAGCATCTTAGTATCTCTCTATTCATCTATATTAATAACTTACAGTATAGTCAGTATCTGATACAATTATTTGGGTTTGTCAATGTTTTTGGACTAGCATTTGATTAATCATAATGTGGAGCACTCTGCCCAGATTGATATATTCTAGAGACTTGAAAAATTTGTAAGCTATGAATGTTGGTGATTTGCTTGCTAATTTATAACTTTCTATATACTTCAGATGGGAGTCATTTTAATTGTCTATAATTCATTGGAATCTGGTTTGCAAACTTCTGTTTAGTTATTTCTATGCAGTGGACTTAAGTTCAAGGGAATTGTGTTAAAAAGTCTAAAAAGCAAATCTGTGATTATGAGAGCATCCCAGCCTATCAGCAAAGAGGCCTTTCACATAAGATGTGCAGTCTCCCAAAGAAGAAAATCAAACCACATGCTGTACAAACACTGAGCTCAAGGGAAAGGCGTTCTGTGAGAAAGTTAATTTTAGGAAACCCACTGAATGAATTTTCTGCAAATGACAGTGGGGCTGATGTACAAGGTACAGGGGCTGTCATGTGGCAAGTTGGGACAGCTGTGGAGCTGGCAGAGGCCCCAGGGAATGACTGGCAGGGGCTATCTTGTGGCAGCTGGGAGCACCAGGAGGCAGCCATGGTGAGCGCGTGGTTGGCAGGAAGATGGTCATGCCCCTGGCAGGGGGGACTCTGCAGCAGTAACCTGGCTGGAGCTGCTGTCAGCAGTCCCAGCCAGGCATCGACCCTGCTTAGAGCTCTCTGAGAAATCAAGAGTTGATTTCACCTGATTCTAAAAATAGTCATGCAGGCCACATGAACTGGCAAAGCAGAACATCTCATGTCTGTATTGAACGACCTTCCACACCGTGAATACCCTTTACTGGTTATTTTGTTGTTTTCTTCAATGGAAACTTAACCAATACTGCATACGTATAGGTTGCAGCAGTAGAGAGACCCTTGAATACTTCCTTTTAAATGCCTAGTGAAATGTCTTGATCATCAGCAAGAAGCTAGGGAAGCGTCTGGCTCTTTTTAAAAAAGTTTAGGACAGCAATACTCAAAGATAACTTTCAACAATAATCAAGTCTCAAAATAGCAATTTTGCTCATATACCTTACTTTTTTTTGTATTTTTATATTAGTTACCACAAATGAAGGAAAATATACCTTTCTTTTTGGGACTGAGTTATTTCAGTTAGCACATGGTATCCTATTGCATTTTTTTTTTCAAAATACAGGATTTCTTTCTTTTTTTTTTTTTTTTTTTTTTTTTTACAGATGAATGTTTATAGCCTTTGTGTATACTCCTGAGGAACAGTGGTTTTTCTACTTACAATTTGTTGAAATTTTTATTTAGTGGAGAGTTAAACTTGTGATTATAAAGTAAATTGAAGGTATTTTATTGCAAAAATTGAAAGAAACATAAAGAACAGAGAAAGGTAGATGGGAATGACAGAGGGAGGGAGAAAAGGGTAGGAAATATCATTATTCTCTTAAAACTGTGTAAATGAAATAAAAACAAGATTTTTTTTTCCTTTACATAAATGAAAAAATTCTTAAAAAGGTAACTTTCACTTTATAGAAACAAGTCTGTAGTGTAATATTAAAAAAAGGTCACCTTTGATAAGAAGCCACAATTGTGCTTTGCAATTGTTTTAATCCAAAGTACATCCAAATGAAAGAGCATTGGGACAGCCAAGGTTAGCACTGGATTGCTCTGGAAAATACGTGTGTCTGCAATCACATGCACACACACAGACATACACCTGCACAGCCATTTTGAATGAAGCTTGTCAATTTACAAAATGCTGTGGGAAGAAGGGAGATTAAAATAAGCAGTACCGTACAAAAGTTGAGCAAAGAGCTGTGCAAAAAGCACAGTTACAGAATCCTTTGCCTTTATTTTGCTTGCTACTGTGTTCACAAGGGATTCATTTTCAACCTTTGCTTTAGCTCTATGATATGAAATAATGATCCTCTTGTTGGGGGCTAAGGAAATCACGTAACAGTCCCAAGAGTTTAAAGAAATTATATTCAAAGAATGACTTCAGTACTGTTAAAAATATTAATCTCTACTTGCATCTCTGCTTTTGTTATTTTTACTTTAGTCTTTTCAAAATTTCTGGGTTACTGATGTCACCTAAACAGCATCAATCAAATTTTAAGCTGTGACTTTTTGGTAATATCATTCCACAGAATTTTCAACAAGAAACTTATGATACAGTTTAGTGAGTGAGAAGTTTAGCAGTGAAAAACAGAGATTTGGGTGCACGTATGTGATGGGTCAGGGTTTGCAGGAATTTTGCAAAAGAGGCCCTCTTTCTCATTTTGTGCTGGCAAGTGGAATCATTTTGGGTCATCTACTTGTGTTTCTATTTATTCTATTTTAGATGGTATGGCATAATCTAGTGGAATATTCCTCTACTGTATTCCCAAGACAGATAATACCCAAAGTTATAATTTTTAAATTGTGAAATTTTTAAAATTAGAGACTTGATAAAATTAAATAGACCACTATTTCTGATTCCTGTCACTTCATCCAGTAAATGATGTATAGCTAGAAGCTTTTTCTACTTTAAACACAATCAAGCATTTTTATTAGTGTGCCAGTTTCAGCACTGAATATATAAATTTAGTTATTTTTAGTTTATGTATACCAACTCTTTGGCTATATTCATGCTAGAAGGATATTGAAAACAATATTGAAACATTTCCCAGATGTTTACTGCTAATAGTCATTTTTGTTAATGTAATTTTATTTATTCAATTTTCTATGCATGAAGTCCTAAGCAATGTATATTGAAGAATGGTATTTTGTAATATTATAGAATATTTTCCCTCTAACAATAAAAATAGCAACTTCCCTACACTGCTACCTTGGAAGAATCAATTGCTCTCTGAAATCAGATGGTAATTCTGAAGTAGGTTTTATAGATCAGAGAAACCGATCAGTTGTTTGAATTTTAATTATGCCATGGACCAATATTTTGTGTGTAATATATGTGATATCCTTCCTATTTGAACTGAGCTTCAGGGTCACAAGGGGAGTCAGAAGGGTAAATAACAGTAAAAAAAACCATAAAAGGAAGTCCCAGAGTCCTGCCTAGAAACCTAGCTCACTGTTGTGTGATCTATGGGCCCCTGAGAATTCTTAACCTACCACCCTTCATCGCTGGCAATGAAGAAGGCAAGACCAGAAGACCATTCACCCAAGAGTATTGTGAGGGTTTAATGATGGAAGTTATGGAAGGGCTTGGCCTAGAAGCTCACTAAGAGTGACACAAGAAAGGAGGAGGGCATCCTTTTCCTCTAAGCCAGTTTCTCCTTCCTTCTTTACAGTCCCTGGTGTGTATTTTTAGGAAGATCAGTTTCATTTTTCTCGGTTGATGGGGACTTCTCTAGGATATTCCTGGAAACAGCAGTTTATATCAAGGCATTTCCCTGAGAAAGCCAATAAATGAACAAAAATCAAAATTGATGTAACAAATTTATTGAAAAAATAATACAGTTGTAACAAATGATTTGCTCTATCTTCTAGAAAATTCACATCAGAATGATTTTTTTCTGAATAAATTTGCTTTCCATCTTTTCTCTAAATTCATGTGGAAACATAAATATGACATAGGCTATACATAGCAATGTAGATCTACATTTGTGGATCAAAGAGCAAATTTCTTACTAAGTGTGTTGAGATTCAGGAGAAACCTGTTGAGTACCTACCATGTCCCTGCCAGGCTCTGCACTGTGTGCCAAGGATTCAACAATAAGCAGAATGAACAGGCTCCTGCTGTCCTGCAGATTCCAGTGAGGTGGTAGAGCTCCAAAAGTCATGTAATTAAGAGTACAACAAGTGTGAGGAAGGGGGGAGAGTAGAAAATACCAGGACGCAGCAAGGAATTTGCCCTAAGCTGGCCAAGTCATAGGTTCCCTGGAGAGTTGAGTATATAGATTTCAACATTACTTGAGACAAGCTGCATCAGGCCTAAGTTTCTTCTCTAGATAAGTATTTTTTTCTGAGTGTTTAGCATCAAGATTTTAAATTCACCAGTGTAACAGATAGAAGCTATTTGGTTCCTTTTTTATTTTTTTCTTTGCTGTACACAACTTAAAAAACCATGAATGAATACTTGCTGTTGGCTAATAGCATGGTAGATACTCCACAGACTACAAATACAAAAAAAAATCTGTGAAGTATTATTCCCATTCTGGAGATACAGAAATTATGTCCCTAAATTAAGTATTGTCTCCAATGTCACACTGGTGGGAAGAGATGGGGTTGAGAA
This sequence comes from Oryctolagus cuniculus, assembly GCF_051225735.1. Classification (NCBI taxonomy): domain Eukaryota; kingdom Metazoa; phylum Chordata; class Mammalia; order Lagomorpha; family Leporidae; genus Oryctolagus; species Oryctolagus cuniculus. The sequence goes on along the minus strand of NC_142874.1, from coordinate 79,751,518 downwards.
GTGTGTCCTTGTCTGGAATCTTCAGCAATGACAAGCTTTGTTGTCTCAGGACAGGGATATCCAGTTATAGCAAGCATATTCATTAGTGGGAGGCCAGCGTTTCAACAGAAATACATCAATTCTTTAAGATGTGTCTGACCACCTTTAATTATGTGTATAATAAAGATTTGACTAGAATAGAAATTCTTAGGCACTTAGATGAAAACAGAGGCTAAGTTGATCACTGAATTATTTATTTGAAAAGCAAAGTTATAGAGGGAAGGATCTTTCCTATTCTGATTCACTCACCATGTGTCCAGATCAGCTGTGAATGGGGTAAACGAAGCCCGGAGCCAAGAGCTCCATCCAGGTTCCTCACGAGGGTGGCAGGGACACAAGTCTTTGCGCCATCATTCACTTCCTTTTCAGGTACATCAATAGGAATCTAGATCCAAAGCGAAGTAATAAACTCAACAGACTCAAACTGATAGGGGATAGGGATGTCCTAAGCCATCCACTTAATCTGCTGCACAGTAATGCTTTCCCACCAGTGATTGTTTTAAAACATTTTAATGAGAAGAAGTTAATCAGAATAAGACAAATATTAAACTTTTTAATTTGATACATTAGTATCAACTATGGAGATTTTTTTTTTTGACAGGCAGAGTGGACAGTGAGAGAGAGAGACAGAGAGAAAGGTCTTCCTTTTGCCTTTGGTTCACCCTCCAATGGCTGCCGCGGCCGGTGCGCTGCGGCCGGCGCACTGCGCTGATCCGATGGCAGGAGCCAGGTACTTATCCTGGTCTCCCATGGGGTGCAGGGCCCAAGGACTTGGGCCATCCTCCACTGCACTCCTGGGCCACAGCAGAGAGCTGGCCTGGAAGAGGGGCAACCGGGACAGAATCCGGCGCCCCAACCGGGACTAGAACCCGGTGTGCCGGCGCCGCAAGGTGGAGGATTAGCCTAGTGAGCCACGGTGCCGGCTCAACTGTGGAGATCTTTTAAAAACTATTACATATCAAGATTCCTCCAGGACCTCCAGGACAACTGATGAAGACTCAATCTGGTATCTGGGTACTGATATTTTTCAGTTTAAAAGTTCCTCAGGTGATTCTATTATGTAGCAGCATGAGACACCTTGAAATATTGATTATTTATGCTAAATCAGGCAGAGTATTACCATAAAAAAAGAAGTCTGTAACTTGATCTTGATATTGCAGTAACATAATTTTGATTCTGAGTAAATTAAAATACAAAAAGTCAAGCACTAAAAATATTTTCTTTTTCTCTTCGATCTCATGTCCAGCAAGGGTAGCACTTATAATAGCTTTTAAGCTAGAACACTCAAAATTAGCGCTTGGTCTCAGGAGATGTACACATTATTTCTGAAATATTGATGCCAAGCTTACCATGAGGAAGAGAGCCATGTTAATCACATGGGTTTCAGGTCCATTAAAAACACTAGAGAGGGGGAGAAATTCCTTTTTTGCCAAATGGAAAATGTCAAAAAAGCAGCAGGGTAAAAAAATTGGATTTTCATGTTTCTAAGAAAGAAATTAGAAGCTAAAAAGAGACTATAAGCAAGCCAGCTGACTCTCTTAAATAGTTAATTTAGTGCATATCCATCATTAACCCAAAGAAACAATGCTTTTTAACTTACCATTTGTTTAAAATAAAAATGCTCTCTCCTGAATTGTGTCTTCTCTCCACCTGCTGTTCCAAAATACAAGTGCAGGTTTGATAAACCATGGATCTGTCCTTACCTGCTGCTTTAAATCTTTCTGTCTGTTCCTTTGGGCTCTTGATTGTTTTTACATCAGTCTGCTCACTAGCAAGGTTAAAAGATGCTTCTCAGAAAAACAGACAGTGAGAGTCCGATTGTTTTCCAGAACACCATGAGTTTTCCTCATTAAAGTTTACAGAAGATATACATGAAAAGCATATGTACTCTATAAATAAGTTAAATCTTTAGAATGAACAGTGTAGGTAGACTTGGTAATTGAGGATTACCCTAAGAATTCTGAGTTTATAATTAGGAATATAAACAGCCAAATCATATGGAGTAAATGTTTTCTAGCAGTTTGTTGTAAGAAAATTTGATGTAAAAAAAAATCATAGTGCATTACCATTTTTGATGAAAAGAATAATGAGAATGAATTCATATATTTATATATGTAAAAATGTAAATATACAATGGCACACATAGTGAAGCATTGATTTCTCTGAAAACTTTAATCATGGAAGGATATAACATGGCATTTGGCTCTGATACAGATGGGAGGAAGATTGGAGAATACAAGCAACAGTACCTGTGCTGAGAGACCTCACTCTCAGTAAATGGACTTCCCAGATGCTCTAGGTCATGCTTTTTACATATTATTGATATTCTCAAGCATCTAATAAATCACTTTAAAAAAATCTGCTTCCCTTAACTTTCATTAATAAAAAAACCCACCAGACCTTGTTATCTCAGATCATTCCATATGCCATATTTAGTCTAAGGTTTTACTTAGGTGGAAAACGCTTCATGTTGGAAATATTGAGCTTTATGCCAATGGTAGATATGGAGGCAATAACTGATTTTACCTAAAACCAATTCTGTACTTGTGGTCACTGCTTCCTCTGACCAACTTTGCATCCTGTCCTACTCATTTCTAACCGTGCCTCAGTTTCATCACCTGGTAAGATTGGGATGACAGTAGTACCTACTTATAAGATCATCAGGAAGATATATTGAGTTAATTTGTGTAAAACAGAACAGTGGTTGGCAGAGTGAAAGTGCTATATGGTTATGTGTTATTATGCATATTTCATATTACCTACATTATTACTTTGGTACTATGCAATGTGATTTCCAAAAGGATCAATTCTTTTGACATTTAATAACAAAAGGAGTTAATTAAACTTCCTAAAATATTTGCTGTAGATAATACTGAATATCTACCTTTCTCTTAAGACCTGAAAACATTAAGCATAGCTCAGGAAAATGGAACATACAGTAAACAAATATACATAAAGACAGATGTATCAGCTAAAAATACAGTCTTATCACACTGCATATTAAGAAAATGCCTATCAAAATAATTTAGAGGCTGGCTCTTGGATTGTAGTGTATGGAGTTAATTGACAAAGAGTAGGTGGACTTAATCAATTAACAAAGTACAAATAGAATGTGAAATACATTGCAAAAGATGGTCATGGAATGACATTCATATATAAATGTAAGGAATATTACAAGTTCTTATACTCATAGGAGATTTAGCTTCTATGGCATATCTGATGGTCAATAGAGAAAGCTCTAGTTCACACTGAAATTCAAAAGCTTTTAATAATTTTAATTAAAATCTGAAGGAGTCTAGTGAATTAAACCATTAACCTTTCTCTGCTAGAATTCTAGGGATCATTTTTAGGTCAACGTGAATAATGAATTTGCTAATCTCATCCAAATGATCCTTTATATAAGTACCCCAGCCAGGTGTAGGATTATGAAATCATCATCCATTTGGCAGTCCCTGCTGAGAGATGCCAAACAGGGGTTTCAAGTCAGGACTGTCTTTTTTTTTTTTCCTTTTTTAAAAGATTTATTTATTTATTTAAAATCAGAGTTACACAGAGAGAGGGGAGAGGCAGAGAGAGAGAGAGAGAGAGAGTGAGCAAGAGGTCTTCCATCTGCTAATTCACTCCCAAATTGGCCACAATGGCTAGAGCTGCACCAGTCAAAAGCCAGGAGCCAGGTGCTTCTTCTGGGTCTCCCATGTGGGTGCAGGAGCCCAAGGGCTTGGGCCTCTTCTACTACTTTCCCAGGCCATAGCAGAGAGCTGGATTGGAAGTGGAGCAGCCAGGACATGAACCGGCGCCCATATAGAATGCCAGCACTGCATGCTGCGGCTTTACCCAGTATGCCACAGCATCTGCCCCAAGACTGTCTTCAATGGAGAATGTCACATGACAAATTTACTGAAATTCATTCTTGATTTAATTCATTGCTACTAATACCTAATTCCTTAAAAATTTTAGAAATGGTTAAAGGTCTACCAAGGAGGGGAGAAAATCAGATGAAGAGAAAAAATCTGAGAAAACAAAATCTTTTTGAAACATTTTATTAAGGCTATATGTGATATGGCTGATTGCAACTGGATTTGCATTTTGTGATTGAAAAATCATTAGAGGAAAAGTATAAATTACCTGGAAAACCATTAGGAAATTTTAGATTTCAAGGCAAAAAAAAAAAAAAAAAAAAGAAAAAAGAAGAAAGAAGGTGAAACAAGTGGAAAAGTGTGGAGTACTGTGTAAGGCATCTTTATTGGGATTGTCATATTCTAACTCAGTGCATAAGAAGTAACCTGAATAAAAACAAGGAGGCAGTTTAGAGTGAGAGGAAGTTGATGGTGTCAAAATCAGTAAATCCACGCAAGTGACTGGAAATACTGATGGACAAGTGAAAGCTTTGAACCAGCAGTGCTGAATCACAAGTTGATTCCCTTTCATTTGAGTGGAATTGAGCTATTTCAGAGGAAATGAGGCCTTTGTCTCTTTGGAAAGTAAAGAAGATTTTTCAGTCATTAACGGATTTGGGGAAATTGGGTGCTGGTCCCGAAGAAGAAGAGCTGAGGAAGTGGAGATCTGGGGATGAAAGTGTAAAGCAGAGCTTTTGTAGAAGACTACTGTGAGAAGGAAAGGGGATTATTTTTCCAAATTAATTTTTGTTTGTACAGTAAAATGCCTGAGGAAATTTTTGAAATTCTCTTCTTCATGTTAACCACATTGGGTCATATGCCAAAGTGAAAGCACATCTAGGAAGGCATCTCTAAGGAGCAATGAACTTCTAGGAAAACTGATAGGCATGATGGTGTAGCCAATTTTAATTTTCTTCTTACAGCAATAGTAAACAATCGTTGTTGGATAGTATAATAGGATCTATTTTCCTTCACATGATTTAAACTGTGAGAACATGTCCTTCATTTGGATTGAATTTTTGTTTAAAGACATTTATTTGACAGAGAGAGTTACAGAGAGAAAGGGAGAGACAGAGAGAGAGAGTGAGAGAGAGAGAATCTTCTATCCATTGGTGCACTCCCCAAATTACCGCAATGGCCAGGGCTGGGCCAGGCTGAAGCCAGAAGCCGGGAGCTTCTTCTAGGGCTCCCACATGGATGCAGGGGCTCAAGCACTTGGACCATCTTCTGCTACTTTTCCAGGTACATTAACAGGGAGCTGAGTCCCATATGGGAGGCTGGCATTGCAGGCAGTGACTTTACCCCCTGGATTGAATTATTTAAAGAGGATAGAAGACAGTGATCAGACACTTGATATAATCATAAAGTTCTTAATCTAAAAGTGGAGAGGGAAGAGGGAGAAAGAAAAATTCCTTGATTCAATTAAAAACAAAAAAAGCTGGTGTACATAGATTATGAGAAACTAAATTTTATTTAACACTTGATATATATGCTCTAAATATTCTAAGATTCTCTCATGTATTTAAATTGTTAAATCATCTCTGCTAACATGTTGAATATTTCATCTCTCTCCCTCTCTCCCCTTTTTTTCTTTTCATAATTATCTTCAGATATAGATGAGGAAATTGGGTCTTGAATCAGTTAAGAAATTTGATCAAGGTCATACTGGTAGTAAAAATTTAAAATTAGAAGTCCAACTCCTGATACCATGCATCTAAAGTTTCTCTCTTTCATAACAGTATGTCACAACAAGTGGGGCAATACAAAATGCCACATAATTCCTTAAAAATATTATAAGAATATCAGGAAGCATAATTATCACCCAAGGGGATCCTATAATAAAAAAATGAAAGTAAATTTGTGGAGGTAATATTTTCCAGTCAGAAAGGGAGAATGGATGATGGACTCTTGGGAAAACAATTGACAAAAGACATATAAAAGTCCCTATAGTGATTCAGCTAAAATTCTTAAAACATACCATTTGATCTGTTAATAATTGGCTGTATTATTTTGCTAGGGCTTTAGCAATAGAAATACATAGAGTGGCTTAAACAATAGAGTTCCATTGTCTCACAGTTCTGGAGACTGGAAGTCCAAGATGAAGGCACTGGCAGGATGAGCTTCTTCTGAGGGTAGTGAGGGAGAATCTGCTCCATTCCTTTTCCCAAGTTCTGGTGGTTTGCTGGCCATCTTTGATAATCGCTGGCTAGTAGATGAGTCACCTAATTTCTGCCTTCGTTGTCACATGGCAATCTTCTCATGTGTGTGTCTTTTTACCATTTTCCCACTATTCATAATGGGTAAGAGGCTCATTCTACTGTTGTATGATTCCATCATACTTAAGTACATCTACAATGACACTATCTTCCAAAAAGGCTATATTCTGAGACAGTGGGGGTTAAAGATCTTTTTCCAAAGAAAGCTTTTATTTAATGTGTACAAATTTCATACGTAGCACTTTAGGAATATAGAGATTCTTCCCACTATACCTGCCATCTCACAACCACTCCTATCCCACCTCCTCCTCCCTCTCTCATTCCTAGTTCCATTCTTCATTAAGAGTCATGTTCAGTTAACTTTATACACACGAGACCAACTCTATACTAAGTAAAGACGTCAACAACTTGCACACATACACACAAAATATAAAAACTGCTTGAGAACAAGTTTTGAAGTTAATTCTCATACTACAACTCATTGAGGACAGAGGCCCTTCATGGGGAGCAAGTGCACAGTGACTCCTACTGTTAATTTAACAATTAACACTCTTATTTATGACATCAGTGGTCACCCGAGGCTCTTGATATGAGCTGCCTAGGCTATGGAAGCTTTTTAAGTCCACAAACTCTGTCATTACTTGGACAAGGGCATAAGCAAAGTATAAGTTCTCTCTTCCTTTCAGAGAAATGTACCTTCTTTGATGGTCCTTTCTTTCCTCTGGGGGTCTCACTCACAGATTGAGATGTGAAGATGAGATTCTTCACATAGGACATTTTCTTTGCCACAGTATCTTGGCTTTCCATGCCTGAAATGCCCTCTTGGGCTTTTCAGTTAAACCAGAATACCTTAAGGGCTGATTTTGAGGTCAGAGTTCTATTTATAGTGATTATCACTCTATGTCTCTGCTGTGCAAACTGCTTCCCATGTTTGATAATTCTCTCCTTTCTAATTCTATATATTGTTATTACCAGAAACTTGGTCTTATTTATATGATCCCTTAACACTTAATCCTATCTCTATGATCAATTTAACACTTAATAGTATCACTTCAACACTTAAGATGACATTATTGCCACCCATTTTATTGAGATTTGGAGTCCCATGGCAGGTTTTTAGCCATACCCTTAGAAGCATGCCTGTAGGAATGTAGGCAGAACTATATAGTTCCTCCTTCTCTTATTCTCACTATTTATTTTTGCTGGGATTTATTTTCACTTGACTTTATATACATATGATTAATTCTATGTTAAGTAAAGAGTTCAACCAATGGTATTAAGAAGAAAAAAAAAACCAGTTCATCAACAGTCAAGACAAGGGCTGTTCAAGTCATTGCTTCTCAAAGTGTCAATTTCACTTCTATAATTTCCTTTTAGGTGTCTATTAGTTATCACATGTTGGGGAGAACATACGGTATTTGTCCCTTTCACTGGCTTATTTCACTAAATGTAATGTTTTCCAGATTGATCCATTTTGTTGCAAATGACTGGATTTTAATTTTTTTACCACTGTGTAGTGTTCCATAAAGTACATATCCTATAATTTCTATATCCAGTCTCAGTTGATGGGAATTTAGGTTGATTCCATATCTTATCTATAGTGAATTGTGCTGCAATAAACATGGGGGTGCAGATAACTCTTTTATTCGTTGATTTAATTTTCCTTGGGTAAATTCCCAAGAGTCAGATGGCTGAGTTAAATGGTAGGTCTTATTCAGATTTTGGTGGTATCTCCAAACTGACTTCCATAATGGTTTTACCGGTTTACATTCCCACCAACAGTGGATTAAGGTACCTTTTTCCCCACATCCTTTCAAGCATTTGTTATTTGTTATTCATTTCTGTATGAAAGCCAATCTAATTTGGGTGAAGTGGAAGCTCCTTGTGGTTTGATTTACATTTATCTGAAAGCTAGTGATCCTGAGCATTTTTTTCATGTGTCTTTTGGCCATTTGGATTTCCTATTTTGAAAAATGTGTGTTTAAGTTCTTTGTCCATTTCCTCACTGGCTGTTTGTTTTGTTGTTGTGGAGTTTCTTGATCTCTTTATATATTCTGGTTATTAATCCTTTATCAGTTGCATAGTTTGCAGATAATTTCTCCCAATGTGTCGGTTGTCTCTTCACTTTCCTGATTTTTTTTTTTTTTTTGCAGTACAGAAGCTTCTCAATTTGTAATAATCCCACTTGTTAATTTTGGCTTTTATTGCCAGTGCCTCTGGGGTCTTTTTGAGGAAGTCTTTGCTTCTTTCAATGTGTTGCAGGGTTTCCCAATTGCTCTATAATTATTTGATGGTATCACATCACAGATTTAGGTCTTTAATACATTTTGAATGACTTTTTGTGTAAGGTGTAGGGTAGGGGTCCTGCTTCATACTTCTGCATGTGGAAATCCAGTTTTCCCATCACCATTTGTTGAAGAGACTTTCCATGCTCCAAGGATTGGTTTTAGCTCCTTGGTCAAATATAATTTGGTTGTGGATGTTTGAATTGATTTCTGGCATTTTTATTTTGTTCTATTGGTCTATCCATATGTTTTTGTACCAGCACCAGGCTCCTTTGATTATAACTGCCTTGTAGTATGTCTTGAAATCTGGAATTGTGATGCCTCTAGGTTTATTTTTTTTGTATAAGATTGTTTCAGCTATTTGAGGTCTCCTGTGTTTCCATATGAATTTCAGCAGAAGAATGTCTTTAATATTTTGATTGGTACTTTATTGAATCTCTAAATTGCTTTTGGAAGAATGGACATTTTGATGATATTGATTCTTCTAATCCATGAGCATGCAAATGTTTTCCATTTTTTGTGTCTTCTATTTTTTTCTTTAATGTTTTGTAATTCATGGGGTAGAGATCTTTGGAATCCTTGCTTAAATTTCTTCCAAAGTATTTGATATTTTGTAGCTATTGTGAATGGGATTGATTTAAAAAAAAAAGATTTTTCCATTTATTTATTTGAAAGTCAGAGTTACATAGAGAGAGAAGGAGAGGCAGAGAGAGAGAGTTCTTCCATCCTATGGTTCACTCCCCAAATGTCCGCAATTGCTGGGGCTGTGCTGAACAAAGCCAGGAGCCAGGAGTTTCTTCCAAGTCTCCCACATGGGTGTAAGGGCCCAAGGACTTAGGACATCTTCCACTGCTTTCCCAGGCCATAGCAGAGAGCTGGATTGGAAGTCGAGCATCCAGGACTTGAACTTGCACCCTTATAGAATGATGGTACTGCAGGCAGTGGCTCTACCTCCTACACCACAGTACCAGCCCCTGCATTGATCTTAGAAATTCTTTCTCGGCCAGCACCATGGCTCAATAGGCTAATCCTCCACCTGCGGCACTGGCACCCTGGGTTCTAGTCCTGGTCGGGGCACCAGATTCTGTCCCAGTTGCTCCTCTTCCAGTTCAGCTCTCTGCTGTGGCCTGGGAGTGCAGTGGAGGATGGCCCAAGTGCTTGGGCCCTGTGCCTGCATGGGAGACCAGGAGAAGCACCTGGCTCCTGGCTTTGGATCAGCACAGTGCACTGGCTGTGCACTGTGCTTTTCTCCTACTAGTTTTGGATTTGCTTTCTTGTTGTTTTTCTAGATCTTTAAGGTGCATTGCTAGTTCATTTATTTGGTGCTTTTCCAATTTCTTAACGTTGGCACCAGTTGCTATAAACTTTCCTCTTAATATTGTTTTTGCATTGGTGGGTAAATCAATGGAAAAAGGAAGACCTTTCTCTCTGTCTGTCTCTCTCTCTCACTGTCCACTCTGCCTGTCCAAAAAAATTTAAAAAAAAATCAAAAAAAGAAGTTCTTTCTCAGCCATGGCATTGTTTGTGTATACAAAGACTGTTGTTTTTTGAGTATTGATTTTATATCCTGCTACTTTACTAAACTCGTCTATGAATTCCAACAGTCTCTTGGTGCAGTCATTTGAATCTCCTATGTATGTAATCATGTCATAGGCAAATAGGGATAGTTTGAATTCCTATTTCTCAATTTGTACCCCATTGATTTATTTTTCTTTCCTAATGGCTCTGGATAAAACTTCCAGGACTATGTTGAATAGCATTATAATGAGAGAAGGCATCCTTCTCTGTTTCTGGATCTCAGTGGGAATGTTTCCAACTTTTCCCCATTCAGTAGGACCCTGGCCTTTTGTTTATCATAAATTGCCTTTATTGTGTTTAGGAATATTCTTTCTATACCCAATTTGCTTAGTGTTTTCATCATGAAAGGGTCTTGTATTTTATCAAATGCTTTCTCTGCATCTATTGAGATAATCATATGATTTTTGTTCTTCAATTTGTTAGTGTGATGTATCACATTGATTGATTTGTGAATGTTGAACCATCCCTGCATACCAGTGATAAAGCCCACTTGGTCCAGGTGAATGATGTTTCTGATGTGTTGTTGTACTTGATTGGCCAGAATCTTGTTGAGGATTTTTGTGTCTATGTTCATCAGGGAAATTGGTCTGTAGTTCTCTGTCTGGTGTGTCTTTTTCAGGTTTAGGAATTAAGGTGATGCTGGCTTCATAGAAAGAACTTGGGAGAATTCCCTCCTGTTCAATTTTTTGAATAACTTTACAAGGATTGGAATTAGTACTTTTTAAAATTTCTGGTAGAATTTAGTGTTAAAGCCATCTGGTAGCAGGCTTTTCTTTGTGGGGAGGGTCTTTATAACTGATTCAATTTCCCTCTCAGTAATGGATCTGTTTAGGTTTTCTATGTCTTCATTGCTCAGTTTAGGTAGGTTGTATGTGTCCAGTAATCTATCCATTTCTTCTATGTTTCCAAGTTTGTTGGCATACAGCTCTTTGTAGTAGTACCTAATGATTCCTTTTATTTCTTTTATTTATATATCTATTGTTATACTTCCTTTTTTCATCTCTAATTTTATTGATTTGGGTCTTCTCCTTTTTCTGATTAGTTGGGTCAATGGTGTGTCAATTTTGTTTATTTTTTCAAAAAATCAGCTCCTCATTTTGCTGATCTTTTGCATTTTTTATTTCAATTTTGTTGATTTATTCTCTAATTTTAATTATTTCTTTTCTCCTACTAGTTTTGGATTTGCTTTCTTGTTGTTTTTCTAGATCTTTAAGGTGCATTGCTAGTTCATTTATTTGGTGCTTTTCCAATTTCTTAACGTTGGCACCAGTTGCTATAAACTTTCCTCTTAATATTGTTTTTGTTATATACCATAAATTTTGATATATTGTATTGGCATCTTTATTTGTTTCCAGAAATTTTTAAATTTGTCTTTTGATTTCTTCTATGGCTCATTGTTCATTCAGGAGCATGTTGTTCAGTCTCCATGTGTTTGTGTATGTTTTGGAGATTCCTAAGTTATTGATTTCCAACTTCATCACATTGTGGTCTGAGAAGATGCATAGTATGATTTTGATTTTTTTGAATTTGCTAAGACTTGCTTCATGGCCTAGCATTTGGTTAATCCTAGAATAAGTTCCATGCACTGGTGAGAGAAATGAGCATTCTGTGTCTGTAGGGTGGAAGGCTCTGTAGATATCTGCTAGGTCTATTTGGTCTATAGTGTCAATTAACTCTGCTGTTTCCTTGTTGATTTTTTATCAGGTTGATCTCTCCATTGCTGAAAGTAGGATAATGAAATCCCCCATTGCTATTGTTTTTGAGTCTATATCTCCTTTTAAATCCTTTAACATTTATTTTAAATAGTCAGGTGTCCCGTAATTAGTTGTATATATATTTATAATAGTCATATATTCATGTCGAATTGATCCTTTAATCATTATATAGTCCTTATTTGTCTCTTTTAATAGCTTTTGTGTTGAAGTCTATTTTGTCTGATACCAGGATAGCCACACCAGCTCTTTTTTGTTTTTCTGTTAGCATGGAATATTTTTTCCTTCTTTCACTTTCAGTCTGTGTGCATCTTTTTTGGTAAGATGTGTTTCTTGTAGGCAGCAAATATATGGGGTTTCCTTTTAGAATCCATTCAGCCAGTTTGTGTCTTTTAACTGGGAAGTTGAGACTATTTCCATTCAGGGTAACTATTGTTAAGTACTGCCTTCGCCCTGCCATATTTACATATATAGTCCTAATTTTGTATTTTTGGTTTTGTTTGTACTTTTGCCGGGTCATTTTCTGCATTCATCTTGTTTCACAGTGATGTTTCTTTTTCTGTGTTTCTCTGTGTTACACATCCTTGGGTATCTTTTGTAGGGTGGGGTGAGTAGTTACAATTTTTTTCCATTTCTGTTTGTTGTTGAAGATCCTTATATCTCATTCATTCATAAATGAGAACTTTACAGAATACAGTATTCTGGGTTGACAGTTTTTTTCTCTTAGGAATTGGTATATATCTCACCATTCTCTCCTAGCCTCTAAGTTTTCTGATGAAAAGTCTGCAGTGAGTCTAATTGGATTTCCTCTGGATGTGATTTGGCATTTCTCTTGTGCACATTTTAAGATAATTTCTTTGTGTTTTACTGTGGGAAGTTTCACTACAATGTGATGTGGTGAAGATATTTTCTGGTTGTATCTATTGGGAGTTTTGTGTACTTTCTATACTTGGACATCATTTCTTTCTCCAGACTGGGGAAGTTTTCTGTTATTGTTTTATTAAGAAGGCCTTCTAATCTTTTCTGTCTTTCCACACCTTCCAGAATTCCCAGGATCTATATGTTGGATTGTTTGCTAGAATCTTGTAGATCTCCAACTGTGTTTTTTAGTTTTCTAATTTCTTCTTTTATTTGGTCTGACTGTAACATTTCCATAAATTTGTTTTCTAGTTCTGATAGTCTTTCTTCTGTCTTGCCTATTCTGTAGTTACAGTTTCCCACTGTATTTTTTATTTGATTTATTGAATTCTTCATTTATAGTATTTCATTTTGACTTCTCTTTAATATCTAAATTTCTTGGAAGGACTTTTCATCTAGATTGTGTATTTGTTTCTGTTTGCTTCTAAGTAATCTGATGATTAATTTTCTGAATTCTGTTTCTGGCATATTCTTGATTTCTTCATCTTCACTTTCTATTATTGAAGAGCTGTAGTACTTCTTTGGGGGGCTCATAGTGTCTTCCTTATTCTTATTTAGGGGTTTTCCTTTGTATTTTAGCATTTATGCATTTTTTTGTCTGGTTGCTTTTTGCTTTAATTTGTGTCTTTGTGCTTGTAGTGAGGTTTTCCTTTGTTATGAGCTGCTATGTGTCTGTGCGTTGTAAGTGGAAGCATGTATCTTTACCTACTGGAGCCCAGCTCATATCTCAATCGTGGTGGGGGTGGGTATGAGCTCTGGTGCATGAACCCCGCCTACTGGGGCCCTGCTCACTTCTCACTGGTGCATGGAATGAGCTTGAGTTTTCCATTTTAGGACTTCTCTTTGTTGTTCAGCTTGGGTGGTGGGGAAGAAATTACTCTGAAATGTTGTGGTCCTCCTTCCTGAGTGGGGGATGTGGTGAGTTGGCATGTGTACAGGATGCAAAGGTGGAAGTTCCCTGATTACTATTGAAAATGTAAACAAACAATATGGCTTCTCCCAGCCAGTTGCAGGTCCGGTTGGGGGGAGGGTGGGCATGATGTAGATGAGCATGGGTGTGTCCAACCTCTCTGTTTCTTCCTCTGTGTCTTCTCTTTTTTCCTGTGTGGAACTTCAAATGCAGTTCACCAAGCTCCCCCTCCCGCTGCTATCTGAAGCTCTATGGACCTGTGATTTCCTATATAACCTGGCCCACTAGGGGCTAGTGCCAGCTTCCATGCCTCTGCTATGCCTCTGCCACTTCCCTTTCTTATTTGCTCCTTCAGCATGGACCTGCCCAGTCTCTATTGGTCTCCTAGGATTCCATTCACCAATTTCCCATGACTCTATCTCTGGCACATATCCTGTCTTCTTTTTAACTATCTATTTTGCCCCCATAGGACTTGGATCATCCTGTCACTACACTGCCATCCTGGGACCCTGTCTTACTTCTACCTAAAGATTTCATATGTGACTTTTTGTGGGAACACAATTTAACCTATAGCAATGATTATAAACTATATTTTAATTTCTCAGGAAACAAAACAAGTAAGTTGGGGCTAATACTCTGGACTTGATTATCATCACAAAATAATGATGATTGAAAATATGGAGATAGTGGGTGTAGATGGTTTTAACTAAAGCAGGGAACACCAAGTATAAAATATCACATGTGCAGTGGAAAGTTTAGGAATTTTGATCATAACCAGTAAGAGTGAAGATTTGTGTGTAACTTCATGCTTTAGCAATTCGAAAAGAAAAAGTAGTTCAGAAAGAATTGATAACCCCAAAATACAAATTTCAGTATCATAAACATTGAGAAATAGTGGAAGTCGGGGTGAGGCAAACAGGAATTATGGCATTATTCTTTCTATAAAGAGCACTCTAAAGAGCTCAATTTTACCATGCATAGCATTAGTCAACAGTTGGGTTTGTTGATTTTCCTATACCCAAAACATGGAAATTAGATGACATGACTGGAATCTAATATTACAATCTGTAAATTTATAGCAATTACATCAGAAAATCTATAACCCTGAATAAAATGTGACTTTCCAAAAATGTCAAAGGTAGCAAAAAGCTTTTTCAGGAATGTAAAAGCAAGGAGACAGCAAAAGTAGGCATAAGCCTGCTGCTTGGCACAGATGGTATAATGTTAACAGACAACAGGGGAAAACACAGCTCCTTCTCTCTGATTGGATTTTAGCTACTTTGTCAGAGAAAATGATCCTTCAGCAAGAGAAGGTAGAGCACTTATTGCCAAGTGGGAATTGATCTTCAAGAGAGGGTAGATAATTTATAGACTGGGCTTGTGCTTGAAATGATCCAAACTTCATCATAGCTTCTGAGAGAACTTGGTCAAGAAACGTCTACATGTCTACTGCTAATACATTTTGAGAACTTGTAGGAAATGGAAAGAATATTAGTAAATTTGGGGCAGAAAAAATGTCTTGGGTTTCAATAGACAGAACACAGATTAGCTGTACTGAAAACCTGTGAACTTGAAATAATTCCAGAAGAAAGAGCTACTTAGCAGAAGTTTTGTAAGCTTTAGTTCCCCATATCCTGTGGTTTTTCATATCCTGGAAGATCTTAGCTGATATGATAAGATTAGAAGTGCACAAGGAAGGGGAATGGAGGTTGGCGAGGAATAGTGTAGGGAGAGTCAGAGTGTCTGCTCGGAGACCCCAATCAAAGCTTGGTGTTTTTTCAGATAAGATTTTGGTTAGAAATAAGGGCTATGTGAACCCTTTAAAAATCAAGGAATAAAATCTCTAACTTTATAAACCATATAAAGGATTATGACAGTCTTGATTTGTGACTGCCCAGGGGGGACAGAGGGAGAGTTGAGAGGAGATTTATTTTCTTCCCTTTCATTTTCATTGTTTCATTATCATTCTTTCCCTTCCTCTACCTTTCTTTCCAACCTCACTCTTTAGTTCCTTTCTTTCTTTCATTCTTTAACTTCTTTCCTTCTTCTCTTTCTTGCTTATGAGGACCACCAGATAATTTTCTAGACACACAGAACTTAATTTCCTGCAACCTGCTGATAGAACTTTCGATAACCTCCTCTTGGATGAGGCACAAGAATGGACAGTGGATAATATTATTAGGTAAAATTGTAAGTGGTTGAATAACCTGATGCAAAGGTTAAAAATTTAATGAGTTTTTATGAGAGAAATATATCTCAAGTGAAGTCTCAGACCTCTAGTTTCTTCAGAGTAATACTCAACATTTTCAATTAGCAATTTCATTTCAATTAATAAAACATACTGATCAATTTGTACATTACATGAAGCTGTGAGGAATAAAACATTTATTTTTATATTCTTTGTTAAAAAAAATCCCAGAAGGCTGGGATGGAAATATAATTTGGTATTTCAACCCAGCATGCCCAAGGCCACATTAGCTAGGGATGTAGAGGAAATCGCCCACTGATGATGAAAATGGGAGGCTTCATTCGGGCTCCTGGAGAATTAGTTAAGTCAGTCAGTAAGCTGCATGAAAACTCATATGGGTACATGAAGGTCACTCTCATGACCACATAATGAAAGCCAACCAAAGAAAACATGCCAAAGAGACTGTAAGGTAACTACACCAGCTGGAGGAGCAGATGAAAGTGAGAAAATGCCGCACTACCTACAATTATGCCAATGTGCACCCAACCATGAGTGATACTTCCATTATGTCCTTGCTGTTCCCAGATCCTGGCACAGATGAGCTAGGGAAATTTGAAAATTGGAACATATAGAGCAAGAGAGACTTTTGCAAATTGCAGGAAGATCAAAGATAGAGTTTTAAGCACTGACTTAGGTAATAGCACATTAATTGCTTTAAATAAATGCCTAAATATATGTAAATTTTAATCAATAAATGAGCATGGCTGTGAATAGCAAGGTTATGTAGTCATTGCCAAACAGGATCAGCACCTCAGAGGCAAATTTATTTTTGCTATATGTGAAAGAATCTTCTCTGTTTCTCCTCTTCACTTAACTTACCTAACGTAATGCTCTCCTATTCCATCCATATCCATTTAATAAGTTAATCACTTTTAAGAGTACCTAGCAGTTTGGAATTGTTCAACAAATGAAAGTTTTGTAAATAAGAGTTATATTTTATAATATGATGTCCAGATCACACATAAAAGCAGTTTAAAAGGGAAACTGCTCAACTAGAGTATACCCTGAAGACACTGAACGAGACAATGTGTATAATTTTTCTCTCAAAAGCAAAGACCATAACACTGCCCAAATGGCTCAATTGTACAACTATTGTGAATAAGTAGATGTTGGGGAGGGGACAATGCAGTGGAGCCTAGAGTAGGAAGCTAATCCACAGTATGCAGTGAAGAAGTAATAAACTAAGCCAAACATGAAGCCATCCATACTTGTTATAGGAACTTCAAAGGAAGTGGAATTATAGCTGTAGCTTGTTAAGAAAGGAGATTATTTAAGAATTATGCCAAAATATATGAGGAAAAAGAAATGGAGGAGAAAAAACTTTATACAGAATTAAGGTCTATAGTAAGTGGAGTAGGATAATTTGTGGCACTACACTAGTGTGAGTTGAAAATTGAACTATTATCAAATGTATTGAGCTGTGAGTGACTATATTGCTATGCAATGACTTTGTTTGGAACATTCAGAGGTACCAAGGTAAAAATCTTGTCTTTAAATAATTTACAGCTCAGTAAGTATAGCTGTATTAACAAATATGCAAATAAACTTAACCTGCCATTTCAGAAATGTATTCCTGTTTACAATATGGTCATGAAAGAGAGAAGAGAGGGGAAACAGAATAGTTCTCAAGAAAAACGAGATACTTGAATTGAGTCTGGAAAGATGAATATTTTATTCAAATTGACAAGGGAATGGCCTTTGAGGTGGGCAAATATCTTAATGTTCAGCACAAGGAGAGTATATTGTTATGAAATATTCTGGCCAACTCAAAATGCCAGTAATTCAGTACTACTGAACTTTATGAGAGATTATCATGAAAAATAGAAGTTATAAAGATTACAGGTCCTAGGTCTTGGAGAACTCTAACCCTATGCTAGCATTTTCTGCAATTTTAAGAGAGTAGGGAGATAATTTAGAATTTTAAGTCAGAAAGTGAAAATCCACACTAGCAAAGGTATAAACATGAAGTGGGAGAAAGAAGGAGCAAAGACAAAGTTTTTGAACCTAGAACAGAGATCCCAGTAAGGACTGATTAGGTCTTGAAGAAAGTAGTGATGTAGGCAAAATTGAAATATATTTTGGTCCCCTTATGCTTTGGGGGTTGGGAGATCACAGGTTTCTGCCAGGGATCTTTACCAATAAAAGTAATATAGGTTATGAGACTCATTGCAGTAAAGGTAGATTAGCTCAGTTTTATGTGTTGACTTAAGGTGTCTGAGGTACCCAACGGATCAACATCCTATAAGCAGTTAAAAATATGAGTCTGGAGCTCAGAAAATAATAAATTAGTGATGCATATTTTAAACATATAAGCAGCAATTGAGTTATTGGGAATGTTTGGTTTGAGTGTTTAATGAGAAATGTTAGATTAAGAGCCAAGATGCCTGAATACTGAGAAGGCACACTGACTTCAACTAGATTAGGATATGAAAAAAAAACAATGGAAGAACCACATTTCTAGGTGACTGACTGACAGAAATTTTCAATGGAGACGTGATAGAAGAGAATGGAAACTCCATGTGACAGTGAGAAATGAGGGCAGACACTCTGCTAATGCTGGCTGTACAGTGTAACCTGGTTCCAGCTAGGAGTCGCCATCTTCCCAAGTCAAGGTGGGAAGTGGTTGTGGAATGCCCCACCACTGAAAGCATTAGCTGAGGGATAATTGCACAGTCACCCAGCCTGGGGAGGTGAATGGATATGAGCAACTGCTTTGCTCTAAGAAGGGAAACCACATTACATAACTCCCCTCCTCAACCCTGGCAGAGTGCAGGACCCAGTTGGATGTTGTGCAGCCAATCTCTGTTTCACTGCTACCAGAAGCCTTCAGAGTCAGAGTCAGGGCAAATCGCAGGGCAGAGAACAGACCTCTCCCCAACTCCCACCCTGAAACTGTGGGAGTTTTGGGTATAAGCCTGGAGCTCATCTGTAATAAGAGACAAAGGAAAAAACCAAGTGATACCCTCATTCAAGCTAAACCATAAGCTCTTTTACATTTTTGAAGCCTACTTCACAAAGAAGGAAATATTATACCAGATACGCAGACATCACATAGGAAAACGGGAAAAATGAAGAAGCAAGGAAGCATGACACCTCAAAAAGAACACAGTAGTTCTCCAGAATTAGATGCTGACTTGAAGGAAATTTATGAAATGCCAGATATAGAATTCAAAATAATGATTGTATCGAAATTCAATATTATGTGAAAGAATGTAGATAAACAGATTAAAGAAATGAGGAAATCAATGAGTGATATGAATTAAAAATTCACTGATGAGGAGGTAGAAATCATCACGAGAACCAAACAGGAAATTTTCAGGTGAAAATGTCAATTGCTGAAATAAAAAAATACAACTGAGAGCTTTACGAGCAGTACAGATGAATTAGATGAAAGAACTTCTGACATGGAGGACAAGAATTTCTAAATAACCCAATCAGACAAAAACAAAGCAAAGAATTAAAGAGAATTAAGAAAGGCTACATGAAATATGGGATACCATTAAAGAAAAAATACTTATATAATAGGGGTTCCTGAAGGAGAAGAGAAGGAAAAAGGCACTGAGAATCTGCTGAACTAAATAACAGGTGAAAATTCCCCAGTCCTTGAAAGCTAAATGGACATCCAAATACAAAATACAGACCTTAAAATACAACAAGCAGATTCAAGCAAAAAATATCTTCTCCAAGACACATTGTATTCAAATTGTCAAAAGTTAAAGACAAGTAGAGAATGCTAAGACAATAAGAAAAAAGTGTTAAGTGAAATAAGAAAAAGGTGTTAAGGGAAAACCAATAAGACTAACAGTAGACTTCCTAGTAGAAACATTATAAAGCCAGAATAGAGTGGTATGATAAATTAAAGGTCTTAAAATAAAGGAAAAAAAAACCTTCTATACAATAATATTATATCCAGCTATCCTTTAGAACTGAAAGAGAAACATGTTATTTCCCAGATAAGTCAAAATGGAGGATTACAAGAAATTATGAAGGTGGTCCTGCATTAGAAGTAAACATCATGAAAACATGTGACACTACCAAATTCCAACTAACAGGGCATATATAATCAGTAACCAATCAACAAAATGACAGGTGTTATTTCTTATCTGTTAGAATTAACCTTGAATGTAAATGGATTAAATTTCTCAGCCAAAATATTTAAGTTGGTGAGTGCGTAAGAAACCAAGACCCCATTATATATTAACTGTAAGAAATCCACTTCACAACCAGAGATACAAATAGACTGAAAGTGAAGAGCTGGAAAAAGATATGTATGGCAAATGGAAACTAAAAACAAGCAGAGTAGCTATCTTCGTATCCAATAAAGTGGATTTTAACTCAAAAAGTGTAAAAAGAGATAAAGAAAAACATTATATTTTGATAAAAGGATAAATTCAGCAAGAAGATATAAGAATAATAAATATATGCATACCCAATACAAGACTACCCAGATATATACAGCAAATACTATTAGACTTAAAGAGAGAGATAGACTCCAATACAATCATAGTGGATGACTTCAATACCCTACTATCATCAATGGACAGATCATGTGGACAGAAAAGCAATATGAAAGACAAGAAAGAGAGAAATAGAAATAGCTCTTCCATTTGGTAGTTCATTCCCCAGATGGCTACAATGGCTAGGACTGGGTCAGGCTGAACCTAGAAATCAGGAGCTTTGCCCACATCTTCCATGTGGGTGGCAAGGACCCATGTGCTTGGATCATCTTCTGCATTTCCCAGGCCATTAGCAGAAAGCTGGATCAGAAGTGAAGCAGCTGAGACTTGGAACAGCACCCGTGTGAATTGCCAACATCACAGGTGGTGGCTTTACCTGCTATGCCACAATGGCCGCCCCCAAATCAAAAACATCAAATGAAAATGAAAAAATAGTGTATAAAAATGTGGGATACAGTAGAGGTAGTATTAATAAGGACATTTAAAATAAGTGCTTATGTTAAAAAGAGAGAAACACCTCAAGTAAATGATATAATGGTGCATCTCAAAGATTTAGAAAAACAAGAACAAACAAACCTCAGATCTGAATGAGGTGAAAAATAATGATTGTAGTAAAAATGCATGAATTTGAAACTAAAAAATACAAATGATCAATAAAACAAGAAATGTTTTTTGAGAAGATAACAAAACTTTACCCTGGCTATCAAAGAAAAGAAGATAAAAAAACTCAAATGAAATTAGAGATGATGAAAAAGAGGATATTAAAACTGACACCACTGAAATGCAAAGGTTCATAAGAAACCACTAAAAAATTATATGCTAATTAATTGACTGGAAAACCTCAAAGAAATAGATACACTCCTGGGTCTACATACCTACATTAATTAAATCAAGAAGATATAGAAAATCCAAAGGCCCATAATAAGCAATGAGATTGAAACAGCAATTACAAGTCTTAAATCGATAAATCCTGTCTTTTGCAACAAAATGTATGCAACTAGAGCCCATTATGCTTAGTGAAATGAGCCAGTCCCCAAAAGAAAAATATCGTTATGTTTTCCTTTGCAATAATATACAGAGTACAAAAAATGTAATGAATGAAATTGACATTTTGAGATTTGATTATTGTTTATGCCCCTTGTCTCTGCTCTTTAGGGACAGTGGTTTTTGTAGTTGTTGAATTCTGTATTTACTGGAGGGTTAATCTTGTGATTGTAAAGTAAATTGAAAGTATGTCATTGTAAAAATTAAAAGAAAAATAAGAAAAACAAGGAAAGAAGAAAGTGAGAGGGTAGAAGGAGGGAGAGTGGGTTGGAAGTATCACTGTGCTCCATATATATTTGAAATACATGAAATGTGTTCCAATATAAATAAGATAGAGCTCTACTGCTCTACCAAACTCTTTTTATTAGGCCAGAATCACTCTGATACCAAAACTTAACAATGACACAACATGAAAACTACAGACCCATATCGTTCTAGAACATAGATGCAAAAATTCTCAACAATATGCTAGCAGAGCAAACACAAAAACACATCCAAAAGATCATACATCATGATCAAGTGGGATTTATCCAAGAAACGCAAGGGTGGTTCAACCTTTGAAAATCAGCAAATGTCATAACGCACATCAACAGAATGAAGAACAGAAAAACATTGCTCTTTTAATAGATGCAGACAAAGCATTTGATAAGATTCAATGTCCCTTCATGATGAAAACCTTCCATAAATTAGGTATCGAAGGAATATACCTCAGAATCTTAAAGGCTATATGACAAACCAACAGGCAATGTCATACAAAAAGCTGAAAGCATTTCCCTTTAGATCTGGAACAAGATAAGGATGTCCACTTTCATGACCCTGATTCAATAGTACTGGAAGTGCTAGCTAGAATAATTAGTAAGGAGAAAGAAACTAAGGATATCAAAATTGGAAAGGAAGAAGTAAAAATATCCATGATTGCAGATGATGTGATGTACATGGAATAACCTAAACACTACACCAAAAAGCTGTTAGAACTGATAAAACCAATTCATTAACGTTACAGATTATAGAACAAATATACATAAAAGTGACTTTAAAGTGCTAATTGTGAACTCATTGAAAGAGCCATCAAGGAAGCAATTACATTCGCAGTAGCCACAAAAAATAAAACATTTAGGAATAAATTTTACCAAAGAAGTGAAGATCTCTACCATGAAAACTGTGAAGCATCAGTGAAGGAATTCTCAAGGGTGATGACATTGTGGCATGGTGGGCTAAGCCTCTGCCTGTGGCACCGGCATCACATACGGGTGATGGTTTATGTCCCAGCTGCTCCACCTCCCAACTTGCTCCCTGCTAATGGTCTGGGAAAAGCACTGGAAGATGGTCCAAGTACTTGAGCCCCTTGTCTGTGTGGGAAACCTGGAATAAGCTCCTGACTCTTGGCTTCAGATCTGCCCAGCTCCAGCCATTGCAGCCATTTGAGGAGTGAACTAGCAGATGAAACACATTTCTTTCTGTCTCTTTCTCTATATATAATTCTTTCAAATAAATAAATCTTTTTAAAAATCATAATATAAAGCTATACTAATTAAAATAGCATGGTACTGGCATAAAATCCAATAGATAGATTAATGGAACAGAATAATGAGCTTAGAAATTAATCCCATACATAAAGGCAACTGATTTTTGACAAAAGTGCTTAGGCCATACACTGGAGAAAGGATAATCTCCTCAATAGATGGTCCTTACACAACTGGATGAATGCATGTAGAAGACTGAAAGTAGGTCCATCCCTCTCATCATATACAAAAACCAATTCATGGTGGATCCAAGACTTAATTTAAGACCTCAGACTATAAAGTTACTGGAAGAGAATGTTGGGAAAACAGTTGTAGACATTGTTGATGGTGACAACTTCTTGAGTAAGACCCCTAAAGCACAGGCAACCACAACAAAAAATAAACTAAACAAATGTGATTATATCAAACTCAGAAGTTTCCACACAGCAAACCAATCAATACCATGAAGATGCATCCAGCAGAAGGGAAAAAATACTTGCCAACTACCTATCTGACAAAGGATTAATATTTTAGAATATATTAGCAACTCAAAAACTCAATAACAACAATAAAACCCATCCAGTTAAGAAATGGGCAAAGAATTCAATAGACAGTTCACAAAAGAAGAAATGCAAATGGTCAACAAATAAATGAAAAAGATGGTCAACATCAATAGTCATCAAGGAGATACAAATCGAAACCACAGTGAGATACCATCTCTCCCCTGTCATAATCTCTATTATCCAAAAGACAGAAAGTAACAAATACGAGAAGGAAGTAGAGAAAGGGGAACCCTTATACACTGTTGGTGGGAATGTAAATTAGCGCAGCCAGGGTGGCAAACAGTATGAAAATTTCTTAGAAAACTAGAAATATTCTTGTCATATGATCCAACAATCTCACTATTGTGTATATATCCAAAAGACATGTACACATTCTATCAAAGAGATACCAGCACTGTTCACGATAGGCAAAATTTGGAATCAACTAAGGTGTCCATCATCAGATACATGGATTAAGAAAATGTGGTTATATATACACAATAAAATATTATTCCACTATAAAAAAGAATGGAATCTTAATATTGTATAAAAATAGAAGAAATTGAGGGACATAAATGCTCAGTACCCATGAGATTAGTTTTAAAAATGAGAAATCCTTTCCTCAGAGATTGGATAAAAGTGGTGATTATGAGGTCAGACCTAGTAACAGGTGGATGTGGGAACAGGAGGCATTTTGAAGCTCTAATTTTCTCAGAGAGGGAGCAAGTGAGGATTGTGGTGCTGGAAAATAGTGGAGGGGGCTGGAGGAGCAAGTTATCTGACACATCCACTTGAATATTGTCGACTACTGCATACTAGACATACAGAAAATCTAACTCATGATCTCTGGGTCATAACTTTTATTCTTTCCATCTTTAGTTCTATTTTTAAGCTCCCTGTGATAAGATTTACCATTTTTTTCTGTCAAATCTCAAAGAACGCATGAATTTTGAATTCTTTTTTTTTCAAATATATCAACCTTCAAATCTAATGTCTTTATTGCCTGCTTTGTCATGTAAATATTTCTACCATCTATCAGTGTGCTCTATCTCCATTTCTGCCATCCTGTACAAAGCTAATGTCATCTAGTACCTAAATAAGGAAGTATCCACCAGCATGTAACATACTCCTAAGCTGACACATGGTACAGTCAAGCATTCTATCCCCACAGTCTGGAAGAGGGGATGGAGCTGGCATTTAGTAAATATGACACATTGATTATATAAATATACAGATGCCTCTCTATCTGCTTAGCCTCTCATTCTATCCACATTTTCTCTAAACCTTGTTCAAGGCTTTTCCATGTTCCTGAACTAGCAGCATCCTCTGAGAACGTGTTAGGAATGCACACTCTCAGGCCACACCCTTAGAAGTATGGGTCAGAATCTTCATTTTAACCTTATTCATGGGTAATTTGTAAGCAAATGAAATTTGGAACACTTTCTACATAGTCTCCAGAGAGATCTTAAAAACAAATATGATCAACTAACCTACTCTTTCCTTAAAAACACCCATTGTCTTTCATAGACAAAAATCTTTGTTATCCTAAGTCATGCTTTTCTAGTCATACCCTTTCTGCATCCCTGACCTTTCTTTCAACCTTGGTTGTTTTAGTCCCTGTGATATAGCCACTCTGGTTCTCTCTCAGAAGTCTGAGTGAGCCTTGTTCCCTCTTACCACAGAGCCTTTGCTCATGCCATTTCCTCTACTTTTTTTACTTTTGTTTTTGCCCCTACAATACCTTTCAGTTAGTTAACTCTTACTCGTCCTTCAAATCTCATGTGAATTTTAATTTTTGTTGAAGAAAGCCTTTTCTGATTCCCAGCAAGAGGTGTCAAATGCCTCTTCTATGAAGTCTCAAAACATCCAAAACATGGTGTCTCAGGAGTATGATATGACTTGGAGAAAGAAAAGGAAACCTGGCAATATTGTTCTAAAGCTCTCAATTAATAAGTGGTAATGATCAGGAAAGTGTTGCATATACATTTTTCAGAGGGCACTATTGGAAATCTTATTAACAATATGACTAGGGACACAACAAAGATCAAAATGCTACTAAATCACAGAGAAAAAGAAAAAGAGATTTATTGAAATATTTGAAAAATATAAAATACTAAGTAAGTTATTTCAATATTGCTTAAACTAGCAATCCTCACTTTTCTTGGTTGGGCTTATTAGACTAGATAAGAGGCTAGATGATTTCCAGCAAGTAGCTTCAATTTTGTGACCATTTTGTAAGCAGATATTAGTATAGGTTTCTTTATCAGGACATGGAAATAACACATTCCATAGAAGGGAAGAAATTTCCTTAAGTGACATGGTATTTGTGAGCTCAAGTTTGCTGGAATTCAGAGATTTTACTGCTTTATGTTCTGTCCCTATGAACTTTTCCAAATAACAAGTTACTGTTCATATAAAGTTTCACCATTACTAGATTTTGAGTAATTAGCATTGGAAAGAAAAAGACTTCATTTGAAAATTAATTTTAAAAGTTTATGAAAGTGTCTTTTTATTACAATTTTAAAACACATATAGTGTGTGCACTTTCAACAAATGAAATTGCATGTCAGGTTGGTGGGAGTATATAAACAAAGAACAGGTTAAAAAACAAAGACACACCAGTTTTTTTCATCAGGACTGTCTATTTTTCTATACCAAGACTATCATGTGAAAGAAAGTTTTATTTGGAAAAAAGGTGTATACATTTGATAAAATGTTAAATTTTCATGTATATTTGGATTTATTTGATTTGTGTTAGGAAAAAGAAGATACATATGTACAAAGGGAGAAAAGAAATACATTTGCAAGGCAAGTCCCAACTTCCAATAAACTAATGAGGGTGGAAATCAGATAAATATAGCCAATGAGAAGAATCTCCTTATACTCAAATTAATAGTAGCATGTGCTCAAATTCCCAATGGCTGATTTTTGATTCCAATTTGCCAGCACCTTTCAGTGTACATTCCTGGATGTCAATCTAAGTTTCTATCACAGGACGACAAGAATTATCGAATAGATTCTCATGACAGTACTGAGGTTAATAAAATAAATAGCCATAAATATTCAATGTAAGGGAAAAATAAGACTGGTAGGGGCTAGCATAGTAACATAACCTATTTCTTTCTCATTAAAAAGAAAATGTCCTGAACTTCTTAAGATGAAAATTCTGATTTTAAATGAATTTTTTCATGGCAAATGATGTATGATAATGTTTTGTTACAAACTGCACTGACAGGTTATCTGAGATCTCACCGAGCAGTGGCTGCAAGGATTCCTGCTCTCAGCAGAACCCAGGTGCTGCTGAAACCAGCTTCCTCCCTCTTCTCACTGCTGTAGGTGTTTTCCGAGCTGATGGAATTAATGGGGTGAGGGAATTGCAAAAGATGTGACTGTAATAATCTGGGGAGCTAAGAAAAAGAAAGAATCACAGAATTCTTTGTTGGTCGGGGCCATTTTTGCTCACCATGTCTTAAATTACCTCCATTCTCTGATTTGCAGACAACTTTCTTTCATCTAGAGAGCCATCTGGATCAAAACAGTAATAAAACTTTGTTGACAAATGCCACAAAGCTGACTATTCTCAGGAACCGTCTTGAATTTCTGCTTAGTCACAGGCAGACCACAAAGGAACATGATGAAAATCTCAGTGTGATCTTTAATACTGGGCTCCCCATCTTGGCCAGGTTGGTGTTTCAAGGGCATTATCCAGCATTTCACTGGTGCACTGGGATCATGTAACTTTTGCCATCCGTCTCATAGGGGAGGTGTTATGACCCACATGTCTAGCTAGAAGAGCCAAAGAGTTTTCTAGATATTGAATGTTTGACAAAATCCTAAAATTAGAGAGAAAAACAGATGGCTTCAAGGCAGCTGAAAACAATAAAATTTTATTCCTCTGAACATTATGTAATCAGATATAGTACTTTTGAGTGTATATGGGTAAATCTAGACAGCTGCTTTCATTTTAGGTCTCTTGAAGGGCCACAGCATATAATAACTTTCCTTTCAGCTAAGATCTGGAGAGGAGGAAAACTGAAGGAGCTGTTCTTCCTAAGTGACATTATTTGTTCCCAATTAATAGACACAGGGATATGAAAAGGGTCATGTGATTTCAGAAGGCCTCGGTATGGAGATTTGCTGAAATAATTGCCCAGCTTGGAGGCTTCACAGCTCGTCAGATCTTGCCCTCTCTTCGGGCACTTTTATAGAATATTTAAGAGACCACTGTGTAACCTTCACAGGCCAAACATCTACACAGCAGCACATGATTAAACTCTCAAACATATATAAAAAGAACACTGCTGGATATTCTCCTTTCAACTGGCTGATATTTCAGGCTTCACAATGTGATTTTTTTATAACAGCTTGCATTTTGAGAGAAATGCTGTGTAACTGGAGGCCTAAGCAGCAGTGGCTGAAGAGAGTGAATATTAAAAACTGCACATCTTTTTGGAACTATTACAGGCATATCAGCAATTTGACAATCAATGTTTCTTGTACACTCACATGCATTCCACAGCATCTAACTTGATCAAAATATGTTATATCATAGGCCCAAAAGCCATACTGTTGATTGTCATTTCTTATATGACTTAAGGAAATCAAAGGGATCACTGCATGATTTTTTTAATCACCATTAAGTACTGATAGTCTAAGTGGTAACGACATACCAATGCATTGCAACACAGGCCAGAGCAGAGTGGTTCATCTCACATGTACTGGAACCTCCCTCTGTGGGTTCAGCTCCCAGCCTTTTCGTGTTTATTAGTGCCCCCACAAGGCATTTCACTTCTTTAAGCTTCAGGTTCTTCACCTGTAAAATGAATCGCATTTTTCTAATTCAGTACAGGATGTTGGGAATCAAATCTTGTAAAACATTAAAGGAAGTATCTGGCAAGTTGTCAGTTTAACAGTTGCTTCTGCTGTTTTTGGTAGCTTCCTTATTATCACTATTGTTCAGTGTAATCAAGACTGCATTACAAAGGCTTTGCAAGGACATTAAAATTTTTTTTCTGTAGGCATCTGGAGCCATGGAGGAGTTTCAAGCAAGGATGTTTTATAATATGTGGCTTTGAGGCAGGGAATGGATTTCAAGTGATGGCAGGGATACCAGTTAGTCTTAACCATGGAGGAAAAATTAAGAACCAGCTGCTGTAGTTTCTTTGCATTTGAAACTCAAGTCATCAAGAATTCTATATTCAACATGTAAACCGAATTAAGTCCAAGAGGGTAAACTGAAAATTTGTCCTATAATGAATTGTATCACTAGAGGTAATTGAACTGCTGGAAAATGGGTAGAATTAGGGTCTGGAAGACCAGAGGCCTACAGTAATGGGCCACACATGAGAGTTTGGGGTTTGAGTTAGGTTGATGGCAGTGGAAACGGGAGGCACAGATAGTTAAGCAAACGAGGGTAAGAGGGACTTCCAGTTAGCTATGAGTACTGACATGTACAATTGCTCCTAAGGGTTCAACTATCCCCATGATGAGGAACAAATGACAAGAATACATGCAACAGAAAAGAAAGAGAGTAAACTGTTACAGAGGGAAAGGGGTGGAAGTAGATGTAATTTCAGAGAAAAAAAGAAGAAAATGCATTTTTTAAAAGACAGGGCACCTTGTCAGTATGCCCCATTATAGGAAACTGCCTTATTATTCCTCTTAATTGTTAACATAGGAAGAAGTAAATGGGGGCTAGTGATGCAGCCCAGCTAACATTAGAAATTACAGTTTCCTGGCCAGTGCCGTGGCTCACTTGGCTAATCCTCCGCCTGTGGCACCGGCACCCTGGGTTCTAGTCCTGGTTGGGGCACCGGATTCAATCCTGGTTGCTCCTCTTCCAGGCCAGCTCTCTGCTGAGGCCCAGGAAGACAGTGGAGGATGGCCCAAGTGCTTGGGCCCTGCACCCGCATGGGAGACCAGAAGGAAGCACCTGGCTCCTGGCTTTGAATCAGCACAGCGCCAGCCTTGGCGGCCGTTTGGGGGGTGAATCAACGGAAGGAAGACCTTTCTCTCTCTCTCTCTCTCTCACTGTCTAACTCTGCCCGTCACAAAAAAAAAAAAAAAAAAAAAAAAAAAAAAAAAAAAAAAAAAAAAAGAAATTACAGTTTCCTTAGCCATTTTTGTTTGTTTCAGACAAGATTCTCAAGATATGATAAAGGAATATCAGAGGATGGTGTGAGGATGAGACGGCAACTCCTGCTTCTGTCTTGGCCAGTTCTGACTACTTTTGTTCAAGATAAAATGAGATCATTTCTCCCTCTCAGTGTACATGTATGTATGCAAATGAATCTCGATTATAAATTTAATCACAGAAATTCAAATCATAACAAAACCACTAAATGGTTACTCAGTGCCAGAAACTGTGCAAAGCACTCATAAGCATCATTACATTTATTCTTCACAGAAACTTTTAAGAGTGGAAGCATTACGATTCTAGTTTTATAGATGAGGACACTATGGCTGGAAAAGATACAGAGATTTTCTCAAACGGTAAATGACAGAACCTGAATTCAGATCCAGCAGCCTGGCCCCATGGTTTCAGTTCTTCACAAGTGTCTTTTGCTCCTAAAGTTCATGTTGGCTTTCAGAAAAGTTGCATGATGTGTAATAATTTCAAACAAGAGATTTATTTCCATCTTTAATTTCCTCAAATCATTTGGAAAACAGATTTCTAGCAGGCACGTGGTAGCTTATCACAAGTAAGCAAACCATATAAATAGTTTGGATTTCTGAGGGAAACTGTGAGAGATTCTCCTCTCCTTATCCAAGGGCATGTAATATGGAAGCATCAAAGCGGTCATGTTTGTATTTAATGGACGGTAATTCTCTTGTGATCACTCATTCACAGGGCAAGTGTTCCTTGGATGATTAAGCACAAAGTGAGAGATTTAACCCCCATTTTCTCCCTTTGTTGATCTTTCAGACATGGATTGCCTTTTTCCCTGTGCTCTAACAGCAGATTCCTATTCATTAAAAAAAGATTTCTTAATAATTCCAGGAAGTTTGGGATCTCCTGGGATTATCCACACCCTGCATAATCCTTACAGGACATGTCACTCTGAGCAGTCAAATATCTGTTTTTCTCCTTTATCTTTTGTTAGTCACTGTTAGTAGCTGAATTTCTTTTTTATTTTTGAATAGTTTTAAATTTACAAAACAAAAGTTGTGTTTTCTTACAAAAAGTTCCCATATACCCTGCACTTCACTCCTTTTATTATTAACATCTCATATCAGTATGAAATATTTGTCGTGGTTAGTATCTTGAGGGCAAGGTTCACACATACTCTTACTCCCTGTTACTTGATGCACAGTAGGAATGGATCAGTCAGTTGATATGATGAATAAATGAACAAAGATGTATTTCAGAAGAGCATTGTGCACATTTCGGGCCTGAGTTGAACAGCCTTTTGTTCTAAGGAGCACAAATGGCTTTCGGAAGTTCTGAGTTACTATAGAGATTTAGGCCAGAAAAGATATCATTTATGGGCTGAGTGAAATTGTTAAAGTAATTTTACTTGAAAGTCATAATGTGCACTGCTTCACTACACTTTTAAAAATATGACTGTGGATGGTGATTTCTTCAATTTTTTTCTTCCAATTCTGAATCTATTCTTGATTGCCCTGAGTATCATCTTGCTGTTCAGAATGAGTGTCCAATTATATTTAATTGCATCACTTTTCACAGTTAAAATTTCCACCATGACCATTTTTTGTGTTCCTGGATAGCTTTTGGAGTAATCTATTATATTTTTAATTTCCAATGTGAAATAATGGCATGCTCAATTTGCTTCTTATGTTAGTCTAAATATGTGTGTCTGTGGTTATCAATTGTCATTATCCATTCTTTCAGAATTGTTTAATTCACTTTAGTTATAAATTTGCTATGTTTTTGCTGAATCCAACCACACAATAAGTTTCAAAAGTTTTCTCTGTTATAACAATTATATTTCTCAGTTGGCAAGTTAGTGTGCCAGAACAATCAAATGACCAGAGAGAGTTAGCCAAGGGGGATAATAGATTCAAACAGAGGGCTTATTTGGCACACATGTGATGTGATTATCTTTTTTGTTATCTTGAAGAGAATATATTTTACATACTACTGTACAGGAATGATGAAAAAATTTTCTTTACCCTCCTATTTTAAATAGTGTGTTTAGTCTTATTTTTGCAACTTGAGTCAAATCAGTTTCTCTGAATAAAGTTATATTTCACCTATGTAGAAGCATAGAGGAAATCCAGTTCTACACCCAACCATGAATAGGCACAGCTTGCATAGCAATGAAATTTGAGTCAATAATTAGCATATTAGATGGGTACAACATTCCCACCAAGTTGAACTCACTGCAGTGTTTGCTACCTAAGGGGAAACAGCAGATAATGACATGGAATATCTTCAATTTAAGGAGCTTCTATTAGTGGGTAACCAATGGCTTACAATTTTGTGTTTTCCCAAGTACATTGGTATCAGAGTAAGTTACGATAATTTGTAGCTAAGTATTTCAGCTGGCATTTCCTAAATCCCAGCTAGATGCTCAGCATTATAGCCTCCGTGGAAGTTAAGGGAGTCAGTATAGTGTACAGGGCTCAAAGTCACACAAGTGGGGTGACTGCTGTAACAGAGATATTCAGGGGGTAAACAAAGCCCCCTGATCACACCTGAGAGGTGGCCAAGATGTTGAACATCTGCTCCAGATGTGACAAAGTAAATGTAAGCACTTAAAGTCCTAATCTGCTTCTCACAGTCATTAAAATGCACAAAAGTCTTAATACCCCTGTAAAGAGTCAGAGGGATTAAAGGTTAATTTCCTCATTGCAATACTTAAACAGCTCTGCCTGAACCTCAGGGCCCTTATCTGTAAACTAAAGCAATCTACCTTCTAACATTGTTGTGAAAACTAAATTAATGTATTCAGTATAATGCTTTATAAACCATACTCAATAAATGATGACTATTCATTTTAATAAAATCCAGAACATGGACTTAACTGTAAGGTAAGATTAAGGGAAATATGTAGAATTTTCACACAGATGCTAGCCTAGCTCTTTCCACTCTGAATTCAGTTAAGTACAGCATCTAAATTTAGAACTTATATTTGGAAAAATCTGCAATACTAATGCGTAGAAAGTTGAAGAACAGCCTGGAGGGGAAACTTTATGGTGACCTCCTCCCTTCTCTATCCCCCTATCTCTCCTCTTCTTTTTGCGATCTCTCTCTCTTTCTCTCTCTCTCTCTCTGTTTTCTCAGCACTTGGAGTGCATTTTGTTTGTACTTATTGAATGAATTATTACCTCCAGTATTCTTTGGGGAAGGAAACATAGAAAAGGAAAGGGATTGTTACATTTAAAAGGAACCTACCTATGTTTTTCTGTTCTGGAACCTGAGAAGACTTAACTCTGATTACGCAAAACTACAACAACTTTCCAGTATTCAGGGCCCTTAGAAGGTCAATGTGCCAGCAAAACAAAAAACAAAACAAAACAAATGAAACCAGATAAACCAAAAGGTAAGGAAACCAAATCCCCAGTATACATTGTCTTTTCTTGCCTTTGCCTTTGCTGATACACACCAAGCCACTAGTAATAACTGAATTTGTTGACCTGTTGGTATATGTTGACCTGGTGCCAGCACTGTGACATAGCAGGTTAAGCTGCTGTCTGCAATGCTAGCATCCTATATGGGCATCCTTTTGATTCCTGGCTGCTCCACTTCTGATCCAACTTCCTGCTAATTGCCAGGGAATGGAGTGGAACATGGCCCAAGTGCTTGGGACCCTTCACCCATGTCAGCCCAGTCACAGCTGCTGTGGCAATTTGGGGAGTGAAATAGGAGATGGAAGACCTCTCTCTAACTCTAAATCTCCCTTTCAAATATAAATAATTCTTAGAAATGTTTAAGAAAAAATGATCTAAAATGTATATATTTAAATCATTTTCCCATAAATTACATTCTGCTTATTCAGTTTTCAGTGACTAAGAATGAATATATTAATTTTAAGCAATAAAAAGGCTTCAAATGCCGCTAATACAAACAATCCCTTTAATTTTTTTTCTGTTCTGTTAAAGGAGACCACAGATGTAGAATATATTAGTATTTCAATTATTCTCTGCTCACATTTTTCTTCTTTTTAGTGGAATCGTTAGGCAAATATACAGTGTAGCACTTCCTGGGCCTAAAAAATACTTTCACCTGTAAATTCTTCCTCAATTTTCTATGCCCATAGGAAAGGATTTGGGGCTATGTCAAGAGGAGAAGAAGGATTATTAAATGACATTTTCAATTGTTAGTGTTCTGTGTGAATTACAGATATTGAATTTAGTGGATTCAATTTTAATCTGTTTGAGAAGAGAGTGTCACTTTATATCATGTAAGAAATATGCTTTCTCAGTTGGAACACTACACATGCAAGTGTTTCTGTTAACCTTTCAATATATCTTCTAGGATAAAAACAAAAACTCTGTCTTAAATTTTCATGTCTTTTACTATTTTTCCACAATTTGCACAGCGGCTTATCATGTCTTTAAATTACTGACCTAATCTTTAACATGCCTATTGTTTTAATATTTATGTATCATAAAGAGGTATCTGCATTAAAAACTAACCTTAATTTATGGTACATAAACCATGTTATCATTTCCAGAGAAAATATCTCTTATCAATGAGGTTTTATCCAGAGTTCACCACCAAAGTACATCCTGAAACAGTCTTAGGCTTAGTATTGTACTTATATCCTGCCCCTCTAGATCATGGAGACAATGCAAATAGACATTGAAAGTCAAAGAGACCATCACATGGTGGAGGCAGTTGATTTATCAAAAGCACATGTTACTGTTTTCTATAAACATAGACATGCAAAACATACAACTTTCATATTACAAGAAATTACCAAAAACATGCAAAGAATTTGGAAGATATTATATTCCAAACCAATCAGTGTGTTGTTTTCATTGCTTTCAGGCTTTTAAATCTAAATGTCTTTCTCCTGTATAGGGTTAACTTTTGGGGAGTCAAGT
Organism: Oryctolagus cuniculus; assembly: GCF_051225735.1. Lineage (NCBI taxonomy): Eukaryota > Metazoa > Chordata > Mammalia > Lagomorpha > Leporidae > Oryctolagus > Oryctolagus cuniculus. Next base: position 79,717,158 of record NC_142874.1, on the reverse strand, counting down.
TGAATACTCTGACACTGTCTGTCATTAGTGTTTGCTATTTGAAGTTGTTTCCTGAAAGGAATGTAATCATTTCCTTTTAAACAATATATGTTGTTTCAAAGAGAGTGAAAAGAATAGAATTAAGTAAAACAATGTAAAGGTGAAAATATAGACATGCACTTTGAAAATGTGTCTTATCACACTTGACCAATTTGTCTGAAACAAGCTCTAAGCCCATGCTTTTAGAAATGTCAGATCTATATCTGTATCCAGTGTGGTTCAATTTTAATCCATCCATATGCTTGTGATTTAGAAGATAAATTGAAGACACCTTTAGGAAAACATTCCAGAATGACCCTATTAACAGCTGATCGATATTAGACAACAACCACATGGCTTTTTATTTTTTTTTTTCTGTTATCCCTGACACTAAATGTACAGATACAGAGTAGTCATAGAATGAGTCTGCACGGTCATGTCAATATGACTTGTTACATGGACGGCTTTCTGTTCAAAGGCAGGTGATCTGATAAGTTTCGGTGCGTGTAAATGCACTCGTCAAAATTATTACAATCATTTAACAACCAGATAAGGTGATAAACATACTCCATCGACTCATATTCTGATGCTTAGATAATATATTTTACTGTCTTGCATGTAATATTTTTGCTTGTCTAAGAATCTCTGTGTTTAGTTTACTAGGTACAATTTTATATACACAGTTGTTAATTGAGTTGTCTATTTTGAATAAGACCAATTTGCCCAAATTTCATAAAACTTACCCCTTTTGAGTTTAATCCGTCAATGAAGCTTTACTTTTTTTCAAACTCTTCCAAGTCAGAGTCACTGTTTGAGAGAATATGCTTTTCCTGATTGTCTGTTTCCACCATTTTCACTCCTGAAAGTCTTGATTCAATAATCTTTGAAATCCTGCTTAAATCTTCAGGTGATTTTAAAGCTAGAGCTATAAACTCTGTTTGTATCCTGCAACGTTTAGGAAAAAACTTTGGAGTTTTAGCTCCTTGCTCTGAGCTAAGGAGTGTTGAGCCCATAGCCCAAGCATCCTTTGAGGCTTTTCTAAGAAACACTGGCTCCTCCCACCTTCACTGCAGGTAGAATTTCAGTCTCACCTTTACTTGGCTGAGAGTGGGGAGGGCAAAGAAGGAAACAAATATAGTAAGCTAATCAAACTGTCAATAAAAAAGTAGTTAAAACTTTTTTTTCAAAAGAGGGAAAAACACAGTGTCATCTTTAGATCATGTAACTTGTAAGACACAGATTTATTTCTTTTGCAAAACACTGAATAATATTCTTGAGCCAAACTTCTTCTCTCTAGCTCAAACTGTTGTGGTTCCCAATTACTGTGATGACTCATATTTAAGAGATAATATAGGTTTTTTCACATGACAGCTCACAAATCTTCATTCTAATATGTAATTTTTTAAATTTTAAACATTTATTTTTAATTTTTTAGTTAACACATTTCAATATAATTCATAGTACAATTCTAAAAATATAATGATTTTCCCTTCCTCCCTCCCTTCTTTCTCTTCCTCTTCCATCCTTCCATTTTCTTCCTTTCTTTCTTCCTCTTAGTTTTTGAGATAACATATATTTAATTTACGTTACAGTCAAGGGCTTACTTCTGCACCAAATAAGGAGTTCAAAAGGTAAAAAACAAAAAGATCCTAGTTTAGTGGGAATATAGGCAAGTACTAATTTGTAAAGCATGGTTGTTTGTATGTGCAACTGCTATCTTTCACTTTTCCATTAGAGAACTTAGTGTAAGGCTTGAATGCACATTACACTCACTTGGGGAGTGTTTAAAAGGGCCTCCACCCAGATGGAATAAATCTGAATACTTGAAGGCAAGTCTCATTTATTTGAAAGGACTTCGAAATTTCATGGAAAAACAGAATTAAAATGTGAAAATTTAAAATATAAACTGTATATCTCAGCATAAGCTCCACTAAGTCTTAGTCACTTTTGTAAGCATTGATACCAGTCATGTATTTCATCTCTAAAGAAGTGTGAATCATGACATTTAACCATATAAAATCAGCCTTTTTTAAACTATTAACTTCAGAAAAAATGTATGTACTTTAAAGATTTTTTTTAAACGTTGGGAAATAAAGAGAAGTAAAAACTATACGGTGGATGCCTAATGATTTCCCATGCAAACCCTCACAAAACTGCCCTTGTCTAATGAGAGCAATGGTCTGTAGCATTGACCTTGTGGAGAAGGACTCTCTGCTGAAGATTTTCTGAAGGCTTTTTTTTTTTTTTTTTCTGCTAGTACTCTGGATAACTTTTCCTAAACACTCTCCTATTAAGCAGATATTATTGTTCTTTGGCCCTCCACAAAGTTAACAAGCAAAATGTCTTGAGCATCACCCAAAACCTTGATCTGACTTTTGTCCTTGACCAGTCCTGTTTTCCTGTGGATCACTTCTACTTCTTGGTGCCGTTGGTTTGATAGTGCTATTTCTTTAGGATCATATTGGCATTCTTCCAACAAAGCTTCAGGATCCTGTTCTCACTTGATGTTTCCTTTGAAATGTCTGATCTTAGCAGCAGCTGACCTGGATGCAAAAGTTTTGATCCCCATCAAGCAGAAAGTTTGCTTCAGTTTAATTTTTTAGTTAGAGTTGTGTGAGATGAACTACTTGAAAAACCTATGGCATCGGTTATTGTTCTTTTTTGAAATCATTGATCCTTTTCAATCATGAAACAGAATATTTTCCTTGCAAATGGATGAGTATGGTCTGTTGCTGGGGGCTTTATCTTCAACATAATCTTGTTCCACCTTTTTTAAAATTTATTTTAAAATTAATCAATTAATTAATTAATTTTAGAGAGAGAGAGACAGACAAATAGACACACACAGAGAGAGAGAGAGAGAGAGAGAGAGAGAGAGAGAGAAAGGTTGAAGCTAGGAGCTGGAACCTCAGTTCATGTCTCCAAAATGAGAAACAGGAACTCAATTGCCTGAGCCATCACTTTTTCCTCCTGGTATCTGCATTAGCAGGGAAGCTAGAATCAGAGGAGGTGTTGGAAACTGAATCCATGCAAGGTGGGACATGAGCATTCCTACCAGCATTTTAACTGTTATGCAAAAAAGTTGCCCCAGCTTGTCTCTTGATAAATTTCTTAACTGTTTATAAGTGGGTGATTTCTTTGGAGAATTGTCCATATAAACTTTTCACAGAATATCAATGAGTTCACCAAGGTCCACTGTAAATTTAATATTTTCTTTCACTTCAATTTTAACAGAATTCATGTTGCTCTGATAGAGTAACTTTTAAACTAATGTAGTTTTATTCTTAGTGAGTTTATATTGAGTTTAAGTGAGTTTATTTTGGCACTAAAAATCGGAAGTCCATGTATTTTTTTCCCACAATGCATATTTTCCATAGACTTTTTGAAGACATATACACACACACACAGAAAACAGTAAGTAATTGCAAGATCTATATAACATTAAAAAATTCTGTTCTAAAAACCTGTTTTCAGTTGCTGGATCTAAAGTAAGGTCTTTGTTGGCAAGAATCATGAATCTACTTTATTTGCTGAGAACATAGGATTTAGGATCTGATGCAAGCTTAGCACCAAATTTTTGCCCTTTTCTGGAAATGTGAACTGGATGTAGTGACTGCATGATTTTTTTTTTCATGCTATCCCTTGAGTATGGGCTAAGAATATTCTGTGTGGGAGAAGAAATAAAAGATCGCTTTGGTGACCAGACAGTTGTCTATGGCAGAGACTGATGAATTTTTCACCAAACACGCTCCCTCTCAGACACACAGCTAAGGGATGTACAGGTATGTGTGGCTGTAGGACTGAGTTCTCAGTAATGGATGGTGATGGAAAGGACCCTGAAACTTTGAGGTCTGAACTGTAAAACTGATGTTTTAACCTATTCACTTCCACAATCAAGAATACTTTAAGATGGCAGAGTCTTCATTTATTAAAAAAAAAAAAAAAAAAAAAACTAACTGTAAATTGCCTCATGCAGGACACCTTCCAGGAGAGTCACCTTATCCTAAACATGCACAAAGAGCAGCATGAATGTTTTTGGAGTGGTAAGCCACTAACCTTTTGGGACTTCTCATTTTGAAAGTTAATCTATCTTCACCAGTACATGGAGGAAAGTATCAGAATGTGAGTTTACTAATCAGGTCTCAGGAAGAGAAGACTCCAGGCCAAAGGTGAATATCCCAGAGGCTGATGGAGTTTAATGATCTTGTATCTAGAACACTGCTTGTACTTGAGTGACAAAAGCTACTTCATTCTCAACATTTGTTTACTTGAGATAAGAATCTGAATGTTTCAGAGTTAATCAACAGTAAAACACTGTGGCTGGTGGACAAAGAATCCACTTTGGAGATCACATGAAAAATTTCCTTAAATGTATTTCACATGCTGATACTCAAGACTTTACAAAGCCAGAGGCATCACAATACCAGATTACAGGACATACTACAGGGCAGTTGTTATCAAAACAGCATGGCACTGTACAGAAAAGATGGGTAGACCAATGGAACATAATAGAAACACCAGAAATCAATCCAAACATCTACAGCCAACTTATATTTGATCAAGGATCCAAAACCAATCCCTGGAGTAAGGACAGTCTATTCAATAAATGGTGCTGGGAAAATTGGATTTCCACGTGCAGAACCATGAAGCAAGACCCCTACTTTTCACCTTACACAAAAATTCACTCAACATGGATTAAAGACTTAGATCTACGACCTGACACCATCAAATTATTAGAGAGCATTGGAGAAACTCTGCAAATTATAGGTGCTGGCAAAGACTTCTTGGAAAATACCCCAGAAGCACAGGCAGTCAAAGCCAAAATTAACATTTGGGATTGCATCAAATTGAGAAGTTTCTGTACTTCAAAAGAAACAGTCAGGAAAGTGAAGAGGCAACCAACAGAATGAGAAAAAATATTCACAAACTATGCAACAGATAAAGGGTTGATAACCAGAATCTACAAAGAAATCAAGAAACTCTACAACAACAAAACAAACAACCCACTTAAGAGATGGGCCAAGGACCTCAATAGACATTTTTCAAAAAAGGAAATCCAAATGGCCAACAGACACATGAAAAAATGTTCAAGATCACTAGCAATCAGGGAAATGCAAATCAAAACCACAATGCGGTTTTACCTCACCCCGGTTAGAATGGCTCACATTCAGAAATCTACCAACAATAGATGCTGGAGAGGATGTGGGGAAAAAGGGACACTAACCCACTGTTGGTGGGAATGCAAATTGGTTAAGCCACTATGGAAGTCAGTCTGGAGATTCCTCAGAAACCTGAATATAACCCTACCGTTCGACCCAGCCATCCCACTCCTTGGAATTTACCCTAAGGAAATGAAATTGGCAAACAAAAAAGCTGTCTGCACATTAATGTTTATTGCAGCTCAATTCACAATAGCTAAGACCTGGAACCAACCCAATTGCCCAGCAACAGTAGACTGGATAAAGAAATTATGGGACATGTACTCTATAGAATACTACACAGCAGTCAAAAACAACGAAATCAGGTTATTTGCAACAAGATGGAAGAATTGGAAAATATTATGCTGTATGCTGAGTGAATTAAACCAGTCCTAAAGGGACAAATATCATATGTTCTCCCTGATCGGTGACAACTAACTGAGCACCAAAGGGGAAACCTGTTGAAGTGAAATGGACACTATGAGAAACAGTGACTTGATCAGCTCTTGTCCTGACTGTTGATGTACAATGTAATACTTTATCCATTTTAGTATTTCCTATTTGTTTTGTTCTAGTACTATTGGTTGAACTCTGTGATTAACACACAATTTTTCTTAGGTGTTTAAATTTTAACTGAAAAGTGATCCCTGTTAAATGTAAGAGTGGGAAAAAGAGAGGGAGGAGATGTACAATTTGGGACATGCTCAATCGGACTTGCCCCAGATGGTGGAGTTAGAATCATGCCAGGGGATCCCAATACAATCCTAACAAGGTGGCATGTACCAATGCCATCTCACTAGTCCAAGTGATCAATTTCAGTTCACAATTGATCACACTGATAGGTCTAAGCATCAAAGGGCTTACACAAACAAGACTAGTGTCTGCTAATACTAGGTGATAGAATCAAAAAGGGAGAGAAAGATCCATCATGGGAAGTGGGATACACAGTAGACTCATAGAATGGCAGATGTCCTAAATAGCACTCTGGCCTCAGAATCAGCCCTTAACGCATTCTGATCTGGCTGAACAGCCCATGAGAGTACTTTAGGCATGGAAAGCCAAGACAAGACACCCTGAAAAAAAAAAAAAAAAACAAGAAGACCTAAATGGAAGATCTCAGCGAGTGAGATCCCAGTGGAAAGAACGTGGCCATCAAAGAAGGAGGTACCTTTCTCTGAAGGGAGGAGAGAACTTCCACTTTGACTATGACCCTGTCTGTATAAGATCGAAGTTGGCAAACTCAAAAGGCTTCCATAGCCTTGGCAACTCGTGACTAGAGCCTAGGGAGATTACTGATGTCATAAACAAGGATGTCAAATTGTTAAGTCAACAACAAGAATCACTGTGTACTTACTTCTCATGTGGGATCTGTCCTTAGTGTGTTGTCCAATGTGAAATAATGCTATAACTAGTACTGAAGCAGTATTTTACACTTTGTGTTTCTGTGTGGGTGCAAACTGATGAAATCTATACTTAATATATACTGATTTGATCATCTGTATATAAAGATAATTGAAAATGAATCTTGATGTGAATGGAATGGGAGAGGGAGCGGGAGATGGGAGGGGTGTGAGTGGGAGGGAAATTATGGGGGGGGGGAGCCATTGTAATCCATTAACTGTACTTTGAAAATTTATATTTACTAAGTAAAAAATAAAAAAATAAAAATAAAAAGACTTTTCCTTCCTACCCCCCATATAATTACATTTTTCTATTGTTTTTCAACTATTGCTGTTATTATTTTCATACTTCTTTAGTATAAATCCCTTTAAAACCTATATGGAATTAGCAGAGTAAAAATAAATAAATGTATAAATAATAAATAGATCAAATTTTCTATTTCTTTATTCATTTTAAATTAGCAGTGGCATTTATTTCTCAACAGGCCTTTGGCATCATTCATATTCTTCAGACTCTTCAAAGGTTTCTAACAGTAGTCCCCTGATCTCATTTACACATTTTCTCTACATCCTGAGATATAATTATCCTCCCACCATGAGAATTTAATTCATTTACAACAGCCCAGGTATTCTCTTACAGTCTCCTCTTTCACATTAGGTTTTATTTCCTTCTTACCATGCTGAAGATCATTTTCTCTGAAAGGAAAGATAGAAATGTGATGACAGAGAAAATGTGCCTCATGTTGTCCATCAACAGTATACCACCGTCTGCTGAAAGCCAGTCTTTGTATTTCATAATCTTTCTTGATTTGAATTTAACCCAAAACGTGTACGAGGTTGTTCAGAGAAAATTGTTAAAGACTACATTCATTTGGAACTTTAGAAGCAACGATAGTTAGTTTATAGGTGTGCTGAATCTTCTTATGAAAATTTAAGTGCATTTTCCCACTACTTGTATATGAATTTTAAACTGTGAGTTCATCAGAGCCCACTGCATGAAGCTTTTTGTTCTGACATTCTTTAGTATCTTATTCATCTTTCTCAACGGGATCATCTATGATTGGAAAACTAAAGATCATATTTCTGAGAATCCCTAAGCCACTTTCTATGACAGAATTTCATATCATGAAATCACTACAATCTCTTTCTTAAATGTTTGGATTTCTTTCTTCAATGATACATGTCTTCATCTTCTCAGTTATTAAAAACTCTAAAATAACATGGTTTCTTTCTACTTATTTCATTTTTGAAACAAGCAGAAACAGTGCTACCTGAGGAAGGCTAGTCATTATTAAAGAAGTGATTGATGATCACGTTTCAGGATTTTGTTCTTAGATTGTCTGTCTTGAAAATATAATTGTTAATGTATGCAGAATCACTAGGCTAATGACAAAACAATCCAAGACAATGCAAAACATTGCATCCTAAAACATAGAAACCAGAATGACAATTTATGAATTCACACGTCTAGATCTATCAGTGTATCAACCAGGAGGATATGTAGATATTCACATTAAATGATCCTTTCTCTGCAGTCACATTTATATGAAAAGCCACACTGTAACCTAAATCCTTAAATCAGGCAAATGAAGACGAGTTGGATGATTTTAAACCTTAGAATCATTCTATGAAAGTCACGAACTGACCTTACCATGGTGGAAATATCGAAATGTGAAAGTTGTGTACTAGCATTTAGGAGCCACTAAATTTTCTAGATAAGCTTGAGGTATTTATTAGTTATATGATCTAATTTTACGATGTCTTTTATTCATAAATTATAGCAATGAGTTATAATGGCTAAATTGTATTTTAAACCAATATTCAAGGCTTGTTTTTTTAAAAATTTTATTTATTTATTTATTTATTTATTTATTTATTTTGACAGGCAGAGTGGACAGTGAGAGAGAGAGACAGAGAGAAAGGTCTTCCTTTGCCGTTGGTTCACCCTCCAATGGCCGCCGTGGCCGGCGCGCTGCGGCCGGCGCACTGCGCTGATCCGATGGCAGGAGCCAGGTGCTTTTCCTGGTCTCCCATGGGGTGCAGGGCCCAAGTACTTGGGCCATCCTCCACTGCACTCCCTGGCCACAGCAGAGAGCTGGCCTGGAAGAGGGGCAACCAGGACAGAATCCGGCGCCCCGACCGGGACTAGAACCCGGTGTGCTGGAGCCGCAAGGCGGAGGATTAGCCTAGTGAGCCGCAGTGCCGGCCTCAAGGCTTGTTTTAAAAAAATTTAAATTTATTTTACAGAGACAGAAAGAATGTATTTATATATATATATATATAGAGAGAGAATATGTATATAGGTATATATATATATATATATAGAGGTATATATATAGAGAGAGAGAGAGAAAGAGGAGCTTGGAACTACACCCAGGTCTCCCAAGTTCCCAAGTGGCAGAGAGGGACTGAACTACTTGAACCTTCACCTGTTGCCTTCCAGGATTCACATTACTAGGAAGCTGCAATCATCAGAAGTGGAGCTGGAGCTCACACCCAAGCATTTCTGTGTGGGTTGCTGACATGACTAGTGGCACCTTAATGGTTGTACCAAATCCCTCACAAAGATGTCTATTTTGAGGTTTGAAAATGCAATTTTCAAGAGTCTCATAATATTTCCTTTACAATAAGTTTATTAAATACTGTGATTTGGATGTGATTTGATCCCCAAAACCTCAAGTGTTGGAAGTTTGATCCTTAGTGTGGCCATAGTGATAGGTGGTAGAACCTTTAAGAACTGAGACCTAGTCAAAGGCCACTGGGTCGTGACCACCCTTATGAAGGGAGTAATGTTGTTATGGGTTGGATTACATCTCATGAGAATGTCTTAACTCCCATGTGTTGGGTTGTTGTAAAAGAGGAAGGCTGCTTGCTTCCCTCTCTTCTCCTAGCTTGTAACACTTTCTGCATATGTTGCTCAATCCTTCTTCCTATACCTGTTTCCTTGTTTTATTTCCCATATTGTAGTGACACAGTGTCTGAACTATTTGAACTTTCTAGCACTGATCCATGAGCCAAATAAGTCCCTTTTGAAAGATAAACTACTCAGTTTGAGGTATTTTGTTTAGCACCACAATGTAGCTGAGACAAAAGTCTACTCAATTTTTAGAAATCTTGCTACATTTTATTAGGAATCTTGGCTTTGAATGATACTAAAGACAACCCTAATATTCAAAATTTTGATTTTTCCCAATTCTGGGCTTCTATTTCTAATAATGTACACTAGATTTTTGTTATATAACAGCTCACTAAGCAGGTTACAATGTTGTCATTTATTTCTTTATTAAAAAACTATATATCAGGGTGAGCATTTGGTGCAAAAATTAAAATGTCATTTGGGACACTTGCATCCCATAACAAAATGCCTGTACTTCTCACTCCAACTTTTTGCTAATGCATATTGTTGGAGGTAGCAAATAATGACTCAGGTACTTAGGTCCCTGCCACCCACATGGGAGACCTAGATTGATTTACAGGTTCCTGTCTTCAGCCTGGTCCAGCATGGTTGAAAGCATTTGGAGGAGTGAATCTGTGAATGGAAGATTTCTCTTTGTGTGTCTATGTCTCTGCACTTCAACATGAATTAATCTTCTTGGCCTGGCAGCATGGTTTCCTTTTTCTCCATGACGTTTTTTTTCCTCAGGAAAGGCTGTGCATTCTTAGTTCAATACATTTCTAGGATTTCCTAGATATTTGGTTGTTGCCAACAGCTTCTTGCTTTTCTGCAAAAAGTGGATAAGATTGTCTATGACACTTACACTAAAATATTATAGTCATTCCTGTCCTTTTATACTTGACCTTGGGTTTACAAGTCAACTTGCATGGACTCAAAAAAGTCACATATTTTTATGCACACAAACATTTTCTTCAGATACTACTTTTCTTTCTACACAGGTCTTCTTTTAAATTCAAAGTAAACTTAAATATCTTTATTTACTTGTTTATTTTTTTCTTTTAAAGGCAGAGAGACAGAGAAAGAGATTGGTTGAGATCTCTCATCAACTATTTTGCTCTCTAAATGGCCATCATAGCCAGGACTGGATCAGACTGAAGCCAGGAGTCTGGAAGTCAGTCTGGGTCTCTTATGTGGGAGTCAGGTACCCACACGCGAGTCATTACCTGCCACTTCCCAGGGTGCACATTAGGAGGAAACTGGACTAGAGAGGGGAGCCAGATTTCCAAGCCAAGACCTCCTGCATGGGATATGGAGTTCCCTGGTAGTGTATTTTTTTTTTTATTTTTATTTTTATTTTATTTATTTATTTATTTTTGACAGGCAGAGTGGACAGTGAGAGAGAGAGACAGAGAGAAAGGTCTTCCTTTGCCGTTGGTTCATCCTCCAATGGCCGCCGCGGCCGGCGCGCTGCGGCCGGCGCACTGCGCTGATCCGATGGCAGGAGCCAGGAGCCAGGTGCTTTTCCTGGTCTCCCATGGGGTGCAGGGCCCAAGCACCTGGGCCATCCTCCACTGCACTCCCGGGCCACAGCAGAGGGCTGGCCTGGAAGAGGGGCAACCGGGACAGAATCCGGCGCCCCAACCGGGACTAGAACCCGGTGTGCCGGCGCCGCTAGGCGGAGGATTAGCCTAGTGAGCCGTGGCGCCGGCCCCCTGGTAGTGTATTAATCACTAGACCAAACCCCCATTTCTTTATGAAATAAATGTTTGGTACTCAAATCAGTGTTTAAATCTATTCCATTAAGAATGTACAAAACCTAAGACATTAAGCACTTTAAACCTGTATCTCCAACTTCAGTAAGACTTTTGACACCACCTGGAAAAAACAAAAATATATCTCTGGTCAGATCCCTTTTTCATTCTTCACAATGACTTTGTCAAATATACTCTACTTTTCCAAAACTCTTTCCTCTTCCTTATATCACAGGAAATAAAAAACATAATAGGTCAATAATCTTTAACTTCAGAAAGGAAGAGAAACTGCCCATGTCTGCAAACATCCTTACTTTTCGTCTTTGTTTACAATGCCTGGTAATTCATTGTGAGGTGCCAAGAAATGAGTTGTTGCTGTTGGGTTTACAGAAGAGTGCACAGGGAGAAATAAAAGTATATCAGTAAACCCAACATAACATGACAGAAGCTATTGTAGTGGCATTACTGGGTTTAAGGGGCCAGCAGAATAGAACTCTGATCAGGCAGGTGAGTCAGTATTCTTCTACAGTCTGTAATACATGAGAGAAGCCTGAAGAATGAGTGGACCATACAGAGGGAAGTTCTAGCTAGTCGGTTCTGCATTTGTGTAAACATGGAAGGCACAAAAGGACATGATATTTCTTTTTCAATTTTTTATTCCTTATGAAATGAAATTTTTACTTGTTAATTTTTTAGTTTTAGAATGACTGGAACAAAGAGAATATATGAGAAGTATTAAAAGAAGTGGATGGGAAATAGGAGAGTAGACACATAACAAATGTAAAAGGATCATAAACATGCCTGTTTTGCTTTATTGTGATGGCTTAATGGTGCTGGAATTGTCATTGAAGGGTTTCAGCAAGAGAGTTCATTATGGGTTGAATTGCATCTGTTCAATCACCCACAAAATTCAAATGTTGAAGCCCTACACTGCAATGTGACTCTATTTGGAAATAGGGCATTTGAAGAGATAATCACCATAAAATGAGGTCCTAGGGTTATAACACTAACCAAAGTGACTGGTACCATTTATAGAAGAGAAGGAGACACCAGAGATATCTGTGCACAGAAGGAAGGCCATGTGGAGAGAGAGAGAGAGAAGATGCCACTTGTAAGATGAGGAGAGAGGCCTCAGGAGAAACCAAACCTTCTGACACAACTGCCTTGGGTTTCTAGCCTCCTTGGGGAATAAGTTGTCATTAAAAGCCACCTGGATGGCAGATGCCAGGATAAAATTTATATTTTTGAAATACATTAACATCTATATGAAGAATGAATTGTATGGGTCAAGAGTGTGGGACATGTAAAAGATAGAGGCAACTATCTCAGTAATACAGGGATTTTGTAGAATTGGAATAAGTGGATTTTTGAGAATTAGTTCTATAGATTTAAAGAAGTTATTCATTGTGGATAATTAGAAGTAAGGGATAAGATATAGAATAATATATCAAGCTATTTCCACATTTCTGTTTATATAGTTGAACTCTACCTTTCATCAAGGGAAGGAAGAGAATAAAAACAGATCCAGAGGAATAGTAATGGGCATCATTTTGGATATAATTTCATTTAAGTTATCTGTGAAATATCCAAATAAACTAAATATTGGATACAGATATCTAAAGTTTAACAAAGTTGTATGGAATTCATATATATATAAACATCTAAATCTATGCAAACTTAATACTTATCATTCTTTTCCATTTGTATTTATGTTTCAGCCTGTTGGCCCCTTTATTGTTTGTGGAAATGACAAGAGCATCCTGCTGGATATCAATCCTGCCTAAAATATTTTAATACCATTTTTATTGTGATTTTTTCCTATAACCCTTATTGCTCCATTAAAATACTATATTACCAGGCCTTTCAAAATCAATAACTCTCTTTTGCTTTATCTTCATTTCTACTTATGTCCCTAACAGACCTTTATATCGGCTGTGTTTGTTAGTTACTTGATTTTCTTCTCCTCAGGGTTGTAATTTCTGTAATATTTAGGACTTTGATCTTTTATACCTATATCAGTACATATGGAAATTTCAGGCACATGAGAGGTATTAAATGAATAAATAGATAACCAGATAGAAAGATATGTGACAGTAGATAACAGATAGACAGATATGTATAGAATGACTGAATGTACTAGATAATAGATTGAATCCATTAGAATGTAAATGGTAGTTAAATCCACGCTATGTGGCTGATGCATCTGGGTGACGAAAAGAAAACTGAAGGTTTGGAACAGAATCTTGGGCAGCACTTGTTTCAATGAGTAAGTTAATGTAGAGGAATATCTTTAAGAAAGTTGAAGAAGGTAGAGATGCGGAAATAAATCAGAGGAAGAGCGTTGCGAGAGAAAAATGCTTCAGAGACCTCAATCGACATAAGCAAAGAATACATTCTACAGGATTTGTTAATAAGACTATGAGGGGCCGGCACCGCGGCTCACTAGGCTAATCCTCCGCCTAGCTGCGCCGGCACACTGGGTTCTAGTCCCGGGCGGGGCGCCGGATTCTGTCCCGCTCTGCTGTGGCCAGGGAGTGCAGTGGAGGATGGCCCAAGTGCTTGGGCCCTGCACCCCATGGGAGACCAGGATAAGTACCTGGCTCCTGCCATTGGATCAGCACGGTGTGCCGGCCGCAGCGCGCCAGCCGCGGCAGTCATTGGAGGGTGAACCAAGGGCAAAAGGAAGACCTTTCTCTCTGTCTCTCTCTTTCACTGTCCACTCTGCCTGTCAAAAAAAAAAAAAAAAAAAAAAAAGACTATAAGGAAGGAAAGCTGTTGGCTAGGGAAATATGTTGTACCTACATAAGATGAGAAGCAAAGAAAGTCATTTTGAAAAACGAAAGGAGAGTGATGGAATATTTGATCAAAAAGGGAGGAGAAGAAATATGATCCAAGACGGTAGTGGAGGTTTTAGATTTGAATAGGAGAGAGAATATCTGTTCTTCCAGTTGTGAAAAGTCTAAGTCAACTTCTGTATATTCCTATTTAATATACTAAAAACAATAAGCCCAGTATACTGAAATGTGACTTTTAGCTTTCATATAACCTAATTTATTGTCAAGGTGTTATTAAGTCCCCAAGAAGAGCCTGTTTAATAAGGGATAATACATAATAAAACACATATAAAACATCACAACATTTTATTGAACTCACCACTACTAGTACTACTTCTAACAACTAGTATTTTCCTTCATTGATCATGGAAATCTGTTAAAGCCTATCTGAAACTCAAAGAAACATGCAAAATTAACTAAGTCTATTTTCCCACATATTATGAGATCTTAATTTGTGTAAGTACTCTCTCCTGTCCCATGTTTAAAGATAATTTAATGTGCTGTATTAAAAATATAACTCAGAATATACCTTTGTTTCGTTTCCTACGCCACTTTCCCTATCCAAGATCAGTCTATTCCTCCCCTGCTTAAAGAGGCTGCAACTGTTCCCTTGAAGAGGAGTCCTTCATTTACTGGAGCTGTAACCACAGTGAAGCCTTTGTATGTCTAATGTGAAATATTATTTAATCAGCGAAGACATGAGCACAGCTGTGATTACAAGCATTTGAAAATGAGATGCTATATCAAGGACAGAATCCAAGAAGATTCTAAATTACGATTTAGTTTGGAGCTAAAGTTACTTGCACTCTACTCATCCAACAGTATACACCCCTTATGTATAGCATTGCCCCATGAGATGAATCATTAACCAGAAAATAAGTAAAGTTACCTAAAGAAAACTATTTGGGCATTGGGAATTTCACAGTCTTGATTGGTGCAAAAGGAGAAATATGACAGATACCAGTAACTTGGGTGTAAGCTACAGAAAGAAGTCACTTAAATTCTGAGCAGTGAGTGAGATAATAAATGGTATCATTATTATCTCAAAAAAATTTCTGTTTCTTGATTCTGTTACATATAAAATTATGTATGGAGAAACCAGGTCAAAAGAGGTGTTAGAATTTGAGCATAAGATGAGGGTTTATAGTAAAAGCTAATTTTTATATTATTTATTGGGCTACTTTAAGCTCTATTGAAATTGTACATTTCTTTAGCTGTTCTTGTTTTTTTTTTTTTTTTTGGACAGGCAGAGTTAGACAGTGAGAGAGACAGAGAGAAACATCTTCCTTTTTCCATTGGTTCACCCGCCAAGTGGCCTCTATGGCTGGTGCTTGCGGCCTGAGTGCTGCGCTTATCCAAAGCCAGGAGCTAGGTACTTTCTCCTGGTCTCCCATGTGGGTGCAGGGCCCAAGCACTTGGGCCATCCTCCACTGTACTTCCTGGGCCACAACAGAGAGCTGAACTGGAAAAGGAGCAACCGGGACAGAATCCGGCGCCCTGACCGTGACTAGAACCATGTGTGCCGGTGCCACAGGCGGAGGATTAGCCTAGTGAGCCCCGGTGCCGGCTCTTTAGCCATTCTAAATTCCATAAAGAGTGTCAGTGTTTCTGTAGCTATTATATTTTGTTAAGTTGTATATAACTGCATTTTTCTTTTCAAAGTAATTTTACTCTAGTAAGTAATGCATGCTGATTGTAATAAATTCTTGCAATCTCTAAGAAAAAAAGAGCATTACTAAGTTGTAAAAATAGTTATATTCTGTGCTACAATCCATTAAAATAAATAATCTGTGAGACATGCTATGAAACACATATTTTCATGCTTGTAGTCAACAATAGGTTGTCACAAAATCAATTCATTTTTGTTTGCATTTTTGAGTTAGTTTGGGTGTGATTTTCAGTGTCAGTGCTTATTTTTGTTTTGTTAAATTACTCAGTATGTGCAATAGGAAACAACATGTGGAAGATATTTCTTTCTACCTTTGACAGCAAAAGTAGAGGGGACCCCAACCAACCAAACACTGGTACCTGGGATTTGTGCTGCAAGGCTGAAGGCTGGAACAGTGGTGGCCAGAAGGGCGGTTATCCTGCTTTCTTCATCTTCTGCAGCTGCCCTTGCTCCTGCCTACTTTCTGGACCTTGTTCTCCAATCTTCCTATTGCTTCCATACGTGCTTTTTGTAATTTACTCCTATTTGTTTACTTTTTTAAAAAAAGATTTATTTATTTATTGGAAAGGCAGAGTTACAGAGAGAGGGAGAGATTTTCCATCTGCTGGTTCACTTCTCAAACACAACAGGTGGGGCTGGACCAGGCCAAACCCAGGAGCCTAGAACTTCTTCTGGGTTTCCCCCATGGGTTCAGGGGCCCCAAGCACTTGGGTCATCCTCTGCTCCTTTCCCAGGCACATTAGCAGGGACCTGGCTCAGAAGTGGAAAAGCAAGGGCTCAAAACAGTGCCCATGTGGAATGAGGTGTCATAGCTGGTGTGGCCTTACCTTTTACACCATCATGCTTACATTTATTTAACAAGGACTGACTGTTAACTTCTCTCAGTATAGAGAAGACGAAGTCTGTTTTTATGTTTTCCCCCTACTTTCACCTTCCATTCTTCCTTATCCCTACTCCTCCACCCTTCTCCCTTGGGAGATACTTCCAATTGTGGAAGAATAACCACCCTAGTTAGTGTCCCTTTCCTCTTCTGTTACATATTCCTTCCTTTAGAAACACACGCTTTCATTATGGAACCTTACCAGTGCTGTAACAGCCCTTTTTGCCTGTATGAAAAAGCCATGGTTACTTACATCTAGTTTTCATTATTTAAATTTTAATGTATTTAGTATATTTATTTGAAGGGCAGATGGAGAGATAGAGACAGAGATAGAAATGATGAAGATAGAAATAGAGAGATCTTCCATTTGCTGGTTCACACTCCAAATGCCAGGGTTGGGCCAGGCCAAAACCAGGAGCCCAGAACTCCATTCTGTCTCCCACGTGGATGGCAGGGAATCAACTACATAAGCCATCACCTGCTGCCTCCTAGGTGCACAGGATCAGGAACCTGTAATCTGAAGCACAGCTAGTGCTTGAATCCAGGCACTCTGATTTTGGATGCAGGTTTCATAAGTAGAGTCTTAACCACGGTGCTAAACACCCATCTCTGTTATTGTTTTAAAGAGAGATACATTTTCTTTGGCATATTCTTTAGTGCTCTATTCTGTTGGTGTGGACATTCTGTGAGGCCTTGTGCTGACCCTGCTGCTTGTTTATGCTCTTTGCATTCTCCGGGATTTCTCAAAGCTTCTTCATTTTAGTTCTTTGACTAAATAACAATAACTTCGAGTTTAAGCTTTTTTGTTACACAAAATGTCAATCTATTTCTATTTGTTTATTCTTCTGGCACCCACTCCCCATTTTAAAAACTTAGTTATTATTTATATATTTATTTATTTGAGAAGGGCAGAGAACGAAAGAGAAATCAAGAGTTCCTACCTACAAGTTCACTACCTAAATGCCTACCCACAACAGCAAGAGCTAGGCCAGGGCATATGTTGGAGTCAAGAAATCAATCCAGTTCTCCCACACAGGTCAGACAACCACTTACTTGTGCCATTACCTGCTGCTTCCCAGGGGGTGCAATGACACACAGCTGGGATCAGGAGCAGATTGAAGAACTGAACACAGGCATACCAACTGTAGGACACAAGATTCTTAACCACTGTGCCAGAAATCCACCCCAACCACCACCTTTGATTCAGATATACAAATCTAAATATCAACTAAGTCCCCACTAAAATCTATCTTCTTAACCAAAACCTTAATATTTACAAGTTTCATTATTCTCTTCCTTATGGGTGAGTCTTCTCTGGCTCATCACATTTCTCCTTAGCCTATTTCATGTTTGTTTCGACTATCTGAATGAAGGAGACACTGAAGCAACAACTGATGTCAGCCGCCTTTGACTCCCAAATCTCATCTCTGTAACTCATCCTGTTCTCCAGTTAAGACTCATTTTTCTTGACTGGCACATTCATCCTGTTACTGCTCTCTGAGGCTCATAGGGTAATAGATTCCTGTCTCAGAAGTCAGATCACCCCAACCAGCTTTGGATAGCACTTAATAGTCCCTTAGTTATAATGAGGCTATTCCTTCATGTGTTCAATAAGGATAGTGCCAATGTTCAGCCTACTAACTGCAGATAATCACTATGAGAATGCTTGAAAGGATGGTCAAGGGCCACAGTTACAAATTATTATTATCAAAATGTCTTTTGAGAGTACAATATTAAATTTATATATTTATTACCTTTTAAAACTCTATAAAATTGTTTCATATTTTCTATTCTACATTTCATCACTGCTTCTGAAAATAAACCATTTACAATAAGATTCTCCCTTTTGGCAAAATATAATAAAGATCTTATCTTTATATTTTTTTTCTGCATTATTCCTTTCCGTTGTATATACCACGAATGCTATTACCTCCCGTTTAATCTTTGTTTCCTCCATGTGTAGTTTCCTATACCATTTACTCTAATCCATCTGTTTCTTATTTAAACCATGTTTTTACGCAGCTCTAATACTCACTGTAACAGTTAATCATCTTTTTGATGATTTTATTATAACTCTACCTTTCATTTTGCAGTTACTATACTATGGTGAGTATGGTAGGTACTCAGTAATATTCTTAATTGACTAATATAAATAGCAAACATTGTATAATATAGAAAATATGAACTCTTCTTTCAAATATCTATTCCTAATTTATTTTTGCAACAGGGTTTATGCAAAATTACATTTTATTAGAAAAACAAATAAAAATAATTACACTACATATTTGAAAATGCTAGATGTAGATAAATGTACCAATCTTTATCTTCAAATGAATCACAAGGACAAATCAGGCTATATAATAAATTATAAGTCTGCAATGTGTTTGTGCCACTTGGTGATGAATTCTGTCAACATAAATTGAAACCACGGGCAGATTTCTTATTAATCATGCTTCACCAGGGCATTGGGTTAAACGTTTAAATAACAGGATGATAAGAGTCTTACTGGCAATTCAATTCCAGCTTTCCAGGTTCTGTAAGGCAGTCTCTCCCCTTCGTCCCTGGAGTGGTGGAAGACCATCAGAATGTCATTATTCTGCATATACAAGAGTGTCATTTCTTTCATTTCTGTGCAGGGAAAGTTGCAATTGGTGCTTGGTGATGAAGAGCAACTGATTCATCTTCATGGACTCCTTTCCCCTGCTTACAACAAAGATCCTGTTTTCAATCACCTTGCTGTGTACTTCCTTCGCCTTATCCATTATGCAAGGAGGTCAGCTAGTAACACTCAATATGACTAATTAAAAAGAGAACTCTAAGGTAAAGTGCACAGAGGCACTTTGGTAATTGCAGTGATATCCGTGAATAGTAATGACAATTAATGAGACCTGTAATAGCTTTGTAAATAGTCATTTGCCCACTTACAGGAGGTGAATAACAATTTACACGGAGTGAGAAGAGTCATCTCTTTTAATTCATTCTAGCATTCCTTTCTTTCTACCATCCATACCCGATTCTTACTGTGTTTGGCATTGCAGAAATTTCTGAAAGAGGGTTGACTTGGAACCATGCTCCAAATGCTAGCACAACATTCCAAAGTATGGAACCAAAAGCATCATCTTCACATTGGCTACATTTAAAAACATTCAGTTGCACCAAATAGAAATATCTTTGGTGATAGTAAGAAGGATGATTAAATTCAAATTCAAGGAAATATAGAAAGTTGTTAGAAATACAATTTTCTAATTTTATAGCAAGAATGGACATTAGAGGGTATCTAATAAGAAAACCAAGATTGAATAAGGTGCTATGGTTTGGATATTAATTTGAATGTTTAATGTCCCCTAAAGTCTCATAGTCCCTAGGGTGGTGGTCCTTTGGGAAGGAGGTAGAATGTTTGGGGCTGGGCCCATGGGAGGCCTATAGATTTTGGAGGATATGTCCTTGGAAAGTAATCGTAATGACAGTGTTGATTATAAAAGGCTTAGATGAACCCAGACACTATCTCTGCTTTCTTACTGATTGTGTGTTTCCTCTTCCTCTAGTGCTCCAATCATTACCATCCACTGTCCTAATCAGATTCCTGACCAATGGTGGCAACTGATCGTGGATTTAAACTTCCAAAACTATGACCTAATATTTAATTGCAGAAACAAAAAGCTAATATATGGCAATATTTAATTGTAGTAACAAAAAGCTGACTAATATATAAGAACCTTATTGTGTCAGAATTTGGACAAGAAGACAGAATCCCTGCCCCTGTGTCAGTAATCTCATGGAGCAGACTTGTTAGAGCTTTGAAAATCATGAGCAGGGTATTGGATTGGAATGCAAAGATTTTTTAATTATGCCATAGTGTTGTCTACTTGTTAAACTAAATATAAATGCCAATTGCTAAAGAAGGAATATAAAAATCTATGGGTAAAATAAGCAGACATAAGTATATGCAGGTGGATAGCAAAGAGGATAATGAAAAATAAAAAGACCTGTGGATCACTCTTTAAATTTAGGCAAAACATTACACTGACTTGAAAACGAGAAAACAAACAAATGCACTTACCTTCTGGTTAGTACTTTGTTGTCTAAAGAATTTCCCTTTCTCCTTAGTACAGGCTACATCACATCATTTTTTTTAGTGATAAAAACAATTCCTTAAAATGGCATCCTATATGTTCAGAGTTACCAATTGCCTCCTTCTCAGGGCTTTTGTGCATAATTAGTCTATTTATTTATTTATTTATTTTTGCCTGAGAAATTTGTTCTTATTTTTCTGTTGCTCATCAATTGCATTAATTGTTCGTATTTGAGAGCAAGTTTTATTTCTTCAGGAATATTACCATGATTTCAATAAGGTCGCTTGCATTCCTCCATCATAGACATTCACAACATGGTGAATATCAGCTGTCATAGTTTAAATCACGTATTTATTGTCCAATTTATTGAATAAATTGGATTCTCATCAGTAGGTTTCAAGTCCTCTGAGAAGGTATCTCTTTTTACCAACTGTTTTATTATTTGTCCTCAGTATATGCATAGCACATAGTATGCATTTAATTTGAATGGATAAGTAGGAAAAGACTGAAATGGAATGAAACACAAAAAATAATTTAGAGAAAAATCAGCGCATTGCTTTGTTAGGGATACTGATTAATGTCTTGTTGAGACAGAGTCCATCTCCTTTTTTAAAAGATTTATTTATTTATTTGAAAGAGTTACACAGAGAGAAAGATGAGGGAGGGAGGGAGGGAGGGAGGGAGAGAGAGAGGTCTTCCATCTGCTGGTTCACCCTCCAGTTGGCCTCAATGACCTGAGCTGCGCCAATCTGAAGCCAGGAGCCAGGAGCTTCTTCCCGGTCTCCCACGTGGGTGCAGGGGCCCAAGGACTTGGGCCATTTTCTACTGCTTTCCCAGGCCATAGCAGAGAGCTAGATAGGAAGTGGAGCAGCTGAGACTCGAACTGGTGCTCATATGGGACGGCGGCACTGCAGGAGGCGGCTTTACCCGCTACACCTCAGCATCTGCCCCGATGGAGTCTATTTCTGCCTTACTGCTGAATCTTCAGCAGCTGGCTGCGCACTTAACACTTAAGCTTTCAAAAAATGCTGAGTGAGTAGATAAATGTCTTATTTGTGGAGGAAAATGTTGTTTGTGTTTAAAATTCTAAAAATTTTACCAACTTTGCTAATTAGTTGGAATTGAGTAGTTTTGTGAGAAATTTGTAAATTTATATTAGATGATCCTATCTGTAAGCAAGACTCATCATGTTGCTGGGAATGGGTGAGCACTATTTTATTCCACACTATCTTCAAGTCTTACAGTCTTAGTAAAAATCTGAATGGAGAGTTTGCGAGTCAGCCTTAGGCAGCTCTATTTGGATTTCTTTTGCATATTATCATTTATTAAAATTTAATAAAGCTTTGAATAAATGGTACTGGGAAAGCTGGATATCCACATGTAAAATGAAACTGGAGCATTTAATTGATATTATGAATAAATGCTCAGTGGATCAGAAACTTATCTTTAAGAGCAAAACGTATAAATTTCTTAAAAAACAGAAAAGTAAATCTTAATGACCTTCCATTAATCACACCAAAATAATGATGACTAAAGAAAATAAATAGTTGAACTTCCTCAAAATTAAAAATACTGTATTTCTCCAGGGACACTACCAAGAAAGTGAAAGCGCAAGACCAGAATTGAAGAAAATATTTGCAGATAACATATCGATAAAAGACTTGTTTCAAGAATATATTGATTAATTTTATAATTCAACACTAAATAGACAAACTAGCCAATTAAAAATGGCTAAAAGATTTGAATAGACATTTCTTGAGAACACATTACAATGTAGCATTAAGGAAATGAGAGAAAATGTTCAAGTCATGAATCATTAAGAAAAACCAAAGAACAGTGAGATTTTACAACATAGTCATAGTTAACTGTTGGGGTCTTAAGCCTGAGGCTGTCCCCTGACCAGCAGGGAACAGTATAAGCACTCCCCGACAAGGCGAACGGGAAAGGTAAACGGGTCAAGAACACAGCGTGCACCTGTGAGTTCTGTCGAAGCAGGAACTACTTTATTGAGGAAGTGTACAGGCTTATAAAGCTTACAAAAGACATGTGGAGCAGGGGAGCCAATCAGCGAAAAGGTCATGCAGGGGTGGGTAGATCACGCATGGGCATCTTAAGCAAAGTATGGGGATCATGCACTGTCCACGTGTCCGGAACAAAAGTGGACCTATCCCTGCCGGTGGTCCCATCTTATGTGGCTTAACCACAGCAGCTGCACACACCCCTCGAACATCCGCCAGGCACCATATTGTAATGGAGGTTTTAGGCAATGCCCAATAGATAACCAAAAAGAAGGACAGATAAGGGTAACTGGTCAAGAGGTCAATATGCAAGTTAAGAAGTTTGCATCATACACTGAAGTGCCTGGATTCAATGTCTGGCTCTGACTCCTAACTCTAGCTTCATGCTAGTGTCAATCCTGGGAGTGGTAGCAAAGAGTCAAGTATAATTGGTTTCATATCTCCACACATGGGAGATTTGGATCAAGTTTGCCACTCATAGTATCGACCTGGACTGAATTCCCTGGACAAAGCATCAGTGCAGCCCAGAATCAGTCATTGTGCATATTTGGGAATGAACCAGAGGATGAGAGCTCAATATTTCTGCTTGTCTATCTGTCTCTAAAACAAATAAGGACAGACAATAATTTTTGTTAGTAAGAATGTAAAGAAATTGGAGCCTTATTATACTACTGGTGTTACTGGAATATTATGTAGCCACCTAGGGAAACAGTTTGATAGTCCTTCAAAGTTGAACATGGGGTTACAATATGATCTGGTAATAGCATTTAATATATATATATATATATAATGACATTATATTATATATACCTATATTAACAAATAAGTCACATACTAGCATTTATAAAATATTATTTATCATAGCCAAAAAGTGGACATTACATTGATGAATGGATAAATGAGTCTAGTATGCATACATAATGGATTGTTTAGCTACTAAAAGGAATATGTGCTACAATATGCATGACCTTTGAAATATTATGCTAAGTGAAAGAATCCAGACATAAAGGTCACATATGGAATGATTACTTTTTTGTGATACATGTGGAGGCATCAGATCTATGAAAACAGAAAGTAGGCTAGTGTTGCCAGGGGCTAAGGAGGGGGAAAGGGGAAGTGAATGTTCTGAGTCCAGAATTTCTAACTGGAGTGATTGAAATGTTCTACAATTAGAGAGCAGTGATGGTTGCACATCTCTGAATATACTAAAAATGCTGAATTGTACACTTTTTTTTTGACAGGCAGAGTTAGACAGTGAGAGAGCGACAGAGAGAAAGGCCATCCTTCCATTGGTTCACCCCCCAAATGGCTGCTACGGCCGGCGCACTGTGCCGATCTGAAGCCAGGAGCCAGGTGCTTTCTCCTGGTCTTCCATGCGGGTGCAGGGCCCAAGCACTTGGGCCATCCTCCACTGCACTCCCTGGTCACAGCAGAGAGCTGGACTGAAAGAGGAGCAACCAGGACAGAATCTGGCGCCCCAACCAGGACTAGAACCCGGGTGCTGGCGCCACAGGCACAGGATTAACCAAGTGAGCAGCCGTGCCAGCCAAATTGTACGCTTTAAGTAGGTAAATTTTACGGAATGTGATTAATCACAATACATGTTATTAAAACATGAACAGAAAAAAATAACTCAAGTGAAAATTATAATAACTTATATCTATGTGCCTTATTTATATTGCATGCTAAGATTAGCTGGAACTAACAGTGAGGGGTGTTTTTTTTTTAAAGATTTATTTATTTATTTGAATGTCAGAGTTACACAGAAGAGAGGGAGAGGCGGAGAGAGAGAGAGATCTTCCATCCTCTGGTTCACTCCCCAATTGGCTGCAATGGCCGGAGATGCACCAATCCAAAGCCAGGAGCCAAGAGAACCCACACGGGTTCAGGGGCCCAAGAAATTGGGCCATCTTCTACTGCTTTCCAAGGCCATAACAAAGAGCTGGATTGGAAGTGCAGCATCTGGGTCTCGAACCAGGGCCCATATGGGATGCTGTCGCCTCAGGCCAGGGTATTAATCTGCTGCACCACAGCACCAGCCCTGGGTGTTTTGCTTTAATATAAGCCATTTTTGAAAAAAAATATGAAATTGAATGGAAGATATTTCTCTTTCTCTCCCTCCAGCTTCCAACTGCCCCCACAACTCTACCTTTCAAATAATAAATAAATAAATAAATAAATATTTTAAAATATTAGTTTTTAAATCATTTTTACTCAATGGTTACATTCCCTACTGTAAAAAATTAGCCATTTTGAGCAGTGATTGCCAATTGTGAATTTGAATGATAGTTGCATAGGTAATAAATATTTTAATAATGTAGCATTTCAAATATACACATAAAATGAATACTTATACAACATTGAATGATATTTATCCATGATAAGGATTTATCACTGTATGCTAAGTTTAAGAAATTTTGTCATAAATGGATGTTGACTTTCAGGTGAGTGCTTTTTCTGCCCCTTTTAATATGATCATGTTTTCTTTTTCTTCCATCTGTTTACTTGAATCTATTTTTTTTTCTAATGGCAAGCCACCAATAAAGGTTGAACATGTGCCTGCTAACCACAGCCTGTTCATTTGTATTCAGTTATGTACTATTGTTGGATGTCTCTATGGGTACTGGAGTGTACTAGCATGTAACCTTTATGAGGTCAGGGGCCACATGCACTATATGCAGCCAACAGCTAGGGTCTGGTCTCTTGTGATACACTTAGAGTGTCTTTTAGGCTTGTCATCATTTGTGCTTCTTACAAATACATCAAACTATCTTAACTAATGTCGGGGAACGGGACAGCCTGGCCAGCTGTGACCCTCCCGACATGTACAAGCACAAGAAGTTTAGTGCTGGGCTTTTTCCACCCTGCCCGTTGCTAATTGCAAGATCCTGTTTTGACTTTAAGCATCCTGTTATTGCATGTTTCCCACACTTAGTTGGTAACATGTTTTCCGTGAATGATATATATAAATAGGTGGACGGTGGGCGGGGGTAGTGAATGAACGCTGGTAAAAGACGGAGAGTGAATGAACGCTGGTAAAAGACGGAGAGCGAATGAACGCTGGTAAAAGACAGAGGAATGAATGAACGCTGGTAAAAGGGGAGTGATGAATGAACGCCGGTAACAGGCGGGAGTTATGAATGAACGCTGGTAACAGGCGGGAGCTGTGAATGAACTCCAGTAGTAAGCGGGAGTGGTGAATGAAGGAGTTGTGAATGAATGCCGGTAACAGGGCGGGCGTTCGCAACATGTAACGCGAGTCTGCTGAAAAATAAAGTGAAGCTGAAAAGCCGATAAACGCGTCTGGTGTCTCTGAGGTCTCGCCGGCGTTAACCTATCCGGAAGGTGTATGCCTGCAACTGGTGCCGTGACTCGGATCGCTGCGACGCGGAAAGAAGGTAAGAAAAATAAAACGTCTATAGACGGGAGTCTAGGGGAAAAAGCCTAGGAATACCGCGGTACAATGGGGAACACACAGTCCACCACGAAAATGCACCTATTGATTAGCCGCCTTTTAAAGGCAACGGGGACGCCCGTAAAGAGTGTAGCTGTGTGCAATTTTACGAGGATACTATATAAAACTTGTACTTGGTTTGTTGAAGAAGGAGATTTATCACAGGTTCGGTGGAGACGGGTGGGACGTGAATTGCGAAACGCTGGAGTCGAGGAGGGAGTGATCCGCTTGTGGTATCTGATAGATACTGCTTTGCGGTCGGAGGATGACCAGATGGGGGAACTCTTAGATGAAGGCTCCGAACTACTGGAGGAGCTCAGCGAAGACTCCCATGATAGTAGCGAAAAAGGAGATAGTATAGAGGAACAAAGGATGGAAGCAAGCGGGGGAGCCCGACCAAAAGCAAAACATTCGCAGACGCTGGGATCGCTTCCACTATACTCGGAGTTGCCCTTAATGCCCTCCGCTCCTCCTTATGAACCACCCCCTCATTCTATGCGCTGTTGCTGTTTTGCCGGCAATGCTTCCAGCGAGATGAGGCCCATAGTTTTAGAATCTGGGCCGGAGAAACAGACTAGAAGGCAAATGCTTGAAAACGAAAGTGCTCGTAATGACGATGAAGCCGCTTTTTTTATAAATACTGGGGATTCAACTCCCCACCCACCGCGGCGCCTGAAACCAAATTGGGCAGAGTTCTTTAACCCCCATCATCTCCACTCATCATATTAAAACCTTAAATGACTTACAAAAATTGTGTGGAAATTTAAACTGGATTCGGCCTTATTGTAAAATGACTACTGAAGAAATGCACCCTTTGTTCCGACTTCTGGAAGGCGATGCATGCCTAAATTCACCCAGACAACTTACAAAGGAGGCAAAAGCAGTATTAAAAAATTTTGAACAGCGCCTTAAGAGCACCGCTATGCAGCGGTGTGACCCCACTATGCCCTTAAGTATTTTGGTGTTCATACAAAGTCATTATCCCTATGCTTTACTCTAGCAAGAAGGACCATTGTTGTTTATATACCCACATAACCATATGCCCAGATCTATTACCTCCTATGCGGAGGCTATGGGAAATTTAGTTTTATTCTAATCCCATTCCCAAAGCACCCATAGCTTTTACTGATGGAGCAAAAGGAGGTACTG
Source organism: Oryctolagus cuniculus (assembly GCF_051225735.1). Classification (NCBI taxonomy): domain Eukaryota; kingdom Metazoa; phylum Chordata; class Mammalia; order Lagomorpha; family Leporidae; genus Oryctolagus; species Oryctolagus cuniculus. Next base: position 79,689,818 of record NC_142874.1, on the reverse strand, counting down.
GGGTGGCTATTTTACAAGGTCAGGTGCATCATGCAGTTACTGCATCTCCCTCACCTCAACATGCAGAGCTAGCTGTAGTGGCTAAGTTATTAAATATGGTTGAGGGTCCTCTTAATATCGTTTCTGATAGCTTATATGTTGTTAATGCTGTTAAGAGGCTAGGCTCCCCTTCGTTAATATCCAAAAGTTCTACAGTGTTTCCTTATTTTGAGCTTGTTCAGCACGCTTTATTTAGGAGATCAGATCCCATTTTTATCACCCATATTAGAGCACATACCTCCCTGCCAGGTCCTCTCACCGCGGGAAATGCCCTTGCGGATCAACATTCCCGCTTCCTTTTAGCTTGCACTGCCATGGAACAGGCAACAGAATATCACAAACTTTGGCATGTTAATAGTAAGACCTTAAGTATGAGGTTTAATATCCCTATTCGTAAAGCTAATCTATTGTCCAAAATTGCGAAAAATGTGTTATTCATCAGCCTGTTACTATGCCCACTGGAGCTAATCCCCGGGGCCTTTATCCATGTCACATTTGGCAAATGGATGTAACGCATATCCCTGCCTTTGGCAAGCTATCCTGTGTCCATGTTACGGTGGATATTTACTCAGGAGTAGTTATGGCTACCGCCGCTGCCAAAGAGTCCACCTCCCATGTAATGCAACATATGTTACAATGTTTTGCTTCTTGGGGAATTCCTAATATAATAAAAACTGATAATGGACCTGCTTATACTTCTAAGGCTTTTGCTGAGTTTTTAGCAACTTTTCATATCTCTCATTTAACTGGCATCCCATATAACCCTACTGGACAAGCCGTTGTGGAACGCACTAATCTGTATCTGAAAAACTTTGTATTAAAACAAAAAGGGGGAATAGGGGCACTATCCCGTTCCCCTAAAGACATTCTCAACCTCGCCTTACTTACCATAAATTTTTTAAATAAAAAAGCTGATGGTCTCACCCCGGCAGAACGTCATGTAATCTTGGAACAGACCCCCAATAGTAATAAACCCCATGAACCAACAGAAGCTCAGCCACCCGTTAGAAAAATGATTATGTGGAAAGACCCACAAGATAACAAATGGAAAGGCCCATACCCATTAATAAGAAGGGTACGAGGCGCTGTTTGTTTTCTCCCACAGGAAGAAAAAAATCCAATCTGGACTCCAGAAAGACGGACAAGAACAATAGAGTGGCAAGATGATCGTGATCCTACTCCTACTAATAATGACGCCACTGTCACCGACGATGGCCAAGCTGGATGAGTATTGGGGTCTCTTGAGAGCCCTACCTCTCCCTCTCCAGTTGTGTATTTGCCTGAGAAGGACTTCTCTATGGCTGTTCAACACAGGAGAGACTTTGGAGTCACCGTGGTCGTCGTTGCAGTAATTGTGGCGTTATCAGCTTGTTAGGCCGCTATTGTGCTGCCGTGAGCCAAACCTCCACACTGTCCATACTTGATAGCATCACAAGATCTACCGCCCAGGCACTTGATGATATACTGCTATTCAGCTGTTAATGAACGGATTTATTGCAAGATTAGGCCTGGTTGGCATACCCTGTGTTATTCGATCTACTGCAGTTTGTGTTCCCGTCTTTTGGGTAGCATGTTAATAACAGGATCAATTATTGTTCGGATCTTGTAAGGGCTGTTAATACGCAAATGGTGGTTAAACAAGTCAGCTAATATTCAATAACCAGTACCCCATGCAAAATGGACAGATTCAGGTGTGGCTGAATCTGCTGGAATGGTAGTCAAAGACGGGTAAGTTCTGAGAGGTCTTCAAGGCAACCTAAGACAGGGCATGAACGCTCCCTCCACACCTCATGTTCATGTGCCAATGACGGGTAAGCCCGATAGATGCTCTTGATCACCTAAGACAGGCACAGTACCACTCCATTTTGCAAAGAAATAAGGGGGAGATGTCGGGGAACGGGACAGCCTGGCCAGCTGTGACCCTCCCGACATGTACAAGCACAAGAAGTTTAGTGCTGGGCTTTTTCCACCCTGCCCGTTGCTAATTGCAAGATCCTGTTTTGACTTTAAGCATCCTGTTATTGCATGTTTCCCACACTTAGTTGGTAACATGTTTTCCGTGAATGATATATATAAATAGGTGGACGGTGGGCGGGGGTAGTGAATGAACGCTGGTAAAAGACGGAGAGTGAATGAACGCTGGTAAAAGACGGAGAGCGAATGAACGCTGGTAAAAGACAGAGGAATGAATGAACGCTGGTAAAAGGGGAGTGATGAATGAACGCCGGTAACAGGCGGGAGTTATGAATGAACGCTGGTAACAGGCGGGAGCTGTGAATGAACTCCAGTAGTAAGCGGGAGTGGTGAATGAAGGAGTTGTGAATGAATGCCGGTAACAGGGCGGGCGTTCGCAACATGTAACGCGAGTCTGCTGAAAAATAAAGTGAAGCTGAAAAGCCGATAAACGCGTCTGGTGTCTCTGAGGTCTCGCCGGCGTTAACCTATCCGGAAGGTGTACGCCTGCAAACTAAGACTAAATGAGGTACTTTATTCATTAGTATTTTGTGGTTAAAGACTTATTAATTCTAGTGCCAAAGATGTGTGGTTGTGATTCTGAATTCAAGATGATGAGTATCTTCACATACCTTCTTTGAATATGCTTTACCAGGCATCATCCAGCCCCTGCCACTGGTTTATTTCACATCTTTAAATTCTTCGCTTCTTAACACTTAGCTAAAGGTTCCATGGTGAAAGCTGACTCTGTTACTAAACCACATGTTAGATTCAGAATTCTGCCTTGTTTTAGATCTTAGAAGAATGTCCTTTACTTTCACCTATACTCAGTCATTGTTTTGAGCTTTCTTTGTTTATTCCATTACCTTCAATAAGGATTCTTTAAATTCCTAGCACCTTACCTTCGATATTTTTATCAAGTATTCTGAGATAAGTCATTAATACTCATCTTGTTATTAATGAGCATTTATTTCTTTGTTTCTCTTATATTCATAAAAAAGTAACATACACACTTAGACTAATCTAAGAAATAGTAAAACCCATGCTCCCCAGTTCTGCTGCATTTAGCAATACTGATAACACAGGATTTCATGATCAAATAAAACTGAGAAATGTTATAGACCAGAGTCCTATTTTTAAGATTTACTGTGAACATTTTCCCAGTAAAAGTCCTGAGAAGTTATGTCATAAATATCACTGTTTTATACCGCTTAACACTTTAAAAGACCATTAACATCTATATTCTATAGAATAAGCTTTCTCATTGTCCCAGTGAAAAAATAGAATCTTGAAAGAGCTTACTGATAACAGACACCATTAGAATAGAGCTAGGAATAAGAACAAGGTCATGGTCTTGGTTCATTTCTCTTGCTCTCCCTTGCATATAACTTGTCTCAGAATATGAACAGGGATATTAAACACATGGGTTACAGGTAACATAAATTTGCATGTACTTGCAATTAGTAAGAGGACACAAGAGGTTCCAGCATATGAAAGGCTTCATAAGTGATCCCTGGGATACCTGGACAGTCAGGGCAAGGGAAGAAGCAAAACAGTATATTTTGAAACAGTGACATTGAAAGATCACGTATTCAAAAAAAAAAAAAAAAAAACACACACACACACACACACACACAGAGAGAAGACCGAGAAAACCAGAGTGCTCATTTCTCCCACTTCTTGTTTTGATCAATTGACCCTTTGCTCCACTATTTGCTGAACAGGTGTTTGAAAGGACACAGTTGACCTGTAACTTAATGGAAACTTCAGAGAGGAATTAAAGTTTAAAACCATTTAAATTCTATACAAGATGAAACTATTTTCTTCTTTTCATTCTTTTAAGACCTCTGCTATAGATTCAATGGGATACCAGACAAAATACCAAAGATGTTCTTCTCAGATCTGGAAAAAAATGATGCTGAAATTCATATGGAGGCACAGGAGACCTCGAATAGCTAAAGCAATCTTGTACAACAGAAACAAAGCTGGAGACTTCACAATACCAGATTTCAAGACATACTACAGGGCAGCGATAATAAAAACAGCATTGTACTGGTACAGAAACAGATGGATAGACCAATGGAACAGAATAGAAACACCAGAAATCAATCCAAACAACTACAGCCAACTTATATTTGATCAAGGATTTAAACCAATTTCTGGAGCAAGGACAATGTATTCAATAAATGGTGCTGGGAAAACTGGATTTCCACGTGCAGAAGCATGAAGCAAGACCCCTACCTTACACTTTACACAAAAATCCATTCAACATGGATTAAAGATCTAAATCTATGACCCAACACCATCAAATTATTAGAGAACATTGGAGAAACCCTGTAAGATATAGGCTCCGGCAAAGACTTCTTGGAAAGGACCCCGGAAGAATAGGCAGTCAAAGCCAGAATTAGCAATTGAGATTACATCAAATTGAGAAGTTTCTGTACTGCAAAAAAAAAAAAAAAAAAACAACAACAACAACAACAAAAAACAAAAAAAACAAAACAAAACAAAAAAACAAAAACAAAAACAAAACAAAAAACCAGGGAAGTGAAAAGGCAATCAACAGAATGGGAAAAATATTTGCAAATTATGCAACCAATAAAGGATTAATAATCGGAATCTACAAAGAGAACAAGAAACTCTACAAAAACAAAACAAACAACCCACTGAAGAGATGGGGCATGGCATTGCCTGTGTATACAAAGGCTGTTGATTTTTGTGCATTGATTTTATATCCTGCTACTTTGCCAAACTCTTCTATGTGTTCCAATAGTCTCTTAGTAGAGTTCTTTGGATCCCCTAAATAAAGAATCATAGCATCTGCAGAGCAATAGTTTGACTTCTTCCTTCCCAATTTGTATTCCTTTCATTTCTTTTTCTTGCCTAATGGCTCTGGCTAAAACTTCTAAAACTATATTGAATAGCAGTGGTGAGAGTGGGCATCCCTGTCTGGTACCAGATCTCAGTGGAAATGCTTCCAACTTTTCCTCTTTCCATAGGATGCTGGCAGTGGATTTTTCATAAATTGATTTGATTGTATTGAGGAATGTTCCTTCTATATCCAATTTGCTTAGAGTTTTCATCATGAAAGGGTGTTGTATTTTTTTTTTTTTTTTTGACAGGCAGAGTGGACAGTGAGAGAGAGAGACAGAGAGAAAGGTCTTCCTTTTTGCCGTTTGTTCACCCTCCAATGGCCGCTGCGGCTGGCGCGCTGCGGCCGGCGCACTGCACTGATCCGATGGCAGGAGCCAGGTACTTATCCTGGTCTCCCATGGGGTGAAGAGCCCAAGCACTTGGGCCATCCTCCACTGCACTCCCTGGCCACAGCAGAGAGCTGGCCTGGAAGAGGGGCAACCGGGACAGAATCCGGCGCCCTGACCGGGACTAGAACCCGGTGTGCCAGTGCTGCAAGGTGGAGGATTAGCATAGTGAGCTGCGGCGCTGGCCTAGGGTGTTGTATTTTATCAAATGCTTTTTCTGCATTGTCTGCACCTTGATATTTATTGCAGCTCAATTCACAATAGCTAAGACCTGGAATCAACCTAAATGCCCATCAACAGTAGACTGGATAAAGAAATTATGGGACATGTACTCTATTGAATACTATACAGCAGTAAAAAAAAAATGAAATCCAGTCATTTGCAACAAAATGGAGGAATCTGGAAAACATCACACTGAGTGAATTAAGCCAGTCCCAAAGGGACAAATAGCATATGTTCTCCCTGATCGGTGGCAACAAACGGAGCACCAAAGGGGAAACCTGTCAAAGTGAAATGGACACTATAAGAAACAGTGACTTGATCAGCCCTTGTCCTGACTGTTGAGGAACAATTTAATACTTTATCCCTTTGAGTATTTTTGTTGTTCTAATTAATACTATTGGTTGAACTCCTTAATTAACACACAATTATTCTTAGGTGTTTAAATTTAACTGAAAAGTGATCGCTGTTAAATATAAGAGTGGGAATAAGAGAGGGAGGAGATGTACAATTTGGGACATGCTCAATCTGGCTTGCCCCAAATGGTAGAGTTAGAAACTTGCCAGGGGATTCCAATTCAGTCCCATCAAGGTGGCATGTACCAATGCCATCTCACTAGTCCAAGTGATCAGTTTCAATTCATAATTGAACATAATGATAGGATTAAGTGTCAAAGGGATCACATAAACAAGACTAGTGTCTGCTAATACCAACTGATAGAACTAAAAAGGAGAGAACGATCCAACATGGGAAGCCGGATACACAGCAGACTCACAGAATGGCAGGTGTCCTAAACAGCATTCTGGCCTCAGAATCAGCCCTTAAGGCACTCGGATTGATCTAAAAAGCCCATGAGAGTATTTCAGGCATGGAAAACCAAGAAACTGTGGCAAAAAAAAGAGGACCTAAATGAAAGATCTCTGTGAGTGAGATCCCAGTGGAAATAACAGGCCGTCAAAGATGGAGATACCTTTCTCTGAAGGGAGGAGAGAACCTCCACTTTGACTATGGCCTTGTGTAAATAAGATCGGAGTTTGTGAACTCAACAGGCTTCCATAGCCTTGGCAGCTCATGACAAGAGCCTCGGGTGATTACTGGCATCATAAATACGAGTTTCAATTGTTAAATCAACAACAGGGGTCACTGTGCACTACTCCCCATGTAGGATCTCTGTCCTTAATATGTTGCACTATGTGAATTACTGGTAAAACTACTACTCAAACAGTGTTTTTCACTTTGTGTTTCTATGTGGGTGCAAACTGTTGAAATCTTTACTTAGTATATACTAAGTTGATCTTCTGTATATAAAGATAATTGAAAATGAATCTTGATAAAGAATGGGATGGGAGAGGGAGTGGGAGATGAGATGGTTGCAGGTGGGAGGGAAGTTATGGGGGGAAAAGCCACTATAATCCAAAATTGTACTTTGGAAATTTATATTTATTAAGTAAAAGTTGAAAAAAAAGACCTCTGCTTATATGCATTAAGGACTGATTATCTTAATCTTACAAAGACAAAAATTTTAAAGTTAAACAAAAATGACTATTCCATTTTATTTAGAAATCTTTAAAATTTTAGTCTACCATAACAAACATTTTCACTGTTTTATCTTTATAACATGTGTTTCACAAAACCATACTTTATTTTCTTATAAATATGTAAATTTTCTCGTGTAGCAAAAACAGATCTGTATTCACACCTGTTTTGGAAACTATTAGTAAATGATACTTTCTTATGTGAAAGTTCATATACAAAGTTTTGGCAATGACAATGAAGAGGATTTGCAGTTCAACTTCCTCAGCCACTCTGAAACATTCATTTCGGAGTCCTGGTTGGACCACTGCAAAATCCTTGAGGCTCCACATAAAGAGAATGAAAAATTGTAGAAACATAAGAGAACTCTGAAAGTCTTTTTATATCTTCCTTTCTCCTTCAGCTTCATCTTCTGGTAGTTTTGCATAAAATAGGAAAAGGTGCTATTTATCATCCACTACTAACCTAGACTCTATTATAATCCATTCCCTGTTGTTGCATGGCTCTTATTTGCTATTCTCAGCAAATTCTTGAATATCAATTATTTTCCCTGGAACCAGGGATCCCACAGGACATAACTGTCTCCCAACTCATGACTATTCAAAACCCTTAGGTATATCTAGGTTTCAGCACTTCAATGCTGCTTCTTCTTCTTCTTCTTCTTCTTCTTCTTTGAAAGGCAGAGTGGACAGTGAGAGAGAGAGAGAGACAGAGAGAAAGGTCTTCCTTTGCCATTGGTTCACCCTCCAATGGCCATCACGGCCGGCGCATTGCGGCTGGCACACTGCGCTGATCCGTCGGCAGGAGCCAGGTGCTTCCCCTGGTCTCCCATGGGGTGCAGGGCCCAAGGACTTGGGCCATCCTCCACTGCACTCCCTGGCTACGGCAGAGAGCTGGCCTGGAAGAGGGGCAACCGGGACAGAAACCAGCACCCTGACCAGGACTAGAACTCCGTGTACCGGCGCCGCAAGGCGGAGCATTAGCCTAGTGAGCTGTGGCACCGGCAATTCAATGCTTCTTTTTATTATTATTTTTTTATTTTTAACTTTTATTTAATGAATATAAATTTCCAAAGTACAGCTTCTGGATTACAATGGCTTTCCCCCCCATAATGTCCCTCCCACCCGCAACCCTCCCCTTTCCCATTCCCTCTCCCCTTCCATTCACATCAAGATTCATTTTCGATTCTCTTTATATACAGAAGATCAGTTTAGCATACATTAACTAAAGATTTCAACAGTTTGCTCTCACACAGAAACATAAAGTGAAAAATGCTGTTTGAGTACTCGTTATAGCATTAAATCTCAATGTACAACACACTAAGGACAGAGATCCTACATGAGGTGTAAGTGCACAGTGACTCCTGTTGTTGACTTAACAAATTGACACTCTTGTTTATGGCATCAGTAATCACCCTAGGCTCTTTTCATGAGCTGACAAGGCTATGGAAGCCCCCTGAGTTCACCGACTCTGATCATTTTTAGACAAGGCCATGGTCAAAGTGGAAGTTCTCTCCTCCCTTCAGAGAAAGGTACCTCCTTCTTTGATGACCAGTTCTTTCCACTGGGATCTCACTCGCAGAGATCTTTCATTTAGTTTTTTTTTTTTTTTTTTGCCAGAGTGTCTTGGCTTTCCATGCCTAAAATACTCTCATGGGCTTTTCAGCCTGATCCGCATGCCTTAAGGGCTGATTCTGAGGCCAGAGTTGCTGTTTAGGACATCTGCCATTCTATGGGTCTGCTGTGTATCTCGCTTCCCAGGTTGGATCGTTCTCTCCCTTTTTGATTCTATCAGCTAGTATTTGCAGACACTATTCTTGTTTATGTGATCCCTTTGGTTCTTAGTCCTATCAGTTGTGAACAGAAATTGATCACTGGGACTAGTGAGATGGCATTGGTACATGCCACCTTGATGGGATTAATTGGAATTCCCTGGTATGTTTCTAACTCTACCGTTTGAGGTAAGTCAGCTTGAGCATGTCCCGAATTGCACATCTCTTCCCTCTCTTATTCCCACTCTTATATTTAACAGAGATCACTTTTCAGTTAAGTTTCAGCACTTAAGAATAATTGTGTATTGATTACAGTATTCAACCAAAAGTATTAAGTAGAACAAACAAACAAAAATACTAAGTGGGATAACATATTAAGGTTTTTTTTTTTTTTGGGGGGGGTGATATAACTTTTTTTATTTTGAATATGGTGGCAGTTATAATAGAATGCATTTGACATAACTAGAAATCTTTACCCAAATGAGTAAAATTTACTATATCTCAACTACACTTCTTTTTTTAACTTTTATTTAATGAATATAAATTTCCAAAGTACAGCTTATGGATTACAATGGCTTCCCCCCCATAATGTCCCTCCCACCCGCAAGCCTCCCCTTTCCCATTCCCTCTCCCCTTCCATTCACATCAAGTTTTTCATCAACAGTCAGGGCAAGGGCTGATCAAGTCACCGTTTCTCATAGTGTTTATTTCACTTTAACAGGTTTCCTTTTTGGTGCTCAGTTAGTTGTCACCTATCAGGGAGAATATATAGTATTTGTCCCTTTGGAATTGGCTTATTTCACTCAGCATAATTCTTTCCAGATTCCTAACAAGGATAACTTTTCAGTTAAAATTTAAACACCTAAGAATAATTGTGTGTTAATTACAGAGTTCAACCAATAGTACTAGAAAAAAAAATACTAAAATGGATAAAGTATTACATTGTACATCAACCGTGAGGACAAGAGCTGATCAAGTCACTGTTTCTCATAGTGTCCATTTCACTTCGACAGGTTTCCCCTTTGGTGCTCAGTTAGTTGTCGCTGATCAGGGAGAACATATGATATTTGTCCCTTTGGGACTGGCTTAATTCACTCAGCGTGATGTTTTCCAAATTCCTCCATCTTGTTGCAAATGACCGGGTTTCATTGTTTTTGACTGCTGTATAGTATTCTATAGAGTACATGTCCCATAATTTCTTTATCTAGTCTACTGTTGATGGCATCTGGGTTGGTTCCAGGTCTTAGCTATTGTGAATTGAGCTGCAATAAACATTAATGTGCAGACAGCTTTTTTGTTTGCCAATTTCATTTCCTTTGGGTAAATTCCAAGGAGTGGGATGGCTGGGTTGAATGGTAGGGTTATATTCAGGTTTCTGAGAAATCTCCAGACTGACTTTCATAGTGGCTTAACCAATTTGCATTCCCACCAACAGTGGGTTAGTGTCCCTTTTTCCCCACATCCTCTCCAGCATCTATTGTTGGTAGATTTCTGCATGTGAACCATTCTAACCGGGGTGAGGTGAAACCTCATTGTGGTTTTGATTTGCATTTCCCTGATTGCTAGTGATCTTGAACATTTTTTCATGTGTCCGTTGGCCATTAGTTCTCGGAATGAGCCACTTATTTATTCCTTTAGTGTGTATTTCCAATCACCTTGGGATAACTTATCTGAAATTTACAAAGTTTTCCTCACCTCACATTTAGCCCCTTATCCTCCATTCCTCCACTCCTGGTAGAAGGGAAATTCCTAATTAAAATAATCCAAAGTTAGAACTATTCTGGCTATAATACCACCAGGGGTGGGACTTACCAGGGATCAGTGAGGCATGGCCTTAATCATTTCATAACCTTACCCTTTTAACACCATTCCCCTTTCCCCACAGGTTTTGTCTCTTGTTAAATCTTGGAGAGAAAATACACAAGAAATAAACATTAACACACATAAGGTATTCTCAGACACAGAATTTATATCCAAGTCAAATAAAAGGAATACTGTTCAGATGACTCCATAATATGTCAAGGCTTTCAAAGTCCATGGTACATACAATATTTAACATAATTATGCCAAGAATTTCAACCTCAATACATTTCAAAAACACAGAAAACCACTTAAAATATTACTATTTCATACAGCAACTTAATTTTTTTGTGAAATACAATATTACAAATGCATTTAAAGCCCAAGGTAACAGTTCAGTCAGTGTGTACATTTCTCATGCATGTGTTATATTTTACTGCATGTGTATCTGGAAAAAAATTTCCTCTTTTTCTTTTATTCCTGCTCCAGTTCAAGCACTGCAACCTATTTATATCTATTACCGAAACTTTTCAAAATAAATTTACTGTTATATTATCCATGGTTGATTTCATGAAGAACCTAGTAGGATAGGAAAGAGTGTCTATATTTATTAGGATGCAACCTTACTTGGATGCTTTACCTACTTTTTCACAATTGATTGTTACATCCTTCATCTAAATGGAGAAATTGAGGTTCTAATAGTTAAACTAAACCCAGTCTGTGAGATAATAAAATGCCAGTATTTGAATTTCTTTTGTCCTCCCTGACCTGTTGGAAGGACAACATGGGGTCTCTACTTTCAGAGTAGGGTTGTTATTTAAGTTTTAATTTGATGCTAATATTGTAAAATGAAGACATTCTCTATAATGAAATATGAATATCACTTTAATAAATACCTCAACATTACATTTTAAATTTAATTTTATAACAAAATCATCTATTTCTAAATGAGTACTTAATGAAGAGAGATATTTCCAAAATGAATTTGATAATGAGGATGACATTTTTAGGACCTTCAATAAATATAGATTCTTAAGGATCGCTACCATAGAAATAAGAAAAAAAAATCCATTACAAGTAAATAGGTGCATATTATGGATGGATCAGATGAAATGAATAAGATAGTTTCTTTTTCACAGATTTTTGATAATGCCTGATTTCTACACAATTTTTAAAAGATTTATTTATTTGAAAGTCAGAGTTACACAGAGAGAGGAGAGGAAGAGAGAGAGGTCTTCCATCTGCTGGTTCACTCCCTAATTGGCTGCAATGGCCAGAGTTGTGCTGATCTGAAGCCAGGAGCCAGGAGATTCCTCTGGGTCTCCCACATGGGTCCTGCGGACCAAGGACTTGGGCCATCTTCTACTGCTTCTGCTTTCCAAGGCCATAGCAGAGAGCTGGATTGCAAGTGGAGCAGCCGGGACTCAAATGGATGTCCATATAGGATGCTGGCACCACAGGTGGTGGCTTTATCTACTATGCCACAGCCAGCCCCTCTACATAATTTTAAAAGGTAACATTTTGAATTCTTACTATTTTGAAGGTTTTGAGATTTTGCAGTCTATGTTGGAAATTTTTTTATCATGTATTTATTCTTACTTCAGGAAGGCAGTTTGTAATTTGCTTCTGTTAATACTACCCTTATTGAATCTTCATAACAATGAATCGTCCATGTCACAACATTTTTATAATCTTAATTATAAATGTTAACGTCTGATACACAGAAAATATGTAACATCACTCCTAAAGCTTAATGAAGAGCAGCATGACTTACTTTCCCCATTTTTTCACAGGACTTCTTAATAGCTGTTTGACTAATAAAATATGACATCAACTTTCTAATATAACAACATAGAAGTAATGCTACTAAGCATTATTATAAACTGGGTCACAGCCACACAACGTTTCATCTGAAAAGCTGAGTGGGGTGCAGCAGTGACTGAGTAACCTGGAACTATAACTAGGCTGTGGTGTTTTCTTTCTTCTAAATCACTTTTCATGACTAAATGCAAAGCTTTACAGAAAGAAAAGAAATTAAATTGCATCATTATCAGCAATCACACAGAATATAAATCAAGTGATGAATAGTGGCAGAAAAGAGTTGAGAAGTAATACTCATGTAGTGCGTATTTTTTTATTGACATATAGTATGCCTTTTATAAAGGTTGCCTTATTTAACTCCAACAGAAAATCCTTTGACTAGTATGACCTCCAGTATATTGATGAGAAAACTGAGGTTCACGGATTTTAGTGGTTTTTGTAGGTGGTAAATTACATGGGTGGGACTTTGGGTAACATTTCTTCCTAGCCAATTCCATTGCCTATAAGTCAGTGTTGAAGAAATTTTAAGGGACAAATGTATCCTTGGGTTCACAAGAGAGAGAGAGAGAGAGAGAGAGAGAGAGAGAGAGACTCTGGGATGGAATTTGACTTGCAAAATGCTTATTAGTGTTTGTTAAGATAGACACCTGGAAAAGGGAAAAAGATGAAGCAGGAGCAGAGACAAGGAGATGTCAAACTGTGACAGGCTCAAGTCCATGTGTAGACCATTCCCCTGGGATCACTGGTGCTGGGCTGACTCCTCAGAGTAATTCGAAGTTCCGCTCAGAAGGTCATGCCTTTTTTACTCCCACATCCATTGGTCACTAAATGCAGGTAACAGGGAAAGCAAAGAACTTGAGGTGTGACAAGTGAGTCCCTGCAGCTGGACTATCTCTGAAGGTTCTGACAGCTAATGGAGGTCATGGAAGCTGTGGTAGTAAGTACTTCATTGATGGAGACTCTGGGTGACCTATTATAATATCTACTTCAAAGTTACCAGGTGGACTAAAGCCTTCCTAACAAAATTGGTTGGTTTAAGAAAAAATGTAGAGAATGGAAATGCTTTGGATTTGTGAAATACTCTGATGTAATGTTCAATTTACCTATTACCAGCTGAAATTGCTAAACAACTGACACACTGAAAGAGTTAGAGACAAGGAAAGGTGTTTGCTGTTCTGTCACAAGTAGACTGTTTAGCTCAAAAATAGGATTGGTATATGTGTTTCCTAGGATAAAGTGGAAAGTTACTTCTCCAAGAAAAGTGACAGAGGGGCAAGATCATAAGGTACATAACACTGGTCAGGGAGTGTGGTCATAGTACAGAGGGAACCTTGCCTAAATAAAGGCACGTCTCAGGGAATGGAGGAGATACAAGGTCTGTACAAATTTTACTGATTTCAGTTGAGATTTTGGCCTCTGAATGCCCAATTGTTTCCAAAAAGGCAAATACGATACAATCATTATAGTGATCAAGCAAAATCCATTGAATCACATCAAATACATGAAGACTTCTTGTTAACATGAATGTGTTTAATTTTCTGTCTGCTGTTTATTTTCTGCATATGCATTCATTATTTTTCAAGCTACTTTCAAAAACATTGCATTACCAATAAGCTGAACGTTGTGTTGTTTCACATTCTTTTACTCTTTCATTTTCACTTGTTTCCACTGACCTCAGATGTCCTTCATTCTGAGAGAGAAGAGTCATGAGATGAAAGGGAACAGCAAAGGTTGATAATAGTATCCAAAGATATATTGCCTGGACAAAACTAAGTGACAGTTTGAAAAACAAACACTGAGAAACAGAATAATAAACATGGTGTCTTGTGTGTATTCATTACCTGGGAAAAATCACCTCATCTGGTAGGGTAGCTCCCATACTTGGCACTCAGGAAGAGGTAAGTGAGTGCAGATGGAAAAAGAATCCATTTTCTAACACTTTAGAAATGTACTGGGTGTAAATTTTGTGGCAACGCTGCAAAATTATTCAAATAAGAATAAACAAAATTATTAGAGTTGGGAGGTGGCTATTGGGATGTTGTCTATGGCTTTCCCAATGTGACTTGCAACTTCAGAGCTTATCGCCTGTGACCCTTCCATGGATATCACAGAGGTCATAGCTGTGTCTTCTCCGTCCAGCTATCACTTTGTTCAGTATCCACCTGGATGTGATTATTAAAGAAATATATCTACCTGAAATCTGTAATTGCATCCCTTCATAAACTTTAGAATAACTTGGATACTGTGTTTTGAGAATAAAGCACAGTGGAAAATTTCTAGCTGATTTGAGGTATGAATCAATAGAAGGGGAAGAGGACTGATTAGAAGCGGAGCACCTCGGTTATCAGAGGCAGATGTTGATGTTTGATTCTCTGTTGATCCTCATGGCGTTATTTTCCTTTTTCTTGGTAACTTAGAAGTCTTAGTGTTTCAAAGTTTGAGCGACAGATAATTCACAGAAACAGATTCAGGTGAGGCATAAAAACCAGGAAACATCCTTTACCTCAAGTGAGAAACAATGATCGAAAAAAGTGAAAACTGCTCACTCATCTTTAGATCAAGAGGAGTAAAGAGATAAAGCTTGTATAGTTAGCATGGAAGATACTTTTATATTTGATGAAAGGAGAGAAGATGGGTAGATTCTCTATAAAATAATAGAAAGAAAGACATCCTGGAGTGTATTATTATCATTGCCTTGGCAAATAGATTTACATGTAAAATGGTACTGGCAAATTCATTTTGTTGACAGTTGTTATGCCATTTGATGCAGGCATTTACTCATTCATGAGCATTTTATGGGAATTCTTGTGTGAATCAGTGACTGTGTTGTGATTGACACCTATTTGTGAATGAAACTAAAACATTTCTTTGCTTCTTAGTGTTGGAACTTAGAGTGCAATGATTAAGACACTTCGTGGGATGTCCACATTCATATATTTGAGTGGCTGTGATTAAGTCCTGGATCAGATTCTGATTTTAGCTTCCTGCTATTGTGTGCCATGGTAAGCAGTAGTTAATAACTCAAGTACTGGGGTTCCTGTCAGGCTCATGAGGGACGTAGATGGAATTTCTGGCTCTTGGCTTTGGCATTTTTCAGCCTCAACTGTTGTGGACATTAGGGGTGTGAACATTAAAGGATAGGAGCTGTCCCTTTTTGTGACTGTCTTTTCCTCTTTTTCTCAATTGCCTTTCAAAAAAAGTAAATAAAATTTTTTAAAAATCCAGACATGGAACAATACTGAGAGATATTAATCTGTGAAGCATTCAGATTTGGCTGACTCAAGTGCAAAGTAGAAATCACTTTATTACGTGTCTTGACCTTGTTTGTATTCTTTTTGTTTGTCCTTTATCTCTAGCTTTTTTATCTTGTTTGATTAAAAATAAATTTCCATGTACTCAAAATTTTGTCTTTTTACTTCATTATCTTAAGTAAATCAGGATTCCTACAGTGTCCCACCTAGATTTCAATTATATTCTGAAACCTAATACCTATGTGCCCTTGAAGACACACTTAGATTCTCTTGAGTCTTGGCTTCACACCCATTAAAAGGGTATAATGTGCCTCTTGGCCATTTGTATTTCATCCTTTAAAAAATGCCTGTTCATATCTTTTGCCCTTTTCTTATTTGAATTGTTTGTTTTATTGTTGTTGAATTTCTTAAACTCCTTACATATTCTGGATATTAATCTTTTATTGGATGCATAAATCTTAGAATTACTAGCCATCAGGGAAATGCAAATAAAAACCACAGTGATGTATCACCTCACTCTAGTTAGAATGGCTATTATCCAAAAACCAAAAAATAACAAATGCTGGCAAGGTTATGGAGAATAAAAGGTACCCTAATACACTGTGCAAGGGAATGCAAATTGGTACAACAATTATGGAAAACAGTATAGATATTTCCCAGAAAATTAAAAAAATATATCTACCTATGACTCAGGTGTCCTACTCCTGGAACTGTATCCGAAGGAAATTAAATCAACATATGTTTCACACTAATCAAAAAAAAATGTTGATTTTTAACTGACCACCTGCTTTATAACATTAGAAAAAATTTTGGACCCAAAACAGTATTGATATGCCACCTAATCTCCTCTCTGGTTGTTTGTATAGATGCACATGCTACAGTTGGAGAGAAACTGAGTTGAACTTATATGCATATATTCCTTAAATTGATTTTGCTTTCCATAAATTTCTTTTTTTAAAAAAAGATTTATTTATTTATTTGAAAGTTAGAGCTACACCGAGAGAGAAAGAGAGCCAGAGAGCCAGAGAGAGTGAGAGAGAGAGAGAGAGAGGTCTTCCATCTGTTGGTTCACTCCCCAATTGGCCGCAATGGCCGGAGTTGTGCTGATCCAAAACCAGGAGCCAGGAGCCTCCTCAGGGTCTCACTCATGGGTTCAGGGGCCCAAGGACTTGGGCCATGTTCCACTGCTTTCCCAGGCCTTAGCAAAGAGCTGGATCAGAAGTGGAGCAGCTGTGACTCGAACTAGCGCTCATATGGGATGCTGGCACTGGAGGCGGTGGCTTTATCCGCTAAGCCACAGCACTGCCCCTTTCTATAGCTTCTGTACTCCTGCCCTCTCTAATTGGTGCTCATTTTCCTTTCTTGCTGTCTAGATAAAGTTCCTTGTTTCTCCTGTGGAATCCTGTATGCAGTTTTATCAGAATACTAGCATTCTAAATGATTGAAAGACAGAAGTGATATCTTTTACTCAACATACAGTAATGCTTAAATGTTTGAGGGCTTTATAAATATTTATTTAGTGAGTGAATGAAAATGATGTGCTGGATATGAAATTACAGCCATGATGTCAATCCAGATAATTTTCAGCCAATTTCAAATACCTTTGACTTAGACTCTGGAAAAATTTAATATAAAAGAAATACATCAAGTGATTGAAAGGGGAGTATTTTAGAATATCTGGAATAGCATTACAGATTTAAATTAATGATCTAGAAATAATCAGATGGATATTGATAGGCTCCAGGTATCAGTAAGTCAACTTTATAAAGAATTTTGAATTCTATGATTTTGGCTCTAGTCCAAGCAGTTTTATTGGAGGATCATATATATATAGCTTTATCACTTATGTTTCATTTTTTTCTGACTGGTTAGGCTTGATGATATATTTAAAAAAATCAATTATTTGATTTTGCTTGCTCATTTCTGTATTCTGAATATCAAATTAATTTAAAATGAATTTACAATGAAAATCAGTAGGTTTTAATGGTAATATTTATTTACTGTTAAGTAAAATAATTATTTACTGTTAAGTAATAAGGAGGTACAGCACAAACATTTTAATTTTATATTATATCTTATTTTAAGATTTATTTATTTATTTAAAAGGCAGAGTTACACAGAGAGAGAGAGAGAGAGAGAGAGAGAGAGAGAGAGGTCTTCCATCTGCTCATTCCCTCCCAAAATGCCCACAACAACCAAGGCTGGACCAAGCCAAAGCTGGTCCAGATCTCAATCCAGGTCTCTCATATAGGTGGCAGGGAACCAACTACTTAAGCTGTCAGCCACTGCCTTCCAGGGTGCACACTCTCTAAATTATTTTTAAATAGTAAAAAAGAAATTTTAGAATGGGAAATACAATGAAGAAAATGAAAAGTGCTATAGAAATGGTTAATAGCAGAATTGATCAAGAAGAATCTGAAAACTCACTCTGGCTATTTGAAAATACAGTCAGAAGAGAATAATAGACAAGCAAATCAAAAGAAATAAAGAGTTATGAGGTTCATGGTTCTGCACAAAAGAGCAAATATTCAAGTTAAGTGACTTAAAGAAAGAGATAAAGTAGTAGAAAAGATATATTACAGAAATAATAGAAAAAATTTTCCAAATCTGATTAAGATATCAATTTCCAGGCATAGGTAGGTTAGGGATCACCAATAATATTAAATCAAAACAAGAAAACCCCAGGGGGACCAGTGCTGTGGCCTAGCAGGTAAAGCCGCTGCCTGCAGTGCTGCCATCCCATATGGGCCCCAGTTCCATTCCCAGCTGCTCCACTTCTGATCCAGCTCTGCTATGGCCTGGCAAAGCAGTAGAAGATGGCCAAGGTCCTTGGGCCCCTGAACCCACGTGGGAGATCCAGAGGAGCTCCTGGCTCCTGGCTTTGGATCAGCCCAGCTCCAACCATTGTAGCCATTTGGAGAGTGAAACAGAAGATGGAAGATCTCTCTGCCTCTGCCTCTCTGTAACTCTGACTTTCAAATAAATATATAAATCTCCAAAAAAAAAAAAATCCCAGGGGAATTTTTAGGGAAAAAAAAGCCTAAAATCTGGGAGAGAAAATATCACAGGTAAAGAATTTTGAAAATTAAAAATGGTGCTGTGGCGTAGTGGGTAAAGCTGTGACCAGCAGTGCAGGCATCCCATATAGGTGCCAGTTGGTTTCCCAGCTGCTCCACTTCTGATCCAGCTCTCTGTTATGGCCTGAGAAAACAGTGGAAGATGGCCCAAGTCCTTGGGCTCTTGCACTCACGTGGGAGACCCGGAAGAAGCTCCTGGCTCCTGGCTTTGATGGGCACAGCTCTGGCTGTTGTTGCCAACTGGGGAATGAACCACAGAATGGAAGACCTTTTTCTCTCTGCCTTGAATACAGAATACAGCAACAACAATTCTAAGAATATTTGTAAAAATAAACACATAAAAAAGAAGGGAGATCTCAGTCTAATATTCATTTTTTAAAAGATTTATTTATTTTACTCGAAAGCACACACAGAGAGAAGGAGAGGCAGAGAGACAGAGAGAGAGAGAGAGGTTTTCTATCCACTGGTTCACTCTCCAGATGGTCACAGTGAGTAGAGCTGTGCCAATCTGAAGCCAGGAGCCAGGAGCTTTCTCCAGGTCTCCCACGCAGGTGCAGGGGCTCAAGGGCTTGGGGCATCTTCTACTGCTTTCCCAGGCCATAGCAGAGAGCTGGATTGGAAGTGGAGCAGCCTGGACTTAAACTGGTGCCCATATAGGATGCTGGCACTGCAGGCAGCAGCTTTACCTGCTATGCCACAGCGCTGGCCCCTAATATTCATTTTAAAGAACTAGAGAAAAAATAACAAACTAGATCCAAATTATTAAAAAAAAATATAGAGGAATAGAACAAATCAACTAAATACAAAAAAAAAGATCAAGAAAAATAAGAGCTTAAAATTCACATATACATAGACTAAGAAAAATAGAGAGTATTCAAATATTAAAATCATAAATGGAAGAGATGTCATAGTTGATACAGAGAAACAAAGAATTGAAAGAGACTGCAGTAAACAATTATACACTGACAAATTGTGCGACCTAGGAGGAAATTGTAAATTCTTAAATGAATAGAACCTATGAAGACTGCATCAAGAATAAATAGAAAATATGAACAGAAAGGAAATAAAATCAGTTATAAAAGATGTACTATCAATGAAAAGCCCATGACCTGATTGTTTCACTGATGAGCTATGTAAAGTGTTATTTTTATTTACATAACAGTTCATTTTTGCTATAGCATGTATTAATTTACATTGTAGTCAAAGACAATCGGTCTACTAATTAGTTAAATAAAAAAATTTAAAAAGACCATAATCCAACAAGAAAATAGGAAAGAGCTCTAAAGATGTTCAATTTGATTCAAATAAAGTGACTTCTACACAAAAGATGTTCAATTTCAATCATATAAAGTAAATTCTAAAATAGTTACAAAATCATTAATATTATTGCAGTACATAATTACTATCACTGTGTTGGACAAATATTTAAAACAAAGTTCGACAAAACACTGTATTTGCAACAAAACTAATAGACATGAGGATTTCCTTCTTTATTTCTAACTTTAACCCCCACATATGTGAGAGAAAATAGAGTATTTTTATTTCTCTGGCTTATTTTACTCAACCTGATGTCCCCCAGTTCCATCCACTCTGTAACAAATGAAAGAATTTCATTCTTTTTTTTTTTTTATAGCAGAACAATATTCCATTGTGTATATGTCACTTTTTATTCGTGCATCCATCTGAAGATGGACACCTTGATTGATTCCATATTTTGGCTATTCTGAACAATGCTACTACGACATGGGAGGAGGGCTATCTCTTTGATAAAACAAGTTTATGTCTTTGGGGTACATACCGAGTAGTGGGGTTATTGGATCATATGACAGGTCTATTTCTAGTTATTTAAGAGATCACCATAATGTTTTCCACAGTGGTTACACTAATTCACATTCTCATCAACAGTTCTCTTTCCTCCACACCCTTTGCTGCTCTTTGTCTTTGGACAATAGACATTATGATAGGCATGAGGCATAACTCATTGTGGTTTTGATTTGAATTTCTCCAATGGCTTGTGACATTGAGCATTTTTTTTTTATATATTTGTTGTCATTTGTAATTCTGCTTTTGAGAATTGTCTATTTAGGTTCTTTCTCCATTTCTTTACTGAATTTTTTTTTTATCTTTGGGTTCTTTGAGTTGATAATATATTATGAATATTCATCCTTTGTCAGATAAATAGCTTGCAAATATTTCCTCCCATTCAGTTGGATGTTTCTTCACTGTTTTGTTTCCTTTGATGTGTAGAAATTTCTGAGTTTGATATGATCATATTTGTGTAGCTTTGCTTTTGTTGCCTGAGCTTTGGAGGTCTTAGTAAAGAAGTCATTAACTACCACTAACATTTTGAAATATTTGCTGTATATTTTCACCTAGCAATTTCATAACCCTAAGTCTTAAATTTAGGTCATTGTTCTATCTTGAGTTTTTTTTAA
The DNA here is from genome assembly GCF_051225735.1 of Oryctolagus cuniculus. Classification (NCBI taxonomy): domain Eukaryota; kingdom Metazoa; phylum Chordata; class Mammalia; order Lagomorpha; family Leporidae; genus Oryctolagus; species Oryctolagus cuniculus. The sequence goes on along the minus strand of NC_142874.1, from coordinate 79,668,659 downwards.
CTTTTATTAAATGAATATAAATTTCCAAAGTATAGCTTATGGATTACAATGGCTTCCCTCCCATAACGTCCCTACCACCCGCAACCCTCCCCTTTCCCACTCCCTCTCCCCTTCCATTCACATCAAGATTCATTTTCATTTCTCTTTATATACAGAAGATCAGTTTAGCATACATTAAGTAAAGATTTCAACAGTTTGCTCCCACACAGAAACATAAAGTGAAAAATACTGTTTGAGTACTAGTTATAGCATTAAATCTCAATGTACAGCACACTAAGGACAAAGATCCTACATGAGGAGTAAGTGCACAGTGACTCCTGTTGTTGACTTAACAAATTGACACTCTTGTTTATGGCATCAGTAATCACCCTAGGCTCTTGTCATGAGCTGCTAAGGCTATGGAAGCCCCCTGAGTTCACCAACTCTGATCATATTTAGACAAGGCCATGGTGAAAGTGGAAATTCTCTCCTCCCTTCAGAGAAAGGTACCTCCTTCTTTGATGACCCATTCTTTCTACTGGGATCTCACTCACGGTGATCTTTCATTTAGGTTTTTTTTTTTTTTTTTTTGCCAGAATGTCTTGGCTTTCCATGCCTGAAATACTCTCATGGGCTTTTCAGCCTGATGCGCATGCCTTAAGGGCTGATTCTGAGGCCAGAGTGCTCTTTAGGACATCTGCCATTCTATGGGTCTGCTGTGTATCTCACTTCCCATGTTGGATCGTTCTCTCCCTTTTTGATTCTATCAGCTAGTATTTGCAGACACTATTCTTGTTTATGTGATCCCTTTGGTTCTTAGTCCTATCATTATGATCAATTGTGAACAGAAATTGATCACTGGGACTAGTGAGATGGCATTGGTACATGCCACCTTGATGGGATTGAATTGGAATTCCCTGGTATGTTTCTAACTCTACCATTTGAGGTAAGTCAGCTTGAGCATGTCCCGAATTGCACATCTCTTCCCTCTCTTATTCCCACTCTTATATTTAACAGCGATCACTTTTCAGTTTTGCCAAAGAAGACCTTTCTCTCTGTCTCTCTCTCTCACTGTCCACTCTGCCTGTCCAAAAAAAAAAAAAAAGATTGTGTACCCTTCGATAGCTCAGCTGGTAGAGCGGAGGGCTGTAGAGTGAACATTGAGTTTTCATCAAATATTAAAAGAACCATTAACTTCAATATTTCTCAAACTCTTCAAAAAAATTAGAGGACAGAATACTTCCAATCCAGCAATCCCACTATTCAGTAGATATCCAATGAAAATTAAGTTAATATGTTAAGAGATATCTACACTCCCATTTTTATTTTAGCATATTCATAATAGCCAAACTGAATAATGAAAGTGTTCATTAATGGATGAATAAATAAAGGAAATGTAGCACATATACACCATGAAACATAGTTCAGCCTTAAGAATGAAAAGGGAATTCTGTCATTTGCAACAACATGGATGAACCTGGAGACTTTATATGAAGTGAAATAAGGCAGGCACAGAATGACAAATACAGCATGATCTAACTTACATAAGGAATTTATAAAAGTTAAACAAATAAAAGAAGAGAATGATGATTGCTGGGGGCTGGAGTAAGGGTATGGATTATTGGTCAAAGGTTTCAAATTTTCAGTTAGAGCGGATAAGTTTGGGAGAAATATTGTACAAATGCTTACTGTAGGTAATATTAATGCACTTTATCTTTGAAAATTGTTAAGAGATCAGATTTTAAATATTATCTAAGTCCAGGGTTGAATGTTACAGGGTTGGGAGATATTGTTGAAAGAATATAAAGTTTTATTCAGGACAAATAAGTTGAAAATCTCTATTGCACACCACAGTGACTATAGTTATGATCAATGTACTGTATACCTTGAAAATCACAAGTACATATCAAGTGCTCTCACCATAAAAAATGTATGTGAGGTAATGTATGTGTTAATTAGCTCTATTTAGCCCTTCTACAATGTCTGTATATTTCGAAACATCATGCTGTACATTTTAAATATATACAATCTATAACAGTATCTATTTATTTTGAAAGACAGAGAGAGATAAAAATGAGATAATGAGATAGAAAGAGAGATACAGGGAGACAGGAGAGAGAAATCACTCTTCAAACACATATATTAGTAGGAGCTGAGCCAGGAGGACACCAGGAGCTAGAAACTTCATCTGATTCTTCCACAGGGGTGGCAAGGACACAGATACTTGAGCCATCACCTGCTACCTGCTGGAGTGTGCATTAGTAGGAAGATGAAATTGGGAGCAGAGCCAGAACTCAGAGTCAGGCACTCTGATATTTGATTTATTCAATCCAAGTGGCATCTTAATGTGTCCTTTAAAGCACACATTAATTTAAAAGAAAATTGACTGCAAAATAGTTAACATTTTTGAAAACAACCATAAAGTAGCAAATCAAAAGTAATTAAAATATTTTCATAAGTCTTCTGTTGAAACAATTTTTTTCCATAGTGAAAACTAACACTTTGATATTGCAATGGAGAAAAAAAAATCCCCTTAAGCAAAGTATAAGTTAATCACGGGTCTAATACTAAAACATCTCTAAAATCTTATTTTATACATATAAACTTTTATACATAATAGAAGACCGATAAATAAACAGACAACATTTGTGATTAAAAGACTGAATAATTTAATGATATCATATATTATGTATAATCCACATGAATACAAAGGCTTAGAAGGATTAACATGCTTATATAACTAATAAGATGATGGTAAAATTCTGTTGGGGAATAAACAAGAAGAATAGTTTTGAAAAATTAGAAATATTCTAATAATAAAAACTAACAGCTAGAGAGGTCAGTAGTTTGATACTGGAAGAATAGATATTTCGATGGAAGAGAATAAATAGTCCAATATATATAATTTATTACTTTGTCTAAGTAGCGTTATAAACTTGTCAGGGAAGTGAAGAAGAAAAATTTGTGCAATATGTGTTTTCTAATTAGTTTATTGTGCAGTAGCAAATAAAGGAAAAAAGCTCTATCATTCCTTCTACAGAAAATAGTAGTAAAAGATATGATTATATCTATTATAGCCTCTTTCAAAATAAAGTAACTCTAATACATATCATCGCAGAATAATGCACTTGGAACAAATTTTACTATTGTGAGTAGAAACTAATTTATTTAATGAAACTGATATTTTGTTTAACTATACAGTTACAGAATTATGTCAAAATTCACAGGCATAAGTTAAAGTAAAAATATTTTTCTGATAATATTTTGAATAGTCAGTAATATGTGACACATGGCCAGTATGAACAAATAGCATTTTTTTCTATCTTTTGGCTTTTAGTACAAGGAGAAGCGATTCTTAGCATATTATCAACAGAAGGTGTTTAATTTCTGCTGTGGCTTACTGTTCTCAAATTTGTTGTTCAATTTTGTATTATAAAATGATAATATTGGTCAAAAATACTATGCCAATTGACAAACTCACTTTATTTTCCCTTTGTTTCAATTGATGTTAGCATATTAAGAAAGAAAGTGGAAATTTTTTGCAAGTTTGCACTTATTTTTTTCTTCTGTTTCATTTACATTCAAGAGTTATTTAAATAAACTATCCATTGTTAAGTATTACTTGATAAATTATGTATGGGAAAAAACTATCATCTATACTAACTAATACAGTTGCTATTGTTTAATTTTATTCCTTTTTCTCATTTAAATATTGAATACAATAATTTGGCTTCTTTGTCCTTATTTATCTAAATCTGACACCAAGAGCTCTGTAGTGGAACTCTAGCCTTTGGCAAAATTAACTACTGTGAGTGTGGTTGTGATTGAGAGTAAGTGTGGAGTCACTAATCCAAGCATCTGTGGTTTCTATGGTAGTCTATGGCATAGTATTAACAACTCTATAGCCTAATTTTGGAGTGTAACAACTGGAAATGTAAAGCATCTTATTTGATTGCCAAATTTTGCTTCCTTCCCTGGGCTCTTTGAGATGTGAAGAACAAACCCTGTCTTCTTGGATGCTGCATCTCCTGCAGGGTCCTAAGCTACCGGGATTCATGGCTCGGCCTGCCTGGTCTTGCCACAGGCAACTGTCTATTATCTTGAAGAATAAGTCTGATTTCTGGGACATTTCTTTAAATCAATCATGCTAACAGGTTTATAAAACTAATATCTAAATGCAACCTTTTAACATGCCCCCAGACCCACCATTTTCCCACGATGCTCACATTATTGATTCCAATACGGATTTTCTCCTTGGGTTTCTCTGTGAATCTCTGGTTTTGTGTGATTCTGGTTGAGTAGGTCTTAGCAGTTTCTATTTTTAAAAAGAATTGTAGAGGAGGTTTGGAAACAATGCAATGGACACCCTTGCTGGGGTAGTGGAGAGGTTCGCAATAAATCCGTATAAATTCCTGATATAGCTCTGAAGTGTTGAAATGGGCCAATTTCCTTTTCTTTCTGTGTGGTCTAACTCATTAGACTCTGCTATAAAACTTTAATTGGAAAATTTGAATCATAAAGTCAACCAGAAAGAAATGACTTGGTGATAAGTGGTTTAAGTGTCACAATGTAAAGAATAAAGTGCTACAGACAAAATAAAAAGTATTTATTCATTGCTTTTAGAAGTCAAACAGCTTGAAAGAGATAACAAGACTGCATTGTCAGTGATGATAAAATTCTGTTTTGCGAACTTTACAATGATTTGACAGATTGCTATGCTTCCTGTGTTGGAGACATGATTACTATATCCGTACCACTGTAATATACACACATAAAATATATGCATGCAATTGTGTGTAGATATGTATATATTTGTGTATGTATTTCCTATATGTACATATAGATAGATATCTTTTATATTACATGATATGTGTTCATATGCATTGGGCAGAAAATTTTATTTGGAAATAAGGAAACTGCTCTCAATTTTACAGAAGTTTGAGGACAGATGTAAGATTCCTGCTCACATACTTCTTTCCTAATTAATATATTTGATTAAGACTTGTCTAGTTGAATTGTTAAATAAATTAATAAGTCAAATATATTAACAAATAGAAAACTCCCTCCACAAACAAATATATAACCCACCAACCAAACATTAGTAGTCATTCCTCACCAAATGGTGCATTCTCTCTCTCTCCCTCCCTCTCTCTGTCTCTCTCCCTCTCTATCTCTCTCTGTTTTTTTTTATTAGCATATTCTTTGGAACAGAAAGGAGTGAAAGTCCAAGACTTTAGATGTTCTAAATAAAGTTCCTGGAAAGTGCCAATTCAATCTATTTTCGAGTACTTTAAAATATGTAAAGTTTATTCCTCCTGCAAGCATCTTTTTCCAATTACCCTACTTTCTAGAAAATACTATTTTTTTAAGATTCATTTATTTATGTGAAACACAGAGTTTACAGCAAGACAAAGAGAGAGAGAGAGTGAGCTATCTTCCATTCACTGGTTCATTCACCAAATGGCCACAATGGCTGGGGCTGGGCCAGAACTAAGCCATTCACTTCATCCAGGTCTCCCACATTGGTGGCAGGGGCTCAAGGACTTGAGCCATCTTCCACTGCTTTCCCAGGGTGCATTAGCAGTGAGCTGGATCAGAAGTGAAGCAGGAGGAACTTGAACCAGTGCTCATATGGGATGCTAGTGTTGTAGGTGGCAGCCACAATTATGGCCCCAAAATATTTTTATGAAAAAGAAATTCACTTTTCTGTTATTTCTTTCTTCTTTTGCAACATGTTCTTGATACCAATACATTGTTAAAATTATTCCTGTTCTTGCTAACTGTTCATTTATCTTGTCTACACCTGAATTTCCCACATTCTTCATGTATTATAGTTTTGTGTTCCATCATTATCCTTGCTTCTCTTTCATTTAATGTTTTACTGGTAATTATTGAGAGCCTAATTAAATGTGACAAAAACTTCCAAGCACAGGGAAAATGTCAGTTACAACAAAACCATCCTTCATAATCTAGTTAATTGGAGAAAGTAGAAAAATTAACAAATAAGGATAACTCATAATTGTGGTGATAGGTAGTAGGAACAGGACTCAAGCAAGAAAAGAAGATGGGATAATGATAGTCCAGGGGTTGGAAACTATTTTTCCTATAAGGCGGTGTTTCAGCAAAATCTTGAAAGAAGAGAGTGATACAGATATCTGGGGAACTATGCAAATAATATAGTGTGAACTCTGTGAGGTAAGGAGCTGACTGACATGATCAGAGGAAGTAAGGAGGCCATTGGAACTGAAAGCAGTGAGTTAAGGAAAGAGTTATAGGAAAACTGTCCTAAAAATGTTCTAGTTCTTATGAAAAGTGGTCCATAAAAGCTCAAGTTTGTGGCTAAAAAAGATAGTCTTTTCTTTTGAAAGAGATGATGGAGACTTGAAGTCGAGTGCCAGTGTTGGGCAGTATAGGAGTCTGAGTAGTTTTGTAGGTATAGCTGACAAGACCTGTTGATAGTTGAAGATTGTGAGAAGAAAGAAAGGGTCATAGTTGACTCTGAGGTTTTTAGACTAAACAAAAGGACTCCCCTTTCTGGAAATGACTGTTCTATTTTTCCTACATAGGGAAAGTATTCCAGTTGGCCTACATTATCTCTCTATATTTTAAATAATTATTTATTCCTTAGAAAGAGTTACAGAGAGGGAAAGAGGAAGAGACACAGACAGAGATATTTCATACATTGGTTCACTGCCAAACAACCACAATGGCCAGAACTGGGCTGGTTGAAAGTCTGGAGCCAGAAGCTTCCTCTGGGTCTCTTACATGGGTGGTAGTGGCCCAAGAATTTGGGCCATTCTGTGCTGCTTCCTTAGGTGCATTAGCAGGGAGCTGGATCAGAAGTGGAGCAACCAGGACTCAAATCAGTGCCCATATAGGATACTGCTGTTGCAGGTGGCAGCTTTACCTGCCAGCCCCAGCCTATACTCTCTTATATATAACTGTCTCATAATGCAATCATTACCCAGGAAGTCCTATAACCTTGGTGTGCTCTGTTTCGCACAAAATAAAACAAAGCAATCAACTCATGATATAGATTATTTATTTTCATGATCTAGATTTACTCTTATTAACAGGAACTGATATTGTATAACCAGTTGTGTCTGCTCATTGTTTTTTTTTCTTTTTTTTTTTTTATTTGACAGACAGAGTTAGACAGTGAGAGAGACAGAGAGAAAGGTCTTCCTTCTGTTGGTTCATGCCCCAAATGGCCACCACGGCTGGCACTGCACCGATCCGAAGCCAGGAGCCAGGTGCTTCCTTCTGGTCTCCCATGCGGGTGCAGGGGCCCAAGCACTTGGGCCATCTTCTATTGCCCTCCCAGTCCACAGCAGAAAGCTGGACTGGAAGAGGAGTAACTGAGACTAGAACCCGGTGCCCATATGGGATGCCAGTGCTGCAGGCAGAGGATTAACCAAGTGACAATGGCGCCGGCCCCTGCTCATTGTTTTTCATTTTGAGTTTACATTAAATTGAATTTTGGTGTCTCTTTAAACACAATCTATATGGCCGGGGGTATAGAGTTGTTTCCCAAATTTATGAGCATATTTCAAGAAGTCTACAGTTTGGCCTAGTGATTAAGGTACCTGTGTTCCAAGTCTCATTCAAGTTTCCTGCTGATGTAGACCCTGGAGTGAGCAGATGAGTTCTTGGCACAAGTGCGAGAGGTCTGGATTGAATGTTTGACTCCTGGATTTGGCTTCAGCCAGCGATGTAGTGGATATTTAGAGATTGAGCAAATGGGCTCTCCCTCTCTCTCCATCTCTCTCTCTTGCTCTTTCCTCTTTCCACCTCTTTCTCCATCTCTTTCTCTCTCCTCTCTCCATCTCCATCTCTGTCTTTCTCTTTCTCTCCTCAGATACCTATCTATCATCTATCTTTAAAATTAAAGTTTAAAAATATGAATTCTGCTAAACCTCAGTGATGTATGATTGAAAGCAGCCTTCAGTTACAAAGACCCATTAAGATTTAGTCCTTTGGGTGTTACATTTTCATTTAAGCATAATTCCTGTTTGGCTTCTGAAATTAAGCTGAAGAACAGGAGAGGAGTGAAAATAAGATGGGAAGGGAGGTGAGGGGAGGGGAAGGGAGAGAGAGGAAGGGACAGATGGGAAGGGAAAGGTAGAGGCACAGAAGAGAAGAGAGAAGGGAGATCCTTGGGGAGAGAGGAGAGAGAGACAGCGAGAAAATGAGAGAATAATTAAGTAATAATTGGGACACAAAAGTGATGGAATAAAGCACATAGGAGAATGAGTTTTGGAGCTGATAATGGCACATGGAACTAGTGGAAGAAACTGGATTAGATCTCTACAAGTTTCTGAGATTAAGTGTAAAAGGCGAATAAAGCATGGGTTTACATTTTAGGGAATAAAGGCCTCAGAGTGCAGAGACGGGAGCTCCCTAAAGGGAGAAAATTCAAAGGAGCTTCTTTTAGACATCACACTTGAATTCTAGAAAAAGAAAAATCCCATTGTTGGATACCACTTGCCTTCTGAGCAGCAATGCATAATCCTTGCTACCACACATACCTGCATGCTCCCCTTTCTTCCAGTTTCCACATGGCTATCATGTCCCAGCCAACACTGTATTTTTGTCCGTGCTGAGAGAAGATGACTCATCCATGGTTACACCACAAAGTGTACTTCTGGACCTGATGGAGAGGCTGACAACAGGACTCAGAGATTTTCCAATTTGAGCTGAATTAAGTGACCACATGGAACTCTGTTACCTTCCTGAGTGAAAGGGTGAATCTGTTCTACGTGTGAGAAGAAGAATGTAAAGGGTGTTTGGTGTCTAGGGAATGGACTACAAGAGAGAATGCCCAGCTACTTACCGAATATATTTCCTTTTCCACTTAGTGTACAATTGATCCACTTTCCTAACTACCCTTTAGTAAACTCTACCTTTGTGACCAAATTCTGGCCAAAGTGTTATGCACTGAGTGCTAGGTATCAATCTAAAGCCCAAAGGGGAGTCATAAATTATTCTTTTTCTTAATTCCCCATTTTGCAGACTGAATATCCAAAGCCTGGTGTGACAGTAGAAGCCTTTTCTCTGAAGAGCCTACAGCAGCCTGGGGTTCTAAATGACAATATGGAGCAGAATTTCCTCCCTTAAGCACGCCTCATCCTCATTGATTAGATTTTATATGAGTGATAAACGTCAATCTTGTTAAGACATCACATTCTTAAAATCTATCTGTTATAACCTTATTAGCTCAGAAAATGTGAACCAAAATAACTGTTCTTGGCAAGTTGGGCTTTTGAACCAAAGGTGAGGAACTTATATTTAATTGCTTTGTTTCATGCTGAATCCAGACTACCACATTCCCTGAAATTTAAAACCCTTCCAACTTTTCCATATAGAATTTTCTGATTTTTAAAATTAATTTTATTTTTTTAAAGGCAAAATGTTAAAGAGAGGTGGAGACAGACATAGATCTTCCTCTGGTGGTTCATACCTTAAATGCACAAAAAAATCAACACTAGGTCATATCCAGGAGCCAGGAATTCAACCTGTCTCTCACATGGGTGGCAGGGACCAACTACTTGAGCCTTCACCTGCTGCCTCCTTGAGTGCACATTGGCATGAAATTAGAATCCAGAGCAGAGCCAGGAATTGAATCCAGGTACTCTGATGTGGGATGTGGGCAAGGGAAGATGGAGACAGAGATGGGGAGGGAGAGGAAGAGGGAGAGGGAAAGGGAGAGTAGGAGAGGACGAGGTGCCAAATGCCTACCCATCCATATACAGTTTTCTTAATGATAAATTTCATATAATGGCCTTAAAACCTCAATGCCTTCAACATTTAGAAATTTGATAATAGGAAATAGAAGGTGGCACATCCCAGGGAAGTGGAAATGATATTCCCTACCTAAAGGAAGTAAAATCTATAATAATAAACTTTTTGGCTGGCCGGCGCCATGGCTCACTAGACTAATCCTCCACCTGCGGCGCCGGCACACTGGGTTCTAGTCCCAGTCGGGGCACCGGATTCTGTCCCGGTTGCCCCTCTTCCAGTCCAGCTCTCTGCTGTGGCCCGGGAGTGCAGTGGAGGATGGCCCAAGTGCTTGGGCCCTGTACCCGCATGGGAGACCAGGAGAAGCTCCTGGCTCCTGGCTTCGGATCAGCGTGGTGCCCTGGCCACAGCGCGCTGGCTGCAGCCGCCATTGGAGGGTGAACCAATGGTAAAGGAAAACCTTACATCCTGTCTCTCTCACTATCCACTCTGCCTGTCAAAAACAAACAAACAAACAAACAAACTTACTGGCTAATGTTCTCCAATGACTCGTATATGGGACATTTGATTTATATCTTTATTGAAACATTTTTTGTAAAAATTTTTTTGGACAAAACTGAAGAGTGAGTCACTCAAGTTTCCTTTATAGGCAGACATTCATTAATCATGTTCACTGAATGTGCTATTAGAACTATTTTCTGATTTACCAAACTCTATTACTTTGTGATTTCATATTTTTTTGCTTGTTTGTCAAGATCGTAAGAAAAATGTGACCTCACAAGTGTTAAAATCTAGATAGATGCTTTATTTATACACAGATATTTGGGAGATTGAGTTTAACATACCTGTATTCATCTAAACCTCAAAGAGTGTGACCTGCAGATCACGTGAAATGTGTGCAATGCAGATATTCTATGGTCTCACCTTTTTGACTCAGATTTCTGGGGTGATGGGACTGGGAAGCTGGATTCTGGGCAAACTCCACAACTCTCATGATTTAGTTCCTCTGTATTTCTCTCATCTGGGGCTCTAGCATAAAGACACATAATATTTCCTCTAAAAAGACTGCTCCCTTGGAATAAAAATCAGGCGACTTCCTTTGCTGAGGTGAATGATCCCTCTCAGGAGGGTTCCTGACTTCTTCAGTGGGGGTTCCTGACTTCTTCTACATAAACTTTTAGAATGTTACATAAGCCAAAAATCTGTGTTCAAATAATGTGTGGAAACACCAGATACAATTTCATATACAGGCATGTTCACAAAGTTCATTAATCTAGTAACCACTAATATATCAAGATTAAAGTTCCACGAGCTCCATTTTTAGCAATCCTTCTTGAATGTGGAATCTTTTACTTATTTTCTTATAAATGTCTTAAAAATTAGTTTTCTGTGGAATACTCTTCTTTTTTGCAATTCATTTATTTGAAAGGCAGAGTCCCAGAGAGGCAGAGGCAGAGAGAGACAGATCTTCCATCTGCTGGTTCACTCCCAAATGGCTGTAACAGCTGAAGCTGGATCAATCTGAGGTCAGGAGCCAGGAGCTCCCTTGGGGTCTCCCACATGGGTGCAAGGGCCCAAGCGCTTGGACCATCTTTTACTACTTTCCCAGGCCTTAGCAGAGAGCTAGACTGGAAGTGGAGCAGCTGGATCGTGAACTGGCACCCATATAGGATGCCGGCCCTTGCAGGCAGCCTTACTCATTAAGTCACAGCGCCAGTCTCCTGTGGAATACTTTTGGGAAATCTGCAAACACTATTCCAAATCTTAGAGTCTTGTTCATGAGTAAGAATCATTAAATTTGATGTCTATATAGCTTACAGAATGTCCTTTAGTTTACTCAAATTTTTTAAACTAATTTGCTGTTTTGTATTCTCTAGTCTTCAGGAACTTCTTTATTCTCCATGACTTTTCAATAAAGCATCTAAAAGTTTATGTTATGTTTTCACATTCTCTCGGTTTTCTTTATAAACCCATCCTTTCCAGGGAACTTAAATTTAATGGGAACAGTTCAATTTTTCTCAATAATTTCTTTAATCATATATCTTAGACTTGTGTTTCATTTATCAGTGCTCAATCTTTAAGTTCCTGTCCTCAGTTCTTTATACAGGAACAAATGAGACTCAAATAACATTCCATAATTTGATAAGCTACAGAAAAGCTGTTGAGAAAACAAGAATATTCAGATCTACAGATCCTGTGGCAGTCACTGTAGCATAGCATGTTTAGTCACTGCTTGGAATGCCCATATCCACATTGGAGTGATAGTTCAAGTCCCAGCTACACCACTTGCAAGCCAGCTCCCTGATAATGTGCTTGGGAAAGAGATGAACGATGCCTAAGCATTTGAGTCCCTGCTATCCACCTGGATGGAAGTTCCTGACTCCTGACTTTGCCATGAGCTGGCCCTGGTTTTATATTCATTTGGGGAATGAAACAGTGGATACAATATTTCTGTCTCCTTCCCTCTGCCTCTTGGCCTTTCAAATAAAAATAATAAATCTTTTAAATACATAGATATGGCAAATTTTCATCTTGTTATTTCCTTTTATTACCTATATCCACCGTGTGGTTGTAGAGTCATGTTTTCAAATATGCTTAATATATGTATGCTTAATTTTATGTGATGCTAACACATTTGGAACATATTTTTAATGCATGTTTTGCATCTGTTAACACAAATGCAAAAACAAATAATGATAGCAAGCATTTTAAATGGAATTTGCTCTATTCCAGCTACTTTTAGATGTTTTAATGTATTTTAGCTTATGCAATCCTCAGAATAACTCCAAATAGTACATGCTAGTATTATTTGCAAGATCAAGACCAGCAAATTGCAGCACAGTGAAGGCAATGGATGTGAAAATGTTAGTGAGAGATAATGACAAAATTTGAGCTGTCACTCTGGCTTCATAGGATGCATTCAAAGCTGCATTGAACATGTAACTGAAAATATTTGTAATAGGTTGTTATATCTTGTGGTGGAAATCACAAGTAGTTGATAACAAGTTGGTTCATTTCAGTGAGTAGTACACAAATTGCTAAATGCTGCATTACTATTTTATTGAATGAATGTAGCTAAGGAAGGAGGTGATTGAATTGTATCTACTGTATGAGTGTTATCTGTGACAAAATCATAACTTCTTGTTATGGAGGTCTACTATCCTATTTCTTTTTACCTTTGCCATGCTACTGAAATGGAATTCAAAGTGTTCCTCATCTGTGGGAGTACACCCTTTAAGGCACAGTATGGGTTTGCGCATGCTGACTTTAGTCACTAAGTTAAATTTCATGGTAAAAACTCTAGGCAACATCCTAGAAATCTGAAGGAGGGAACAACGATCGGTCTGCAAATATATGAGGCCAGTATATACACTGCTATATGGAGGTGCGGAGAGAAAATGCCATCTGTAACTTCCCTGCATGGGAATTATTTTAGGTAATTTAGACAAATCAAAATCTCTTTGTTTTGAATGTTAAATGCTAATCATGGGGACAGGCCTGGCCTGTGGCATAGCAGGTAAAGTGGCCTCCTGCAGTGTAGGCAGCCCATATGGGCACTGGTTAGAGTCCTGGCTGCTCCACTTCTGATCCAGCTCTCTGCTGTGGCCTGGAAAAGCAGTGGAAGATGGCCCAGTTCCTTGGGCCCTTGCATCCGTGTGGGTGACCCGGAGGAAGCTCCTGGCTCTTGGCTTTGGATCAGCACTGCTCCAGCCTTTGCAGCCATCTGGGGAGTGAACCAGCAGATGGAAGACCTCTCTCTCTCTTTCTCTGCCTCTCTGAAACTCTGACTTTCAAATATATAAATCAATCTTTAAAAAATGCCAATCACTATTGCCTACCACTCTCAACACTCCCCACTGCAGACTACTCCATTTTTGATTTGTGATCTATCTTCATCAACAAACAACAGAAGAAAGGAAAATCTTTTCAACATAGCATTCCACACCGCCCCCCTGCCTGCCAACACACACACCCTCATGTGCATGTCTGTGTGTTCATGTATCAAGAGTCACCTCCTGCCTGAAGTCGGATTCTTTGAGGTTTCTTCCTGCTTTCCTGAAAAGGCTGTTGTCAGTTACACAATTTGTAGTGATTTTTCTCTTACAACAACCCTTGTGATCTGGAAATGGCTATTAGTAGGCACAATAATAAAATCATGATTTTCTTGTAGCCTCACCCATTTGATTCCTGGTTTCTCTCTGCGGCTGTGTATTCTTACCTTTTTGCTAGAGTCATATTCCTGATACATCTTTTGAATTTCTGAAAAGATTTGTAAAACTTAAATAACCAACCACATACTTTAACAAATTGTGTTTACTTGAATGTATCTGATTAGAAGAATATATTGTAATTCTATTTGCATTCAAATCAGAGAGCACCAATGGTTTTTGACTTAAAATGTCCTTTTTCTTGGCGGATTTATACAGATGTTTTAAACATGCTACTAACAATTACCATTTTCTGTTTCCATGTAGAAATAAAATCTAAAACCTCAATGCTTAACTTCCAAATCAACAATCTCTTATCATCTTCAATATACTGAATTCCTTTTTATTCTAATATATTGAACTCTTTTATCTTAAGCCATTAACTTTTACCACACTATGTGCATACTAGTCATAGTTTACCTTGGTCGCATTCTGAACAAACATGCTTATAGGAAGCAATACTGTGAGAGCTTTTAAACCAATATGGAAGAGCAGCGGTCAGTGCACTTCCATTCTTGACATTTCTAGAGGAGCTTAATGGTTTCTGTTTGATGAAATGAGAACATTTCTCAGCAAGCCGGAATAGGTGACTTACATGCACACACAGTAAGACTGCTCTAGAGAACATTTATTACCCTAAACTTAAACTTCCCTGAGAAATGTATTATAGTCTTCGAATGAGAAAATGATTGTAGATGAAGACTTTAGGCTCACAAATTGAAGATCAATTTCCTAACCGAGTAAAGATATATGATCATGCATGCATTCATATTTAAATATTTCTCTTTTCCCTTCTTTCCTTCCTTCTTCTCTATTTGTTTTTCTTTCTTTTACTAAAGGCAGACAGAGGCCCTATCCATTACTGTACTGCCCAGATGCCAGGAGTTGGGAACTCAATCTGGGTCTCTCATATGGATGTTAAGGATCTGACTACTTGAGCATTGCTGCTTCCCAGAGTGTGCATTAGCAAGAAATCGAAATTGGAAGCAAAGCTGGAACTGGAGCCCAGGCATTCATATACATAAGGTAGACATTTCAAACTGTGTCATAAACACTATGTTGAACATCTATCCTATATATATGCATTCAAAAATTATTTTATATTTTCTATGACAGATATTGTATTATGTATGAGAGGCACACAAATGAAAAGCTGTAACCCTTTTTGACTATGTATAGTTTCCTATATAGAGAAACATGAAAAATTTTGGTAAAATATAGATGCAATAATAGTGGTATAATCTATATCATCATTAATAGCCAGATACTGATGGCCTAATCCTAGCAAATTGGGAGAGTTCTGAAAGAACTTCAGCCTGGGACATAGGTCAACTCTTGTAAGGGTGAAAGGTTTGATTTTTCAGTGTTGTAATTATGAAGGATTTGAGGAGGAAAAGGAAGTGGATTTCTGCAGCTATGTTGCTTGAGGGTTAAAGCATTGAGAAACAGTGACTTGATCAGCTCTTGTCCTGACGGTTGATGTACAATGTAATACTTTATCCATTTTAGTATTTTTTTTGTTCTAGTACCATTGGTTGAACTCTGCAATTAACACACAATTATTTTTAGGTGTTTAAATTTTAACTGAAAAGTGATCCCTGTTACGAATTTGGAAAACATTATGCTGAGCGAAATAAGCCAATCCCAAAGGGACAAATACCATATGTTCTCCCTGATCGGTGACAACTAACTGAACACCAAAAAGGAAACCTGTTAAAGTGAAATGAACACTATGAGAAACGGTGACTTGATCAGCCCTCACCCTGACTGTTGATGAACAACCTGATATGTTATCCCTCTTAGTATTTATTTTGTTTGTTCTACTTAATACTTCTGGATGAATACTGTAATCAATACACAATTCTTCTTAAGTGCTGAAACTTAACTGAAAAGTGATCACTGTTAAATATAAGAGTGGGAATAAGAGAGGGAAGAGATGTGCAATTCGGGACATGCTCAAGCTGACTTACCTCAAACGGTAGAGTTAGAAACATACCAGGGGATTCCAATTAATCCCATCAAGGTGGCATGTACCAATGCCATCTCACTAGTCCCAGTGATCAATTTCTGTTCACAATTGATCATAATGATAGGACTAAGAACCAAAGGGATCACATAAACAAGACTAGTGTCTGCAAATACTAGCTGATAGAATAAAAAAGGGAGAGAATGATCCAACATGGGAAGTGAGAAACACAGCAGACCCATAGAATGGCAGATGCCCTAAACAGCACTCTGGCCTCAGAATCAGCCCTTAAGGCATGCGGATCTGGCTGAAGAGCCCATGAGAGTATTTCAGGCATGGAGAGTCAAGACACTCTGGGGAAAAAAAAAAAAACCTAAATGAAAGATCTCCGTGAGTGAGATCCCAGTGGAAAGAACGGGTCATCAAAGAAGGAGGTACCTTTCTCTGAAGGGAGGAGAGAACTTCCACTTTGACCATGGCCTTGTCTAAAAATGATCAGAGTCAGTGAACTCAGGGGGCTTCCATAGCCTTGGCAGCTCATGACAAGAGCCTAGGGTGATTACTGATGCCATAAACAAAGTGTCAATTTGTTAAGTCAACAACAGGAATCACTGTGCACTTACTCCTCATGTAGGATCTTTGTCCTTAGTGTGCTGTACATTGAGATTTAATGCTATAACTAGTATTCAAACAGTATTTTTCACTTTATGTTTCTGTGTGGGAGCAAACTGTTGAAATCTTTACTTAATGTATGCTAAACTGATCTTCTGTATATAAAGAGAAACGAAAATGAATCTTGATGTGAATGGAAGGGGAGAGGGAGTGGGAAAGGGGAGGGTTTTGTGTGGGAGGGACGTTATGGGGGGCAAGCCATTGTAATCCATAAGCTATACTTTGGAAATTTATATTCATTAAATAAACGTTTAGAAAAAAAATCATTATTATGTTAATAATCATCCAAGTCATATAAGAACCTGATTGATACAGAGACAAAAATGTGTTCTACGTTGAAGTACATGTCAAGGCCTGGAGATGCCAATGTTACAGAGTAATTGGAGAATTGCAAGCAATGTGTTGCTAGTGTTGTGGACTAGGTTGGGCCTAAATTTCTATTTTAGACTCTTACCTTTTACTTCGAGAAGAATTCTAAGTACAGGCAGAAACACTATGACCAGCATGATAAAAGATTTACTCTCCTTACAAAGTGAGGGGAATTCACAGGCACATGAAGGCTCTATTAGTGAGAGTGGGCCAGAAAAAGTAAAGAGGGACTTTCATACCCTTCTTGCCCTGGGTCCATGAGGAGAGAGAGAGAGAGAGAGAGAGAGAGAGAGAGAGAAATACTCCCTCCCCTTTACCAGGTTATGAGCTTAGAAAAGCAGAGTGTTTAGTGGTCTCATTGTACTGCCCCCAGGTCCCCAGGGGAGGTACATCCTGGGAAAGGGGTCATCTGATTTACAGGTAGGCATACTTGATAACATGGAGCAGGGTAGGTGTGGCTTCCAGTTCATAAACTTAATCAATCTCCCTGACTTGTCCCATATAACTAGAATGGAATGTAACTTTAAAAATGTTGTGAGAAATTAATGGTCTCATAGATAAAACCTTTGGTCATAATTAGCTTAGAAAGTTTGCAAACCTTTAGATTGGGGGAATATTTGAAGGTTTTTTTTTTTCAAAGTTTTTTTTTTTTTAGAGCTTTATTTTTATTTATTTGAAAGAGAGAGAGAGAGAGAGAGAGAGAGAGAGAGAACTTCCATTCATTGGTTCATTCCCCAGATGGCTGCAGCTGTGCCAGGTAGAAGCCAGGAGTCCAGAACTTCCTCTTGGTCTCCTACATGGATGTAGGGGCCCAAACACTTGGGCCATCCTTTGCTGCCATCCCAGGGACATTAGCAGAGAGCTGGATTGGAAGTGGAGCAGCCAGGTTTCCAACTGGTGCTCATATGAGATGCAGGCATTGGAGGCAGCAGTTTAAACTGCGATACCACAACGCCAGCCCCATTTGAAAGTTTTTAAGGTAAGGAGTGGTATAATGTCATCTACAAGATATAAAGCCAGTTCCATCATTAGTGTGGAGAGTGATTTGCAGAGAAGCAGAAGCTGCAGTTCAGAGGCTATGACAATAAGAGAAATGATTAGAGCCTGTAATAGAATAGTCATGATAAGTGTGGTGTAAGGTCTAGAATTAAGTCTCAGTATTATGTGCTTCTTTGACAAGTAGTAGTCAGGAGGATGTTGTATGGTTTAACCACAAGTTCCTTTCCTGACTCTGCTGCTGTGAATAAGGTTTCCTGGATGAAAACCATCCTGATCAAACAGACCAAGAACAGTTTACATCTGCTCTTGAGTACTAGGTTTTAGTTCCTTGCTAACTAGTTTAAATATTCACATAAATCATGAGAACTGAAGTCACCTCATGCTTGTGGAACTATTACAAGCCTGCCTTTTATAGCCCCTGTTCACTCTGTCCTCAAGTTTGATCCCTTTGTGGGTCTGCATGGCATGCGATGCCACCTACTCTGATTCATGAGTGTATGTCACCAATATATTGCCATTGAAGTCATGGTCTCAGGGTTGGGTGTAGTGTATTCAACCATCTCCCATAATCCTCGGGCAGGAATCTGTTTCTCACCAGTGGGGTGAATAGGAGAAAATCAAAACAAGTTAGAATAGATGTAGAGTATAGAAGTTAGAGTTGGGTGGTCTCTAGTTCCATGAGGCCATTGAACATTTCAAGTGTATCAGGTCCAATTTCTTAGGTGCTATAATGATGAAATATAAAGTAAATTTCAAAGATGCAGCATGAAAAAGAGCATTAAGTATCTCAATAATAATTTTAAACTGATTCCATGTTGTATATTTTGATATTTTAAATAAAATATTAAAATTAATTTCATCTTGTATGATTTTCTAGTGTGGCTTCCATTTGTAACTTGCTTTATATTTCTATTGTGCACCTATAGGTAAGTAAAAGAGTCAGGGAAATAATAGGGTAACTTGGGCTTATGGAACACAAATAGTCCTATGAGAAATAAAAGCTTAGTCTGGTTGATTGTAGGCAATAAAAGAAAAAAAAAGTAGAAGAGGAGCAGAAACTACTTTGAAAGGAAGAGAGTGCAATTTTGAGTGCACTGAACCAAGGTGTCAGGCAGATATTTAGACAGAGATTAACAGATTTTGGAGTCATTACTTCCGGCATCTAAAGACATGAATGAAATTTCAGAGTGGAAAGTAGAACAAAGTGAGAATGTTGATGATAGATATTAAGGTTGGGCAAACTATTAACTAAATTTATACCATTTAACATGCTTCAGTAATGTTTGATGAACTTTTATCTGCTATATTCTAGTCTTTGGTGATTTATGAATTTCAACATATGAAAAACAGCAAAAATTGTTTGAATGCAAGCTAATTATTTGTACAGGCTTTTTTCAGGTCTGAAATCTTGTGCATTTGTAATAAAATGCAAAAATAATGTTTATTATTAATGAATATATGGGAAATATATTTAAATATAATAAAGTGTTTTAATTTGTGTTACTATCTTATTAGAAGAAGCTGAGGTTGCAGATAAAGAAGGGCAGAATTCAAATTTTCTTGTTATATTTAAGTACATATATTGATAATGCAGATTCTTTTATTAAATGTGCCATATGTATTCCTTCATACATATACATTTGGCCTCCATATATTTACCTTTATTAAAAATATTTTTTGATTGAGGAATCTGTAGCTCTAGATATTATGTTTTTTTTATAGAATCTCTGTTCATTTATGACGGAATCCAGGAGAAATATTTAAAATGTAGGTACACCGTAGATATCCTACTTTAAGTACAGCAGGTACAAGGCAGATATTCTACTACTATAGAACATAAACAGTATTCTATAATTTAGGTTGTAGACATGCATGAAGTATGCAGTATGTAGAATGAATTGACAATGCAGTAGAAGGGAGGGAAGGGATAAAGAGACTTCAGTAGAATGAATTGAATGGAACTACCCTGCTATAAATGTCAATCAGTAGAAAACATCAGGGAGCAGTGCAAAATTTACCTGTCAATAGTGATGAGGAGTATGGTTTACCATTTTAAACAAATATCTTTCAATATTTAAGATAACTTATGTTTCATTTTAAGGGAGTATAACAAATTCTTGTTTAATAAGAATAGAGAGTGGTTTGAATACTGTATCTTATTTTTGTAACTAACGTGTTTCAGCACCACTACATCAGATATTGTACTAAGTTATTGAAATACATTCTAATTTGATGTCTATAATAGCCCAATGAGTAATTAGTTTATTGTCTCTATTTTACAGAAAAGAAAATTGTGGCTCATGGAGGTTCTGTAAATTGCCTAAGATCACAAGCTAGTGAGAGGCAGAACTGGGATAGTCTGAATATCCAAAGTCCATTCTCATACCCCCTGATCATACTCACTATATTGTAGAATTCAGGGAATCTGTATACAGTGAACATTATTGATTAAAACCAGGAATTTTAGAGGAGAAACGTTGCTCTAGTGGTCATACCTGCAGTAGTATTTATTCTGAAGAAGTGAATACCAATGGTATGTATTACACATTCTACATAAGATATTTTTAACAGTTTCCATTTCAGTAAATACAAAATTATCTCTTGGCTTCCCCCACCCATCTAACTGTCTGTTAAAAAGCAAGTTGAAGTTTCTCAAACACCACATAAACGCTTGTACATTTACTTATATATACAAATAATTAGAAAAATATATCCATAGTTATGCTGAATTCCTCTAAACAAGAAAACTTCTACTTGCAAGAATACTAAAGTTCTTGCTTTTTAAAATCATTAGACAGAATTTTTTTGAGAGACTTCCATCAAGCAAGTGATTATCAGATAGTGACAAGAAATAGAATTTTAAAATATTATTGTGACAAAATTTTCATATTTTCTATAATTACAAATAAATCCAATACTTATAATCAATCAATTTATTTTACATTAAAACAGTGAAAGGAGGAACAAAAGCTACACCAGACAAATATAAATTCATTTGTTAAAATTCAGAAAAACAAAATCTCTTAGAGAAATAAATGACTATCTTTTAAAGGAAACAATACAGTGATGGAGTATACATTTTTCTCATTGACTCTCTTCCTTATTGCTTATTTAATTCTCTTTGGACTTTTGTTAAATATAACAACATTTGATTTTGGATGACTTTTTGTAATATAATTTTTAGAGACTAGTATTTGACAAGCAAACATGATATTTTGGTGAAGACTTACAAGAAAATATTGTTTCTGCCTTTATTAGTATGAAGTAATCAAAAATTTCTTTCATAAGTTGAATAACTAGAGTAAAGAATAGAAAAAAAAAGAAGAGAAACAGCTTGAAATGCTTCAATGTCTTAGGAAGTTGTTTAAAAGTAAAGAAAGTAAAGTATGTCCCTTAAGACCATGAGAGTATTTATTTAAAATTTTAAAGGATCACACATATTAAAATTGGAGTCAACAATTCTGAGGTGGGTAAAATATGAGAAAATCAAGACATTCTTTAACCTGAAATTTTTCCTGATTTATTATAGTACAATCTCATAGCTCAGAGTCCCTTTAAGTGATTTATTAAGATGAAGATGAACTACAAAATTAAAGAAAAAATGGTTTGTTGTCTTCATTGTTAAACTTGTAAGAAAAAATGTATGCATTGATTGAAACAAGCAATTACTCGAGTTTGGAGAAATTTTCCTCACAGATGTTTATAGGTACATCAATGATACTATATACATAGTTTAGAGAAAAATGAGGAAATGCAGAAAATAAGGCATATTTTAAGAATTCTGATGACAAGTTGGGCAACCTTGAATTACATGAATTTTACTTGATGTGAAAAATATCTGCCTTCCAGTCTATAAACATATTTTTCATCCCACTTGGGCAAAAATGTTAATCTTTATTTCAAGAAAATCATTAAATTTCAAACTGGAGGAAACTAGTAAACAAATCAACCAAAACTCAGAACTCTAAATACACAATCGCAATGATTTATGTACGATGAAAGGCATCTGAGAAGCACAAGCTCACCTGGATAACAAGCTTGAGAATTTGAGAATCACAGTTAACAGTGGAACAACAAAAGTAATAGTGATTTACATTCACCCATGCTCAAGAAAAGTCCTTCATCTTTCTGAAAAAGATTAAGAGCTTCTAAGTCTGCTAGGAAAACAAACAAAAATCTTAATGATGTATTAATGCAAAGTTGGGATCTGAGACAAAAGATGTAAAAATCCTGTTTCTCTTTAAGAACACTCAGATTTTAATTGCTTGCTTAAAACAACAAAAACAAAGATCTTCATTTTGCTATTGAATCAATTACTCAAATTATAAGAAAAAGTAGTATTATTTACAGACCATAGAAAAATTTCTCTGGAGGAAATGTGAATTGATGGATAATGTTACCAAAGTCTGTGTGATTTACTGTCCTGTTGAAATTTTACCTTCGTGTATCACTGAAAATATTGACAAAGCCATAATATATCTTCATTGACAAATGGGATAAAATCCAACAAGCATGACAATGACCTCCAAATAAGACAGGACCTACAACTCTATGAGAGGAAGAACATCACTTCTTCTCTAGAAATTAACAATGGGTGGCATGGCTGAGAAATGGGTTTTAAGTTAGAGAAATAATGATATTTGAAGAGGTAAGTTTTAGATTATATTTCTTTGTTTAGATATGCTGTAAAAACATAATCTTCTACAATAGTAGATGTACTGGTATATATGAAAAATCCATGCTTTACAAAGATATATGTATATTACATAGAAGGCACAATGCCTTGGTTTTTTCAATTCATATCTTATCAATAAAGTTTTTTCTATCTTGAATAGTGAAAAAATATATGAATACTGCATCACTCTCAAGGTGAAAATGCCTAGATTGATTGTATGGTGCCACTGTGGATTCACTTATAAATGGCCTGCACCTGACAGTGATCCTGTGCAGTGCCAATTTCCTTAATGACCCCTTCCCCAAACTCCTGGACAGTTTTCATTAAAACCACAATACTAAATTCACTGAGAATGGCATGCCCAGCCACATAAAGTAGCAATATCAGTAGATTTGGGAAATTTCCCTTTTCCCAAGAGGAAACAGGTGAAAAACACATGAGGCTACAATAATTTCTAAAGTCAAAGAAATTCATACAGATGAGTAACAACAGAGGAAAATATATGTGAAGTCAATAAAATAAAAAATACTTATTTAAAAATCAGAGTTTGGGATGATAGCATTCCTTTTCAAAGCAAAGGAACAAATATCTATAAGTTAGCAAGGGGAAAATGTTAGCCCTTAACTCAGATATTGGGTTACTACTACCCTCATTTACAGACACCTCATTCTGGGTTATCAGTCATACATAGAGTTGTTGAAAACTGTGGTTAACAGAGGAACTGAGCTGTGTAATGACCCTTACAATAGAAACTGGATAATGACACAAAATCCCACATTATTTCTGAAAAGCTTACACAGGGATTAATGCTAGTAATTGCCAATCTGTGCATATATAACCATTAGCATTTTAGAAAGAAAGATTGAAGAGAATTCACACAGTGCTCTGTTCCCAGTCACAGGTACATGAAGGGGATAAATGTGGTGGGGTTCAGTCTTTCTACTTAACATTAAAAGTATCTTGAGAGACTCGGTTCTTGTCTCCAGTGCTATCTGACTTTCTGAAGCTCCTGTCTCAGCCAGGAGGGCAGAGGTTGCCCCAATCTGTGTAGTAGTTTGGACAGTTCCACATTATGATCTCGGTAGTAATT
This sequence comes from Oryctolagus cuniculus, assembly GCF_051225735.1. Lineage (NCBI taxonomy): Eukaryota > Metazoa > Chordata > Mammalia > Lagomorpha > Leporidae > Oryctolagus > Oryctolagus cuniculus. The sequence continues at coordinate 79,644,963 of NC_142874.1, read as the reverse complement.
AGAGAGGAAAGTTCTAGACTGGAAAGCAAAAAAGAAAAAGATTTGAAAAAAACTTATTCATCAAACATGATTGTGTAACCTACATTTTTAAGGAATTTTGCTACAACATAGTTAAATACAAAATATTTGTTTATTATATTTTACTGCAAATAGAACTCATTTTTTATCCTTTGTAATGATATGACAAAAACATAGTTTTAAATTAAAAACAGGCCAAGATATATTCTCTAACATTATAGCATCTTTATTGTTGGATTCGTGAAGCCTACACAGAGAAAGATTGACAGCAGGAATATAACACTAGAGAAGAAAAAGCAAGGAGCTTGATGAGGCACCAAATCGACAGAAGTGAGTTCTGCAAAAACACATACATATTCTTTCAAAATTGGTCCATAGGATAAAAATTAAAATCAGCATAAATAATCATAAAACTGAAATTCATGATTATAAAAATAACTTGCAGCACACATGGACATTTTACTTATTCATGTTTATAAATGGGCTACAGGTATAGGAAAAGATTCTCACATCACTAATCAGCCAGGAAATAAAATTAACTTTTCTTAATCATTAAGTGGTTTTTGCTCTGTACTACAATGAGGTCTCTGAAATTTGATTTTTTTTGTAACTCTTACATTATTAGTCAATCTAAAGAGATTGGTCTTTATTCGAGAAATGACTTTAAAACAATATAAAACGTATCAATGGTTTTAATTTTATCTTTTAATGATATAGATTTCTAGAAAACAGAAAACTTATGCTTGAGTTTTCTCTCTGTATGTCTCTTTGTATTACCAACAAGCTAACTCGGTTCTGTATCTCTTTGATAAAATAGTGGAGGTGGACATTTTCCCTTTATAGTTAGAAGTGCCAATAGTACACTCATTGATTTCTCTTCTGACAGAAATTTCATCATCTCTCTTAAGCTTTTACCAATATTTCAACAAAAATGGGTCTTTTTGTTCATAAAACTTCTTTAGCAACTTTTGTGTATACTGTGGAAATGGATTTAAGACAACTACATTCTGTTTTGGACCATTTGCCAGGCGTTTCATTATGATCTTCCCTTAAACCATATTGTAAACACTCAAAATTTGGGATAAGATGTTTACTGTAGTAGTAGGAACATTATATCGATTTCTTGGCAGATTAAAGTGATTCCTAAAACCCGTTTGAAAATATTGAGCTCAAAGCTGTAGTGTAAGGACCTTCTGGCACTTCTGTCTCCATAGTAACGCTTCCATCACTTGTATCCTCCCTGGGCCCACCTTGCTATCATAGGAGAAATGCTTGTGCTGTCTGGCTGAGCTGATGCTGGCTAGGTGGCCAACCCTAGTCTGCCACATAAGGTATTTCTTCACATAGTTTCATTTGTATTGAGAAATCACTGCACTTCTGCAATTTCATTTATCATTTTTATAATATCTATTATAAATCAGTGACTATAATTTATCCATATTATAATAAATCTGGGGTCATAACAGTTTTATTTGTCTATCTTCTTCATTGTTTAGCTCAGTATCATGCATGGGGTACACATTGTGTATATGTATTGAGTATTTGAGTATACTATTTGTATATTTTATAGCAAATCACTCAATTACTAATTTATTTATGCAATTGCTTTGCACATTTGGAAAAAAACTATATTTCAGTAAGTATTTTGGTTTGAAGTGTATCAAGTTAAACAATTTTTAGGGATACATATCAATCCCATCTATCTATCATATATGTATTTATTATCTAAATATATAAAATTATTTATTCCCAAAGAAAGAGCAGAAAAAAAGGGAAAACATTTCTGTGACTAATTTTGAAAGAGCTGTTTGCACAGTTGTATGCCTGTGTAATTAAACTATTAGGAAAATATTACCTCTGGATCCATAGGTGGATATTTCCGGCCTTTGCCTTTTCCAAGGCATTTGGTCTTTCCTCCTTCCAGTAACTGACACCAAAAACCCTTTTGAGGATCAAACCTAAAGTAAAACATACAATGATTATATACTGTAGACAGAATTTTCAGTGAGAAAGCCTCAACAGAGGATAAGCACTGATTTAATTTAATTTTTTTTAACTTTTATTTAATGCATATAAATTTCCAAAGTACGACTTATGGATTACAATGGCTTCCCCCCCATACCGTCCCTCCCACCCACAACCCTCCCCTTTCCCACTCCCTCTCCCCTTCCATTCACATCAAGATTCATTTTTGATTATCTTAATATACAGAAGATCAGCTTAGTATACATCAAGTATGGATTTCAACAGTTTGCTCCTACACAGAAACATAAAGTGAAAAATAATAGATGATTTTTTTAAATGATGATGAAATCAGAGCAGACCTATTGTCATGTTTAATCCCAGTGAGAGTCAAGTTGGGAATTGATAATTTCTTCTTTTTTTTTTTTTTTTTCTATGGGTAATTATTCAACTGATTTGAGAGAAGTTAAAGAAACATATATTATATTTAAGTAGCTCTAATCAAATAAAAAATATAGATCTGTAGACCAATTTATTTATTTATTTTATAGAGATGGAGATAGAAAAAGATGAAGATACAAAGAGAAAGAGAGAGAGGTCTTCCATCTGCTGGTTCACTTCTCAAATCTAGTAACTGCCAGGGCTAGGCCAGGCCAACACCAGGAGCCAGGGCTGAAATCCAGGTCATTTATGTAGAGGGCAGGAACCTAAATACTTGAGCCACCACACCATCTGCTGTATTGTAGGGTATGCAGTAGCAGGAAACTGAAATGGAAACTGGAGCTGAGATTTGAACCCCAGCACACTAATACAGAATGTGAGTTTCCTGGGGCTGGCACTGTGGTGGTTAACGCCCTGGCCTGAGGCGCCAGCATCCCATATGGGCGCTGGTTCAAGACCTGGCTGCTCCACTTCCAATCCAGCTCTGTGCTATGGCCTGGGAAAGCAGTGGAGGATGGCCCAAGTCCTTGGGTCCCTGTACCCACTTGGGAGACCCAGAAGAAACTCCTGGCTCCTGGCTTTGGATTGGTGCGACTCCGGCCATTGCAGCCAATTGAGGAGTGAACATCAGATGGAAGACCCCCCCGCTGCCCCCGTCTCTGCCTCTCCTTCTCTCTCTGTGTAACTCTTTCAAATAAATAAAATAAATATTAAAAAAAAAAAAAAAGAATGTGAGTTTCCCAAGTGTTAGCTTAACTGCTGTGCCAAATACCCATCCAGGGTAGGATAATTTTATGTTGAAATTATTGAAAATCCTATTTCACCTATGAATCCATAAAAAAAGAAAAAAATCAAGACCCAGGGCTAACATTGTGGCATAGTACCGAAGCCTCTGCCTGTAGTGCTGACATCCCATATGGATGCTACTTTGGGTTCTAGCTGCTCCTCTTCTGATCCAGCTCACTGCTTGTGGCCTGGGAAAGGCCAAGTGCTTGCTCCCTTGCACCCATGTGGGAGACACAGAGGAAGACCTTGGCTCCTGCCTTAATATCTTTCCAGCTCCAGCCTTTGTGGCCATTTGGAGTGTGAATCAGCAGAAGGAAAACCTCTCTCTTTCTGTCTCTCCCACTTTCTGTAACTCTGCCGCAAATAAATAAATAAAATATTTTTAAAAAATGAAGACACAATAATCAAAACTGCAGCCAATATATAAAGAACATTTAGGATTTTTTTTTTACTTATTAATGTGATTTCCTTGGCAAAAGATATCAACAACTTTCTTTGAACGTTTCAATCATATATTAAACAGCTTCAATAAAGCATAGCTATGCTTCTCAAAATATAAGCCTAATTAAATCTTACAGTTCAGAAAATGTATGTTTTAAAATGGTTCTTTTTTTAAAAAGAGGAAATGAATATTGTAAAAATATATCATTTTTTTCACATAGCATGAGACAGGTTATACAAATGGTGAGTGGAAGATTAGACAACACTTCTTATCTTTTTTGAAGGCTGAAAATCCTATTACATAATTCAGGCCTATATACTCTTTTTTTTTTTTTTTTTTTTTGACAGGCAGAGTGGACAGTGACAGAGAGAGAGACAGAGAGACAGAGAGAAAGGTCTTCCTTTTTGCCGTTGGTTCACTCTCCAATGGCCACCGCGGTCGGCGCATTGGGCTGATCCGAAGCCAGGAGCCAGGTGCTTTTCCTGGTCTCCCATGGGGTGCAGGGCCCAAGCACTTGGGCCATCCTCCACTGCACTCCCCGGCCACAGCAGAGAGCTGGCCTGGAAGAGGGGCAACCGGGACAGAATCCGGCGCCCCGACTGGGACTAGAACCCGGTGTGCTGGCGCCGCAAGGCGGAGGATTAGCCTATTGAGCCATGGCGCTGGCCGTCAGGTCCATATACTCTTATGAAAAGAAATACAATGCTGCTTTGCTCCTATGGCTGCACCAAGTTTTAGAAGAAAGGATTTGTGACCTAATTATTTTGTTTAAAGTTAAATATGCAAGGATTTTTGTGTAGGATTAACAAGACAGGAAACAATGAAATAATGAGTCAAATAAGAAGGAAAATTTTAAATGTATTACTATGGGACTCAATGTACGCATAAAACATTGAAAGGTTTGCAGTTTTGTTGCTCAGCAGATGTTTTAGAAGGATGATGCCTAATTGACTGGGATGTAAAGTTAATTAGTTGCAGAATATTTTGTTGCCCTGGGCCCATTCCTATAATACCAGTGCACCTGCAATTTGCCTCTGCACATATGTGAACTCATTTAAGGAGAGAAGGAAATTTTCCTCACAGTTCCCTGCCCAACCTATTATTAGAGACCTGATCCTTGCAGTCCAGGTTGTCCTAGTACATGTTATCAATTAAAATTTAATATATCACCAGTTAAATGGATAAAAAGAAGACAGAGTCACATCCAACCAGGACTTTTCAATCTGCTCCCTGCCTATCAGAGAGCTTTCTCTGGTTTTCTTTAATTTCCCAAGAGGAGAAACAATTCAGCATGCTGTGCAAAATGAGATGGGGAAGTAAGGCACAATGGCTTCCCTAAACAGCATTTTCTGCCTCAGAATGAGAATATTTAATTGCATTAAGGTAAAATACAGCTCTGGCAACAGAGCCAGGATATTCACACATGCACTGAGCATATCTTCCTTCCCTGCTTTCAGGTACTGCTGATGTCTCGGTGGGCTGCATCTCTCCTTGCTCACCATAGCAGCAGTTGTAAGGCAGGGTTTAGCAAAACCTGAGGATGACAGCTATCCAGAGTACTGAAAGTGGTTTTTAAATATAGAGTTGTGATAACCTTGAATCCAAATTATTTTGCAGTCTTGGTTTCATTTATTGCACTGGCAACTTTATGAACCTTAAGTCTAACAAAGGACATTAATCCTCCCAGTTAGATCAATTCATTGCTTTATGATTTTATTTTAGTAGGCATGAAAATGTGAAATTAAGATGCCAAGCCTTTCTCAAATAATTGTTAGGCAACTTTTAGAGCAGGGTTATTTGCCATTCAAGTTCTTTTATTACACTGAACACCCCTATAATCATTAATTTTTGTTTTGTGTGAGACACAGTAAAAAACTTTATATTTTGTGCTTGCTTGTAATCTCTCCTTCAAAAGTATGATTTTATGGTTATCAAAACATAAGCAACTATTTGTAGTAAACAGGATAAAACTGTTACCTAAACTGCTGCTGAGAGTGAAGATCCAATATCAACAACAATTCATGCAAATCATATTAGAAGATGCTTGCCCACTTAAACAACAGGAGCATGCCTTGTGTTGTTATTTCCACGTGTAAGTAAAAACTTCATTAAAGTTGCTTTAGTGGGTAAAGAACAACCAAATCTTATTACCGCTTTCTCTGCCCCTTCATTATCCACTCTAATTGTCTAATTGCTGGTTTTAACCTGCTGTGACCTGGGAAATTATATAATCAGGCTTGTTTGAATTTTGTCTAAAATGTAATAGGTTCTGTATTAGTCCTTATAGGGCAGTCTTTCAGAAGTAAAGTACATGCCTTTTTAAAGAATGTTTTGGCTGCTAGAAAGTTTTGGGATTTTAAAGGGGTTGTTATGTTTAACAAATATTTTCTTCATTTTTAATTCCCTTAAGATGTGTTTTATTTTCCCAAGACATGGCAATAGTAGCTCTCATAAGCATTTCATTTCTATCTTGCAAATTACCCAGAAGAAAGGGCTGTAACTTTTTCACCTTTTTAACGTCAATTCCTAGGACATTTTCTGTTTGGAGTAGGTAGGCAAAAAGTTTACTTAACCAAAATGATATTAAGAAAAAGCTCACAAAAAGATAAATTTGTCATAAAGTAAAATATCTGTAAGGTAACAGTGTATAGGATAAAGTGCTCCAGGAATTCACAAAGAAGACACAACATGAATAATGAAAATATTCCTTTGACTGCTTTTGAGTAGCATAATGATGTAGAAATTCATAGCTAGTATTAATGATGCTATATACACACCTACCAGTGATAAATTATGATGGCAAATAATGGAAATGAAATCGAGCATGAGAATAGACTCACGTTAGTGCTTCAGAGTAATTATAATGCGGTGTCACTCCCAGAAACTTCTGGACTTCATCCATCACTGTAGCTGGGTCAGATCTCAACTGCTGTCCATCAATAATTAGTAACTGTAAAATCAAAAATAATCACTTTATTAAGAAGAAAACTAAATGAGTAGAGGGAGCTGCTCCCCTGACTTGGTACAGCATTACTAAATTAGGTCAGGATGAAAGGAAGAAAACAAACACTTCTGAGTATATCTATTGATATTTCCTATATTTGTGTCTTTCTAAATAAACAATAATTAAACTTTTCTATTGGCATAGTTTCTGTGTGACTTAACAAGTCACAACACTTACCTTATTTCACTGCAAATCAGAAATAAACACAGCTAGTTTCCTTCATTTTCAGTGGAAATTACATCTGCAGTGTAATCTGATACTTATCCAGCCTACTCAATCCCTTGGGCTAACCCTTGAGCTAAGGACTGTGAAACAGTGGGCATCCAGATGAAAATTAACCAATTATTCCCCACCCCCCAAGCTGTTCTTACAACCCATGAAAAGAATGGGAGAAATTGTTGTTCCTGTTTTTTGATTCAATTCCTTAGAATAACAGAATTATCTGAGCAATATTAAAAAATGACAATCCTGAATTTCTTGCTGGAGCTCCAGTTGTGCAGAGCTGAAATGGATATGTTAAGGGTATGGGTGCTTTCCTCAAATCTTGTTTCTTCTGTTCTGTGTTCCTGGAGCTGCTAAAACATGTTCCGTTTTACAGTCTATCATGTGACCTCCTTATAAGGACAGACACCGAGTGGGAATCTGCATACATATGGTGCTCCATAATGTTATTGTCTAACTCGCTGCTTGACAAGTAGTTGAGAGTGGTTTCCAATGAGTCTCCTCATTTTAGAATAGCTACTATTTAAAAAAAGACTCTCTAGAATGTGTTTCAGAGCCAATCAACAATTACCTAATAGTATTATTGCAATCAAATGGCTAAAAACCCTCACATTGTCCTAACTTTTCATTGTCTATGATTATAAGTGTGGCAATGTTAATTCACATTTTCTGTTTGACATTTCAGTGTAATCATGATATAATATGCATAAGTAGCTAAGTTTGGGATTTTACCTGAGAAGTGTCGAAGTAAGTCAGCCATCTCTCTATGTGTACTGCATACCATCCAGGAATGAGGCATCTTCTCTGCAAAGTCTTTAAGTCAGATGGGGCCCAATGACCAGTTGTAATAACTTCATAGAAATTAAATCTCAAGGCAGCTGGATCTTCATGTGATCGTTGGTGCTTTAAGAAGATAGTAGACTGTAGAGTCAGTATTTTATGCCCCAGCAGGTATGTGCATATGTGTGTGAGTTCTGTGAGTATATGTTTTATGTGGATGTGTGTGTGTGTTCATTGTATGCGTCGAGGTGTACTTGTATACGTGTTTATGTCTCCTTCATTACACAAAATAATAAAGATTGATTACTTGACTTTAGAATAGAAAATATGGCAAAGGCCGCCTGTACGAAAACAGGCATCACCATATTGCTTTTTTTAAAGTAAAGTCTTTACTGCATGTTATAAGCTAAGCTTATTGTTATCTTGATGTCTACAATGTTTAGAGGCTAGACAGAGGCAGAATACAAAGCATTTCTTTATGAATCTGATCACATGTGAAAATATGTCAGAAGCCAGGACAATCAAGCCTGCTGAAGAGATACTGAGATGGGTAAGAGTAGGTTTCTATGTTATACAGCCCATTGGTTCATTACAAGTGCACCTGCAGGTTCTGACAGTTTCCCAATATCCCTGTGTGGCAGGTACTACAGGTAAGGAGAGAGAGGGTAGCTATTCTTTATGTTTGTTTGGGTGTCATTCATGCTGTTGTTGCCCAATATCCTATTTTTTTGTTCTTCCATGGGTTTCTACCTAGCCTTGCTGATTTTCAAATACTGCTTTACTGCAACTTTTTTTTCCCTCAACTCCTCTGTCCTTCATACTAACCTACCATTGGCCAGGAAAGAGCAAGCCCAACTCAATGAGAGTTGAATTTCTTCCTTCCTTCCTTCCTTCCTTCCTTCCTTCCTTCCTTCCTTCCTCCCTTTCTTCTTTCTTTCTTCCTTCCTCCCTCTCTCTCTCTCTCTTTCTTTCTTGGCAGGCAGAGTTAGACAGTGAGAGAGACAGAGAGAAACATCTTCCTTTTTCCATTGGTTCACCCCGCAAATGCCCACTACAGCTGGCACGCTGCGGCAATCTGAAGCCAGGAGCCAGGTGCTTCCTCCTGGTCTCTCATGTGGGTGCAGAGCCCAAGCACTTGGGCCATCCTCCACTGCCTTCCCGGGCCACAGCAGAGAGTTGGACTGGAAGGGGAGCAACCAGGACAGAATCCGGCACCCCAACTGGGACTGGAACCCAGGGTGCCGGCACTGCAGGCGGAGGTTTAGCCTAGTGAATCGCGCCGCTGACCAAGAGTTGAATTTCAAAATCAATAGAACTTCACAAGCATTTATGAAGTTCCTTCATAAAGTAGAAACACTGCAATAGTTTCTGGAAATAAAAATTATATAAATTGTGCATAATCATTATCTTCAAATGAATCAAATCTAGTGTGGGAGACAATAGATTGTAATAAGTCCTATATTAGACTATAGATGACTGTTACTTGCTGTGACAAGAAGACCAATAAGTGTGTAATTCTGACTTAAAGGTGGAAATTTTTCAATGGCTGAAATTTTTGAGTTAAAATGTAACAAGAAAAGTTTTGGTGATCAGAAACAGCATGGAAACTAAGAGAAGTTTATCATCTACAGTAAGTTTGAGCCAAAGTAGATAATATATGTGGATAATTGAATTGCTTTTAAGAGTTATCTAGAAGTGAAAATGAAAAAATCTAGCACAGGGTATGGATAGAAGTGTTTTATCAGGGTGAAGCCTGATAAAATTGCATAAAAACAGGTGTCTTGAGTGAGTAATGGGCCTTATGTGTGAGTTAGAAGTAAAAATAACTAGAAAAGTAAAGATGACTAGAGAATAATGAATAATTAAAGAGTAATAAGGCAGTGGCAAATTGCTGGGGTTAATAAAAGTCCCCATATTATTTTAACTATTGACATTGTTACTTGTGTTTGTATTATTATATAATATATGGAGATTATGCCATTCATTTAATTAACAAAATACATAGAAATTATGTGTCTTGAATAAATAATTATAAACATTCTGTGTTTATATTAATATGATACAATGGTACTAGCATTTCTATTTCAAGAAACGATAATATTGATGTGTGCTGCATTGATTTACACTATTTTAGCATCAACTTTTTTTTATATTCCTGAAACCAAGAAGATTAGCACAAAAATATGACCAGAAAGTCACAAAGGGACATATTTTATGTAAAAATAGCACTATAGCTTCTTTGTGAGGCCCATTATAAAAATATGGCATAGAAATTACAGTGACAGGTGACATTTGTAGGAGTTTCTGAATTACACATGCTGAGCTTTGGATTTATGGTATTTACTGAATAGACAGGACTAGCTAAGTAATAGGCTACATTATTTTGAAATGTGGAGCACTTTGGGGGTCTCCTCTTACCAATATGACAATAAAAAGTATTATCAGAAAAAACAATTCCTTTCAAACCTGTATATTCAAAGAATTTATTTGAAGAGCCAGGTACACAGAAGAACCTGCATCATATAGATTCTCCTTTATTTAAATTGATTTCTCTATGTGGGAAAATAATTAATTTAAAACTGCTGTAAGTACTGAGCATGATTTCTACCAGGAAAATATTCACTATTTCCCTTGAATACTTGAATTCAACACTTTTAATTAAGATTTACCATCAATGCTTTTGGCACAATTTTCAGAAATAAGTTTATCTTGCCTTGCAGTGTGAGTTTTCATAAAGTGAGAAAGGCATATTTTTGTATCTTATGGGAAATAATGATTCATAGATTCTGATATGGTAATTTATGAATCTTGTTTCTAATCCAAGTACTTCACTTAGATTCCCAACTACTTGCAATACCATTTGTAATGTCATATTTTTTTATGTCTAATGTTATTTGCTTTCAGCAATACATATGTGTTGAAGACATTATAAAAATTCAGGAAAAAGAAGGAAAATAACTTTATTAAACTTATTTTCCTCTTTAAAAATTTCCTATAAGTTTTTATCTTAGCATCCATTTCTATGTGTGTTAAATTTACACATACACAAAATGCACTCACATGTTTGGGATTTTGATATATATATATATACACACACACACACACACACACACTGCTATCACCACAAATTCAATTGTCAATTTCAATAAGGCTGTCATAACTGTAGTCAACTATACACTTTTGCAATCAACTTTATCCCACCTTCATGTACAAAGATTTGAAGTTCCCCTTTTTCTCTCCTCAAAATGTTACTTCCCAAAACTATCATCTTCCTTTGCATCAGATTGTATGATTCCAGACTGGCCAAAAGGAGAAGGTCATCATGGTCACTTCAATGTGTCTATCCTATACCTTTGAGTTGACCAGCATGTGCTGTCCCCCAGGTTTCAGCGTGCTGGGGACCTAAGCAAAGGCTATTGAGTGAATCCAGTGGGCCTACAGACTTGGAAGACTGCAAAAGGGTGTGTTTATTTTTGGTAATTGATTCATAAAATTTAACATTTTCTTTAACAGGATTGTGTAAAAAAAAGCCACATTATTTTATCTGTGATTTTAATGCCAATAAAAATCAGTTATTTTCCAGTTTTTTGAAAAAGAAAATTTTTATTAATCATGATATGAAATTGACATAACATCCTATTAGAATTGGATTAGGACAAACAATGTAGCTACAAAATTTATATCAAATGTCCAAAGTCAGTTTTTTTAAATGTTTCAGATATATCCAAATGTTTATGTTCAGCAGCACCTCAAAAGAAGTTGACATTTAATGAGGGAATAACTAAAACTTTCTTACTGATTGGAAACGTTTTAATTATGGTTTATAGCTGTTCCCTTTGTTCTATACAGTTAATTTTAGGCTTTCTAAGATATATTTCTAGGAGTAGGCATTTAGTTTGGTAGTTAAAACACCCACATTCCAAATCAAGTGCTCAGATCCAAAGCCCGCATCAGCTGCCTGACTCCAGCTTCCCGCAAATACAGATCTTGGGAGGCAGCAGCCGATGGCTCAGTAATTGTCTTCCTGCTGCCCATGTGTATATCTGGTTGGAGTTCCTAGCTCCTAGCTTTGGTCTGACCCAGTCCTTGTCTTTGCAGGCATTTGGGGAGTAACCCTGTGGATATAGCCTCTCTCGCTCTCTCTTGCTCTCTCTCTCAAAAATAAAGAATTAAAAATAAAACATATTTCTATTTATTAAACTATTTCCAGTAGCCCTCCTTTCCTGGATCTTCAGAGGACCTATTACCTATATCTCTCCTTAACTTTATCTCACTTTTTCCTTAAAAGTTTTTCATCTTAATCCAAATCATCACCACCACATAATTCACTTTCCTTGACCTCATGTACGCTTCTGTGTAGTTAGCATGTCTTATTTTTCCCCTTCAAAATCACACTTCTGAGTCTTTTGCAATTGGTCCCTTTATTTCTTCATCCCCACCTAATTATTCCTTGATCTAATCCACTTGTTTTCGCTCTTTTCACTCTGCTGTTAGGGGTTCCACTTCTCTCCACATCTTTCATTTTTTTATTTACTTATTTTTAAAAATATTTTATATATTTGAGAGGTAGAGTTACAGATGGTGAGAGGAAGAGACAGAGAGAAAGGTCTTCGTTCCGTTGGTTCACTCCCCAAATGACAGCAACGGCTGGAGCTATGCCAATCCGAAACCAGGAGCCAGATGCTTCTTCCTGGTCTCCCACGTGGGTGCAGGGGCCCAAAGACTTGGGCCATCTTCTACTGCTTTTCCCAGGCCATAGCAGAGAGCTGGATTGGAAGAGGGGCAGCTGGGACTAGAACTGGCACCCATATGGGATGCTGGCACCACAGGTGGAGGATTAATCTACTGCTCAACGCCGCTGGCCCCCACATCTTTCATTTTAAAGAAAAAACTTCAAGGCTGCTATAGCATAATTGTTTTATTTCTTATTAGCTCGTTGGCACTGTCATTTCCATCTCTACTTGGCAGTCTGCCGTCTCTTGGATTCTGTGTTCCTATGCTCCTGGATTTCTTCTTTTTTTCATCAATTTGGCTGTATTTTCTTGTCTCTGTTGCTGCTTCATCCTGCTCTACACTTACATCTCTAAACCTTCTGCTAGAGTGATTTAATTATTTTTGTGACTATTGCTTCATATCTCTGATTCACAAATCACTGTTTTTGTCCCAGACCTCTCCCCAGGGTCAGCTTACATTACTATTCCTTTTGGTTAAGGCAACGCTATATCCAAGTCATGGTCATCACCTGCACTTCTTTAGCCCAGTACCTCTCACTCCACCCCACTCCACCTGTATTCTTTATTGATTCTTTTTTTTTTTTTCATGAGAGTGTGTTCATGACTTCCAAATGCTCAGAGAGAAAATCAACTCAACCTTGATACTGCTGCCTCAACATTCTCAACATGTTCTGTAGATTTTTTAATGATTTATTTATATATTTGAAAGAGTTACAGGGAGGATGGGGAGAAAGAGAGAGAGAGAGAAAGAAAGAGAGAGAGAGAGAGAAAGAAAAGAAAGGAAGGAAGGAAGGAAGGAAGGAAAGAAGGAAGGAAGGAGAGAGAGAGAGAGAGAGAGAGAGAGAGAGAGAGAGATTACATCAGCTGGTGCAAGACTGGCCCAAACCCAGGAACCAGGAGCTTCATTGAGGTCTCCTTAGTGGGTGCAGGGTCTCAAATACTTGGGCCATCTTTGTTGCTTTCCCAGGTGCATTAGCAGGGAGCTGTATGGGAAGTGGAGCAGCCTGGGCTTGAACTAGTGCCCACATGGGATGCTGGTGTTGAAGAGGACAGCTTTACCTTCTATGCCACGGCACTGGCCCCAGGTTCTGTAGATTTTAATCCTGAAACATCTCTTGATACTTTATCCTTCATTCAGTTTCTACTTAACTATCTTTACCTTTTCTACCTTCACTTTGTCTTCAGCACTATTGTCGCTCCCCGTCTTCGTGGAGGAACGACACTAAACCCTGCCTAGGCTTCATATCTGAGTCACGGCACCATTATGTTGCTCCCCCTCTTCGTGGAGGAACGACACAGGACCCTGCGCTGTTCTTTCGTCTGCTCGGCCCTCCCCGGGTTTGCTGCTTGTTCTTCCCGGGTTGGCTACTATCCCTTCCACCTCCGTGGAAGGGCAGTTCCCCCTGGCCACATTCCCCACTTCCGCAGGGGAGCGGCACACCGCCGGCCGGCTCTCTCGGGGGCTGCACAGGTGTTCCCCTTAGATGTTCCTGGTGCATGTTGTCTCTCTCCTCCTTTATAGTCCTCTTCCGCCAATCCCAACTCTGCTGCCCACACGCCAAGTACGCTGCTCTCCTCCAATCAGGAGCAGGTCCTGCAGCTTGTCAAGTTGGTGAGAGGCAGCTGGGTAGAAGCTGTTGCCTCCTCTCCCAGCGCCATATTGTGGGAGAGCAGATGCATAGAATAAGTCTTAATTCCAGTAACTTAGTCCAGTCCAGGTTGCTCCCCACAACTATGGCAAGAGACTTTAATTCAATATCTCTGAATGGTCATTTGTCATGCTCCAATCTATTCTTCAAATAGCAGATGATACAAAAAGTTTTCTAAACGAAATCTAGTCATCTCACACTGGTGGCTCTTTTTCAAAGGCTTTCAGTTGCTCAAAAAATGCAGCCCACATGGTGTCCTCTTAACACCACCTCCTGCTGTCTCCTCCAAAAGTTCTCCACTAGTCACACCTCTTCAATGCATCTGGGCTTTTTATTAATGATTCACCATTACTTATATTAAAGCTCTGAACATATTTACTGCTCATACCTGGTACCAGGAGTATGCCCTGTCTGAGGGGTCGATGAGGATGGTGATGATCTTGGCTTTGGGGATGAGAGATGCAGCTCGCTTTGGAGCTTCCTCCGAATGAAAGTAATTAGCACTCTTTTCAAACAGAAAGTCACTGGTGATGTTGGATGGGGTAGGGAAGAAGTCCATATACCTGAAGGCAGAGAACAACAATTAATCTAATATTTCTTTCTTGTCCTACTCTGAATAGGAAATACTTCAAACATATTTATATTAGTTCATACCAGTTTCTGATCATTGTGCTGTAATAGTCTAAACAGTGGATATTCCATATGCTTTATTGTGCAATCTGAAATACTTTGGTTCTGATGACACATTTTGGGGAAGGGAAGAAGTAAGATGGAATAGGTAGGCTGATAAGGAACAGAGGGTGAGATTCTGTGCTAGGAGCTATCTGAAACCAAATCCAGAAACATTAAGCTTACTCCTGACAAGCAGAAGCTTGAATGCAGAAATTCTTAAGGTGAGATTAAAATTCACAAGACTGAAATAAGTGTAAATCAAAAGAGTCACAAAGTTCCAAATAGATCAGGGCATTTTTGCTCCCCTTTTTAACTTCTGCATAATTTGTCGTCTATGTAGCAATGTGAACACATTATAGTCTATCCAGAGTAATTAAGGGGATCTTTCCTGCCAGCTGATCCTGTGGTGCCTCAGCAGGTTCATTCCTCCATATGTTGTCAGAACGTTCCTCTGCGTGTAGATTATGGAATCAATATGTTCTGAGGTTAATTCAGTGCAAAACTTTAATGATGTGTGTAACCCTTCTTGCATTTCTTCACTTCTCTAAGCCTTAAATGTTTTAGATGTAAATAATGAGAGCAATTAAGAAGTCATATAAGACTTGCTTTTGTCTCTGACATTTGTTATTATTTTCCCCAAATGTGGGGTGATAAAAATACCATCTATATTTCTGCTTAATATTTTGTGTTCCATTTGAGCTCTCAAATATAGAAAAAAAAAAAAAACCTGCTGTCACACTTCGGAAAATTTCAATCTAATTCCAAAACGTATTTAGCCCCTTAAAAGTAACATATGATAGTAATACCTTAGATGCTGAGTGTAAACATTACTACTCATGATGGGAAGCCAGATATGCTCACTGGTATCAACCCTAAAAGAAATGGCTCTTTAACTGAGGGCAGTCTCACGTGTGACGATGTCATAAAGAGAGATCTATAAATGTATGCATTGAAGGGCAGTTTCCTCGTGTGAGATTTGTGTTATTTAACTGGGAATTAGAAATGAAATACAAGGCCATATTTTCTTGGAAAACTAGGATACAGCTTGAAAAAAAATCACCACAGTGAAGATCATTCCATAATCAGTATTATTCTGTTTTAGCGTTGGGGTATATTTTGACTTTTAATTAATTTTATAATTTATGAAGAGCTAATTAATGTTTTTTTATTCTTGTGTCTGACTAGAATTGATTTGGCTTCTGAAATGCTTTGTAATTAGTTTCCTGACAAATATGAGCCCATAATATAACATATATGCTTAATGAAGATATATGTCACAGAGTATAAAATAAAGCAATCTATTGATTTATTCATTTCCTCAAGTATCATTGTGAAGACGAATTGTTTGTTTAGTAAAAAAAGGCACAGTAAAATAATAGTATGCTTAAAGAGAATTTTAAATATCCTTATGAATAATTCTGATGAAAAATGTTCCATAAAGTTATTTATTCAGTCTTATTAATTTACCAGAAAAATATTATCATTATTTCACTGTCCAAATGAAATTACAGGCAACACTGATTAAAAATATCATCATTACAAATCAATTTCTAATTCAATGTGGTAGAATTGAACATAATGAATTTATTTGGTAATTATGCAGATGCCATGCATACATCCATAATTGCTCTGTAACAACTGAGCATGTGTTTAACAATGGAGTTTATTTTTTGTTATTTATCTTACCAGTCAATTCCCTTGTGATAATTGTTGCCATTAAAGAATTGAACTTCCTCAAATGTTTTTGGGCTTGGGAGATTGCTGATGATAGAAGGGTGCATAAGAAGAAATAAATAAAGTGCTGTTGTTCCTGTTACAGAAAAGAAGGGTAAGGTTATATGGCAGCAAAAGAATAAACAAAACATTAGTTGAGAATTTTGTTTGCTCAAAAACTAATATGGAAAATCTTTCCACTATCAAATTGATTTCCTCAAAATCAATTTGGTTCTTTTTTTGTGGCAACAATTTAATTGTTCTTATATTAGTGTCTGTGATTCTATCTATCTAAATACCTAGTTTTCTTTAGGACATAGCCAAAGTGAAGTGGACTGATGACCCAGCTGTCATAGGACTTCAGAAATCCCAAGGATCAGTTTCCCTCATGGAACCAGTTGAGTGGCTAAGTATCAAGAGCACAAGTGTCTCTATCTCTTTTTCTGGTATTAGGCACAGTACCTAAACTTGGGGGGTCTTCAATTAACATCCAAACTTAGATTAATTAAACCAAAAAATACAGCAGAGGTCAATGTGTTACTGTCTATATAATCCTGAAATATTGATTAGTGATAAATCACAACAAGACATATTTTCTGCCCTCAATAAACTCAAATGCCTGTGTGGACTTGTCAAGTACGGAAGTAATTGCAATGCAGTGAGAAAGGTGCCATAATGAGAGATGGCCAGGTGTTAGAAGAAAATGGATGATACAGGCAGTGACGTCTTCTAGGAAGAAATGCATTTTTAGGCTGTCCCTTAAAAATGTGTTATTGCAGCACGCCGGCCGCAGCGGCCATTGCGGGGTGAACCAACGGAAAAAGGAAGACCTTTCTCTCTGTTTCTCTCTCTCACTGTCCACTCTGCCTGTCAAAAAAAAATGTGTTATTGAGCAAGTGTGGGAGAATAGGAAAGGATCAAGAACAATTGTCATTTGAACCCACACCTGTCCCCCTCCCCAGCATGTTGGACACTCAAGTGTGATGACTGAGGCAGTAGGCTGAATCAGATCAGCTTTAAAACCTTCTTAATGGGCACATCCTAGAAATCTCAGATGTAATCTCTAAACCTTATTTTCCTCGGAGCCAGTCAGGGACTGTGGGCAGCAAGGCCACAAAATGACTGGATCATTACAGCTGTCATAAATCAAGGCTTCCCTTCTTGAAAAGGTCAATCCTTTAGCACAGAGGAGAGTGTGTTGGATGTCTCAGCCCTGGGAGAGATGAGGATAAGCTACCCAGGTGAGATGACAGATCAATTACCATTGCAGCAAGGGATCTGGAAGCAGAAAAGATCAGAAGAGGGCTGGAATTTTGCTCTAAAGTACCTTGGCTTATATGAGCAAAAACTATGGTGCTTAAAATATTAAGACTGCCACTGTATGATCCTGGCAGCTTTACCTGATCACCAAGATTGCAAGTGATTTGAATAGCTAAAGGACAGAGTCACAATAGATCTACAGTGACCAATCACCTTGGATAGAAGACATTAAAATATCTAGAATGGGTGGCTCCTAGTGAAATGAGATGGCAAAAAATTAACAAATGCATTATGCAGATTTCCTTACTAATTTAAAAGACTTAACAAATATAGGATCAAAATCATACAAATCACTAAAAAAGACACCAAAATATGAAAGAAACAGAATTTACTAAGAACTTAATTAGAAGGGCAGGCGTTGTGGTGCAGCAGATTTAAGCTGCAGCTTGCAACAATGGTATCCCATGTTGGAGTGCCAGTTTGGATACTGATGTTCCACTTCTGATCCAGCTGCCTAATTATTTACGTGGGAAAGCAGCAGAATATAGCCTGAGTGCTTGGGACTCTGATACCCACCTGGGAGAGCAAAATGCAGTTCCTGGCTCCAGCCTTCACCTGGGCCCAGACCTGCCTGTCTGAGCCATTTGGGGAGTGAACCAGAGGATGGAAGATCTCTTTATCTTTCTGTCTTTCCCTTTGTCTCTGTCACTTTGCCTTTCAAATTAATAAAATAAATACTTTAAAAAAAAAGAATGGAATTAGAGGCCTAAAGGCCAGATAGAAAAAATACCTTGAAAAGAATGAAAATTTCAAACATAAAAATTGAGGGTTGAGAGAAGTCTTGAAGAACTGATTATATTTGCTCCTGAAAAATAACAGGAATTCACAGACAATAAAGATAAGAAAAAATATTTCAAATCCAAAAAATCAATTAAAAGTAGAATAGTTGCTAGGATTGAATGTGGAATTTGGAATGATTCTTTTTAATAGTTTTTAAGATAGGATTTACATACAAGTATCTAAAATATGATGAGAATGGGGAGGAGAGAGAGAGAGGTAGATTTTTGGTATACATAAGAGATCTGAGGGAAATGAGAATTTACTGTCACTGAGGTGTTGAATGTAGATGGATGATACATATATAAAGGAACATTTTTGAATTATTGCTGAATATGCAAAATGTGTACTTTTTATCTCACTGACCAGTATGTAGAAATGTTAGTCACCCTTGTGGTTACAGAATTTTACCCAGATTTTCCCTTGGCAACAGCAGTATGTTTATATTCTGAGTCCTAGTCCTTCTTGCCATTAGGAGCAGGAAGAACATGAGGACAGATTGACAGACAGGTAGCAAGTGAGAGTGTTCTCATGCAAGGAAGCAGATTCTTGCTTTATTAGGCCCACTATCTCGAAATACATATATGTTCCTATTGTCACCCATGTTTTCACCTATTATTGGCATTTATTTTAATCCAATTTCTTTGATACAAATGTTTCATGGGAGAAGAGGTCTCACATTCTGTAATAAAATTTTTATTTTATATGATATGCAATCAACTTGTCTTCAATATTTTTAATGTTCTAGGATAAGTCAGCCAATCATGAGAAATTCATATTCACAGTGGGAATACTGGTCTTCTGGAAGATTCAAGGCCAATGAATTAAAACATTGGAATTATTGTGTTACATTTAGTCCTATTAGAAATCCTCTTTTATAATGGATAAGTCTGAAATTTGACTTTGAATGACAAAGAATATATATCTGTCTGAGGGATAATGGAAGGACTCTACCATGATGCCCAGTGTTTGTGGTCCAGGAATGCCACCATGTTCACTTACTTCTCTTCCTCTTTCTTTATTCCCTTACCCACTTGCAGATGGTGGAAAATTCTTTTAAGATTCAGCAATGGCAAAGTGGGGTATCACAACTCTCAGTTATCACCTCACAACAACTGAGAACATGGTCCTTATAGGATAATTTTTCTGCCTCACGTTGACTGTAAAATATGCAGACACTATATTTAATTTGTTGACAAGCAACTTTGCATATAAGGACAGATTGTTAGTATCTATCTGTGATCCATAGCACAGAATTTGCAGTTTCTGACAGCAATGGTATTTTACCAACTAAAGCAATATGGAGAACAAAATATGGCTCAGATTGCTATGATTTGATTTGAAGGATTACTATAATCACTTTCATATTACAATACCATTTCACAGCACATAAAAAGTTGTTATCATCCATTTTTTCTTTAATTTCTTGCTTGCTTGTTTGTCTTGGAAAAGCCAAAACCAGCTACAGGTCATTCCCTACTGGTATGTCAAATATAAAAATCTAAAGATAAAACTTGCTGTCTTTATAAGTACAAACAAGAAAGGAAAATAGATTTACAGCTACAAACCTGTAATTTTCTAGCGGAACTAAGAAGCAATAATATGACAAATGATAGAGGATGTGTCTTTAAATTAAATTTTTAAAATAATTTTATAACACAGGAATGTTTTATTTCTTTAGTGGTAATTTCAGAGTTAGCACTGCTGTAAGGGAGTTGGTAGAAAATGAATGCACATTTTAAACAACAAAAAGTGATAGATCTAAAAATATGTGTTGTTTGGTCTCTCTCTCTCTGTATGTGTGTTAACTTACTGTTAACAATACAATTTATGTTCCTAGAGGAAGAAAAGCTTTCAACAATCAATATCTAATAGTCTGGGAATTTTCCCCACAATCTTTAAAATGATCTACTTGTTTGTATTACAAATATCTTCATCTGGGCCAGCCTTATTTATTGTGACTGTTTGTTTTTGTGTTATGGTTTGTGCACTCACAGATGAAAATGCTTCTAGTCAAAGTGGTGAATTCAAAATACAGCTACTCAATAAAAACTTTAATTAATCAGGACATGAGCGAAGTGTATAAAACTGCCACATGCTGAAGAAAGAGTAAAATATTCTAATTGAAAGTGTCATCTCATTGGTGAAATATTTTCAGTCTCTTTTAGTACATTCTTATACAGTGTCCTTCAGTGAATGAGAAAATATGCAGGAAAAAAGTATCTCGTGAACCTCATGTGTATCAGAAAATAAATCCAAACCATACTATTATCTAATGAATAGTTTAAAAATGACACATATAAAATATTTGCTAGTAATAATGACAGCAGATCAGTTACGAGGCCCACAGATCAGATATGTGTGCAGGGTAAAATAGTTTGAATCACGCTGAAGCATTTTTATTATAACTTAACTCAAGGGGGCCTGTGCTGTGGAGTAGCTGGTAAAGCTGCTACCTGCGGTGCTGGCATGACATATAGACGCCAGTTCAGGTTCTGTCTGCTCCACTTTCAATCCAGCTTTCTTCTGTGGTCTGGGAAAGCACTGGAGTCCTTGGGTCCCTGCACCTGCGTGGAAGACTCGGAGGAAGCTCCTGGCTCCTGGCTTCAGATCGGCACAGCTCTCCCGGATGTTGCTGCCAATTGGGGAGTGAACCAGCAGATGGAAGACCTCTCTCTATCTCTCTCTCTCCTCTGACTTTCAAATAAATAAATAAATAAATCTTAAAAAAAAAAACCCTCAGAAATTAATTAGGGAAAACCACAAAATGGGAATATGAAAAATTAGGTACCACAACTTTGTAACATAAATTCTTAGTTTTCCAAAACTTGATCTGTGGAGCAGGCATTCGGCATGTTTTTTAAGATACAATCTGAGATGCTCACATCCCATAATGGAGTGTCTGCAATTGAGTTCTAGCTTTGTTCCTGGTTCCCACTTCCTTTTAATAAGTATCTTGTGAGTCCATAGGTGATGGCTCGAGGGTTTGGGTCCCTGTTGCATCAGTTCCCAGCTCTCGCCTGGCTTCAGCCTCTCTTATGCCCAGCATTCATAGGCATTTGGGAAATGAACCAAATTATGACAGCTGGCTTTCCTTCTTTCTCACTCTCATTGCCTCTCTGCATTTTAAACATATTAATATTGCATATTCAAAAGAATAAATGAATAAAGTCAAAATATTCGATACATATTTTCAATATTTTTGAGCTCTATAATTATCCCATCACCAATTGTTGAAGAGACTGTCCTTTCTCCAGGTGTTGTTTTTTGCTCCTTTAGCTGTTTGTAGATGTGTGACTTGATTTCTGGAATGTCAATTCTGTTTCATTGGTCTGCATGTCTATTTTTGTGACAAACCAGGCTGTATTGATTATAACTGCCCCATAGTATGTCCTGAAATCTGAAGGTATTGTGATGCCTTCAACTTCGTTTTTGTTGTTAAAGATTGCTTTAGCTATTTGGGGATCTCTTGTGCTTCCATACGAATTTTAGCATTGTTTTTTTCCTAGATCTGAGAAGAATTTCATTGATATTTGGATAGGGATCACATTGAATCTGTAAATTACTTTTGGTAGTATGTACATTTTGATGATATGAATTCTTCCAATCCATGAACATTGAAGATTTTTCCATTTTTTTGTGTCTTCTATTTCATTATTTAAAGTATGAAACAAGACCTTCACCTTACACCTAATATAAAACTGAACTCAAAATAAGTCAAGGATCTAAATCTATGACCTGACAACATCAAATTATTAGAGGTGAACATTGCGGAAACTCTGCAAGACACTGACACAGGCAAAGACTTCGTGGAAAAAAGTGCCAGAAGGACTGGCAATCAAAGTAAAAGTAGACAAATGGGATTACATCAAGATGAGAAGCTTCTGCACTGCAAAGGAAACACTTAGCAAAATGAAGAGGCAACTGACAAAATGGGAGAAAATATTTGCAAACTACGCAACTGATAAAGGATTAATATTCAGAATCTATAAAGAACTTAAGAAACTCAACAAGTCAAAACAAACAATCCAGTTAAGAAATGGGCGAATGACTTAAACAGGCATTTTTCAAAAGAGGAAAAATTCAGTTGTATTTATGAAATGAATGAAGTTTGTATATCTTAAATAAAAAGTTTCTATGTTAAAAAATAAAAAAAGCTAACAAACTCACAAAAACAAAACAAACAAAAAAGAAAGAGAGGAAATTCAAATGGCCAACAGACACATGAAAAAATGTCCAGGATCACTAGCCATCAGGGAAATGCAAATCAAAATGACAATGAAGTTTCACTTCACCCCAGTTAGAATGGCTTTCCTACAGAAATCAACAAACAACAAATTCTGTCAAGGATGTAGGGAGAAAAGGTACCCTAATCCACTCTTGGTGGAAATATAAACTATTACAGCCATTGTGGAAGAGAGTACAGAGATATCTCAGAAAGATGAAAGTAGATATACCACATGACTCAGCAATCTCACTCCTGGGAATTTATCTAAATGAAATGAAATCAGCATATGACTTATCTGCACCCCATGTTTATTGTAGCTTAATTCACAATAGCTAAGATATGGAATCACCCAGAAATCCATCAACTTATGATTGGATAAAGAAGTTATGATATCCATCCATCCGTACATACATACATACAAACATACATATAGTATGGAATACTACTCAGCCATAAAATAACAATGAAATTCTCTGTTTTGCAACAAAATGGATGCAACACAAAATCATTGTACTTAGTGAAATAAGCCAGTCTCAGAAAGGCAAATATATATTTTCCCTGGTTGGTGATAACTAATAGAGGATCAAAAATGTAATTAAAGGAGTGAAATTGACATTTTGAGATTCAATGATTATTTATAGCTCTTGTCTCTTCTAATGAACAGTGTTTTTTTTTTTTTCTTCATGTTATTTGTTCAACTCTTTACTTACTGTAGGGTTAATCTTATGAGGATAAAATAAACTGAAAGTAGATCATTGTAAAACTTAAGAGAGGAAATAAGAGAAGAAGGAGGAGTAAGGGTGGAAGTGCAAGTGTGAGGGAAGGTAGAGTGAGAATATGATGATGTTCCTAAATTTCTACATATGAAATACATGAAATTTGTCTATCTTAAATTAAAAAATCAAAATATTCTAAAATAAAAATTCAAAAAAGTTAAAACTTATAGTTGAATTTAATGCTTAAGTCTAATCTTGAGCAAGGTTTGTGTCTTTTTGAGGCTCACAACATTAGAAATGATCTATGGAGATAAAAAAACAATTCAGATAATGAACTTATATGACATATGAATGTTTCACAGATAAAAACCTAATGCAATAATGCCATATGAAAAAATATATAATAATAATAATTTTTAAAAATGTAAGTAATACAACTGGCTATTTTTACCTGTTTTCTGTGGCCCAATTACGAGGAATTTTGGTAAGTGGTCACATGTTTTCTCTCTGGACCAGATGTCTTTGTGGCGTTTATCATCACATGGATTCTGCAAGAAGGAAGAAAGGAATTTTACTGCATAATAAATGCTTGGCTCTGTTTTCTAAAACTTGTTCCAAAGAATGGTATCAAATTCTTGCTGATGACCTAGAGGCAGAAGTTCGAGTTCATTCTGGTTCATTTCCAAAGTTTCCATCTAAAATGATTGGCATTTTTCCTTTCCTTGAGGCAGTAGAGCAGCAGGTGAATCCCCCTGCTTATGTTTGGATAGATTCTGATCCTGGAGGTCCTACTCTATTTTTAGGCCATGTTTTACACATGTGTATCAGAAGGCTTACTTCGATCTACCTTGGTTTGACCACAGTTCTCAGATGTTAGCAATTTACTGTTTTTTTTTTTTTTCCCTCAATAGTCTGGGGTACCATCCTTGAACTGCAGACTTTCTCAAACTTTTCTTTTTGTATCACATTATGTGCTTTTCTCTGTTATCCAAGCTACTCCCATATTTCAGCCAATTTGCATAATCTGATAACATCTAGAACATTTCTAGGATGTACCCCACTTCTGAGCTCCTGACATAAACTTTACATTGCATATGTGGCATTTCTGTATAGTCATGATGAGGAAATTTCATTCTTAGCATGCTCAGTGTGTTCAGTGGTCCAATTTTGCCTCTCTCTAATGGCTATCTGTTGTTCCAATTTCTATCTCATTCCATTTGGCTGACCTAAATTTGTCATCCAGAGCTTGACACTTTTCAGAATTAAAATGACCTCTAGAATGAGGGAGCCACAGACAGAAGGGTCTTTCATCTGCTGGTTCACTCCCCATTTGGCTGCCATGGCCAGAGCTGGGCTGATCCAAAGCCAGGAGCCAGGAGCTTCCTCGGGATCACACAGGAGGTGCATGGGCCCAACTGGTGCACATATGGGATTTCAGTGACACAGGCAGAGGTTAGCTTATTGAGCCATAGTGCCAGCTTCCACCCTTGAATATTTTAGAAGTTGAGATGTCTGGAGCACATTGAGACATATTGTTCATGGTAGAGGGTAAATAACTTGCAACTCTTACTGCTCAAAATGATGCATAGTGTTTGATAGGCCTCTTTGAATTATGAAGGCAACATATCATTGCGCTAGAGAATAGCAGAAAATAGTATTATGAGTCATTTTTAAGTGATGTAAAAGGCTGATAGGTTTGAATGAAACCCCTATTTTGAAAGGGATCTGTGAGAAGTAAGACTGAGTTACAAACTACCTTTACATCTGGGTCCTATGATCTGGTAGGCACATGATGCTGTGACATCTACTGCATAAAAACATGCCCATTGGGATTTCGGTCCACCCTCACAATGCACATACTTATGATACTTTTGGAATTTTTATCATATTATTTCCATTATATTTGAAAGACAGAGACAGACAGACAGACAGACAGAGGATATTTTCCATCTGCTGTTCACTCCCCAAATTCCTGCAACAACTAAGGTGAGAACAGGCTGAAGCCAAGTACCTGGAATTCCATCCAAATCTCTCACATGGTTGGCAAGAACCCAACACATGGACCATCATTTGCTGCATCCCCAAGATCTCATTTGCAGGAAGCTGGATTGGATGTGGAGGAGCTAAGACTCAAATCAAGCACACTAAATAGGCACTTTTACATGAGACATGACCACCCTAAATGGTGACTTGAGCAGCTGTCAAAGGTCCACTCTGTAGACTATTAATATTTTGAAGCATAGTATATCATCCAAAGCACAAATAAGAGCTTCTGGCTTGCTGTGCTCTAGAAGAGCATGCTTGCCACTCCAATTATAACAAGAGTGAACTATAGTGTGAAAGACCAGTAATATACAAAGATCACTACATTATTTTGGAATTTACTTTGTGAAATATTATGTTATACATCTAGAATTTTTCTTTGAATTCACCAATTAAACCTGTGACAAAGGGAATTGACTAAAAACCAGTGAACTTGGCATTCTTAATTTGTTTTGTATCAGTGAGGTGTTATTTTATTTTCACTGGTGCCTATTTTATACTTTCTTTTTGTTTGGTATTCAGTCTCACACACCTCAGAGTTTTGCTTTAGCTTAACTATCCAATCATATTTTTCAAAGCAACAGAGAAAGTTAAATTACTTATCCCTACTTTTTCAGTTGGTAATGGCACATCCTCTGTTATTTTTTAGCATACAGATTTCCAGGAGACTATAGTGCATAATCTCTCTTGAATATAGTTTTCTTCCTACAAATTATTTCAGTAACCTAGACGTTTTAATGATATTGCCATGGGCAAGTTCTAAACTCTTTGCACCTCAGTTTCCCCTTAGTGAACTCCTGATTATCCTGTCTCCAGAATTAATCCAAGGTATAAATGCTATGAGGTAGGGCATTTAGTCCCTTAATCTTGCTCCTAGAAGATACTTAGCTATGTTAGTTCAGTATCCAGTTCCCTTCTTTGTTTCTATGCTTGAGGAATTAAATGATGGTGTAAACTGATTTGAGAAGAACTATAAACATCAATAAAACACAAATAAAATTGAAAAAAAAAGTCCAATGGAAAGTAAACCAAGATGACGTGATTTGTGGAAAAAAACAACTCTTCCTGTTTCTCCATTCCCATTTATTGTCAGTTGGAAAATGAGTACAATTGCAACATACGCCATGGCTCAGATATGGAAGCTACATGTATGTTGGAGTGTCTGCCAGCCTGGAGACCTAGGTGATCCTGTGGAGCAGAGCTCTCTGGTTCTTTTATATTACCTACTCATACTTGGACAGTTTTGTGAGTAAGAAATATATTTCTTTAATTTAGCCAATGTAATTTTCAATGTTGTCATCTCAATGTTGTCATCTGTACAAAGTTCCAGATGAACTAACCAGTGTGCTCAGTGATATAGCTGTATTGTTGGTTTACACTTTGGCACTAGTTTCCTGTCTCACGGTAAATCAGCAATAAACAACTAAAGTTTGTTTATGGGCTACACTCTGTGAAACTCTATTGTGAGTTGACAAGTGTCAACACCAACCTAACTACAGATACAATGTATTCAAGGTGTTGGCATTGTGGCAAGGCAGGTTAAACTGCCCCTCAAGATGCCAGCATGCCATATCAGAGTCCTTGCATGTATTCCCTGCTACATTGTTTCCTAGTAACTGGCATCCTGAGAGGCAGCAGGTTGATGCTGAAGTACTTAGGTCCCTGCAAACCATGTTGAAGACCCACATGGACTTCCTGGATCCAGCCTTCAGCCTGGTGAGTATTTGGGGAGTGAGCCAGGAAATGGAAGCTTGATCCCTCTCTCTCTCTTTCTGTGTGTGTGTGTGTTTCTCTCTTTGTCTTTCAAATAAATACATATTTAAAATATTTTGAACACTATTCACTATCCTATAAGTCTTCATGTCTGCCCCTTAATCTTCGAATGATTTAAGTTTTCTGTGTAAAGCACACATATTCCAATTCATAGTCAATATTTTTTATATACTTCTTTTTTTAAGATTTATTTCTTTATTCAAAAGGCAGAGTTAAAGAGGCAGAAAGAGAAAGAGAGAGAGAGAGAGAGAGAGAGGTCTTCCATCCACTGGTTCCCTCCCCAGATGGCTTCAATGGCTGGAGCTGAGTCAGGAGCTTCTTCCAGGTCTCCCACATAGGTGCAGGGGCTCAAGGACTTGAGTCATCTTCCACTGCTTTCCTAAGCCATAGCAGAGAGCTGGATAGGAAGTGGAGCACCAGGGACCTCGAAACAGCACCCATAAAGGATGCTGGAACTGTAGGCAGTGGCTTTACCCACTATGCCACAGAGTTGGCCCCTTGCATATACTTCTAACTTATGCTAGTATTCACTATAAATAATAATACCTTGATGTTATATCCTATATTTGTTTTTGAGCTCAGGAGGAAAACTGCTAATACATTAAGAATTTTTCCCAAATGCTTCTAACCTTATGCTCTCTATCTAAAAAATAATGTTTTGATACTATCTCGCTGATTGCTGACAACATTAAATGAGATAATATTTTAAATTACTAAACCATACTGTACACAAGAGAGTGCTTATGATTTGATTCTGTAATGTTGCTTGATTTCCCTTTGTCCAGATCAGTTGGGCAACTGGAGAAAAAGAAAAAAGTTGATTTTATTGATAGAATGGTTTGTGACAAGTACCCATATTAAGAGGAGACTTCTTCTTGCTGAAAAGCCCATGAGAGTATTTCAGGCATGGAAAGCCAAGACACTCTGGGGGAAAAATAAACAAACAAACAAACAAAAAACCTAAATGAAAGATCTCCACGAGTGAGATCCCAGTGGAAAGAATGGGTCATCAAAGAAGGAGGTACCTTTCTCTGAAGGGAGGAGAGAACTTCCACTTTGACCATGGCCTTGTGTAAATATGATCAGAGTCAGTGAACTCAGGGGGCTTCCATAGCCTTGGCAACTCATGACAAGAGCCTAGGGTGATTACTGATGCCATAAACAAGAGTGTCAATTTGTTAAGTCAACAACAGGAGTCACTGTGCACTTACTCTTCATGTAGGATCTCTGTCCTTAGTGTGCTGTACATTGAGATTTAATGCTATAACTAGTACTCAAACAGTATTTTTCACTTTATGTTTCTGTGTGGGAGCAAACTGTTGAAATGTTTACTTAATGTATGCTAAACTGATCTTCTGTATATAAAGAGAATCGAAAATGAATCTTGATGTGAATGGAAGGAGAGAGGGAGTGGGAAAGGGGAGGGTTGCGGGTGGGAGGGACGTTTGGGGGGGGTAGCCATTATAATCCATAAGCTGTACTTTGGAAATTTATATTCATTAAATAAAAGTTTTTTTTTTTTTTTTAAAGAGGAGACTTCTTGGTGCCAGGCATCTACAAACCTGTCCCTTCGTAGAAGTTTTACTTTACACAAATGACTAGACTTTTGGGATGTGTGTGTCACTTTATAGAGAAATAGCTTGAGGTTGTAGGCTGCCCTACCAGGTGATCCAAAGATCCTTGTATAAACCTAGTTCAATTCATTTCTGAATATACTTGCTGTCTGGATTTTGCAAGTCATCCAAATAGTAGTTTTAGCACCTCTTATCATTCAGATTGCAAAACAAACATTAGCCCATGTACGACCATAACAATGCTTTCTTCCAGTCCTGTCTCTGACATACCATGCACCGACAAAACAGTCACTGACATAACATGCAGAGTGTACATTTTGCTTCAAAACCTGCCCCCCATACATTCATACAAATGAGTTCCCAATGTTGTCTTTCACGGCAGCCTCAGGGACAACTTCTACTACTCAGTCACACACTCAGTTTAGAATTTAAACATTATTTTCTTCATATTACCATATAATTGCTTTAATTGTGAATGACCTCATTCCCTAACTATAGTTTAGATATTATGCAATAGAAAGGAGGTTTCTATGACCTACACTTATTGAATGTCCCCACACATAACTCAGCAAAGGACAGGTCTCTAAGTTCTTTCAGTTCATTGCTTTAGCAGAAGTAGAAGAGCAATCTGATGGATTATTCAGTGCTGCTATTGAAAGTCAAAATCTTATTTGTGACATCTTTCTTGGCTCTATATGTCCAGTGAGACCACTTATCTTTTTTATTGCAGTACCATGTCTTTCCCAGTCTAACTTTTGCTTGTAAAAGTGGTAAAATAAAATGACCACAGAAATATAAGACTTGAAAAGAGTTTTCTTTCTCACTAACACACGGAACATGGATAAAAATGTATTTTTTGTTACATAGTGACGCTAGTTAATGTGAGGGTATTTAAAGAAGTTTAAGGAAAAATGGAGTTACTAGATAAGTTTATATTGGTACAAGCATTTTTTGAAATTTGTGCAATTTTTTCCTTTTTTTTGTTTTAAAGATTCATTTTATTTATTTGAAAGGCAGAATTATAGACAGAGAGGCAGAGACAGAGGAATCTTCCAATTGCTCGTTCGCTCTTCAAATCACTGTAACAGCCAAGGATGGGCCAGGCCAAAACCAGCAGCCTGGAATTCCATTCGAGTCTCCCTCATGGATACAGTGGCCCAGGCACTTGAGTCATCCTCCATTGCTTTCCTACTAACATCAGCAGAGAGCTGGATTGGAGGTGGAGCAGTAGGGACTTGAACCAATGCTCATATGAGATGCCGGTGTCAAGGAGGTGGGTTAACCTACTGCACCACAATGCTGGCTCCTGTATTTTCAAAATACATATTTTCTTTTTTTTTAACTTTTATTTAATGAATATAAGTTTCCAAAGTACGAATAATGGATTACTATGGCTTCCCCCCCATACCGTCCCTCCCACCCACAACCCTCCCCTTTCCCACTCCCTCTCCCCTTCCATTCACATCAAGATTCATTTTCAATTATCTTAATATACAGAAGATCAGCTTAGTATACGTTAAGTAAGGATTTCAACAGTTTGCTCCCACACAGAAACATAAAGTGAAAAATAATAGATGATTTTTTTTTTTAATGATGATGAAAACAGATCAGACCTATTGTCATGTTTAATCCCAGTGAGAGTCAAGTTGGGAGTTGATAGTTTCTTTTTTTTTTTTTTTTTTTTTTTTACAGAGGATCAGTTTAGTATGCATTAAGTAAAGATTTCAACAGTTTGCACCCCCATAGAAACACAAAGTGAAATATATTGTTTGAGTACTTGTTATAGCATTAAATCTCAATGCACAGCACATTAAGGACAGAGATCCTACATGAGGAGTAAGTGCACAGTGACTCCTGTTGTTGACTTTACCAATTGACACTCCTGTCTATGGCATCAATAATCTCCCTATGCTCCAGTCATGAGTTTCCAAGGTTATGGAAGCCCTCTGAGTTCTCCGATTCTTATCTTGTTTAGACAAGGTCATAGTCAAAGTGGAGGTTCTCTCCTTCCTTCAGAGAAAGGTACCTCCTTCTTTGAAGACCTGTTCTTTCCACTGAGATCTCACTCACAGAGATCTTTTGCCAGAGTGTCTTGGCTTTCCATGCCTGAAATACTCTCATGGGCTTTTCAGCCAGATCCGAATGCCTTTAGGGCTGATTCTGAGGCCAGAGTGCTATTTAGGACATCTGCCATTCTATGAGTCTGCTGAGTATCTCACTTCCCATGTTGGATCACTCTCCCCTTTATTTATTCTATCGGTTAGTGTTAGCAGGTACTAGACTTGCTTATGTGCTCCCTTTGACTCTTAGTCCTTTCATTATGATCAATTGTGAACTGAAATTGATCACTTGGACTAGTGAGATGGCATTGGTACATGCCACCTTGATGGGATTAAATTGGAGTCCCCTGGTATGTTTCTAACTCTACCATTTGGGGCAAGTCAGCTTGAGCATGTCCCAAATTATATATCTCTTCCCTCTCTTATTCCTACTCTTATGTTTAACAGGGATCACATTTCAGTTAATTTTCAACACTTAAGAATAACTGTGTATTAATTACAGAATTAAACCAGTCATATTAAGTAGAACAGACAAAAAAACTACTAAGAGGGATAATGTATTAAGTTGTTCATTAACAGTCAGGGCTATGCTGATCAAGTCACCGTTTCCCATAGTGTCCATTCCACTTCAACAGGTTTCCTTTTTGGTGTTCAGTCAGTTGTCACCGATCAGGGAGAACATATGGTATTTGTCCCTTTGGGACTGGCTTATTTCACTCAGCATGATGTGTTCCAGATTCCTCCATTTTGTTGCAAATGACTGGATTTCATTGTTTCTTACTGCGGTATAGTATTCTAAAGAGTACATATCCCATAATTTCTTTATCCAGTCTACCGTTGATGGGCAAAATACATATTTTCAATCAAAGTTGTGAAGGTGCCACATATGCACAAATTTCAAAATTTTTAAGATTATTTTTTCCATTATATTTCCATGAATTTTTTGAAGTCCTCTGTATCTAGTTGTACTTCTCCCAGTTAGTCATAGTGATAGGAATAAACCAGCAGATGAAGGTACTTGTATCCTAAGAGGTCAACAATACTTGCTGCTCCAAATGTTTTTATTACTAACAAATCAAGTAACATTACTTCAGTTTTTCCTATAAGCATCTTACGATCTGTGGCATGCATATTCCTCAATCTAGGCAGATTGCCCTTCTTTATAACTGCACTCCTTCTAAGGTATGGTATTTTAAGGCTTTCCAGATGCCCATATTTCTGCTTTTACTTCTTCCTGGCATATTTCCTCTTGTCTGTTAATCAAAACTTTATTAAAATGGTGTTTGTGTTTCCTCTTTTATATATCAGAAATGTTTATTTAGACATTTTCTTTTCCTCTGACATTCTTTGTATTGCATGAATATTTGAGTGTCTGCAAGCAAATTGTACATACGAAGTTTTATATATCCCTTTCTATATTCCAAGCACTTTCTTCACATAGATTATTTCTAATCTCGAAAGCAACCTGGAAATATAGCTATTGTTATTAATATCCTTCATTGCAGTGAATGAAGCTGAGATACAAGAAGTTTTATTTAGGTATGGAGGGTCACAGAGCAAGTTAGTTTCAGATTTGAAATCTAAAATTGGGATTAAATCGTGTAATTAAATTGTGTGTGAGTGCATGCAAGTGGCATGTGTCTGCGTTTGTGTGCTTGTGCTTTGGCAATGAATCTGAAGATTAAATGATATTCCAAAGGAAACAGTAGGCACCTCCTTGCATTTTCATAGTTTATACTATTACTATTGCTTTAATTTTTAAATTTATTTTATTTGAAAGAGTAACAGAGAGAGGGAGGGAGGGAGGGAGAGAGAGAGAGAAGGAATGACAGAGACAGACCTTCTATTCATTGGCTCACCCCCTAAGTGGCTGCAAAGGCTGGGGCTCTCCAGATTAAAGCCAGGAGCCCGGGAACTCCATTCTGGTCTCCCACCTGAGATGCAGGGGTCCTAGTATCTGAGTCAAACTTTTCTGCCTCCCAGGATACATTAGTAGGAAGCTGGATCAGAAGCAGAGCAGCCAGGATTGGAAACCAGCATTCCCATATATGTGATGCCAGCATTTTATGTGGCAGCTTAACACATTGCTGGCCTCCGTGTTAATTTTTTAAGTTAGAAAATTACAAAGCAGTTATGTATATCCTTTTTCATTCTTCAATATGATTGTTCTATGTATAACTGGAGCAAATAACAATTTACTGTTTTAATGTCTAGCAGTGTAGATATATTTAAACTTTAAAAGGAATTTAGTTAAAATAGATTTAGGAGGCTATGGTTAAAGTGTCATAGTGAAGATACAGGTAACTCAGTTCTCATGCAGGTAAAGGTGATTCAGTACATGGAATACATGAAGCAGAGTTACTTTTAAGTATCTATAAATACTTAGGTTGAAGGTTACCTAAAGCAGTGAGCAAGGAAAGGGAAATAAATTCTAAAGAAATTATGCATCTTAGAAGGATATGAGCACCTGGATTTTTTTTTCTCCTCCAAATAAATACAAATTGCATATTTTCTTTTTTTAAGATCTATTTATTTATTGTGAAAGAGTTATGGAGATAGAGTGTGCGTGTGGGAGAGAGAGAGAGAGAGAGAGAGAGATTCTCCATCTGCTGGTTCACACCTCAGATGGCCATAACTGCCAATACTGAGCCAGGAGCAAGGAGCCAGGAGCCAGGAGCTTCATCCAGGTCTCCCACCTGAGTGGCAATGGCTCAAACACTTAGGCCATCTGCTATGGCCTGGAAAGCAGTAGAACATGGCCCAAGTGCTTGGACCCCTACACCTGAATGGGATGGGCCTAGCACTGACTGTTGCAGCCCTCTGGGGAGTGAACCAGCGGAGTGAAGATCACTCTCACTTTCTCTCTCTTTCTCTCTCTGCCTCTGCTTCTCTGTAATTCTGCCTTTCAAATAAATAAATATCAAAAAAATAATGTAGGGGCTTGAACTGTGGTGTAGTGGGCTAAGCTTCCACCTTGTGGAACCACCATCCCATACGAGTGTCAGTTCGT
The DNA here is from genome assembly GCF_051225735.1 of Oryctolagus cuniculus. Classification (NCBI taxonomy): domain Eukaryota; kingdom Metazoa; phylum Chordata; class Mammalia; order Lagomorpha; family Leporidae; genus Oryctolagus; species Oryctolagus cuniculus. The sequence continues at coordinate 79,611,040 of NC_142874.1, read as the reverse complement.
ATCCTGGGTGCTCCTCTTCCTATACAGCTCTCTGCTATGGCCTGGGAAGACAGTGGAAGATAGAACAAGTACTTGGGCCCCTGCTCTCACGTGGGAGACCTGGAGGAAGTTCCTGGCTCCTGGCTTCATATTGACCTAGCTCCAGCTGTTGCTATCATTTGGGAGTGAACCAGCAGATGGAAGACCTTTCTCTCTGTCTCTCCCTCTTCTGTAACTCTGCCTCTCAAATAAATAAATAAAATAAAATAAATATTGCAATTAACCTTAATTTGAGGTCATATTTTATGAAATACTTGAAAATAACTCATTAAATGTAAATACTCTAAGCCTACATTGAAAAATAATGTAATTATTAAAAGTAATCAATGTAATTAATTAAAATTTTATACGAATACAATAAACCTCATTTTGAAGTCCATATTTTTGTAGAATACATGGAAAACATCTAATTGGTTTTATATTTTTAAGCCTGCATCGCCTTTCATGCTGCTAAAAATCTATCTTGCTCCTCATTTCACATCTTTCACTTACAAGTACAGTGTGGAGTGATCAACCCAAGATTGATTATGCCCATTCCATGTCATGTGCTTGTTTCAGATATGCAGGACATATCTAAACCTTAATGGCTGAAACTTCTAAAATGCCCAATGCTCATGGTAGAAGAATTATTTTGTTAAACACAGACATTTCAGAAGTCATCACTTTCATCTTCATTTTACTCTCTACTTGCCTCCTGCTAATCCGACATCACTATTTAAAGAAGAAAGCAATACAATCTATTTTGGAAATATTATTCTTATTCCTCTCTATATGGCTGTGTTATTTTGAAATGTCTTTGACTTATTACATTTTACCTTGGACATGTCCATAAAAACCATTTTTCAAGTCTGTATTATACTGACTGGTGACTTTCAATTGTCTCTCAGTGTCATTTAAGCATAATACAACCTACATGCATTTCAGTAGTTCCAGAATGTTTATTCTTGTTGCTTCCATCAACAAATCCTCATGGGAACACTCCAAAACAGATGCCATCATTATCAATACCATAATCTAACTTTTGCTCCATGGAAAACTCACCCACTCACACATTTCTTCCGAGTGTACCCATCAACTTGAATGTGTCTCCATAGTCTTCCTGCAGCACTTCATTGTTTATTTCTCAAACACTTCTACCATAGTACCCTGAATTACAGGGGGATATCAATACTGTCCTCTTGGTGGTAGGAGTTGACAGGAGGGGGCCCTTGTTGTGTTTGGACCTGGGGTGATAGCTTCAAGAGTGCTGCTTTAAGCACAAAGTGTTTCTAATTTATCGTCTTCGCAATATACACTGTATTATACTCAAGTCTATTTCAATAAATTAATACTATTGGTACTCTTTCATGATATACCCACAGTAAAATTGGCCCCAGGGAAAAGTGGCTTGTTTATTCTGTAGCTCTGTCTTTACACAGATAACAGCACACTCGTGCACATATCACTTTATAATATTATCTGTGTTTTATGGATATTATGGTAGGGAATACATAGGCAAGTCAATAAATAAAATTATATTTTAAGACTGCTGTTAGTCAGTTCAGTTAGTCTTTATATAATATTATGCACTCATAACATTAAAGAAATCAAATGATTCTGTTAGGCACACACAAAAGTTCAGGTTTTTGTTGTTGTTTCACTTGGATTAGGTGATTAAATGTATTTTTATGATGACTTTAATTCAGAAATTATGAAAGTATTACAACATTTTTATTTTATTATTTTAGAGAGCTATCTAAAAAAAGTTTTTCCTTGGCCAAATCTCAATAAATGCTTTGTGTGAGGAAATTTCAAACTTGACAAGAATGTATTGGCAATTGATGGATGGGGGTGAAGGGAAACAAGGCATATGCCACCATTCTTGAATATCAGAGTGATGACAGCCTTGTAAAATCATAATGGCAAACAGCTATAGTGTAAATTAAAGAATTAAAATTGTGAGGAATCATTTCCACATCTCGAAGGCATTCCTGAATGATTTAAAGAATATATTATTGCTGAGTTAGGAAGAGATGAACACTGTAATATATAAAGTTCAATTTTGATTAGAAAATATATTTAAGATGATCATAACATTTGTCTTCCACTTTGTTATTTGTAGAGTCATAAACATTTTTGCTGATTATTTCACTGGAAAGGCTAAGCGATGTATGAATGAAAGTGAAAATCATGCAATCAGAGAGCTCCAATTTCTCCAGCTTTGAAGTAATTATTGATAGATAGCTCTGTCTTTAAGCAAACAAGTTCTACTACCCTTTCTTGAAAGGTCTTATTGCTCTCACTCAAGAAGTCATCCAGGGTATCCTTGTTTTATAGGCAAACTGTTGCCCCAAGTCTCTGTTTTCTGTTGTTGCCAATTTTGGCAAAACAAACAAACAAACAAAAAGCTTCTGGTGTTATCTTTATCGACCATCATTTTTTTTTTTTTTTTTTGACAGGCAGAGTGGACAGTGAGAGAGAGAGACAGAGAGAAAGGTCTTCCTTTTGCCGTTGGTTCACCCTCCAATGGCCGCCGCGGCTGGTGCGCTGCAGCCGGCGCACCGCGCTGATCCGATGGCAGGAGCCAGGAGCCAGGTGCTTTTCCTGGTCTCCCATGGGGTGCAGGGCCCAAGCACCTGGGCCATCCTCCACTGCACTCCCTGGCCACAGCAGAGGGCTGGCCTGGAAGAGGAGCAACCAGGACAGAATCCGGCGCCCTGACCGGGACTAGAACCCGGTGTGCTGGCACCGCTAGGCGGAGGATTAGCCTAGTGAGCTGCGGCGCCGGCCCGACCATGATCTTTTAAAATCACTTCTCTCCAGGGTCTGGAGCTAGTTGTTCCTTATTGCCAATCAAATCCAGATTACCCTTGGAAGCTTTCAAAGCTTTCCCCATTGACTTGGCCATGCTCCTCTGGATTTCTATTTGCATCCCCACTCTTAGCTAACAAATGTGGTCCTTTCATTTTTTTGTTTTGTTTTGTTTTTTTGTACACACACTTCCACACCTCTGTTTTTGTTAACTCTGTCTTAACATTTTAAAGTCAGGGGCTAAAGGCAATTTTGCTGAATTCGGTTTTAGGTTACAAATATGAATAAACATCATCTCACCTTTTAATGTTTGCATGAGCTGGAGTATGACAGGCACAAGTATCTGCATACTGTATGGTAAGTGAAATAAACAATTGCAGGTGCCAGTGAGAAAAAAAGATATGACAATTTTTATTGTCATTTTCTTATAACAAAGAACTACTATGGTTTAAGTTTCATAAAAGTAAAGGTCTTCCTTTTTATTATGTAGGAGCTGAATACATTCACACAAAACACTCTGGCAGACTCTTCTAAAGTAAGAAATTATCCCTGAAATTTCATCCTTTATAGAGTTAAGGATAGAATTGATTTGTTTTTGTAAGTGTCAGCCACCATCTTGGGCTGGAGTAGGAATAAGAAAAACCTTGGCTTTAGTCCCGACTTTTCTGTAATAAAGCAAAATGAGTTAGAATTGGGGCATTTCATTTCATTGTATGTCACCCATTTCCTCTATAAAATGAATAGGTTAGGCTGCATGCCTCTAACTCCTTATTCTGCTCTTACAATCCACAGTTCTCTGTATCCACATTCATTCATTACTTCAACAGATACATCATAATAGAACTCTGGATATTTATGCCACAAGATCTGGTGATTTGTTTATGTCACCAACATCCAAATCTCACCATTCCTAAACTTGGGCTGAAAGCTTTGACAGCTGGAATCAACAAAGGCACCAGAGGTGGAAGGTGAACACTCTCTGATTTACTTTCCCACTTCTTTAACCCTTGGGACTCTGGCACAGAAGGAGAGAAGCTGCAGCTCTTACAGCATTCCCCTAGTCACACTCAGTGAGCAGGAATCCACAGCTCAGCTCGCTTGGCATGTTTGTAGATAGTGAGACTCTGGAGCCTTGAGTGAAGATTGAGACTGAGCTAACCTGACAGCTTGAGAGCTTAAAAGCATCGATTAGAGAATGCACAAGAATTTGACCTTCCAACTGCCTCCATGCTGTGGTTTTCGTTGACAGTGGGAGATTTATTTATTTTAAGAGGAGATGCGATTCTTTCATGCTTTGTGTGATTATTCTACCAAAATAATAAAGGACATGAATTAATAAGTACCCGAGAGTATAATTTTAAGAGTCTTACACACGAGAGACTAGATTCACAAAAGTGCAGTTCAGAGATAGTATTCCAGGTGTGTTCTCAGCACACACTCCTGTACTGATCAGCTTTGGAAGAATTAACTTCCATTGAGAAAGGAGCATCAACGCCCTAAGCCCTACTTGTCCTGCTGCCTCTTGGCAGATATCCATCTTGCACTTCTTAATTAGGTGACAAGGCAGCTCACATATATGATAGTTAGTGCTAATGAAAATGTACATAAGAAACCCAAATAAATTAAACAGATGCAAAGATTATCACTTTACACTTTTCAATTTGTGATAATAAAAAAGTGTGAATTGAAAATGTAAAATAAAAATAACAGCTGACTCACACTTAAAGGGAAGATAATAAATAAAAAGTCAAACCCATAAATATGAAAGGTAACTTAAATTTTTTGACAATACACAACAACTAAAAGACATAAACTATTTTTCTATCCTAACTCTATAGGGTGGTGATGAAAGGGTTGTAAAATGTTTATCAATTAATACTGGGTTAATTTATACATACTTGGAGAACTAAATTTGCATTCTGTAAAGGAAATTATTGACAATATCTAGAGAATTTTTGTTTGTTATAAATACGAATATGAAAGAAGAGATACCCACAAAGGAAGAGAATGCAGAAAGTATGCACTTTATTGTACTTCACCATTTGCGGTTTCTTGGATGTTGCTGATCATCAGCAAAGATCATCCAATTTGTGCAATGAGTTCACTATTCTCAAAATCACACGCACCTAAAGAATTCTCTTGTGAACATAACTACTCCTCGGTTTGCAATTCCTTGTTTTCCTTCTTAAATATATTTAGGAAAACATGATACTTTGGTTAATGGAAAATGTTTGCAAGCTTATCTACTTTTTTAATCAAAGGAACTCATATAAACTATAGAATTCCCGTGATAGTAAAGAGATTCTTTCAAGAAAAAGTATTTAGTGCTGAGTTATTTAAATACTCTAGGTATAGGCTACAGTATGATAACATATATGAAGATTCCTAAACTTATATAAATAATAATGATAATAAAATCTGTGAAATCTATGTGATATTCTCTCATTATTATTATTTTTTTTTTGACTGGCAGAGTGGACAGTGAGAGAGAGAGACAGAGAGAAAGGTCTTCCTTTTGCCGCTGGTTCACCCTCCAATGTCCGCCTTGGCCGGCGCGCTGCGGCTGGCGCACCGCGCTGATCCGATGGCAGGAGCCAGGTTCTTCTCCTGGTCTCCCATGCAGGTGCAGGGCCCAAGGACTTGGGCCATCCTCCACTGCACTCCGGGCCACAGCAGAGAGCTGGCCTGGAAGAGGGGCAACCGGGACAGAATCCGGCTCCCCAACCGGGACTAGAACCCCGTGTGCTGGTGCCGCAAGGCAGAGGATTAGCCTAGTAAGCCGCGGCGCCGGCTCTCTCATTAATTCTTTTACTTTCAATTATTTATATTGGAGGGTGAACCAACGGCAAAGGAAGACCTTTCTCTCTGTCTCTCTCTCTCACTGTCCACTCTGCCTGTCAAAAAAAAATTTATTTATTGAGTTCTTTGTTGTTGTATTCTTTTCATAATCATTTGCTTTGACTTTTATTAAGAACTTCCTGGGAATCACTATTGCTATTCAAATTTAAAATGTAAACAGCGTTTGCAAATATTTTACTTATGTATATATGTATTTCTTAGGTCTTCCAAAATGACATAATTATTCAAATAATCATGATTTTTCCTATTTCTGATTTTCATTTGTAACTCCATCAGAAAATTTTGTGTTTAATAAACAATAAATCAATATTTAAAGTCATGTTGACCAAATATATTACAGATGGCATATCTTCAGTTACATTCACTCTTCAAAAAAGTAACAGTGTCAATGACATCCAGAAATATCAATAAATATAATTCTTTATTTTAAAAGCTCATACATATCAGGAAATGCAAGTCATTGCTATTTCTTTATAATATTTTTCCTAAAGTAAAAGAAGTATATCTTGGATCCATTGACATTATGTGTCAGCACTCTGAAATCTTTACTAATTTGTGGTTTTTGATTGCTGTACCATAAATTATAAATATCTCATATATAAATTTGTGCAAGAAAATAATTGATTAACTATCAATAATTTATCAACTTTATAAAGATGTGTGAGCTCTTTGGAGTTACCAACTTTTATGAAATAGAAGGCTTTTAGTATATGTATTGCCAAAGCAAGCAACATCCATTTGGTGTGACTTTATATAATCATAAAGATTGTGTTTCTATCCATTTATTTGTCTACATAACATATTTAAATATTTAATATGAATGGTCAAACAACTTATTGGATAGGCAAAATAATTAGACTCTGAAGTTTAAAGGAAACACAAATGGTGAGGCATTCCTGAATAAATGGTCAGAATCAGGTATGACTTACTGGAGCAGTTTCTTATAATATATTTATTTAATTTTTATTACTTTCAGGACAACAAATTTCATGTATTTCATAGATGAAATTCTAAGAAAATACTCATACATTCTTCCCTCCCTCCTTTAATACCTTATCCTTCCTTCTCTTCTTTTGTCCCTTCAGTGTTTGTAATAACAAACTTTCAATTTACTTTATAATCACAGGCATTCTTAACACAACACTAACCATAATGTTCAAGAAGTAAAAAATAGAAAGATCACTCTTCCACTGGAGTATAGACTAGGGTTATAAACAATAATCAAATCACAAGATGTCAGTTTCATTCTTATACATTGTTTTTCTATTCTATATTACCTGCCACATATCCGAGAAAACATATGGTATTAATCTTTTTGGGACTGGCTTATTTCACTAATCATAATGGTCTCCAGTTACATCACATGATGGTGAATAAGGTGTCAGTCTTCCACCAGCTTTCAGAGAAAATGTTGTATCTTATTCTTCTTCCCATGCCGTAGAACAGCTAGCCTTGCTCTACATATAGCAGATGCCAATAACCATATGCTGAAAGAGTTCCTTACTATATAGACAGACTGGCATGTGCAGGATTTATAGACTATTGAAAAACAAATCGTCTCCAGGAGAGGGGGGATGGTAGAAAGTATGTTTCACAGTAATTTCTCATTAGTAATGATGTTAGTTCTCTACCAACTGCTTAGCAGGGGATCATCTGATCTGTTCTCTGCAGCTAGCTTATTGATTGTGTGGGTCGATGTAATCTGATGCAAAAAGAACTAAGAAAGTGGGAGGCAGCATATTCCTAGATAACTGCTAAGAAGCAGAGAGGTTATATTTCATGCATCCAAGCTGAGTAGCCTCCCATGAAGTTATTGGTAAAAGCAATCTAAAACTGACAATTTTGTTTTATCAGTGTCTAATCATTAGTTAGATGTACAGAAATGTGAAGATATACTAAAGAGAAACTAAATCTATATGGGAACAAAATAAAAATTGCTTTTCTTTTTGCATCTTCAGTATTGATATCAAAGTCTTAGAAGAGAATGGCTCAGAATTTCCATCTCCCTAGATATCCGATGCTTAACCATTTGGTTTCTAGTTATTCCTCACACTATGTGCAAGTCAACATGATTAGCTTGGAAAAGAAGACAATAAAACAACACCCACACGGCAAAATTCTCAAACCAACCTATCAACCAATTTAACACCCATCCTCCAAATGCAAACACTTTATCTATAAAACAGACAAAAATATTGTTGAAGAAAAGAATGAAACTATTGAATAAAAGAGCACTTTGTCTTAATTGCAAATTTAATATATTCAATAGAGTACCTAAGACAAATGAGACACTCAAGATTGCCAATTTCTTGCCCTCCACCCCAGGAGACAATGCTAAATGTTACCTGCCAGAGAGGGTCTTTTTGCTCAGGGAAGAGCTCAAAGTACTTGTGGGCCAGTTGCACTGGAGGAAGAGTTTGCAGTCTCAGGTTGGTCCAGCTGTGCACGAAGTTGGCCAAGTTCACAAAGGTATATAATCCTAGGCGGTCGTTCCCATAGTTCGATAAGTGGGTCATGAAAATGCTGATCTGAAAGATAAAAAGAAATGGCCACAGGATCATTCACTTAAGCTCACACGTAAGCTCAAAAGTGGCAATACAAGCTCCATATGGCACCTCATCTAAAACTGGAATTTATGGGAAGTACAACTATCTTTTTTTGTAAGAAGCTCTCATTTCAAATTATATCAATATCACACTTATAGTTTTGACCTAATTGGGGAATTATTGATGCAAAGCTTAACATAAGAATTCATCATTTTCTACTGGAAAAACTTTTTGTACTTATTCCTCCATTCCATATGATTTTCAAAGGTAAGTCTTAGAAATCCATTTTACTTCTTACCTTACAGATCTCTAAGAGTCATAATGCAACCCAAGTATTGTAGTAAGTTAAAAATTGAAATTGGCATTTCTTCATATGAAGCTAACCAACAGTTTAGCATTATCTTACCTACCAGTTTTTTTTTTTTTTTCGTATGATGGAACCAATACCATCAAACCTCCAAGTTTAGTAACTTCTAGAGTAGTGAAGAATCAAGATTAGATCAGTTCTAACTGTTCCAGGTATTTTCTGGCATACATATGTATACATATTGAAATGAAATCAGACTTGAGAAAACTTGTTTCCTTGTGATAAAATGAAGAATTCTTACTGTAGTAATGAAACTGTTAAATTCTACGCAGAAACTTATTTCATATAGGCCAAAACTCTTCCCTACATATAAATCACTTTACTATTTTTGATACATCAACATTAACTCTCAAAATATTACAATATTTAAGTTTTGTTCCTTTGTTGATAAGAGACTAACAAAAGATGAAATCTAGATGGACTTTGAAAGAACAATTTAAAAATTGAACATATTTATAGATGTAATCTAACATCTGGTCTGTCTAATATTCCAGAAAGAATTTAAAAAATACTAAGAAAATGAGAAATTCATATTTCTGGTCTAAATTGCAAAGATTATTTATGCAAATCACAAAAAGAGTTATTCTCAACCAATCTGGAAAACAGCATACATAGGGAAATAAGCCAGTCCCAAAGGGATAAATATCACATGTTCTCCCCGATCTGTGATACCTATAATAGAGCACATAAAAGGCAGTCTGTAGAAGTGAAATTGATACTTTGAGAAGCAATGACTTGAACAACACTTGTCTTTAATGTTGAGGAGATGTTTTTTTTTTTAATAATATTTGTTGGCCGGTGCAGTGCCTCACTAGGCTAATCCTCTGCCTGCTGCGCCGGAACCCCAGGTTCTAGTCCCGGTTGTTCCTCTTCCAGTCCAGCTCTCTGCTGTGGCCTGGGAAGGCAGTGGAAGATGGCCCAAGTGCTTGGGTCCTGCACCCACATGGGAGACCAAGAGGAAGCACCTGGCTCCTTGCTTCGGATAGGTGCAGCGCTCCGTCCGTGGCGGCCATTTGGGGGGTGAACTAATGGAAAAGGAAGACCTTTCTCTCTGTCTCTCTCTCTCACTGTCTAACTCTGCCTGTCAAAAAATATTATTTGTTGAACTCTTTACTTAACATAAACATGTGTATAAATTTGATTGAAAATAGATCTCAGGGGCCGGCACCATGGCTCACTTGGTTAATCCTCCACCTGCAGCGCCAGCATCCCACATGGGTGCCAGTTCTAGTCTTGGTTGCTCTTCTTCTAGGCCAGCTCTCTGCTGTGGCCCGGGAATGCAGCGGAGGATGGCCCAAGTGCTTGGGCCCCTGCACCTGCATGGGAGAGCAGAAGGAAGCACCTGGCTCCTGGCTTCGGATCAGCACAGCTCCGGCCGTAGCGGCCATTTCGGTGGTGAACCAATGGAAGGAAGACCTTTCTCTCTGTCTCTCTCTCTCACTGTCTATCTCTATCTGTCAAATGAATAAAAAAAAGAAAATAGATCTCAGTAAAAAATAGGAGTGGGAATAAGAGAGGAAGGAGGAAGAGGCATTGGGAGTATGGGTGGAAGAGTGGGCACAAAGGGAAGAATCACCATGTTCCTGAAGTTGCAATTATGAAGTGTATGAAGTTTGTATCTGTAAAACTCTATAGTTCTGCATACATTCCCACAGACTTACTTCTAAGGGTACAGTTTAAAAACTTGCCATGGAGCCCCAAGTCCCCTTCAGCTGGGTGGCAAAAATACCATCTTAAGTATTAAAGTGATCATAAGGGTAGGATTAAGGGTCTGGTAATAATAATAGATAGAATTAAAAAGGAGTGAATGCTCCAGCATGGGAAACAGTCCACACAACAGAGTCATAGAATGACAATTGCATTAAATAGCACTCTGACCTAAGAATCAGCCCTTAAGGTGTTCTGTTCTGGCTGAAAAGCCTAGGAGAGCATTTCAGTTATGGAAGGCTAAGATACTGAGGCAAAAGTGTCCTTCATGAAGGATCTCGGTGAGTGAGACCCCAGTGGAATGAAGTGGTCATCAAAGAAGAAGGTATTTTTCTCTGAAGGGAGAGATAACTTTATTTGCTTATGGTCTTGTCTAAGTACTGATGGAGTTTGTGGATTCAAAAGGCTTCCATAGCCTAGAAAGCTCATGTCAAGAGCCTCAGGTGATCTCCCATCCCACTGACATCATACATAAGAGTGTTATTGTTAAATTAACAAGAGTCATGGTGTACTAACTTCCCATTCAAGACCTCTGTGTTCAAAAAGCTGTAGTATAACTATGTCTAAGTTCTCCCAAAAGATATATCATTCTCGGGTTCTTTGTTAAAGTTAATTAAGTTTCTAAAAAAAAAGAAAGAAAGAAAAGAAGTGAAATTAACTTCAAGATGCAATGCCTTTGAATAGCCCTTGTCTCAACTGTTAAGAAACAGTTTTTCTTTGCTTGTTTGTTTTGTTTTGTTTTTACCATGTAAATTGTTGAACCCTTGATTTAGTATAGAGTTAGTCTTCTATGTATAAAGTTAATAGAAAATGGATCTTAGTGGAGAATGAGACTGAGAATGGGAGAGGGAGGAGGAGTAGGAGAGTGGGTGGGAGGGTAGGTATGGTGGGAAAAATCACTCTATTTTAAAGTTGTACTTATGAAAATGCATGAGGTTTGTATTCCTTAAATAAAAGGTTTCTTTGGTGTAGGGAAAGATTTTATTTACATCATTAGGAAAGTAAGATTAACGTGTTTTATAAAGTATATGAAGTATAGCCACTGTAATTGAACAAAAAGTAATATAGAAGAAAAGTGTCTTAGGACTAATGTTGTATATGGATTCTCACAGACTGTTTTCTAAGGAACTATATTTCTTGATGATTTCAGGCACTTGGGAATAAAAACGAATTTGCAGCAATCATTCCAACATCATTTTCATTGCAACCTAGTTAGAATAGTAGCTATGTACTCAATGTTATACTGCAGACATTTTGTTGCTGATATATAGTAAGTCACTGGATAACTGTAAATGCTCAGAGAAAAGGCTTTTAATTTAAAAATATGAAAGCATTGTTTGCACCAGTATTTAAAAAAAAAATTTGCCAAGGACTTACAAATCAGAGAACTGGGCTCATTATTTGAATGTCCTTTTTACTTTGGAAAAGACATCATATTTACTCATGTCATGCCAGATTAGGGGAAAAAAGTCTCTGAGGAAAACCTATTAGAATTATCAGACTCAATCATCACCATGGTTGGAGATAGAAAGAAAAATCTGAGAGATTGGACCATTGACCCTAACATCCATAAATTACATAAAATCAAACTGAAAACTATATAGTACTTACTATGAACCAAACAGCATTCTAATTTGACCCTCTTACCAATAATATGTTGTTACTGTCCACTTTTACAGATAAAGAAATTGTACCCCAGTGCCGGTAAGTAGCTTGTCCAAATCTTACATCTAGTCAGTGACAGAGCAGGCAGTCAGACTTCTGGATACCACGCAATAGTGAACCCGAAACCTTCACCCAACATACATACATATATATATATATATATGTATATATACATGTATCGATATGTATCAATATATATGTATAGATATAAAACCTGACATAATTATTTTTCCTTTTGCCTTTTTTGAGAGAAAGAACGTATTTCTCTAGTAAACTGTACGAACAAGGTAAGAATTATCTTAGCAATTAAAGTTTTTAAAAAAATTGAAATGACAAGAAAATAAATAACCTTTGGAATTAAAAACTTTTATGACAATGCATTATAGTACTTGAAAGAACATTACTATTAGGATAAAAATTTATCATTGAAGGCAAAAATTACTCCTATCATATTTCATGTTTTCTTTCCCTTGGGATATAGTCAAAGCTTCTTGTTCTGAAGGTCAGAAAAGACAAAGACTAGTTTAAAAATACTCTATCTGAAGTATTTTAGGTAGAAATTTAAATGAAATCCCCCAAATGTTTGTTGGCATAATGCTCTTACTTGAGATTCATACGGAATCATTTGAATAAGCTCAGGGTTAGCATGTCAGTGGCTCTTCCATTGGCCAGTCTCTCATGCTAAGTCTCTTTCATCTCAAGTAGGAAGTGCCCTCTTGACAGGACTTAATTACAGAGTTTCTGAAACATAACATGGTGTCAGTAGTTGATCACCACATAATCACAATTGCTACTATGATAACTTACTTATAATCACCACAAAATAACATGCATTTGGTCTCAATAAGTGTGCATTTATCTCATGTCACCACTGTAATTAAGAAATGAGGCAGTGGAAGTAGTTGTGCTTCAGGATAATTATAGTTTCCCAGGACAGAAATGATTATGAAAAACCAGGCTGCAAGCTGAGTGCCTAAAGAAATACGATAATGCCCTAGAAATCTATCACCTGCCCTCTAGCGTTGTTATTTTAAGACAGAATTTTAAGGCACCCGTGAGTGCCTAAAGCCTGAGAAAATTATAAATAAAAATCTACTTTGAGAGAATTGTAAAGACTATTTTTATATCGTAGGCAGATGCACATTATCATTTCATTAGAGTATTATCATAATGGTGTTAAAAGACAAGTTCTAAGTCATTTTTCCAGAATTTCCTTAGGAGAATAAGCTTTGTTTTATGAAGGAAGTATAAACCTTAATGCAGGGCAAATGGAAAAAATCTGCCTTTGGAAGAAAACTGAGCCTGGAAATGTATGGTTCTAAGCTGAGGTGTGCTGTTGCATTTAAATTTCTCTTTGTTGAAAATAAAAGCAAGCACCCTGGTCACAACGATTGCAGTCGTTGTTGTATGGGGCAGCATGTGCACATGCCTTACTGGTTAGAAACAAATTAGTGCTGGTGTATGGTCAATTGACTGCACTTTAAGAAAAAGCAATTCTGCAAGCACAGCTTAACTGTGCATATCTGGCTTTCTAAAAGCACCTATTGTGCAGACAGAGCATTTTAGTTTTAGTATTTCTGGGCAAATGGCATGCTTAAAAAAAGAAACAAAACCTATTTTGGAGAGTACAGGGAAAGTAAGACGTGTTAAGAATGAATGTGTTATAAGGCCTAAGTAAGGGAAATCAAAAGATAAGCAGGATGAGATAGTAGCAAATAATTATTCTTTCATAGGCAAAATATATTGCGGCTATGTTACCCATAACAGTGTATGTTCCATTGCTTACCCTTCCTTTTATTTATTTGTTTGTTTAGTCCTTTATTAATATACTAAGAGTACTTTTGCTCTCTTCTATTCAGAGTATCATCTGAAGAAACTATGACTATCTGAATGCAAAATGTTTAGATATGCAACTCACTGTACATTGAAATATTGCAGCTCAGAGATATGCATTGATTCAGATAAGCAGAGCTTTATCTTTTCCATGAGAAAGACAGGCAAGGACATTTTACTTAATGAATGAGCTAAAGAGTAATATATCAAGTTCTAGTATCAGTAGGCCAACTGCAAGAAGCCTTGCAGATGTGTCTCCCAAGTCTGGGTGCTGTTGCGGCTGTTATCCAGCCAAGCCGGAGCCATTTTTACTTGTCTTTGGCACATCTACTTATGTTCTGTCCTCAACTCCATTATAATGTCATAAAAGCTCAAATTTTTTCCCTTTTATCCATAAAAAATATAAAAGCGAGTTTTTGCTAATCTCATAGTCAAATTGTTCATAAGAGCATTAATGATAATTCATTAACCTGGTCAGCAGATGCAATAGGAATACACCAAATTTAGGATGATATTACCTAGACTAAATCCACTTAGTGATACATCCAGAGGTTCTGGAGACAAGGAGGTTTTTAAAAACAATAATTTATAAATGCTAATAATAGGGAGTTGGGTAAATGTAACTGAACTCTATGGATAACCCTTAACTATGGGTAAAAGCACTGTCATAATGACAAATGGGAGAGTAGTAAATAAATGTGGACCAGTGGCTACGTGCCTCACGACTTTAATTGCAAATTATATAATTAATTTCTTTTGATAACATCTTATTTTAACCTCTCATATGAAATTGCTAATATCTAAAATATAGAAAGAGTGGAAGGAAAAAACAATGAATAAAATTAAAACTAAAGGTCTTATTTTATGTAAAAAATGAAGTATTAATTATGTAGGTTGTTTAAAATATTTTTGTTACCAATGCTAGAACAATTTCCTTGCTTTTCCTGCTTGTTGAATAAACACAGTGTAATTATAAATGGAAATGCATGTTCATAGCCATAATATTTCATACATTATCTTAAATTGTATGTTAAAAATGTTTACAGCATACAGTTTTTTTAAAAGATTTCTTCATTTATATGAAAGAATTACACAGAGAGAGAAGGAGAGGCAGAAAGAGAGAGGTCTTCCATTGCTGGTTCACTTCCCAGTTGGCGCAACAGCTGGAGCTGTGCAGATCCAAAGCCAGGAGCCAGGAGCTTCTTCTGGGTCTCCCACACGGATACAGGGGCCCAAGGACTTGTGCCATCTTCTGCTGCCTTCCCAGGCTATAGCAGAGACCTGGATCGGAAGTGGAGCAGCTGGGACTTGAACCAGCACCCGTATGGGATGCCAATACTTCAGGTGGCAGCTTTTACCTGCTATGCCACAGCGCCGGCCCCAGCATACAGTTTTAAAGTACACATTATATATTTGGATATTTGGTTCTGTGTTTTTAGTGACTTTAACTATCAAATCATTTAGAGTAATCAGATACATGGTTTACATTTAAAAATATGACATACTGAAAGAGTTGATAGCAGTGTGCATTAAGGAGGAACTGATTAAGCTTGGGACACCCACATCTCATTATCAGTGTGCCAGTTCTAGTCACAGCTAATCTGTACTTCTGTTCCTGCTTCCTGCTAATGTACCTGCAAGGCGGTCAATAATGGCCCAAGCACCTGGCTTTGGCCTGTCCCAGCCCTGGTTGTTGCACATATGTGGGAAATGAAAAAGTAGATGAAAAATCTGTCTCTCTCTCTCTTTCTATCTGTTACTCTACTTTTCAAATAAATAAATTTTTCTTTACAAAAATTTTTGTAAAGCAATAAAAGAGGTATGTCATTTTTTATTTATTTATTTGAAAGTCAGAGTTACACAGAGATAGAAGGAGAGGCAGAGAGAGAGAGAGAGAGAGGTCTTCCATTCAATGGTTCATTCCTCAGTTGGCCACAACCACCGGAGCTGTGCAGATCTGAAGCCAGGAGCCAGGAGCTTCTTCTGGGTTTCCCATGCAGGAGCAAGAGCCCAAGGACTTGGGCCATCTTCTACTGCTTTCCTAGGCCCTAGCAGAGAGCTGGATGGGAAGTGGAGCAGCCGGGTCTCGAACCTGCACCCATACGGGATTCTGGCACTGTAGGAGGCGGCTTAAACTGCTATGCCACAGTGCCGGCCCCAAAAGAGGTATGTCATTTTAAGGCAACTTTCTAGGTGGTCATGCACAATATTTTTTATTGTAAATAATAGAGGCCAGTTTTGTGGCAAGGTGTGTTAAACTGCTGCCTCCAATGCCACCATCCCATACAAGTGCCAGTTTGAGAATTTGCTGTGCAGGTCTCTGCTAATGCACCTGGGAAAGAAACAGAAGGTGGTCCATGTTCTTGGGCCCAGCTGCCCATGAGGGAACAATGAATGGTGTTCTGGGCTCCTGGCTTCCGTATGAACCAACCCTGGCCATTGTGTTTATTTGGAAAGTTAACCAGAGGACAGAGTACCTCTCTTCTCTCTCTCTCTCTCTCTCTCTCTCCCCTTCTCTCTTTCTCTCCCCCCCCCCATCTCTCTTTCCCCTCATCCCTCTGCCTTTCAAATAAATAAATAAATAAATCTTTAAAAAAGATAAGCATTAAATATTAGCAGTCAGTTTCCATTTTTGCTTCTGTGGCTCTGACAGCATGCCGCACTTCAGAACAAGTCCATTGTGTTTAAAAATATGTCCATTAGCTTGTTAAATTATTGATCAGGCTTTTAGTTCTCATAAAACGTGAAGATGGTTGGAGTACAACGGAAGACATCTCTGACAGCTCATCTCTATAAAAAATAAGGAAAGTTTTCCCAAACCTAATAAAATTGTATTATTCTTCACTCGATCTGACATTATTTATTTATTTAAAGATGTATTTATTTGATAGTGCCAGTGCTCTGGCACAGCAGATAAAGCCGGCATCCCATATGGGTGCTGGTTCAAGTCCCAGCTGCTCCACTTCTGATTCAAGTCGCTGCTAATGCTCCTGGGAAAGCGGTGGAGAATGGCCCAAGTACTTGGGTCCCTGAACCCACATAGGAAACTTGGAGGAACCTCCTGGCTCCTGACTTTGGATTGGCCCAGGTCTGGTTGTTGAGATCATCTGGAGAGTGAACCAGTGGATGGAAAATCTTTCTCTGTCTCTCTCTCTTTCCCACCCCTCCCCTATAACTCTGCCTGGCAATTAAATATTTCAAAAAATATTTATTTATTTGAAAGAGTTGAGAAAGAGAGAGAGAGAGAGGGTAAGAGAGAGAGACCCAAACCAAAATAACTGCAATGGCCAGGGCTGGCTTAGATGGAGGCCAGAAGCCTGGAACACCATCCATGTCTCTCAGATGGCCCAAGTGTTTGGGCCATCTGCTACTTTCCCAGGCATATCAGCAGGGAGCTGGATCAGAACCATAGCAGCTGGGACTGAAACCTGGGCTCTGATAGGAGATGCTGCATTGCAAGTGGTAGCTTAACCTACTGCACCACAACTCTGGCCTCTAAAATACACTGTTTGAGACATAATATTTTGTTTTTCATAAATGAAACATACTGTAATTGATAGTTAATGGCCGATCTTTTCTTAACACGTTGTGTTGCTGAATATCAATTTACTTATATAACTTTACAAAGTTGTTGTATTTTTGGTTTGGCACTAGGAAACTTCTCTATTTTAGAAAAAAAGAAATGATTGTTAAGGAGACCCAGGGCTCTTTCTAAGAGATTGTGGGGGAATCCCAGAAAATCTAGCATTCAAAGCAGCCAACAAGTACACTTTAAAAATTGTAGAGGTTTATTTCATGTTAAATATTCTTACCACAATAAAACAAATACAATTTATAAAGGTTAGGATATACGAATCAGTGCTTCTTCATACACTACAGATTCTAACAGAGCTTTTGTAACAAATTCATCAAAGTTCCTTCTATTTTCTGCTTCCTCTCCTACTACCATTTTAACTGGTGGATTTTACTTGTAACAATCCTATACTTGTAATTAACACCATTTCATTATGAATTTTTCCTAGAATTGATTCCTTGTAAAAGTTCATTTACAAGTTTTAAATTTTGTTTTGGGAATGAATGAAATAGAAGTTGCTATTTCGATGTCTGTATCTATGCCTGCATATATGAACAGACTTAAACATTTTTTGCAACAAAATATACTTAGCTTTTGATTTCATTTCCTGTGAACTTTTGGAAGTACTCTTGGGCATTTTAGCTAACAACTGACTCTAGCTAGACATTTTAAGAAAATGAATATTGAAGAGAGACATTTTTATTTAAGAAAATTTCATTTCTCTTGCAGCAAAAATTATTGCTGGGCTTACCTTGATGAAATACAACCTAACATGTCTTATAGAGACACAACATAACTGTAATCTGAAACAAATACACTTCATTGATTCAGACGTCCTGTCAAGGTAGAGTCCTGTAAGACTCACTCTCAGTAGAGAGAAAGCAGAAGAGAAGAAAAGGAAGAGGAAGATGAAAGAAAGGGAGAAACAATGATGAAAATTATGGGGAGAAAGAGAGAGAGAGAGAAAGGATGAGAGAGAAGCAAAGAAAAATTATAAAATCAAACACATTTAACCAATAGTATATCAGATGGATAGGAAAAAAACCAGGCTGTTATGAGTGCTTTAGTGCATGTCTTTAAATCTCCCCTCAAAATAAATCCCAGGTATTGATCCTTCTACTCAGGCTACTTATCTAAGCAGAGGGGGCTCTTTTGTTCCACCTGACTTTCAATGTGATTTCATGTAAGATGTGCATCGCCACAACCATTTATAATTAATCACTCTTCCTAGTTAATGTTTTAACATCATATCTTCCTGACTATTAAAAGGAAAGCTTTTCTAGGGTGTTTGCAAAAATTAAATTTCTGATTTTTAATTTGAACCAGGTTTAATGAATAATGGTAACTTAATATGTTTTAAAAAATGAGAGGAGAAAGTAATCAAAATATTCTAGATGTCTTTACATCATTACATGCCTAAAAATGCAGAAAATGGCTTTGGATCGCTGTAATAATTCACATTGCTCCAGTTTTCACACAGTATGACAGAACAAACATGAAATCTGGTATCCGAATTCAGGATTTGGCAATTGCACTGCATTATTTTCTCCACAAACGTCTCTGAATCTCAGACTCCCGTACCATTAAGTGAAAAGAGAAAGTAGCTTCACAGATTTACTGTGATGCTTAAATAGGTTGGAGTATGTCAAAACATTTTCTAAAGTGAAAACTACTGAGCGAAAGTTATCATTATCATGTATATTCAATTAAAGTAAATTGATAATAGAGTAGGTCCTCATTATCAGTTTCAGGGGTTTTTCACAGTCAACTGCAGGTCAACAATTTTAAATGAACAAATCCAAATATAAAATATCCATAAATTTTAAATAAATTTTATTGTACTATTTACTATGGTAGTTGTATTTCATTGTACGCTATTGTTAATCATTTCTTGTGCCTAATTTATAAATGGAACTTATCATAGGTATAAATGTGCTTGAAAAACTATAGAATATGATACAGTTTGGTCTATGTGAGGTTTGAGGCATGCATGGGGAGTTCTTGGAGTACTTTCTCCAAGGATAAGCAGGGAGTATTGTAATCAATTTGTCAAATGTAATTTCAATTATTTGATATATCAAAGAGTTAATACCTTTTGTAACCAAAGCCAATATTTCACTATTTTGCTGACATTTCCTATCTGTATCTATATCTAAATGTATTATCTATATATCATGGGTTTTGATAATTAGTTAGATTCTAGCTAAACAGGAAATGTTGGATACATGCATACCAGAGTGGAAATGACTTCATTTCATATCTAATACATAGTACTCTTTGTATTCTTCATGTTATTTCTTAATAAATGCAAGTTTTACCCATCAGGATCACCTCTGACAGTGGCAGTTAAAAATCAATACGGTAGGAGATTGCTAAATGAAATCCCTTTGCTTCATTTTAAAAAGCACAATGAGTTGATTTCAGATGCTGACACTACTGAAAGGTAGTGTGATGAACTGGTGTCTTTCTTGCTCCACCTCATGCAACCAAAATGAAAGAGCACTTCTCAACCCTTTCCCCAAGTCCCTTGACCTTTAGGGCGGGGACTGCTTGACACATTACACATTTACTTGGTTATTGATGGTCTAGTCCCTCACTCCCACATTAGAATGTAAGTTCTTTGGATACAAGGACTCTGCTGCTGTTATGCATGACTATATCCTCAATGCTTAGGAAAATGCCTGGCACACAATCAGTGTGCAACAAATATTTATTGAAAGAACAAGTGAATCCTTGGTAACATAAAGTAGAATCCTTGGTAACATGCCAGTGGAAAGCATGGAGTAGCTTAATTGCTTTCCAATTATTCCCCAAATTCTAAACGTGAAGGGAAAAACAAACAATCTATCATAACACCCTGAAAACACCTGGCATTTAATAGGATATGATGAATCACTAAATCACATTTGTTATTTGAGTTTTTGATGTCTCTGATCAGATTAAATGTGACAGAAGTTCCATTCTGCATCTGATTATTTGTCAGTGCCCCGGTTTCTCAGTCATAATATTTGGTTAGTGAATTATTAACAAATCAGAACTGTTTTGATTCAAGAACCGACCAGAGTATAAACACTGATCTTTCTGAATAGAGAAGTTGGGCAGCAACTTCTTCAAAGCGGCAGTAAATAGGGCAGCTGTTCTAACAGAGAACAGAAGGTTCCTGATGTATTTGAGTGAGCAGGAGCTTTACCTTCTATTTTTCTTGTACATGAATAAGGCTTAAGTGATTAAAAGGCAATCCATGCTTGCAACCATATTGTTATTGCATTTATTATGAGCTTTGTTTTTCTTTAGTAGGCAAGTCAGGTCTGAAATTTTAGATGTCACGGTAATGGTGCTTTAGATTACCTTGATTTTGAACAGTGATCTTTTGGTTTTATGCCATAGGAGAAAACCAAGGCTGCTTTCCATGTGAGATACGTGGAATTACTCTTTTTTTTTTAAGGGGATCAAATCTCCTTTTCAACCTTGTTGCAATGATGCCACATAAAATTCATTAAAGTATAAATTCATACTCAGTAATTATCATGGGCAGTTGTCCAAGGGGTGGAGAAAACATGTCAGGTCTTCATCACTGTGAGCTTCACTGATGCCATTACATAGAGTTCAACAGTTTTCACTGGTAAGTACTAATTTTATTTATTCAACAACCAATTGGCAAATATTTACTAAATTCTTAGTCAGTGCGTGGAAATCTGTTAGAACCTGACGCTGTAATAATGAATGGATTGTGCATGGCTTTTTCCCAAAGGAGTGTAGGATGAATTGCAGATATGAAAAAAGGCAGATTACAATACAAAACTGAAATTCCATCACTCTATGAAACCACACAGATGCTGGGGGCAGGGCACTGATCCAAGGCTGGCAGAATTTTTCTTGAGAAAAGGGGCACTGGAACTGAGATTCAAAGGATAAGTTAGGAACATTATAGATGAGCAAATGGGTTGCAGTGAAGGTCAGTGACATGCTGCTGATGTTTTGTTTAGAGAACTGCTTATGAGAGAGGCAGTTGGTGAGAGTACATCCTAGAAACTATAGGTTGTACAGTGTGGTCCATGTAAGGAGGTAGGATAGCAAGAGAAAGCATGAGACCACTTCACATAGATCTTTTACACTCTTGAAAGATTTTTATTTAATTCCCAAGAGTACTGGAAAATCATTGAGGGATCTTGAATTGGGGGGGAGGATGGTATGTCAAGGATACATTTTTATATGTCCATATTACTTTACAAAGAAGAGAGCAGACTACAGTTGGAAGTTATTTGGACAGGTGTTGCAGGCCTGTGGTTGACAGGTGAGGGTCACCTCAATAGCATTAGTGTGAAAGAAGCAAAACCAAATGGATTCAAAAGGTGTTAAATTAGTGAATCTCTAGTATTCTGTGAAAAATAAAAAAATAGGAATTAAGGGTGATTCTCAGGCTTCTGGCTCAGGTAACTGGGTGAATCCTGGAGAAATTTTGCCCAAATAGGAAAAAAAATGGAGGAATAAATTAAAAAAAATGAGAGAAACAAACAAATTTTTAAAGCAGCGGATATAAAGAATAAGCACTAACAAGGGAAGCAAAGAAGCATGCTGTGGTTGCTCGGAGCTTCCGGCTGAACCTGCATGAATTTATACAGAATCTCCTGTGTACGCTATTCTCCAGCGTTAAGCCATCAGAAGGCAGCTGTAGGTTTGGAGGGGAGCAGGCAGTTGAATTTTTCAACAACTGAGGATTTTACAAATTAACAGAAGGGAAAATAATGGTATAAGTAATGTCTTACTAGTGACTGGAAGAAAGAGATTGAAATTATCTCACAATGTTAATTTCTGCAAATTAGTAACATTTTGAGTCTTCTAAAATATATATTTTAAAACATTTTAAGTAGCTAATTTATGACTACATGATAATGCTTAAAAAAAATGCGTTTGCTTAGAGGGGTTGACACCGTGGCATAGCGTGGCAGGTGGGACGGGACCGGGGGTGGGGGGAATTAAGCAGCTGCTTGCATTGCCAGCATCCCATATCAGAGTATTTGTTCAAGTCGAGGCTGCTCTATTTCTGATCCAGCTCCCTGCTAAAGCTCCTGGGAAAACAGAGGAAAATGGTCATTTATTAAATGTTTTATTTATTTAAAAGGAAAATTTACATACACACAGAGAGAGAGAGAGAGAGAGCAATTCCATATCCTAGTTCATTTCCAGAATGAATACAATGGCCAGGGATGGGCCAGGCCAAAGCCAGCAGACTGGACCTCCATCCTGAATTCTCAAGTGGTTGGTAGAGGCCAAGAACCTGTGCTATCTTCCCAATTGCAAGTGAAGCAGCCAGGACATGAATCACTGCTCATAATGGATACTGGCATCACAGGTGTTGGCTTTACCCACTGTGCTATCCATCTGCCTTTCAAATAAAATAAAGCTTTAAAAATACATTCACTTATTGAAGTGCATATTTTAAAGCTTTGATCAAAGAATATCAAGAATTATTGAAAATTGGTCGCTTTTAATTGTACAGAACTTATAAGCCTTCTACTGGCTCAAATATCAAGGACTATTCTGATTAGTAGCAGCAATGAAGGGGCAGATGGACAGTATGTTCTTTTTTTAAGATTGATTTATTTATTTGAAAGGCAGAAATATAGAGAGGCAGAGGTAGAGAGAGAGAGAGAGTGAGAGAGCGAGCGAGCGAGGCAGAGAAGTCTTCCATCTGCCAGTTTACTCCTCAAATGGCTGCAATGGCCATAGCTGGGCCAATCTGAAGCCAGGAACCTGAAACTTCTTCTAGGTCTCCCATGCAGATGCAGGGGCCTAAGAACTTGGGCCACCCTCCACTGCTTTCCTAGGCCACAGAAAAGAGCTGGATTGGAATTGAGGCACCTGGGACTTTAACCAGCTCCCATATAGGATGCTGATACCACATATGGTGGCCCTGCCTGCTATGCCACAGCACTGGCCCCTGTAGTATGTTTTTATTTTTTAAATAGAAAAAAGTATCAAAATTTTCTTAGGCTGACACTTTTCCCTTTCCTACTTTGAAGTATAATGGAAAGAAAGGAAGCCAAGGGAAAAATGGATATCTGTACTAGGATGCAAACTAAAATTATATGAGTGTTTTATGAGCTTCTCTCTTGGTCAAGCATATTTTTTCATGATAGAATACATGAATTCCTTGTGAATCGATGTGACACCAGGGAAAGTATCCTGAGTTATTTTGCACACAATCACAGACTAGAGGGTGTTTCTCAAAACATGTGATTTCAAAGAGCAAGAGCCTTTAGGATGTATAGAATGAAGTATGCGGTGAAAGACAATGAATATAGCTGTGCTCTGGGACATAATGCCACCAATTGTTGTGTGATTCCTGATGAAAGCAACAGGCTACTGTGACAGGCACAGCATTTGAATGTCCTCTACACTGGACGCATCCTTAATAGATTGGTGTAACCAATCAATCAGTGATTTATGAATATGGAACATGGCTTAGGAAAGCATCAGGCTGCTGAACAGAGGTAAAGAGAAGCTTCCTAAATTAAAGTGGAAAGAAGAAAAATAAGTTTAAAAAATGGAACAAAACATCTAAAACCATGAGATAATATTAAAAGGTATGAAATATACATAATATCAGATTAAAGTGAGAATGCAACATAAGGAAACTTAAGTAAAAGAACTGAGAAGTTTCTAAAACTACTGGCAGATATGATATCCCAAACCTAGGAAGCTAAGAGAACATCAAGTATGATTTACACCAACAAACATACAAAGACAAAGAAACAAGAATACAAAAACTGAACCCAGAAAGACGAAGGGGAAAAGTCTGATCTATAGATGCACACAAGGTTTAGAATTACAGTAGTAGATGTTTTCATCAGAAATCATGAAGCAAAAAGATAGTGGAATACAATACTTAATATCTTGAAAGACAGAAACCACCAACCTAGAATTTTATCTCCAACAAAATTATGCTTTAAAAGTGAAGGGAAAGGAAAGACTTCTGTAATTAAACAAAAATGGAGGGGGTTCTCTGAGAGCAGACTTGCCTGCATAGAAAGGCTAAAAGAAATTTTTCAGGGGCCCGCACCATGGCTCACTTGGTTAATCCTCCGCCTGCAGTGCTGGCATCCCATATGGGCGCTGGGTTCTAGTCCCGGTTGCTCCTCCCCCAGGCCAGCTCTCTGCTGTGGTCGGGATTGCAGTGGAGGATGGCCCCAGTGCTTGGGCCCTGCACCCGTATGGGAAACCAGGAGGAAGCACCTGGCGCCTGGCTTCAGATCGGCATATTTCCAGCCATAGCAGCCATTTGGGGGGTGAACCAATGGAAGAAAGACCTTTCTCTCTGGCTCTCTCTCTCTCACTGTCTATCTCAATCTGTCAAATAAAAAAAAAAAAAAATTCAGACATAAAAAAGGTATAGTCCAGGAAAGGAAAAAATTTTAATGGAATGAAGGTAAAGTAAATTTTTTAAATTTTCCTTTTTAAAATTTAATTATAAAAAGGAAGCAAATTTTATGTATTTCCTATATACAGGTTTAAGAGCATAATGATACTTTCCACTCTACTCTGCCTCCCTCACCTTCCTCACTGCTATCCTCACTCCTTCTTTCTGTATTTTTCTTTTAAATTTTACAATGACATACTTTCAATTTTTATAATCACAAGCTTTGCTCGCTGGCTAAATAAAGAATTTAACAAGTAGTAAGCAGAAAAACCATTGTTCCTCAAGAATATTGACATAAGTTATAAATAATAATTGATTCTCACAATGTCAATTTTACTTATTTATCATGTATTTTTTAGACTCTACATATTAGTTAGAAAAATCAAGGAAAATATATGGTATTTGTATTTTCATACAGGCTTATTTCACTAAGTACAATGTTCAAAGAGTGATAACAGCAGTAACGCATTGGGTGGCAATAGCACTGACTAAGTGTAATGATTAAAACCCATGTCACAGAAAATGGCAGAGAAGAATTAGGAATGACTGCATTATAGGGTGTCTGCACTACCTGTAATGCAATTATTCAAAAGTAATCTTAGATTAGTTGAAAATATACACTGTATACTTTTGGATGATAACTAAAGAAAATAAAAAAGTTTGTAATTAGGGGGCTGGAGCTGTGGTGCAGCAGGTCAACGCCCTGGCCTGGAGTGCTGGCATCCCATATGGGTGCCGATTCTAGTCCCGGCTGCTCCTCTTCCCATCCAGCTCTCTGCTATGGCCTGGGAAAGCAGTAGATGATGGCTCAAGTCCTTGGGCCCCTGCACCCACATGGGAAACCCAGAAGAAGCTCCTGGATCCTGGCTTCGGATTGGCACAGCTCCAGCCATTGGGGCCATCTGAGGAGTGAACCAGCAGATGGAAGACCTCTCTCTCTGTCTCGACCTCTGTAACTCTGTTTAAAAAAAATTGTAATTAGTTCTAAAAGAGAAGATAGAATAGAATAAAATAAAGTGTTCAATTAAAATTAAAACAGAAAAAGAAAGGAGGGGAGGGCAAAGGGCAATACAACAAATACAAAAAATTGTAATATGGAGGATCCTAATCTAAAGACAGTAATTAAAATAGCTTATTGTGGCTGGTGTTGTGGCATAGCAGATAAAGCCACTGCCTGCAATGCCAGCATACAATATGGGTGCTGGTTTGTCTCCGGGGTGCTCCACTTCTGATCCAGCTAACTGCTTATGGCTTGGGAAAGTAGCACAGGATGGCTCAAGTGTTTGGGCCCCTGTACCCACGTAGGAGACCCAGAGGAAGCTTCTGGCTCCTAGCTTCAGCCTGGCTCAGCCCTGGCTATAGTAGCTATCTTAGGAGTGAACCATCGGATGCAAGATCTCTCTCCTTGTCTCTCCTTCTATCTCTATAACTCTGACTTTCAAAAAAATCAATAAACCTTTAAAGAAGATTGTCAGTGTGTATAAAACAAATGATACTCAACTACATGTTGTATATAAGGTACCTATTGTCAATGTAAAGACTTTGATAGGCTAAAAGTAAAGGGATGGGCAAAGATATACCACACTAAAAACGAAATAATATATTCAATGCTAACACAAATTAAAGAATGTCAGAGTACTTATGTTAATTTCAGAAAAGCAGAGGTAACAGTGAAAAAGATTATAATGGCTATAAAGTATTCATGGTCCTGCTGAGAGCTGACACTATACTTTGTACACTCACACGTATGCCCACACATACCAGGAACACTCACTCACATATGAATTTGCACACACACACTTACACATATGTGTGCAGAGATATAGCACCTTTAAAAATATTTTACTTAACAACTTAACATGGATAATGCTAACGTCTTCATTAAGTTTTGTTTTAGCATGGCTTAAATCAATATTCTGTTAGAATATTGACTTGATTTAATTCTTATAAGTACTAGCACCACATTTAAAGTCCCTCTGGGTTTTTTTAAACCATTATTGCCTTTCAGAAAAGAAGTCATATAAAGACAATGAATAGTTCTCCAGCTGATACTGCCTGAGTCACGTTAGAATAAATCTCCTTTGGAAACATTCTGAGAAATAAAAACACATATTACATTATAAAATTATAATTAAAATGAACTATGTGGTTAATAAGTTTAGTCTGGGGGACCAAACCTTCTATGTGAGAGTCAACTCTCAGCAGTGATATATTATATTCTTATAAGAAAATCTAAGACACTAAAATTCTTTTTTTCTCTCCATTTCACCACTTCCTATTCCCCCATCTCCTCTTTCCTTCTTTTCTACTCTCTTGTACACTGACATGAATATGGATTTTGCTGGCCTTAGTCTTTTTGTTGTACTAGCCAAATATTCTATAATTTCCAGGCTGTCAAATTCTGATCTGCATGCCAACTGGCTATATTTTTAAATGCATGAATAGTATTGTGAACAAAAACACTAATCTCATGTGTCCATTTCCCATACCCAAGTAGCACCATCCTTGGTTGTCTTTCATAGCAGTTCTTTGAGATTCAAGTATTAAACATGTATCATATCTTGACAGTCTACTATTATATATTATAGTCTGCTATTATAGGTTAACAAATACAGACCATTTATTGCTGTTGGATTTCCTAGAACATTTGGACCTGGTAACCCCCAAAACAGCTGCAGTTACACAAAAGGATTGCTGAAACCTAGATTTTGTGTTGACAGAGTACTAATTTTAATAATGACAAATTGTCTCAGAATTCAATGCTTTTCACAGTCATGACCTTTCTGCTCCCAAAACAAAGCCATGCATGTGCCTGGAAATTGTTCCTGTCCTTTAATTTAGTATCTTTATAGATTTTTTTCAGCACATTTGATAAAAGTTAAATATACTGTTGGTAAACTTTCCTCAATGAAAGTTCAAAAAAAAAATCATCTCTTGTGTATTCCTATAGCGCTTTGACCATGAATAGTTTTGTGCTATTGTTTCCTGTCCTTCAATAAATTAATTAAATAATCTTCTACTAGACCATGAGTTTATCTGAAGTAGGGATACATTTTTACAATTATTTTGGACTCCATATAATCCTGGTCTAAGACAAAACAGGAACTCCAAACTCAGATGCACAAAGGAGCCAGCAAACAAGTTATAACTGGGAAGGCTGAGTTTATAAATTAAACACACACACACACACACACATACACACACACAATGATGAAAAATTGCATTCATATTCAAGACAAGAGAGAGTAGTGGTGTCAGTACTGAGTTAGTGATCTCACACTTTATTCTCCACACTTCAATAGATAGCCATACTATTTTTCAGAAGATTTTATGTAAATTTCGTTGATACATTTATCTTTTTTTTTTTTAAAGAAAAGTAGTGAATTATATATCTGCAGAGCAAAACATACCTGTAAGTGGAATTCAGACCATTGGCAACAAGTTTTTCAATCTGTGAGGAAAATATTTGACAAATGCATGAATGGCTAAGAGTAAGGCACCACTTGCGTTGAGAAACAGAGAAATGTTGTTACTAGTGATTGTCCTACTTCATTTTTGGAGTTGAATTGAGCTCAAGACACATCCAATCCTCAGTGTATAGAGATGATTCTCTGGGCTCACTGAGAAACTTTTTTCATGGATACAGAAAATGCTATCTGGTAGCTCTTTTTTGTTCACCTACAAATTACTCATGTTCTTCACTTTGTGAGCAAATTACAAGTTGTCAATTTATGATGAAGAGAAATAAGATTTTACGACATAAGCAATCCAGCTGTAAACCTGAAATAACAAGAAAAGCTTCTACACTGCCAAGTAATGCCTAATTTGTGAAGTACTGTAAATCTTTTAAGTTTTTATGTTTATAGTTTTTTATTTTCTTATTATTTAGGTAGTTTTTGGTAGAACTAATCACTGTTAATAGGAACATTCAAATCTCTTACCCTTAAATACCATATATTGTGTCATTCAATAAAAAATGATGAACATGTGGATGAAGAAGTGATAGGGAGATAGAAATCCAGCAGTTAGATTTTGTGGGTTCCATATTCTCTTATCTCCTTGACTACTTGTTGTAAAATAACAAACTGGAGATTTTCAGTATTTTTGTGTCAACAGAGAGGGCTTAGCTTTACAAATCCCTTGCAAACAAAGGAACTCACAAGAGAACTGAAAGGGCTGTTGAGGGTAACAAACCATTAAGCTTTTAGTGAATATGTAGACTTATCTATCAGATAGGTCTTCATCATTTTCAATAGGAGGTGTATAGTAGTAATATATCCACTGTGATTTACATTTTAGTTTCACATCATGAAAACAAAAATATAGGAACAAATAAAACCAAGCATTCCTAAGTGGGCTAAAATTATGTGTTCAAAGAATCTGCATTCAATACCAAATTTTAGGGGCCAGCATTGTGGCACAGTGGGTTAAGCTATTGCCTGGGATGCTGGAATCCCATATAAATACCAGAACAAATCATGGCTAATCTTCCATTTCTGATTAAGCAAACTGCTAATGGCCTGGGAATGGAGAAGATGGCCCAAGTATTTGGGACTCTGCCATTCACATGGGAATCCTGGAAGGAGCTCTGGGGTTTTGGCTTTGCCCTGGACCAGACCCAGCCATTGCAGCCATTTGGGAAATGAACCAGTGGATGGAGGATCTTTCTAAATCTTTCAAAGAATTACCACATTTTTATGAGAAATAAAGTGGTTTATGGATAAAGACTTAAAAATATCTGGGTCTATGAGATAACTTGATGAACAGCAAAAACTCTGTGTTTGTTTACTGTACAAGTTAATATATTTCAAAACTGAAACATGATTTTTAATGTATTACAGTAAATTAGATAAATACAAATTAGTGTACATGTGACAACAGAATCTGGATTGTATTAAGAATCAAGTGGAAGATTATAATGCTGAACAAGTATTCAGGCCTTACATGTCAGAACCGTTTAAGGAGATGTCTGCTAGGAAATATACCCCAAAGGTTTAGTGCTGAATTTTAAATCAGCAAGGGCAAACTGACATTCAGTTGTAGCTATATGAAGATGGTTTTGTGATTAAAACTTATAAGCACTGACTGTCTGGTGGTTGGCACAAAACCAAACAAGCAACCATGCATGGATCCACTTAATAATTGTTCTGTGAAATCCCAAAATATCTAGCTTAGAGTAATTTGGCGTTTAAAAATAGCCCTTCAAAAGGTAGTTAATGCAGCTGCTCACCTGGAGTGCATTCAATTTATTTATTAAAATAGTAAGTTTATTTTCCTTATATAACTAAACTTTTTCACCGTGTCAGCAACTGGTAAACAAGTGGCAAAGACACTGTACTCACGCATTATACACTTTACTGCCACTAGGGAATCTCAGCTATTTCATTGCTGCCTTTCATGGATTAAAAAACAAGACCCATCTATTTGCTGCCTACAGGAAACACGCCTCACTAACAAAGATACAAGCAAACTGAAAGTGAAAGGATGGAAAAGGTACTCCACCCTAACAGAAAGCAAAAATGAGCAAGTGTAGCCATCCTAATATCAGACAAGACTTTCACACAAAAACTGTTAAAAGAGACAAAGAATGACACTATGTAATGATTCAGGGATCAATTCAACAGGAAAATGTGACTATAATACGTGTATATGCACACAATCCCAGGGCAGCTGGCTATTTAAAACAAATGTTAATAGAGCTAAAGGAAGACATAGGCTTCAATACAATAGTAATGGGGGGTTTAAACACCCCACTTTCATCAATGGAAAAATCAACTAGACAGAAAATTAACAAGAAAACACCAGAGATAATCCACAATTTGGACCAAATGAACTGATACCTACAGTACTTTTCATCCAACAGTTGAAAAATACACATTATCCTCACCAGTGCAAAGAGTTTTCTCTAGGATAGACCATATGCTAGGCCATAAAGCAAATCTCAGAAAATTAAAAAAAAAAATTGAAATCCTGCCATGTATCTTTTATGACCACAATGGATTGAAGCTATGCATTAACAACTTAAGAATCACTAGAAAATATGTGAATACATGGAGACTGAACAACCTGCTCTTGAATGAACCACTGTTCATGGAAGAACTCAAAAGTAAAAATAAAAAAAAAAAATCCTGGAAATGAATGAAATGACAATACAACATACCAAACTTACCGGATACAGAAAAACAGTTTTAATAGGGAAATTTATAGCAATTAGTACCTACATTAAAAAAATTAGAAAGCCATCTAATAAGTGAGTTATCAATGCATTTAAAGGACCAAGAAAAACAGCAACAAACCAAACCCAAAATTAGAAGAAGGAAATAAATAATTAAAACTAGAGAAGAAATTAAAAGATTAAAACAAAAATAAAAAACAAAAGATAAGTGCAGGAGCCAGTGCTGTGGCCAAGTGGGTAAAACCACCACCTGCCTGCAGTGCTGGCATCCAATATAGGCGCTCATTTGAGTCCTAGCTGCTTTACTTCTGATCCTGCTCTCTGCTATGGCCTGGGAAAGCAGTGGAAGATGGCCCAAGTCCTTAGGCCCCTGAACCTGTGTGGGAGACCTGGAGGAAGCTCCTGACTCCTGGCTTAGGATCGGTTCAGCTCCAGCCATTGCAGCCAAGTGGAGAGTGAGTCAGCAGATGGAATATCTCTCTCCCTCTCTGCCTCTCCTTCTCTCTGTGTAACTCCAATTTTCAAATAAATTAATAAATCTTTTAAAAAAATCAAAGAGGGGCCGGCGCTGTGGCGCAGTAGATTAATCCTCCGCCTGTGTCACCAACATCCCGACATCCCATATAGGCACCGATTCTAGTCCTAGCTGCTCCTCTTCCAATCCAGCTCTCTGCTGTGGCCTGGGAGAGCAGTAGAATATGACACAAGTCCTTGGGCCCCTGCACCCACATGGGAGAACAGGAGGAAGCACCTGGCTCCTGGTTTTGGATCAGCACAGCTTTGGCTGTTGGGGATTGAACCAACGGGGATGGGGATGAAAGACCTTTCTCTCTGTCTCTCCCTTAGTGTGTAACTCTACCTCTCAAATAAACAAATAAATAAAAAATATTAAATAAATCAAAGAAAGAGAAGTCCCAAATCAATAAAATCAGAGATAAAAAGGAGATGTACCAATGGGTACAACAGAAATAAAAAAAGGATTGTCAGGATTTACTACAAACTGCTTTATGCCACAAAACTGGCAAATATAGAAGAAATAAATTCCTGGATACACACAATGAGTCATGAAGATATAAAAAACCTATACTGGCCAATAACTGAGTCGGAGATTGAATTAGTAGTTAAGACCCTCCCAAAAAGGAAAAGCCCAGAACTTGATGGTTTCACTGCTGAATTCTACCAGACATTTAAAGAACTAATTCCAATTCTTAAACTATTTAAAAAAAATTGAAAGGGAGGAAATTCTCCCAAACTCCTTCTATGAGGCTACCATTACATTAACTCTAAAACCAGAAAAAATATACAACAAAGAAAGAGAACTATAGACCAAAATCCCTGATGGACATTGATGTAAAATTCCTCAACAAAATACGATGTAATTGCCGGCGCCGTGGCTCAATAGGCTAATCCTCCACCTTGCGGTGCTGGCACATCAGGTTCTAGACCCAGTCGGGGCGCCGGATTCTGTCCCGGTTGCCCCTCTTCCAGGCCAGCTCTCTGCTGTGGCCCGGGAAGGCAGTGGAGGATGGCCCAAGTGCTTGGGCCATGAGAGACCAGGATAAGCACCTGGCTCCTGCCTTTGGACAGTGCGTCGGCCACAGCGCGCCAGCCGTGGCGGCCATTGCAGGGTGAACTAACGGCAGAGGAAGACCTTTCTCTCTGTCTCTCTCTCTCTCACTGTCCACTCTGCCTGTCAAAAAAAATAAAATAAAGTGCGTGTCTCTACTATTGAGTAACAATGTTTTTTCTTCTATTTGTTGAATTCTTTACTTAGTTTAGGGCTAATACTGTGAATATAAAATAAACTGAAAGTATGTCATTGTAAAAATTAAGAGAGGGAATAAGAAAGGAATAAGCAGAGAGGGAGGGAGCATGGGTGAGAGAGAGCAGAGGGCGGGACGTATCATTGTCCCCCAAATCTGTATATATGAAATACATGAAATTTGTTCCCCATAAAAATAAATAAAAATATTCTTAGTAGCAAACAAACAAACGAACAAAAAAAGCACTCTTTTCATCTAAATAGTTGTCTGGGTCTGGTAAGATTGCTAATGTGGGTTTTGCATATTGATAATTCTGTCCACTACCTTGTGCATTCTATACTCATCTTAGGTTATAATTAAACTTCACTAATGACAGAAATTCCCAGGAGAAATAACATATCTGAGAAGTATGACTATAATCAGTTTGATTTTAATTCAGCATGACTGGAGCTTAAAAGCATTCTTTTCCTAGTCACTAATAAGAGGACAGTTGATGTTTAAGAATGTCGAAGTACCAGTTCTCACAATATAGTCCCCATATGCTGGTCTTTACAATTGCCTACAAGGCTCAGGTAACTAACTGATGGACTAATGAAGAAGCTAAAATTCGGAGACACTGAATTACCGTCTTGTAATACTAAAATTGGACTTAAAACAGAGATATTTGTGATTCTGAAGTCCAGGCTCTTAAACATAGTTGTATAAACATGTATTGCTTTTCAAATCCTCCTTGTTTATCCACATACTATTTCTTACAATTAATACAAATTTATTCCTTCAACTTCTTTAATTTTGTTGTTGTTGTCACTTCTCCTCTGATCAGCTTAATGTGTAGCCCCTGACTCTGGCCCTAAGAATTACAATATCAGTATTTCTTCTCTAGAGACCATGGGAACTACAATAGGTACTGAATTTCACATCTCATACTTACTATGATATTTTTATAATGTGAGGGAATTAAAAGCAT
Source organism: Oryctolagus cuniculus (assembly GCF_051225735.1). Taxonomy (NCBI): domain Eukaryota; kingdom Metazoa; phylum Chordata; class Mammalia; order Lagomorpha; family Leporidae; genus Oryctolagus; species Oryctolagus cuniculus. Next base: position 79,577,335 of record NC_142874.1, on the reverse strand, counting down.
AAACATATATCTATTTCAGATTTACTTTCCTTTATTTCTTTGTCTCAATGTTATTTCTACTTCTAGGTTCTTATGTACACATCTCTGCTTGCTGTCAGTTCCTCATATCAATATTTAAGCATATTAGTTAGTACCTTTCTCTCTTATATGACTTCCTTCATGGTGTAAAAACATGCACACCTACATCTTCAAATAAATATGCGTATGTTTTTTAATCTTCATACCATTGAAAGAAGTTTAGATCTTTAGAAAGCACATGTGTTTGAACAAAAGTCACTCACTTTGCCACCAAAGTGATGCTTCAATTTTCTTTCTTTGGAAAGCAGGGATGTCCTTTCAGACTGCCTTCCTGAAATACTTCTGAATTGCTTATTTAAAACATCTTAAATTAAATGGATTTTGTTCTCTGTTATATAGAAAAATGATTATATAAATTGTATGACTGGTTATTGCTTATCAAATATTATGGAGAATCAAATGAAGAAATGTGGAGTACACTGAAGATGACCTTGAAGACCATATTAAGTCATCAAGAAACCCAGGATTTTAAAGTCTATGCTGAACTTAAACACTCTGGCTGAGACAATAAAACCTGTGTTCACTTTAGGTAATAAAGTGTTCGAGGTTAAGCCACACTGGAACAAAACACAAAACTCAAGAGAGGTACAGCAAAATTGATAATCCTCATAGAGGTTTACAAAGAGCTTTCGAAAATGTGAAAGTAAACATCAGTCACAAACCTGTTTCAAAAATGATATGTGCTATCTCCAAATGGAACAGCTGCACCTGTCAGGGAGGTCATGTAGGATGGGGGAAATAGCATAGACTTTGATGGTAGATAGACCTGTGTCTATATCCTTGCTTCATCATTTTCTAGCTGCTAGCCTCAAAGCCTCAATGACTCCATCTTGGGGATAATGATACCAACATCACAATATTTTGTTGTGAAAAGGAAAGTACTTGGTTCACAGGGAACATGAAAACTAGTTTTGAATACACATTGTGTTCACTTGTTGGAGCAGAGTTGGTCCTGAAGAAATCTTGGTGCCTTTCTTAACCTGTTTTTTGGAAACTCTAATATTTTATGTTACCCAAAATAGTTTTTCATTATATCCATGGACAGGTCTTTCATTATTTTAATGTACATATTCAAATTTGCACATATTCAAAATTTGAATAGTTAACAATAGAAAGCTCTGTAGATTCTACATTTGTACCATTTTCCAGATTATACTATGGAGTTGAGAATGTTTACACAGATAATCAATTATAGTTTATTGTTAAGACTATAAATAGATAAGGATATAAATAAAATGTTAGGACAACTTTAAATAAATAATATGAGCATATCAATGGTATACTGATTGTGCAATTTTTTTTTTCTTTTTAAAGATTTGTTTATTTATTTGAAAGTGACAGACACAGAAATCAATCTTTCATCCTCTGGTTCATTACCCAAATGGTTACAATTGCTGAGGTGGGCCTGGCTGAAGCCAGGAGTCAGATGCTTCTCCCTGGTCTCCCACATGGTTGGCAGGAGCCCAGATATTTGGGTCATCTTCCACTGCTTTTCCCAGGTGCATTAGCAGGGAGCTAAATCAGAAGTGGAGCAGCCAGTACTCAAACTGGCACCCTTATGTGATGGCAAGTGGCTGCTTTACTTGCTACTCCACAATACAGGCCCAATTAGACTTCTTTAATCCACAAAGCCCTACATATTGAGTTTCCTCACAGATAATTAGAACAGGACTCCCTTATGGAAAATGCTATAGGACAAGCCTCTGACTACATTTTCCTCAAGGATCATCAGCTCCAATATTTACACTAAATATGAAGTACAAGGAGGTTGACTACACTGCAGAAACTCCCCCCCCCCCCGACAGAAATAACTGTTGCTCTTCCAATCTTAGCCAAACAAACAGTGCTAAGAGGTGGTTAAATCTTTCCCAAGATCTCCAAACTCTCCCTACCTTTATCCTGTCCTTTTCTTCGAATAGACCAGGCCAGTCCAAAAGTTAATCTCTGCTTTTAGTGGTGCTCTCATTTGTTCAGAGGGAAGCTTCCTGTTAATTACCCTTTCTTCTCCTAAGATACATTTTTGCAAATTTATTCTCCCTACTCTGGACTATTACTTTGACTATATCATCTGGTCTGTTTCTCCTAAAATAGGCTATAATTTGCTTTTGCCCTGGAGCTGTTATGCAAACTTTTACTACCTACCTCTGATTGAATTCTTCAAGTGCCTTCATTTTGTCCTCAGGCACTCATTCATTAGTACTTCTGCTTTGGTCTTGACCTCTATACTGAAACTCCCTTCTCTTTGGAAATTCACAAGTGATTTCCTACTGCCAAATCTAGAGGTCTTCCTCCTCTTTGACATTCAGCCCCTTGTGACAATGCTGACTTTTCCCTTGTCCTTCCGTGTTCTTCTATCAGGATGATAATAAACTCTCAGTCCACATTTTCCCCTTTCTTGATTCTTCTTCACTTTCTTGAAAAGTTCTCTGTATAATCTCCCTTTTCTCTTATTTGCAACATCCTCTCCTAATATTATTAAAGGTCTTGACTTCTGTTATTGTCTTAAAATGGAAAACTCATAACTGCTTTCAAGACTTAAAATTTTTGTGTTACATTGGCAATCTGAAATGTAGGACTCTATACATGAATATCCTTAGATGCTTTCACTTTCTTCCCAGTCAACTTTTCTCTCCAAACCAACACTTACACCGTTTCCAGGACTTTAGAATCTTTATGCCATGCTTTACCCTGTTCTCCCTGCCCTATTACTATTTCCATTGATTCCACCCTGCGCTGTTCTTGCTGTAATCCCTTCCTTTACATTTGCATTTCCATCATTCCAATTTAGAGTCTTTCATTGTTCCTTTAGCTCTGTTGCAAGTGTCTCCTGTGAGTTATCCAATTTATTTGATTTTTCTTTACAAAATCCAAGCTCATACATTACAGTCATGTTTATCTACTTAGTAGTGTAGGGAACAATTTGGCAATTTTGTGGTTTTTGAGATTACCATTCTCTTAAAGTGCCAGTGTTTTAAAATAGTGGTCTTGTAATTTTACATGCTTTTGTGATGGAGTGCTGTTTTGTTATATAATTTTGACTTGGATTCTTCCCATTTGCATTTGTTTATGTAATTTCAGGAGGAATACTGAACATCTGAGTCCTGGATGATACTAATGAACTAATAATTGCAGAGGTTTTAAATATATATAAAAAAAGAATTTTCTCACTAATCTCAACTTCTATGATATCAGAATTTATTCAGCATCAACCACTGCCTGAATCACCATAAATCATATTTGTGTCTTTCACAAAAAGACATTCACTACTTTCAGTACCTATATATTAAAGTTGAATCTGCTTCAAAATATTTGAGGCCCTTCATGGTCTCATCCCAAACTTGAATCCCAACACTCTGATAAAAGCACATGTCATGGCATTCTTCAGAGGTAACATCTCTTTCCTCACATCATTGAATATATTGTCTATGTGCTCACCCTCCCAATTTTAATTTTGAGAAATTTATGTCTTTTTCAAATTTTTCTAGTGTATAACTGTAGTACTTCACTCTTCTCATACTGCCTGCACCATACATTTCTGTTCTGAGATTCTGTTTTAGTAGATGAATCATACAAAATTGTCATTTTGCAGAGTAGAAATGATGGCATAAAGGTAATTTTACCTGGTGTAAACTAATATTTCTCTATTTGATTTGAAGCGCCTTGAAGTTAGAGATTGATTTGTATATATTTTTGCAAATTTCCCAGCATATTGAAATTCATGATCAATTAATTATATAATGAATATTATGCACATAGTTTATACTTGTATATGCAGTGAATAATTTATTTTATTCTTTTAGCCTGATTTCTACATTAGTTGTTTTTAACATTTTGTGCTTTGACATAAAACATCCATACAGCAAAAGTGAGTAATCTTTTTAATTTAAGCCTCGATATCTATTTGTGTAAATTGTGCAATTTATCCTTCTCCAATGGTCATAATTTTCGTGTGTGTGTAAGAATTGTGTCTCACTAACCAATACTTTTGACCACTAAATGGATACTACTTCACATTCTCACCACTTAAAACTTTACTATAATACAAGTGAAGACATTTCCCATGCATTGTGCCTCTCAAAGATAATTTATTAAATGTAACAGTATGTGTCTGTATAGAGATAGAAATTGCTACACTATAGATAAAAGGGAAACATGATATAATTTACATGCTGAAATCATAGCTCTTTCTGCTTCCAGGGCTTAAAAATAATCAAGTCTGTCAAATAAACTTCCTTTAAGAATATAATATCTTGTTAAAAACCTAACAAAGTGATGAATGTAGATAAAGACTGAAGTTCTAATATAAAATAATAAGTAAGGGGCCGGTGCTGTGGTGCAGCAGGTTAATGCCCTGGCCTAAAGTGCCAACATCCCATATGGATGCCAGTTCTAGTCCTGGCTGCTCCTCTTCTGATCCAGCTCTCTGCTATGGCCTGGAAAGCAGTAGAAGACGGTCCAATCCCTTGGGCCCCTGCACCCACGTGGGAGACCCAGAAGAAGCTCTTGGCTTCTGACTTCGGGGCTCCTGACTTTGAATCGGCTCAGCTCTCGCCATTGCGGCCATCTGGGGAGTGAATCAGCAGATGGAAGACTTGTCTCTCTGTCTCTGCCTCTCTCTGTAACTATTTCAAATAAATAAAATAAATCTTAAGAAAAATAAGTAAACCGTAGTGAAACTCTCAATAAATTCACACTCATGTCATTATGTTCTCAAATTTTTAAGGAACTAGAAGCCCTGAAACCATTTAACCAAGGATAGCTAGAAACATCTTTCTTTGTGGTATGTCTCTTTCTCAGTCTTTGGTCCCAGTGATCAATTTCTGTTCAAAATTGATCATAATGATAGGACTAAGAACCAAAGGGATCACATAAACAAGAATATTGTCTGCAAATACTAGCTGATAGAATCAAAAAGGGAGAGAACGTTCCAACATGGCAAGTGAGATACACAGCAGACCCATAGAATGGCAGATGTCCTAAACAGCACTCTGACCTCAGAATCAGCCCTTAAGGCATGCGGATCTGGCTGAAAAGCCCATGAGAGTATTTCAGGCATGGAAAGCCAAGACACTCTGGAAAAAAAAAAAACAAAAACCTAAATGAAAGATCTCCGGGAGTGAGATCCCAGTGGAAAGAATGGGTCATCAAAGAAGGAGGTAGGTAACTTTCTCTGAAGGGAGGAGAGAACTTCCACTTTGACCATGGCCTTGTCTAAAAATTATCAGAGTCAGTGAACTCAGGGGGCTTCCATAGCCTTGGCAGCTCATGACAAGAGCCTAGGGAGATTACTGATGCCATAAACAAGAGTGTCAATTTGTTAAGTCAACAACAGGAGTCACTGTGCACTTACTCCTCATGTAGGATCTTTGTCCTTAGTGTGCTGTACATTGAGATTTAATGCTATAACTAGTACTCAAACAGTATTTTTCACTTTATGTTTCTGTGTGGGAGCAAACTGTTGAAATCTTTACTTAATGTATGCTAAACTGATCTGTATATAAAGAGAATCGAAAATGAATCTTGATGTGAATGAAAGGGGAGAGGGAGTGGGAAAGGGGAGGGTTGCAGGTTGGAGGGACGTTATGGGGGGAAGCCATTGTAATCCATAAGCTGTACTTTGGAAATTTATATTCATTAAATAAAAGTTCAAAAAAAATTCATTTGTATTTTTTGTACTAAAAAAATTGACACATGAATATCACCCACAGTCCATATTTTATGGTAGTGTACATGCTTGGTATTGTGCCTTTGGTAGTTTATACAAATGTATAAATACATGTATCCACCCTTACAGTATCATACTTCATAGTTTTACTGCCCTAGAGGTCCTCTGTACACTGTTCCATCCCTCCAATCCCTAGCAAATACTGATCTTTTTACTGTCTCCATAGATTTGCTATATAGTTAGAAATATACATTATATTGTGACCAGCATTGTGGCATATATGGCTGCCAATTCATAGACCCAGCACTCCAGTTTCAAATCCAGCTCCCGGCTAATTCATCTGGGAAAGCAGCAGAAGATAGTTCAAGTGCTTGGGCCCCTGCACCCATGTGGGAAACCTAGAGGAAGCTCTGGGCTTTTGGCTTTGGCCTATCACAACCCCAGCGGTTGTGACCATTTGGGGAGTGAACCAGCAAATAGAAGAAATCATTCTTTGTCTCTCCCTCTCAACTCTGTAATTCTGCCTTTCAAATAAGTTAAAAATAAAACTAAAAAAAAAAAAAGAAATATACAGTTTATAGTCCTTTCAGATTGTTTTCCTTTCCTCAATAATAACATTTGAGTTTTTTTCATGTTTTAATGGCTTGATAAATCATTTCCACTTTAGCACAAGAAATATTCCACTGTCTTAATGTACCACAGTGTATTTAACAATCTACTGAAGAACATCTTGGTTGCTACCAAATTTTGACAATTGTGAATAAAGTTTTGTAAGCATTGATGTGAAGATTTTTGTGTGAAAAGTAATTTTAAACTCTTTTGGTTAATTACCAAGGAATGTGATCACTAGATCATATATTCAGAATATATTGGGGTCCGGCGCCATGGTTCACTTGGTTAATCCTCCACCTGCGGCGCCGGCATCCCATATGGGCGCTGGGTTCTAGTCCCGGCTGCTTCTCTTCCAGTCCAGCTTTCTGCTGTGGCCCGGGAGGGCAGTAGAGGATGGCCCGGGTGCTTGGGCTCCTGTACCCGCATGGGAGACTGAGAGGAAGCTGCTGGCTCCTGGCTTCGGGCCAGCGCAGCGCCGGCTGTGGCGGCCATTTGGGGAGTGAACCAACGGAAGGAAGACCTTTCTCCCTGTCTCTCTCTCACTATCTATAACTCTGTCAAATAAAAAAAATGCAGGCAGGAAATTAAAAAAAAAAGAATATATTGAATTTTGTAGGGTACTGCTCAACTGTTTTCCAAAATGGATGTATTTTTGCATTCCCATCAGAGTTGTTGTTACACTCCATCTCGTTAGCATTTGATGTTGCCAGTGTTCTATAATGGGTCCTTGTAAAATGTATCATGTTTTGGTGCTTTTCTGTGATGACAAATGATGTGGAACATCTTTTCTTATAACTTATTTACCATCTGTATATCACTTTGGGGAGGTGTTTTTTTAAGGCCTTTGATTGATGATAAGCAGAGTCATTCATTCTTTAATTGCTGTTTTATAAATCATTGTATGTTTTGGATAATAGCTCTGTGTTTTATAAATATTTTCTCCCAGTCTGTGACTTAGAGCAAAAGTTCTCTAATCATATATTCCTTACAGAGAATATGCCCTTTGTTTTGTTCCTAAAATGTCATTACCAACACCAAGGTCATCTATATCTATCTCTGGAAGTTTTATCATTTTGCCTTGACCTATTTTGAGTTGATTTTTTCTTGAGGGGTGGTTATAAGCTATGTATTCAGGACACAGGTAGTTAAGCCACCACTTGTGATGCTGGCATCCATATAAAAATACAGGTTCATGTTCCAGCTGCTCCACTTCAAAATCCAGCCCCCTGTTAGTGCACCTAGGAATGCAGTGGAAGAGTGCCACCAATATGGGATATCTGGATGGATTTTCAAGATTCTATCTTCAGCCTGGCCTGGCCCTAGCCATTGCAGCCATTTGGGGAGTGAACCAGCAAACAGATCTCGTTCTCTCTCTTTCTCTTTCTTGTCACAGTTTCAAATAAAATAAAGTCAGTTTTCAAAAATTAAGGTATGTGTCCAGATTTATTTCGAAGTCTAGTTCAAGCATATGGAAGTCTAGTTGTTCAAGTACCATCTGTTGAAAAGGTTTTCTTACATTGCCTTTTCTCCTTTGTCAAAGATCAGTTAACCGCTGATTAATTTTGATGATCAATTCTGTTCCATTGATCTGTCTATTTTTTTCTCAAGTACCACTACTGTCTTGATTGCTGTAACTGTACAGTACTTTCTGATATCAAGTATTGTCTGTGCTCTAACCATTTTTTTCTTTTTCCATAGTGTGTTTTTATTTTGAGTCTTTTTGTCTCCCTAGACAAGTTTTATAATCAGACTGTTTATATCACAAAACAACTCCTGGGCATTTTTACTTGGTTTGCATTGAATATACAGACCAAGCTGGGAAAAACTAGCATCTTGCCAATAATAAGTTTTCCTATGCATGAACATGTAGTATCTTTCCACTTAGCTCTTTGATTCATTTCATCATAGTTTTTTTTTTTTTAGTTTTTCTCATATAGATTAAGCATATATGCTGTAAGAAATTATACTAAATTATACTTATTTAATTTTTGAGTACTAATGTAAATCATATTTTTAAACTTTGCATTCTGTTTTTTCACTGTATATTGGCTTTTATATATCAACCTTTCATCATACAAGTTTTCTGTAGCCACATTACTGATGTGATTTGCTTAATAGATACAGTTCTAATCATATTATATATTTCTTCTTCTCTTTTTTAAAAGATTTATTTATTTATTTATTTGAGAGGCAGAGAGAGAGAGAGAAAGAAAGAGAGACAGAGAGAAAGAGAGAGTGAAAGAGAGAGAGAGAGAGAGAGAGAAAGGAAGGAAGGAAGGAAGGAAGGAAGGAAGGAAGGAAGGAAGGAAGGAAGGAAGGAAGTCTTCCATCCCCTGGTTCCCTCCACATACGGCTGCAATGGCCGGAGTTGTTCTGATCCAGGAGCTTCTCCCAGGAGCTTCTCCCAGGTCTCCCAGGCAGTGCAGGGGCTCAAAGACATGGGCCATCTTCTACTGCTTTCCCAGGACATAGTAGAGAGCTGGATCAGAAGTGGAGCAGCTGGACACACATTGGGTGCCAGCGCTGCAGACAGGGGGTTTAACCTGCTGCGCCACAGTGCCAACTCCTATATATTTCTTTTTATGTAAGCGTTGGCACACAGTCTTTCAATGTATGTGCTCATTTAGTCTAGGTTATTGTTATAGAATTTTTCACAGTAATCCTTTATTACTTTTTTAGTGTCCATGGTATCTGTAATGATGCTCCCTGTTTTGTTTCTAATATTAGTAACGAGAGTCCCCTTTCTCTTTTTCTTAGCCTGGCTAAAGGCTTACTGATTTTATTGAACACTGAAAAGAGGCAGCTTTTGTTTTTGTTATTTTCTGTTGATTTCTTATTTTTAATTTCAATGATTTCTGTGATTTTTCTTTACTTTTTTTCATCCATAGTCCAAACATATTAAGTGGAAATGTCCAGAATACATGATTCATACATTTTCAATTGCACACCATGTTTAGTGATGAATTCTCACATGGTCTGACTGTGTCTTGACTTAGATATGAATCATCCTTTGTCTAGTGTATTCATTCTATATATTCTCTCCACCCATTAGTCATTTAATAGGCATCTCAATAATCAGATTGATTTTGCTGGTATCCTAATGCTTCAGTTAAAGTAACTCTTAACAGTAGCCTAATGCTGTATCACAATGCCTATGTCATTCACTTCACTTCATCTTATCACATAGGCTTTGCATCATCTTACATCATTGGAATGGTACAGTAAGATATTTTTAGAGAAAGAACTAGAGTCCATTTGTGTAACTTTAAACACAGCATGTCTTGATCATTAATATATTTTATCAGTTATAATTGCTCTCTTATTGTGACTAATTTAGAAATTACAATTATTTTGATATGTGTGCTTAGGAAAAAACATAGTCCATTGAGGGTCTGGCATATTCACAATTTCAGGCATCCCCTGGGGATTGTGGAACATACACCTCATAAATAAGGGGGAACCACTGTATCGTCTGTTTTCCTATCCCCGCACTGATTCCCATGGACTTTCCTGCTTGAGCATTCTGCGCCAATTAGCTATGATTGTCATTTTTGCCTGTTTGTTTCACCAAAGCTGGGACACTGACTTCCCCCAAGATTTGGTTTCTCATAGAGATCTAAGAGGAGTTGTTTTTTCTATTGGTTTAACCTTTTACTAGTTGGAATAGAGTTTCAACTACAAGTTCCTTAAATGCTTGACTAGTATCTGCGCTGGGAATCTCTAGATAATTGACACTTGTAGCTACCAAAGACAAAAGAAAGAAAGAAGATTCTCCAAGGTTTAGTTTATAGGGTTCCTTTGGAGTAGGCATTCTACTCATACCCCTATTATATTCATATTTTTTAAAAAAGTTATGCCATCTGGCACGTGCCTTTGTAATTCTAATAATTTTAATAAAATTTCCCATTTATTAATGCATAAATACTAGAAAAATTTAGGGAAAGGTATATGAGAGATAATAAAATGCTACCCTCCCCCATATAAATTATATCTGAGTAACTTAATGTTTGACCATGACATAATCTCTATTTCCCACTCAAGCAGTGTAAATTTGTATTATAACACATAACACTTTTCTCATTCATTTTGTATTTCACAACTAACACAATAATTAGAAAAAAAAGGAAAGAATTTGAAACACTAGGATGTTAGTTAAACTGCAAAAATAGAAAACTGCACAGAATATCCTTGTTCTTTTACATCAAGATTATGTTGTGATGGCAGTTTTTTTGCTATTATTAATAACTTCATATAATAAACTGATTATATCATCAAAGACACATGTTCACTTTAGGTTCTTATGATACCAGATATTTTAAAGGTCATACAAACATGAATAGGATAAAAATGTTTGTGTAGCTAAGACTTATACTTTTAACAATGTTTATCCAACTAATTTATTGTATGGATATTAGAAATATCTGATATTAAGTAAAATATTTTAGATTGGCTAAGTTGATATTTTTGAGATATTTGATTAAAAAGAATGTCATGTAACATTTTCATAATTTTTATAAAAATTATATAGAGAGTAAGAGATTAAAGTATAAAATGAATGATTCCAATATACATAATTCCAAGTAGACTGGAAGGTATACTATATCACCTTGACTAATAACTGTATACCATAAGTGTGTTAAAAATTCTTCAAATAATTTTACAACTTTGAGACATTGCTATTTTGGCCTGTTGCTAATATTTATAATTAATTAAAAACTGGAATGGATTCCAAAAGGAACACTTTCCCCTTTGGTTATGGATCACTGAGTTAAAAATTCTATAGTCTTAAAGTTCTTTTGCTTACAATTCCAAGTTTGACTTTAAAAGGAAAACAAATAATCTAGAAAATAAGTGATAGAATTTATTTGAATTCAGCTTCTTTCATCTGCTCTACCAAAATACAATCACAAGATGAAATTTTTCATTTTAATTTTTTCTTTCCACAAATCAGTCTACAGTACATGTATATCCTCAATCTAATTAATACGCCACACTATAAAACTGCATTATTTATTCTCTGAATCACTTCATTTTTTTTTCCAGACAGAGTTAGACAGTGAGAGAGAGAGACAGAGAAAGTTATAGACAGTGAGAGAAAGAGACAGAGAGAGTTATAGACAGTGTGAGAGAGAGACAGAGAGAAAGCTCTTCCTTCCGTTGGTTCACTCCCCTGATGGCTGCTATGGCTGGCGCTGTGCCGATCTGAAGCCAGGAGCCGGGTACTTCCTCCCAATCTCCCATGCGGGTACAGGGACCCAAGTACTTGGGCCATCCTCCACTGCCCTCTCGAGCAACAGCGAAGAGCTGGACTGGAAGAGGAGCAACCAGGACTAGTACCCGGCGCCCCAACCGGAACTAGAACCCGGGGAGCCAGCACCGCAGGCAGAGGCTTAGCCGAGTGAGCCATCGCACCGGCCTGAATCACTTAATTTTTAAAAAGATTTATTTATTATTTGAAAGGTACAGTTAGAGAGAGAGAGAGAAATTTTCCATCTGCAGGGCCAGTGCTGTGGCACAGCAGGTTAAAGCCTTGGCCTGAAGCACTGACATCCCATATGGGCACCAGTTCGAGTCCCGGTTGCTCCTCTTCTGATCCAGCTCTGCTATTGCTTAGGATAGCAGTAAAAGATGACCCAAGTCCTTGGGCTTCTGCACCCACATGGGAGACCTGGAAGAAGCTCCTGACTCCTGGCTTTGGATAGGTGCAGCTCTGGCAATTGCGGCCATCTGGGGAGTGAACCAGCAGATGGAAGCCTCTCTCTCTATCTCTACCTCTCTCTGTAACTCTGTCTTTCAAATAAATAAAATAAATCTTTAAAAAAAAGGAATTTTCCATCTGCTGGTTCACCCCAAAAATGTCTACAACAGCCGAAGCTGGGATGGTCTGAGGCCGGGAGCCCGGAGCTTCCTCTGGTTCTCCCACATGGGTACAGAAGCCCCAGCACTTGGTAAATCTTCCACTGCTTTCCAGGGAGTTGGATCGGAAATGAAACATCTGGTATCGGAACTGGTGCCCATAGGGGATACTGGTGCTGCAGGCCATGTCTTTACCAACTACACCCCTGTGTCGGGCCAGGGGTTCATTTCATTCTTAATTGGTATGGGTAAAACTTGTTAAGTGGGCTATTCTTCTGCCATAGAATTAAACAAATAATATTTAGCTTCTTAAAATCAATGTGTAGCACACACAAATCGAATCTTTCTAAAACATGTTAATAGAGGATTCTTATCAACTTATCAGCTACACACAGAGAAGACTTATACTAATTTTTTAATCAGAATGTCCTAATAAGCCTAGATTAGGTTTTATTTGACACTGACTTAAACCAATGATCCTGTTTTTTGAAGTCATATATTACTGCAAAACCTAGTGGAATTGAGATAAACAAGATGTTACCTGCTTTCACGACTTTCTTTGTTCTCCTTTGTCACATTCATTTCATGCAGCTTTTAATCAAAATGGTAATTCTTTTATGACTTAAGGTGCTTGCAACTGCTAATTAACAACCATTTTACAGTCCTACTATGTGTAAGCCAACTGAAATTAATTTTATTCATTGTACAGTTTGTTAGAAGCTATGTTTTCAAATCAACCATTTTACCATTAATTTTGAATGGTGAGCAGCACAGTTGCACTTCTGTTCTTTTTCATTTATGTCAATTAAAAATTCATTTTGGGTAATCAGATAATTTTTATCAGCTTTTTTTAACCTTAAAAGCTTGATTTTGACACTTTTATAAATTATCTTGTAGTCTGTGCTGAAAGGTAACTGATTTCTTTGGTTGCTGTTGTTCAGCAGCCCTTTCTTTGACATGTGTTCATTTATTACTATTTCTTCTATCAGCCGACTCACTTGAGGCTAATCCTGATGAAGTGCCTTCAGACCATAACCACTATTGGTTTACATTAACAAGAAAATAGCGGAAAGGCAGCTTTCAAACAGGAGAAATTAGAAAAAGAAAAATTACAAACCTTGGGATCAATTTTTCTACTAGTCATAACATAATTAACTATGAAACATGAAGCTGAAATATATTATTCACAGTAGATGTTGATATTTTGCTTCATTTAGGAACTCTGTATTAGGAAGGAAAATGAGGCAGAAGAATTGAAAAAGAAAGATGGGCTTACAATCATATTTAGGGAGAAAAATACTGCAGAAAAGCCTGAGTTAGGAGGAAACAGATTTAATCATATATCCGGAGTTGGATGATAAAAGTCCTTTCGACTTTTATGTTTGTACTGTAATTTTTCCATCATGTTATCACCTCTAGCAGCATTTCTTCTTATGAAAGGACATATTTGGGGGAGATTATTCTACAGATAAGCATTCTTCAGTACCATACCATTCACTATAATATTAATCTTTGACTTCCATGCTATAAACAAATGACTGTGGATAACTTATTTTTGTCTCAATAATTCAGTGAGTTTCACACGTATAACACAGAGATAGTGTATTAAATGCTTAAATATAAAGTTTTACATGTATTTATTGAACCACAATAAAATAATTTTCTTTGCCATCTTGTTTTGGTTTTTGATTTTAAGTATGGAATATGGATGGCTTTTGCCTAGAGTAGAGCGAGGCTTACAATCATCTTGCATTTGAATGCATATGAGTCCAGCTCTTCTGAAGAAAGCATGGTGCCTTTATTTTTTCACAACTAAGCCAATCTATCAAGACTGGATTTTTTTTTTTTACCAAATTTTGTAAAAAATTATCTTTCAATAAATATAACTCCTTTATCCTTTTATTGACTCACAATTTATTTTCTTGAAATTCTCTCTTAAATCTACAGTAAAGAAATACTAAGTTTAATCTAGTTGGAAAGAAGAGTTGAATAAGGGCAAGGAGAACTAACTTTCCTCCACTATGACTCTAGATTGCTAAGAAACATTGGTAGTCATTTACCCTTTTTTGCGCTCTCAAAATTTTTAAAACTCCAGGAACTGGAGACAGTGAATATATGTCCTTGCTGTTTTAATTAGTTGCTTTGCTTCAAAGTCTTCTTTCATACTAGTTTTTTGACTCACTATAAGCTAAATTAAAAAAAAAAAAAAAGAAAACAAAAGATCTGGCTCAGTGTAAGAGCACAGACTTATGCCTCAGAGGGCCTGCTCTCACAGCAGGACCCTGGCATTTACCCAAGTCTAGCCACCAGTGTGTCTCTTAACCTCCTTCTGTCTTAGTTTCTCCATCTGTTAACAAAATGACACATACTAGCACATGGGATGTTGTGGACAATTTACTAAGTCAATGGATGAAAAGACTTAGACCAACTTTTGATTCCTAAGAAAGCTTACATAGGGCCGGCATTTTGGTGTAGTGGGTAAAAGCCGCTTCTTGCAATGCCAGCATTCCATATGAGTTCAAATTTGTGTCCCAGCTGCTCTACTTCTGATCCAGCTCCCTGCTAATAGCCTGGGAAAAGCAGCGGGAGATGGCCCAAATGCTAGGGCCCCAGCATCCATATGGGAAACCCACAAGAAGCTCCTGGCTCCTGACTTTGATCTTGCCCAGCCCTGGCCATTGTGGCCACCTGGGGAGTGAACCTATGGATGGAAGACCAATCTCTCTCTGTCTCTACCTCTCTCTCTGTAATTCTGACTTTCAAATAAATAAATAAATCTTAAAAAAAGAAAGTTTACAATGTCATGATTTTAAATTGTATTTAATAAACATGCTTGATTGTATTGTGTTTTGATAAGCATTCTGTTAGGACAGAGGTTTTGTTTTGTTTTGTTTTGTTTTGCTTTTTGAGAGGCAGCGTTAGTGAGAGAGACAGAAAGGTCTTCCTTCCATTGGTTCACCACCGAAATGGCCGCTATGGCCGGCGTGCTTCGCCAATCCGAAGCCAGGAGCTAGGTGCTTCCTCCTGGTCTCCCATGGGGTGCAGGGCCCAAGCACTTGGGCCATCCTTCACTGCCTTCCCGGGCCACAGCAGAGAGCTGGACTGGAAGAGGAGCAACCGGGACAGAATCCAGTGCCCCAACTGGGACTAGAACCCGGTGTGCCAGTGCTGTAGCTGGAGGATTAGCCCAGTGAGCCATGGTGCCGGCCAGGATAGAGCTTCTTAACAACCTGATGTAGGGGTGGTCAGATCCAAAATTGTACCTAAAATGAATGCAAAAGAGGGGAAAAAAAAAACAAAGAATGAAAAGGAGAAATGCGTAATGATACAGACCCTAACTTATTGGTATGAAAAAAAATGATTTTGTGAAGAATTCATAATCAGTATGACTGGGCATGACAGATCTGACGGAGACCCAAGTTGACTAGAGTCAGGCTGAGAAGAGACTTGAATGTTCCAATGAGTTGCACTTTCTCTTGAAGGCAAGTCATTAACTGATTCTTGAGAAGTAAGTTGAAAACATTTTTGTCTTACAAAATATTTCTTGGTCAGTAGTGTAAAAGGTGAACAAAAGAAATAATAAAACATATTGAACAGCAAAGGAATGGTCAAGTGAATGACAGCAAAGTCATGTTTTCATTTATAATATACTCATTTATAGGGACTTTAAATGATTCTGATATCAGGTGGAAATCCTATGCTTTAATAATTGTTAAAAAGACAACATACAAGCAATGAATTTCACCGTGACTCATAGAAAATGCTTTTCAGTGCTTAAAAATGTTACTTGGAGCAGGCTGTAGGTATTATTTATTTTTTCTTGCTATATTTTGTTTTCATATTCTTCATATTCTTTCAATAGGTATATATTTCTTTTGTTATCAGAAAATAATGCAAGTTTCAACATTTTAAGTCAAAATGTGAGTGAGCTATTCTCCCATTCTAGGACTGCAAATAGTCTGCTGACCCACTTTTTAATTATGTTGAGTTTGTTAAATATAAAATCCTTGACTTTTCCATTTTGTTTGATATGATATAAAAAAATCCTTTACTGGAAAGAAGCTGCAAGACATTTGTAGAGTTTATATTATGAATTGATCTTGGGGTCTAGAGAGTTATTTTTATGTAATTCAATTATCTCTTACAGGAGACCTCTCCCCTCAAATAGAGAAAAATCAGAATAACTTGTTGGCACACCCGACACACACATACACAACTTCAAATCAAAATCTTTCTTTTTCATAGAATGATAAACAAGGGGCCTGCATTGTGGTGTAGTGGGTAAAGCCACTGCTGGTGAACCTGATATCCCTTACGAAAACTGGTTCGAGTCTCAGCAGCTCCACTTCAGATCCAGCTCCCTTCCAATGTTTTTCCTTACTTTATGTTGATGAATAAAGCATATTGAGGATGGGGGTGTTGTTAGGTAATTCATTACATTTATGCTTACTTATTAGCTTAAAAAGTCAGCTACTGAGACTAATGTTCAAACCAATTTATTAATTTAGATTAGTTCAATGGCAATTCAAGTATTAATACATTAAGGTGTCACCATTGCCTTGTATAAATACTTATTCGTTAATAAAGGCAATTTTATAGATTGACTTTGAAATTAAAAATTTATTGAAATTAAAAGTTTATTAATATGAGTGCAAGATGCCATTTAAATATCAGAATAGTTGCTAACTAATAGTTGCTAACTATTACATTTGAAATGTAAATTTTATTTTAAATTTTGCCTTATAAAGAGCTCTTCTTGGTAGGCATAAAGAATTATTCCAGAACAGGTAATTCTTTGACTATTGTAAGTTGATGATATTTAGAGCTGTATTTATTAGCTTATCTTGTCTGTTAAACATTTATGAGCTTGTTCTTTATCATCCAAAATAGCAAGAGAGCAAGAAAGATGAGATGGAAGTAGGAAACGATGAGGTCTTGTGGACATTGCAGAAATATAATCCTGGGTACAGATTCTGTCTCAGGATGTTTAAAATATGTCAGAGCACACTCATTTCCCATCCACTCAAAAGCTTGGCAAAGGAACATGGGGGAAATTAACTGTATGCAATGAGGCATAAACTGTAGTATGTAAGGAAAATGAACAGCTTGTCTCATTCATCCATGTTCTTAATTTCTCAGAATTGCCTTTTCAGGAAGTGGACATCTCCATTAGAAGACAAAGAAGTCCTAAAATATCATCATTTTTCAATATTATGACCATCATTTAAGCTAGAGGGCTTCTGTGCGTGTGTGTGGTGGAGGTGCAGTGGGTGTGTCTAAGTGATTTGTAATCTTTGTCCTTGAGAAAATGAGATATACGCCCTTGCAGATGCTAACAAGAAATAGCAGCTTCTCAATAATATTCCAGAATATGCAGAAACATTTGTTACAGCAATGCATTCTCTTGCTCTGAAGATATATTCAGTCCCATGACTTTACATGACATCCGGATGCCAATACATCTCATTGTTATAAAGCTCCTGAACTGCAGACTCACCTAGCTGAGTATCTAATGTATCGGATGCCTAAAATGTATTTCAAAATTAGCATATCACTAAGTGTACACCCTTCCCAATCTGTTCTTCTCCTGGTATCTCTCATCTTAATAGATGTGCCTTTTCTCATCCACTTCTTCAGGATACACATTTAGCCATCATTGATACATTTTTCTTCCACACTTCAAAAAGTCAACCATTTCTCATAGCCCCAGGATTGGCAACTCTTTCAAGTGTTATTTTCTGCTTTGTGAAAATCTTCTAATGAATATCATTGTTCTACTCCTGCTGATTACAGCCTATACTCCATTCTGAATCACTTTAAAACGCTATCTCATTTTGTCAGACCTTTATTCCAAATATTCTAATTGGCTCACATAACATTTACACTAATGTGCTTTTAAAAATACACATCAAATACAAAAAGTACCATCCAAAGTCGTTTCCATAGCCTGCAAGGTGTTGCACAATTTAGTCCTCATTCTTTACTTCTCTACTTCTTTTCCTCATTGTTTCTCAGCCAGCCCGACCAGGGAGAATTTTACATCATCCTTCCATGGTCTGCTGACATACTTTGTGATCAAATTCACCACAATAAGCATGAAGTTATTCTAATACTTCAATGATTACATTAGAATTATTTTACAACCTCATTTCTTTTAGTGATTTTAATTAGCACTCTCATTTGCCTGTTTTGAGAATAGGTGTAAAAATAAATTAGAATATACAACACGAACTAAACACATGTGAAAAGGGAGGAAAAAATATTCTTTATTAGATGTAGCCATATGTAGTTCAATAAAATAAATTGGTAATAATAACTCATCACAAGTGGGACAAAACCTTTATGTAAAACTTTGACAACATGCAAACAATAAGCTAGTTAGAAGTGCAAATTCCAAGTTACTAAAAATGCAAGAGACCATTTTCTGAGGAGATGTGTAACTCCTTCTGATACTCAGATTTTTTAGGATCTCTGTCAAGATCATAATAGAGATGGCACTATTTATACAGCAAGGCATTTAATCAACAATTACACTTCTCATGAGGTCTACAGCACACTCACACTATTTAGTTTTAAAATGTCCAGTGTGGGCACAGTGGTTGTGAAGAGATATATTACTGGAGATGTGCAAGGCCTGGGAACACAGTTCTTTTCTTGCCTCCCCAAATCATTGAGTAGATACTAGACTATCAGAAGAAATGGTCAGATTTTATGGGCTTCAAATCATTCAAGCCAGTTTGAATATTTGACAGGTCAGAATGAATCCAAAGTGTTGACAACTAGTACCAAACCAAGGAGCCTGAACAGGGAATAAAGTATGAAAGGCAAGAAGGGAAGTGATAAGGTTAGCATTTCCATAGACTTCAGAAATTAAGCAAAAACATTTGCCATCCTGTCTTATCTCAAGATGACTGTTGTCTGTTCCTTCAGAGGTAGACACAATTCTTTTATAAAATTATTTTGTGTTCAGGTCAAATTGTATAAGAGTAGTATATATGAATGGATCATTTGGGGCAAGATTTATCATGTCTTTTTCACTGTTGAGATTGTTAATATGAAAGCAATAAAATAATTAATCTTATGAGATAATTTTTGATTTTTGTTTACGTGTTACACAGCCAGCATAGGAGTCAAGGGTAAATATGACCAGCATAGGAGTCAAGGGTAAATATGATTACATATTTGTCTCATTTAAAAGTGATTTCTCATATTTTTATTAGTCAAGGTCTAAATGAAGGGTGGAAGCAATGTATCAATACCTTACAAAATGAAGATTTTCAGTGGTTTTTATTTATTTATTTATTTTGACAGGCAGAGTTAGAGAGTGAGAGAGAGAGAGACAGAGAGAAAGGTCTTCCTTCCATTGGTTCACCCCCCAAATGGCCACTACGACCGGCGTGCTGCGCCTATCCAAAGCCAGGAACCAGGTGCTTCCTCCTGGTCTCCCACTGGGTGCAGGGCCCAAGCACTTGGGCCATCCTCCACTGCCTTCCTGGGCCACAGCAGAGAGCTGGACTGGAAGAGGAGCAACCGGGACAGAATCCAGCGCCCCATTCAGGACTAGAACCCAGAGTGCCAGCACCGCAGGTGGAGGATCAGCCTAGTGAGCCGCGGTGCCAGCCAAGAAAGCATAGCAACTGATTTTTGACTTTCTCAATAATATTTTTGTATGAATTCTTTGTAAGTGTTAATAAATTGATTGCACATAACAGCCCTATTTCACAAAGAGGACAATAAAGTCATAATTTTTCAAAAATAATAGGCAATTCCACATAAAAATAATAATAGTTTGTTAATAGTGACATTGTGATCTTAATTTCTCTTTATGTATCTAAGATTAGAGGGCTAATTTGGAGTTTTTATAAGTTTTTTTTTTGTCTAGCAGTTTTATTGATTGAAATTTTGATTATGTTACCTGTATTGGAAATTTAACTTTCCAAATTTCCAATAAAAAGGCATTTCCCCCCAAACCTATTACCATTATATTTTCCTGTAGTGGTGATTCTTAAACTTAAGTATTTGCAATAAGATATCTTTCTGAAAATTTTTGTTTAGTTATTTAATTGAAAGACAGAACACTAGAATGAGAGAGAGAGAGAGAGAGAGAGAGAGAGAGAGAGAAAGGTCTCCCATCTACTGGTTCACTCCCCAAATTGCCACAACAACCAGCTCCAGCTAACTAGTGCCAGACTGAAAACAGGAGCCAGGAAGCAGCCAGGAACAGTTGGTCCCATATCACTGATCCCAGGTGCGAGGGATGGACTGACGATATTTAATCTTAGACTTTTTAAGATGAGGATTTTTTTGAAAATTTTGGCAAGGACCTTGAATGTTAAGGAATGGGATGGTTAGGCCGGAGCCATGGCTCACTTGGCTAATCCTCCGCCTTTGGCGCCGGTACCCCAGGTTCTAGTCCCGGTTGGGGTGCCGGATTCTGTTCCAGTTGCTCCTCTTCCAGTCCAGCTCTTTGCTGTGGCCTGGGAAGGCAGTGGAGGATGGCCCAAGTGCTTGGGCCCCGCACCTGCATGGGAGACCAGGAGAAGCACCTGGCTCCTGGCTTCAGATCAGCGTCGGCGCAGCACGCTATTTTGGGGGGAGAACCAATGGTAAAGGAAGACCTTTCTCTCTCTCTCTCTCACTGTCTAACTCTGCCTGTCAAAAACAAACAAACAAACAAAACAAACAAACAAACAAACAAAAAAACAGAAAAAAAGGATGGTTAATTTTATTTCTAAATCAGTATCATGTCACTTACCCAGTTCATAAAACCCTCCACAATCTGGGGCCGGTTCTGTGGTGTACAAGGCTAAGCCTCCATCTGCAGTGCCAGCATTCCATATGGGCACCGGGGTTTGAGTCTCAGGTGTTCCACTTCCTGTTAATGTACCTGGGAAAGCAGTGGAAGATGTCCCAAGTCCTTGGGCCCCTGCACCCATATGGGAGACCCATATGAAGCTCCTGGTTCCTGGCTTTGGCCTGACCCATCTCAGGCTGTTGTAATCATTTGAGAAGTGAACCAGCGGATGGAAGATTCTCTGTCTCTTTCTCCTTCTCCCCTTCTCTCTCTATATCTCTACTTTTCAAATAAATAAATTAATTAATTACAAAAAAACCTGCACAATCTAGTCCTAAGCCTTCTGCCAGCTTCCTTCTCTCCTATGACTCTTAGTCCTCTTTCTGTTTATTGCTATTTGTTCTTTCCACACTCCTTTCCATATATGCCTGCAGCTTAGTAGCTCTTTAGCTTACTCTCAGCATGAAGCATCCTTCTCCTTCAATGACTGTTGAATTCAAGGTACTTAGCCCAGCTCAAATGACACATCATCCAGGTAGGCTTTTATTTCTTTCAGTGGAAATTCCCCTTTTCTGTTCTCCATTCTATTCATGGTCTACATGAAGAAATCACATCCAAATTTTCTCTTGCATGTTCAGTTCCACCCTGGTTTGTGAGGACTGTACCTCTAGTCACTATTTCTCTGATAAACTGTTTGAGTTTAATTCCAAGATTAAATAGGAAGCCTCTAGGGGGGCTTTAAGAATGCCAGTGGCATGCTGTTTCTTGTGTTTAACAATATCATTCAGACTGCTCTAGGGATAATGGATTCTATGTGACCAGAGCGGTAGTAGTTTCTGGGAGAGAGAGAATCAAGGAATAGGGGCACTGTCTAGTAGGGTTGCTGAATGGATGGAAAGGAAACCTCTAACTGGGATACAGTTTGGAAGTAGAATTGACAGAATGTTGTGACTTATTTATTCACCCAACAGATATATAATAGGGCCTACTATGGGCACAAATTTTTCTAAGGAATATCGCCTGGTGTTACTGGATGTATATCTTGTTTCCAGAGCCAATGATTATTTTCATACTGTTACTATCACAGTGCTTGCCTTTAAATGACTTTTCCCCCCACTATTCAAATCACAAAAGATTCAAGAACTATTATAAACTTTAACATATTTTTAAGACGCATGCAACAAAATATGGAAAAAGTGGCTTCAAGCTTATAAAAATGAAATGTGCTTAAGTTTATTTTTTATTTCTTTAAATAACTCATAATCCCTAAACTCTGTGTTTATGAGCATAACATCTCAGTCCTTGCAATAAGACCTGCATATACAGATTGCACGGCTTGAGCAAGTTGTTAAAGTGAAGCACAGAATGGACTTCTGAAAGGAAACTACAGGATGATGGCAATTTTCAAGTCATATCTTTTATTCACATTTGATTTGAATGTGTACCTGTGTGTGAAAAAGAGTTTAAGTGGTTGTAATAACAGCTTCAAGAAGGCGCAAGCTTCTGTTACTTACACTGTATACCTTGAATGACATTATTGAATCCCTTAGATTGTGTTAAAAGTGACAACTATAAATCAAGAAAACACTTCATGCTTGGAATCTTATCTTTTACATTGTTTAAGATAGTAATTTTCATATAGTGCTGGAGGAGGCTGGCAGTCACCATGAACTTCTTGTTTACAACATGACCTTTTCTTTACCTCTCCATCCCTTTGCTGCTTTTCTGGTGTTAGTTAATATTCTCACAGAGAGGTAATTGAACATTGACTGTTCTGTTAGGTGTGAAGCTCAATGAAGAGATCTATAGGATCAATAAGTGTAGACCTGAACCATACTCTTTCCCCTACTGACAGGTAATAAAATTCAGCCTACAGTTTTCTATTTAGATCATGCTGTTGAGTTTCAAAATTTCTATTAAATTCAACTTATACACCTAAAATATCTATAAAAATGTAGCAATGTTGTTCATTTGTATTGACTAAATATGGAGATTTTTAGAATTCCATTTATCCCTTATTTAAACAAAACTCCCACTGTACAGGTGTGTGTTCTGGCACAGCAAGTCAGGTTGCTGCCAGTGAGATTCACATTCAAGTACAGGTTCTAGTTCTGGCTCTACTGTTTCCAATTCCGTTCACTGTTAGTACATCCTAGAAGGCTGTGGATGATGGCCAAGAACCTTGCCACAGAGGTGGAAGAGTCTCATGGAGTTACAGTTTCACGGCTTCAGTCTGGCCTTGCCCCAGCTGTTGCAGGCATTTGGAGAGTGAATCAGTGAATGGGAGTTTCTCTCTGTCTATTCCTGTTTCTGTCTCTGTCTCTCTCACTCTCTCTTCCTCTGCCTTTCAAGTAGACAAAAACAAACAAACAAACAAACAAACAAAAAAACAAACAAACAAAAACTCCCACAATAAGTGTTGATAGTAAAGTATTAACAATGTGTGGACTTAGTTTCTAGCTAACCTCTGTATTAATACATAAAATGAAAAAGTCTTGAAATCAGCTACAATAGCAACCAAAACCACATTTTTTGGCAAAAATATCTGTAGTACCTTGATGGACAATGAAATCAAATGAAACAAAAAAACATTCTTGACTGACCAAGCAAGTACTTGATGACTCAGTTTGTTTCATCAGGACGAAAAATAATAGAATTTCACTGTTTAAAAATAACACAATAAATTGACAACACCAAGACGAACTTCAGAAATGAAACATAAAAGTGCAGTAGAATTGTTTATTTCATTAGAGGAAATCTTTCACCCCCGATTTATGTGTTTGAGCAGGAAGATACAGTCAAGTAGAATTCAAGCTGTAAATAAACACAGAGCTCATGGGCTTCTAGCATACCTCAAACACTATCATTCTCTCTGAAATCTGCTTCCCCAAATACAAATACAAAAACAGAAAGTATCAACAAGGTTTAGAAAAGAGCACATAATTTCATTTTCCCTGTATCTGAGTAGCCAGAGAAAATGAGGTAGGAAAATTCAAAACAAAAGCAGGTAAAATAATACTCCATAGTCTTTCTCACTCGCTATACTTTGATATTTTTAAATATTAAAGAAAAAAGGAATATTAAAATAATTACATATTATATAGTTTGTGGAAGAGATAATAAAATCAGGATCTTGAACTGTATGGTGGGGCAAAAATGGGCAAAGACAGCATACATTTCCAATTTCACCTTTGTGGATGTCCCATTCCCTACCCCCTTACTTTCTCTCCAACATTTTAGTACAAAGATTGATAGAGGGAAGTTCTGCTTTCTTTTTATTACCATAGATTCACTGGTTGTACCTCCAAATGCACTTAATTCTTCTACACTAAAATCCCCAAGGTAGAGAGAGGTTTTATCTATTGACTAACATCCATATAAACAGGATGTTGTGTTTTTTGCTGCTGAAAATTTATTTATGCTAAAGTGTTGTTTTACCATCCTTCATTCCATGCTTTGGGAAAACTAAGTTATGCAGTTACATGATGAAATAGACTTCTCCAATAAAACACTGCTGCCTTCATTTATTTTTCTATGGAAATAAAATTGAAAAAAAAACAATACAATCTTATAGATTTTTTTCATGGTCTAGAAATATATAGGAATGCAAATTGTATCCCATCAGGACCTGCAACAACAGTGCATTAGAAAGATGGATGTTTACTCAATAATAGCATTCTCTGATTTGAGGAGACACAGTTCAGGTTTAGGAAGCAAAAACTATTCTATCCTTTTGTGATGGCGTGCTGCACATAAAAGTACTAATTTTTAAATACATTCTATTGTGGAAAATTGAGCAAAGGCCTTCTACTAAACATTTGGAACAGCAAAAATTTCCCTCAGATTCTCTGCTGCTTTAATCTCACTCTGATCCTGATCTTCTATGTGAACAGAAATAATAATATCATATGTAGTAAGGCTGCAGATCTTAGCTGACTGCAGATTTTACAAAGTCCCTGCTGTGAGTTTGAATCACTGCAGAAGTGGTGATTCATGTCCTTTCCTAAAGGTTAGTCCTGCAAATCTTTAAGAAAAGGAAAAAAAAAAGTAGATAAGGGGGAGGGGAAGTTAGGAGGTGACTGTAGGTCTTTCAGTGAATGGAAATAGAATTTTTCAAAATCCATACACTCTACAGGGGTCCATTCTTCTCACAGTGGGTGGCTGTTCTCCAGGGCTCTAAATCCCAGAGCTCCCAGCAACACTAATTGCTTTAAAGTCCCTGTCTACGGAAGAGGCAGATTTCACTTGTATAGGGGAGCTAGAAGTTAGAGTCTGTAAAGAGTAAGTGCTGGTGGGACATATGTCAAAATCTCCTGTGGCATTGGGTTAATAATATCAGCAAATTGTTCTAAAGAAATGTATTTTGGTGGGATATATAATTGCTTTGTTCTGCATAAAATATCTTTTTTACATCTTTCTTTAATGCACAATGCTTACAGTTAACCAAAACCAAAATCATGAAAGAATATTTGGATGCCTTGAAATTAGTAACCATTAATTTTTGTAATCTGACAGTCAGGATGTTGTTTGCATCTTATTTTGTTGCACTGCACATAAAATAGGTTTTTGTGAATTACATCACATATCAAGTTCTGTCTTATTTCAGGGTTAAAGAACTTTTCAAAATTTAGTTCCAGTTATTTCACATTGATTCTTCTTGTGCCTCACAGCTGTCTTTTCTCTAACATATTTGGAAAAGCCAACAATAATCCATAAAGTCCTGTACCTGCTATTAGAATCTATGAACTCAGAGATTGATATACTAAAAGAAGGAAAGCTCATTAACCAGACTAGGTGTATGAGAGTTCAGCAGACAGCACAGGAGAAGTACATCATTGCAGTTCCATTATATACTACTGTCAATTTCAAGTACACCACTCTTTCAGGCACATATTTTTGTTTTGTTTTGCTTTGCTCACCTGAATTCACAAGTGGTCAATAGATTAAGAGAAGGTTAGTGAGTCTATGCACTGCTCTGAACTTTAGAAAATGTAGGTGTCCTGACTCTAGTACTGGCATTTTGAAGCATTCTAGAATCTGAGCCAGTCCCTTAAAACATCTTGGTAAAAAAAAAAAAAAAAAAAAAAAAAAAAAAAAGGCTATTTCTCTATTTCCGTATTGTTCTTTGTATAGCATAAAATTGAGAGAAAATATAAATATGGTGGGGCAGAATCATTTCAAGTTTGCATAGTTATTGGTGACTCCATCTGATGCAACTCCAGACTTTTTACATTTTTTACTATTGTCAGTTGCTGCATATTTTATAGGGCAGTGTCTCAACTTGAATGATGGTAGCTACCTCTTGTAAGCTGTTTCACCTCGTATGTGATTAAATGATATTTCTTCCTGTCTGAACAAAGATTATATTGAAAATACAGGACAGATTTGGCACCAGGGAAATACACGTTACTATTTGACAAGTGTGGAACTGTGCAGAAAAATATCAATATGAGATGATATCATGATAAGAATCTAAGAAAAATAAAAGAAGCTATCTGAATGCTAAGTGGACAGATGCCTAACTATTCTTTTGAAATGTCACTCAAATTGTGCTCATACCATATAATTTTCAATTCTTTGGCTCATTTGGGCAAAGCAGTTGGCATCCAAGAAAATCAAGAAACCCCAATTCTTCGCAGTTCACTCAATCAAAAGATCTATAATGCACTAATAACAGGAGTTCACATGTGAGTCAAGATGCAAAAATTTATTCTAATTCACATTTTCTATTTTAGAGTAGATTAGAAAAGAATGACGTATGTTAAAATGTGTATAACCAAGAAAACAGGATATATCTCTGAATGTCAGCATGAGTCAAAATTGAAACTAATTATCCTGTTAAAAACCCATACAGGACAAAAAAAGATATGTATCAGTGACTTTTGAGCACAGATGAGAACTAGTAAAATAATGTGAATTCTTAAATTGGAAGCTAGGGGAAAAAAAAGAAAAAGAAAAAAGAAAAAGAAAAGGAAGCCTCTACTGTCTTGGTCTGGTATCCACCGTGTTGACCGCATAGTAGGGCTGTGGAAGTTACAAACGAAAATAAACGCCTGTAGGACATTGCAAGGTTATTTACTAGCCTCCTTCCTTTAGGTAGCTTCATTCCCAGGTGATGAGAAAGAACATTACAGTTGTTGACTTTATTTTGAAATGCTCATGGGGGGGGGGAATTCTAGGATATTCCTTCATACACTTTTCCCACTTTTTATTAGTGTCATAGGATGCTTATAAAGAAATGAATTAAAAAATATCATCCAAAACACAAAATTGTTCTGCTAGATGTGGGGATAATGATTCCTTCTGTATTTCACTGATGGAAGATATCTTTATGCTCTGCTATTCTCAATGTATCCACCAATAACTTCATTTCCATTTAATGTCATCTTTTATTTTAAAATGATATATGTTGATGAGAAGTCACCCTTTCCATTTATCTCTTACTCTACAATTATAGAGCAGCTTGAAATTTATAATACTAATTGGTTCAATATTAAATACCCTTTATATTTTTTGTTTTACAATAACAGGGAAACATATATCCAATTTCTAATTGTATAAGAACAATTATGTTTTATTTGTTTTTAAAAGATTTATTCACTGATTTATTTATTTATTTATTTTTTTGACAGGCAGAGTGGACAGTGAGAGAGAGAGACAGAGAGAAAGGTCTTCCTTTGCCATTGGTTCACCCTCCAATGGCCGCCGCAGCCAGTGCACCACGCTGATTCGAAGGCAGGAGCCAGGTGCTTCTCCTGGTCTCCCATGGGGTGCAGGGCCCAAGCACTTGGGCCATCCTCCACTGCACTCCCTGGCCATAGCAGAGAGCTGGCCTGGAAGAGGGGGCCACTAGGACAGAATCCGGCGCCCCGACCAGGACTAGAACCCGGTGTGCCGGTGCCGCAAGGCGGAGGGTTAGCCTATTGAGCTGCAGCGCCGGCCTTCACTGATTTATTTGTAAGATAGGGTTACTGAGAGAGATAGAGAAATAAAGAGAGAAATCTTCCATCTGATGGTTCACTCACCAAATGGCTGCAAGGGCTGTGACCAGGCTGAAGCCAGGAGTTTACAACTCCATCTACATCTTTCACAAGGATGTAAGAGACCCAAGTACTTTCCTTGCTGCATTAGCAAGGAGTTGGATCAGAAATGGAGCAGCTGGGATTCAAACCAGTGTGCACATGGGATGACGTTGTCTTAGGCAGTGGCTTAATCCCCATGACACAACTATAGCTCCAAGAAAATTATTGATGAACACAGAAATCACAGATTCTTAACATTAAATTTGTTAAATAATCCACCTTCCTACAAAATTTCTGTTCAGACATCTTCAATGGTAGGAAACTTAATATCTTTTGAATCAGCCCATATAACTTTCTGCTAGATTGAATTATCCTTATATTCTATTTGTTCTTACATAAGGTTGTGATTATACTGCAAATTACTGTGAACTTAATTCAGGGGATTTTTATTATTCTCTGTTAAATTTCACCTTGCCAGGCTTAGTCTTTCTTTCTAATTTGCTGACACAAAAGGGACATTAATGTTGTTATCTAGGGTATTTACTGTCACTGTCAGCTTTGTGTCAGATTCCTTTGTCCTTATTTAGCCATTGACCAACACTAAAAACTCCATGCAAAGATTAGAGATCTATTCATAATAGGGTTGGCATAGTGGTACAAAGAGCTAAGCTGCTACCTGCAGTTCTGGCATCCTATGTGGGAGTCTGTTTAAAGCTCAGTTGTTTTACTTCTGCTCCAGATCTCTGCTAATGCAACTAGGAAAGTGGCAGAAGATGGCCAAAGTACTTGGGCCCCTGCCACCCACCTGAAAAAACCTGGATGGAATTTCTAACTCCTGGCTTTGGCTTTGGCTTGACCCACCCTAGCCATTATAGTCATCTAGGGGAATGAAACAGCTGATGGACAATTCTCTCTCTCTCTCTGCTTTTCAAATAAATCTTAAAAAAAATCTATCAATAATATGCAAATTCATAGGAAAACTTACCGTCCAAGGGAAACATCATTATACACAACATCTACAGCATTTCTATGTGGTTAAAGATGGTTAATTTAAAAAGGAAATGCAGTTAGACTAGCCATTTATTCTTTAGAATTTTGCTAATACTAGTAAGCATCTATTCAACTTATAAGTCCTCACAAATATCACTTTTCCACATTCACTCAATGGAAACAGAGGCAGAAGAAATGATCCTCTTTGGATGATTCTTTGGATGTTGAATTCTCACCAGTACACACATGGTTCCCCAAGGGATTTTTACTGATGCCTAACGCAATGCAATCACATACCTCTCTTTTGGGAAGCCATGCAAGCATTCTTTTATAGTCAGCACATGCTAATTCACAACTGTATATCCACATCAGTGAACTTGCAGTCATTTCTTTCATTGTGGTTTGGGTGAAACACTATGGAGATTCTGTTTTTGCTGACAAAGAATTGAGTGATGACTGGAGGAAAAGCATGGAACAAAGGAGGCTAGGTATCAGGCTTATTTTTTCTCTTCCCTGTTTCTTTCTTTCTTTTTTCTTTTTTTTGGACAGGCAGAGTTAGACAGTGAGAGAGAAAGAGAGAGAGAGAGAGAGAGAGAGAGAAAGGTCTTCCTTTCCTTTGGTTCACCCCCAAGTGGACGGCACACTGTGCAGCTCTGAAGCCAGGAGCCAGGTGTTTCCTCCTGGTCTCCCATGAGGGTGCAGGGAACAAAGACCTGGGCCATCCTCCACTGCACTCTCGGGCCACAGCAGAGAGCTGGACTGGAAGAGGAGCAACCAGGACAGAATCCGGCGCCCCAACCGGGACTAGAACCCGGGGTACTGGTGCCGCAGGTGGAGGATTAGCCAAGTGAGCCGTGGCGCTGGCCCCCTGTTTCTTTTTTACCCACTCGAATCCTGCAGTCTCACTCCTTGTCAGACTTGTGGCAGCCATCAAACTTGAAATATTAATTAATTAAGCAACTATGTACCTCTTTTCTCAACATTAGTGAAAGGATACTGATCTTAGCACATCAACTCTGGTGCCTCTCTAATCATAAGAGGAGACATAGAAAAAAAAATCCCAACCTTCAATTATCTTTTTTTTTCCATTCCTCACTTCCTTCCTCTTTTCTATGTTTCATATTTTCTTTTTCTTATTTATAGTCTGCTTGCTACCTAAAGTTTTATATCTGCCATGATGGTAGATCGTACATGCCATATTTAGTCAAACATTATTCTGAGTATGACTATCAGGGTGTCCTGAATGAGATGAACATTTGAATCAGTCTAATGTACATTACTCGTACTAAGTTAAGTGGTTTGCTCTCCCCCCAGGGTGAGGTGAAGTTCTGGATAAACTAAAATTGCTGACATAGAGTGAATTTCTTCATGCCTTTCTTCCTTCATGCTGGAACATTGTGCTTCCTTTTTTCTCCCCTGCCTTTGGTCCCTAAGTAAATTACTGACTCATCTTGAGTCTTGGGCTTTCTGGCCTTTGGATTGGAGCTACATCATAAGTTTTCTAGATTCCCAGACCTTGAGGTCACACTGGAATCACATCATCAGCTCACCATGATTTCCACCTTGCTCACTGTAAATCAGATCTTGGGACTCATCAGCCTCCATAATTGCAGGAACTTGTTACTTAAAATAAAAATAAATCAATTTCTTTCTTTCTTTCTTTCTTTCTTTCTTTCTTTCTTTCTTTCTTTCTTTCTTTCTTTCTCTTTCTCTCTCTCTCTCTCTCTCTTTAAATGCAAATACCAGTGTACTTCAAAATATTTTGAAAATATATGTTATTTTTTAATTCTGTTTTTCTATGACCTTTTAGAAGTACCCCCTTACAGATACACACACACACACACACACACAGATACACACACACGGTTCCTTCTGGACTTTCTGTTCCTTATCCCACAAAAATATTGGAAAAGCACAGTTCTTCCAAATTATCTATCTATCTATCTATCTATCTATCTATCCACCCATCCATCCATCCATCCATCATCTATCTTCTTCATCACCATCATCATCTTTATAATCTATCTTTAGTTAGATAGTTTTACAGATATACATAGCTTATTGGTTCTATTTCTTAGCAGAAGTCTCCTTAATAACACCTGGTCTGTTCTGCTTATGCATCTCTGGAACTAAGCTCCATATGACCTGGGATCTACCAGACACTGCCTATATCCACCTCCATGAACAGCTAAGTAACATCTACCTCGTATGCTTATGCCTGTACACATATCTTTGAAGACCACACATTAAACATCATGATATGCTATGTTAGCCATGCTATTGACCACCTGCAGCACTGCTTTTTCTGCTGTGTCTATCCTCTTCTTTAGTCATGTATCTCATTTTGAGTTCACTATCAATTCATAGAGACAAAGTGAGTATTACTTGCTATTGGATAATAGAAGCATCCCGAAGCTACCATATTTCACTGTTCCATTCTGCCTGAAATTAAAAAAAAGTTGGGTGATAATAATAAACTTTTAAAGTCATGTCTTTTATCATGCTTATTATAGTTTTGTTTGCAGTGGCTAAAGATGAAAATACTGGACAACTAGTAGTCTTCTATCTTATTTACAGGGCCAACTTTAAGTCTCTGGATGATGGTTTATGGTACTAAATTCAAATCATTTTAAAACAGATGTATAGAACCAGTAGCAGAGAATCTTGGGGGTAGATTCTATGGGAGGCAATAGTCAATATTCAGACAATTATTGACTTGTCCTTAGGAAATTCCAGACCAAATGTGGAGTCAGGAAAATAACCTCAGTATAGAATGGTGTGATGAAATAACCAGAGTTTCCGCTGAGAGCAAATTCTCAATTTGAGGGAAATGGTAAATAGAGAGGTTGTTTTCATATTTGCTTTCACTAATATTGACATGCACACTTCAATTTTCAAAAGTTATATTTAGGATGTCCTTTATATCTTTAAAAGTGCATGCAAACGATGTTAAATTTGAAATATATAGAAAATTAGAATACACTTATGAATACCTTTGAAATATATCAAATATTGTTTAGTATTTCATTTCTAAAACCCACACAATTTGAAAGTAATCTTTTTAAATTGTTTATATTCTGATACATTATTTTCCTCCAATATAATTTACAAATTTTCATTTTATACAATGTATGTTCTTATTTGATTTCTTCAGGAATATATATGTAATTATATATATATGATCCATTACATCTAATATGTCATATATATAAATAATCCAACATATGTGCCACTTTCAATGTACCTGGAACTTCATCAAAGACAATTTAAATATAGTTTAACTTAAGGCATGTATCTTTTCTACATATGATAATTTCTTACATTAAGTAAGGTGTACATAACATAGGTGCTATTATTTATTATTTTATGTGTTTATTGTAACATAAATGAGGATATGCTTATCTAATATCTCACATATAGACTCATTTTGGAGAAAAATTTAAGAAGTTGAAATGACTTCAACCATATCTAATAATACTGTATTCTCTCATTGTTATGCTTTTACATATATTTATAACAGGAAATGAAATTACAAACATTGAAAAATAAAAGAACACATAAAGAAAAAATGGCAAATTCTCTACCTCTTATTCCAAACAAATCTAGTTGATTTTAAAAATTAGCCACAAATTACCCAAGTATGCACAGATAGTACACAACTATATATATTTTTGATTCAGTTTTGTACTCTTATCATACTTGGAGATTGAAGTAACTGTCTATTGATATCTTGAGCAAAAAGCAAACCCAATTTATGGAGAAATTATGAGACATAGTTGAAATTATGAATGTTAATTTTTGTCTAGAAAACTGCATATTGGTAAGTCTTGACTACAATTTAAAATTGGAAGCCTAATTTGAGCTGTTATACTGCATTTAACTACTACATTCAACACATGTTTCTTGACAATATTTGTATTCTTCTTTAATATAAAAATCATAAAAACAACAAATACCTTGTAGATAGGATCTATTTTCCATATAGAATGCCTTAAATTTACTAACTAGTCTTGTGAAATAGTTCTAAAAGGAAAGTTTATAGCACTAAATGTACAATAATATAAAGGATAACTCTCAAAAGTACAATCTAACTTTATGCCTCAAGGAACTAGAAAAAGAACAACCACCTAAGTGCAAAATCAGCAGGAGGAAGAACAACTAAAGATTGGATAATGAAAGAGAGACTGTAAAAACAAAAGAAAATGCCTCAAATTAAGAATTGACTGTGTGAAGAGAC
This sequence comes from Oryctolagus cuniculus, assembly GCF_051225735.1. Lineage (NCBI taxonomy): Eukaryota > Metazoa > Chordata > Mammalia > Lagomorpha > Leporidae > Oryctolagus > Oryctolagus cuniculus. Next base: position 79,544,081 of record NC_142874.1, on the reverse strand, counting down.
AAATGACATTTATAAATCTTTAAGTAGACTAAGAAATAAAAACCCAGAAAACACAAATAAATAGAATTCAGAAATTAAAGAGATTTTACAACAGAAACTACAGAAATACAAAGGCTTTGGTAGGTGTCTGACGTAGTGGTTAAGAAGATTTGAGGAACCTTTTTCTTATATTGGAATGCCTGGGTTTGAATCCCATCTGCACTCATGATTCTGGCTTACTGTTAATGGGAGCCATGGATTGCAGCAGGTGATGGCTTAAGCACTTGGGTCCTTTGATCTCTGTGGGAGACCCAGATTGTGTTCTGTGATCCTGGTTTCAATATGGCCCAGTTCCAGCTGTTGTGTTCATTTGGAGAGTGAACCAATAGATGGGAGATATCTGTGTGTCTATGTGTCTGTATCTCTGTATTCTTCTGCCTTTCAAATGGACAAAAAATAAATACATAAAAGAAAAGATTGGATATTATAAAAAATCTGTATGTAAAAAAGACATATAAAGGATAATAAGAACAAGAAACAACTATACAATAGTAAATTAGATAACCTAGAATAAATGCATAATTTCCTGGAAACATACAACCTTCCAAGAATGATCACAAGGAAATAAAAAAATCTGAATAAACTCAAATACTGATAATGAATCAATAATAAAATCTCTCATGAGGAACCAACTACTTAATGTTTACACAGGTGAATTCTACCAAAAATTTAAAGAAGATTTAGCACCAGTGTTTCTGAAATTCTCAAAAAATTGAAGAGAAAGAATACTTCGAATTTTATTTTCTAAGTTCATCATTACAATAACAAAGTCAGAAGAGAACACTACAAATAAAAAGAAAATTATAGGCCAACATCCCAGATGAAAAGAAATGCAAAAACCTTCAAAAATATTAGCAAATGAAATTCAACAATATAGGAAAATGATCATCCTCATGATCAAGTGGGATTTTTCCCAGGGTTGCATGTATGGTTCAACGTGTATATAGAAATCAACATATATGATATACCCTAAGGTCATCTCAAAAGGCAGTAAGTTTGACAAGGGGCCAGCATTGGCATAGGAAATAAATCCACAGCCTGCAGTGCTGGTATCCCATATGGGAACCGGTTCAAGTCCCGGCAACTCCACATCTGATCCAGCTCCCTGCTAATGTACCTGGGAAGCCAGCAGACAATGGTTCAAGTGCTTGGGCCCCTGCACCTATGTGGGAGACCTGGAAGAAGCTCCTGTCTCCTGGTTTCAGTCTAGCCCAGCTCCAGCCTTTGCAGCCATGTGGGGAGGCAATCAATGAATGGAAGATCCCCGCCCCCTCTCTTTTTCTCCCCTCCTCTCTGCAATTCTGCCTTTTTAACAAAATTAAAATGATTCTTTAAAAAATTATCAAAAAAGAATATAACAAAGCCCGACATCCATTCAAGATAAAAAAAAAAAAAAAAAAAGCTGTAAACCAATTAGGTATTGAAGGAATATACCTGAACACAAGAAAGACCTTAGATGACACTCTCACAGATAATATCATATTTAATGGTGAAAGGCTAAACGTTTTTCTTCTAAGATCAGAAATAAACAAGGATACCCATCCTTTTTGCCTCTGTTAAGTGCACTACTGAAAGTTCTAGCCAGATTATGCAACCAAAATGAAAAATACTTCTAATCGTGAAAGGAAGACGTTAAATAAGTTAAATTGTCCCTGTTTGCAAACACAATTTTATATATAGAAATATAAAAATATATAGAAAATTATAATGACTCCACCAAAAAACCCTTTTAAGGACTAATAAATGAATTTAGTAAGGTTACAGGATACAAAATCAACATAGAAAGATCAATAGCATAGAAAGGTCACAAACTAACTATAAAAAGAAATCAAGACATCACCTACAATAGCACCCATATCCTATGTAGGAATAAATTTAATCAAGCATGCGACAGACTTGTGCACTGAAAACTATAAAACATTAATATAAGAAATATAGAGTAGTTATAATTAAATTGAATGCTGTATCATGTTTATGAATTTGAAGAACCAATATTGTTAAGATATATATTCTACTCAAAGAAATTGACAAGCCCTATCAAATTTTTAATGACAGTAAAGATGTACTGTTAAAAAAAGAAAATAAAATGACTTGGCTCAAAAAATAAACACATAATTGAAAACATTGATATTTATTGTCAGATGTGTAAACAGAATACATACTGGGTTTAGGAGAACTGTGAGGAAAAGTTCACCTCCTCTGATACTTTTATCCAATTCTTGAGGTCCTCCTGGATACTCTTTGTAGAAAATAGTGTGTGTGAACAACCCACAGGTCTGCCGAGGAAGGACCTAAGAAAAAAGAAGGAAGTGACACATTGATAAGATTTAAATTAAAAACTTCACTGCTACTTTATAACTTGAGTATAAAAACTGCCATATCCTATTGAGTTCTTTGATCGCTGTGGCCAACACCTTATTGTAGTCAAGTGGAAGCTGGTATAATTATGTACATATTCAGTGAGTTGCCAAATCAAAGCTATAGGACATGTAAGTTGAAGAATTTTCACTCAGTTCAGTCAATCTAACCTACCAGTTGAGTTATGTAAAAAGATCAACCAGAAAAAAAAATTTTCTGAGCTTTTGGGATAATTTAATAAAAATGGAACTTCTCCAAGGTTGTATTTTCAGGCTACTAGCCTATATACTTTACTGGCTTCTGAGATCCAGGCTTGCAATGTACTCAGGTTCTGTAGTTTAAAACAGTTTTCATCACCGCTTTCACATTTGTCTTCAACATTCTGAGTTTAGATTTTATTGCTGCAGTAGTAAAATCAACTAATGACTGCTACTGGTATATTCTGTGGTTAATTCTGTCATAAATCTGAATGTTCCATAGAAAAGTAAATAATCTCACTCTAAAAACTGATTTTGAGTAATAAACTACTTATAATTGAATGGAAAAATGCACCCAATTGCACAGAGTAGCTATAATTTTATTTATTCTTTCCTTAATTTTCATAATAGTTTGTATTAAATTAAGATAAATGAATGCATGTAATAAAGGTTAAAGGGAACATTTCCATTTCATAACCTATGAAATAGCTATACAATCTAATAAAGTGAAAACTGGGTTCTTTCACTTCTATTTAAAATTATGTAAGAGTAACTCTTTTTATTCCTTCTGGATTTCCATGGTTATCAGTACACTATTTGCATCATCAAAAGCTTCATTTAGATATGAGGATTCTTTATGTCTTTCAGTGCCAACTTCTAACAGAATATTTAAAGTTTCATGATTAATGAATATTGAGTACCAACAATGGTTAGGCAAATGCGCCTTTTTATTGGTTTCAGGTAGTTATTAGTTAGATATATGGCTGAATAGATAAATAAGTGTAATGGCAATACAAATAATGGATTGGAAAAATGTAAGTATTTAAAAGATAGAATAGAATTTGAAAACTCTGTTTTGCAGTTTCTGATTAATGATGAAAATGTGATCTAAGACATAGAAAATGGGTATGGGAAATTTAAAAAACTATTTTGTCTCAAAGTAAATTATATAATTTTTATTACAATGAATAATCATAAACTCATAGCAAATCCTTTCACTTTATTGTCATTAATAAGAATCGATACATTATTCTTATATTATTTCAGTTAGTATATCTGTAAAGACATTTTTCAAGCATACATGGGATAGGGAATGAAAAAGAACAACATCCTAACATCCTCTTGAGTGTCTAAAAAGCAAAATTAAATAAATGGATAAATTTAATTCTGAGATCCTATTTATTTCTGCCTGTGGATAGTGTATGATCTAGAGGTATTTTCTTGATCCATGGAACCCCACTAAGCCTGTCAACCTCTCAGTAACTACTAAAACAAAAAGACACCATGAAATGCCGCAGTCGAGTGAAAGACTGCCTAGACAGAATTTCAACGCGGTGGATGCTCTATACAAACTCATTCCTCCTATTTTTCATTTGCCTTGGGCTCCCCCAAACCATTCCATGGCTTGGAAAAAAAAAAAAAAAGCCAGAAAGTGTAACCAGCCACCACCCTGATATGGCAGAAATTTCTATTGCTTATCTTAAAGAAGTCTGATGACGGGGCCCAGCGCCATGGCTCACTTGGTTAATCCTCTGCCTGCGGCACCGGCATCCCATAAGGGCATCGGGTTCTTGTCCTGGTTCCTCCTCTTCCAGTCCAGCTCTCTGCTGTGGCCTGGTAGGGCAGTGGAGGATGGCCTAAGTGCTTCAGCCCCTGCACCCGCATGGGAGACCAGGAAGAAGCACCTGGCTCCTGGCTGCGGACAGGCATATTTCTGGCCATAGCGGCCGTTTGGAAGGTGAACCAATGGAAGGAAGATCTTTCTTTGTGTGTCTCTCTCACGCTAACTCTATCTGTCAAATAAATAAAAAAATAAATAAAAATAAAAGAAGTCTGATGAAGTTACAACCTGAGAGATAGTGATCACCTGCTCTCATTTCATGTGCACACTAGGAATCTTCTATACAAACAGAAGAATGTGCTCACCATGATGCTATTGTGAATGAAACCCTTCCTGTACCGTGCAGGTTTCAAATGTGGATACTCTTCAGTGCTGGTGACCTGAATACCCCAGACCTTCTTCCAAGCTGCATAGAGCTGAAGATGAACTGGGTAGACCCCTGAGTGATGTGGGGCCACAGCATAGCCCATGTTGGTTGGTATTCCATGTTCCTGAAAGAAAGCCAGAACATCTTGATGGAGTATGGTCATTAATTAAACCAAATTTTTTTCACAAAAATCTATTAAGGACAGACTGATTTCAATACTACATATGAAAAATAAAAATAATGAGCAACACAATTTTTTTCTTTCTGCAACTTATAATCTTATAGAGCCCCAGTGATTAATCCACATACTAATTACTTTGAGCATGTGGTGTGTGTGAGAGATGAATTCTGAATTTTCAATACATTAAATTTTGGGGGAAGATTGGAAGTAAACTTGACCCTATCTGAGATAGATAAAAGATAGATAGATATATAGATAGAAGAAAAAGAGGTATCATTAGAGCTAGTGCCTAAAGTTGGACAATGGAAAAGCAAAATATTATGTGTAGTGCTGGCATCCCATATGGGTGCTTCTCTTCTGATCCAGCTCTCTGCTGTGGCCTGGGAAAGAAGTGGAAGATGGGTCATGTCCTGGGTCTTTGCACCCAGATGGGAGACCTGGAGGAAGCTCCTGGCTCCTGGCTTCAGATCGGCACAGCTCTGCAGCTTTCTGGGAAGCGTACCAGCGGATAGTAGATTCTCTCTCTCTCTCTCTCTCTCTCTCTCTCTCATTCTGCCTCTCTGTATCTTTGCTTTTCAAATAAATGTATAAGTCCTTAAAAAATTTATGTGTGTGTTTATGTGTTGAAGAAAACCAGAAAGGTAAGTTTCACCATACAGTGATGAGCTTTACAATTCAACTGAGGTGTCTAGCATTCATTCTACTGGAATAGTGTAGATAAGGAAGCTCTTTGAGCATGGACAAACACCATCTGTTATGTTTTAGAATGATAACAGGCTGAGATTAAATGTGAGGGGAATATATATATCCAAGCCATGCCTAGAAAACTATTTGTCTTGCACAGAGTAGGTGAAGATGGGTGACTCAATGATGCTCACAGTAAAGGTGAGGGAAATAATGCTGTTGAAGAGCCAGGGAAATGTTAAGATTCTTCCCTTAGTTTGAAACTTAACAACTCAATTTATTTTTATAAAACATATACCACTTTACTATTAGTTTACCTTGAATAAATAGTTGTAAAGAATAACAGACATAAATTTAAAATAAGAATATGAAAAAATTTTCAAAGAATGGCGCTACATTGCTTGTTACATAAAATAGAACTTCAGTGTTCTAATTTCTGCTTTATATTTCTCCCTTTAAATGCTTATCTGATTATAAAGACTCCTTGTAGGGTTGAATCTCATCAATTGGAGTTATAAATGACAATGTACGGTCATATATGAAACCTGATTGAATCAATAAACAGAACACAAAAGTGTTGACAATTGCCATTTATATTTTCTATTACATGGTACACAGCATAGTAAAAGAATTCAGTCTGGTATAATAAGCAAGCTCTGAATGAATGGATCACATATCTACAATGCTTAAGTCATATGCCACACTCAACTCAGAAGATGGGCTCTAAATATTTCACAAGTCTTCATCATTCTTCCTTTCATTGAATGACCCTCATTGTATAGCTAAATTCACCTCTCTTTCATCAAGACAATGTGTTTTCTAACATCTATTACAATAAATGACTCTCTATCAAGGTTGAATTATGAAATCAATGCTGTAAAATGAGCCCAAGTCTTTTGCTAAGCACTAGGGAAAATTCATTTCTTGGTGTGCAGAAGAAATATGCTTCTTTGCACGAGCTTGCAACTTTAAAAAAAGGCAGGGTTGGAAAAGTGCAGAAACACAACCACAGGTTGGGATAGGCAACTGCAGACAATCCAAGACATCACTGAAGAACATGTGCTGTATTAGGAAAGATTTAATTCTCTCTGGTCTGCTATATGCCCCCAGTGAATGGTCATAAAGTGTTCTGAGGATGACCAGTCATGTGAAAACAAGACTTTCCAAGCATGCAGATATATCAGGTATGAGACACTACCTCATGACAGAAATCTAGGATTAAGGCCTTCAGACTCCTCTGTCTGGCAGACAGAATCTGTGTGGCTACGGCCGAGAGAGGTACTCCTGATTCATAAGAAACAGAAATGTTATTTTCTTATTACTCTCTAAAGTGGTTCATATTGAGGTTTTATAAGTCATCCTATATATCCATAAGGAAATCAACAGTGTATGGTAGTCCTCACAGTCTTTACTATTTTGATAGTCCTCGTTTTCTATCACCATATAACTATTTCAAATTTGGGGAGCAGAATGTTAGATAAATATGTGAATATCCTAGAAACAAAGAACTGAAAACTAAAATCAGTAAAAAGAATTGAAATATCAAACGTGATAGCTCTTCAAGAAAAAAAAAATGACATTTCACTTTTGACAGGCAGTAAAATGAATTGCAGAACTTTCATAAAAAACCAGAAGGTAAAAAGCAATTGATCTGGTGAGTAGGAAGGAAGGGGCAGTAAAAAGATTTTATGATATTTATTGATTTCTGGGGGCTCAGTGCTATACTGTTCATAAGGTCATCTTATTACACCAGCAACTGGAGCTCAATCAAAATAGTAAATCACACAAGATAATTACAAGTTTATACTTTTTCAATCTAAATGATAACACATAGTGAAAAGTAATTCCCTAGTAACTCTTTTCTTATTATCAAGGAGTTTACTGAACTAGAAAAGGTTCACTCTTTTACTGTCCAGAGCTTAAAACCCATTTCACAGAGACTTGGCCAACTAAAAACACAACCTACACATCTTGTTCACCCAAGATCACAGAAGTTACAAAATTCAATAGGCTTTTCAATGTACATATAAGAAATACTTGAAACTCATAAAAATGTAAATGACAGAATAAGCAAAGAAACTCAAATGTGGCTTATAGGATCCAGGGATTCTATGATATGATATGATATGCCACCACCAATATTTATTTATTTATTTTTAAGATTTATGTTATTTATTTGAAAGAAATAGTTACAGAAAAGGTCTTGCATCTGCTGGTTCACTTTCCAAATGACCGAAAGCACCAGAGCTGAGCTGATTTGAAGCCAGGAGACATGAGCTTCTGGGTCTCCCATGTGGGAGCAGGGGCTCCAAGACTTGGGCCATCTTCTGCTTTCCAAGACCACAGCAGAGAGCTGCATCAGAAATGGAGCAGCTGGGACTTGAACCAGCGCCCATATGGGATGATGATGCTGTAGGCTTGGGCTTTAACCTGCTGCACCACAGCACTGCCCCCCGCCCCCACTATTTATAGCATAGTTTGACTTTATCTAATTTTTCTACTTCCATTAAATCCCAGTTGCTTAGGAAAAATAGATAGCGTGGTAATTTAGAAACTATAGAAAAAATATAACTTTTCAAAAATTAAGAAAAATATGCTTAGCAATAAAACTCTAATAGCAACTGAAATGAACTAATTTCACTTTTCCTTGATCATCTCTACTAATTGTATCTACTTGTAATTGCCCAACACCTGGTAATTATAAGTGTTTCTATATTTGTATGTAATGTGTTCCTAATAAAAACACTGTGATATGGACTGCATATAATAAAATGCTAAAACTGAGGCTTAGAGGAAACTTGTTTATTTTCACAAGCATTGGAGCCAGGATTATACCCATCCCCTTTAAATCCATAGGCAGTGTTTTTGCTTTTTTAGTATGTTGCTTCTCCTTGTTACTCCACTTCCCCATGGTAAGTAACTGCAAGTATTTTACCTTTAAAAAGGACTTTATTTTAATATATTTATTTCTGAACTGGAACATGTATGTACTTTATTTTTTGTTTACTTGTAGAAGTTATTAAAAAGTATAATTTCAAAACCCTCTGCAGGTATTATTTTTCAAGCAAATGAGATTCAGCCAACCAGAAATACTCAAAGAAATTTTTGAGGGCAGCAGGAAGGCCCAGGCTAAATTTTGGCAGCTCGTGGCTACTGCTACTGGCATGTCAGCTCTTGAAAACAAAAGACTTTTTTGAGGTCTATTTGGTGCCCATTTTCAGGGCAGAATTGGAGGCTTAGTGTTTCTGTCAGGATTCCAATGACAGTGCCAGAAATGGTAGCTTCCTTGGGGCACAGTATTAAAGGTCTGTGAATCCCTGTGGGAATACATCCTAGAATCTGCTCTGTCAGCCTTTCCAAAGTTTTTGAAAACACTTAAGTCACTGAATAAAATTTCTTTTTTACAAGAGAACTTAAACAGGCTTCTCTTCCCAGCTTGGAAACCTGACTTGACAGAGACGGTTTTGCCCCTTCTAGTAACTGTAACAGATTTAAGTGGTTAGAGTGTGATATCCAGTTGTTCCAATTCCAGAGGCAGAGTTTGGTAAAGAATTTTCCAGTATTTATTCAATAAAAGTGCTTGATGTATGACTAAAACCTGTTTGTTTAGCTGGTTACTATCGTGGGTACAAGGTCTAGATTCTACCTTCATGAAATTTGAATAATGGAGATAACTATATAACTCAATTCGATAAATGCATCTTAACTCTTTCTGCATTTTGATCTAAGAACATTTGAATTTTTTAAAAGAATAATTGTTATTTTGAACTTCTAAGCATTTTACTAGCAAAATATGATGTCTATTTTATGAATATCTATAGAGGTTGAAAATCATCATCTAACTAATATTTTATACATATTGAAATAGATAAATAAGAAAGTATTACATTATGGCTGGGAATTTTAAACTGCCACAGTATATTATTAGTCATAAAGCAAATGTATGTCAATATAATAAATTATGTCTAGGAAGCTCTTGGTAAGAATGGCATACGGATACTGACTACTTGGGCTTCAACTGAAAGCTCTAGTGATGTGGTTATATATGAGCAATTTCTGGCCCATTGAAGTTATAGATATATGGCTTGCAAACCACACCAAAATATATATAGGATGAACTTATATCTTCATTATTAGCAGAATGTCTGGTACTTTTTTGCATTTGATATATATTTTAAATGGAATGATATATATATATATATATTAGATGCTTAGTAAAATTAATATAAAGGGGAAATAAATGAAATGATGACTACATAAAATATACTTGTAGTAAAATGAAAATGCTTCAAACAGCATCCTGTTGAACTCAAAGTATTGATTTGTCTTCCTAAACATACAACTTCCAGGAGGTGACACTGGTAATAAAAAGAATACATCTTATTATCTATTTTTTCTTTTAATAAGAACTTGGAATCATATTGTCAACTTTGAAAATGATCCTAGAATTATTGATTTTCCACTGTGTTTTGGGAGTTAAATTGTCCTCTGTTTTCATAAGTGATAAAAGCAATAACTATGTGACCCTGGAAATTGGCTGGGTGAATCTTGACACTTTTTGGACTGAAGCCTAGTAAATGGTGACAAATCTCTGGAGAGCTCTGTGTTACAAATGGATTTTTCTTTGGAAAAAGAAGTAGCACAGCAAAGGCATTGCCTCTGCGGTGTTGAACTTTCTTATCCTCCTAAGTAGAGCTATTTTGGGCAATTGAGACACATCCCTTTAATATTCCTGACCCTTTTGAGGATACTTTGCTACTTAAAGAGAACTAACAAAAAAACTAAGCAAGTCTTATCTAAATTGTGCAAAATGTACCATTTCAGTTGATATGGTACTTTTGCATTACTAACTGTTTGTACTCAGAAGACTTTATTGACAATCAAAATATTCAGCACATTTTGACCCATTACTTCTTTTTACTCAACACATACTTATTATGTACCGATGATGTACCATGAATGATTACAGGTATTGAGGATACAGCAGTACAGATGACAGTCAAAAATCCCTACCAACAGGGATCCTCCTCTTTAGTGGGATGAGACCAAGATCTCACAAAATACTCATAAGTATGTAAATTGTATAATTTATTAGAAAGTGAATAGAACTATGGATAAAAATAAAGCAGCGGGAGTAGCATTATTAAATAGGTTATTTGTCAAGGATCTTAAAAGAAAGTAATATTTAATTCAAGGACCAAAGAAATGAGTGATTGCATTATATGGAAGTTTGGGAAAGATCATTCAAGGCAGTGGGGACAGTAACTATGCTATTATGAGTTAAAAGAATCACCAACATTGCTGAGGAAGAGCCAAATTCTGTTGTCTTTGGAACAAAGTTAGTAAAGATAGAAAGTAGTAAGAAAATGATACCAAGAGGCAGATTAACTGCAAATAATCTTGCAAGTTATTTGCTGAACAGCTCCAGCTCCAGGGAATACCATTCACATGATCATGGGGGCATCATTCACATGATCATGTTTTCCATAGGACGCACAATGCAGAATCACTAAAGACAAGAAAAGCATGCAGATATTTTAGGTATGCCGATATTAGGTATGCAGAAAGCTATGCAGATATTACATGTCATTGGATTATGTTGGTGTTTACACTGAACGGAATGAGGAGCTACCGGAAAGTTATGAGCAGATAGATTATGTCAGCCACTCTACCATAAAAAAAAATTTCTGGTTGCTTTGTGGAGAACTGAATGGAATAAGGTAATAAGAAACACAGAAGGGGTCTGGCGCTGTGGCACAGCAGGTTAAAGCCCTGGCCTGAAGTGCTGGCATCCTATATGGATGCCAGTTCTAGTCCTGATCCAGCTCTCTACAATGGCCTGGGAAAGCAGCAGAAGATGACCCAACTCCTTGGGCCTCTGCACCCACGTGGGAGACCCTGAAAAAGCTCCTGGCTCCTGACTTCCCATCAGCTCAGCTCTGGCCATTGTGGTCATCTGTGGATGGAAGACCTCTCTGTCTGTCTCTACCTCTCTCTGTAACTCTGTCTTTCAAATAAATAAAAAAAATCTTTTAAAAAAACATAGAAGGTAGTTAGTAAACTATGGAGTTGATGATGATAGCTAGACCAAGATTGAGGACGATGTGGTTGGTTGTAAGTGAGTTTATTTTGGATATACTGTGAAGGTACAATGAATAGGATTTGAAACCAGACTGAACATTGTACATGAGATAAAGTGAGAAGTTGGAATGACAATTTCTGCCAAAGAGATAGGGAAGTTTGAATCTTAAGCTGTTTTAAAGTGGAACAGTAGGAGGGCACATTATGTTTGAGACGAGACATCCAGCTGAACATATCAGGTATAAAGTTGAATAAAGAAATTTAGTACTGAGAGTGGAGAGTTAGTTGTTAAGTTATCAAAATATGGATTTTATTTAAAGCCATGCAATTCATTGATATTATCAACAAAAGAAGTGTGAATGGAAAAGAACAGGTGTAAGGTTAAATCTCTGGGTTATATTCATATTAAGAGAGCAAGGGAAAGAGAAGAAAGCAGGATTCTATACCACGATTATTGCAAGGGAGGTAGGCAAAATATCAGGAATCCTCAACGAAATGTAATGATGAATGAAACTGCTTCAAAGAGGAGTCTGAGGTCAATTTTTCAAATACTGCTGATAAGGACAAGTTAAATGAGGACTAAGAGCTGCTTGTTAGGTTTAACATTGGATTTCAATTGACGAGAGGACAAGAGCAGATTTGGTGTCATGAACGACAAACTCATCAGATTGCATTTAAAAGAAAATAGAAAGGGTATGAAATTGAGGCAGTGAGTATAACAATGATTGCAAGAAGTTTTGCTGTACAGGAGAGCCTAGAAATGTTGCCATAGGTGAAGAGGAAACTAACATAAGCAGAGGATTAAAGATGAGAAAGTGACAAGGGGGACAGAACTGTAACTTAGTGGTTAAGAGAACTATGTTCCACATCAAAGAATGTTAAGTTTTTTTCCCGAGCTTCAGCTCTAGCTCTGCTTCTGGCTCAGACTCCTAACACCAGCTCTCTGCAAATGCAGATTCTCAGAAGCAGTACATGTAGAAGTAATTGTGTTCCTACCACATTCATGGGAGAACTGGATTGAGTTCTTGGCTCTTGGTTTCTGCCCTGGACCAACCCTAGCTGCTGCAGGCATTTGGGGAGTGAACCAGCAGGTGAGAGCTCCCTGTCTATCTGTATGTCTGTCTTATAAGCCTCTCAAACAAGTAAGAATATGGGGAAAAGAGTAGCAGTCTTGTAGGGAGATAAAAATAACTTACAGGAGGGGAGAGGATGGCTGGAGTGATGGTCTTTAACAATCAAAAAGGGTTGGCATTGAACCCAGAAGAGAGGATTAGACAATTCATTTCTAGTTTATTTTATTTATCATTTCAAGGCAGAATCTAATACTACATGTTCTCCTCAAGGGATTCCAGTCCTCAATTCATATTTATGCTGCATTAATACTGTTAATCAATGGTATGTTTACATTCCAAATATGATAGTGAAACATTATGATCCCTTAACTTCTGTTATATAAAGACTATAGTAGTCATTCGATCATTTCTGAAGTGATGTTCATGTCATAGATGAAAGAAATCCTATCTATTAGTTTATTTTCATTTTGCTGTCATAATGTTGTAGTAAAAGAAGCAGCTTGAAGCTTTTTTGTGATTGATTTTTTTTCAGTGAAATAAAAGCGGTATCATCATCAGTTGAGAGGGGGATGCAACATGTGGTAGAACTTCGATGAGAGAAGGTGTGAAACTGTGGTGTATAAAAGTAGAGTTATGAACAAAAAAGACTTGCAGTGTAACGTCTGAGCAGCATTGAGGGTGCAAGAGAGGTCTGTGGTCAGGTTTTAAAGTGAGAAAAAACTTTGGTCCTAGGCACTTTCATTTCAGGAGTTCAGGTATAAACTAACTGTAGATTTAGATTCAACTGAGGTAGAGGCTTTATTGAGAGGATGTTGGAACAAGAGGAGGAAAGGAGTTCATGGAGTATAAAGGGTATGCTCATGAGTACTCATTCTTTTTTTTTTTTAATCTTTTTTTTTTTTAATTTTTTGACAGGCAGAGTGGACAGTGAGAGAGAGAGACAGAGAGAAAGGTCTTCCTTTGCCGTTGGTTCACTCTCCAATGGCCACCGCGGCCAGCGTGCTGCGGCCAGCACACCACGCTGATCCGATGGCAGGAGCCAGGTACTTCTCCTGGTCTCCCATGGGGTGCAGGGCCCAAGCACTTGGGCCATCCTCCACTGCACTCCCTGGCCACAGCAGAGAGCTGGCCTGGAAGAGGAGCAACAGGGACAGAATCCGGCGCCCGACCGGGACTAGAACCCGGTGTGCCAGCGCCACAAGACGGAGGATTAGCCTAGTGAGCCGTGGTTCTGGCCTGAGTACTCATTCTTGAAATAAGCTGAATAAGGAGAAAACAAGGGCCCCTAGGGCATGGAGAAGCAAAGATTAGGTAGCATAGTATCCCAGGAAATACAGAGCTGCATTTCCATACTGTAACCCTTATTGTGGCCTCTGCTGTTTCTATTACCAGATTTAATTTATCAGCAAAAGAAAACTTACATTTTTTTTTTTTTTTTTGACAGGCAGAGTGGACAGTGAGAGAGAGAGACAGAGAGAAAGGTCTTCCTTTGCCATTGGTTCACCCTCCAATGGCCACCACGGCCGCCGGCGCACCGCGCTGATCCGATGGCAAGAGCCAGGAGCCAGGTGCTTTTCCTGGTCTCCCATGGGGTGCAGGGCCCAAGCACTTGGGCCATCCTCCACTGCACTCCCTGGCCACAGCAGAGAGCTGGCCTGGAAGAGGGGCAACCGGGACAGAATCCGGCGCCCCGACCGGGACTAGAACCTGCTGTGCCGGCACCGCAAGGTGGAGGATTAGCCTAGTGAGCCACGGCGCTGGCCCGAAAAGTTACATATATTAAGTATTTAGAGTGTCTACGAACGTCTTTAAACTCGGAAGAAATAATAAAATTCACAATTCAACAATGTGCTGCCACAGGTGGAAACAAGAATGGAGTGTGAATATATGTATGATAAAGAGACACGTGGCAGAGGGCTAATTGTCCTTTTGGAAAGTGGCATCAATGTGCTTCTTTTCCAAGCTATCTTTCACAATTAATGTAGCTGATAGAATGGGATCACTAATTTAAAGACATCACTTTGCAGACACAGATTTGCATAAACTATTGCTTTCTTTCAGCAATGTAATATTTTTTTTAAACTTTTATTTAATGAATATAAATTTCCAAAGTACGACTTATGGATTACAATGGCTTCCCCCCCCATACCGTCCCTCCCACCCACAACCCTCCCCTTTCCCACTCCCTCTCCCCTTCCATTCACATCAAGATTCATTTTCGATTATCTTAATATACAAAAGATAAGCTTAGTATACATTAAGTAAGAATTTCAACAGTTTGCTTCCACACAGAAACATAAAGTGAAAAATAATAGATGATTTTTTAAATGATGATGAAATCAGATCAGACCTATTGTCATGTTTAATCCCAGTGAGAGTCAAGTTGGGAGTTGATAATTTCTTTTTTTTTTTTTTTTACAGAGGATCAGTTTAGTATGCATTAAGTAAAGATTTCAACAGTTTGCACCCCCATAGAAACACAAAGTGAAATATACTGTTTGAGTACTCGTTATGGCATTAAATCTCAATGCACAGCACATTAAGGACAGAGATCCTACATGAGGAGTAAGTGCACAGTGACTCCTGTTGTTGACTTTACCAATTGACACTCCTGTCTATGGCATCAGTAGTCTCCCTATGCACCAGTCATGAGTTTCCAAGGCTATGGAAGCCCTCTGAGTTCTCCGACTCTTATCTTGTTTAGACAAGGTCATAGTCAAAGTGGAGGTTCTCTCCTCCCTTCAGAGAAAGGTACCTCCTTCTTTGAAGACCTGTTCTTTCCACTGGGATCTCACTCACAGAGATTTTTTTGCCAGAATGTCTTGGCTTTCCATGCCAAGACAACTTTAGCAATATATGAATATGAGAAATTGCTTCCAAACATGTTGACAGTGGAGAGTTAAAGCTAGTTAATAAAGTTGGAGCACTGGAGTGCATCAGATAAACTTCATCTGGTATAAGAACTCTATTGATGCTTTGTTTCCAAATATGATACCACTTCAACATGATGTGGCAAAATGGAAATAAGAGTCCAGTGTGATTTTAATTTGAAACATAACGTGTCTACAGAAAAATATAATGATTTAAACTTTTTATCCAATTATTAACTTGAATGAAATTATTTAATTTCATTAATTTAATTAGGATTAGCCTAGTGAGCCACAGTGCCGGCCAATAACAAGATATTTAAAACAGATAGATGTAAGCCTTGATAGATTCATACTAATGCACTGTGGATTATATAAATAGTTCATTTCCTTAAATTATTGCTCCCCACTATTAAAGTCACATGTGTAGGTGTCATTTATTTCTTTGGGATCAAAGATCAGAAATTTAGAAAGCTGCTTGAAGGGACAAAGATGCTGCAGTTAGGGCAATAACAGACCTTCCCATCCTAAAAAATCAGACAGATAAATAAGTATTGCGGAAATTTTCTGTATAAGGCAAATTCTTTCATCTATCTGCCAATAATAGACCAACAAATCTAGGGCTTATGATACAACACGTGACAATAAAAGTCATTTTTCCCTAAATCCTTTGCTTTGCAGAGGATGAATATTAATAGCTAGTGAAATACCAATTCTAATTTGTAGGCAAAAAGGTCATGCTATCTTTCATTGTGTGGGCTTGGTGAATAAAGGAAATGATGAGAACTTTAGAGACTGCTTTGATAAGCTATTTTAAAAATTATTGAGGGGCCGGCACTGTGATATAGTGGGCTAAGCCTCTGCCTGTGGCACTGGCATCCCATATGGCTGCCGGTTCGAATTCCAGCTGCTCCTCTTCTGATCCAGCTCTCTGCTTTTGGCCTGGGAAAGCAGCAGAAGATGACTCAAGTGCTTGGGCCCTTGTACCTACGTGGGAGACCAGCAGAAAGCTCCTGGCTTCAGATCGGCCCAGTGTCTGCCGTTGCAGCCATTTGTGGGATGAACCAGCAAGGAAAGGAAGAAAGGAAGACCTTTCTCTGTTTCTCCCTCTCTCTGTAACTCTATGTCTCAAATAAATAAATAAGAATCTTTAAAAAATATGAAAAGTGTAAAAAAATTCTGTAGATTCAATGGGTAGATGAAAAGAGAGAAATTAAAATATTTTCTCTTGTTATTCAATACATCAAACATATCTTCTATATTCCTTATTTTTCTTACTAATCATCTAAGTTTCATGCAATAACATATACTTCATCTCAATACAGAAAAGTCTATAAGTTCTTTAACAGGTTATTCATCTTTGAAAGGTAATTTGTTATGTTAATTACCTGAGTTATAACTGAAAAGGCCATTAAAAAATCCGGGAACGGAAGCTGATTTTACTGTGGGGAGGCACTGATTCTCAGAGACCACCAGATTGTACTTTGTGTTCTGCAGGGTCAACAACTCACCTGGCAGCTGCTGAGTTCTTTGTCTATGGTGATGCACAAATTTGAGACCCAATATTTCTCAATTTTGAGATTGAGAGTTTTCAATATTACTTTAGAAACACATGTGAGGACTTATTCTATCTGATTCTAAGCTTAGAGAAATTCAGATTTAGAAATATTAGATATATCAGGGATATCAGGGTCATCTGGTTTGGTCACTGGGTGTTACTGAAGTAAGAACATGGCTACTAGATTCAGATAACATGAAAATGACTAGGAGAGAAGCTATTCATCTCACGAGAGACTGCAAAAATATCAAAAGTAGACACACCAACTAAAAATTTTAAGAATGCAGTTAAGGATCACGGGATGTCCATAATCTGAGCAGACTCAGAGCACTGTGGAGGAAAGTCACATGGAAAAGAAAAGTCATTCATACTTCTGGCATTTGAGAAATATGTGACTGGCTGCTCATTGGTGAATTTCAAAGCAATACGTTATATATGTTAAAGAAATTGTTCATCAAAGCTTAAAACATTGTTAACAAGTGCTGAAGCTTTTCAGTGACAAATGAGTAACTAATTCATTGTAGTACACTGTACAATCAATACTTTGCATAATTTCATGTGCTTTAAAAATCCGAGATAAGAAAGCAGAATAAATATATGGAGAGTTTTCTGCATTAATCTTCTTCTTATGTGTTTCTATATTCTTCATTCCCATGTGGTGACAGGAACCCAATTACTTGAGTGATCTTCTGGTGTCCCCCTGAGTGTATGTTCGGAAGCTAGAATCAGATGCAGAGCTAGGACTTGAACCCATGCACTCCATTTTGGGATTTGGCATAGCAAGCAACATCTCAACCTCTGTGCCAAATGTCTGCCCCATTTTGTTTAACCTTCAATTTCTAAAGATAGCCTTGCTGAAATTAACATTAATTGGATTTTTCTTTTTGAATGCCTTCTTTCTTCCTTCTTTCTCCCATTGTTTTTGAAGAGAAGCTGTTAATTTTGTTGCATTTCTCCTCTATGTTTTGAGTTGTTTTTCTCTTGCTACTTTTAAGGTTCCAATTGTCTTTGACTTTCAACATTTTATTATGATATGTCTGAGTATGGGTTTCTTTGTGTTGGATTTGGTTGGAGTTCAGTGAGCTTCCTGGATGTACAGATTAATGATTTTCAGCAAATTGGGAATCAGGCATTATTTTTTTTTTACCTTTATCTCTATCCGTTTCTTTTGGCACTACCATTCCACATACATTGATGCACTTACAGTGTACCACAATTCTGTGAGGCTCTGACCAATTTTTAAATTCTTTCTTCTGTTTGATCTTCAGTGGCCCCAGGCTTGAACTTCTCCACACACACACTGTTCCAAGTACAGTCAGTTTTGGGGAAAAATCCGGGGCTCCTTCTTATTATGCCCTGTTTCTACTCTGGCCAGAATCTTTACAACACAACTCCAGAACTGAGGGTAGCTGCAAAGGCCTCCTTATTTAAAACAACAAACAAACAAACTGTATTTATGAGCATAGACCTTGGTTGGCCTAGTGTACTCTAATCTTATCAACTTGCCTCTTCCAGCATGGAACTCTCATTCTACAACTAAGAGAGGGCATGGGCATATTAGAGCCACATTGCAGGCCTGCTGCACCCAGGGCCAGCTTCTGTCTTATAAGTGGAGGCTGCACAGAGAAGAGCTCCCGATCTTTCTGCTCTTGACTAGAATAGAACACCATAAACCTGGGTGTCAGTGGGGGCAATGAGAACTGCTGAGGGCTACCACTCTCAGGAAGAAATCATAGCCTTAGACGGGGAACTGGGAGCCTGTGTTCTTAGCTGTATTCTTTTAACTGAAATAACTGGGAAAGGAGTAGGTGATGGTGCAAATGCCATAGATCTCTCCGTTTCTACCAATCTTAGTTGTTTTTCCAGAATAAGTACTTCTTCATTAGCTATATGCTCTTTATGCTTTCTAGATTTTTTTTTTATTTGAGAAAAGACAGACATTCAAAGATAGATGGAGAGCTTCCATCTGCTGGTACATTCCCAAGTTGCCCACAGTGGATAGTGCAGGCTGTACTGGACCAAAGCTAGGAGCCAAGAACTCAATCCATGATGTCTCCATCCTACTTTAGCTATCATCTATTGACTTTCAGCTATGCATCAGGAGGAAGCTGGAATCAGGAACAAAACTGGGGCCCACATCTAGGCATTCTGGGATAGGATGTGGGTGCTCCAACCAAGGATCATAACTGCCAGGCCAAATGCTTATGTCCTAAGTACTTTACATGATTGTTTTAAAATAATTTTCACCAATCATGGATGTTTCACACCACCATTCTGGAAGTCTGAATTCCACCTTCATCCCTGGCTAATTTATGGCAATAGCCTCCTAATTTGTCTCCATTTTCACTCTTGGCCATCTTGAGTAAAGCAGCTACAGTGTTCATGCTAACATGTAATTCAGATTCTGTACATTTTTTCTTCTCAAAGCCGTCCACACTGGCATGAGACAGTTCACAAGGCCCTGTCATCTGGCCTTTGTTTTATGGCTATAAGTATTGTTGATAGTTGGAAGTCTTCCGTGTACTTCCCTTAGCGTAACTGCTAGTCCTAGATGACTGTTGCGAGTCATCACTGTTGCTGTGTTTGTGCTGTGCTCTTTCTCTTGCCTCAGTTATCCTAGCCTTAACTCCAAGGCTCCCCTGCTCGTACTACAAAACTTTCCTGACCAACATGCATGGAAACCTTACAGTGTGATTTTTAAATATTTTATCTTATTTGAGAAGTAGAGAAAGAAATGGAGAGAGACAGATGAAGAGAGAGAAAGAGAGAGAGAGAGAGAGTGCTCTTATCTTATGGTTCACTCTCAAATGTCCACAATGGCCAGACCTGGGCCAGGCCAAGGCCAAAAGGTGGGCATTCAGTCCAATTGTTCACAAGGATGACAAAGACTCAAGCACTGAGCCATCTAGGGTGCAAACTTGCTGGAAGCTGGGATTGAGAATGGAACAGGGACTCAAATGCAGGAACTGCAGATGGTATGTGGGCATCCCAATCTATTGAACTACTAAGGCTCCACAGTTATTGAAATTGAGGGAATGTTTTCTTACCTGACATTCTGCATTCCATAAATACACCCTTAAGAACAAATCACTGGATTGAAGGATGTTTTAGTGAGATCATCTTGAGTCACTTCAAAATTAACTTTGCCAATACTACACAGAGGTTGTGGGAAAGTAGTTTTTATCTATTTTTTTTTTACCTGAAGTTAATTGTCTCCAATTTCCTCTTCCATTTGGCTTTTTCCTCACTCCTCAAACAAGAGACAATTTTTATTTGCCTCATTTCTAAAATATACCTCAATAGATGCAATTCAATATCCTAACTCTCTATACCAAACTTGTCATGCTGCTTTTTTTTGTTTATCTGTACACACTACATTTAGAATTGCTGATAATTTACCCTTATATGCTATAATTCCTAGACTAATCATTTAAATTAAAACCCACTGTGGTTCTGAAATAATTTGTGTTTTAAAATACCTTGTCTATTATTTGGTTTCGATATTTTTCAATCCTCAAGCAGAGTAAGCAAAAAAGGAATTTTAAATTTTAAAAAAGATTAAATAATGAATTCAAATATTAATGGCATTTCCTTGGAAGATAAAGCAGTGGAAATTTGCTAAATGTTTAGAAAATGGAATATGTGCATGATATTTGATTATAGTTAATGGTATTTATTGGAAACTTATGATGAGAAAAATTGTCTTAGGAAGGAGGAAAATAATGAAACCACAGTGGGAAGATTATAAAACACCAACCAGTAAACTTGGAGCTCATTTATACGGGCACTTAAATGGTTGAGTTACTATATATAGAACACTTATTTACAGATGGCATTTTGTAACCATTTAAAAATATATTCAGGGGCAGGCATTTGGCATACCCTTTGAGATGTCAAAATGGCAATATTCCGTATCAGAGTGCTTGGGTTCAAGTGCAGGATCTGCTTTCCATTTTACCTTGCTTTTAATGGACACCTGAATGGGTAGGCAGCAAGTGATGGCCCAATGATTTAGTTCCCTACCACCCTCTTGGGAGATTGGTTGAGTTCCTGGATCTAGGCTTCAACTTGGCCTAACCTTGCTCATTGTGGGCATCTGAAGAGTGAACCAGTGCGTTGGAGATATCTGTCAATGTTTCTTTCTCTGTCTCCCTCATTCATTCTCTCTCTCTCTTTTCCACTTTCCCTGCTTTCCTTTTAAATTAAAGGAAATTCATATATCCATGAAAACAGTAGAGCTGGCACTCATTATTTGTTATGTTAATTGCTTTTGTTCTTTTTATTAAATATGTACACACTTCTCATAATTTGTACAAAAGTATATTTTTAGATATTTTATGTATTTATATTGTCTATCACAATATTTTGTATTCCAATGTTAATACATTTGTGTTTTGTCTATGATAGTTGTATATACCTGTTGGTTCAACCTTTAACTTTTGCTATATCAACGTGGTATAGTGTATTAAAATAAATGAGTTACTCATTTGTCACTGATAAAGAAATCACTGCAAAAGAAGAGAGTGAAAGGAATAAACTTCAGTAAAAAAGTATAATATTGAAATGGATTCTCCGAGGTTAAGATATATTATGGTAGAATCTAAGGGTAAATCCCAAAAGAAATTATAAAGTACTCTGAGATGATTGAAAACTTAGACAACAGGTACCAAACCTTCAAGAATGCAATAAAGCAGTACTTAGGGGGAAATTTGTAGCTCTAAATCCCTATTAAAAATAAAGATGTAACTTTGAAAATACATGTTGTGAGGATGATCCAAGATGGCTGACTAGGGTACAGCCATATTTGCTTAAGCTGCTATGGGATAAGAAAAGAACAAAGGAAAGACAATGTTACCAGGGGTCTGATAGAAATGTTTAGCGAAGAAGTGAAAAACAAAAACAGAAACAAAAATGAAGACTGCATGAGACAAGAGTAGATTAGACAGAGACATTGTTGCAGCCAGCCTTGCAGCACAGACAGCTGTCAGCTGTGAGCCACCATATTATCACATCAGAGTAGAAAGAAATTGCTAGGCACCCTACCTTTGCAGTTTTAGCTGAGAGGAAATTTCACAGTCACCCACTGACTTTTACTTCAGCCTGGAGAGCTGACCTGGGTCTGAGCAACTGCTGGGCTTGGAGCAGGAAAGCTGGCTTGCTTGCTTCCCCACCCCCATACCTGCAGAGCATCATACTTAGCAGCGAAGTCATGCAGTGTGCCTCTGTTCCACCACCCTCATGGAGTCAAGGAAAAGGACAGATTACCCGCATCCTGCAACTGTGGGAGTTTGAGGGCTTTAGCTCCAGAACTATGCTCATGCATTCTATGTGAGTCAGGGGGATTCATCTTAGCTGCAGAAGCAGCCCATAAAGAAATCCACTCTTATCCTGGGAGGTCTGGGTAATGACCCCAGTATACCCTATATCACCAGGACTGTAACAATTCATTCTAAATTTCTCAGAGCCACTGGAATCTACTTGGTGGTCATAGGGAAGAACCTATCTTCATTCCACCTCTCTGAACTCCCTCCAGAGTAAAATCTTTGTTTACCTTGTAATCACATTGTAGGACTAGAACAGTTTTCAGTTCACATCTTCAATTCTAGGACTAGGACTGTTGGTATTTTAAGCTACAGCACCAGTTGGACTCTCCTAACTTGATATGAGGAAGCATCCATCCATTTCACACAGTCTTTGAGCCACAGCAATTGGTGTCACACACCCTGGCACCAACTGTGTTTGCCAGCAGAAGAGAGCAACAACCATTGTCTCACTCACCCCAAGGACAAGATCCTGGCTGTTACATACATCAGATAGCTTGGCACTGAACCCTTTGTAGACCAAAGACACACACCGAAAATACAGTTTTTTCATCTTAAAGCCATACTTCCATCTTTACAAACTGCAGCAGACTAGTCTACTAAGTCACTTACAGACACAGCTGACATTGATTAATGCAAAAGAAATCACCCAGAGGCTGCATTCCTGGGCTCACCTACAACCAAAGCCAAAGCAACAAACCAAGTGATACGCTGCATTCCAGTTCAGCCATAAACTTTTACAATAAAATCTACTTCATAAAGAAGAAGGAATGAATACATCAGATAGACAGATATCACCGTAGGGACACAGGAGACATAAAAAAGAAAGACAACATGATGTTTGTAAAAGAACACATACCCCTGCAGAATTAGAATCTGAATTGAAAGAAATCTAAGAAATGACAGATATAGAATTTAAAAAAATAATTATAAGAAAATTCAATGAAATGCAAGAGAATACAGATAAAGAAATGAGGATATCAATGATTGACATGAATAAAAATATTACTAACGATAACTCATCAAGAAAAGGCGAATTGAAATTTTGGAGATGAAATCTTCAATCAGTGAAATAAAAAATTACTATTGAGAGTTTTAACAGTAGAATAAAATGAATGGAGGAGATTTTATGACCTCGAGGAGAAGGATTTTGAAATATCCTGATCAGACAAAAATAAAGAGAAAAGAATTTAAAAAAGAAGAAAATCTGTGTGAAATATGGTATACAGTTAACTGACAACAAATATTTGTATAATAGGTATACCTGATACAGAAGAAAATGAAAAAGGCACTGGTAAACTATTAAGTCACACAATAGTTGAAAATTCCCTAGGTCCTGAAAGAGATATGGACATGCAGATACAAGAAGCTCAAATAACCCCAAGCCTACTCAAACAAAAAAATATCTTCTCCAAGGCATATTGTCAGAAAATTATAAAAAGTTAAAGACAAGGTGAGAATCCTAAAGATAGTAAAAGCATCAAGTTACATAAAAAGGGACACCAATTAAATTAACATCAGAGTTATCAGCAGAAGTGCTACAGGCCAGAAAAGAGTTGAATGATATATTAAAGGTCTTTTTAAAATAAAGGAAAAAGCTTCAGACCGAGAATACAATATTATATCCAGTGAAGGTAACCTTTAAAAATGAAGGAGAAATAAAGTATTTTTCAGACAAGTAAAAGCTGAGAAAATTTACCTCCACCAGACCAGCCTTACAAGAAATTCTAAAGGGCACCATGCATTAGAAGTAAACATGAAAATATATGACACCATCAAATTCACTAAAAGAGCAGGTGGAATCTATGCAATCAACAAAATGGCAAGTATTAGTTCTTATCTATCAATAATAACCTTAAATATAAATGGATTAAATTCACTAGCCAAAGACTTAATTTGGTTCAATAGATAAAAATCCACAACCCCACAATATGCTACCTACAAGAGACACACTTCAAAAATAAAGATACACACAGATTAAAAGTGAAGGGCTGAAAAAAAGATATGCCAGGCAAATGGAAAGTAAGTAAAACAAGGATACTTAGTTGAACAGATATCCTATAAGACATACTTTAAATCAAAAACTGTAAAGAGATAAAGAAGTTTGTGAACATGTTAATGAAACTTAGTGAATGACCTAGCAATTCCATTTCTGGGTGGATTCTAAAGTGAAATGAAAACATGCCCACAAAAAACTTGCGCATGAATGTCTACAGAAGCACTACATAGCATTATACCAAATGGAAACAACTCAAACATCTATCAACAGATGAATGAACCAATAAAATGTGATATATAATTAAGTGTAGGTACATACTACAACATCTGTAAATCCTGAGAACATCTTACTGAGTGAAAAAAACAGTGACAAAATCCCATATCCTACAACTACATTTATAATAAATTTCTAGGATAAGTAAATTCATAAGGAAGGAAAGTAAATTCATGATTTTCTAGGGTGGGGGATATTGGGAGAAATGGGAGGTGGCTTCTAACAGGGATATATTTTCTCTCTGAGATGATGAATGCATCCTAAAGTTTGGTGATATCTGTAGAGATCTGTGAATACACTAAGAACCCTGTTCTTTGTACAGATGAATTTTCTAATATATTAATATCAGTCTCAATATGGCTGCTACATGACAGGCTTTGTGGCATAGCAGTTGAAGGTATTACTTGAGATGCTCACATTTATGCTATAGTGCTGGTTCAAAACCTGGATGTCCTGCTTCCTATTCAGCTTTTGGGTGATGCAGCCTGGGAGGTTAGCAGATGAAATCTCAGTAATTAGGTTGATATCATCCATGTGGGACACCTGGATGGAGTTTGGGGTTTCTGGCTTCATCCTGGCCCAATTCTGGCTGTTGTGCGCATTGGATTGTGATCCAGTGCTCCTCTCTCTCTCTCTCTCTCTCTCTCTTTGCCTTCAAAGTACATAAACTATATATAAAAATAAAAAAAATAAAGTTTCTAAAAATAAAGTTTCTAAATATGAAATAATGATAAATTGGACTAAACAGATAGCAACAAAGGTTTCCAGAATCCATCAGTTCTAAACATAGTTTTTGGCACAGGCAATTAATTAATTGAAAAAAAGAGAAATATCAGACTGAACTAGACATGAAGGGGATGTACCTGGCCTTAAGCTAGAGGTGGAGATTAGATTTTCTTCACATCAAATATTTTTAGATTAATGAGATGATAAATCTATGTTGTATTACAGAGAATTGTCTTCATATTTCTAGTTAGATGTGAAAGGCAGCCT
The DNA here is from genome assembly GCF_051225735.1 of Oryctolagus cuniculus. NCBI lineage: Eukaryota > Metazoa > Chordata > Mammalia > Lagomorpha > Leporidae > Oryctolagus > Oryctolagus cuniculus. The sequence goes on along the minus strand of NC_142874.1, from coordinate 79,518,469 downwards.
CTATAATGGTTTCCATGATCTCTGCTGTCTGATATTTACTCTCTTACTTAGTTTCCTTTCCCATGAATGTGAGCTGGTCCTACTCACTGGCTTCTCATGAAGAGTACTCACATATAGTAAAATGATTGGGTATCACTTCTGATAGATGATGGAAGATAACCTTGAATTTTTCTCACTTTCTTTCTCTGTCCTCCCACACTACTGCGAGACTTAGATCTGATGAAGCCAAGTGCCATGTTGTGAGCTTCTCCTCGAGAGCCTCAAATGGCCAGAAATTCACAGAAGATCCAGACAATAGTTGGAAGGAACCTGAGGACTTTCATCAATGCAACAGCTTATGAGAAATTGATTCCTTCCCAAGACATATGAGATAGGCAGTCTACTCACCTTTTATTTGAATCTTTAAATGACTTGAAAATGACTCAGTATACACCTTGATTAAATTCTTGTGATAGACACTGTACTACAGGAATTCCATGATGGCTAGTGATCCTGAGCATTTTCTCAAGTATTTGTTGGCCATTTGAATTTCTTCTCTTGTAAAATGCCTGTTCAAGTCCTTTGCTCATTTCTTAACTAGATTATTTGTTTTGTTGTTGTTGAGTTCTTGAGCTCTTTATAGATTCTGTATGTTAACCATTTATCAGTTGTGTGGTTTGCAAATACTTTCTTCTATTCTGTCCATTGCCTCTTCACTTTGTTGAGTCTTTCTTTTGTAGTAAAGAAGCTTCTTCATTTTATGTAATCTCATTTGTCAATTTTGGCTTTGATTGCCTGTGTTTCTGGGGTCTTTTCAAAGAAGTCTTTGCCTATGCCAATGTCTTGCAGAGTTTCTCCAAAGTTCTCTAGTAATTTGATGGTATTGGATGGTAGAATTAGGTCTTTGATCTATTTGGAGTGGACTTATGTTTACAGTGTAAGGTAGGGATCAAGTTTCTTACTTCTGCAAGCAGAGGCCCAATTTTCCCAGCACCATGTATTGAAGAGACTGTCCTTGCTCCAGGGATTGACTTTAGTTTTTTGTCAAAAATAAGTTGGTTATAGATGTGTGGATTGATTTCTGCAGTTTCTATTCTCCTCCACTGGTCTATGCATCTGTTTTTGTGCCAGTACCAAGCTGTTTTGATTTTAACTGTCCTGTAGTATGTCTTGAAATCTGGTATTGTGATGCCTCTGGCTTTGTTTTTGAACTTTAGGTCCCTTGTTTAGTAATTCCCCATTTCCACTCCCCTTAACCCCTGGCAAATGTCACTCCATGTGTTGACTTATGACTTTGATTATTTAGGAACTGCATGTAAGTGGAATCATGTAGTATCTTTCTTGCTGTGAATGGCTTATTTCATTTAACATGTTGTCTTCAAGGATATTCCATGTTGTCACATGTTTTAGAGTATTCCATGTGTGTGTGAGTGTGCCTTGATAATTCTTGGAATATTGTTGTTAAGATTTAGTCTAAATTTTTCATGCATATGTGTGTCACTCTTCTGAATGTAAATACTGACTCATTCATTATTGAATGTCCAAAATATATGAATCACTCCACTGTGAACTTTTATTCGGAAAATATTTATTCATAATTTTATTTTAGTTTAAGTATTCTTTGTATTTGTAAATTCCTTACTTTAAATACTAGGTTTTTATTTTTTACTCATGTATTTGTTGTGCAGCTCAAAGCTGTATACTGCAAAAACCTGTAAAGATGTAGGCAACACAGGCATTGAAATGTGGCTCTCTCAGCTTCATCTCATTACACTGAATAGTGGCATTAACACTATCACATTTTTTAAATTTCTTTTTAATATGATGTCTACATGGCTGATTGAGTTTGCAGTCTATTAGGACACTTAAGAATTTTCCATGGTTTCTCTTAAAAAAAACTTTGTGTTTATATGAGAACAATTTAAATGTCAGAATTTTTCCCTTCATGAGCATTGTGCCCAGTTATGAAAAAAACTGTATAGATTCCATAAATAGGTACACTTTTTAAAAGTATAATTTAAAAACTTAAGTTTTTCTTTCAAGAAACTTCCTTTTGTCATGAAAAAAGTACTCTATTGTTCCATAAAATATCAACAACTGTTTGCATCATTACTGAAGTCAGCAGCGAAGATAAAGTGTTGATCTTCATCCCTTAGGGCTATTTTATACTCTCTAGCTGCTAATCAACCGAATAACTCCCCTGGCTTGGAAACCCTAATGAGTTTGTATGTAAAGCTTCAGAAAACAAAACACAATTTTTTATTTCTGTTTTTCACTAGTCTGTTGTCAAATACAGCTAAATAATTCAGCTTTATGCTACAGGCAACTCTTCTTTCTGTGACTGAAAAGGGGAGTTAGGTTCAATCAGGAGTGATATTGTGATTTTTCATTAACAGCATTGTGTTGGCCAGTGTTTTAGTTCTCTTCAGTCTTTGTTGCCATATTTAAGGCTTTGCTTCTATTTATTGACATGCTCAAGCAACTGAATGGCAGCCAAGATCTATGATTTATTAAAGGAAAAATATTAAAAAAATCTTTCTTCTATGCTATCATACCAAGTAGAGTATCTTTTAACTACCATATCTTAGTTGACTGTGCTTATAATTAGACTAACACCCTTTGTACAAATATACACATACATGAATTGAACATACATACCCATCAAACTTACACTATGAACATCTTTCTTGTAAATTTGTTTATATATATATAAAACACATGACCCACATATACAAACACACATTCTCTCTGCATGCATATGTGCATGGGTTAAGCAATGGCAATGGTTTATATTAATAAGGACTCTTAGAACACGGTTAAATGTGTAGAAGTAATATTTTAATATGTTGCTTTCACAATTCTTAAGCACAGTGCAGCAGAAAATGAATCTATCAAGAAAGAATTCAGATAAATTCAATAAATAAAATCATTCTGAATGGGTGATTTTTGAACTATTTTGAAATATCAATGTCAAGCTGAAGAATGCTATGAGAAAAAACTGTTATTTTGAGATTGACAATTCTGTCCCAGCCAAGGTCATACAAAGCAATATAGAGGAGTGTCAGCACAGAATTTTTAAAAAGGGATTTAGATACTTTTGATTTTTATCTGTATAAATTGCTCATTTAGTTTGAAGATCTCTTCCCATAATTGTTTCAATTGCAGCTAGATGAGTATTTCAAGATGTTCATTCCAAATTTGTGGACCTGTGTTGTCAATGATCACAGAATTTTAAAGCTGGAATTGATGAGCAGCATTATCTGGTCTAGTGCTTTTCTTCAGCTGATAAGTTCATGTAAATTAATTATATAAAGTCTTTGTAGGTTAGAGAATGAAAAAGGGAGTCATTTTAGAGGAGGAGAGAAAGACATGAAGACACCATAAGCTTCTATATTGGAATTTGTTATTAGTATTTAGAATGAAACGTCAGTTTGCCAGTGTCTTTTTTAGTGCTATCCACTATTCTATCCTCTCTTGATATTGGTGATGGTTTGAAAGCATCACCTGAATGTGGAAAGATAATAATTCAATAAAAGTATATTTCTTAGTTGTCTGGACAGCACATGTGTTGTCATGTTCCATTGACAGTAAAGGTGGGGTTCTGAATGCCACTGCCTTGAGTTTAGATTGTACTGAGCTCCAGAAGTAAAAACACAACGTCACTTCAGTGTGTGTGCTTAACAGAGTGTATTTTGGTTGTAATGTTTTGACTATGTAAGATCTTTTTACAACACATATTTATAGGCTTAAGCCTAGCTTCTAGCTACGCTGACTAAACAAATGTAATTGCTCTGAATGGACTCTCAATAGCTTTCCACATTTCATTACAGAGCAATTACAGCTGAGTCTTTCCCTGAGCTCTCAGCATGACTTTTAAAAAAGAAATTACACAAACAGGTGAAATCAGCCATTGTGAAATATAACCTACATGCCTAAAAAGCAAGGCTTCGGAGTGGGAGTGCAGCGGGGGAGGTTTAAGTCAAGTGATAAACATGCTTTACTTTCAAAGTAACCACACTGAAAGAACTGAGCATACTTACTTAAGATAAGTTTATTTTTGGAAAAGGAAAAGTTTACTAAATTTTACAATGCTATGAAGTAGTACAATACTTACAGAATATTCCCTAAAGTGGAGATAGAACTCTTTAAATCCAAATATATTTTAAATTACTTTATAGAAAGTAAACTACAATTGCATATTAAGCTCTACTTAGAAAGTCATAATTGGTGAATTTGCAACTATTGAGTGCTTACTGTGTGCCAGGCACTGCTTTAAGCATATTACATGTGTCTTATGAGGTAGCTGATTCTATCATTCTTATTTTTATGGATGGGGAAATGCAAATCAAAACCACAATGGGATATCACTTCACTCTTGTCAGAATGGCTAAAATCCAAAACACAGACGGTAACAATTGCTGTTGAGGATGTAGTGAAAGGGAAACACTTATACACTGTTTGTGGGAATGTAAGTTAGTGCAGCCACTATTGAAAACAGTGCAGATATTTCCTAATATACAGGAAATTGACTCTCCATATTATCCAGCAATCACACTACTGTGTTATGCCCAAAAGGCTTGAACACATAAGAGATATCTGCACCACCATGTTTATAGTAGCCCTTTTCACAATAGAAAAGAATTTTCAATCAACCAAAGCATCCATCATCAGATGAATATTCATACAAAATATGGTATATATACACAATGGAATATTATTCCACTATAAAAAAGAATGAAATTCTACAATTTGCAGCAACCTAGACACAACTGGAGTCCATCATGTTGAATGAAATGTTATACCCAGAACGATAAATGTTGCATGTTCTCCCTTATATGTGGGAGCTAAAATTTAAAAATCAAACAAAGAAAATAAAGAAAGAAAAAGGAAAGAATGAAGGTATTAGCAATCATGTTGTGCACATGATTTGTAACTCCTTACAGCACTGGTCTTTAACTGGGGTTTTAACTTCGGGGAATGCACAAATCCCTGTGACCATTTGCCCCACTGTGTGAAGATGTGAGAATGTGTATCTGAGTACTTGTCTCAGGAAAAAGATTCTGTCTTTCATTATACCCTTAAAGGTTACATGGACTAATAGCTGTCTAGAGCATTTTTGCTAAATATTTTTGCTAAAGGTCCAGATAGACATACTTCAGGCTTAATGGGACATGTGATTTCTGCAACTTGTCAACTCTGCTGCTTCAGCATGAAAGCAGCTATAGACAATATCTAAAGGGATGAATGTGGCGAGTATTCCAATAAAAGTTTATTAATGGAACTTGAAATTTGAATTTATAATTTCTATGCTGTTCCTTTGATTTATTTTCCATCTTTAGAAATATAAAACAATAGCATAATCTTTCTTAACTCAGGCATCATAAAAGCAGCAGTTCTTGTGTAGCCCAGTAGTTTGCGGTAGTTTTCCCGGTAGTCTAGAGTTCTGATTCTCAAAGGTCTAGTCCAAGATCATGGTCATCATCTGAGAATGTTTTGAGAATGCTGATTCTAAGACCCCATCTGTAAACTCACTCAAATAGAAACTCTGCAGGGTGCACAAATTTGTGTTTTAAATTTGAAAGTCACTACACTAGAGTCATAGCTCTAATCTCAATTTATCCATCCAGTCATTCATTCTTAACACAAATACTTTCTATGAAACTTCAAAAATTTTTAAATTTATTTTATTTTGGAGATAGAGAGAGGGAGAGAGAGAGAGAGATTGAGATTCCTCTTTCCCAATGTCTGCAACAGCCAGGGCTGGATCAGGTGGAAGCCAAAATCCAGGAATTCAATTCAAATCCCCCATGCCAGTAACAGAGACCCAAGCAATTGAGCCATCATCTGCTGCCTTCTAGGGTGTTCATTAGTAGGAAAACAGAATTGGGAGTACAGGCATGACTCCAAACCCTGTACTCTGATAACGGATGAGGGCAATCCAAGTAGGTCTTAATTGTGCCCAAAGGTCCTTAACATTTGAAATGATTTTGGATTGGTTAATTATATTGTACCAGGAACACAATGAAGAAATTATAATGTTTCCTTTTCATAGATGCAAGAGAAAATCCTCTCACAAAACAGGAAGTGTCACAACATGGTCCCATACACACACACACACATCTTCCTGAAACAAAATATTGCAAAGCAAAATGTACCTTTAACGCATGTGAGGCACCCTGATTTTCTATTTCTACCTGAATGCATGTGAAGCAGCCTTTTCCATTTCTATTGAATCCAACTCAATAAACTGATATTACAATTCACTACTGGATCACAGCTCATAGTTTCAAAAATACTGCAAGAAAATGTGCTCACCAGTGCAAATTCTCTGTTGAGAATCATCTGCTCCACTAAAGATGATTCATTGTGGAAGAGGTGGGGCTGCATGTGGCTCCACATGTGAGGAAACCACCAGAACTCATCCACAGATCTAAGCAAAAGGTCATCTCCTTCATCTTCCTCTTCAGTCCCTATAAAACAAAGTGAAAAATGGCTTCTGTAAAAATTCCATACTAGCTTAAAGGTTATTTTTGTAAGATTTATGCTATCCTTCATGCTACCAATACATAGACCAAATTATTTGAGTTCCTTAATCAGGGCAAAAAAAGAAAATATAAACTAAATCACATCAGAGGCAGTGGGTGGGAACTTAGGAAGGGCTGGGATGGGTGTGGTCCTGGTCCTGGGTGCAAACCGGTAATTTATAATTTAGGAATAAGTTGTCACTGATACTGTTTAGAATTACTAGCACATGGTGGTAACAGAAAGCATGTCTAATTTTAGTGGTTATTTTTTCACTAATTTATCTACAGAGAAATTATCATTTGCTTTCCTTTATTTTATATACAGCAAACCTAATCAGAGATAATTCTTTTTTACTATTAAATATTTTCCTGTATATAGGTCTAAACTGAGTTTAAAAATTTATTTGATGAGGTTTGTTACTTTTTTCTAATTGCAAAGTAACATATAATTTTGAAGAAATATGGAAAGCGCAAAATAATATATAAGCTAAAAACAAAAATTAAACAACCCAAAAAGCCATCTCCCAGAAATAGCTGTAGAAACATCTATTTATCTTTAAAATCTTTGTTCCTTATTTTTTAAAAGTTTAATTCTTAGCCAATACTTATTATCCTTGCATTTTAAACTTAATGTATACACACATTTTCCATTTTGATACAACTATTTCTTAAGAGTTAGCAATGAACCTTATAATTGATTACGTTAGAAATCTGACTTAAGAATCTATAATCAAGGGCCGGTGCTGCGGCTCACTAGGCTAATCCTCCGCCTAGCGGCGCCAGCACACTGGGTTCTACTCCCGGTCGGGGTGCCGGATTCTGTCCCGGTTGCCCCTCTTCCAGGCCAGCTCTCTGCTGTGGCCCGGGAGTGCAGTGGAGGATGGCCCAGGTGCTTGGGCCCTGCACCCCATGGAGACCAGGAAAAGCACCTGGCTCCTGGCTCCTGCCATCGGATCAGAATGGTACGCCGGCTGCAGCGCGCCGGCCGCGGCGGCCATTGGAGGGTGAACCAATGGCAAAAGGAAGACCTTTCTCTCTGTCTCTCTCTCTCACTGTCCACTCTGCCTGTAAAAAAAAAAAAAAAAAAAAAAAAAAAAAAAAAAAAAAAAAAAAGAATCTATAATCAATATATTTTTCTCTTTTGCTATTTGGAAACTTTTTTTAACATATTCAATGATCTTTTCTATACCACAAATACTTAGAAAGAAAAAGAAGACAAAAACTTATGTCTGAGAGAATTTAACATATTGTAACTCTCCAAGAATATTTTTGCTGAATGATCACACAGATTTTGTACAGTTGCATAATTTCCAGCTTAATTAAAAATGTTCTGCATCAATAGTACAACAATCTATTCCTTTTTGTTGTCTAAATACTTAACTGTGAAAGTAAAATAACAATTCCTGGTTTATAGCGTAGAGTGTATGTATATGGTTTATTCTTTCATAACAATATGTATTACAGAATGGTGCTTGATTTTATATCATTAAATAAGTAAATGTGGCTAAAATACATATTTACTATAACTTAATACCTGGAGTGTAGTATCTGCTTTAGCCACTTAATTAACTATGTGATCTTGGAAAAGCTAACTTCTAGGAGTCTAAGTTTGCTAGTTTAAAATGAGGATGTAAATAAATGTAAACGTAAGCCCTTAGTGAAGTGTCAATGTGATCAATTTATTTAATCACCTTTTTTAGCTTTTCTTTTTGTTTGTTTGTTTGTTTATTTTTTTGACAGGCAGAGTGAACAGTGAGAGAGAGAGAGAGAGAGAGAGAGAGAGAGAGAAAGGTCTTCATTTTCCATTGGTTCATTCTCTAATGGCCGCTGTGGCTGGTGCACTGTGGCCAGCACACTGCGCTGATCCGAAGCTAAGAGGCAGGTGCTTCTCTTGGTTTCCCATGCAGGTGCAGGGCTCGAGGACTTGGGCCATCCTCCACTGCACTCCCTGGCCACAGCAGAGAGCTGGCCTGGAAGAGGGGCAACCGGGACAGAATCCGGTGCCCCGACCGGGACTAGAACCCGGGGTGCCGGTGCCACAGGTGGAGGATTAACCTATTGAGCCCGGGGCCGGCCCAGCTTTTTATTTATAAAACAAAAATTGTGAAATAGTATAGAGTTCAGTTCTTCATATATCCCATATCCAGCTTACTCTATCATTACATTACTATTATATATTTGTCACAATGTATGAACCAAACCCAAATTCCTCTATTACTAACATTTCATGAAAGTATAATAATTAATATTGTGACTTGCAAACAGAAAATGCTTCATAAATTTTAGGATCTCCCTCTTCCTAAAACTATCTACTGATTTGTACTTGTTCTTCAAAATTCTGCCTGCCTACATTGTACAATTTTTAGTCAGGAACCAGATTCCTTTAACTTGTATTCTAACATGCTCCTTCTGCAGAGTGGTGGATAGACAAAATATTTAATTTGATCTTCATTGGATGTTGGCTGCTTCATATGACCATCGGAGTGCATGCTTGTCTGTTTATCTTTTTATACCCACTCAATGTTCCTGGAATCCCATCTGTAATTCCATAATCTTCGATAGGTATCAGTACCACCAGTTTTAACTAGAGTTCTGGCATTTTGAATACTACCACAGACAGTGAGAATATAGAAGCTTTGAAGGTGATAAAGTCCTATGACTAAGAAGAGCAGGCGGAATGCTTGATTTTTGTTAAAGCTGGCTCAAATTTAGTATTACATATTCACAAAAAAATCATTGACTTTTGTTAATATGTTAAGAATATCAAGCTTTGAGATCCAAGCAAAGAGTTTTTCACACCCTCTTATAGTGTTTATGGTAAGATGCTTCTTGTGGCTGTAATTGAGCAAACTGGGTAACAGATTAGAGAGCCAAAGTCACATATGATGGAAGAATTGATAGTTCTTCCACCTCCACCCAACATCAGAGTTCATTCTGTTGTGCTTTGAATACAAAATATGTGAGAAAGGCTTCATTCACTTTAAACTCCAATAATCATTATTGCAAGTGGCAGGAAGCACTGCCTACTTGACCAGGAAAGAGGTAAATTACTCCATTGCGAGAAAATTTTGCAGACTGTTGACATAAACAAATGCATGACTGATCATAAAATCTTAGTAATTTTTATATCAGGGATTATGTTAATTTATAAACATTCTCCACAAGGTTGAGAGTGATATTTAAAACATTTTTTACACATACACCTTAAATTCACTTCCGTTTGCCTTTCTCTTAAATTATGTTGCTTTTATAATACAAAGTTACATGAGTCAGACCCTTGACACTGGAAATAACGAAAACCATAAAACCAAGTGAGGCTGTGTGATCACAACAGAATTTCAAATGCTTTCAAATCCACCTAAATGAAAATATTAATTTTTTAACTCAATGAAAACACATATTTCTATACCCAGTGTATGCTTGACTTACATGTGGAAATACAATTTGTGATTCATATGTGACCATGTTACAGATCTTTAAATATAAGTTCAGTTTGAGTCTCTCAATTCAAACCTGATCTACATTAAAATCTAGATCATTAGTGAAAATTAATACATTTTATTCTTATTTTTAAATGATATTCGTTTACTTCTCTTAATTCTAATAAAACATACATAATAATAAATTCTAATAAAAAGTACTTTTAATTCAGAAGTAAAATAATAGAGATCTAATTACTTTGTTATTACTTTTGGATGATCTGTGTTTTGAGATAATAACATGCTTCTAAAAGTTCCTCTGCCAAAATAAGAAATATTTTATCAAGACCTAAATCATGGGGGCTGGCATTGTGGTGCAGCGTGTTAACGCCCTGGCCTAAAGCGCCGGCATCCCATATGGGCGCCGGTTCTAGTCTGGGCTGCTCCTCTTCTGATCCAGCTCTCTGCTGTGGCCTGGGAAAGCAGTAGAAGATGGCCCAAGTCCTTGGGCCCCTGCACCCATGTGGGAGACCTGGAAGAAGCTCCTGACTCCTAGCTTCGGATCAGTACAGCTCCAGCCATTGTGGGCAACTGGGGAGTGAACCAGCGGATGGAAGACCCCTCTCTCTGTCTCTCTGCCTTTGCTCTCTGTGTATCTCTGACTTCCAAATAAATAAATATATCTTTAAAAAAAAGTCCTAAACCATGATTAATTTCCTTAAAGGTACTGTTATAATGCTAAAATAAGACAATTCCAGTGTTTGATGCTATCTCTTTTGTATGAATTTTTGCCTTATATTTGTTCATAAAGTGCAAAATATTAATTCTTATTAATAATATAGGTGAGTATAAAGAATGAAGTACTTTTAAATACTATACCAAATAAAAAATCTGCATGATAATAAAAATTGATTAAAAGCTATATTCAAAGTGAGACATAAAACAATGTGAATTATCCATTGCTGATTTTTGATGGTAATTGAATGTTATTAAAATTATTTTAAAATTAATAAAATTAATAAACAGTTAGTACTTGCAACCCTGCCAACATTCTTGAAGATGAGATATATTATTGTTATACCCATTTTGTAGGTATGGAAACTGAGGCATACAAAGTTTAAGCAGTGTGTTTGTGTCCACATAGCTAGTAAAATATCAGAACTGGGTTGGAACACAAGCAGTCTGTTTCCAATATGTAGTCTTTTAATCAATGCTTTATATGGAAAGGCAAAACAATAGGTAAATTTTTGTTTGAAAGTAGGTAATTCTATATAAAGGGGTATTTTTATACAATAGACTAATGGAAAAAAGAGTGTCATCCCAATTCACAAATATTCATGAATTAACCATTGATTAGCTCATATTCAAGTTACTAATTCAAAGACTAGCAATGGTTTTCAGCAAAAATCATGTTCCATGAAAAATAAAATTAGCAGCTCTTCATCTTTTTTCAATTGAGCTTTTGTTGTGCAACTCACATAAAGCTGTGAAAATTTCCAGATTAAAATATTTCATTGAAACTCCATGTTTTTATTTATTTATTTATTTCTATTTAATCAGCACTGTCTCCTCCCTTTTTCGATTTGGCACTCATGGGTGAATGACTTAGAGAAGGCTTAGTGATATATCCTTTTTGGGTGAGATTGTGTTTAGCATGTGAAGGACAGAGAAGCTGAACAGGAAAGAATACATGAAAAATACAAATAAGTAAACCAGTCTAAGAAATGTAGAATCAATCATTATTACACTGGGCATATGTGATTAAATGTCTTCAAAACAATGAGGCTCATCAATCAGCATCCTTATGCATGGGAAATCGGATCATCCGGGAGAGAACTGAGACAGTCACTGTGACAAGGCCGTCTCTTCATGTTTCACATCACAGCCAGGTGCACACATAGGAAAACACTTCCTTGATTTGCAGTCTCTTTTTCTATAACATTAGATCGCCATATAGGAATCTGTCTAAATAGAGGTGAGACAATGCCCTCTGATACTGGGTTTCACTGCAGGGTAATTCAGCTCTGGAAGCAACTTTGAAACTGCCAAGTACATGAATAAGTACTCAACATAATGTGATTGTCCTCTTGAAGTGCATTATGGATGCATTTCAAGGATACTACAAATAAAGCAGCTTACCAATTAGAAAAAAGTTAAATATTTACCTAATGGAAATTAAGCTTCCAGGATTTACAAATTTATATACGTTGCTTATTCCCTAAAGTGCACTATCACCACAGCATAATGGCAATATGTCTCTTGTTACTTTTGTTAAGATTAGTTCTAATATGAAAACTCAATAAAATCTGTTTAAGAGATGTAATTAAAATATGTCTGGACTTGGGGGAGTGTATTCCTTCACATTATCCCTGTGATATTGTTGACTGGCAGTTGCTTGTTTCCTACTGCATGTGAACTGTGTACATGTTCAGGGTTATAAAGAAGAAAGGGGAAGTGTTAGAACCAACCTCTAACATCGTTAGCTCTGCAAGTATCTGAAAGGCTTAATAGGGCTGAGTATGAAAAGTAAATAGAAATTGAGATAGTTATCCAGATATATTTCAGCCGAAAGAATGGCTCGCTGTACACTGACAGAGCTATTGAAGACAAAATAGCATTGTTTGTGTGTGAACCCAAATAATACCATAATTTTCCCCTCCACGAGTTAGTACAGGCTTTATAGTTATCTGCTTTATAACTTCATAGTCAGAGTTTCTTAGGCTGAACTCATTTCTTGAGGGAGCTTTTGAAGAAGATTTACAAAACTATATCTATTTTCAAAATTGTAAGCTGCAATTGGTTATGCCTCAGCAGATACGATGAACCAAATTTCTTTCTGCAAAATGTCCTTTAAAACTATGCAATCATTTGATTTATCAACTGGGCTAAATACTAATTTTCCTTCTATTACTTTAGACAGATTTACAAGTTTCAAAGCAGGGAGAAAAAAGCATCAGGGAAAAGCCAATAAGATATTGCTACTTCAATATTCTAATAAACCATGGTGAGCTTTTACATTAAAAAGCCCCTTTAGATAAACAAGTTACATTTATGAAAATGAAGGATTAACTTTAGGAAGGAACCACAGTGCACTGTCCCAAGCAAACATTCAGTTCACAGCACTAATGCACAAAAAGGTGCAGGTTGTAGATATTCGTTTAATATAGGCTGAAACAGTTTTGTATTATTTTTTATCATATTCTAAGGCAATCAATTTTATGAAGAGTTTTCTGTATACTAGCACCAGCCATAAAAATATTCATATTCAGAAAATAACAGCCAAAATCTGGAGTTGAGGTGGGAAAGGAGGTGAAAAATATCAGAACATAGAACAGTGTATAAACACTGATCACATTTTGAGAATTTGTTGAGAGACTGACACTGAATATAAATGCAAATGTGGCTGGAAAGAGGTGGTGAGATATAAGCCTAATTGTGATGGTTTTAATGGATATTAGGTCAAATTAGCAGTAATAAATTTAGGGAAAAATCCTATAGACGAAGCTAAATTAATAAGACATCTCTTAGGTCCTACTCAATTTCTCTCCCATCCCATGTTTCCAAAGGAAAGTAATACATACTAAAGTACTCATCACCTCAACAACTGCATGATTTAATATACTTTTAATTATTAGTAGTAGCTGTTTCATCATCATCATCATCATTTCTATGCTTTCTATGTAGACTATGCTAAAAAATTAGTTGTGCAGTCATACTTAAAACAATAGTTATGATTTCTTTTACCAGGTTGAAAAAAATCAATTCTCATCCTCTTTGACCTTGATTTTAATTGTATTTGCCAAAGCAAACAAGCTCATTGATTTTGGATTTGGCTACTTATATAAAGTACCCAAGTTTCTCCCATGATCAATTCAGACATTCTATTTCTCCTACTTATGGAACACTTAAAATCCTAACTCCTATTTATCTGAGGCTGCCTGAGAACACAAAGCTCCTTCTTACCTGTGTGGTAAAACTTCCCTGAAAATCCAAGGTTGAAGGTAAAATTTGCAACCTGAGTGCGCAGTAAATTTTGAGTCTCTAGTAATGCCTGAAATAAATAAGAAATTAACATGATTTTAGAAAAATAAATATGAACCTTTGGGATGCGTCTTCTGCAAATGTGTGTGCCTTATTGAAACAATGGCATATGAGCTTTGTTGTTTTTTGAGTTTTAATGGGAACTTTGATGTAGTATATTTCAGGTATTGTGATTGCTATTGTTATTATTTGAAATCGATAGTAATCTTACAATTTTATTGTCTTTATAATAAAAACAGAAGATGAAGCTTAGAACTGGATTATTTGGCCTTCTCTCTTTTTATTTCCTCCCAGTTTGAAATGCTTACATCTCTTCAGTTACCACATTTTGGAATAGGTCTAAGCATATTACACATTACTAAATGGGCAATTCTGCAACTGAACAATACTGAAATCAATTTTCATTTCTATATAGGCATTTTTTAAATTTTAGGTTATTATACTTCCTTCTCTTGGGGAAAAATTTTCAGATTTTTTGGATGCAGAAAAGTTCTGTATTTGTAGCTAAGAAACAGAAGGAGAATTTTGTTTGTTCTGCAATTTAATCTATCATTTAACTGTGCTACTTCTTTATCACTTATTATTGTTTTGCTTTATTTTTCCATGTTAATGTGACATTAATACAAACAGCCTATTCAATATAGTTCTTTATAGAATTCTAAATATATAATGATATTCCCTGCCACTTTTTAAGGTACGATTATTGAGTTGAAAGTTTGGGGTATTACAAATTAAGAGAAAAGTATGCTTTACAGGACATACAGGAGCTTACAAATCTATAGACAAAAACCGGAAAGAACACATAGAATACATATCCTCTCGATTATGAATTATCTGAAAACATGAGACACATTTCCCTAACTTCCAGATTGGAAATTATACCATATTAATTACTTATTTGTCAACAGGATAGATCAAATTGACAATTGTTACTCCAAATTAGTTACCTAAAAATATCTGCCAATTCTCTCTCTGATATTAATTCTATGTTAATATATGTTCATAACCCTGAGCTTTCATATACTTGGGATTTTAGTTTGCTTATTGGTCTGCTTATTGATTCAGCATGTTTTCCTATTTTCAATGGATTTTTTAAATGATTTAACTTTCTGATGACTATGAGAAACTAATTTCTTTTTTTTTTTTTTTTTTTTTGACAGGCAGAGTGGACAGTGAGAGAGAGAGAGAGAGAGAAAGGTCTTCCTTTTGCCGTTGGTTCACCCTCCAATGGCCGCCGCGGCCGGCGCACCGTGCTGATCCGATGGCAGGAGCCAGGAGCCAGGTGCTTTTCCTGGTCTCCCATGGGGTGCAGGGCCCAAGCACCTGGGCCATCCTCCACTGCACTCCCTGGCCACAGCAGAGGGCTGGCCTGGAAGAGGGGCCACCGGGACAGAATCCGGCGCCCCGACCGGGACTAGAACCCAGTGTGCCGGCGCCGCAAGGCGGAGGATTAGCCTAGTGAGCCGCGGCGCCGGCCAATGAGAAACTAATTTCTAACTAAAGATATTAAGACTGATCTGGTACAGCCACTCATTTGATATGACTGATAAGCAAGCAGAGGTTTTGACAATTGCTATTGCTTTAGTTATTATGGCTAATCATTTTCAAATATTTGTGGATATAAGTATTTCTTACTTTATTTATTCTTTACAAATTAGTCTAATTCAAAAGACAGGAAAAGCCCAATAATTGAAAGACTCATAAATTATGAGGATATTATAAAAACTTCATGGAAAATGGAGTTAAAAGATGGCTGATATTTATGCAAAAATTTGAAATCTTTAAATATATTTTTCATAATCATCTTAATTGAACTTTTTGAAGATCCCCTGTACTCATGATTTCAAAAAATTGTGTCAAAGTAAACTTAACTTTTAACTGTATTTTCCATAATTTTTTGAAATATTCAAATATATATAGTTAGTGGTTCTATAACATCACAATTATACTGGGTCTAATTATGGTCAATCCTATTAAATATTATAAATTAAGAAAGAGCAAAAAACCATTTAGCACATTTCTATAAAATATTGCTAAAAATTTCAAAAAGATACAATAATATTAAAGAGAGCATGGAATTAAATTAAACTGTTGAACTAATTAAAATTGTTGGTAAATGCTAAAGACTCATATTAAAATAAAAGAAAATTGTGCATATTTTTTCTTAGCAATTTCCTTTTCTGACACTTTTTTTGCTCATTGCACAATCCCTGGGCCTTCATATCTTGAAATATACATGCATATAATATATGTTTGTATGTATTACTTCCTCCCTCCCCGTGTTTTCCTCACCACACCAATTATATTCACATAGTTTTCTTCCTTTGAGATCTTGAAGTTATTTTTTATTCTGCGTTTATTTATCCATCATCTGCTCTTAAGTTCAATAACTACTTATTGTAGATGGGTACAATTTTGGGTTTGCAGTGAATGGTCCCAGTAACCTTGAACTTGAACTTGGACATTGAACCTTACTACACAGAGAGGGAGAGAGATATTAAATACAGAGTCGGACAGCAGTCGGACTCTTGATAAATACTGCCACCACTCTAGATCAGTCTGTGACAGATGTAAAAAAGGCCTTTAGACTGGAGGATTGGGCCCACACATTTGGTGCTTCCTTAGAAATAATCTAATAAATACCAAACAATGTATTTTCCTCAACTCCTCCATGTTAGGCAATTCTTCATTAACTTTTTTTCTTAGGTTTCTAAAAATGCTCTGGTCCCAACAATGTTCCCCACATTTCATTTTTGGTTTACTCTACTCAACTTTATACTCTGCAATCATGATAACATCCTCAGGGTAGTCAGTGCTCTTTTCCCTTGGCCAGGAAGGTTATTCAATTAATGATTAAACTTTTGCAACTATTTCATTTCCTCCTTTAATAAAAAATCTGTGAAATGGAATAAGGCTGAATATTCGTCTCAAACATTTATTGTGAGTCTTATATTGGATAAGACATTCCAAATGTTTACAAGGGCCTGGTATGTTGTAGAACTGAATAAATATGTTATCAAGACACGAAAATCTCATATGTTCCCACTTCCATTTCCCAAATTCTACCCATTCTTTAAGTCTCTGCTTAAATATCGTCATATTATATGAAGTCTTTTCTGGTACTTCAAGATGTTTCCTTTGCTCAGCTCACAAAACATCTTCCCGAAGTATTTCTTAAGACTTGACATCATTTTCCCCTTTTCACAATAATTGTGTATGTGACCTCTCACTCAAATTTACAAGCACCTACAGATTGTTCCAATCTCATTCATTTTTATGTGTCACATGTTGCTCAGTGTATTTTCATATATGTACAATGTAGTCAAAGCATAATAGCAGCACATTTTAATATACATCAATAATTTGCATTAGTTGAAGTTATTTTTATTGGTAGCACTGTTCCAATGGTAAAAAGATAAACATTGTTCATGGAGCATACCATAAAATGGTACCTGAACAATGTAGGTAGGATTTGACATTTACCATCAGGTTTCATAAGACAAATGTCTTATAACCTTATATTATAGATCTGCTAAGACAAACTCACAAAGGCAAGGACAGATGGATTTTATTCCACTGGTGCTAATTAGTTATATGAGGAATTTGGCAGGCCTTTGAATTGCTGAAAGAAATGAAATTGTCTAGTATTAGCCTGGCTATATTTAATCCTTATTAATGTGGAAGTAAAAATGACAAAACTATAACTAAGTACAAAACAAATGGCTATAAAAAAGTAGATTGCAAAAGATTCCCAGGTTTCCTACTTCAGTGTAAGCAAATGTTCTTTAGTTTTCAAAATTTAGAGAAAGGAAGTATCCATGTTTTTATTGATAGAAGAATATATAGAAAATCAATCTAAATTTTAAAACTAAAAATCAGAAATAAACTTAAAAGAGAAAATATTATGCCATAAAAATAATAAAGGCGAAAAGTAGAAAAAAAGATGAAAATATAGGAAAAAATCTAAACAGCAAAAAGAAATATTAGAGCAAGAAAAATATGAATATAAAGTTTAGAATCAATGCAGCATAATGGAATTTTTAAAACATTCTTAGCTTTGGAAAAATTTGTTAGTGAACTAGGAAGTTATATGTATGAATTTCAGGTATATATCAAATAGTAAAGAATTAACATGCAATTGTAAACACACTTATGTATCTGAATATTTTGCACTAACATTGAAATATATCTCAAATAAAATGTTGAGCATTTGGACAGGAAGCACAATTTGTTGACTTGAAAAGATGACAAATCATAAAAAGAATATAAATGAAATTCAATTTTTCCCTTGTCCTGTTTATAACAACTCACCATGTACCTTGATTGGGTACCAAGGGGAATAAATATATGCTTATTTGCAAAAATAACTCATAACCCATTATTTTGATAAATTATAAAAGTAAATACAACAAATTAATTCAGTAATGAATTCCTCAGGATTTAATAAAGCAAAAAAAAAAAGGTACTATTCATCAACTTAATAAAAATAGAATCTTATTTATCCTGACTAGACTCCACTGTGGAAATCACAGAGAGTTACTTGTATTTTTATTTTCTAGGTGGAAATTTTTGTACAGATTTAAAAGGTCTCCCAGATGATGCACAGAGAAGGTTTAAATGACTTTAGCACTCTCTTACATCATATTATACTCAGGTCTCACTATTGTGAATTTTGGGGCCACCCAGGATACAATGAAGTTAATATTCCATGAAATTTTTCTATAAAAACTCATCACATTAATATGCTAAATCTTTAAGTAATTTCATATTAAATAGTTTAGCTCCAGTTGTGCAATGGATGAGTTAATTAAAGAAAACTGAATGAATGTCTCTGGTTACTTGCACTGAATATTTGTGGATCTTTTGTTGGGAGAGTTTGGGATGCCAGGCTCTTTCTGCTAAAATTTCACTCAATTGAAACAAAAACCTGCTAAGTCAAAGCACTTTGATTGAGAGTAAATTATCTTCTTGTGTTCCCACCCATCATATCAGTGTTCTATTGCTATCTTTCTTCTCTGGTCCTTTCTGGTTCCAGAAATCCTGGAATCTAGAGCTCAGTCTCTCCAAGTTCTCATCCCTTCTTTGTGCTACTCTTTCATTCATTCGTTCAAACATATTGATAGAAATTTTACTATGTTTTATGCACTCTCCTTAGTATTAAGGATACAGAAGAGAATGGCAACAATAATATCTAATGTTATTGAATTTTGACTATGTGTTATGTAATGAGAAAACTACATGAGTTATATCTTTAATCTACAATGACCCGTTTATTATCCCATCGTGTATAAGTGAGGAAAGTAAGAAACAGAAAATTAAATAACCTATATAAGCTTATGGAGTTAGAAAGTGCCTATCAAACAAAACTGGGAAGCTTACTATTTTCAGGAGTTTACATTCTTTTCAGGCATACAGATGTTACACATAAGAAATTAATGTAATAATTAGTGTTACAAAAATAATGTTGGTATAAGTCTACTTCAAAAAATTGGTGGGATATTCAAGCAAAAGGTAAGTGCATTTGTATGATGGTTTTGAAACTCATGCATACAAGTAAAATCTCTTAATGAAAATAACACAGCATACCTACATTTTGACAGGTAAGCAATCAGATTTATGAAGGCCTATTTGAAAAAGTGACCATTTGGTGGAGGCGTGAACAATAAGAGCCGAGCAGTCCCTTTAACAGGAACCTGGAGAGTCTGCTCCAAGCAAAGGGGTCAATGTGAACAAGCCTTGCTGCCAGGAAAGATTTTGGTGTGTACTTAACGAGTCACATTCCATTCTGTCTCACATAAAATGCAAGTTACATTTTAAGTTGATATATTCATTTCTTTGCTGAGAAGGAATTGTAGGAAAATTGGAAAAAAAAGAAATCTGTGAAAATCATTTAGGAGGGTCCCTGTACCGGAAATAAAGGCGTGGCTTGTTTTGGCAGCCCAAGTATGGGAGGAAGTTGCATGGTGTGATTGTGGATGCACCCTCATGGGAAGCAAGGGGTGATGTGCTTTCATGGATGATTCAGATCTCTGATATTCTGTGACATGGGGAAATGTTATAAAGGGTTTCAAGGGAAAAATCAATATTTCCACTGCTACTCTAAACATTTCTTCCCCATAACCGTATGAGTATGTTGTTGAAACCTCTACATCACTACAATAGGGAAGCCAAACTTTAAAGTCCTATACCATCTTCACTTTCAAACATTTGTTAAACAGGTTTGAGGGCAAATTTCAGAAGCTAACTGCAAACGTATATGTGAGTAAGATGAGCATCTCATTGAACAAGGAGTGCTTTTTGAATACTGGAAGGTCAAACATTGATGCTGATTAAAGATACTGGCAAAGAAAAGAGAAATTGAAAATTGGTTTAACCTTGTAAAACAATATTAACTCATGTCACGTATATAAAGTGTTTGCATTTTCTTCCTGATTATCAAAGAACACAATGAAGGTTATATAAATCATTAAATTTGAAGTGTATTTATGGTGCTATAAATTTTATTTGATTGCATCAGCAAAACACACCATGTCTCTTTGACTTCCTTCCTAGTGGGGTGAGTAGATTTGTCCTGTGCCCTACATTTTGTTACTGGAGAGTGTACTTGGCATCTCAGAGTCCACAGAATTGTAAACCAAGGCAATTAGTCTATTCTGAAAGTGTAAAGGTATGTCAATAATTTCATGGAGAAGTGGAAATAAAAGGTCATGTGCATTTTCCATGAATCTTTTGAACATTCTGCCATTGTGAGATGAGCAAATGCTTTAGAATTGGCAACGAGGTTCTCTCCCTGGGATCAGAAAACACTGCTCGGTTCTTACCAGTCCCAGTTCTCTTTCAATTGTGTCCTAACTTTCAGTCCAGAGAGGATACTTAAAACTATGAATCACCTGTTCTTAGTACCTCTGTTTCCATAGTTCTCATGTTCTACCTATTTGATTGAAACTTTGAATCAACTAACTAAATTAGAATCAAATATGAGATCTATAGGAACCTTCAGTTAATATTATATAGTCATAAACATTCTGATTTATAAATTAATTTCTCTAAGCCTGATATTCAAATATTTTATTTATTTTTTCTATAAACTTTTACCCCAGAGTCTCTATCATAACCTATGAGATTTCTTAAGTTGTTAAAAGATAAGCTTAAATTATAACTTCAGATTTCATTGCTTATATAATATGCTTATTTCCTTAAAACCTCTTAAAAAAGTAAAAAGAAAATTAGGTTCCTCCCCCACTCCCCAGTCCAAATATTTAAGTAAATTATACAGTAGCAATGACGTAGAACCAGCTTTTTTTTAACTTTTATTTAGTAAATATAAATCTCCAAAGTACAGTTTAAGGATTACAATGGCTTCCTGCCCCCCGCATAACTTTCTGCCCACCTGCAACCCTCCTATCTCCAGCTCCCTCTCCCATTCCATTCACATCAAGATTCATTTTCAATTATCTTTATATACAGAAGATCGATTTAGTATATATTATGTAAAGATTTCATCAGTTTGCACCCACACAGAACATAAAGTGTAAAACAGTTTCAGTACTAGTTATAGTATTAATTCACATTGGACAACACATTAAGGACAGAGATCCTACATGAGGAGTAAGTGCACATTGACTCCTATTGTTGACTTAACAAATTGACACTCTTGTTTATGGCGTCAGTAATCTCCCTAGGCTCTTGTCATGAGTTGCCAAGGCTATGGAAGCCTCTTGAGTTCACCAACTCTGATCTTATTTAGACAAGGTCATAGTCAAAGTAAAGGTAACTAGCTTATATAAGAATACTTCAGAAAGTTTTAGACAATTTAATTAAAGGATAAGTTTCATTTGGTGCAATAAATTTTGAAATTCATGAATGTTAAAGGGTCCTCAAAAAGTTTATAAAAATGCATGCTATGAGAAAAATACGCATGGACTTCCAATATTTTTGTCAGCAAAATACACATCTTTTTATTCCACTGTCCATAAGCTTTGGCAGGGGGGTTGTGGGACTTGTACTTGTCTTTATTTTGTTTAAAAAGAAGACACAGAAATTTACAGATTTCTATATGCTGGTTTTCCCTCCAAATACCCAAAAGGGCCAGGGCCGAGGCAACTGGAAGCCAGGAGCCCAGAGCCCAAACCAGCTCGTCCTTGTGAGCAGCAGTGATCCAAGTCCTTGAGCAATCACCTACTGCTTCCCAGGATGTGTATTAAGAGAAAGATTGATTAGAAGCAGAGGAACTGGGACACGACCCAGGAACTTCCATATGGCATGCAGGCATCCCAAGTGACAACTTAACTGCTGTGCAAAATGTCTGCCCCTTCATGAACTTTTTGAAATACTCTAGTATTTAAGATTTACTCAGGTCAGTAGAATAAACATAGTCATTTCAAGCTCAATGACTAAAACATGACTTCAAAAATAAAAAGAAATCATACGGAAGAGAGAAATATACACATAAACACACAACACAAAATATCAAAATCAAAACCCTTATTGGGTGAACATGGGAACCATGTTATTTATTTATTTATTTATTTATTTATTTATTTATTTATTTACTGACAGGCAGAGTGGACAGTGAGAGAGAGAGAAACAGAGAGAATGGTCTTCCTTTACCATTGGTTCACCCTCCAATGGCCGTTGCGGCTGGCACGATGCGGCCGGCGCACTGCACTGATCCGAAGCCAGGAGCCAGTTGCTTCCTCCTGGTCTCCCTTGCAGGTGTAGGGCCCAAGGACTTGGGCCATCCTCCACTGACCTCCTGGGCCATAGCAGAGAGCTGGCCTGGAAGAGGAGCAACCTGGACAGAATCCGGTGCACCGATCTGGACTAGAACCCGGGGTGCTAGAGGATTAGCCTAGTGAGTCGCAGCACTGGCCAGGAGCCATGTTATTTAGAATTCAAAATGGAATATTCTTAGAAAGGCTTTGTACTGATCTGGGTCCAGCTTCACTTTGTGCTAGGTTGGAACTTTAAAGTGTCTTCTGAATCACTGTACATAACTCCAGCTCCTGTGTTGGAGGACTAAACTGGAAGACATATTTTGTACTGCAATGGAAGGTCCAACACAGGTACATATTCAGAAACGAACTACAGAGCTGACTCAGAATTGGTGGACTGTGGAAGTTGGGGCTTTCTTCCAAATTAGCTCATGCCAGTTTCCCCGCATAATAACCTATAATCATGGAAATAAAACTCCTTAACACAGAAGAGTGTTTCTCAAACCATGATTTGTGGATCTTAGGTGGGTGAAATTTAATAATCCTGTGGAAAAATAATTCCATATTTAAGATCTTTAGGAAACATTCTACATTAGGCATCTTTTGGGAGGTTCTCAGTTTGCATTAACATACCAAAGTCCTTTAGTAGAAAAATACATTGACTTGATTTACTTAGGTGTTCCTTCAGATGATCACTCAGCAATACTCACCCCTACTTTCCCTAGTTTGTGATTATATTCTATTAGGAAAAAAACATTAAGTGAATGGCCAGTCCTTAGGCGGGGAGGAAATTTTCTAGGGTCATGCCATCCTCTATTGCATATAATTTCTTATTTGTTATGTAATGCAATTATAAAAATATAATAACTGCAATTTTATATGGAATGTGAATCTACATATGCATTCAGTTATACAATCACATTATCTCTCTGCAGGCGAGCTCTACAAAGGAGTTTTCCATTATTACAGGATTTACTATCACTAAAGAGCTTCAGGTCAAAATAAATTTCTTAATATTATGGGCTTCTAGAAATGTATTTAGAAATAACTATTACACTTTTGATAAATAGAGCAGTACGTTTTGGAACATCTTACTCTCACTGTAATTTGTTTCAAAAGACCATTATCAAAATGTTTTCATTAACAAAATCACTTTTCAGTAAGTATTAAAAATATTTTTAATCTCTGTCTTGGTTTATGATTTCAGGCTTTAAAAGACATAGGTGTCTAAAACAGTCATCTCCTTCTCCGTAATCAACTTTTGGCATTCTCATTGGGATGCTTGTGTCTGGATTTGCTCACAGTGGATATCCGGGGTATCTGCATTTCTCACTCTCCACTCTCTCTTTTCTCAGTATAAGACCAGATAGGCCCACAGAATACTTGCCACAACATAGATATTTAATAATTATTCACTGATTGCTTTCCCTCATTCAACTCTGGAAATATTCCTTGCTCACATACCAAACAGGTATCTCTTTAGTATTTAAGGTCTTCACTTATTAACCACACTATATTTTTACTCATTCATTACTGTGTTGTAACATTTCTAAAACATTTCTTAGGCACAGAAAGTAAACTTGCAGTTCCAGCTTTTAGAACACTTCCCTCTCTTTCAAGGATATATTTTGGAAACTGAATTTTCCTGTCAAATTGTGAAGGTCTCAGGTTGTGAAGACAGGCATCAGAGATTCCTGGCTTAGCTTTGATAGGTACAATTTCCACTAAAAATCCCAAAACCACACGAGAATTCTTAGATGGTAGGAATTCAGGGTTTTAATTTCTAGTTTTATCACCCATAGCCATTTCATTCAAGATGAAAAACAAAAATATTTTCAATATCTTCTCAACAGTCTCTGTTCCTGTTTCATACCTCAAGGTACTTTATACTGATAATGGTGATAGTGGTTGATATGCTGTATGATATTTGAACAAAAATAAGTCATTGTCTTTTTTTGGGTATTTATCTATTACAGAACACATGTGAAATAGAAATCATGCTGATAAATATATGCAACATGTATCACAGTGAAAATGTGACCTCTTTTGGAATAATAATGGCATCAGCTTTTAAACAGATATATTTAATAGAAGAATAAAGAAGAAAAATCTATTAATCATCTTGTTATTCATGGTCAAAGTTTAGTCTATTTAACTGGTCCATAATAATACTTTAAAGATATAATGCCTTAAAATATTGATATAACTTGAATAGAAGGTTAGAAGTATCAGATGAAGCATTTTAAGCATGTCCCCTTTGGTAACTTAGAAAGCAAAACAAAATGTTATCATTGACAATAGAACGAAAACAGAACTATCACTAGTTTTTAATTTACTCTATATAGAAGGATAAATTTAGTTTTTAACAAATATGAGTTTTATTTAGCAGATAAAATGAGAAAAGCTTATTTGCAAATAAACAAATACCAGTAGAGACTACCAACTGGAACTTAATAAATCTTAAAGTTTTATCTCCATCAGGAGCTGTACTATAGCAAGCATTTCTCCAGTGACTTTCTTCTGAGTGGTTTCCAAGGCGCTGCTAATATGCCATGCCCTTAAACATGCACACACACACACACACACGTGCACAAATGTTTGTGTCTGTGTATATCATGCATGTGAAAAGGTTTATATCCTGTATTTGGAAATGTTTGCATTTTATTTTCATAATACTAAATTTTTTCATGTTATTTTCCTATACCTAAATACACATGGATTTGTGCAAATATTCATGGTAATTGTATAAACTTTTGCACTTTTTTATATGATACATACTTGAATATTTTGCATACATTCAGATACATATGTCTTTAAATGTGCACCCCAAACATAAACTCTAATGGCTAATTATTGATTCACAGCCAATTTATATTTTTCTGGCACTAAGTCTTATTGATTATTTAAGCTCAAATATAGTAGAAGTTTCTCATTACAGTTCTAGAAGTATACAAATAACATCATACAGTAAGATCATTATTTATATGGAAACATGATTATAGTAACCACAACAAATACATATTAAAACCATGATATAGTGCCATGTTTTATACTCGGTAGACAAATAATCTTCCAGGAAGTATCTCTTTCTGACAAATTTAAGAATTTCAAAAATAGTTACTCCTGAGAAATCTTATTGTCACCTCTCTAAGCTCATCTATTTAAAACCTAATTAAAATTCACATTAATAACAAAACAAAGCTTAACATCATCTAATAAACACCTGCTAGTCTACCACTCCGATTCCTTGGAGATGAAGGGAAACCAGTGAGCTCCTCCTGAAGGTGAGCAACTACAACAAATACGCACTCCTGCTAACATTTCCCAGTACAACCCTGATCCACCACCCCTCAAAAAAAAAGAAAGCAACATCCAAATTTCTTCCTATTTGGATGATACTCTTTGGAGTTCTATGATTGGCAGTACCAATCTCAATCCCAATAAGGGAGTTTTGTCAGAATTTAAGAAAGTCTCAAAGAAAATGTTACTACAGTTAGGAATTCAAGAAATATTTAATTTGTAATGCAGCCCCATTATTCCATGCATTGGAGCTGCAGCTTCGACCAAGATGAAGTCGTTTAATCAGGAGTTTATATTTCAGTGGGTGACAGACCATAAGCAAATAAACACTAATGTTGTGCAGTCAGTCCAATCTAAGTCATTGGAGAGTTTTGAGCAGAGACGTAATGTTCGTAAGACAGCACCTTAAATATTTAGCCAAGGTATGCAGAGCTGACTGGGTCAGAGGAGGAAAAGTACCGAATAGGAAAACAGAAGAAAGAAAAAGCCTAATGAGAAATGAGTGACTTGGAGTTTGTGATGATTCCTAAATCTGTTCAAAGATGGGGCCATGAAATGAACAACATTGTTTGGAGATCACCAAGAGAGAGGTAGCTCTTCAGAATCATTAGTGTGTCATTTAGTGAGTTGTCTTCATCCACATAAAGCACCTGTTCTTAATCTCTTCAATTCTTTGACCCTCCCAAAATATTTTTTAAAATATTTTTATGAGAGCTCAAGATGTGTAGAATGAAAGCAGGTATGTTGAAATATTTTGAAGAAAAAAATTATGAAACAAGTAACCAGGTATAAATACTATCCTACTGATCTTATATTTAGGAAGTACATTGGATAAAGGTTAATTTCAGAGGAGATATATTGAAAGAAATGTCTACCCTTGTTTAGGAATACTGAAAAGCATACTCTTATTGATCTTTTTACATGAATACTGATATATGGATATTAGATATAAAAAGAATTTATAGTCCCATCACATCCACTGAACTGTTGAAATAACATCCTTAATTAGTATTTTATAACTATAGCTCATTTAGTGTTATAAAAACATACAAAATATTAGCATTTATGTAAAGGAAATTCTTTGTACTTCCACAAATGAAGTAAATTAACACTTTAAATAAGTTCTTAAGGAATCTCTTTCCCAGAAGATATTTCATTAGTTTTAGAGATGTTTCATTAATGAATTATTTAGTTTGACATTCCCAAGTATCTCTCACCTTGGGCCACAAATGTAATAAAGTTTCCTAAAATGTCTTATATCCTTCATTATTTTACATTTATCTCTAGAATTACCATTAGAGATTTTGAGTCATCTTTATTCTTCCTAATTGCTGTATCTATTAAGCAAGACAGATATTTTTCTAAAATATCCTTGTTAATTACCAACATATCCCACATTTACATAATACACTTTTTGGGGCAGTTTCAGTGGTAACATTTCATGGCTAATAGGAAGCAATTTGCTTTCCTTTATTAAGTGCATTAAAACTTCATGCCCCAGACATCATTGATGGTAAACATTTGATTCTGCTCAAATTTAATGCACCAAGGCATTTTGCTGTGCCATATTAGGTTTATTTATGTGCTGTGTTCTGCATTGTTAGCTGCTAATGAGACTTCAACTCTTATTGCTCTAAGGCCTGAACACTAACCTCATTTTAATGAGTTCATTATTTGCTGTCTTCTGAAAGGAAGACAACAAATTTTCCTTTTAATTAAAGGTCAAAACACCTCTGGCAAAGGAAAGGGAAGAGGTTATAAACCCTAGGAGAAGCTGAGAGATAGCTCTTTCAGATTTCTAGGCTGAGCAGAGTTAGTATAGACTGGCAAGGCTGTGGTTTCTCAAGAATATAGACAGTCAATCAATCACGGGAGAACAAAATACATCTAAATTTAAGAGAAATGAGAACACTACACCAAGAGAGCTAATGTGCCTAAGACTTTGTGAAAAATGAAAGTCAGCCAAGGTAATTAAAGAGGCTTTACTCCTAACCAAAAGGGCCATGTGGATCAATACCACTGCAGGAAAAAGATTCCTCTTTTGCATGACAAATGAGTTGTGTAGTGGAGAGAACAGATGCCATATTAACTGAGCCAAGAAAAACTATTCTCAAATGTTTTATCAGAAAGTGAAGCAAAGGCAAATCAATATTTTGGGGAAACTATTTTTAGTAATGTAAAGGATGACACAATTTGCTAACCTGTAACCTTCCTGGGAATACCAAGCATGTGGACTTTGCAGGTAATTCATTCTGCTAATCACAGGGGGAAGGTGAAACTTGAACTCCTATAGTGTTAGGGTAACACCATGACCAACTTTCTACTTATATAAAATTAGTAGTAATAAAAGCTAGAGATTGAACACAAAAATTAAATGAAGCAGTGTGTTGAGGGGCCCATGCCATGGCACAAGTTAAAGCTCCTCCTGTAACTGGCATCCCATAAAACTGTCTTCAATTCCCAGCAGCTCCACTTCCAATGCAGCGCCCTGCTAGTTTCCCTGGGTAAACACGAGGGGATGGTCCAAGTCTTTGGGACTCTGTACCAGGTGGGAGACCCTAACGGGATTCCAGCCTCCGGACTTTGGCCTGGCCCAGCCCCACCTGTTGCAGCCATGTGGGGGGTAACCAGTGACAGGAAAATCTCATTCTCTCTCTGTCTCTCCCTCTATCTCTGTAACTCTTTCTAAAAAATAAATAAATATTGAAAAAAATAGTGTGGTTTGATTAAAAATCCAAGCACTTTTTTTTTTCCTCTGAAGGCAAATGGTACCCACATAGTGTTACTTGAATCACACATAATGCTTTATGATATAATTAAATTATAATGATACTTTTCAGAACATATTACCTTCTTTTTTTTTCATTTTCGATTCTCTTTATATACAGAAGATCAGTTTAGCATACATTAAGTAAAGATTTCAACAGTTTGCTACCACACAGAAACATAAAGTGAAAAATAATAGATGATTTTTTAAATGATGATGAAATCAGATCAGACCTATTGTCATGTTTAATCCCAGTGAGATTTTTTTTCAACACTTAAGAATAACTGTGCATCAATTACAGATCTAAACTGAAATGTGATCCCTGTTGAACATGGTGGTGGGAATGGGAGAGGGAAGAGATGTATAATTTGGGACATGCTCAGGCTGACTTGCCCCAAGTGGTGGAGTTGGAAGCATACCAGGGGATTCCAATTCAATCCCATCGAGGTGGCATGTACCAATGCCATCTCGCTGTTCCAGGTGATCAGTTTCAGTTCACAGTTGGTCATGGTGAAGGGACTGGGAGTCAAAGGGAGCACATAGACAAGTCTAGTACCTGCTAACGCTAACTGATGGAGTAAATAAAGGGGAGAGTGATCCAACATGGGAAGTGAGAATCTCAGCAGACTCATAGAATGGCAGATGTCCTAAATAGCACTCTGGCCTCAGAATCAGCCCTAAAGGCATTCGGATCTGGCTGAAAAGCTCATGAGAGTATTTCAGGCATGGAAAGCCAAGACACTCTGGCAAAAGATCTCTGCGAGTGAGATCCCAGTGGAAAGAACAGGCCATCAAAGAAGGAGGTACCTTTCTCTGAAGGGAGGAGAGAACCTCCACTTTGACTATGAGCTTGTCTAAACAAGATAAGAATCGGAGAACTCAGAGGGCTTCCATAGCCTTGGAAACTCATGACTGGAGCATAGGGAGATTACTGATGCCATAGACAGGAGTGTCAATTGGTAAAGTCAACAACAGGAGTCACTGTGCACTTACTCCTCATGTAGGATCTCTATCCTTAATGTGCTGTACATTGAGATTTAATGCTATAACGAGTACTCAAACAATATATTTCACTTTGTGTTTCTATGGGGGTGCAAACTGTTGAAATCCTTACTTAATGCATACTAAACTGATCCTCTGTAAAAAAAAAAAAAAAAAGAAATTATCAATTCCCAACTTGACTCTCACTGGGATTAAACATGACAATAGGTCTGCTCTGATTTCATCATCATTTTAAAAAATCATCTATTATTTTTCACTTTATGTTTCTGTGTGGGAGCAAACTGTTGAAATCCATACTTAATGTATACTAAGCTGATCTTCTGTATATTAAGATAATCGAAAATGAATCTTGATGTGAATGGAAGGGGAGAGGGAGTGGGAAAGGGGAGGGTTGTGGGTGGGAGGGACGGTACGGGGGGAAAGCCATTGTAATCCATAAGTCGTACTTTGGAAATTTATATGCATTAAATAAAAGTTTAAAAAAAAAAATCCCAGTGAGAGTCAAGTTGGGAATTGATAATTTCTTTTTTTTTTTTTTACAGAAGATCAGTTTAGTATACATTAAGTAAAGATTTCAACAGTTTGCACCCCCATAGAAACACAAAGTGAAATATACTGTTTGAGTACTCGTTATAGCATTAAATCTCAATGTACAGCACATTAAGGACAGAGATCCTACATGAGGAGTAAGTGCACAGTGACTCCTGTTGTTGACTTTACAAACTGACACTCCTGTTTATTGCATCAGTAATTTCCCTATGCTCCAGTCATGAGTTTCCAAGGCTATGGAAGCCTTTTGAGTTCTCCGACTCTCATCTGGTTTAGACAAGGTCATAGTCAAAGTGGAGGTTCTCTCCTCCCTTCAGAGAAAGGTACCTCCTTCTTTGAAGACCTGTTCTTTCCACTGGTCCACTGGGATCTCACTCACAGAAATCTTTCTTTTAGGTGTTTTTTGTTTGTTTGTTTGTTTTGGCAGAGTTTCTTGGCTTTCCATGCCTGAAAAACTCTCATGGGCTTTTCAGCCAGATCGGAATGCCTTTAGTGCTGATTCTGAGGCCAGAGTGCTGTTTAGGACATCTGCCATTCTATGAGTCTGCTGAGTATCTCGCTTCCCATGTTGGATCACTCTCCCCTTTATTTATTCTATTGGTTAGTATTAGCAGGTACTAGACTTGCTTATGTGCTCCCTTTGACTCTTAGTCCTTGCATTATGATCAATTGTGAACTGAAATTGATCACTTGGACTAGTGAGATGGCATTGGTACATGCCACCTTGATGGGACTGAATTGGATTCCCCTGGTATGTTTCTAACTCTACCATTTGGGGCAAGTCAGCTTGAGCATGTCCCAAATTGTACATCTCTTCCCTCTCTTATTCCCACTCTTAAGAGCATATTACCTTCAAAAACTTTAATCATTCTGCTTGTGAAATCTAGTCTATGCCTTTTTATGTTTCTAGTAGTATTCTTAGATTAAATTATTTTTCTTTTTCATTAACTTGTTTGTTTACAGAAAAATGCAAGTAAATGTATTGTGGCTTCCCATATTCCCAATATCCACTGCATCTCACATTAGTGTTGTACATTTATTACAGTTTGTAAATCAGTATTGATACATAGTTAGTAGCTGAGGTCTATACTCAAGGCATTTTTCAGTTTTTGCTTAGGAACCTATTTCTGTTCTATTATCCCATCATGGTTACTCATTACATTTTAGTTGTTTTGTCTGCTTAGGTCTCTCATGGCTGTGAGATTCAAAGGATTTCTATTTGTCTGTTTTGGAGAAGTTTTAGATATACAGAAAAATGAAGTAATAAGTGCAAAGTCCTCATATAAGAGCACCCTTCTCCCCAGACCCCCTATGGATTCCCTACTGCTAGCATTTTGCAATACTGAGATTCCTGTGTAATAACTGATGAATGAATATCCCATAGTTTATAATAAGGTTCATTTTTTGTGTTCCACATTCTGTGCTTCTGGAAAAATATAGAAGTAGACAGTCATGCATTCACTATTGCTTCATCCTACAGCATGGAGACACTAGAATAGATCTAGAATGTTAAATAGTTCATTGTCCTAAAAATCACCTACACTCCACTTCCACTTATTCATCCCTTCCCTTGTGGCCACTGATGATTTTACTATCTGCATGGTTTTGTCCTCTCTCGAATGTCATTTAGTTTGGATGCTAGAGTATAAGTGTGTAGCCTTTTTAAAGTAATTTCTTTCATTTAGCAATATTAATTTCAGATTCTTTTACTTCAGATTTGGCTTGGTAGTCCGTTTATTTCAATTGCTAAGCACTGTACCACTGTATAAATACCATTTTTTAATTTTTTATCTTGACCTATTGATGGGTATCTTGGTAAATTTCAAGTTTTGACAGTTACAAATAAAGTTGTTATGAATAATTATGTGCAGGCTTTTTGAGAACACAAAGATTCAACTCATTTGGGCAAATACCAAGAATCGTATTGCTAGATCCTATAAAAAGATTATGTGTAGCCTTTTAGAAAACTGACAAACTATCTTCAAGATAAGTTAAAACATTATCTATTTTTAAAAGAAGGACTTTTATGTTGAAAAGGCAAAATAAAATAAAGCTATCTAAATGTAACATGGAAAGTGGATATAATTTGAATGACTTGATCAAATAAAAAATCCAAATTAATAAAAAGAGCAGTGTAGTATAACATTGATTGGAGGAGATTTCACTGAGTAAGTTTTAATTTACTGATCTTTGATAAAACTAATAGTTGACCTAGCATGTGTGAACACATGCATGCACACACACACACACACATTCATTGGCAAAAAACGAAGAAGAGTATGTAAAGTAAAATACTCTCTATCATATTTTTGTAGTTTGTATTTTTCTTGTTTCCATTCTGTTTTCTTTTTTTTTTTTTTTGTGGAGAAAATTGGATTATAGCACATGACATCTCAATATTTGAATATCTGATTATACAAATAAATTTCATTTATACATTTCTTATAAAGTAATATATCATGAAATTTCTGTAGGTTTTTGTGTAGTTAAGTAAATTCCACATATGTAGGAACTTTGTAATGGTTGATATTATCTCAAATATATTTGCCAGCAACAGGTGAAATTTATGAGTTTCTTCAATATTAGTTTTCTTTAAAAATATTTTACAGTTCAGCTTAAATAATCAGGTAAATACTGCATTACTTTAGAGTATTTTTACCTCCTCAATATTAATGCTGAATATGATTAAAATGAATTATTCTAAAAATTAGTAGGTATCTTAAAAAGTATGTAAAACATGGTTACCATCCTCAAGTATAATCTACATGAAGGAAAAATTTTACCTGAGTGATTATAATAAAAAAGAAAAAACACATGTTGTAAGAATTTTAGCATCAAAATGCAATGAGGTTCAAAATAAACTTTACATTATTGCCTTATTCCAGAGAACACGCCTAATACAAAATGAAAGTAGGCCCAGGGGTGCAATATAAGGCCAGGTCAGAGAGTTTTCTAGGGCAGATGGGAGAGTCTACATACTTCAAGTTGTTTTTTTTTTTAAACTATTTTCAGTGTTTTGAATTAGAGTCTTTAAGTTTAATCTAAAAATTAGAATAATCTGCAGATTCCCTGTGGATAGGGATATTGTGGACTGATGATAGTGGACAGATGGAGTATAGCTGTAATGTATGGAATGGGTATGACAAAGAGTGTCTTACAATACTGTCTATGGGGCAGGTATTTGGTACAGCAGTGCAGACGCTTCTTGAGATACTACATCTCACACCATAGTTCTTGGGTTTGAGTCCTGCTTCCAATTCTGATCCAGCTTTCTGCTGATGTGCACCCTGGGAGGCAGTGGATGATGGTTCAAATGCTTGGGTCTTTGACACCCACATGGGAAATCCCAGTTTGAGTTCTGTTCTCCTGCCTTTGGCCTGGTCCAGTCCTTGCTTTAGTGGGTATTTGGAGAGTGAACCAGCAGATGGAAGAGAAATTCATTCTCTCTTTCTCTCTCTCTCTCCTTTTCTTTTTCTTCCTCATCTTTCACAAACATTTAAAAAGTTAAAAATGAATCTACTTTAAAAAATAAAATAATATCTACTTGTACTTCAGTAGTATAGATTATACTAGAAATCAATGGAAAGGAGGGGCAAGTGGGTGTCACTTGAGAATAAAAACAAGGAACTTGTCAATTTATCTATATACCAAGAGATAGAGAAGAATCGGAGAGAGCTGTGAGCCTAAGCATCTGAGAAGACTCTGAGCTCTCAGACAAGAAGGAATTCAACCTTTCAATTTAATGAAAGACCTTGTATGTGGAATGGCTACATCAATGAAGAGTTCATATTAAATCTATGATTGATTAAAATAACCTGAAAATGACTTAAATATAATTTTCTTGCATAAATGCACACACACACACATATCTGCTAAATAAAATAGATCTGCAGAAGGATTTAGAGAAAATAATAGTGGGAATTAAGCATGAAAGAATAATTAAGATTTCTTCAGACATTTAGGGACATTATTTAGTTGTGAGTATGGACACTTAATTCCTATTAATTTCAAGTTAATAAAAAGTAGACTAATGTAGATATTATAATAAAATCTATCCTTGTTTTTAATGTTTTGATGATCTACATCAGTTGCCTCACAATTATCAGCAAACATTTTGAGAATATCTCCTTAGTTCACACATATTTATTCTTATAAATAAATAAATAAATTATTTTACTTTTATAATCATTTACACACTCAATACTATTTAAGAAAAGAAGTTGGAAAATGAACTGAACACTATTTCAGGTACTTTATTTATTACCAGTAAAACACCTTGTTTTACTAACAAAAATTATACTTTAACTGAAAGGAATGTGACTAAACAGGCTACGTCTGATTGCATACTTTTGTCTGAAGCCTGGAACGTGACTTAACTGACAAAGAGTGCATTGAAAAAGTGGAAGCACTGTAAAGCTGTGTCATTTTCTTATTGGTTTTTGGCTTGTTTGTATGTTCATATGTGCTCGAATTATTAGTTTTATAGAAATATTTAACTGACAATTTCTTGGCAGAAAGTTTTGAAACAATTTCTTTTGTGAGGGCTAAGTCAAATTAGACTGTAAAGACCAGAGACGCATTCATATTGTTTTATGAATTATAATTCAAAGCAGTGGACTGCAACTTAAGAGGCCTCTGAGGTCACGGTCAATCCTATTCCCTGTGACATGGCCATCTCCCTTCTGGATGCTGTACACATGGTCTAATCTGGAAAGCTGTCTGAGGTTCAGACCTAGTGGGCCACCCACGTTAATTTACACTAAATATAATTTTATTTTAAATTCACTCCTTTTTCTACATGTATATTTAGATTATTAATATATTTATTTATTTGTTTTAATTTTAGTGGAAGGGCAGGGCAGAGGGGAGAGAGAGAGAGAGAGAAGGAGAGAGAGAGAGAGATCCTCCAAAGGCTGGTTCACTCCTCAAATGCCCACCCAGCCAGAGCTGACTCAAGCTGAAGCCAGGAGCCAGGAGCCGGGAATTTCATCCAAGTCTCCCAATTGTGTGGCAGAGATGCAAACACTTGAGCTGTTGTCTACCACCTTTCAGGATGCTTATCAACAGGAAGCTGGATTTGAAGCTGTGTAGCAGGGACGTGAACCAGACATTCAGATATAGAATGCCAGTATCCCAAATGGCAACAAAACCACTAGGCCAAACTCTCCTCTATATTATTTTAAGTCAGCAAATATTTAAGAAGAGAGTTTGTCAATGGCCTATTGCTTTGTTTTTCTGTATTCCAGTAGGTTGCCTTACATTCAACCTGTGTCAGGATAGTGCTTGTCAAAAGTCTAAGTGTCAGTGTTACACAGTGTATAAGAGCTCAGGCAAAGGATTCAAAATACATGGATTTGAAAATTAGTTCTACCACTTACACTCTTTGTCACTTCTTATCTTTAATTCCCAATCTACAAAATGAAGATATAATAATATGTAACTCATAGACTTGGAAGTAATAACTAGAGATGCAATACTCCTTTAGAAATATATAAATATATATATATATATGTGTATATATATATATACACACACACAGACACACACACACACACACACATATATGGATAAAGCATGGAGCACAGTAAGAAGCCAATAAGTGGGCCGGCGCCGCGGCTCACTAGGCTAATCCTCCGCCTTGCGGCGCTGGCACACCGGGTTCTAGTCCTGGTTGGGGCGCCGGATTCTGTCCCGGTTGCCCCTCTTCCAGGCCAGCTCTCTGCTATGGCCCGGGAGTGCAGTGGAGGAAGGCCCAAGTGCTTGGGCCCTGCACCCCATGGGAGACCAGGAGAAGCACCTGGCTCCTGCTTTTCGGATCAGCGCGGTGCGCTGGCCGCAGCGAGCCAGCAGCGGCGGCCATTGGAAAGTGAAACAACGGCTAGGGAAGACCTTTCTCTCTGTCTCTCCCTCTCTCTCACTGTCCACTCTGGCTGTTAAAAAAAAGAAGTCAATAAGCATGAATTATTTTATTGTGGTCAATCATGGTTGTTATTGTTATTATATTGTTAATGCTATTATTAGGTAAAGAATTCACAGCTTTCTGGTGTGTAAAGTGACATTAATTCCAATAACACACATGTCCACACATGGTTGAGTTTTGTTGCTTTACCTCACATTTTCTTGTTTTTTTTTTTTTTTCTGTCAGTGTTCTGCCTGAAATCTTTGAAGAAGTAGGTGCCTTTCTTTCAGCTCTAGCTTGATCTCCTTTGAGGCTATATTAACAGACCATTCACTCCTCTAGATCATTCATTTTTAGTATGTGGTGGAATATACACTTAAAAAAACAATATAATGAGGTTATTATTTAGGAAGAAAAACATCACCAAATCTCTTTTTCCTGGAAGAAAACTGAGTAAAAGACCCATTGTATTTTGCATTTCAAATGCCATGGGAGTTCCATTTCTTCATTTCACATAAGTGCTTATTTTGAATAGCTTTCACTTGACTCACAATGATTTCCTTGTTTCCACATGGGGAAGAAAATAGTGGATGGACTGTTATAGCAATACTGATGCTTACTTCCAGCACCTTCTTCAAGATTTATATCAAATCTCTCCCACTCCAGAGACCAACTCTGATCACACTGTTTAATAATACAGCCTCTTCCAGACTCATTCAATACTCCTCATCCAGCTCAACATTTCATTTAATTCTGATAGAATTTAATTCTTGCTAATAACTTACTTACATGTTTTCTTGTCATCCCCTAGGCTCTTGAATGAGGCTAGAGAACCTTTCTTTCTTTGTACTGTGATGATATCGCATGCAGCTAAACCAATACCTAGAACAGAGTACCCCATAACTATGAACAGAATGAAAGATCTTAGTGTCTGGAATATGTAGGAATCAAGTGCTTGGAGGAATGCGTGCAACTTTAATGTCCTGAGTATGAAGACATTTCTAGTGCAGCTGCAATTGTTGTCAGATGACCTAAATGAATAGGAAATCATGTTCAAACACACAGCATATTTCCCTTAGTTACTGATCCATCCTGTGCAGCTGGGTATTTCAGTCTTTAGAGTTGGATAATCAGTATGATACAACAAGAATAAGACTGCAATTTTAAAAACACTTGGCACTCGTGAAAAATTCAACCCTTAGGGTTTAAAAAAGTTAATAGCTTTCATTTTCCTTGTTAATTAATCAACAAGCCAGAACTAACTAGGTATTCATGATTAACTAACCATAAAATGCCAGACTGAATGGAGAAAGTCATAAAATCTCCATAGATTTCTTAAGAGCAGCAGCAGCAGCAAAAACAAAACAAGAAACCCTGAATAAATTATCTGCTTTTGTGATTACGTTACTTTAAGAAGTCTCTGAAATTCCATCTGATTGGTAACTATTACAAATCACTGAAGTGCGATCATAAGTATAAATTTAGAGACTGGATATATGTTGAACTGGCTGCTGCTGTAATTCACGCATTTTTCCACTAAGATATCAAGGAAGCATATAAGTTATTGTTTCTTATTTTTTCCAATTTTACCTAAATGCAACAGGGACTTATGCAATTTATGATGTCTCTCTAATGATACAATTAGATGAAATCAGAGGCATCTTACTGCTTTTAGGAGAATTGTGAACATGGGATTTAAATGTAAAATATTTGTAATGACATGTTGATACATATTTTAATTTGAATTAACAGACTGAGTTTATAACAATATATACTATGGACTTTTTCAATAAACTAGAAGTTGTCCTATTTCTACTTAGTGATAATGAAAGGTGAAAGCGTTTTGACATCTCTATGACATACAATGATTTTTATTATAAGACTATCATTTTGGCATTAAATACTATGCTAACTTGAAAAAGCACTTGTATTACACACAAATTTTCAGTTATTTTTCATTGCAAATGCAATCCATCAGATCATCAAGTATCAGCAGACATTAAATGATAGTAAATTATCCTGACATTTCTCTGCCAATTTTATTTAAATTCAAAACAAATTTTCCAATTATTAAATTAAAATTGAAAGCTTTTATTCTTAATATCTTTACTATGCATTTGATTTTTACAAATATCATAAAATATACCTATAATGGTTTATAGGGAAAATATTTCATTGCTTTTTGATGCATTAATGTTATAGTCATAAGGATTTAAACAGAAACCTGGATTATTCACGGACTGGCAGAGTGAGTTTTTAAAACTTTGGTGTACTTATCCATAAAATGGGTGAAAATGCCTATCCTGAATAATTAATTTGAGATATAAATGAAATGGCTCAGAGGCTGGCGCCGTGGCTAACTAGGCTAATCCTCCGCCTTGTGGTGCCGGCACACCGGGTTCTAGTCCCGGTTGGGGCGCCAGATTCTGTCCCGGTTGCCCCTCTTCCAGGCCAGCTCTCTGCTGTGGCCCAGGAGTGCAGTGGAGGATGGCCCAAGTCCTTGGGCACTGCACCCCATGGGAGACCAGGAGAAGCACCTGGCTCCTGCCATCGGATCAGCGCAGTGCGCCAGCCGTGGCGGCCATTGGAGGGTGAACCAATGGCAAAAGGAAGACCTTTCTCTCTGTCTCTCTCTCTCACTGTCCACTCTGCCTGTCAAAAAAAAAAATAATAATAATAAAAATAAATAAATAAATAAATAAAAAGTTAAAAAAAGAAATGGCTCAGAAAAATCAACCTACTTTATGAGTGTAATTTTTCAATGTATGATGAAAGAGGAAACTCAAATGATCATAAGAGTGCTCAGTTTCACAAAATAAACCTGCTCTTTGACATGAACTCATAGTCAGCATTATAGAAAAGAGGGGCATTAGAAAACCTGTTCTCAAACTCTATTCTAATTCTAAATATTTGTGTCTTCTTGTGATAAAGATACATTTAAGTGATAGAAACAGGCCAGAAACATTTTAAGGGCTGAATCTTCATCTCTCCTTTCTGTCTCCCATGTTCTGTTTCAGACTGAGAAGCACTAGTTTTCTGTCTAAGCTCAGTCTCTATCCCAGTGCCTGTCAGAAAGGTGATCAGCCTAGAATCAAATAAAGATCCCTCATTTTTATTACAAAGAAGTCCTCAGGCTATTTAAGCGGGACCAATATTAAAAATTCAATTCTCATTCAGTGTGCATCCCTCCACCAGCTTAAATTGAGAACTCCAATCACTTGCCAGTATGCTTCTCTTCATTCAGTTTAAATTAGAAAATGACTCTGGAGAATTTGTTTATAGATGGTCTAATAGACCAAATTTAAAAAAAAAATGAAGTCACATTTAGAAGAATTAACTACTTGGTTTTACTCCAGTGAATTTTTTTTTCTATAAATTTATTTGATTTATTTGAAAAATGTAGTGAGATGTAGTGAGGAGGAGAGGGAGAGAGAGGAGAGTGAGAGAGATCTTCCATCTGCTGGTTCATGCCCCAAATAGCCACACCACAACCAGGAGCCAGGAACTCCGTCTGTGTCTCCCATATGTGTGGCAGGGGACCAAGTACTTTGGCCATTCTCAGGTGCTTTCCCAGGCACATTAGTGATTGGAGCAGCCAGGACTGGTAATGCTCATATGAGATGGCAGTGTCACAGGTGTTGGCTTATCGTATTGAGTGACAACGCTGATCCCCAACTCCACTGAATTTTTAAGACTCAATGATACTAGGGTAGTGAAATCAATGTCCCACTTCAGAAGATCTCGGTTTGATATCAAAGTCCAGATCCTGACTTCAGCTTCTTGAAATGCAGAACTTGGGGGGCAGCAGCGATGGCTCAAGTTAATTGGATGCTGGCCACCCACATGGGAGACCTGCATTGTATTGCTGTATCCCAATTTTTGCATTGGCCCAACGCAAGCCATTGTAGATACTTGGGCAGTATGCAAGTGTATGGGATCTCTGTCTATGACTGTTAGATACACAGATGTAGACAGATAGATAAAAATCTTAAAAAAGAAAATCAGTGATACTGCAAGTGGTTTTATAGAACAGGTATTTCAGGTTCACAGCTGAAAGGCAGCTATCTGACCTGGCAATGAGACTTGTGTAAATGCTTGCTGCATGGATGGGGTCACATCTTTTTCATTTCCTCACATATCCAGTCTGATGATAAAACTTGTTTAGCAAATAAGTTTCCTTTTTCAAATTCTGAGCTTTTGCTCAGAAGTATGTGGGTACTTACTACTTTCACCACAGCTCTATTACAAAAATACTACTTAGTTGTAAAAAAGAACAAAATCCTGTCTTTCTCAATAAAATGGATGCAATTGGAGACCATTATGCTTAGTGAAATCATCCAGGCCCCAAAAGACAAATATCATATGTTTCCCCGACTTGATATTTAATATACAGAGCACAAAAATATGAAGTACATGAGATAAATTGACATTCTGAGATTTGACTATTGTTTAGAATCCTTGTTTATTCTAATGAGGAGCAATGGTTCTTCTACTTACTACTCGTTGAATTCTTTATTTAGTGAAGGGTTAGCCTTGTGGTTATAAAGTAAATTGAAAGTATGTTGTTATAGGAGATTTTAAGATGGCAGATTAGGGAATGAAATACTGTGCTAGGCTAGTGATAAATAGCAATTAAAAAGGTGTAGAAAGTGTACTCTTAGGGGAAAATTGAAGAGAAAACTGCACTAGAAATCCTACAAGAGGAAGAAGAATACCATTGACCTATGTGGGAGGTGTAGGCAGGCAGCACGAAAACAGACACAACACAGGACTTCGGCAGCCAAGAACCGGAGTGGGTAGCAGCTTGGAGACAGAGGTGAGACAGGACTGCAGCAAGTCGTGGTAATTTAGATAGAGCGAGAGTGTGCCATGAGGACTGGAGGTTGGCTGCTCATAGTTGCCCTCAGACCCTGTGCAAATAGAGAGGGCATGTTCATGTTGCCTTAACCTCCCCGCAACAGCATCCACTGCCTGGATGAGAAAGGGCGGGCACCATTTTGGGTTTGGGAGGCAGCTGTGGAAGCCTTTGTGCGTGTGCACAGCAACTAGCTGAGACAGGATGCCATCTCTGCAGTACTGATGGAAGTTGAGAAAGAGAACAACATGTGGCCAGTGGCTCTTATTCATGCATGCAATCAAGAGATTCAAGCAGAGGGAAAAATCTGCAGTTCCCACTGATTTTGAGCTTGGCTGGGAGGAATGACTCAGTGGTTCCATGAGAGGGTACAGGGTGTAGCTGGGTCTCTGGGTAATAATTTGGAGTGTCTCTAAATGTTCCTTGGTTGCCTGGGGCAGGTGATTGCAGTAGGAACCATGCTTACAGTGAGGACTTGGTAGATCTTTTGTGCAATTTATATGGTGGTGCAGATGAGTGTTGAACATACTGTAGGCTAACATCTGGGCACTGATCAGCTTGGAGGGACAAGGTGAAGAGGTGATCAAACCAAAAGAGGTGATCATTACAGCCTTTCTGTTAACAAGAGGAGATCTATCACTCCCACCTTGGGTGTTATCTTGGATACTAGTCTCACCCTAGAGCAATGTGCAGAGCCCCCTGGCCACATCCAGTACACACCTCTGGGTATTCAATGAAAGTACAGATATTCCACAAAGCCACAGAGGCACACCTCAAAGATAAAAGCTATCAGAGGAAACAAAATATTAACTCCACAAAAGCCTAAAAAATTAAATGTAGAAATTCAAGAAACAGGAATAAGGAAGAGACCATGAGCCCCTCCCAAAAAGAACACACAAAAAATCAATATTAGAATGTGAAGATGAAGGGATTGATGAAATGCTGGAAGTGAAATTCAAAAAATTAATCAAAGGATTACTCAAAAGCAATCAGAAACAAATACACAAACTAAATAGAATCATACATGACAAGAATTAAAATATTCCAATGAAACAGATTTTAAAGAGAAATTAAAATGAAATATTAGAAATGAAGAATTGAATAGATCAAATACAAAAAAAAAAGAGTGGAAAGCAAAAACTGAAGACTTGGTGAGGCAGAATAAAAAACATCCAAAACAGAAGACAAATGTTTGGAAAACTTTCAGTAAGACAAAACAAAACAAACAGAAAAAAATAAGAAGTTAGGAAAATTAAAAACAGTGTTGGTGATTTATGAGATACTATCAAAGAACCCAACATACAAGTCTTAGGAGTTCTTGAAGTTGTGGAAAGATAGAATGGACTCAAGGCCTATTGAGTGAAATAATTACAGAAAACTTCCTCATTTTGGAGAAAGAAAGGGACATCCAAGTACAGGAAGCACATAGAACTCCTAACAGACATGAGAGAAAAGATATTCACCATGATACACTGTAGTCAAAGTTTCCACATAAAACA
This sequence comes from Oryctolagus cuniculus, assembly GCF_051225735.1. NCBI lineage: Eukaryota > Metazoa > Chordata > Mammalia > Lagomorpha > Leporidae > Oryctolagus > Oryctolagus cuniculus. The sequence continues at coordinate 79,475,921 of NC_142874.1, read as the reverse complement.
TAAAGAAAAGATTGTAAAATGTGAATGAGAAAAATACCAGATTACTTTCAGAGGATCTCCAATTAGACTCATAGCTGACTTCTCATCAGAAACTCTAAAGGCTAGAAGAGAATGGTGAGACATAGTCCAAGTTTAAAGAGAAAAAAAAAAAAGCTGTCAACCAAGAATATTGTGCTCTGTGAAGCTTTCATTTATAAATTAAAGTGAAATAAAGACCTTCTATAAAACAGAATTTGAAAGAATTTGTCACCATTAGTCCAGACTTACAAAAGATGCTTAAGAATGTGCTACATATAGAAACACACAAAGATAGCCATAGCTATGAAAGAATATGAAGACAGAAAATCACTAATAAAAGGACAAAGGAAATCCAAATTAAACAATAGGAGTATTTATGGAAAAATAGCAGGTCCAAGTCATTACTAATCAATAATCACCTTGAATGTAAATGGCCTCAACTCTCCATTAAAAAGATAGAGACTGGCTAAATGGATTAAAAATCAAGATCCAGGGGTCGGCGCCATGGCGAAGTAAGTTAATCTTCTGCCTGCGGTGCCGGCATCACACATGGATGCTGGTTCTAGTCCTGGCTGCTCTTCCAATCCAGCTCTCTGCTGTGGCCTGGGAAAGCAGTAGAAGATGGCCCAAGTGCTTGGGCCCCTGCACCCACATGGGAGACCAGGAGGAAGCACCTGGCTCTTGGCTTCAGATTGGTGCAGCTCCGGCTGTTGTGGCCATTTGGGGAGTGAACCAATGGAAGGAAGACCTTTCTCTTTGTCTCTCCCTCTCACTCTCTGTAACTCTACCTCTCAAAAAATAAATAAAAATCTTAAAAAAAAAGAGATCCATTTATTTGGTGCCTACAAAAAACACATCTCACCAACAAAGATACATGCAGACTGAAAGTAACAGAATGGAAAAAGTTATTGCATGCTAACAGAAAATTAAAAGAAAAATAAGAAAGGTAGGAGGGAGCGTAGGAGTGACGGAGGGAGAGATGGTAGAGTGGGAAGTATCATTATGCTCCTTTTTTATTTATTTCACAGATAGAGTTAGACAATGAGAGACAGAGACAGAGAGAAAGGTCTTCCTTCTGTTGGTTCACCCCCCAGATGGCTGCTATGGCCGGAGCTACACCAATTCCAAGCCAGGAGCCAGGTGCTTCTTCCTGGTCTCCCACGTGGGTGCAGGGGCCCAAGCACTTGGGCCATCCTCCACTGCCTTCCTGGGCCACAGCAGAGAGCTGGATTGGAAGAGGAGCAACCAGGATTAGACCCCAGGGCCCACATGGGATGCCAGTGCTGCAGGTGGAGGATTAACCAAGTGAGCCACGGGGCCGGCCCCATATTTTCTTTTTTTTTTAAGATTTTATTTATTTACTTCAAAAGCAGAGTTACAAAGAAACAGAGGGAGAGAGGGAGAGGGAGAGAGAGAGAGAGAGAGAGAGAGAGAGAGAGAGGTCTTCCATCTGCTGGTTCTCTCCCCAGATGGCCTCAACGGCTGGAGTTGCACTAATCCAGAGCCAGGAGCTTCTTCCAGATCTCCCACGTGGGTGCAGATTCCCATTGATTTGGCTCCTCTTCTACTGATTTCTCAGGCCTTAGCAGAGAACTGGAAGCCAGCATACCGGGTTCTAGTCCTGGTTGGGGCACTGGATTCTGTCCTGGTTGCTCCTCTTCCAGTCCTCTGCTGTGGCCCGGGAGTGCAGTGGAGGATGGCCAAAGTCTTTGGGCCCTGCACCCACATGAGAGACCAGAAGCACCTGGCTCCTGGCTTCGGATCATCGAGGTGTGCTGGCCGCAGCGCGCCGGCCGCAATAGCCATTTGGGGGTGAACCAACGGAAAATGAAGACCTTTCTCTCTGTCTCTCTCTCTCTCACTGTCCACTCTGCCTGTCAAAAAAGAAAAAGAAGAAGAAGAAGGAGGAGGAGGATGAGGAGGAGGAGGAGGAGGAGGAGAAGAAGAAGAAGAAGAAGAAGAGCAGCCAGGACTGGAACAGCGCCCACATGGGATGCTAGCACTGCAGGTGGTGGCTTTATCAGCTATGCCACAGCACAGGCCCCTCATTATGCTCTTAAATGTGTATATACAAAATACATGGAATTTATTCCTCTTATATTAATAAAAATTATTGTAAAAATTCTTTTTCTTAATCCAATTAAAAAATCAAATATTCCAGGATGATTTTTCTGATTCTTCATTAGGAGAAACTTTCTTTATATTATTTTCTTCCTAGCTTTCTAGCACAGAAAAAGGAAAACTACTGAGATATGCTTCCTAAGCTGCTAAGGGAAAGGTACATTTGTCAAGTAAATGGTAATATTACCAAACATTCATAAATCCCAGCACTGCATCCTGTTTCAAAGTGCCTGATTCGTGTCCTGGCTACTCAGTTTCCCATCCAGCTTGCTGCTAATACATATCCTGCGAAGAAGCAGGACCTTTCAGAGAAGGAATGGAATTTTGTTTATCTTCATAGTTGTTACATAAACAAGCACGCACAAAGTCTTATCCATAGTACAGGTCCAGGAGGTATTGGATTGACAAGAATATTCCATTAGCTTACATAATGCACTCAGAAAAATATGATTCATTACAAAACATTATATAAATGATGTTCTTTCACCCACTTCAACTATGAAAATCTTCACTTAATAGCACTAATAAATTAATTAAATTTATTTATTTTTGAAGAGGATTAAAGGGTTTGTTGGAAATTCTATACTTTAGAAATTGTTTGCAGCCTATGATCTACAGGCATATAGGTGTTGTTATGACCATCTTCAGTTTCCTTCCACTGATGATAATTTAATGGTATCTCTTTGTTTTGGACTGGATTCAGATGCTCAGAGTATCCAGGAATTAATCATTTCCATCAGTGACTCTTAACACTTTCCTGTTTTCCCATCACATCTACTCTCACAATTTTTTATTTGAAATTTTTTATTTATAAATATTTATAATATTTATCTCACAAATTTCTATTTATTTGAAATAAAGAATTGCAGAAGGAGTAGGAGAGAAGGAGAGAGGATCTTTTATCTGCTGGTTCACTTTCCAAGTAGCTGCAATGGTCAGCGGAAGTCGGGAGCTAGGAACTTCATCTAGGTTTCTCATATGGCTGGCAGGGCCCCAAGCACTCGGATCATCTTCTGAGGCTTTCTCAGGCCCATTAGCAGGGAGCTGAATTGGAAATAGAGCAGCCAGTGCACAAACTGGCACCCATAAGGTATGCCAGCGTTGCAGGCAGGGGTTTTACATCTATGTCACAATTTCAGACTGACTCTTTACAGTTCTTGCAACTCACCACCACGCTCAATGTTTGCTTTCCTAAATTTACATTGCCACTTCCTCTGTATCCCCAAAGTGAGCATCCTCTATCCACAGCCTTTTCTGGAGATCAGCTTTTTCTTGCCTGCTGTGGGTATGATAGAAGGTTTTTAAAAACTGTTTTAATGGAAGGAATCACTTCCATCTTAGAATCCAACTTGAAAATGGATTCCCCAAAGTGCAGAGATGCAGAGGTCATGGCTCACACTGTGCAACCCCATTAACTATTCCCTGGGTAGCAGACACTCTGGACTAGCGCACACCTCATTCCATGAGGAAGGAAGGCCTTAGGGGAAAAAATATTTTTAAAGAAACCAAAACAACAACAACAACAAAGTAAGCCCCGGGCAAGAATTATAAGCAATTTCATAAGTGCTAGAATTCACCATTTTAAGCCTCGTTGCTCTCAGGTACATCATCAAAGCGACATTGCTGATAGAAGAAATCTTATTTTCTATGTTTTTGCAATCAGAGATTTTTCTTCTTTAACTTGCTCTCAAACTTCATCAACAGAGTATTTTTCACTATTATTATTTTTGGCCTTGCAGGAGAAAAAAATCTCTTTTAGAGGCCTGGGATTTAAATTTTGCTTACCCTTCTCAGAGGAGCCGCCTCATCCACCACCTCCTAACAAGGCACAGTTTGCAATACCCTCCATCATGTGCCCTAAACTTCAGGTCACGTTGAGAATGTATCTCATTTACCTCCTATTGTTATCTAAAAGCTTCATGAAGGCAAGTTCAATAGATCTTTTGATTGTTGCTCTATCACCTATGATAAAACCAACTTCTGGTTTGTACTTAGTATTTAATGTATATTGTAAAAGAATATGAAATCAATATATCTAACTATGATTTATGTATTTTGTCAAGATATTTAATCTTTTTTTGCTATTTATGTATTTATACTTATAGGTAGTCCAGTCACGTGTTGCCTAATGTTTCAGGCAAAATATAAAGTACTTCAAACAATTCATGGTAAATGGAAATAAAAGTAAGTATATTTTGATGCAAAAGTTTAAAACTCATGAAGCTTTTTTTCATAATTACATTTCCCGTGAACTTTAAAAAATATATTTTTTTATATTTGTTATTTGAGTGGCAGAGTCCAAGAGAGAGAAAGAAAGCACTCCCATTGGAATGGCCCATGACAGATTGGGCAGAAGCAAGGTTGAGAATGATATCCAGTTCTCCCACATGAGTGCCAGAAATCCAGATACTTGAGCCAACAACACCACAACTAGGGTCTGTATTAGCAGAAGCCTGAGGTCAGAAGGATAGCCAGGTATCGAACCCAGGCATTCCAATGTGGGCAATGACTGCCTTAACCATTTGGCTAAATGTTAACTCCCGCATTAAACTTCCTGAAGATTTCTCATAATATGATTGAGGTCCCATAGGATTAGAATGGATCTGCAAAATTCTTATTGCCTAGTGATAGCCATAATGATATTGTAATGAGACATATTTCTCACATGTTTGTGGAGTTGTCAGTGTAAGCAAACTATTGTATTGCTAGTTGTATAAAAATATGACACATAAAAATATAACACGTATATAATAAACAACCATATCCAATATATAATACTTGATAACAAATGATTATGTTACTGTTTTTTACTGGTTTCTGTATTTAGCATTTTTTTATTGTATTTTAGAGTGTACTCCTACTTCTATAATAGTTTACTGTAAAGCATTATGCATGGGGCCAACACTGTGCCATGGTGGGTTAAGCTGCTGTCTGCAGTGCCAGCATCCTGTTTGGATGCCAGTTAAAGTTCTGGCTGATCATCTTCTGATACACCTCCCTGTTAATGTATCTGGGAAAATAGCAGAGATACTTGGGCCCCTGCACCCACATGAGAAACCTAGATGAAGGTTCTGACTCCTGGCTTTGGCCTGACCCAGCCCTGGCTGTTGTGGCCATTTGGGGAATGAACCAGCAGATGGAAGACTCTCTCTCTCTCTCTTTATGTAATTCTTTTAGATAAATAAATAAATTTTAAAAAACTGTTAAAATCCTTACTTAATGCATACTAAACTGATCCTCTGTAAAAAAAAAAAAAAAAAAAAAGAAATTATCAATTCCCAACTTGACTCTCACTGGGATTAAACATGACAATAGGTCTGCTCTGATTTCATCATCATTTAAAAAAATCATCTATTATTTTTCACTTTATGTTTCTGTGTGGGAGCAAACTGTTGAAATCCATACTTAATGTATACTAAGCTGATCTTCTGTATATTAAGATAATCGAAAATGAATCTTGATGTGAATGGAAGGGGAGAGGGAGTGGGAAAGGGGAGGGTTGTGGGTGGGAGGGACGGTATGGGGGGAAGCCATTGTAATCCATAAGTCGTACTTTGGAAATTTATATGCATTAAATAAAAGTTTAAAAAAAAAAAAACTGTATGCATGTCACAGTTGCAGTAGCCTCACACACTTCGAGTTTCTACATCTTTTGATTTTATCAAGATTGTGATCTAATAAAAGAGCAAAGCTTACACATTTAAATAATAAATTTTATAATTTTTATTTTTATTTATTTGAAAGGCATAATAATACACACATGTGTATGCATACACACACACACACACACACATGCTCAATCTTCTATTCACTGGTTCACTCCTCAAATGTCTACTACAGCCATGGCTAGCAAGGAGTGAAGGGCTAGGAACTCCAACCAGATCTCTCACATGGGTGCCAGGAAACCAGCTACTTCAGCCATTATCTGCTACCTACCAAAGTGAGCATTAGCAGGAATCTGGATTGGAAGGGAAGGTGGAACTCTATTCCAGGGAGTCCGATATGGGATGTAGGCATCCCAAGCTGAAGCTTAACCCACTATACTACAATGTCCACTCCAGTGATTGCTTAGAAGCTATATTTTATCAATTCACTTCACTTATGAAATATCATGGCAGCTACACCATCTAACATTAAAAAGAACTTATCTGTTATTCCAGTTAAAAAATAAAATAAGGGTAAATTTAATTGTCATAAATTACAGAAAATGTGAGAAAATCATATCTTCATTTTAACATTTTGTGTTTTCATAGTGATTTAACCTTTCATTTTCCTTATATATTGCCTCATGAGAATATCTACTTCTTAGAGGACAGCTAAGAAATCAAATATCTGCAGAAATACACTAATGGTGACAAATCATAGCACTACAAATGATTTTAAGATGACTTCAGCCACTTTCTATGTATGCAGTCAGAGCTGTATTTAAATGACAGATTGCCAGTCCTTTTGAAAGGAAAACAAAATGAAGCAAAAGAAATCCAAAAGTACTTAAGGAAAAAAAAAAAAAAAACTAATGATCTGTCGTCTAAAGCAGCAGTCCATAGTCCTTGGCATGACAATAATATTCATACAAAATTACTTGCCTTTCTCCATCTTTCCTGTTCAAACTTTATGTGTCTCTCAAAATGTACATCTTTAGTGAAGCCTGTATTGAGATCCTCAACTCAATATATTCCTTGATTGTCGAAATTAATTTTGGCTTCATAAAATACTGTGAACAGGGCAGTTTGTAAATAACAGATATTTATGTCTTTTAATTCTGGAGGCTAAGAAGTTCAAAACAAGGCAATGGCAGATTTTGGATCCAGCAATGGCACTCTTTCTTGTTCCTAAATGGCATTGTCTTTTATAATTTTTTTTTTACGTAAGAGACAAACAGAGACCTCCTTCTGGTTCTCTCCACAAAATGCCCACAATGACCAGGGCTTCTAGGCTAGACATAAGCCAGGAGCTAATAACTCAGTCCAGATCTCTTTGTGGTAGCCCAGACTCAACTACTTGAGTGATCACCAGCTGACTCAGGTTTCCTATGTGGGTGACAGGGATAGAACTATTCAAATCATCACCTGCTACCACCATGGGTACACATTAGCAGCGAGCTTGAATTGGAAATAGATAGGTCTTGAACTCAGGAATTCTGATATGGAATGCAGACATCCCAACAAGTGACATGGCCAATTTGTCAAATGTCTGCCCCCACAGATAATAATTTCTGTCTGAGCTCTCACATGATAAGGAGAGTGAACCCTAGGGCCTTTTTTTATAAGAACTCTAATCCCATTCATGAAGGTGTCGCCCTTACAACCTATTTATTTTCCCCAAGGAACCCGTCTTCTAATATCATCATCTTAAAGCTCAAGTTTCAAATATGAATTTTTGAAGAAAACAGATATAGCACTGATTTTCTTTTTGAATGGTCATTTTTATTTTTCCTCTCAATCATTCATTCCTCTTTCTACTGGTAAGCTACCTTGATTTTTCTACATTGTATTGAGACTTAATGGGACCCTAAAGTCCTACCCTTCCTTGTTCGAAGAGTGAACATACATATAATTGAGGATAGCCAAGACTGGCTCCCAGGAATTTACTTACTCAGTGCAATGATTCAAAGATAGATTGGTTAGAGCAGATCAACCCAACAGAGTGAAACCATAAGGAGCGTGGTTTTTTTTCATTTGTTTTCCCTGCCTAGACTATCAGAGTTGGCTCTACTCCCTATTCTAAGCTATTTTTTTCTCTCTGCTTTGCATACAAATATGTGAGCTGTCCTATACCTTTCAATAATTTTATTTGTCTTATGAGTTTGATACAACTTGATTGTCAACGAACAAGGAAGTGATTATTAGATAATGTTTGGTATACAGTAATTTTATGCTCTAGGATAATTGTTGTATACTGAGTGTATAATAATCAGGCAAACTTGTTTAAGGCTCAAAAAACGTAGTAAGCTTTATATGTTGTACTTCTTTATAGACTGGGCATTTACCAGTTGCTTAATAAATATTGTTAAAATAGTATTTTGTATTTAATTATAATTTAGAGTTTTCAATTTACTTCATAAATGAACTTGTTTTCTTAAGATCTTATAATATAATATTTATTTTTCTTCCCTCTTTCAAACCCTGAGCCAACCACTTTCTCCAGGTTATCTTGGAAAGTATAGGGGAAGGAATGGACAAGGCAGATGAGGCACAGAAGAAACAGCTATGGGAGTTGGAGCTGCCTCCTTTACATAGTGAAGAGGGTGAGAAGGGCCACCACCAGGAAAAAGAGCCCTATGGTCTCTGAGAAGGCAAAGCCCAGAACCACACTGAAGAGCTGCTGCTTCAGAGTAGGGTTCCTGGCATAACCAAAGATGAGGGTCCCAAATACAGTTGCAATGCCAGTCCCAGAACCAGCCACCCCAATAGTGGCAGCCCCAGACCCAAAAACTTGGCTGCTGTGTCAATGTCCCTTGAGATGGCACTGGTTTGGAAGCTGCAGCTCATGACAAGTGAGATCAGGGGACATGGGATGGCCAAGCTGCTCAGGAGCTCACCTATCAGTGTCTTTTGTCTTTTGAGTTCCACTGCAGACTGGCCAGTTCAGCAGCTGGAAGGTGCTCCTGACTAAGGAGAGGGTAGAGACAATGTTGGAGCAGGCATGCCTTGTTAGTCTGTGAGGGGCTGTAGCAGGAGAGCTGCTCCCCGTGCAAAGAAGAAAGGGAGGGACTTAATTTGTTTTCATAGCCATGGTGTTCACGTTCCCAGGGAAACTAGTATTGTCATGCGTGCCTAAAGGGAGCTTAGCAAATACCAAAGAGCAGGGACTAGGTGAGATGAGAATTCTAATCTATCATTTAGGGATTCTGTCAGCTCTTAATGTTCACAGAGTCTCTCTGTTCCTCTTTCAAAGAATAAATAGATAATTTCATCAATTTGGGAAGATATTATGTAAACATGTAAAGTAGTAATGCAAAATCATGATTAGGCCTTAATAAGTATTAACTATAGGTAACCATCATTTTATATATAAAGAAAATGAAGCAGAAAATATTTAAATGGATGTTGCCTGTTTGCATAGTCAGAAAATGGCTGAATGACGAAGAATCCCATGCTGGGGTCTGTTTACCACTGGACAACTGCATTTTTCATTCAGCAAGACGGCTCCCCCATTCCTTTTTTTTTTTTTTTTTAATTTATTTGACAGGTAGAGTTAGTGAGAGAGAGAGACAGAGAAAAAGGTCTTCCTTCTGTTGGTTCACTCCCCAAATGGCCGCTATGGCTGGCGCTGTGCTGATCCGAAGCCAGGAGCCAGGTGCTTCTTCCTGGTCTCCCATGCGGGTGTAGGCACCCAAGCACTTGGGCCATCCTCCACTGCTCTCCTGGGCTACAGCCGAGAGCTGGACTGGAAGAGGAGTAACCGGGACTAGAACCCGGCGCCCACGTGGGATGTTGGCGCTATAGGCGGAGGATTAACCAAGTGAGCCAAGGTGCCGGCCATCCCCCATACCGTTAAGATATGTGGCGTCTTTACTTCTAGAAATTACATAACTCTCCATTTGCCTAGCTCTATAACTCTAATATCTTAATTTTTTTTTAATTATTAAAGCAAGAAACATTTTAGAATCTTCAGTTTATATATAGGAAGTAGACGGTTTTCCCAGTATACAACTCAATTTCCAGCCCTTTAGGAAGTGAAGAGTTTGCTGCTGGCACTTGGAAATACTTTATCTCTTTAGCTTTCAGTACACCACACAGTGAATGCAGAAGGATGCTTTCTGAACTCTGGCTGATGAAAACCATAGCTATTTGTCATTCTGTAAGTAAAGCTAACCCTGAGAGTGGAATTGGTATAAATATATCTTCATCTTGCTGCTCGTCACAAGGGCCAATCCCTTCTTGATCAACCCCAAATCACAGTTCAAGTTGAACGTATAATAGAAAGCTATTCTACTATAACAGATGTATTAGTTCAGTGAGTTGTACAAGAGATACGTGGTGTTTTCTTAGTACTTGATATTTCGTCCTTTTCAGAGTTAATTAGGCAAAAGATCCTAGGCTTGTTCCTAAATTGGTGATGCTGGAAAAAGTGCAAAAAATTCAGCTATTTAACAAATTGAAATGATTACATTTCACATGATCATGGTTGAATTCACAAGGCTGATTGTTTTTCGAACTTACCATAGTGCAAAAATGTTTGCTTTAATTTTAACAAGGATGCAATTCTTTAATTTTAAAATCCTTCAACTGAATTTAGTTGCTAAAATTGAATTGCTTAAATATTTTAATTTACCACTAATGTTATAAATATTATTTAATACCTATTATGTGTTTGGCATTGAAACACCTAAAAAGAAAAATAATTCATTTAAACTTCTTGGATCTATTGTTTACTATTTGTTGAAGATATACTGTGTTTTAAATACTGGAGATAAAATAGAAAACAATAAAAACAAATGACTGTTCTTTCACGCTTACATTGTAATTGAGAAGATAGTCTACAAACTTAATAAATGAATTACCTAATATCATAGTGTTTCATAAGGTAAGGTATGACTGGGCCTCCTGGTAGTTGTAGCAGGTATTCCTAAGAAGTGAAATTAGAGCAAAGTTTTGAAACAGGTGAGGTCATGAGCTGTGGGACTATTTGATAGAAGGAGCAAGCACCACAGAAATCTAGTGGAAGAATAGGTCTGAGATGGTTAAGCAACAGCTAGAAGGCTGTATGGCTGTGATTGAAGTGAGTGAAGAACAGTGGGATATAGTCTTTGTCCTTATTGAGTTCACAGTCCTGGAGAGTAAAAGACAAGAATATTAAACTGTATAATACAAGGTTTCATGTTTTCACAGTGTATCAAGTATGAACAGAGCTTCAGTAAAAGAGTGAAGATTCCCCAGCAGAAGTGACCAGCGATCAATGAGATCTGAATGTTCTTTCCAAGTTAGCTGATAAGACGGATAGGCAGCCCAGAAAGGAGGAGACAGAAAGGGGCAGAAAGAAACGAGTACTGTTTGTGGAAGACCTGGAGAGATGGCACAACAACATGGACTCAGGAAACTCAAAGATACTCTACATGACTGATTAGAAAAGGAGACAAAAAGGATGATGAGGGAGCCTGTGTTGTGGCCTAGCAGGGAAAGCAGACATCCCATTTGGGCACTGGTTCAAGTCCCAGCTGCATAGATCCCTGCTATCCACCTAGGAGACCCGGCCCAGCTCTGGTTGTTGCAGCAATCTGGGGGAGGGAACCAGCAGTTGGATGATCTCTTTGTTTCTGCCTCTCTCTCTACAACTCTGACTTTCAAATAAAATAAATATTTTCAATAAAAGTGATGATTGTTTTTGGTCAAGATTAAACAATTTCAATTTCATCCCCATAGTAACAAGTTGCCATTGAAAATCTTTAATCAATGAAATGATGAAGATCTTTCAGGGAGTATTGGTTGCAGATGAACTGATTTTAAAGCAGCAGTGGAATCCTACGGGAAAACTGGAACTGGGAAAGAAGTGGGAGTAAACACAGGAGTTATGGTAGAAGCTAAATTCATGGGTTTGAATAAAGTCTACGGATTGAATAGGTGAGTAATTAAAGTAGAAGGTCAGCTATGGAATCCTGGGTACACTTAGTTCTGGATAAACAGAAAAAGAAAAGAGACAAAGGAGACAGAAAGCAAAGAAACTGGCACAAAAAAATAAAACTTAGGGGCCAGCACTGTGGCATAGTAAACTAAGCTGCTACCTACAATGCAGGCATCCCATATGGGCACTGGTTCGAGTCAGAGCTGCTCTACTTCTGATCTTGCTCCCCGCTAATGGCCTGTGAAAGCAGCGGAAGAGGCCCAAGTTCTTGGGTCCCTGAACCTGAGTGGGACAACTGGAGAGGTTCTTGGCTCCTGGCTTCAGATCTGCTCAGCTTCAGCTGTTGAGGCTATTTGGAGAATGAACCAGCGGATGGAAGACCTCTCTCTCTGTCTCTCCCTCTCTCTGTAACTCTGTCTCTCAGATAAACAAATAAATCTTAAAAAAAAAAAAAAAAAACCTTAGTCATAGTAATAATAAAACAATGGATGCTATCAAAACTCAAAATTTAGAGAGTTTTAAAACAGACAGGTTTATTGATTATTTACTACATGCATTTTTTACCCTAGTAATGGCACTTAGTGTCACAAGTTGATTCTTATAGAATGAATTGTTGTAATATCCTATTTTACATCACAGGAAATAGAGATATCAATAGTTAAGTTATACTTGTTGAGCCAGACATGGGTATTAGCAGTTTATGTGTACAAAATCATCTAATTTTCATTATTGTGCTGTACAAAAACAGTGTTCTTATCACTTCATTTTACTAACATTATAAATGAGGCAAAGGTTATAACACACAGTATGACTTCACATTCTAAGCTTGTCTCTTATATTGCCGTTTTGGTGATATAGTGACAGAAGTATGTGCTTTTATTTTCATAATACGAATGTAACTGGGTGATAATAACGTTAAGGGAGTGATGATGGCAAGAAATGGACTATGACATATTGAAAAGTTAAGGAAAAAAGCAAATTGCACTTTCAAGAGTGAATGTGATCAAGTAGATGCTAAAGATATACATAGTTTAAGAGAGAGAAGATTTGGGGGGGGGGCATGTTTGGTTGGTTGGCCTTCCTCTGTATATTTAACAGGAAAGCAAGGTTAGTTGAAAACCCCATCCCATGCGGGAATGATGATGACAGGAAGGATGGAAAGGATCAGTGGAGCAACTTTCCAAAGATGGTGGAGAGAAAATTGATAAAAAGCACAGGTAATACTTTGCCACACAAAATGAACAAATAAGCAAATAAATAAAAGTATCTCATTAACTAGCATTTACTGAGATGCTAAAGATAAGAGGAAAAGTCAGGGATTTATTCTGTTATTTCTCAGTACATAAATGAAACCATGGCAAAGCCCATCTGCCAAGGTTCCTACTTGGACTCTCTTTTGCATTTATTCTGAAAGAATTTAGGGCCTGGAGAAAATCTGGTTTAGTTCCTGTGTTGATCTTGGAATTCAAGTACTTCAGGGGATGTTGAATTAACTTTTAAAATGATCACAGGATGGGTATTAATGTCAATTATTTCCTTTTCAACTAGAAAAAAAGAAATAAAAAGTTTGGGGAATGGCTTAAAACTTAGTGAGTCTCCCAAAGTCCTCAGACCAGGGAAATAATTTCTTTTTTTTTTATTTTTTTTATTTTTTATTTTTTATTTTTTTATTTTTTGACAGGCAGAGTGGACAGTGAGAGAGACAGAGAGAAAGGTCTTCCTTTGCCATTGGTTCACCCTCCAATGGCCGCCGCGGCCGGTGCGCTGCGGCCGGCACACCGCGCTGATCCGATGGCAGGAGCCAGGAGCCAGGTGCTTATCCTGGTCTCCCATGGGATGCAGGGCCCAAGCACCTGGGCCATCCTCCACTGCACTCCCGGGCCACAGCAGAGAGCTGGCCTGGAAGAGGGGCAACCGGGACAGAATCCGGCGCCCCGACCGGGACTAGAACCCGGTGTGCCGGCGCCGCTAGGCGGAGGATTAGCCTAGTGAGCCGCGGCGCCGGCCACAGGGAAATAATTTCTAAACTGACCACCAGAATATCCTCAGAGGAATTAGGAGCTCCAATAGATCTTTCTGGATGGACAAAATGTGAGAACTTATACATCCACAAATTTTAGTACTATTTAAAATTACAGAACTTTTATCAAATACACATCAAATGCTTTATCAAGAGGGATAACAAATTCTCATAGCATAAATACACCATTATTTTCCATTAACTATAGTCACTACTTATTTCTGTCATATCCCTTCATGATGAAATGATTTTGTGTTTTGTAAATGAGTAAAATCATTGTTTAGGTGCAGGTCTGTGATTCAGCATTGTTGAAGATTCTCCTTTTATCCAGATACTGATTTATACATGAATTTTTCTATAGTACAACCAAAATTTTTAGTGGCAATCTTGACTAGAGGTGTTTTTTATTTGCTTTTATTGAATTTACCTTCTAAGTTTATCTGGCAGTGGTTAGTGGCAGTTACATTATGATTATTTTTTAAAGACACAAGGCACAGCATTTTAGAGCTTACACACAGACAATTTTATAGTGGACCAACAAGAGTAGTTATCACAGCAAACTCAGTTAATCATGCTCTCAGCAATTCTAATATGCGTATGCTGACACACAGGGTTGTCAGATGCTGTACCATGATTTCTGAGGCGGAGAGAATCTGCCTATTAGCCCGCCCATATATTTCAGACCTTCAGATGTTTTGAGATGAGGTCATAGCCATTTCTTTGATCTTTCAGTGCTTTACTAAATAATTCACTAGAGTAACCTCACATAAGAATTCCCGGGGGGAAAATGCCTCATAAAACTCACTGTATTAAGCACTTACTTGCTACTAAAATACCTTTTCTGGATAAATGAGCCATTGATGTATAGGACAGTGCTGTTAATATGCTGTAGTCTATTTAAAAGTTTGATAATTATTTCACTGAGAATAGACAACTAAGAAGAGAGATATTTGAACTAGGGAAAGATTTGAGACGGTACTCTCTTCTCTGAAAGAATACTTAAAAAGTACTAAATATTAGTATTTTTATAAAGTTTTTGAGATGTGGTTCTATTGTCTTGTCATATGTGCTGCATTTCACCTTGCAAAATAACTATACAAGGAATGAAATTCTGTCAGTTGCAGTAAAATGGATATAACTGGGGGACATCATGTTGAGTGAAATAAGCCATATGCAGAAAGACAAATAAACTATTTCATATGTGGCAGCTAAAATAAAGACAAAATCAAAAATAAAAACAAAAGCAAACAAAAATCTCAATATATACCCAGACTATTGAGGCTGGAAGGGTGAGGAGAATAAATGAGGGGTCTGGAAATTGGTTATTTTTTATTTAATAAATTAGCTTCTTGAGGATATGAGAGTTTTTAATTTTTAAAATTAGTATAACACATGAAGTCTCAAATTCACCTCTATTAACAATAAATGCATGCTATGAATATATACATAGTACAGGATTTTTGTGACTTTGATGTTAAATATTTGGGTGAATATAAATTTGGGTATGTGAAGATATCATATATATACCTGATTCCTTCAACCAGAATACAATTTTCATTTAGACTACTTCTAAAGTAAAATTTCTGCATATTTTGTTCGGTAATCAACAGTCAAAGAAATATTACTTAAGAAAATTTGCACTTAACTGTACCATCATTTGGTGAAAAAACAATGATGAAGTTTGTAACTAATTTAGCACCAAACACTACAAGGAATGAAAATCAATGAAGCCTAGGTGGAATGGATTTTTTACATTAATAAAAATTTAATTTTCTTATGCATTATAGCTGTAATGCCTTTATTTTCCCACAGTCATTACAACACTGAACAACTAACAAATGGGGAAAAGAAAGAAAATGATAGAAACATTCATTCTGTTTATAGTCAATTCCCTATGTAACTTTAGTCCTCTGGTATAGTGCAGTTATCCCATAAAAAAACCTTCTCATCTCTTGAATGGTCTCTATTCATTTCCATGTTACATGTCTTCTGATACACTAAACAATTATGTTAACTCTACTTCTTAGCTGTCATGGCATTCTGATACTAATCTATATTTTTGCAGTCTGAGAAAAGTCGTATCACTTATCTCTTCAGATGCTCCATTCAAAGTCTCTGCTTCCTAACCTTTCACTATATTTCATGCACTATCAAACTTTCCAATTTTGCAACAGTTTCAGATTAACATTAGGCATTTTTTTTTGCTGCAACTTCCAGTCTTTGCTTCTCTAAAATGATTGATAGTTTTATGAACAGACAATTCTTGTAAGCCCCAATGCTGTCAATTTAGACATCCTGCTTTTAAAGTGAATAATTTAATATGTTAGAGAAATCACAGGGTCAGGTAATAATAAATAACAAAATTATTCATTTAAGGTCTTCTCATCTCAGAATCAAAACTAATATGTGAGCCGGCGCCGTGGCTCACTTGGCTAATCCTCCGCCTTGAGGCGCCGGCACACCAGGTTCTAGTCCCGGTTGGGGCGCCGGATTCTGTCCCGGTTGCCCCTCTTCCAGGCCAGCTCTCTGCCCAAGTGCTTGGGTCCTGCACCCGCATGGGAGACCAGGAGAAGCACCTGGCTCCTGCCTTCGGATCAGTGCGGTGCACCGGCCGCAGCATGCTGGCCACAGCGGCCATTGGAGGGTGAATCAACGGCAAAAAGGAAGACCTTTCTCTCTGTCTCTCTCTCTCTCTCCTTGTCTACTCTGCCTGTAAAAAAAACAAAAAACAAAAAAAAAAAAACAAAAAACAAACAAACAAACAAAAAACTAGTATGTGTATATTCAAACATTAGAAGACATCTCATCTCCTTGAAAACTGAGAACATAGCTTTATATTATATGCAATACATCTTTCTAAGACAAAATAATTCTTTCTTACATGGAGCTCAAACAGCAAGGACAGAAATAAAAAGAAATTTAATATATAATAGTTACAGTGACTTGTAGTTTGTAATGCTACAGATTCATGTAGCAATGTTAATTGTTCATGTATATAATGGAAAATGTGGAATTGTTAATTTAGTAGATAAATTAAGTAATTTATAAAATAATTTACAAATGGAATGCATGAAGGGCAAATGGAAAAGGGAGGAAAAGTATGCATGTGTGTATATGTCTTTGTGTGTGCATAAGAGAGACAAAGAGAGTTAGGGAGAGAGGGAGCACCAGAACGATGTGTTAAAAAGTTAGAGTGGATAAAGTGAGAGGAGAATTCATGACCACATAGAATGAATATACTTAAAGCCCATCCATAATTTTAGGAAACAAAAAAAAACTAAAATGAAAATCAATAAATAAACCACTATTGGCTACATGCATCAACAATATTATCATAAAACAAATGATATGTTATCAATTTTACAATCTAGATATAATGTTTATTAGAGCTAGATTTCCCTAAATCCATTTTTTTGCAGCTAGCAAAACTTGTTTTTACATTCATCATCGATATATGGGATATTTCACTTATAAACGGTTGGGTTATCTGATGGAAAATTGAACTAGCATCTTAAATTTTCATGGTTTTATATTACAGCTCAATGTCTCTGTAAATCAACTATTTATAGCTTAATAGTTGCAAAAATAAAAATCATCCTAAACCATAATTTAAGTGACTTCATTTCATCTTTTATATATTTGAATTTCTTCACATCTTCATATTGGAATTAAATAAAATAAACAATAATAGAGTAACTGTTTACCCTTTGATTTTTTTAAAGATGTTTTTACTTGAAAGGCAGAGTTACAGAGAGAGAGAGAGAGAGAGAGAGAGAGAGAGAATCTCCCATCCTCTGGTTCATTCCCCAAATGGCCAGAGCTGGGCCAATCAGAAGCCAGGAACAAGGAATCTCATATAGGTCTCCCACATGGATTCAGAGGCTCAAGGACTTGGGTCATCATCCTCTGCTTTCCATGGAACATTAGCAGGGAGCTGGATTGGAAGTGGAGCAGCTGGGACTCAAACTCTTTACTTTCCATAAATATTAATTGGTATTAGCACTAACTGAAAAAAATCTATCTTCATCTTTGTATGATTTGGAAGAGATAGATTTAAAAAATACCTTAAGTGGTAGATTACATTACAGACAATGAATAGCCACTGAAGATTTTTGAATCTTCACTGATAATGATCTAGGGCTGTGCTTGTAATGGTATTGAATAATTAGAGGCAATAAAAATATAAATAAACCTGGGAAATAAAGGTTTGAAGACATAAGAAGCAGATATTGGGAAAGTTAAGCATAACTAATTTTTCAAGTTTTGAGCAAAGCATTAGAAGTGACTGTAGCACTAGAGGAAGTTGGAAAATTGGAAGAGATACTGACTTTGAGATAGAAATAAATTAAAATTCAGATATATTTAACTTGAAGTGATAGAAAGAACATGACTTAAGAGGTTCATTAAGCAACTGCCAAGTGTTCTGGGACTTAGAAAACAGTTCCAGGCCAGATATATATTTAATGGCCATACATAATATGGTAATAGTTAAAATAAAATTTTTAAAAGGAAGGTAAAATTTTTAAGCATGAAAGAAATAAGTAGGAGGCTTAGGAATTATCCTACATTTAAGGAATGATACCCAGAGGGTTAGAGTTGCAATGTGTGGGAAAACTCAAGTTCTAGCAGGCTCCTAAAAGTGATATATAACGTCTGACCAATGAGGAAGTATACTATACTCCAAAACAACCACTTTATTTATTTATTTATTTTGACAGGCAGAGTGGACAGGAAGAGAGAGAGAGACAGAGAGAAAGGTCTTCCTTTTATCCATTGGTTCACCCCCCAATGGCTGCTGTGGCCAGCACACCGTGCTGATCCAAAGCCAGGAGCCAGGTGCTTCTCCTGGTCTCCCATGCAGATGCAGGGCCCAAGGGCTTGGGCCATCCTCCACTGCACTCCCAGGCCACGGCAGAGAGCTTGACTGGAAGAGGAGCAACCGGGACAGAATCCAGCGCCCCGACCGGGACTAGAACCTAGGGTACTGGTGCCGCAGGTGGAAGATTAGCCTATTGAGCCGTGACACCGGCCTAAAGAC
The DNA here is from genome assembly GCF_051225735.1 of Oryctolagus cuniculus. NCBI lineage: Eukaryota > Metazoa > Chordata > Mammalia > Lagomorpha > Leporidae > Oryctolagus > Oryctolagus cuniculus. The sequence goes on along the minus strand of NC_142874.1, from coordinate 79,457,160 downwards.
AACCACTTTAGTTTCCTAATTCACAGAGACAGAAATCCAAAGAACATGTGGGAGACTGGATCTTAAGAGTGTAGTATAAGAATAGAATGAATAAAACCTTGAATCAGGCTGAATTTAGTGATATGGGCTCTCAGAGGAGAGAATATGCACTTAAATGTTATTGGCCAGGGAGTTAGAAAGAACTCTGAAAACTTGGTTGGTATAGTGAAACACAACAAAACACAACCCACCCCCAGTGAACTGTAAAATCCTGGACTAGCTTGGCTTAATGTGGAGGGACTTCACTAGCTTAGAAAGTTTAGAAAGCTGAAATGGCCAGTGCCGTGGCTCAATAGGATAATCCTCCACCTTGCGGCGCCAGCACACCGGGTTCTAGTCCCGGTCGGGGCGCCAGATTCTGTCCCGGTTGCTCCTCTTCCAGGCCAGCTCTCTGCTGTGGCCAGGGAGTGCAGTGGAGGATGGCCCAAGTGCTTGGGCCCTGCACCCACATGGGAGACGAGAAGTACGCACCTGGCTTCTGGCTTCAGATCAGCGCGATGTGCCGGCCGTGGCGGCCATTGGAGGGTGAACCAACAGCAAAAGGAAGACCTTTCCCTCTGTCTCTCTCTCTCACTGTCCACTCTGCCTGTCAAAAAAAAAAAAAAAAAAAAAAAAAAAAAAGTTAAAATGTACTTAAGATCTACTCACACATTCTTGTATGGTCCAGAAGACACATGTTTTATCACCGTTGTCAGAAATAAATTTGTGTGAGGAACCGGATAGATTTCTGATGAGATTCCCAGGTGAGATGATCAAGAAGTTGAACTCAATTTGTTGAAGATAAGGTTTTTGTGATTATTATCATAAGAGACAACAGATTCAAGGCATAAATCAGCATAGTCTGTCTAGTGTATACCCCTACATTGCTAACTGTTCATAATGTTCTAGAAGAAAAGTAGATAGCAAGCCTATAGCTATGGTTTAGATGTAGTTTGTCCCCAATCTGTTAATGTGTTGGAGAATTAGTTCCCAGGGCACTGCAGTGGTGCTCAGATGGTAAGATCTCTAAGAGTTGAGGTCTACTGGGAGATCCTTAAGTCAGTTGGGAGCATGACCAAGGAAGGGAAGTGGGACCCTTGTCACTCTGGCTTTCTTTTTTGAAATATGATGTCTCCCTCATACATATGCTCCTGTTGTGGGATGCCATTAGGCCAACATCAGGGATAGAAGCACTGAGGTTGCCTGATCTTGTACATTCTGCCTGCAAAACTGTAATGTAAATAATCTTAATTTTTAAAAAATAAAGCTATTATGAGTGGGAGAAAGGGTAGGGTAGAAGTATCACAATGTTCCTAAATATGTATATATGAAACACATGACACTTGTATAATTTAAATAAAATTAAAAAAAATAAAGCTAGCCTGCTTCAGGTATTTAGTTATAGAAATAGAAAAAAAAATGGACTGAGATGCTTATACCACTCTTACTTGGTAAGTATAAAAAAAGTTCTAAGTCAAATGAATTAAAGTCTAATTTTAATCACAAAAATTGATACTCAAAACCCTAGATCCATTCCCAGATCTTGAGTGAGTTTAGAAACCAAAATGTCCTTGAATGAAAAAAAGGCCAAATCTCCTTTAGAAGAACCCCATTACACTCTCAAAAATCTCTAACACTGTTAATCTTTCTCCAAGCCTTACCCACATAAAAAAAGTACATAGAGTCTTTTGTCAGGTTAACTGTGCATAAAAAAAAAAAAAAAAGAAATACAGAGCAGGCAATTATCCTAGCTTATGATGCCTGCATCCTAAAACAGAATACCTGGTTTTGATTCCTGGCTCTGGCCCTTGAATCCAATTTCCTGCCAATGCAAATCCTCAGAGACTGGGGTGATGACTCAAGTAATTGGTTTCCTGCTCCCTGCATGGCAGACCTGGACTGTTTTCCTGGCTTCTGGCATCAGCTTTGTCCCAGGTCCAGACATTTGGAGCATTTGGGGAATGAACCAACAGATGGGAGCTCTTTCTTTATATGGCTTTCTGTCTCTTTGTCTCTCTGTCACCCAAATAAATATTTTTAAAAAGAAAAAGAAATCAGATCTTCCTGAAATTGCTGGACACTGGCCTTGTACTGACATTGTGGGTAACCCCAAACATCACTGTGGTCCATTATTCAAAGTAGGGGCTTTTGGAGGTCAGTTCATCAATGAGTTTTAGTTCATTCGCATCTCACAGTAGACCCAGAGGGTCCCTGAACTCTTCATGTGTTTACTTCCCCAGTTCTGAATGCATAATTGGAATGAATATACTTAGCATCTGGAAGAATACCTACACTGGTTTACTGATCTGTAGATTGGAAGATTTTATAGTAGAAGGGATTAAGTGAAAGCCCTAGGAATGCCTCTAATTGGTAAACTAGTAAATTGAAAACAATACTGAATTCCTGGAGCAATTCTAGAAATTAGTAGCATCATCAAGGACTTGAAAGATGCAGGGCTGATGATTTCCACCACACCCCCATCTAGTTTTTCCAATAGCCTATGTGGAAAGCAAATGATTCTTGGGGGATGGCCATGATTTGCTGTAAGGTCAAGTAGGAGCTGACTGCAATGATGGCTGTTATATCAGATATGATTATATTGCTCAAGCAAATAAACACATTGCTTGATATTTGATATGCAGATTTTGCTTTGGAAAATGTTTTTTTCTCCATCTTTATCAATAAGTCCTATCAGAAACAGAAGGTTTTCAGCTGATTATACTTGCAGTATAGCTGCATGGTTGCTACCTCATGGGTATAATGAATCTCCAACCCTATGTCCTAACTTACTTCATATGGATCTTAATTGCCTTTCCCTTCCAAACACCATTACTCTAGCCCATCATAGTGATGATATTATGTTAATGTTATCTAAATGGCATGAGTTAATGACTACTCTAGACTTGCTTGTTAAATGGTAAGGGATTGATCCAACAAAAGTTCAAGGGTCATTCATTTCAAGGAAATTATTAGTATATAATAATGTATTCCACTTTGACATATACCTTTCATGGTGAAAATTGTTGCATCAATACATTCACTATTTATGTTTTACTATGGTATATTTATGAGTAACCCCAAAAAGCTGCTAGTTTCAAATGAGGTACTAACAACAGATTCTGCAATAAATTCAGCCTACTATGCAAGTATCCTTGTCACTTGGACCATGTGATCCATCAGATCAATGGTGCTTGAAGTGTCAATAGGCAGAAAAAGATGATGTTTGGAGCTTTAGGTTCCTGCCACAGAACAGTCCTGTATATGAGAGTTACACTAGGGTATATGAGGAAACTTGAAAAAGTTCTTGAAAAATGTGAATTAAGAATAAATTGCACATAGATTTCAACATTTTGTATTCCCAAATAAACTTATCTTTTAATTTCAAAACATCTCCCCCAACTGTCATTTGTAGACTTTTGGAATCCTTGTCTATCAAGCATTGTACTTATCAAAGAACCTCCCTCACAGCAAATGAAGTGCAGCAATGGAATGCCCATGGAATTGCTGTGTCCTAAGCCATGCATGTCACCATTTAAAATATCTGCTTTGATAGATTGGTGAAATGACCTTTTCAAGACTCATTACAGCAACAGCTGGGTGGCAATACCTTGCAAGTCGCTCAGTGTTCTCCAGAAGGCTGTATCCAAGGGGTCTTCAAAGAGTTCATGGAAAATGCCCACCATAAATAAACTATGCATAGATTTCAAAAGTGTTTCCTCCAAAATAAAGTTATCACTTAATTCCATTTTACATGGACTCTGAAATACCCTCTTTTGCTTTGAATCAGTGAAACGTATATTGTATTTCCAGGGGAAGAAATAAGTGTGGCACCACTCACTACTGCTCCTGCAATGTTTTTGTTTCCCATTCCCACAAGATTATGTGCTGCTGACCTTCCTAAGGAGGAATGCTTCAGCCAGGAAGCAGAACAATGATCCCATTGAATGAAAAGTTTAATATTTGTCACCTGGCCATGTTGAGTTTCTCATGCTGAGTTACTGTGATGGCTGCAGTAATTGATCCTGACTATCAGAAGAAATAGGACTACTATTTCATAATTGAAATAAGTAAGAGTATTTCTGAAATACAAGTGATCCCTCAGGCTGTTGGCTGTTGCTTTGTGTTACCTTGTCCTATGATTAAGGTCAATACAGCACTACAAAAACTCAACCCAAGTAAGACTACTAAAGATCCAGATCCTTAAGAATGAAGGTTTGGTTAACCTCATTAAGTAAAGGAGTACAATCCTGGAGGCACTTGCAAAAGGCAAAGAAATAGTGGAAGAGTTTAGTTATAAATATCAACAATAACAAAGGAAAAGTTGAAGAAACAAAGGTTGCAATTGGCATGGATATTGCCTCCTTATATTGTTATAAATATTTGAATGTGTATTAAAATGTTCCTCAACAGTCGAGACAAGGGCTGTAAGCAATCATCAAATGTCAAAATGTCAATTTCACTCCTGCACATTACATTTTAGGTACTCTATTAGTTATGACAGATCAGGGAGAACATATGGTATCTGTATTTTGGGGACTGGCTTATTTCACTAAGTATAATGGCTTCTAGTCTTTATTTAGTATAGGGTTGATAATATGAGTATAAAGAAAAATGAAACTATATCTTTGTAAAATGTGAGTGGGAATTTGAGAGAGAGGAGGAAGAATGGTGAGAGAATGGGTGAGAGGGAGGGTAGGGTGGAAACAATCACTATGTTCCTAAATCTGTAAATATGAAATCTGTATACCTTAAATAAAAAGTAAGAGAAATATCTATGTATTCCACTAAGTTAACATGTCATGGAAGATTGAATGTATCACTAAAAGTAACTGTACACAAAGTTCTAAAATCATAATTAAAAATAACTTTTCTCAATGATATCACAACTGCTATTTAATGTAATAATAATTATCTCTGAGATATCATTACTTTCTGTCTTGCTTTCTTTTTTATGTTTTAAAGTATTTTTATCTAAATTTTCATTTAACAATCTAATTCTTGATCCTACTCACCATTTCTTCTGGAACCTACATTACCAACAGTGCTATTGTCAAATGACTTGAACTATGTAAAGTTTCCTTACCTATTTAATACCTAGCTTTTATTTATTTTTAAACATATATTTGAGATGTTTGATACCAATTGTATAATTCTAAACATATTACTAACTTTGTCCAAAATGCTTTTGAAGTTTCCTTTCAAAAATATACAATTGGGGGAATTGTCTTAATTCCATGAAAATACAAATTCCCATAAACAAAGAGTATACATTTATCTGAAGATAAGTAGTTGACCTATGATCTATTTGCTTTCTCTTTTGAGAACATTCCCAGAATCAAGAAGAGGCCAGGTGACCCAGTCTAATCTCATCATCTGGACGTTTAGTAAACAGACTGATTAGATTTGCTGATTCAGAAAGAGACCTGGACTCTGAAATACCCTGAGAATGGTGCTGTAGATAAAGATTGCTTACTGTAAATAGAACTCAGTGTCTATGAGGCCTATCCTCTTCAAAATGTCACATAAGGGATGAAATCATCAGGGCATAAAGTGGAAGCATTTCATACTTTGAATTCTCACCACTATGGTAGAGTTGCCACAGACATCCTTTAGATGCTTCATTATATTGGGCCTGCACAGCACATGCAGCCAGGGAAAAAGGGAGCTGGGGGGACAGTCTTGCTGTGTTACAACCTTCCCTACTTCATCAGGGCCTTCCTGCTGCAGACATCTTTGAACTTACTCAGTAAGGTGTGACACTGAGTAAGATTTCTCTGAGCAATATCTCTGTCAGGCCCATTTAATAATCTCATCCCGTTGGTTAACTTGGTGCCTTAACTGGAGAATGTCTCACTCAGTGAAGCAAGAGTATGGATACTACTTTCTTTATGAATAAGAGGATACAGAATATATACTCTATTGAAAATTAAATTTGAAAGATATTATTAAGAGTTTCTGACAGTTTCTTAACATTAACGGAGAATTTAAGCCTATTAGTACATTTCCATTTCTGTCAGTTGTTCTTCATAATGAACATAATGAAAGGAGTATTATTCTATAAAATATCATTAGCTTGCTATAAGGTGAAAAGTGTGCAGTGCATTTCCAGATTTAATATATCCTGCAGAGTATATTTACCATAAATGAAATAGAGCTTAGTATACAGAGATATAATTTAAATGACACCCGGATTAAAGTTTATTACTTTCAAACTATGTGTTTATTTAAGGTATACATTTACACAATATGATATTCCATTAGCTTGCTACCATGCAAACAGCGTGTGTTACATCACCAGGGTTAGCATATTTTGTGCTATATATTTATAACCATAGACAAAATAGAGTATATTATGTAGAGATATAATTTAAACTGATGCCTGAACTGAAGTTTATTTACTTTCAAACTTACTGGTTCCACATAGAAATATGAATACACATTTATCTAAGATATATATTTATGCAATATGATTTATTTATGAAAACCATGTAAATTCCACAAAGATCTCATTAGATCATACCACTTTCTAAAATAATATCAGTGAGACTTGTTCATTTCTATTATGGTTTCACTTAGTTTAGTGAACTAATACGTACATTGTCATTGAAATTGCTTTGGTTCTGATTTTCTATTCATGATATTGAATGTTACTTAGAATACTTCACCTTTCAATACTTTTGGGTTCCTACTTTTTCATCTAATTACTTCTAATTCAACCTTTGGTTAATTTTTTTGTAGTATAACATACATTGTGTAATATTTTTTTTCTGAAAACATTGTTTTATGTCAACATGGAGCTCTCAAAAGTTTAAAACAAGTGATCTTGAACATTTTTTCATGTGTCTGTTGGCCATTTGGATTTCCTCTTTTGAAAAATGTCTATTGAGGTCCTTGGCCTGTCTCTTAAGTGGGTTGTTTGTTTTAATCTTATGGAGTTTCTTGATTTCTTTGTAGATTCTGGTTGTCAACCCTTTATCAGTTGCATAGTTTGCAAATATATTTTCCCATTCTGTCGGTTGTCTCTTCACTTTCCTGACTGTTTCTTTTGCAGTACAGAAACTTCTCAATTTGATGCAATCCCAAATGTTAATTTTGGCTTTGACTGCCTGTGCTTCTGGGGGGTTTTATAAGAAGTCATTGCCGGTACCTATATCTTGCAGGGTTTTTCCAATGCTCTCTAATAATTTGATGGTGTCAGGTCATAGATTTAAGTCTTTAATCCATGTTGAGTGGATTTTTGTGTAAGGTGAAAGGTAGGGGTCTTGCTTCATGATTCTGCATGTGGAAATCCAATTTTCCCAGCACCATTTATTGAATAGACTGTCCTTACTCCAGGGATTGGTTTTGAATCCTTGATCAAATATGAGTTGGCTGTAGATGTTTGGATTGATTTCTGGTGTTTCTATTCTGTTCCATTGGTCTATCCACCTGTTTCTGTACCAGTACCATGCTGTTTTGATTACAACTGCCCTGTAGTATGTCCTGAAATCTGGTATTGTGATGCCTCCAGCTTTGTTTTTGTTGTACAAGATTGCTTTAGCTATTCGAGGTCTCCTGTGTCTCCATATAAATTTCAGCACCATTTTTTCCAGATCTGAGAAGAAGGTCTTCGGTATCTTGATTGGTATTGCATTGAATCTATAAATTGCTTTTGGGAGAATGGACATTTTGATGATATTTATTCTTCCAATCCATGAGCATGGAAGATTTTTGTGGGGAGCAACTCGGACTATACTGTTACTGGAATTAAGACTTATTCTATGCATCTGCTCTCCCACATATGGCGCTGGGAGAGGAGAAAACAGCTTCTACGCAGCTGCCTCTTGCCAACGTGAGTGATGACCTCCAGGAGCTGATCCTGCTCCTGATTGGAGGAGAGCAGCGTACTCGGCGTGTGGGCAGCCGAGTTGGGATTGGCGGAAGAGGACTATAAAGGAGGAGAGAGAAAACATGCACCAGGAACATCTAAGGGGAACATCTATCTGAAGGAACACCTGTGCAGCCCCCGAGAGAGCCGGCCGGCGGTGTGCCGCTCCCCCGCGGAAGTGGGGAAAGTGGCTAGGGGGAACCGCCCTTCCACGGAGGTTGAAGGGTCGGTAGCCAACCTGGGAAGAACCAGCAGCAAACCCGGGTAGGGCCGAGCAGGCAAAAGAACAACGCAGGGTCCTGTGTCATTCCTCCACGAAGAGGGGGAGCGACAGATTTTTCCATTTCTTGGTATCCTCTTCTATTTCTTTCATTAAGGTTTTGTAATTTTCATTGTAGAGATCTTGAACGTCCTTGGTTAAGTTTATTCCAAGGTATTTGATTGTTTTTGTAGCTATTGTGAATGGGATTGATCTTAGAAGTTCTTCCTCAGCCATGGCATTGTCTGTGTATACAAAGGCTGTTGATTTTTGTGCATTGATTTTATATGCTGCCACTTTGCCAAAATCTTCTATGAGTTCCAATAGTCTCTTAGTAGAGTTCTTTGGTTCCCCTAAATAAAGAATCATATCATCTGCAAAGAGGGATAGTTTGAGTTCTTCCTTCCCAATTTGTATCCCTTTCATTTCTTTTTCTTGCCTAATAGCTCTGGCTAGAACTTCCAGAATTATATTGAATAGCAGTTGGGAGAGAGGGCATTCCTGTCTGGTACCAGATCTCAGTGGAAATGCTTCCAACTTTTCCCCATTCAATAGGATGTTGGCTGTGGGTTTTTCATAGATTGCTCTGATTGTATTGAGGAATGTTCAAAGAGGAAATCCAAAGGGCCAACAGACACATGAAAAAATGTTCAAGATCACTAGCAATCAGGGAAATGCAAATCAAAACCACAATGAGGTTCCACCTCACCCCAGTTAGAATGGCTCACATGCAGAAATCTACCAACAATAGATGCTGGAGAGGATGTGGGGAAAAAGGGACACTAACCCACTGTTGGTGGGAATGCAAACTGGTTAAGCCACTATGGAAGTCAGTCTGGAGATTCCTCAGAAACCTGAAGATAACCCTGCCATTCAACCCAGCCATCCCACTCCTTGGAATTTACCCAAAGGAAATTAAATTGGCAAACAAAAAAGCTGTCTGCACATTAATGTTTATTGCAGCTCAATTCACAATAGCTAAGACCTGGAACCAACCCAAATGCCCATCAACAGTAGACTGGATAAAGAAATTATGGGACATGTACTCTGTAGAACACTATACAGCAGTCAAAAACAACGAAACCCAGTCATTTGCAACAAGATGGAGGAATTTGGAAAACATCATGCTGAGTGAATTAAGCCAGTCCCAAAGGGACAAATATCATATGTTCTCCCTGATTGGCGACAACTAACTGAGCACCAAAGGGGAAACTTGTTGATGTGAAATGGACACTGTGAGAAACAGTGACTTGAGCAGCTCTTGTCCTGACGGTTGATGTACAGTGTAATACTTTATCCATTTTAGTATTTTTTTGTTGTTGTTCTAGTACCATTGGTTGAACTCTGTAATTAACACACAATTATTCTTAGGTGTTTAAATTTTAACTGAAAAGTGATCCCTGTTAGGAATTTGGAAAACATTATGTTGAGTGAAATAAGCCAATCCCAAAGGGACAAATACCACTTGTTCTCCTTGATAGGTGACAAATAACTGAGCACCAAAAAGGAAACCTGTTAAAGTGAAATGAACACTATGAGAAATGGTGACTTGATCAGCCCTCACCCTGACTGTTGATGAGCAGCTTAATATGTTATACCTCTTAGTATTTTTTTTTGTTTCTTCTACTTAATACTTTTGGTTGAATACTGTAATCAATACACAATTCTTCTTAAGTGCTGAAACTTAACTGAAAAGTGATTGCTGTTAAATATAAGAGTGGGAATAAGAGAGGGAAGAGATGTGCAATTCGGGACATGCTCAAGCTAACTTACCTCAAACGGTAGAGTTAAAAACATACCAGGGGATTCCAATTCAATCCCATCAAGGCGGCATGTACCAATGCCATCTCACTAGTCCCAGTGATCAATTTCTGTTCACAATTGATCATAATGATGGGTCTAGCAGTCAAAGGGATCACATAAACAAGAATAGCGTCTGCAAATACTAGCTGATAGAATCAAAAAGGGAGAGAACGATCCAACATGGGAAGTGAGATACACAGCAGACCCACAGAATGGCAAATGTCCTAAACAGCACTCTGGCCTCAGAATCAGCCCTTAAGGCATGCGGATCTGGCTGAAAAGCCCATGAGAGTATTTCAGGCATGGAAAGCCAAGACACTCTGGGGAAAAAAAAAAAAAAAAAAAAAAAAAAAACTAAATGAAAGATCTCCATGAGTGAGATCCCAGTGGAAAGAATGGGTCATCAAAGAAGGAGTTACCTTTCTCTGAAGGGAGGAGAGAACTTCCACTTTGACTATGGCCTTGTCTAAAAATTATCAGAGTCAGTAAACTCAGGGGGCTTCCATAGCCTTGTCAACTCATGAAAAGAGCCTAGGGTGATTACTGATGCCATAAACAAGAGTGTCAATTTGTTAAGTCAACAACAGGAGTCACTGTGCACTTACTCCTCATGTAGGATCTTTATCCTTAGTGTGCTGTACATTGAGATTTAATGCTATAACTAGTATTCAAACAGTATTTTTCACTTTATGTTTCTGTGTGGGAGCAAACTGTTGAAATCTTTATTTAATGTATGCTAAACTGATCTTCTGTATATAAAGAGAAACAAAAATGAATCTTGATGTGAATGGAAGTGGAGAGGGAGTGGGAAAGGGGAGGGTTACGGGTTGGAGGGACGTTATTGGGGGGAAGCCATTGTAATCCACAAGCTGTACTTTGGAAATTTATATTCATATTCTGTCTTTGCTACTTGCAAATAAAGATGTCAAAAAATCTCAATAAAAATAAATAAATAAATATTAAATAAAAAAAGTTTAAAATAAGGTGATATAATAATTGCCACAGTCTATAAAAAAGGATTTGATGGAGAGGTTAACTTCTTAGTAAATGTATTTGAGATATAGCTTCTGCATATTTGTTCTTTAAAATACCCATGTACACACACGTGCACACCGACATATGCACTTACCCATAAAGTTACTCATAGTTTCATTTCATTAAGGAAAAATATATTTTAAAGATGCAGATATGATTTTGTTCTCACACAAAGCACAATTCAAGAAAACAAGCTATGATATGACTCTCAGCACACCTCGGGGTTACTCTCTTTTTTTTTTTTTTGTATTTTTTTCCATTTCTCTCTTTTTTTAAACTTTTATTTAATGAATATAAATTTCCAAAGTACAGCTAATGCATTACAACGGCTTGCCCCCCATAATGTCCCTCCCACCCGCAACCCTCCCCTCTCCCGCTCCCTCTCCACTTCCATTCACATCAAGATTTCATTTTCATTTCTCTTTATATATAGAAGATCAGTTTAGCATACATTGAGTAAAGATTTCAACAGTTTGCTCCCACACAGAAACATAAAGTGAAAAAAATACTGTTTGAGTACTAGTTCTAGCATTAAATCTCAATGTACAGCACACTAAGGACAAAGATCCTACATGAGGAGTAAGTGCACAGTGATTCCTGTTGTTGACTTAAGAAATTGACACTCTTGTTTATGGCCTCAGTAATCACCCTAGGCTCTTTTCATGAGTTGACAAGGCTATGGAAGCCCCCTGAGTTCACCGACTATGATAATTTTTAGACAAGGCAATGGTCAAAATGGAAGTTCTCTCCTCCCTTCAGAGAAAGGTAACTCCTTCTTTGATGACCCGTTCTTTCCACTGGGATCTCACTCATGGAGATCTTTCATTTAGGTTTTTTTTTTTTTTTTTTTTTTTTTTTTTTTTTTTTTTTCCCCAGAGTGTCTTGTCTTCCCATGCCTGAAATACTCTCATGGGCTTTTCAGCTGGATCCGCATGCCTTAAGGGCTGATTCTGAGGCCAGAGTGCTGTTTAGGACATTTGCCATTCTGTGGGTCTGCTGTGTATCTCACTTCCCATGTTGGATCGTTCTCTCCCTTTTTGATTCTATCAGCTAGTATTTGCAGATGCTATTCTTGTTTATGTGATCCCTTTGACTGTTAGACCTATCATTATGATCAATTGTGAACAGAAATTGATCACTGGGACTAGTGAGATGGCATTGGTACATGCCACCTTGATGGGATTGAATTGGAATCCCCTGGTATGTTTTTAACTCTACCGTTTGAGGTAAGTCAGCTTGAGCATGTCCCGAATTGCACATCTCTTCCCTCTCTTATTCCCACTCTTATATTTAACAAGTATGTCTATTGAAGAGCTTCATGAATCTAGGTAAATAGAATCAATAATAGGGTGAACTTTAGCCATGAAGAGCAGCAACATTTCAGGAGAAAGTATTAGAAGAGGTACTGCCTCAAAAGAAATTGAGAGAAAATGAGAATGGGAGAGCAAAAGAGAGAGAGAGATAGAACCAAAAGGAGACAGAAAGCTAAAATGAAACAAGAAGACTTTTGTATTTCTGAATTCTTGAAAAGAGCAAGAGGCAGGAAAATAACATTAGATGAAGTAGCAGTGTTAATTTGGAATAGGAATTAGGTTGCACTTGGAGCCACTTAGCAAGACCAGCTTTATTAGAAAATAATGTGGCAAGAAGCCAGATGACATTAGGTAAGAACTGAAGATTGTGTTAGTTAAGATCCTCACAGGAAGCATGCCACACTAAAATTAGGATCATTGGAGCAGAATTTAATAAGGGGTTGATTTACAAGACCACAAAGGTTAAAACATTAGCTGAAGTTCTAAAACCAGGGCTCCATTTACCACTTTTAACTCTAAAGGTCAAAAACAGAGGGCATTTACTAGAACTGAAAGAAAAAGAAATCTGCCTGAAAGAGGTGAAAACTCTTAATTTATAGCCTGATTGCAGTAATCCTAGATAAATGGGAATCTTTATTGCACTTTTGTTCTGTAAGTCTTTAACATATGTTTCTTTTTGGCAAAGCCCAATCTGAATCTGCAATTCAGAGTAGTTCATTGATGCAATTCATACTGGTTAGTGTGGATCTGGAGAAGTATATGGAACTTACCAGCACAAATATTATGGGAGGAAGTGTTAGAATCAAGAGCAGATTATTATTTAAAGAAACGTCAATTAGAATGTGAAGGAAAGGAAATGTGATATCAAAGAGACATTTGTAAAAGTATGTTAAGAACTGCCAACAAGACAGAAATACCAGAGATGTTTTCCTTACACAGACTGCAATGTGGAAACATATAAACAATGCTGCTCCCAGAATGAGTATGCACTTGAATGCAGATCATAATTTTTCTTCTGTTAATTGTGAGCATCTGAAAAACTCTTGGTGGTGTTTGCAGATGATTGTCCTACTCAGGAGGACTACATAATATGAGAACTACACGCTTAAATTTAAATTTGACACAAAATTATTTTTATAATGTCATCCTGATTGAAATGATAAATTACACATCCTGTATTGTTTAACTGAAAAAGAAAGGAATTCTGAAAAGTCAAACTTTTGAGAAAAAATAAATAGGTACACTTTATTGCTAGCTCATTGTCACAGACTCTAACTGAAGACAACTCAGGATTAGTGGAGAATGCTAAAAATACAATTCTGATCTGACAGTAGGAAATAATCATAATAAAAATTTTGAAAAAGAGGGAGAAAAATAAATTCAGTTGAGTCATCTCAAAAGATCTAAAAGATATGTACTACATAAAATGAGGAACAGACTATTAGGGATGAATATAAAATCGTGTCATGTTTATTTGTGATTAGTGTGACAATGAGGTAAGCATTCAGCTTCTCATTTTAATTCAGAATTGGTGGATCCTTCAGAAAAGGGTTACTGTTACTTTTAGACCTCTTGACATCATGTCCTGCAAGCAATGTAATGATGCAGCCAACATAAGCAGTTCAAATCATTCTTCCTTTTCCAGTGTCATTACCCTATGTGTATTGTCTCCTGCTTGACTATCTCTCTATGAAATCTCACATGTCTCATAACTTTCCTGATTATTTTCAGTGTTAGAACAGCTTAATCTTCAGAGATTTAAAGAAATACATTCCCATTAAATAAAAGTTTGCTTTCCCATTGGCTCAATGCGTGCCTTCACCTCTTCAGGTCTGATTTCACTTGGAAATGCAGGGAGAGGTGGTGCCTGCTCATTTAGTGTTTCCCTCCCCTGCCTGGTTCTTTAGTACCTTCTCCCCAAAATAGGCCGCAAAGGATAGATGAAGGGGAAAGGAGAAAGTGCTAGCTTGACTAGCACAATTCACCGCATGGGTAGAGCTTTGCAAAATGGGTTCAGCCTGTGCCATCCACTCTGACAGTGCACACTCCCCCAGCTAGCAAGCTGTCTTCACGCTGCTCTTATCGACATCTCCCTTCAGTCTCATCCCTTGGGTCGGTTCCAAGTAAGACGAGCCAGCCTTCTCTCTTAACTCCTGTGAGCTCTCTTCGAGTTCTCCCAAGTACTCTTTCTTTGTACATATTCAGGTTCTTTCCTAGTTCTGGGGATTTCTGTACCCTCTCACATGGCTTAAAATACTCAGGTTTAAAGTGGAAATCACTTTTCTCTCTATAAGTAGCAGTGAAGAAAAGATGTTCTAGTAATCATCTCTGTAAGTAAATTATTACTCTAAAGCTTCCTTTGTTTTTTTCTCCTCCCTTTAAGAACCTGAAAGTAAGAAAGAGGCTAATGGTCCAACTATAATTCAACACCTACTCTCTTTAGAGTGTGTAGAGCATTTATGCCTATAATCCTCAATGAAATAGGAAAAGCTTCAAAGAATATATTTCTATGCTGCTTATCATAAATAATGCTTGTTTATGGTGCTTGTGGATAAATTTTAGAATTTCAGAGACCTAAATTTTTAACTCTAGAAAAGAAACTCAAGACCACAGATATGAGAATTCAGGGATTGGGGCCAGCACCATGGAGTGTCAGGTAAAGCCATGACCTGCGGCACCAGCATCCCATATGGGTGTCGGTTTGACTCCTGGCTGTTCTACTTCTGATCCAACTCCTTGCTAGCGGCCTGGGAAAGCAGTGGATAATGGCCCACGTCCTCGGGGCCCTTCACCCACATGAGAGACCCAGAAGAAGCTCCTGGCTCCTAACTTCACATTAACCCGGCTTCCGCCATTAAGGCCATTTGGGGAGTGAACCAGTGGATGGAAAATCTCTCTGTGTCTCTGCCTCCACCTCTCTGTAACTCTGGCTTTTAAATAAAGAAGTAAATAAAAATCTTTTAACAAATAAAGTTAGTTTTTCAGTGGAATTACAGTTAATTTTTCATGTAAGAACTTAATACTTTTCTCATGTCCTAATTGTATAAAATTTATTAAAAAGTTGTTTTATATCACTGGACTTACGTGAGAAGTTTCATGAAAAAAGCTAAACCACCATTTATTAGTTCTGTACTACAAGAGATAATGACGTCTATCCCAGAATTAAAAGATCTGAGCCTTTTCTCTCTCTTTTTTTTTTTTTTTTGCACTATTTACTTCAAAAATTAAAATCAGAATTGTCAGCTTATTATAGGAGTTTTAAGGAACCTAATCTTGCTCACCTTTAACTAAAGTTTATTGTTCATGCGAAAACGTTACCAAATTGTTGGGCAGGAGGCAGATGTTTAGCATGGAAGTTAAGCTACTGCCTGGAATGACTGCATCATATACCAGAGCACCAGTTAAGCCCTGGCTCCATTTCTGATTCCAACATCTTGCTATTGGGTATCTTAGGAGGCAGCAGATGATAGTTCAAGTACTGGAGACCCTGACATTCACAATGGAGACCTGGATTGATTTCCAGACTCTGGAACATTGCTCTGAACCAGCCAGCCACAATTGCTGTGGGCTTTAGGGTAGTGAACCCGTGGATGAAATATTCTCTCTCTCTCTCTCTCTCTCTCTCTCCCTCTCTTTCTCTCCCTCTCTCTCTCTCTTTCGCTCTAGCTGTATGTCTATCTCTATCTCTTTCAAATAATAACTGAATTAATGAATATTTTACAAAGAAAATTTGGGTTGGGTATATGGCACAGGGCACAGCTGTTAGGATACCTAAAACCCATATTCGGAGTGCCTGGGTTTGAGTCCTGGGTCTAGTTTCAATTCCTTCACCTTCTTGCTAATGTGCAGCTTGGGAGGCAGCAGGTGATGCTACCCACAAGGGAAATCTTAATGAGTTTCTAATTCCAGTTTTGGCAGCCCATTTTGAGCTGTTCCAAATATTTGAAGAGTAAAACTATAGATGGGGAATTCCCCCTCTCTCTCTAGTATGTTTTCTTTTACATTCTTTAATATTCATCTTTTATAAATTATTTGGTACACTGGGTAGAGCAGGAACTTTTATTTGATTTTTCTCCAAATAAATTTTGTTTGTTTAATAGGACTGAATGTACCACCAATTAGGATTACCACATTTATCATATTAAGCGATAAAGCTCAATCACATCAAAAATTTTTGCAACTTAAACCACTACTATTTCAGTTGCTTGTGGCTTGTTGTCTTTTTTGGGGACCATCAAAACAATGTTTATCAAGAATTTAAAATGCTACAGATTGTTTAAGAACATATTTGTAAAAAGCCAATTTAGAATTCATCTAAACAACAAAAAGAAATTCTCAATATGCAGTTGTGTAACTGGAAAGGATTATCTCTTTCTGTTCCTTTTAATAATCTGATTAACAAAAGCAAACTACTGAGGCTGTGACTAAGTGTTTGTTCAAACAGATAAACAAGGTTTACTCTCATCAATTACAGAAACTAGCCTTGAGAAAGCCAGGTGCCATTGCAAAGTAATCTGACTGCCCTGGTCAGCATGACCAGAGGCTTGGATTTGTTGCCACAAAATGCAAAGGAGTATGAATAACCATGGGCATCATAAGAATGGGCTCTGGGATCAGCAGGCTTCATCCTAATTAATGAAACAGTGTATCTCTTAACAGTGCTTTGCCTCTTTCAGATCTCAGCCAAATAATGTTTTGTAGCTAGTTAGGTATCTTGCTATGTCATTCTCATTTTAAAGTCAAGCCATCAACCAACATTCCCAAGGAAACGTAATGATGTCTGACATACACAGTTAGCAGAACTGCAATGGTGTTAGCACCTGGCGCAGAAGCCCAACTTCCTTTGAAACTTTCTTGTAAACCCCAAACTCTCCTCACTAAGCAGGATGGTAGTTCTTCAGATTCTAATCTGCTACCCTCTCATATATCCATAGATTAAACGCTTCTCTTTTCTTTACCCTCAAACACTGTCCTTGTTATGTGGACTTGGTACAAGGGATAAGGGCTGAGCATTCAGTAACTACTGCAGAATTACTTAAAAATACTGACACTTATAAAAATACTTAGGGAATCCATATTACAAGAAATTAATTATATTTTGATTTAATTTGATCCTAAAGTTAAAATTCGATACTATGTTCTGGTGCGATATCTAGTGAAATTGGGAGAGTCCGCAGTGGGCTAGTCACAAGCTCCTGCCCTCACTCTAATCTAGCAATAAGGTTGCTTGGCCAAAACCCTCCTTATAGCAGGGATCACACCTTACTCCTGTTTATTTAGTAGCAGGATTCAGTTTCTTGTCAGTATCATTCAGACTAGCCAATCACTTCCTCCTCTGGGAGCCAGGGGCACTATAAAGTCAGCCTTCCACTTTGCCCCTGTCTACCCTGCTTACAGGTGCAGCACACATGTAGCGCTGCGTGCTGTGTGGTATCCTTTGCCACTTTGTGAGGACATTTGACCAGTACCTTGCTATTCTTTCACCACATTTGCTTATCCAGTGTCAGGAATCATGCATTTGACTATTCCCACAACTCTCAAGCAAGAATCCTCCTATACCAACAGAGTGAAAGGAGGCAGTTAAAACAATAACAGAATGTTATGCAACAATTACTAAATCCTTAAAAATAATTTGAACTCCTTTGAAGTGCCCATGTTACAATAGTAAATAGAAATATGTAGGAGTCAATATTTTATTATGTCTAGAAATCCCTTAATCTCTGGGGAATCACAGTAAAATTCATTTTTATATTGAATTTTTTATTTAGCCTTCATTTTATTTCAAAGTCAGAGAGACAGAGAGAGCTATTCCACCCACTGTTTTCATTCCCCACATATGCACAATAATTAGGGCTGGGCCAGGTGGAAGCCATGGGCCCAGAACTCCATCTGAATTTCCCATGTGAGTGGCAGAGATCCAAGTCCATCAGTTATCATCTACTTCCGGCCAGGATGAGCACTACTAGGAAGCTGCATTGAAAGCAGAAGAGCAGAGACTTGAAGCAGGCACTCCCGTAAGGGGATGCAGGCATCCCAATCAGTGATGTAACCACTGCGTCAAATACCCACATGTTTATATTTACTGATACACTCTAATTGTACACCTACAAATGTGGTAGTTTAATCCATCTATATGTTTTGTAAGGACCAAATCAGAGCAATTTACACATACATCAGTTCCAATATTTATCATTCTTTGTCATTTCTTTATCATTGGTTTGGCCTAGTGCATTCAAAATCCTTTCTTCTAGCTATTTTGAAATCTGATGTGACAGTCATGAAATTGTGCTGTTCTCATCTCCTATAGGGAGTATTATTGATTGAGTACCCCAGCCTACCCTTGCTGCCACCCCAGATCCACCACTGCCTTCAAACCACATGGTGCCCCAGCCTCCTGCAACCTGATTACTACCAATGGCAGGGGTGAAATTCATGCCTGTTCCTGTGGCACACATCACTGTTCCAATGGATGTCTTTGTTTCAAGGACTTCTCATGAACCTAGTCTAAACTTAGGTCTGCACCGTAGCTGGGAAGTATTCCTATATGTCCTTCTTCCATGATCTTTCTTTTATAGAGATTAGATCAGTATCACAATCTAAAAACTTTCTACTTTGTCTTTCTTCCCCACCAGTAAATCTCTATTCACTTCACAATTACTCCTCGAGGCACTCAAACACACACAATAATCTTTGATGTTTTCATTACTGATGCTTTTAACTTTTTCCAAAAGTTACTATATTCAGTTGTAGAAAGCAGGAAAATTGGGGCCAACATCATAGTGCGAATGGTTAAGTCACCGCTTGTGACACCAGGATCCAAGATTGGACTGCCTGTTCAAGTCCTGGCTGCTCCACTTCCAATCCCTCCACTTCCGATCCAACTTCCTGTCAACAAGCCTGCAAAGGCAGCAGCAGATGACCCCAGTATGTAGGCCCTGCCCACTATGTGAAAGGCTAGGGTGAATTCTTGACTCCTGGCATCTGTTTGGCCTAGACTTGGCTGTTGCACATGTTTGGCAATTGTACCATCAGATTTTAAGATCTTCTCTTTCTCTTAATTCACTCCCTCTTTCTCTGTCCATCTGCCTTTCAAATAAATAGATAAATAAATCTTTAAAGAAAAATAGCAAAGAGTAAATTACAACATAATGTTTTGTTAGTTTGCTTTCAACAGTCATTTGTTTGTCATGAATTTAATACCATCCCATTAAGTGAGAGGCGTACACAATTAAATGATTTGCAAATTTCTGATAGGAATAAAATTGTGTATATCTTATACAATAAGTTTATAAAAAGTAAATATATTTCACTAAGTAATATTTCATTATATGATATAGAAAAACAGAAAACAAATGCTATGAAGTAGTCAATGAAGTCTATATGCCCATAGATTTGCAGCTAGTACTTCAAGGCTAACAATATAGAAAAATACACTATGGATGGTAGAGACTATGTTGATTAGAGGAGGTAGAAGTTATGGAAAGGCATAAGCAGAAAGAACGTATGATGTTGCAAAGTAATAAACTGTGGCATTAAATTTGATTAAAAGTTATACCATACCATGCTATCTGAAATTCAATGTCAAGTTTTTAGTTTTAAGTGGACACAAAAATGTTTAATTAGCTGGCTTTGATTCTATATGTGTGTGTCTGCAAACCACCTACTAGTTGAGGAGTAGAGCCATCCAAGGTATGGATCTGTACACTGTGAATATTAAGATCTAATGGATATATCAGTCATATATGAGAATAGAAGTATCATGTCTCTTTCTTTCTTTCTTTCTTTCTTTCTTTCTTTCTTTCTTTCTTTCTTTCTTTCTTTCTTTCTTTTTCTTTCTTTCTTTCTTTCTTTTTTTTGACAGGCAGAGTGGACAGTGAGAGAGACAGAAAGGTCTTCCTTTTCCATTGATTCCCCCCTCAATGGCTGCTGTGGCCAGTGCGCTGCAGCCAGCACACTGCGGTGATCTGAAGCCAGGAGCCAGGTGCTTCTCCTGGTCTCCAGTGCGGGTGCAGGGCCCAAGCACTTGGGCCATCCTCCACTGCACTCCTGGGCCACAGCAGAGAGCTGGACTGGAAGAGGAGTAACCCGGACAGAATCCATCGCCCCGTCTGGGACTATAACCCGGGGTGCCAGCGCTGTAGGCGGAGGATTAGCCTATTGAGCCTAGCCCTGGCCTCAAGTTTATTTCTAATTCCCAGCTCAGTGCCATCTTTGTTAGCTGCAAACTGAGGATGTTAGCAAAAAAATCTAATTCGTTCTATGAAAGTCAATTATAGAATTCTGCTTACAATGGAAAATGTCATTACAAGTAAGGATACAGAAAGATAATGAGAGTATAACTTAAATTTATCTTTTACCACTGTATGTAGGATGAGATAATTGGGATCGTAAGCTTTTGAGTAGCTATCTTTGGAAACAGAGATTCAAATAAATGATTAGTTAGACTGCTTTCTTTGACTGTTTATTGCACAGTAGACATAGTGGGACAAGACAAGAATTAATAAAAATAAATATTAATTATAGTTTCATTCCAAAAATATGTCACTTTTCAAAAGAGGCAATTTTTTTTTGCCCATAAACCTTTTATTTAAGGTATACAAGCTTCACACATTTCATAAATACAACTTTAGGGATATAGTGATTCTTTCCATTGTATTCGCCATCCTACCACACTCCCACCCTTCTTTCTCCTCCCTCTCCTATTCTTGTCCTTATTTTGCACCAAGAGCCATTTTCAATGAACTTTATATATATATATATATATACACACATATATATAAGATTAACTCTATACTAACAAAATGTTATCTACATTAACTACTGTATAGTATTTTAATATATTTTTTTCCTGTAATAGATGTTTGTAACCTTACGTTTAGAGATTCATTTTTTCTTTTCCTTCCTTCCTTCCTTCCTTCCTTCCTTCCTTCCTTCCTTCCTTCCTTTTTCTTTCTTTCTTTCTTTCTTTCTTTCTTTCTTTCTTTCTTTCTCTCTCTCTCTCTCTCTCTCTCTCTTTCTTTCTTTCTTTCTTTCTTTCTTTCTTTCTTTCTTTCTTTCTTTCCTATTGAGATTTATTTGTATCTTTGAAAGTCAGAGTTACAGAGAAGCAGAGTCAGAGGCAGAGAAAAATCTTCCATCCCCTTGTTCACTCCCCAAAGGGCCACAAAGGCCTGGCCTGGGGAGCCCAAAGCCAGGAGTTTTATCCAGTTCTCCCACATGAGTGCAGGGTCCCAAGCACTTAGGCCATCTTTCGCTTCTTTCCCAGGCAGTTAACAAGGAGCTGGATTAGAAGTGGAGCAACCAGACTCCAACCAGTGGCTATATGGGATGCTAGCGTCGCATGCACCAACTTAACCTGCTGTGTCACAATACTGGCCACTTTCTATTACTTTCATACTACTTTAAAATAAAACATTCTTAGCCTCAATAGTTTACATGTGTAACACTACTTGATTTGTAATGTAGTGATTTAGCTTTTAATGTATATTTAATATAAACTATATATTTTATTATTTTAATTGTAATTATGTATGCATACACGTTATAATCAAAACAGTATAAATATTCAAACAAGTAAAACAAACAAAAAGTAGTGTGTATAATTTATAAAGTGATATAAAATAATTTAGTGTATTCATTTCTATAGACTGGTAAAAATGAAAATCACACATATTTTCTCTCTCTAAGTGAATATTCTGCAATGAGAAACTAATGAAGTTGCTAAGGATACACAGTGGGCAGAAGTCAAAACCCCAGATATTTTGTTGCAAGTTTGTACATCATTTTAATTCAGAGCATCTGCATAAAGATACACTTTAAGATACATGAGTAATTTACCTTTAAATTTATATTAAAGAATAGCCTTAAATATAAAATACATAAGTTCAAAAATGATTCAATAGTTAAAGAATTTCTCAAACATTTTATTGATATTAAATAGGAACACAATAGATACTATCCCACATAATTGTTTATTTTCATACTAAGCAAGTAAAATAGGTCAAACAAAATCACAATTTATTTAAAATATAAGAATAAAACTTCAAAACTAAAAGACGACATACTTTGCATATATTATTTAACTTGATAAATTATATTGTGTTTTAAGTTAGAAAAAAAAAGAGAACAAAAGTAGGAGGAGAGCAAGTGTGTATGCTACAAGAGCTTTCATGAAATAAACCAGAATAATTCAATTATGACCAATGATTCTGTTATTCCAAAGCTGTTTCTCACTTGTAAGTATAGTGCCCATTACTGATCTTTCCAGAAAGAAAGAAAAAAAATTTTAAAAAAGAGAGAAATCTGTAGAACTGTGAGGACTACTAAAGGCTAGTGACCCAAGGAAATAGACTCAAAAGCAAGACAAGCCAAAGTAAATGAGCAGAATGTACCATCAGGGAAGAACAAGAGATTCTGGGTAGATTTTTAATTTAACATATGATTGCTAATTTAAATTGATACATCAGAATTGAACTTCGAATTGGAGGAATGACGGCTAATTTGTGAATCATAAAATTGTATTTATGAATTCAAAGCAAACAAAGATGTAATTTCATCATTTGAAATTTTTCTCTATATATGATAGAGACTCCCAGTAGCAGAAATTTTTGGTTATTCTTATTATATGAGTATTATTGTACGTGTATAGATGAATGTTTGTATAAATGTGCATGCCTTTCTTCCCACAATGTTTTCAGTGATCAGGTACTGTTTCTGCATATCTCCATAGATTAAATTTAGTACCTGGAGTATTATAAATGCTAAAAAATATTTTTAAACTAACGAAAAAAAAAACTAATAAATATATAAGATGTAAAGACCAAGTTAAGATTCTAGTAATTCCATTAGGTTCAATTCAGAGTTAAAATTGATTCAGATGCCCAACACCAGCCATCAATATTATACCTGCTTCAGCAGCCCACGTTTATATAAGGAAAAAATAACTCTGTCAAGAAATATGTGTGGAGAGCAACAAGAGAAAAGCTGATTGACCAAGTGTAATAAACAGGTCATCAGAGACAATAATTTGTGATAAACTCACAGGTGAATTCTACTAATTTCATCAAAAATGAGGATGAAAACCAGAATTCAAAGCTTCTTCCAACTAAACTGGAATTTTGTGAGTGAAGGACCAGATATAGTGCTGAAACATAATAGATGCATAGCTACTATTTATTTAGTGAGTAAATGAATTTAAATGCAGTTGAAAAAAGGGACTACTGCAATAAAATTTTAAAGTCCAATAACCTCTCTAACTTGACTTTGTTTATTATTTTCCTATCCTCCAGTTTTTTAAAATACAATTATTGGTTAGCAATCATTACAATTAGATTTGTTCTTAACCGTGGAGGCACCAAGGGAAAGCTGAGGAAATAGTATGAAAATTGGAAAGTGAACCCTATGCAAGGGATGATGGTGGTGGTTCAAGAAAGTAAGAAGTCCAAATTCCTTTGATCTACAGAAGAAAAGGAATCCAAAGACAATGTTAGCTTAAGAAAGGATCCCAGAGTTCAACACCCATTCATTAAACTGAACAAATGAAGAATCCTGAGGAATTTCATCCTTAGTGTCAATATTAACTATTCATATAGAAACTTGCCATCAGTTATGTTCATGGCATTAATATATTTGTAATCAAACAGTATCTATTTGTCCTACTTGAAATGAGAAAGAGAGAGAGAGCAAGAGAGAGAAAGAGAGAGAGAGAGAGAAAGCAAGAGAGAGAGGCTCCCAGAGCTTCCACCTGCTAGCGCACTCCCCAGATGCCTGCCTGCAGTATCTACAGCTTGGCTATGGCTGATCTGGGAAGGACCATGATCTAAGACATGTGCCTGGAACTCAATCCAGACCTTCTAAGTGGGTGTCAGGAACCCAATTACTTGAGCCGTGATTACTGCCTCTTAGGATCTGCATTGGCAGGAAGATGGAATCAAGGGCCAGATGTGGGTGTGGAAGTGGGAAGCAGCGATCTTAACATCATAACCCTTAGGCTAAACATACAACCAGCTGCTGTTTTTTTTTTTTTTAACTTTTTTGACTTGTCCTCATTAAAATTATACTTTAAGGAATATTCTCAGAATATGATGGCAGCAGCAAAATTCTCTCGTTTTCTCATAAACCAAAACAACAATTATTTTAAAGGAACAAAAATTCAGGAACTGCATCAGAAACACAAATAAGTGAGCAAACATTCCAGTTAAACACATGAAATGAGTGGCAAAAACCAAATTAGCGACATATAGAGGATTCTTGTAGCTTCAGTATCTATAGAGGAGGAAGCAATAGGGTCCTGATGGTTGAAAACAAGCATCACTTATGCCGCCCAGTGGAGAGCACTGAGTGCTCTAGAGCTGCTAGAGATGGGAGGATTGTATGCTTTCTTTCTACAGACAAGTCAAAGGAAGCTACTATAAATTTTACAGTTGCTAGAGAGTTCTAGATATGTCAACCTCCGAAGTAACTGATAAAAGCTTCTGGGTGGATAATTCTACATTGAAGAGGAAAAAAAATCCTGTGAATGGAAGGTCCCAAACTGAGCAAGAAATGGAGACAGAATAAGCGAATTGATATAAAAGATAGTTTTGTGTGTGTATACGCATATGTGCATGCTATGGCAGAACTGAAGCTATTCATATCAAAATATCAATAAATCTAAATGGCCTCTTTCATTAACAGGAAATATATTCACACTGTTTAACAAAGTTAAGAAAAAGCAATGTTGTACTAATGCTCTCTAATACTGCTGTGGGTTGTTCTGTATATTCTTTAGAACATGTAAAGAAAGTGCATGTATAATAATAATTACCTATGAGAGGAGAGTGAGTGAAAAATACATACCCATATTTTATACATGTATTCCCTTTTCCCATTCTGGGAGGTATTCAATGACACTAGGAATAACAGAACATCACAAATGACTTATTTGAATAACTGCTGATACCAACATTTATACACAATCAATTCTAGTTTCTAAGTATGTGTGCATATCATAGATACATACATATGTGTTTAATATTTTTCAAAAGATAAGGCAAAATAAAAATAGTTCTTGAAATGATCACTTACATGAAATTCATAAAGAATGACACAGATAAAAGCTAGGTTTCTGTGAATAATTCTTATTTGACGGGTTTACCTTGAAAACATGCAGATATTTTATGAAATTGTTTCCAATTTAATTTTTAAAAAGAATTCCAAAAATATTAAAAATAAAATTTTAAATGAACATAAGTAAGTAAGCATTTAGAGGTGTGGCTACACAGGACAGTATTATCCCATGGTTATTTTAGGCAAAGTAACATTTCTAGGCATTCAGTAAAACAATCAAGAACAATAATAACTATAAGAACACAGATTGTTATCAATAATCACATTAACCCTATTGTTATCATGCTGTTTTGGTATAATGAGGTACTGCAAGTAAGTCATACAGCTTCTATTATCCTCAGCATTATTGAATAACTCCCATTTTGGGAAAAAGAAATATAAATGTGAAACAGAAATGAAGTCTTACGTTCCTGCTTGAGTTGAACGTATAAGTTCAATATGAATATATAGTACTGATATAATATTTAGCTTATACAACTTTATATATAAATATCATATATTTAGATATTAAAATGGAGGGCATTATGGCATGAATTAGTACCATGAAATTTTGTGTCCTCCAGCAGGAGCCAGGGCTCTTTGACAAAGTAGTTAAATTCATTCCTAAGTCATAAAATAAACATGATGACATTGAGTTTAATATCCTTGTACTGATAGTAAAATGGACATATTTTCACCAGTAAAAGTTAAAATAATTCAAGCATCAGTAATGGATCATAGCTTCTTCAATGACTGTAAATATGTAAGTATGTTTATGGATATTTATGTCATTAGTTCATCAGGATAATGAAAACAAAAAGCAAATAACTGTCCCAGTTGGAAAATGCTAGTTTTGAAAAGAGTTGAAAAAGAGAGAAAGGGGGAGAGAAAGAGACAGGGAGTGGAGAGAGAGAGAGCTAAACGTTTATTTCCTTTTCTGTATAAACTATTTTACTAGGTAACCAAATAGAGACATTTCTCATTATAGAGGTCCCACAGCTAATGAATGCCAAAGAAATTACATATCACCATTTCTCAACCCCTAATGAATTAATGAGTCAAGGCATTGATCAATAATTGCTGTTAAAACCACCCAGAAAGTGACAGCAAGACATTATGTCTCCTAAAGGAAGAAGACAATGCTTTTTTTGAGGCAGTCTTTCCTACATGTCTGATCTAACCCCTAGATCCAGCTCATTTTACAGAAATTATACAGAACATATTTAAGGACACAGTATTAGACAAATTACTTAATAAATGACTGTTTAACTTATTATTACTAAAAATCACTTTCTTAAAAGATAGAGCTACTGATTGAGGGTGTCAGCCTTCCATAAGAACTTCCATACTTCATTTAAGGAAAAATCAAGCAGGCTTTTAAAAAATCCTCAATATGAAACACGGGTATGATGAAAACCAGTTTAAGCAGATTTCTGATTGGCTGTATGATGGCAGGCTTGCTAATGACATTGTCTGAGAAGGATTAATTCTCAATGAAAGTGTATCCTTGAAATATGAATATAAAGAAAAAAGATTAAATGGCTTGTTTTGAAGTCAATTTAATCACAGAGCTTGCTATCTTACTTCTTTTTAATTCCAAGAATGATTATTACAACCACATTTAGTGTGTCCCATCTAATTCTTCTCGATCACTACATCATGTACTTGTGAGATGTCAGAATTCCTGCCTGAATTTCTGTTTGAATTTCTCAGCATCCTACTCAGGAAACACTGTAGTTCTCAAATGATTGTGAAGGTGACCTGAGGAGTTAGAAAACAGGTAGAATTTTTTTCTGCCTTGAAACAGTGCCTTTTTTTGTGAAAGGACTTATTCATTTATTCAGTCATCAAGGATAGCAAGTGTCCATTATATACAATTTCTAATGCGGGTGCTAGAGATACTTAATGATTTACTTATTAAATTTACTTATCAGCGATTCAATAATATCAATTAAATGTGGGAAAGCTAAAGTTTGTGGTAAAGCTAAAGTTTGTGGAAAATAAAACTAAAGTAAAATTAAGTTTATTCTGGTGTGAAGCTGTTTAAAATCCATAGAGTTTTTTCCATAATTTGCATTTTCCATGAATATATTAAAGACTCCTCCTAAAGGCATTTCTGATTTGATTTCTTTTTATTTATTTATTTTTTTTTTTGACAGGCAGAGTGGACAGTGAGAGAGAGACACAGAGAGAAAGGTCTTCCTTTTCCGTTGGTTCACCCCCCAAATGGCCACCACGGCCAGAGCTGCACCTATCTGAAGCCAGGAGTCAGGTGCTTTCCCTGGTCTCCCATGCAGGTGCAGGGCCCAAGGACTTGGGCCATCCTCCACTGCACTCCAGGGCCACAGCAGAGAGCTGGCCTGGAAGAGGGGCAACCGGGACAGAATCCGGCGTCAGGACCGGGACTAGAACCCCATGTGCCTGCGCCGCAGGCAAAAGATTAGCCTATTGAGGCGCGGCACAAGCCCTGATTTGAATTCTGACTCAGATTCTGTGTCACAGGTTCCCAAACTTTTTCCATTCATGACACTTTAAGGATCGCAGTAATATATTTTAAAAATATTTTTTAAAAATTATATCCTTGATTACTCTTGATGTTTTAAAGATTTGTTTTATTTATCAAAAGAAAGGTGAGAAATAGAGAGATACAGAGACAGAGAGCAAAAGAAAAAGAGAGAGAGATATCACATCTGCTGGCTCATTCCCCAACTGGCCACAAGAAAATCAGAAGCCAGGAACTCCACTGGGATGTCCCAGTTGGGTGGCCAGGTCTACTGCTTCCCAGGCGTATTATCAGGAAGCTGGTCAGAAGCAGAGCAGCTGGTACTTGAACCAGCACTCCAATATGGGATGCCAGAATCACACATAGCAGCATAGCTTAATGCACCACAATGTGTCCACTCAGTAATTTATGATGTTTCAAAAGCAAAAGAAATGTTAGAGTTTGCTGTACAGAAATATGTTAGAGTTCTGCTATCCCTCTGTTTCTCTCAAATCTCTCCTAGGAGTGCACTGCACGCCCCCTAGTACCTGGAGGCACTGTTTGCAAAGGATCAACTTGTTTTTCACAACACAACCTTGCATAAAAAAAAAAAAAAAAAAAAAACTTTATGCTCTGAACTCTGAAAGAAAGACACCTGAAATGTTCTACAAATTTTAAAATTCATTTGAAACCATAAAATATAACTTTTTAAACCAAAAATAAAATCATAACAAATATGTACTCATATGCATTGGCTTTCAATCATGGTCACAATTGTTACTTTATAATGAGTCTAAGACTTGAAAGAAGTATTATATTATATGAACTAAAGTATCTAAATTTTAAGCTGATATACATGTAAAGCTATTTAAAAAAACTTTCATTTCCACATATCTCGTGGAGAAAATAGACTAATATCAGTAGATCTCACTCACCATCAGTTGGACATTATTATTTTCAAGGAGGATATACTCATACACATAGCTAATAAGTATATATCATTATGACTCATATCTGAAGTTGAGAACCCCTATTTGGTATTACATAAAGAAGCATGATAAAGGATATAAGAAAGGGGTTTTAGATATGACAGAGCTGGAGTAAAACTCTGGATCAATTAGTGAACAAGCCGTGTGAGCACAAACAAACTATTTGGTGTATCTTGGCTATGTCACTGCCCTCACCTGTGAAATGGTTACCCTGTCTTAGATTACCCTGTTTTAGGTAAGATACCAAAAATGCTCTCTGCATAGTGTGCATTATTAATGAAATAAATATTGAATGGATGAAATAAAGGACTATAATTTAAAAGATGATGTTAATGATATTTGAGAGTGGGCAGAAATCATTGCTGAGGGATCAAAAATTTAATAGCACTGACTTTTGCATCTCCCATGTGGGTGGCAGGGGCCCAGGTACTTGGGCCATCTTCTGCTGCTATTCCCAGGCCCATTAACAGGGAACTGGATAAGAAATGGAGAAGCTGGGACATGAACCAGAGCCCATGTGGTATGCTGGTGTCATGGGCAGTGGCTTTACACACTGTACCATAATAACAGCCCCAAAACAAAGACTTTTGAGAGTAACTTAGAGTAGTGATTTTCCAAAGTAATGAGATTTGCATCATGATCACAAAAAAGGAAAGCGTTTTATAAGCCTCATTAAAACTTCCTGTTTTTGTAATTTTAACACATTCAAAATAATAATTTGCTTTCAATATTTGACTATACCCTGTAGTTTGAAACACTTGGAGTTAAGGAACTGACAGAAATAGACTTGGATCTTTAATCACAGAATCAAATAGTATATAAGTAGAGACTTATCCTTCTAATAGTGCAGTGGGCTGGATATACTACAGAGATTGCCACTAAAACTACCAAAGAAACATATGGAACAAATAATAATGACATGTATGTTTCACATGGGTTCACTAAAATTAAGAGGTGATTGAAGAGCCAGGGCAAGAAACACACACACACAAACACACACACACAACTGTAAGTTGAAATAGAAACAGAATAATAAGAAGGAAGCCAGTGAGTAGGGAAAGGTAAAGTGCTTTTGCCTTTAGGGTAAATGCTTATTCACGTTCTAAAGTGAAACAAAGTCTCAGATCCATGGCCAAGCAGGGAGGGGGTCAACCACAGATTCTACAGTTAAACCGAAGCCTAAGACAAACAATTAAAACATTCTGGAAGTCGGCACTGTGACATAGCAGGTAAAGCTGCTGCCTGCAGCGCCAGCATCCCATATCGGCTCCAGGTCGCCTCCCAGCTGCTTCACTTCTGATCTGGCTCTCTGCTATGGCCTGGGAAAGCAGTAGAAGATGGCCCATGTCCTTGGGCCCCTGGACCAGCATGGGAGACCCAGAAGAAGTGTCTGGCAACTGGCTCCTGGCTTCGGATTGGCCCAGCTCTCTTGCCCTTGCAGCCATTTGGGGAGTGAACCAGCAGATGGAAGATTCTCTTTCTCTCTCTCTCTCTCTGAACTCTGCCTTTCAAACAAATAGATAAATCTTAAAAAAAAAGTATGGCAATGTGTGTTGGAAGAACATGAAGCAATGGAGATTCTTATTCTCTTTGATGAGAATCATTCTTGAGGATAATTTTGTAAAATAATGCGATATTAATTACAAAGATAAACATTTGCATGCTCTGCAACTTGTCAATTCTATTCCTAGAAAAACTTGAATGAGGTCTTATAATAAGAGAAAACTACATAAATGAGACTAAATTTTTATAGCCTTAGTCCAAACATGAAGGGGAAATGAATCTTCCATAAAGAAGAGAAAGAAAGACCTTTGTCAAGATGGTAGGGAAAATTTACAAGGGTGGTGGAAGAGCTTGAAAGCATAATCTTATCTGCATATAAATTTTAAATTCAAAATCACGGCCAGCGCCGCGGCTCACTAGGCTAAATCTCTGCCTGCGGCTCCGGCACCCCAGGTTCTAGTCCCGGGTGGGACGCTGGTTCTGTCCAGGTTGCTCCTCTTCCAGTCCAGCTCTCTGCTGTGGCCCGGGAATGCAGTGGAGGATGGCCCAAGAGCTTGGGTCCTTCACCCGCATGGGAGACCAGGAGAAGCACCTGACTCCTGGCTTCTGATCGGCACAGCGTGCCAGCCTTGGCAGCCATTTGGGAGGTGAACCAACGGAAGAAAGACCTTTCTCTCTGTCTCTCTCTCTCTCTCTCTCTCACTGTCTAACTCTGCCTGTCAAAAAAAAAATCATAATCATGTTAACTATGTTGTGAAAAAAATACACAACATCACACTAGGTAATTGACCTGTTTTTTTTTTTTTTTAAGGTTTATTTATTTATTTGAAAGGCAGAGTGGAAAAGAGAGACAGAGAGAGAGAGAGAGCAAGCTATCGACTGGTTCACTCCACATGGCCTCAAAGGCTGGAGCTGTGCCAATCCTAATCAAGAGCCAGACCTGGAGCTTCCTCCAGATCTCCCAGTAGGGTGCAGGGGCCCAATCACTTAGGCCATATTCCACTGTTTCTCAGGCACTTTAAAGGTTTGTTGATGGTTCCCTCCTCTCCTAAAATGCACACACAGGAGACTGATGTAAGTGTCAATCTCCAGAGAAACTCAACAGCAATTGAGTCTTCTAGTTTCCACAAGAAACATCTATGAAGTGAACTAGCATGTTTTCCAGGTACACAGTTATGCATGGATTTTCCTCTCACAAGGGCAAGCATGCTCTTGCCATTGCTGAATGTCTGACCTCTCAGCCGAAGAGGCTGATATTGAAAAATTGATATTCCATCACTCTGCTTGACTGCTTTTACTCTGAAGGGGATCTGGAATCATTCTTAACGAAGTGATACAGGCACCCACCATGGGTTTCCTTCCCTGACTACAGTACATTTGTTTTATTTTCTTTTGTTTCAGGTTTTTGCTGTTGATGTTGGTTTATTCTAATTTAATGAGGACTTTACTTTAGGTGAGAGTCTTTTTTTCTGATAGTCACATTTTATTTTTTAATTTTATTTAAGACATTCAAATATCATGTATGTCATGTATGCAGATTTAGGAACATAGAGATACTTCCCTCTTCCCACCCATGCTCCAACCTTTCTTATTCCTCCTTCTCCCATTCCCACTGTTAATTTTTAGAGATCTATTTTCAGTTTACTTAATGATTAACCCTATATTAAAGTAAAAGAGTTCAACAAATAGTATGAAGAAAACAACACTATTCCTCAACAGAAGAGACAACGGCTGTAAACAATCATCCAATCATAAAATGTCCATTTCACTCCAATACATTACATTTTAGATACTATAACCCATGATCAGGGAAAACATATGGTATCTGTCTTTTTGGCACTGGCTTATTTCATTAAGTATAATGGCTCTCAGTTGCATCCATTTTGTTGCAAAAGACAGGATTTCTTTTTCTTTTTTCCTTTTACAGCTGAGTTGTATTCCATAGTGTACAAGTTTAAGGTAGAAATGGGATGGTTCTTAATTCATAGGGGGGAAGCTGATGTGGGATAAAGGAGAATTACTTGAGTCGGATAGTACCCTTTGGGATACAAATTCTTAAAATGGCAAAGGATTGGGGGCTGTGGATAATGGCAGTGGATCTTCAGGTGTCCTACCCAGATAAGCTCTGCCATTACCCAGCTGCTGAAGTGTTGTGTGCCAATAGCCCACAGTTTTCTTCTATGGAGGGTCACTTATATTGTAGACCCACAAGTGTCTCTTTGTTCAAGCAGTTTTGCAGGCCTACTGCCAGCCCACGGCTCTACTTCCCCACCCCAGATCAAGGACTCTTTTTTTCTCAGGTTCTCCTGGGGAAAAACTAAAGTTAGTTTCTACCTGAGAGCTTTTCTTCCTTAACTTTTACTACCTACCCTCCTACTCTTATGTCACTTACTGCCTATTCCTAAGTATTTCTGCTGTAAATCTATTGAGCGGAATTCTTTTTTTAGGTTCTGCTTGAAGGGAATCTAGAGTATGATGATAATTTCAAGGGAATCACTTGTCCAAATCTGTATCTTCCATCTCTAAGACTCTGCTGAGTGCTTGCTTGCACGCTTAGCAGGCATTCTGCCAAGCAGTAAAAGAAAGCTATAACATTATTTTAGTTGAGTCCTATTGTGGTACATTTCCCACATTTCAAACTAGTGACTTTGGATTTTTTCTGGTGGGTATGCAAGTTCTCTGGATACACTCATATACATCCCATAATTCAGGGTTTTATTTTGATGCTGATCTTTAAAATGTATAATTCATATTCAGGTCAATTAGAAATATTTTACTTTTCTAACTTTTTTTGATTTTTACATAAATTTTACAGATATTTTAAAAATATGGGTTTTGCAAAGATGAGAGAATATGGAGAAGAAACTTTTTTCTCTTGACATTCCAGTGAATTGCATACACATTCCTTTGTATGCCACTGATCCAGAGAAATAATTTTTATTGTTAATTGACTTAGAATTTGTCATTCATTTGAGTTCTTGTATCCAAATAAATTCTGTGATTTTTGTTTAACTTATAGGCTTGCAGTCTTGACATTTGCTATTATTGTCTGATTTTAGTCTACATTTTAATTGCAATGTGTGCAAAATAATACTTATTTGACTCTGCAGGTTATTAAGAAGCAATGGAGAAGAAATAAATATGTGGTAGGAAGGCATCAAGTAAAGGCCAACAGGATGTATAAAAGAGAGTCACTGATGACAAAAGAAATTATATGCAATCCAAATTTAAATGACTCTTGGCAAAGATGATGGTACCGTATTGACATTGTCCATGTTACTCATGTTGCAGGCAACATTTAATTTAAGCAGTAACATCATCCATCACATTAAGTTAATACTGTTAATTTTGGTACTGACCATTATGTAACTTCATTTCTTTCTAAATTATGGATTATTCTGTGGCTATAACTGAATGAAAATTAAGCATGAGTTTACACATGGTTTTATATTTATGCACACTTGCATAATATTTTAAAAATGATTTCAATTATCCTTGTGTTCCATAAGTGTTTGCCTTCAAAAGAGACTTGTAAAATACTCAAACACTGATAGGGACATGACTAATAACTAATTGTAAACTGCACTAAAATTATACTATTAGTGTATACTCTTTAAAAGAGAAAAGCAACTCCTATGGGCCTGTAAATTAGTTGTAATTGTGTAAGGGAGATGATGATATTGATAGAGTTAACTGAACTTCAAACATTGTTGATTTGCCTTGGAGGTTCTTTCCAATCTAATTTAAGTTTCTCAGCCAGGGAGCAGCTTCAGTGATTTGTAGTTTCATAAAAGGCCATTTCATTGGCCATAGAAAATAAACTTGGAATCAGATTACCTTTCCCCAGTCTATGATAGAATACCACTTTCACAATATGCCATACAACTTTTATTAGAAACTGTTGTATCACCATAAAACCAAGCTCTTCGCTATATTTCTGGTCATGCTCAGTGAATAAATATTTACACTAAGATTTAATCATAGTTCATGGACTTTCAAGACCATGATTTTTCACATTGATGCAATTTCCTTATTTTTAAAATTAATTGAAACTTTTTAAAGAATTTTAAATCACAGAAAAAATAATCTTCAGCACAGTTGCGTTGTGCAGTGCCAAGGTGGTGCTTGGTATGCCCACTTCCTACACTGCAGTGTCTGGGTTTGAGTCCTGCTTTTGTGAGCCCCTGGAGGCAGTAAGTTTTGATTCAAGCAGCTGGGCCTTGCCACCTGTGGGAGACCTGGCTCAAGACCAGCCTCCTGTATTCAGCCTGGACTGGCTCTGACTGTGGTTGAGTATTTGAGGCAGTGAGCCAGCAAATAGGAGATTTCTGTCTGTCTGTCTCTCTGTCTTTCAAAACAGAACAAATAAACAGGAAAAAAAAATGAATCTCTCATATCTCTTTGTGCTTATATTTAGAGATTTCCATTTTTAAAGCTATACTAAAAATGCTAATGAAAACAATAACAACAACAAATTTAGGTAAGAAAAAACAGAGTCCTTTTGAATGGTTTCCCCTCATTTTATTTTCTATTTATACATCACCTTCCTGTACATACACATTTATGGTAAAATTATCTTTAGAAATTAAAATTTCAAAGTAACTGGAATTAGTCCTATTCATAGATCACGTTTGAGGCAGAATTTATTTCCCTCAGACTTTAACATAGATCAAAATAGACTTGTCTTAAATTTGCATTTTAGTATATGTGTAGTTACAACTGTTTTAAGTGATTTTTTTGCTTTATACATCACGTTTCCTGTTTGTAATTGATCTACCCCCTAAACAAACATTTATTTGTTTATAAAGTACCTATATGAAAATATTTAAGAATCACTACATCAAATATTTGTTTAGATTTATAATCTAACCCACATATGCAGGCTATCATTCTTGAAATTGTGATTATTAAAGATTAGGCCAATTAAGATTGACATGTCATTGGTTTAGTGAACACTACATTAAAACCTATTTGCCACCTAACCTTGAGACAGATATGATGTCAAAAGCGTCAGACCAACAGACACGGCTTTAAGAGAGATGAGATATTGCCCAATAAGAAAAGCACCATACATCCAAGACATACTAACATACATCGTTAAATGAGGAGGCTGTCAATATAACAGTTGATGTTTTTCATTGCTGTATTGTCAAATCAGAAGAATATTAGTACTTTGCCCTGCAGTCACTTATCCACAGCTGACTCTCGTATATAAATAATTGGCAGCATATAATCCCAGAGGCTGATGCTGCTTCTGTTTATAAGACAGAACTGTTCTTCTCTAGAGTACATTACCCTTTATTAGCAAATCTATTAACAGAGGCATGATCGGCAAACAACCCCAACCTGTCAAAGGCATGGATTAGAAGGGAAGAGGAACTAGCTAATCAGTTGTGCGCATTTTCCTCAAAACAGATTGTCCTAAACCTGCAGTCTGAGATCAACATTAAGCAACTGAAAAGAGGAAGAAGAAAGAAAGAGAGAGAGAGAGATATGAGGAGTGAGGGGTACTTGGGCTACTGCCACACATGTGGAAGACCCATATGGAGTTCCTAACTCCTGGATTCAGCCTGGCCCAGCCCTGGATGTTGAGGGTGGGAAGTGAACAAGCAGAGGAAAGAGTCTCTCTTTCTCTCCTCTATATCTAATAAAATGAAAATGAGCAAATAAAAATTTTTAAACGTTTATGTAAATTTTGCATTATCCTGAAATTCTCTTATATACAAGTGGTCTGTTCAGTTGCATTTTGGGAAAATCAAGGGAGATGTGGAGATCAATGCATTAAAGAAACAAGGACATAGAGACAAAGCTCAGTCTGCATCTCTGTCATCTCGCTATGTGGCTTTAAATAAATCAGATAATGTTTCAGTTTCATGTTACAGGTAAAATCATCAACTTAATATTGTTGAGAAAACTTGAGGGTGTACAGAATGCTTTCAAAATGTATATATTCCAAATAAGTTTCAACAACATTAATAAATAATAGGAAGATAATTCCGAGATAGATTTTTAAGCCTTTCTCATAATTTCCTTTTTGTCATTTATAAATTATTATGTCCAAACCTTAACAAATGTTATCATTAGGACGCTTAACAAAGCATTAAGACATCTTGTGTCACATTGACATTTTCTCGGGATTCCTTTTCAGTAGCCTTGTTTATGTTAGTGAAATCAGCGTTCACCTCACTGCATAGTTTTATAATGTAAACTCCGTTTCATGCTTTCTCACTCTTGTGTCATGGATTCAATTTTCATATGCAGACTTTTCCTTCAAAGATCCCAGGTTTATTGCTCCCTCCGAGTTCTCCATGGGCCACTCTGAAGTGTGTCTCGATCGCCTCTGTTAAGAACCACTGCTGGCTTCTTAGCTGCCATCCATATTCCGCATCCTACCACTGTGCCTTCCTGCTTCAGCTTCCCTGGACTTTCCTTGAAAGTCTCTGCGGCAGAACCCTCATGGTCTCCCTTCCTCAGGTCTCTAAGAGTAGGATGCAATATATTTAAATGCACCACTTACCTGAGCTAATTTGATTTTGACATTTCCTACTTTTCCATAATGACTTCAAAATCATTTATCATAACCCGCTCTCCTTATTGATGTTTCCATGTAGAATCTTTTCTCTTTGGACTTATTTTGAACAATCATATCCTTGTCATAAAACTGACCTGACTTTTCCCAACATTATTTCACAATCTTTTGATTTCTTAAACAACAATGCATTAGTAGTTTGCACTTGAATATCTTGCTTAATTATTCCACCTTTTACTACAACTGTGCTCTCAAAATACATAGTGTTTTTTTCTTTCTCTTAATGGCATCACCAACATTTGAATGATCCAAGTTCAAAATCTTAGGATCATTTAAAAAATGTTCCTTTCTCTCTCTTCCTTCCATATGCCTGCCATTTCTCCACTTAAGTAAGCAATAAACAGCCCCCTTGTTTTTCACTGCGGAATGTCTTCTATATTCATCCTTTGCTGTGTAGTCTCATGGACATGGGGCTAATTCAGGTCTTTATTACTGGTTTTAGGATTTACTGCCACAATTCCCTGAACCATGTCTCTGAGGACATATCTCCACCTCAATGACTGCCAACCATCCTACACTATTATTTTTCAAAGAACTTCGGCCTATTTCTGGCTTAAAAACAAAGTAACAACAAGAAACCATTCAGTGATTTTTTTCATTTAATGCAGAGCTAAGTCTAAACTCTTTAATGTGTCTTTGGAAATGCTCTATCCAGTAAGCAAATTACTAAAGACTTTTCAGTTTCCTTTTTACATTTCTACCCAAATATTACATCCAGCCACAACAGACAGGTATTTTAAAAGAGTTATTTAAATTATTTGAAAGGTAAAAATGACAGAGAGAGAGAGAGAGAGAGAATATCTTCAATCCATTGGTTCATTCCCCGAATGCAAATGGCCACAAAAGCCAGGTCTGGCCAGGCTGAAGCAAAGAAGCTGTAACTCCACCCTCACGTCCCACATGGTGGCAGGGACCCACGTATTTGGGCCACCTTCCTCTGCAGAGTAGCTAGGACTCAAACCAGCATTTCCTTAGGGGATACTAGAGTCACAAGTTGTGGCTTAATATGCAACACCACAATAGAGACCTCACCACACAAACATTCTACTGTATCCTCTTAGAGTTTTGTTATAAGGGGCCAGCCACCACTGTGGCGCAGCAAGTTAGACCATCGCCTGCAATGCTGGCATCTCATATGCAAGTGCTGATATCCTGACTGCTGGGAAAGCAGTGCAGCTGGCCCATGTACATGGCATCCTGTCACCAATGTGAGAGGATAGGATGGAGTGCCTGGCTCCTGGCTCCTGGCTTCAGCCTGGCCTACATCTGGTTGCTGTGGACATTTGGGGAATGCACCATTTAATGGAAGAGATCTCTGTGTGTGTGTGTGTATCTGTGTGTGTGTATATCTCTCTGTGTGTGTGTGTGTGTCTCCCTTCACTTTTCAAATAAATAAGTAAATAAAAAAAAGAAAGGAAAAAGATTTTTTAAGCAGTTCCTTCTGCCTGAAGTATTTTCTGATTGATAACAAGCCCTTAACCACACAAAATCTGTTTCACTCATATAAAAGCCCAATATTGTTGGAAAGGTATCTAATAAAACCAAAATTCTTACAATGGAAGAATTATAACATAAACTAATTTTTTTTAATTCCTCAACTTGCAACACCAGAAAGAAATGAAACTGGGCATATAGACTCAGAGAAAATGGACGTGTAAAATACTATGCACTGCTCTAAATGAATTAAAACAATTGTTGCACATTTACCTAACAGATATTATTAAAATGTGCTTTTGAGATTTATATTAGATTCTCGCTTTACATCTTGTGCATAACGTAGCACATTTATTCACTTATTTACTGATCACTAGTTAAAAATATTGCCAACCAAAAGCAAAACACTATTATCCATGTATGTTAGACAACAGACTTGTAAGAAGAACTGCAAACCTGCAAAACTTTCTTCCTTTCCAGTATTACCTGGAAAGTGACAAACTAGCTCATGGAAGCATTTTCCTGACCTTAGGACAAAACAATGGTTATGAACAGGACTAAATATACATACATGCATTACATTTACCATTCTTACATTTGAATTGTTTATTAAAGCTCTAGTGTAGTTCATGATGGATAAAGTAAATATATTAAATTATACGTTTTTTTAAAATGTAAGCTTCATAGAAATCAAAGTTTTAGATGAGTCTGGAGAAAATCAAATTATGAATTACGGTTTCTATCTTAGATTTTCACTGACTGGGGTCATATCTTCTAGTCTGGACAATTGAATTATAAACAATTTGTGTAAAGCGACATACAAAAAACTCAATCTTCAAACACATTATAGAGCGTAAAATGGTTATTTCAAGAGTACGTTGCTTCTTTCAGGTTAGGTGACTTGATGAAGTCATTTAAGTACATAACGTTTCTGTTCCTTCTTCTGTAAAATTGGGATGTTAGAAATACATCTGACTTACATTGTTTTGAGGAATGAATGAGCTAAATTTGTAAAATACTGAGGCCTTCCTGGGTTAGCCAGCTAAGCTGTCATCTGGGGAGTGAAGCAGTGGATGGAAAATCCCTCTTTGGAAGTCTCTCCCTATTTCTATCTCTCTAAATTTCAAGTAAATAAATAAACCTTTTAAAACAATGAAAATCTGTAAAGTACTAAGACTAATGCTTTGCACAGAGTAGGCACTAATAACATTTTATTACAGATGTTATTTTACCTATTGTATTATTTAATATTTTGTCAGTTCCATTAATTACTATGAAATCTTGTTTCATTTTTCTTTCATCTAAATTATCTAACCACAGTAAACACATTAAAATTTTGTTTGAATTATAGATAATAGGCAAAAATTTAAAAAAATTAAAGCTTTCTCATTTTTGTTTCAGAAAATCACTGCCTCTAAGTTTACAGTTCATATTTAACACACATTGTTCAAGAATAAACAATTGAGCAACAATACTTGAATGCATTTTACTCATACATATGGCTTTTTTTATTTGTGAACAGAAATTTTCTATGTAGCTATACACAAATTTACACACTATAGAAAAAGCAGTGCTCAGATAGGAGATTTATATTTACCCACATGGATTTTTAGGGATGCAAATGATATGATTGTGTCACTGTTGCAAGATTAATTAAAAAGTATGAAATATTGGGGCAGGTGTGTGTCACAGGTGTTGTGTCACATTGGGTTAGGTTGCTGTTCAGGACACCCTCATCCCATACCAAAGTTCCTGTTCTGGTCCTGGAAGTTTTGCTTCCAGTCCAGGTTCTTACTGATGCCGTGGTAAGCAGCTGATGAGGGCTGAAGTGCTTGGGGCCTTACCACACACGTGGGAGACCTTGAGTCCTCAGCTGCTGCTGCCTCTTCTTTCTTTCTTTTCTTTTTTTTTTTTTTTAAGCTTCCTGTATTTATTTGAGAGATTTGAGAGGCAGAGTTACAGAGAGAGAGAGTGAGACAGAGAAAAGTTCCATCCCGAAATGGCCAAAATGGCCAGAGATCTGAAGCCAGGAGCCAGGAGCTTCTTCCAGGTCTCCCATGTGGGTGCAGGGGCCCAAGCACTTCTATCATCTTCCACTGCTTTCCC
This sequence comes from Oryctolagus cuniculus, assembly GCF_051225735.1. Lineage (NCBI taxonomy): Eukaryota > Metazoa > Chordata > Mammalia > Lagomorpha > Leporidae > Oryctolagus > Oryctolagus cuniculus. The sequence continues at coordinate 79,416,676 of NC_142874.1, read as the reverse complement.
AGGCCAGCAGCAGGGAGCTGGATAGAAAATGGAGAATGCAGGACTTGAACAGGCACCCACACAGCATGCCGGCACTGCAGGTGGAGGCTGAACCTATTACACCAGGGCCTCTGACTTCAGCCGGGACCCGCTAGGCTGCTGCAGGCATTTGGGAAATGAATCAGCAGATAGAAGATTTATCCTTCTCTCTCTGTCTCTCTCTTGCTCTCTCCCTCTCTATTTTTCTCTCTCTGTTACTAGTACTATCTTGGTCACTCTGCTTTCCAGGTAAATAAATCTTTTTTTAAAAAAGTATGAAATATTCGTGTTTGATGAAGATTAACAAGCAAATATATATATGCTTCAAAAAGTTAATGGGGATGGAATTAAAATATAATACGTGTCTTCCACGAACTATTTGAAGCCCCTGTGTGTGTATAGACACACACATGTGTCTATAAATTTTTAAATTATTAAAGGTCCCTGAGAAGTAAATGTGGAAAATGAGAAATAGCCATGAATCCATTTCCTGTTTTGTTAATGTAATATTGCTAACATAAGGAAATTAAGAATTTCTGTTTCTTTCAACTAAAATGTGTAGCCCTTATATAGCTAAGTTTTATCCTCACTAACCATAGGGAAAATATATGCATTTTCTTTTCATGGCTGCCTATCCACCAGAATCATTGCTGTCTCTGATGAAGGGGACTTTTTTATAAGCTGCTTAGGTAATGTTAATAGTATTAAATCACGCCATTATCCTGTTTATTCTTGCACTTCGTGTTTGGATGGCAATGCATTTTAAACAATAACATTGCCAAAAGAAGTGTAGTATATTTGACATTTTTTGAGAGGAGTTTACTGCTGTAAAAAGGGCTTTCAAACTAATCATTATATAACTGGTCTTGTTTTTAAAGTTTGGATGGGCTAGATATCCTGGTAATATTTTTATGTGCTTTTTTTTCCAATATAGAAAGCCATTCTTTTTGTTTCCTGTTAAATCTTTCACTTCTTTCTATTGGGCTTTTTAAAATATAGTTTAACTTTGCCCCACTCCTTTTTTTCCCCACATTTTAAGACATTTGAAATCAAGATGGGCTTTTCTGTGGAACACAAAGCTTTGAACTGTTTCTCCTGCTTTGAGGTAAATGCAACAACCTCTGAATGTAGCATTTTCAGAACCAGTTTGGATTTCAAGGTATTTCAATTTCCTTTCTTTCAGTAGTTATGGTACAAAGTGAAATTGTACTCCACAGGAGGTGCAAACTTTTATTATTTTTTCAAAAGTAAAGCAGTAAGAAAGGCTTAGAATTAAATTATATAACCTTAGCAGGTAGTAAAAATTAATTGTGTTTTTTATTTAAAAAAATAAGTGGTTTCATAAAGTTAGAACAGATGAATAGCTGAGATTGTGGAAAGATTTCTGTAGTTATACACGCATATACCAAAATGCTCAAAATTAGACTGATAAAAGTTAAGACCAAGCACTCATATTCTCTGTAATTACACATCACCAAGAAAAACTCATTAGGAGACTTAGCATGAGGATGCATAAACTTGTATTATAACAATTTCCTTCTCAACACCAAAATAAAACAAAGTAATAAACTGACATGTTGATAAAGTTATGGGGTAAAGAACCGATCATGACCAAGGTGAAAAGGCTAGAAATTGATCAGAAGAAACCATACATTGGGTACAACATGACTGATATAATGTAACAGAATAAAGTAAAGTTGCATTTTGACTCAATCCTCACAGACTCTCACCCCCACATCTACAGACACTCATATTATCTCCTTCCCACATTGCTAGAACTTTCATCATGGAAAAAGTACCACACAGTTCACAAGAGGCCATTCTTCAATAACATATTTTGCAATAAGAATTGTAAAGAGAGAAATTTGGTCATTCAAAGGTTTGTGCTTTTAGAAAAAAATAAGCATGCACATATATCAAGAGCAGCTGTGGGGAGAAGTCAAAGCAACTATAACGTTCAACGATGTTTCCAAGTAATACAATTATAAGGAAAAATCATATAGACTATCTGTCATTCTTTCTCTTTATAATCTATTACTAACAGGGTTTCATCCAAGCCTCTTTAAATAGGGTCCACTCAAAACTTTTTTCAACTCACTAAACCCCCAAATTAAGCACATAGTGTAAAGTTTTAAAATCTTAAATTACTAGTAACTGTGGGGAAGATATTCCCTAGACTTTTAAGGAAAAATCACAAGAACTCTAAGAAGAGTGTCTCTGGTACTCACTTAATCTTACAAGGTTAGCTTTCTCTAAAGCTTCAGTGCAGAACCTAGCTGGCGTGTCTTTTCTTGACAATTATTCCCACTAAAACTCTACCAAGAGCCAATTCCTTGCATTTCCTCAAATGTCTCCCCTTTCATCACTCCAATACTCCCCCATATGCCAACCTTTCTTTAGTGTCTGTAGCTTAATGACAAATCTGAGGAGACTTCAAAGAGTTCATGGAAAGTGGGATTAAATTGTGTTTTATTTTGCTGCAATAATTTTTTAAATTAATGCATAGCTTTTTTTTTTCATGATACACATTTCCCATGAGCTTTTTAAGTACCACAATACAATATTGGAATAAATAGTATTCATTTTTAAACAAATCATTAATACATCTTTATACTCTATGGTAATTATTATGTAGTTGTTAATCAATGCTTACTACTTCATTCTTTCAGATTTCCTGGGTTTTTCTTCATTTGTGTGGGTTTGAAGAGTATAGTCCAAGAAAGATTTATTGACCCAAGGATAACAATTCTCAGCAGGAACAGTTTATGCCTCTATTTGGAAAACATATTGAAACATAGAGCAATTTGCTATAAATTACTATAAATTCCTTTTCACTGAGAAAATACAAAATGTGTTTCTGTTCTGAGCGGTCAAAGCAGTCATCTTTAGCCTTCATCAAAAACGAGCTGCTATCACCTGAATTCTTACTGTGTGGAATTTAAAATCAGAATTGAAATTTAAAATACATATACAGGAACTAAAATTTCAATGAAGTATTCAAATGAGATATAACTTTAACACTATAAAGAATTTACTATTTTTAAATTTATAATATAAATGTATTTGATGATAGGGAATGAATGACAAGCATCCATCATAGGATTCTGTTACATACCATATTGGGATTCTATAAATCCGGGTTTGTGCATTGATTAGAATGATGTACTTCTTTCAAATAGCAGTATTTCATGCATTTCTACACACACATAAGCGTCCTCCCCAAAACTTACAACAGCATCCCTTTAATTGTGGGGAAATATATTCTGAGATTTCCAAGTGGATGTTTTAAATAGTGGATGCCACAGAACTCTATCATGAAATAATTTTGACAAACTGTGGTTCTAACTTTTATACTTTGAGGTGAGACAACAAAACATGCGTGCATTTCTTTTGTTTTCAATACAAATTTAAAAATAGCAGATTTGTTCTTACCATAGATTTTATCAGCTTCAACATATACATTTTCCCCTTTCCTTATTAAGTTGATAATCAACTTTTCAGGTAAAAGAAGCACTTCACTTCTCACTGGTATGTCTAGATTGCCTTCATCACTACTCTGGCATTTGGAGGACATTATTAGGTAAAATAAGGGTTCCTGGAAAACAAATACTCAAAAATCAAACTGTTACTGGAGATGCTACTAAGTGATTAGAGTCAGAAGGCTACAAAGCATTGTTGTGCAGGGCAAATGCACATCCCAGGTAGATCACAGCATGACCCTTCCCCAGAATGATGTGCAGTTAAGGGGTACACATTAAGTTAGCAGTGCAGTCACTGATTAAGATATCCATGTCCAAAGTCAGAGTATCTGGATTTCAATATCTGCCTCCGGCTCCTGACTACAGGTTCCTATCAATGCAGACCCTGTGAGACAGCTGTGATAGCTCATAATGAGCTTCTGGATTAAGTGCCCAGTTCTAGGCTTCCATCCCAGTTCTTAACTTCTGCCCCAGCTGAGCCCCAGATATTTTGGGCCCTTTGGAGTGTCAGCAGTGGATGGGAGCTCGGTGTTTCTCTTTATTTCAAATAAACAAAGAAATGGACAAAAATAACGTGTGCCATTTAAAATTTAAGAACTGCTTAGACCTGAAATTTTTCGTTTAATACTTTGGACCACTTGATTCCGAGCAGCTTCAGCTGCAGGGAGCACATGGCTAAGAGGGCGTGGAAAGGACAACTGTGTTTTCCTTCAGTGTGGATCCAATACAGCTTTTATGAGAGTAAGGATTCTTAAAATAATTAAATGAGCAAATTATATTAAATAAATGTGGAAGCTTTAATCTCAGTACACAAACTACAGAAACTATTTGTGTTTTTTGCTTTAACACTTAAACAGGCAGAACATTGTTTTTGTCATTTAAAACTATGTGCTGTGACTTGATGCATTCCAAACTCATAATATTCATCTGCAATCACTCTGAGTGGATCATAAATGTTACATTAAATATACTTCCTATCTTTATTATAAGTAATAAAGAACTATTTCTGTTTTATAAAGCACTATCTCCCTGATGAGTAAAGGTTTTAGGTTTTAAATCTGTTAATAATGATGAGATGCATAGTGCTAACAACTTAAATTTTTTATAATATGGAATTACATTAGGTAGTTGAATTAAAAACTGTGATGTATACTTAAACAAAAACAGTTTAAATTATCATAACTCATAAAATCTTAGATGCTATCAATTAGAACACATGCCCCAATGTCTGAGATGCTAAAAGCGTTGATGAATGTGAATCTTAGAATCAATGAAATATGATGAATTATTGAAAAAACAAATATTTTCTTGCATTCTCCATTATCAAATAAATCAGCTAATTTTCCCTGAGTATGAGGCACTTTTCTTCATGTCTCTCAAATTAAATCTCTTAATCTTCATGACAAACTGTTAAGCATACATAATTGTCAGATCTCGCTTTAATAATAAGGAAGGTGAGGTATATAAGATTTTTTATCTTACCAGCTCATGGTTAATGAAAAATAGAGTGAGGATTCAGTCATTTTTTCAAGAAAGATGCTTTCAAGTATTATTCTAAATTACTAAAAGATAATAATCATCTCCCATCCAAATAAAGTCTACTTAAATACAGTATTTATCCATAAATTATGTAACATGTATGCATGCTAGATTTGCTTAAGGCAGAATTTTAGGATTGGACTAGCCTATCTTTCCATTATTTATCATCTATGCCAAAAAAAACTCACAAAATTAATATCTCTGTTTTACATAAAGACCAATCATGTCTTAAAAAAAGATGATTTTAGACCTTGCTTCTATTGCTGCTTTTGAGAAGTCAGCAGAATCTCTTTTTTAAGAGATTAATCTACCTATTTATTTATGTATTTATTTATTTGAAAAGCAGGGAGAGACAGAGAAAAGACGGCAACTACTGGATCTGAGCCAGGCAAAAGTGAGGAGCTGAGAGCTCAATTTGCGTGTCCCATGTGGGTAGTGGGAACCCAAATTCTAAGGGGCATTATCTTGCTTCCTTCCAGGTATATTCGCAGAAAGCTAGATAAGAAACAGAGTGGCCAGGACTTGAATAAGCACTTGGATATCAGATGCAGGCATTCAAAGCAGTGGTTCAACCATCTGCAACGCAATGCCTGACATCAGCTTATTCCCTTATTTTTCAGAAGATCTAATCAGTTATAGGTAGGGCCAGTGTTGTGGCATAGTGGGTAAAGCCACCCAATGCAGTGCCTGCATTCCCATATGGGCGCAGGTGCCTGTCCTGGCTGCTCCACTTCCTATCCAGCTTTCTGTTATGGCCTGGGAAAGCAGTAGGAGATGGCCCAAGTCCTTGGGATCCTGCACCCTCATAGGAGATCTGGCTCCTGGCTTCCTATCAGCTCAGCTCTGGCCCTTGTGGCCATCTGGAGAGTGGACCAGCAGATGGAAGACACTCTCTCTCTCTTCCTCTCTCTCTGTGTAACTCTTACTTTCAAGTAAATAAATAAATAAAATAAAAAAAAAAACCTCAGTCCTGGGTTATTTTGTCTCATTAAGATATATGTCAGTTGGGATTATTTTCATTTTATTTTGCTGCAGACTGTATGAGGAGGATATATGATCTGGAAAATTGTTGTCATTCATTGATTTTTGAGAAGTCGCAGTTATTATCTCTTTGAATATTGCTTTTCAAATGTTCTTCTGGAGATTCGATTAGATTCACAAGTGCAAAACTAGGTTGCCAGGATACATTTAAAAACAACATCAATAAATTCAATTTGTATTCTCTTTACAAAGACAAAACTAAGTGCATGGGGCACAGAGAGTTTGAGAGTTTTTTAAAAAAAAGCATAGAAGTTGCAGGCAGAACTTCTAAGGTGGCACTAAATACTCTTTAACAATAGATATCAAAAAAAATCAGTTCTGATATAAGTCACTTTGATATAGGCAGGCAGATAAGATTAAGTTGATTAGATTTATGAGCTGGAAGATCACGCCTTCGCCCTGTCCACTTTTCGTGACCTAACACCCCTACCTGACCTCACCGGTAAGCCCACCTGCCATTCAGACTATGTAACCACTCCCCTTTTGGAAGAGGATAAAAACTGTGCAGCACCCAGGTCTTGTTCTCTGCTCTCTGGCCCATGCTACACTACCTGTGGCTGCTCCTAACTGCATGCTTTGCTTCATGTGGTCCCAGCCTTCCCTCTGCATGGTATGGACCCAACTTATGTTTCTAGACTCTTTTTTCCCCTTAATAAAGCCCAAGCTTGCCTGTGTACTTCTCTCACTGAATAAATGCTAAAATCTTACCATGTCAACTGTTTTATTCAAGCTAACATTCAGAATTCTTATTTGAATAGACAGCAAGGACCCTCAACATTAAATTTTAAATTAGTAAAGATAACTGATTTCTACTTCACAGTAATAATGCTATAGATGGAAATTCATCATGTTGATATAGTTATTCTAGATTAAAACAGAGCTTTAAAATAAATCACAATAGGGCCGGCGCTGTGGCTCAATAGGCTAATCCTCTGGCTTGCGGCGCTGGCATACCGGGTTCTAGTCCTGGTCGGGGCGCTGGATTCTGTCCCGGTTGCCACTCTTCCAGGCCAGCTCTCTGCTGTGGCCCGGGAAGGCAGTGGAGGATGGCCCAAGTCCTTGGGCCCTGCACCCCATGGGAGACCAGGAGAAGCACCTGGCTCCTGCCTTCGGATCAGCGTGGTGTGCCGACCGCAGAGCGCCAGCCATGGCGGCCATTGGAGGGTGAACCAACGGCAAAGGGGAGACCTTTCTCTCTGTCTCTCTCTCTCACTATCCACTCTGTCTTTCAAAAAAAAAAAAAAATCACAATAGATCATATTCACAAAAATAGGGGAAATTTACTATAGTTAATCAAAATTTGGACATTCCTCTCATACATGAAACAGATTAAATATTTAAAGATTAGCAGACAAAATTTTAAGTGTACATATAAGCTGAAAAACATGATCAGCAGTTTTTTACAAAGTTGATAACTAGATCTCTGAACTCCTAAAATGAAGATACACTCTTTCTAACGCATATATGAAAGAGAAATTTGAAAGAAAACTAACATTATATTATCCCATAATACAACTCTCAAAAAATCAAAATATTCAAAAATATTCAAAAAATTAAAAAATATTGAATATGCAAGTCATGTCCTAGTAATCTGTTTTTTAAAACTTTTATTTAAAAAATATAACTTTCCAAAGTACAGCTTTTGGATTACAGTGGCTTTCCACCCCCATAACTTCCATCCCACCTGCAACCTTCCCATCTCCCGCTCCCATTCCATTCACATCAAGATTCATTTTCAATTATCTTTATATACAAAAGATTGATTTAGTATATAATAAGTAAAGATTCAAAAGTCTACAGCCACACAGAAACACAAAGTGTAAAGTACTATTTGAGTACTAGTTATAGCATTAATTTCACCTTGTACAACACATTAAGGACAGAGATCCTACATGAGAGTAAGTGCACAGTGACTCCTTTTTGTTGACTTAACAATTGACACTCTTGGTAGGAGGCAAGATGGCGGAATAGGAAGGGAGCACACTGATAGTCCGGGGAGAGACAGTTTAATAAAAGTGGAGATACTGCAGATTCAAGGAAGAGTAGGGAAGGAAACAGCAGAAGAAACTCTTCCAGAACGCGTGATTCACAGTGGACCTGCGTGGAGAGCGTGGGAGCCCACAGTTTGGGACACCAGCGCTGGAACGCGAGGTGAGCCGAACCTCAATAGCCCGAGACACCGGCAGGCAAGCAGAGAGAGGAGACTAGAGGGAACGACCCCCGGGGGGGGGGGGGGGAAGTTCACCAGGCTAACTAGAAGAGAGAGAGAGAAAAAAAAAGGTGACTGGTACGGACACGGGTTTCTCTCTCCCCGCTCACCTCTCAAGGGCGAGCAAGAAAAAGAGCAGGCACCATCTTGGACATACCTCATAAGTAGAGCGACCTCAGGTCTGCACCGGCCCTGAGCCTAGCAGAAAAACCTGACTCTGGGCAGGGCGAATTAACAGGAGATTAGGACCTAGTAAATTTGTGGTGCTACTGAACTGAGACTGTGAAAAAAGAGACGGTGGGGGAGAGAACTCACGGAATTCACGTGAGTACTCTCCAGAGACACTACAATTCCGTAACTTTGGCAACCCAGTGGGAGACTGAAGGAGAATCTGAGCCCACCCTGAGGGCAGAACAGATTCCCTGTGTGGTCCTTGGGAAAGAGCTTCCGATCTCTGGCTCCTGTGGGTATATCATTTGCCTGCTAACTACCTCCAACTTCGTTCAGCTGTGCGGAATTACTTCCCTTTTGAATCAAAAAAAGAAAGAAAGAGAGAGAGAGAGATCTACCATGCCTAACCTGGGAGTGTCACCTTTGGCACACCAAACAGAGCTCTCAGGCCACACCCATCTCAAGCCTCTAAGGCTCCATCAAAAACAGACAGTCCGCTTAATCTAGAGTCATAGTATAACAAGAAAAAGCACCACAGTGAAGAAACCAAATATCTCCAATATGCCAAATAACAAACGCAAAAACCGAGGCAATAAAAACAAGGAAGTCACCATGACGCCCCCAAACGAAAAAGACACCCCAATTCAAGATTATGAAGATGATGAGTTAGAAGAAATGCAAGAAGCAGATCTCAGAAAACTGGTAAGAACATTAAGAAGTTCTCAAAAACAAATTCTTGAACTACAGAAATCCTTAATGGACAAGGTAGAAAATCTCTCTCGGGAAAATGAAATATTAAGGAGGAATCAAAATGAAACGAAACAACTAGTACAACAGGAAACTGTGATAGTGACGAGAAATCATAATGAAGTGAAGAATTCAATAGATCAAATGAAAAACACAATAGAGAGCCTTACACACAGAATGGGTGAAGCAGAAGAGAGAATATCGGATTAGAAGACAGAGAACAGGAAAGGATACAGTCAGACCAAAGAAAAGAAGAGGAAATTAGAAATCTAAAACATATTGTCAGGAATCTTCAGGATACTATTAAAAAAACCAACATTCAGGTTCTAGGAGTTCCTGAAGGCATGAGGAGGGAGAAAGGATTAGAAGGCCTTTTTAGTGAGATTTTAGCAGAAAATTTCCCAGGTTTGGAGAAGGACAGAGACATCCTAGTACAGGAAGCTAACAGAACCCCTAATAAACATGACCAAAAGAGATCCTCACCACAACACATGGTAATTAAACTTACCACAGTGAAACATAAAGAAAAGATCCTAAAATGTGCAAGAGAGAAACGTCAGATTACTCTCAGAGGATCTCCAATCAGACTCACAGCTGACTTCTCATCAGAAACACTACAGGCTAGGAGGGAATGGCGAGACATAGCACAGGTGATAAGAGAGAAAAATTGCCAGCCCAGAATATTATATCCTGCCAAGCTCTCATTTGTGAATGAAGGTGAAATAAAGACTTTTCATAGCAAACAGAAATTGAAAGAATTTGTCGCCACTCGTCCAGCCCTGCAAAAGATGCTTAAAGATGTGTTACACACAGAAACACAGAAACACGGTCATCAATATGAAAGAAGATAAAGGAAGGAAACCTCACAGCAAAAGATCACAGGGAATTCAAAGCATATATTAGAACTTATCTTTGGCAAATGGCAGGGCAAAGTTACCACTTATCATTAGTCACATTGAATGTGAATGGCCTGAATTGTCCAGTTAAAAGAAACAGATTTGCTGGTTGGGTTAAGGAACAAAACCCATCTATTTGCTGCTTACAAGAAACACATCTTTCCAACACAGATCCATACAGACTGAAAGTGAAAGGCTGGAAAAAGATATACCATGCCAACAGAAATGAAAAAAGAGCGGGCGTAGCCATCTTAATATCAGACAACATAAACTTTACCACAAAAACTGTTAAGAGAGACAAAGAGGGACACTATATAATGATTAAGGGATCAATACAACAAGAAGATATAACAATTATCAATGTATATGCACCTAACTACAGGGCACCGGTTTATCTAAAAGATTTGTTAAGGAACTTAAAACGAGACTTAGACCCCAATACAATAGTACTGGGGGACTTCAATACTCCACTCTCAGAAATAGACAGATCAACAGGACAGAAGATCAACAAGGATACAGCAGATTTAAATGACACTATAGCCCAAATGGATCTAACAGATATATACAGAACTTTCAATCCTACAGCTAAAGATTTTACATTCTTCTCAGCAGTACATGGAACCTTCTCTAGGATTGACCACATACTAGGCCATAAAGCAAGTCTCAGAAAATTCAAAAGAATTAGAATCATACCATGCAGCTTCTCAGACCATAAAGGAATGAAGTTGGAAATTAGCAACTCAGGAATCCCTAGAGCATACGCAAACACATGGAGATTGAACAACATGCTCCTGAATGAACAATGGGTCATAGAAGAAATTAAACAAGAAATCAAAAATTTTCTGGAAGTAAATGAGGATAACAGCACAACATACCAAAACTTATGGGACGCAGCAAAAGCAGTGTTAAGAGGAAAGTTAATATCAATAGGTGCCTACATCAAGAAATTTAAAGGCACCAAATAGATGAGCTTTCAACACATCTCAAGGATCTAGAAAAACTGCAGCATACCAGACCCAAATCTAGTAGGAGAAGAGAAATAATTAAAATCAGAGTAGAAATCAACAGGATTGAATCCAAAAAAACATTACAAAAAATCAGCCAAACGAGGAGCTGGTTTTTTGAAAAAATAAACAAAATTGACACCCCATTGGCCCAACTAACTAAAAAAAGAAGAGAAAAGACCCAAATCAATAAAATCAGAGATGAAAAAGGTAACGTAACAACAGACACCACAGAAATAAAAAGAATCATCAGAAATTACTACAAGGACTTGTATGCCAGCAAACAGGGAAACCTATCAGAAATGGATAGATTCCTGGACACATGCAACCTACCTAAATTGAACCAGGAAGACATCGAAAACCTAAACAGACCCATAACTGAGACAGAAATTGAAACAGTAATAAAGGCCCTCCCAAAAAAGAAAAGCCCAGGACCAGATGGATTCACTGCTGAATTCTACCAGACATTTAAAGAAGAACTGACTCCAATTCTTCTCAAACTATTCAGAACAATCGAAGAAGAGGGAATCCTCCCAAATTCTTTCTATGAAGCCAGCATCACCTTAATTCCTAAGCCGGAAAAAGATGCAGCACTGAAAGAGAATTACAGACCAATATCCCTGATGAACATAGATGCAAAAATCCTCAATAAAATTCTCGCCAATAGAACGCAACAACACATCAGAAAGATCATCCACCCAGACCAAGTGGGATTTATCCCTGGTATGCAGGGATGGTTTAATGTGTGCAAGACAATCAATGTGATACACCACATTAACAGACTGCAGAAGAAAAATCATATGATTATCTCAATAGACGCCGAGAAAGCATTTGATAAAATACAACACCCATTCATGATGAAAACTCTAAGCAAACTGGGTTTGGAAGGAACATTCCTCAATACAATCAAAGCAATCTATGAAAAACCCACAGCCAACATCCTATTGAATGGGGAAAAGTTGGAAGCATTTCCACTGAGATCTGGTACCAGATAGGGATGCCCACTCTGAACACTGCTATTTAACATATTTCTGGAGGTTCTAGCCAGAGCTATTAGGCAAGAAAAAGAAATTAAAGGGGTACAAATTGGGAAGGAAGAACTCAAACTATCCCTCTTTGCAGATGATATGATTCTTTATTTAGGGGACCCAAAGAACTCTACTAAGAGACTGTTGGAACTCATAGAAGAGTTTGGCAAAGGAGCAGGGTATAAAATCAATGCACAAAAATCAACAGCCTTTGTATACACAGACAATGCCATGGCTGAGGAAGAACTTCTAAGATCAATCCCATGCACAATAGCTACAAAAACAATCAAACACCTTGGAATAAACTTAACCAAGGACGTTAAAGATCTCCATGATGAAAATTACAAAACCTTAAAGAAAGAAATAGAAGAGGATACCAAGAAATGGAAAAATCTTCCATGCTCATGGATTGGAAGAATCAATATCATCAAAATATCCATTCTCCCAAAAGCAATTTATAGATTCAATGCAATACCAATCAAGATACCAAAGACATTCTTCTCAGATCTGGAAAAAATGGTGCTGAAATTCATATGGAGACACAGGAGACCTCGAATGGCAAAAGCAATCTTGTATAACAAAAACGAAGCTGGAGGCATCACAATACCAGATTTCAGGACATACTACAGGGCAGTTGTAATCAAAACAGCATGGTACTGGTACAGAAACAGATGGATAGACCAATGGAACAGAATTGAAACACCAGAAATCAATCCAAACATCTACAGCCAACTCATATTTGATCAAGGGACCAAAACCAATCCCTGGAGTAAGGACAGTCTATTCAATAAATGGTGCTGGGAAAATTGGATTTCTACGTGCAGAATCATGAGTCAAGACCCCTACCTTTCACCTTACACAAAAATCCACTCAACATGGATTAAAGACCTAAATCTACGACCTGACACCGTCAAATTATTAGAGAGCATTGGAAAAACCCTGCAAGATATAGGTACCGGCAATGACTTCTTATAAAACACCCCAGAAGCAAAGGCAGTCAAAGCCAAAATTAACATTTGGGATTGCATCAAATTGAGAAGTTTCTATACTGCAAAAGAAACAGCCAGGAAAGTGAAGAGACAACCGACAGAATGGGAAAATATATTTGCAAACTATGCAACTGATAAAAGGTTGACAACCAGAATCTACAAAGAAATCAAGAAACTCCACAACATCGAAACAAACAACCCACTTAAGAGATGGGCCAAGGACCTCAATAGACATTTTGCAAAAGAGGAAATCCAAATGGCCAATAGACACATGAAAAAATTTTCAAGGTCATTAGCAATCAGGGAAATGCAAATCAAAACCACAGTGAGGTTCCACCTCACCCCGGTTAGAATGGCTCACATTCAGAAATCTACCAACAACAGATGCTGGAGAGGATGTGGGGAAAAGGGACACTAACCCACTGTTGGTGGGAATGCAAACTGGTTAAGCCACTATGGAAGTCAGTCTGGAGATTCCTCAGAAACCTGAAGATAACCCTACCATTCAACCCAGCCATCCCACTCCTTGGAATTTACCCAAAGAAAATGAAATTGGAAAACAAAACAGCAGTCTGCACATTAATGTTTATTGCAGCTCAATTCACAATAGCTAAGACCTGGAACCAACCCAAATGTCCATCAAGAGTAGACTGGATAAAGAAATTATGGGACATGTACTCCATAGAATACTATACAGCAGTCAAAAACAACGAAACCCAGTCATTTGCAACAAGATGGAGGAATTTGGAAAACATCATGCTGAGTGAATTAAGCCAGTCCCAAAGGGACAAATATATGTTCTCCCTGATTGGCGACAACTAACTGAGCACCAAAGAGGTAACTTGTTGAAGTGAAATGGACACTATGAGAAACAGTGACTTGATCAGCTCTTGTCCTCACGGTTGATGTACAGTGTAATACTTTATCCATTTTAGTATTTTTTTGATGTTGTTCTAGTACCATTGGTCAAACTCTGCAATTAACACACAATTATTCTTAGGTGTTTAAATTTTAACTGAAAAGTGATCCCTGTTAGGAATTTTGAAAACATTATGTTGAGTGAAATAAGCCAATCCCAAAGGGACAAATACCACTTGTTCTCCTTGATAGGTGACAACTAACTGAGCACCAAAAAGGAAACCTGTTAAAGTGAAATGAACACTATGAGAAACGGTGACTTGATCAGCCCTCACCCTGACTGTTGATGAGCAGCTTAATATGTTATCCCTCTTAGTATTTTCTTTGTTTGTTCTACTTAATACTTTTGGTTGAATACTGTAATCAATACACAATTCTTCTTAAGTGCTGAAACTTAACTGAAAAGTGATTGCTGTTAAATATAAGAGTGGGAATAAGAGAGGGAAGAGATGTGCAATTCAGGACATGCTCAAGCTGACTTACCTCAAACAGTAGAGGTAGAAATATACCAGGGGATTCAAATTCAATCCCATCAAGGTGGCATGTACCAATGCCATCTCACTAGTCCCAGTGATCAATTTCTGTTCACAATTGATCGTAATGATAGGACTAAGAACCAAAGGGATCACATAAACAAGAATAGTGTCTGCAAATACTAGCTGATAGAATCAAAAAGGGAGAGAATGATCCAACATGGGAAGTGAGATACACAGCAGACCCATAGAATGGCAAATGTCCTAACAGCACTCTGGCCTCATAATCAGCCCTTAAGGCATGCGGATCTGGCTGAAATGCCCATGAGAGTATTTCAGGCATGGAAAGCCAAGACACTCTGGGGGGAAAAAAAAAAAAAAAAACTAAATGAAAGATCTCCACGAGTGAGATCCCAGTGGAAAGAATGGGTCATCAAAGAAGGAGGTACCTTTCTCTGAAGGGAGGAGAGAACTTCCACTTTGACTATGGCCTTGTCTAAAAATGATCAGAGTCAGTGAACTCAGGGGGCTTCCATAGCCCTGGCAGCTCATGAAAAGAGCCTAGGGTGATTACTGATGCCATAAACAAGAGTGTCAATTTGTTAAGTCAACAATAGGAGTCACTGTGCACTTACTCCTCATGTAGGATCTTTGTCCTTAGTGTGTTGTACATTGAGATTTCATGCTAAAACTAGTACTCAAACAGTATATTTCACTTTGTGTTTCTCTGTGGGTGCAAACTGTTGAAATCTTTACTTAATGTATACTAAACTGATCTTCTATATATAAAGAGAATTGAAAATGAATCTTGATATGAATGGAAGGGGAGAGGGAGTGGATAAGGGGAGGGTTGTGGGTTGGAGGGACGTTATGGGGGGGGAAGCCATTGTAATCAATATTCTGTACTTTGGAAATTTATATTCATTAAATAAAAGTTAAAAAAATCAAAAAAAAAAAAAAACAACAATTGACACTCTTGGTAATGGCGTCAGTAATCACCTTAGGCTATTGTCATGAGTTGCCAATGCTATGGAATCCTTTTGAGTTTGCCAACTCCAGACTCATTTAGAGGTCAAAGTCAGATTGGAAGTTCTCTCCTCCCTTCAGAGACAGGTATCTCCTTCTTGGATGGTCCGTTCTTTCCACTGGGATCTCATTTTCAGAGATCTTTCATTTAATGTTTTTTTTTTTTTTTTTTTTTTTTTTTTTTTTTTTTTTTGCCAGAGTGTCTTGGCTTTCCATGCCTAAAATACTCTCATGGGCTCTTCAGCCAGATCTGAATGCCTTAAGGGCTGATTCTGAGGCCAGAGTGCTGTTTAAGACATCTGCCATTCTATGAGTCTTCTGTGTATCCCACTTCCCATGTTGGATCGTTCTCTCCCTTTTTGATTATATCAGTTAGTATTAGCAGACCCTAGTCTTGTTTGTGTGATCCCTTTGGCTCTTAGACCTATCATTATGATCAATTATGAACTGAAACTGAATACTTTGACTAGTGAGATGGCATTGGTACATGCCACCTTGATGGGATTGAATTGGAATCCCCTGGCACATTTCTAAATCTACTGTTAGGAGTAAGTCTGATTGTGCATGTGCCAAACTGTACATCTCTTCCCTCTCTTATTCCCACTGTTAATTTTTACAAGGATCACTTTTCAGTTAAATTTAAACACTTAAGAATAAATGTGTGTTAATTAAAGAGTTCAACCAATAGTATTATGTAGAACAAATAAAATACTAAAAGGGATAAAGTATTAAGTTGTTCATCAACAGTCAGGACAGGGGCTGATCAAGTAACTATTTCTCATAGTGTCCATTTCACTTCAACAAGTTTTAAGAGAATAAATAAAACATTCTGTATATTAGAAAAATTTAAGAAAATACTCTTAATTGATTCAAGAGTCAAAAAAGAAATTATGATAAAATTAAACAGTGCTCATAGTTGAAGGATAATACGGGTTAATTATAGCTATTCTGATTTTAAATAGCATAAGTAGCTGGTTAAAATTTTAATCTTAAGCTATATGCCCCTAAATGGTCATATTACATTAGAGGAAAAGGTTGACATTTCATCAGTAAGTCATATATTTTATGAAAATAGGAAAAGAAATCAAGATAATGTAAAAATTATAGAAGGAAAGAATGTAATAGGATGGGATCAAATACTGAAGTAGAAAACAAAGATACAATAGAGAAGTTTAAGAAAAAGAAAGGAAATTAACCAATTTAAGTCAGATGGACAAATCAAGAAAATGGAAGAGATAAACCAAAATTGACAATAGAACTGAAAATTTAACAAATACCTAATGATTTCTAAATATATTAAAGGTCTATGATGAAGAACCTAAAAAGAGAATTTGAAGGGATATAATGGAAACATTCCATTAGAATATAAACATTAACATAACTCATGAAACATTTTAAAAAGAAAACAATACCATAATTTAAACATGAAAAAATACTGATTTTATAGCACTTTTATCAGATTTTAAGGTTGAATTTTAGATATCACATAAGTAACTGATAAGGTCTTTTATACAAAGTTCTAGAGATGACAAAATGTATGTGCAAAAATGGCCATAAATTATGTATAAAAATTGATTTATATACCATATTTAAGTTAAATGTTTTTATGAATCACATGACACTATTAAAAGATCTCACACTGAACAAAGATACTTGCAAGCATGTAATCAACATGGGATGAAGTTCTAGACACTAAAGAGGACTTTTTTTTAAGGTTTTACTTGTTTGACAGGCAGAGTCACAGAAAGAGGGAGAGAAGGGTTTACTCCCTAAATGGCTGCAAGGCCTGGAGCTGGGCCAATCTGAAGCCAGGAGCCAGGAATTTCATCCAGGTCTCCCATGCGGGTATAAGTGGGGGCCTGAGCACTTGGGCCATTCCCCACTGCTTTCCCAGGTCACACCCCGGAAGCTGGATCAGAAGAGGAGCAGCTGGGACAGGAACTGGTGTCCATAGGGATGCCGGCACCTCAGGCAGAGGCTTAACCTCCTGCACCATGACACCAGGCACAGAAAGAGGACTTTTTAAAAAATCAACACAAAGCTATTTAAATATTATACTGACAAAAGAACATGCAAACTTCTCACAACATATTTAAAAGGAATGGTTATTAATTACAAGAAAGGCTATTAAACCTCATAATCACTTTAATAAAAGTAAGAATCCATATACAATTTTACACTGATCAGGTGATAATCCTAAATCTGGCAATAACAATATTAAAGAGAATAATCACACAAAGAAAATAAGTGAACTACAACTATACTTTCATGTGAATTAAGTTCAATAACAAATGGGAGGGAAAGCAATTTGTTGAAAATATATATAGATGAGGCCGGTGCCGTGGCGCAGTAGGTTAATCCTTTGCCTGCGGTGCCAGCATCCCATATGGATGCCGGTTCTAGTCCCAGCTGCCCCTCTTCCACTCCAGCTCTCTGCTATGGCCTGGGAAAGCAGTAGAAGATGGCCCAAGTGCTTGGGCCCTTGCACTTTCATGGGAGACTGGGAAGAAGCACCTGGCACCTGGCTCCTGTCTTCGGATCGACGCAGCTCCAACCATTGTGGCCATCTGGGGAGTGAACCAATGGAAGGAAGACCTCTCTCTCTGTCTCTCCCTCTCACTGTCTCTACCTCTCAAATAAATAAATAAATAAAAACAAAATGTATTTGGTAGGAATTTATTTATCTAAATTTAAAAAAGGTCTAAAACATAAAACAACTTATTGTTTGGGAATATTTTCTCCTATGACTCAAGTGTAAATAAAAGAAATGGTACACATAAAATTCAAGTTACTGATAGCACTGAGAAAATGGTGATGCTTGTAAAACCTCTGGCATTACTCTCTATCACAAACTAAGTGGTGTTTGTAAAGCTGTTCTTTTACAATCATCCCGTAACCTGTAGATATTTGTTGCATATACTGCTTAGATTATATATTTCAAAACTGATAATAGTAAATAAATTCATCAGAGGATTAATTTATTTGAGGAGAAAAAAGCAGCTGTAGAAATTATCCAACCCCCCCCCCCCCCCCCCACCGCCGGGCACCTTGCTGGACAGCTGTGTTCAGAGTAGAAACCTATCATAATGAGTCCAATGAGAGTAAAATGCAACATCCAGGACAGTTTTACTGTTTAACCAATTTTCAGAATTACAATAACAATGATATATTCTAGTACCCTAATGATCATTTAACAAGGTTGCTACTTGCCTTGATAATTTATTTCAGAACACACTGCACATTTCTATAGGGAATATCAAAGGAACAAGTTTCATTTTGTTGTGTTTTTCTCTTTAGTCATTCTTCAGATGTGAAACCATCTCTTGGTATCTTTTTGATCAACATCACAACAAGAAAAGAATGGCCTTATCTGAGGAGGCTTGTTATAATCCTGGAAAATTAACTGGCTAATTAGTAACTATTCATGTTAAAACAGAGATGACAGAATACAGAAAACCAATCAGGAAACATCATTGTGGATGTGCCCAGGGCATTAAGATGTTAACCATGTGACTTAAGGACTGTTACAAGGGGTTGGTTTTCTACTTGCTGAGACTTTTCCAACTTGGTTGCTTTTACCAAAATACTTTCTAATATTTTCTCTTTCCCATGGAGACAATTACTACAATGTGAGTAGTCAAACAGATCTCAGAGAGTTTAATTGTGTTCTTCCCCTGGTGTTTGAGAAAATTGCTCTCTTCTTAGTAATTATCTTATATTGTAAACTAACCAAAGTGAGCACTAATATAACTAGTAGATCCATTACTATGTGGCCTGTTTTGAGTGCAAATGAATTCCAGGAAAGTCCAATCTGTAAACTAAAATCTGATTTGCATATAAAACATTAAACATATTCTGAGCACAAAACCCTTACTTCATCACAGGACATGTTTTAAAATACACCTTAAAAAAAGTAATAATCATTGGTTGAAACCCAGGAAAAAAATCTAAGTGAAAGCATGCCTATAAAGTGTTGTTTCTAACAAAACCTAGAATTGCTCACAAAAATAAAGTCATCAAGAAATAAACAAGTAAAAATTAAATTAAGTTATTTCGGCAGACTAGCTACAAGTGAGGATTTAGCTTCTAGGTTCTCTTGTTATTAATCCTGATAGGGCATATCAAAGATTAAGAATATTTATGACAAAACATTATTTGATACATCTCACAGTGATGTTAGGGACGTTATTGCTGAAATTCTTGTTCATCAATGGGTCATAAACAGAGAGGAAAAATGAATTTAAAATTCTAAATTCCAGATGGATGATTGTTCCTTTTCTATTTCATGAACATTCTGCTATTCTCAGTCAGGTATTTCTTTAATTTGCTTTCTCTGAGGATTGTTGTTAGTAACAGAGATTTTGTGCTTTCTTCCTTATACCAAGGAGAGGCATAAAAGAGGCTGATGGAATGGCTACTCTCTGAGTGCATGAATCAATTTTCCTCTATATGAAACTGACATATCATGCGTTTATTACAGGATTATCCAAATGCTTCATTCCTTCTGTTTGCTTCCTCCTCTGATTCATTTCCTTTTGGGGATAAATAACAAGGTGGCAGATTTTAAGTTTGATGATATCCAAGTCTGTGCTGACACCTCAACGTGCTAGAGACTCTAGGATTGATTTTCTATAAGCCTAATACAGATAACCCATGTGTTTCAGCATCTTTTTATTTACCCAATATTGTATGCATTGATGAACACACCCCTGCTAAAAAATGCTATAGATTATCTGCCTTCCTTTTTGCTTCTCTTTTTGAGTATTTTTCTCTCAGTCTTGCCAATTCTACTTCTTCACAGACTCTCCTATTCTTCCCTTTCCATACTTACTGCCATGGAGCTGAGCTGAGCCAATTTCAACAGCCAGATTCTCTCCTAGCTACTTTCCACTTCTTATCTCATTAAGTGCTGACAACAATTCTATGAATTCAGTAGCTTTACATTGGTGACGTGGTTTATAACTGAGAAGTGAAGATATTAATAACATGCCCTACTAAACTAACTACTAACTGCTGGAACCAAGACTCAATCCAAAGCAAAGCCATTGATTGCTCTCTAAAAGAAAGCTTTGATATTCAAGACAGATAGTTCTGGGTTTGTTTCTTGTTCTGTCATTTATAAGCCAGCCAATGTATTAGTATCTTAACATTGCTAAGCTTCAAGTTATTTATGCAGAAAATGTACAAAGTATTACCTTGTACGGGTGTTGTATGCCTGTCAATGACTAGAACAGTGTTTAGAATATTAATGTGCTAAATAAACACTATATTTAAAAATGTCAATCAGTAATATGTTTGCATTGTTGTAATAGGTTGCTACTGATCTTGAAATCATTGCCCTGGTTCAAAAAAGCAATAAATAAAGCAGATTTTATACAGTATCTGCTTTGATTAAATCACTTTCTAGCTGAGAAATGTGCAACAACTCAAATGATGTCTTCATGTTAACAGAATAAAAGACCAATCTCATACAACATGATAGGAGCTCTGTATTCTGGCAACAATAAACACCTACAGCATTTAGTATTATTATTTTTTATTTAACTTACCAATCAATGAACATAAGTAGCTAATCATTATTAAAAATATTCCGATATTTTAAGCCAAATCTTAGCTTGGGCTTTTTCTGTAGCCTAGAGCACATTCTCGCCTTGATTTGCTCAACATTCCTTCCGACCATCACAGGGGACTTGAATGCCACCTCCTCCATGCAGCCTTCATTAGTTTCTGGAAGAAGAAACACTGCTGCCCTCTTTATTATCATTTTTTCTGGTAATTTTATTTTACCATATATTGATTTTGTCATGTAATGCAGATAATTCTAAGTATGCTCTAGCTATCCTACTTAAATCAGTATCTGAATGTTTTATATATTTGTGCAAACTCTATGATAAAGAATATTATAAACAATTCACAGACAAGAAACTGAATATTGTTAATATATATAAAATATAAATATTTTCACTTGAATGCCCAAATTGAAAGGGGAATTGGTATATTTTTTTTTGCTTATTTCATTCTTATTTAAGAGTTTGCTTTCATAAAATTTTGGCAGACTTTTAAGTGGAGAAAGACTCTGCTTGCTTTCATAAATAATCTTTTTATATTGAATGTTTTGTCTTGCCATTGGCAATGTAAGGTGTATGGTTCCAACTGAAAGAGTTCAGAAGCAAAGAAAGCCTAGGACATTCACATTGAAATTTTAAATAAAAGATATAAAATTATGGTCATTTATATCATTTAGAGTGACTGCTTTCTTCCAAGTAAGTTTGAGGTGGCCTAAAGTCACAACTGACTTTGCCAAACACATGATACTGAGCTTCTCCTCAACCAAGTCAAATTCTACTCAGTAAAATGTGGGTGACTGACACAGTAACTGTGCTTATATGAGAAATGAGCTGTTCTCACAATCTTTTAGGTTTTTTAATAGTACCTGCTTTTCTTCTTGATCAGCTGAAAGTCTTCAAATAGTAGAGTGAAGTCCTGAAGCTGAGCACCTAAAGATTCTATGAGGCTCTTTTTTTTGTAAGAATTTATTTTGCCTCCATTTGCTTTTATTTTTTTAAGATTTATTTTTATTTATTTGAAAGGCAGAACTACAGAGAGAGGTAGAGACAGAGAGAGAGGTCTTCAATCTGCTAGTTAACTCCCTGAATGCCCACAATGACAGGGGTTGGGCCAGGCCAAAGCCAAGAGCCAGGAGCTTCTTCTGGGTTTCCCAAGTGGGTGCAGGTTCCCAGAGTTGGGCCATCCTCTGCTGCTTTCCTAGGTACAGCAAAAGGCAGCTGGATTGGAAATGGAACAGCTGGGACTCAAACAATCACCCATATGAGACCTGAAATGACATCCATATGGGATGCCAAAGCTGCAGTCCAGGGCTTTAATTTGCTGTGCTACAGCACTGGCCCCTCTATGAGGTTCTAAATGCCATCCCAATCCCTCCCTAACAAGGGAGATCTAAGGAGTCATAAATCAGGATTTCAGGGTGACAGTTTGAAGCAAGTCTTGTAGATGTCTCCTGTCTTGAGTGCAGGGGTTGTCACTTGGTATTCTGTCATTGCCCTATTCCAAACTCCATGTTGTCAAATTCTACCCCTCTGCTAGGGCTGACGTTACACTTTCTGCTTTGTGCCTGCATTTTTTTTTCTTATTTTTTTTTTCAAAGAGGAAATTCCTGCCTACAAATCTGAATCCCATGACTGTGACCTGCAATCTACTGGCAAATATCTTGGGTAATTGCTGATTCCTAGAAATGGGCTTCTGTCTGGCTCTTACGCTACAATTGCTGATTGCCTCCCTAGAACAAGCCAAAGAATGTTCAGCTACTGCTTATTCCATTGCCTAACTGGGATTTCCTCTGAACTCCTAACTGTACTCTTCTACATTGCTAAATCTACACTGGGTGGAATGCACCAAATCTGGATTCCATCTACCACATATCAGACTTTCCAAACACTCAGTTGATTCTTAAATATGGAAGATTTTACCAAGATATTGTTCTGCTAAGTTGCCAATTATAACAAATTTATTTCAGTTATAACTATGAAATGTAGAAAACCAGGCTTCTCAATTGCCAACACATCTCTTATCTTCTGTATTGCTTTTTTATGGCTTCAATAATTCTGTTTTATTTAGAACCTTAAAAATCATGACAAGTTTTTCTCTTTCTCCTCCAATTCTTACTCAAAATTATAACAAAGGTTTTATGATGTTTTTTTTCTGTAGTGGTTTTCTTTTTTCCTATTCAAATAACCTTTCCACGATTTAATGCCATAATTCCCCAAAAATTTCAAGTTGGGTTTTTCTTTAGATATTTACATTACTAACAAAATAAGCACCATGAAATATTTTCATAACATCATTTACCTTTTGAAAAGGAAGAGAGGATTTCAAATGGCTATGGGAAATAGTAAAAAGTCATTTCTTTGTATTGTTGATACTGCACTTGTTGGATTCTTTCTATCAACTTCACATTTTTTCTTAGCAAGTTGCCCCAATTTACTTCTATACTTCATATTTTTCAAACTTTAAAAAAGATCTGTTTATTTATTTGAAAAGCAGAGCAACAGAGAGAAGGGGGAGGAAAGAGTAAGAAAGGGGGGGCAGAGAGAGAGAACCAACTTCAAAAGCCAGGTCTGGCTAGAGGTCAGAAAGTCCACCCTGGTCTTGCACATGGGTAGCAGTGACCCGAATAATTCAGCTATTATTTGCTGTCTTCCCAGGATCATTAGCAAGAAGTTGGATCTGGAGCAGAGTAGTGGGGACTCAGACTGGCACTCAATATAGCATGCGGTCACCACAAGCAGAGGCTTAACCTGCTGTGTCTCAAGATAGGCCCTTACTTTTGCATTTTATATATTTGAACATATGATGTGCAACCCAGAAAATTTATGTCTGGGACCAGGGCTGTAGTGCAGTGGGTTAAATTCATAGCCTACAGTGCCAGCATAACATACAAGCACTAATTCAAGTCTTGGCTGCTCCAGTTCTGATCCAGCTCTTTGCTAATGTACCTGGGAAAGCAGCAGAAGATGACCCTGGTCCTGGAGCTCCTGTAACCACATGGGAGACTCAGAAGAAGCTGCTGGCGCAGCTCCAGTCTTTGCAGCCATGTGGGAAATGAACCAGATCATGGAAGATCGCTCTCTCTCTGTGTCCTTCGTTATCTCTGTAATTCTGCTTTTCAACTAAAAAACCAGTGTAACAATTGTCAAGTAATGCTGATATATCTGAAGTTGCTTTTCACATTTTTGGGACATAATTGATTTTCTGATAATATTGTGTCACCAGCTAACTTTGAGTTGACTTCTATACTTAAAGATTCTAGGTGAAAATTAAGGTCGGTGATCATTCACAGACTTAGTTTCAAGAGAAATCATCATTTGCTGGGGTGATTAAAGTGTTTGTCACATTTTTTAAGAAGTAGGACATGAAATACATTTTGAAATAGGAGACATTTAGGGAAAGTATTTTAATCAAAGAATAGAAACTGAGAAAATAGGTCAAGGTAGACATGAGAAAGCCATAGCTGAGGAAAACACAGTGAGTAAGTCTAACTTAGTGTGTATCGGAAAATAGTAAGAAAAGATGTTGGAAAGGTAAATTTGAACTAGGGCATATAGGGCACTTTGAACAAG
Source organism: Oryctolagus cuniculus (assembly GCF_051225735.1). NCBI lineage: Eukaryota > Metazoa > Chordata > Mammalia > Lagomorpha > Leporidae > Oryctolagus > Oryctolagus cuniculus. The sequence continues at coordinate 79,392,001 of NC_142874.1, read as the reverse complement.
AAGTTTGGTTTAATTGGATAATATATTTAGGTTTATATTCAATAAGTGTTTAATGAATACACAGACACATATCCCCAAAGACACGTTAGTGGTTTGTTATCAACAGAGAGAATAGGTGATAGAATTGACTAAAACACTAAAATAATTGTTAACTTCATACTAAATCTGATTTTGGTGCCCACATAAAAGCTTATATTTACCATTTTAATGGATTTTTTAGAACCCTAATTGAGAAGCAGCATTTATTCCGTCTTCTGGAAACTTCCATAAACTGATTTACTCTCAAATGACTAATATGACCAGGGCTAGCTTGGCCAAAATTAGGAGCTGAGAACTCAGTGCAGGTCTCCTACATGAATGGAAGAGATCCAATTTTTGAGCCATCACTACTGCCTACCAGTGGCAGTGGTGGAACTGGCAGGAAGCTGGAGTCAGTAGACAGGTAGTCAACCCTTGTACTACTACTTGGGACACTGGTATCTTTACTGTCATCTTTACAACCAGATAAACACATGCCATAAACAGACTTTTTTTAAAATGAATTTTTAAATAATGAGGATGATCTTTATTATTTTAACTTTCCCTAAAATTGCATTGTTGCTCAACAGATACTACTCCTGAAATGTACATTTCATGCATATAATTCAGGCCTTTGTAAAAACAGAAGTCGCTTTCAGAAACAAGATGTAATACATTAAAGTGTATAAGACATAACTCTAAATAGTCCAAGGTCATTTCCCAAATAAAATAACTTCAAATGTACAGAAAATTCTTTTTGATTGCCTTGAAGATCACACACAGTTATATTACTGTGTCAGAACATGGTCCTATTTCTTACTTCTTTGATAGCTAATGTTTTTCTATCTTTTAAAATAAACCAGTATTAGAAACTTATGTATGAGTAATCTTTTTTTCATATTTTGACTTTTTAAGTACATAATGGTATTCTGTGATAACTAGATGGCAGTTACTGCAACTAGATTTAATTTTGTTTGACTTAAACAAGACATACTAATTTCTATCCGAGTGTTTTGGATGAAGCAGGTCATGGTAAAATTAGATATTGTATCAAGTGGTTTATTAAAAATTAGATAAATAATAGAGTTCTCAGGTCAGGCCCATGTAGTATAAAATATAAGCTCTCAATTAAGTTAAAAATAAGACTATGGTGCTTATCATTATATCAAAACATTAGGTATTTAAATGCTTACTTTTAACAGTGTATTCCAAGATATCTATCTCCATGTAGGAAATTGTGTTCAAATGAAAATATGCAAACACATGTATGTGTGTGTCAACATATATGCTATATAGGCCATTTCTGAATTATTGTTAAATGTTCCCAGATATTTCTGACTAAACACTGTAGCCACGTATTTCAGCCTGGAAGTGGCCCAGAAGGAGTCAAATCATATACATAACCAAGAATTTTAGTCATAATAATCCTGCTTTTCTTGTTCTATGAGGAAAAGTATACCTTCCCTTCATCAGGATAACATAGGAAACTGTTGTTTTTTGCAGATATTTTAGATTCCAGCATCCTTGCTCTTAGAAAATTGTGGTAAGTTTTGAGGGTGGGTAGATTTGGTCTTAACTACTATAGTGTGTTGAAATGTTATAATGCCAGAAAAGAAATGTGAGCATGAAGACTATGTAACTTTCCCTACTTTTCTACACATAATTTAGTATTACTTAAAACAAAATCATATAAATCAAAAAATAAAGTCAAAATCAAAGTCAACTGCAAAATACTAGCTAAATGCTTTTCCTTGAAAACTAATATTTTCTGTTGACTCATAAGTAACCCCAAAAATGAATAGCCTTCAGTTCCAATCAAATTTATTGTATATTTAGTTAATAGTTTTGATGAAAAATATGTGAATTACTGATGCTACTTGGCTTATGGTAGAGTGATGTTCCAATTAATCTAGTGTAAGTTGAAATACATTATAATTCATTAAATAGACTAGCCTACCAAACATTTTGATTTGTCTAGCCTATCTTAAAGGAGCTCACAACACTGTAGCAGTTGTTGATGGGCAAAGTCACTAAACATACAATCATTCCATCCTAATAGTTCAAAAGTATTAACTCAATTATCCATCAAGCACATTAATCTTTCTTTAAGTCTAGCATTTCATAATGTGTCAGGATATGGCACGATACTGTTGAGTTCTTTGCCACAATATAACTCACAAATTGGAAGAACTGATATTGCTAAAATGTCCATTCTAGACAAAGCTATCTTCAGATTCAATGCAATCCAATCCAATTAAAGATTCAAGGCCGTTTTTTTTTTTTTTTTTCCAGAAGCACAGTAAGCAATACTATAATCTGTAGGGAAACAGGACAGAGCCCAATAACAGGAAACAATATTTATTAAAAGAGTAACACAAGAGGCATTTGATTTCAAAGTGTATTACAAAGCCTTAGTAATCAAGACAGCAGCCGGCGCCGCGGCTCACTAGGCTAATCCTCCGCCTAGCGGCGCCAGCACACAGGGTTCTAGTCCCAGTTGGGGTGCCGGATTCTGTCCTGGTTGCCCCTCTTCCAGGCCAGCTCTCTGCTGTGGCCAGGGAGTGCAGTGGAGGATGGCCCAGGTGCTTGGGCCCTGCACCCCATGGGGGACCAGGAAAAGCACCTGGCTCCTGGCTCCTGCCATCGGATCAGCGCGGTGCGCCAGCCGCAGCGCGCCAGCCATGGTGGCCATTGGAGGGTGAACCAACGGCAAAGGAAGACCTTTCTCTCTGTCTCTCTCTCTCACTGTCCACTCTGCCTGTCAAAAAAAAAAATAAAAAAAATAAAAAATAAAATAAAAAATAAAAAAAAATAAAAAAAGTAATCAAGACAGCATGATACTTCCATGGAAAGAGGCATGTAAACCCTTGGAACAGAGTTAAGATCCCAGAAGTAAATACACACATTTTGAGTCACTTTATTTTTTGACAAAGGTGCCAAGAACATACAATGGGAAGAAGGGGCAGTATATTCAATAAACGATATTAGGAAAACTGGTATCCACATGTATGGAACAAGAATAAAATTATATACTAATTTCAAACCATATATAAAAATTAACTCAAAATGGATTAAAGACTTAAGTGTCAGAATTGAATCCATAAAACTACTGAAAGTGGCCGGCGCCGCGGCTCACTAGGCTAATCCTCCACCCAGCGGCGCCAGCACACAGGGTTCTAGTCCTGGTCGGGGCGCCGGATTCTGTCCCAGTTGCCCCTCTTCCAGGCCAGCTCTCTGCTGTGGCCAGGGAGTGCAGTGGAGGATGGCCCAGGTGCTTGGGCCCTGCACCCCATGGGAGACCAGGAAAAGCACCTGGCTCCTGGCTCCTGCCATCGGATCAGCGCGGTGCGCCGGCCGCAGCGCACCGACCGCGGCGGCCATTGGAGGGTGAACCAACGGCAAAGGAAGACCTTTCTCTCTGTCTCTCTCTCTCACTGTCCACTCTGCCTGTCCAAAAAAAAAAAAAAAAAAAAATTGTTAAGTCAACAACAGGAGTCACTATGCACTTACTCTCATGTAGGATCTCTGTCCTTAATGTCTTGTCCAATGTGAATTAATGCTATAACTAGTACTGAAACAGTATTTTGCACTTTATGTTCTGTGTGGGTGCAAACTGATGAAATCCTTACTTATTATATACTAAATTGATCTTCTGTATAAAGATAATTGAAAATGAATCTTGATGTGAATGGAATGGGAGAGGGAGCGGGAGATGGGAGGGGTGCGGGTGGGAGGGAAGTTATGGGGGGGGGAAGCCATTGTAATCCATAAGCTGTACTTTGGAAATTTATATTTACTACATAAAAGTGTAAAAAATTATTAATTTATATGTAGAGAAGAGATTTCATGTTTTTCATGTATGTAATTTTAAGCAAAGGATGACACTTTTCAATTGCCCTCTCTCCCTCTTCCTGTTTTTTCTTTAATTTTTGTGATAATATACTTTCAATTTACTGTGTAATCACAGGCTTGACCATCCATTAAATAAATAATTCAACAAGGAGAAAGACCATTTTTCTACAGGAGTATAGGCATGGGCTATAAACAATAATCAAATCTCAGTCTGGAAATTTCATTAATGTGCATTGTATTTTTCTACTTTATGTATTATCTACCACAAATCAGAAAAAAAAATGATATCTGTCCCCAGTTGCATCCATTTTGCTGCAAAAACAGGATTTCCTTCTTTTTTGTGGCTGAGTAGTATTCCATCATGTATATATACAACATTTTCTTTATCCAATAGCTAGGTTGATTCCATATGTTAGCTATTGTGAATTGAACTATAAACATGGGGGTTCACATAACTCTTTCATATGCTGATTTTATTGCCTTTGGGTAAATTCCCAGGAGTGGGTTGCCTGTGTTGTACAGTAGACCTGTTTTCAAATTTGAGAGATATCCAGTGTTTTCTGTAATAGTTGTACTAGTTTACATTTCCACCTACAGTGTATTAGGGAACCTTTTCTTCTACACCTTCACCAGCATTTGATAGTTTTTGATTTTTAGATCATAATCAATCTTACTGGGATGAGGTGAAATCTCATTGTGGTTTTTATTTGCATTTCCTTGATGGCTAGAGATCCTGAGCCTTTTTCCATGTATCTGTTTGCCATTTATCCTTTTGTATACGCAAAAAATGCCATGACAGAGCAAGAGCTTGTCAGATTAGTCCCATTCATGATAGCTACAAAAACAATTTCAAATACCTTGTGATAAATTTAACCAAGGATATGAAAGATCTTTAAAATAAAAGTTACAAAGCATTAAGGAAAGTAATAGGAGAAGACACACAATAAATGGAAAAGTGTTCCATGTTCATGAATTGGAAAAAATTAATACCATCAAAATGTACACACTACATAAAGCAATTTATAGATTCAAAGAGAATCCAATCTAAATACCCAAGATATTCCTCTTAGATCTAGGAAAAAATGGCCCTAAAATTCATATGGAAATACAAGAGACTCCAAATAGCTAAAGCAATCTTACACACCAAAAGCAAAGCTGGAGGCACCACAGTAGCAGATTTTAAGACATACTACAGGCAGTTTTAAAGAAAACAGCCTGATACTGGCACAAAAATAGGCAAGTATACCAATAGAACAGAATACAAATCCCAGAAATTAATCCATAGATGTACAAAAAACTAATCTTTAAGAAACAAGCTGAAATGACTCCCTCAAGAAAGGACAATCTGTGCAATAAATGGTGTTGGGAAAATTAGAGCTCTGAAAGCAGAAGTATGAAACAAGACCCTATTATGCGCCCTATACAAAAGTCAACTCACAATAGATAAATGATCCAAATCTAAGACTTGAAACTGTCAAATTACTAAAGGAAACACTTAAAGACATTGGCATAGGCAAAAACTTCTTGGAAAAGACCCCAAAAGCAAGGCAATAAACGTAAAAATAGACCAAGATTACATCAAACTAAGAAGCTTCTTCACAGTGAAGGAAACACTCAATGAAGCAAAGAGGCAATTGACAGAATGGTAGAAAATATTTGCAAACTATGTATCTGATAATGGATTATTATCCAAAATACAGGAGGAGTTCAAGACATACAACAACAACAACAACAACAACAACAAACCCAGTTAAAACAACTCTCATCAAAAATATGTTAGAAATACAAATGTTCTTTCTTGGTCATTGTAGCTAAATTCAGTTATAAAACGTGTATTCAAACTTTATGTCTACCAATAGGTGAAAGGATGAAAAGAATGTGGTATATACACAAAATGGGAAATTATTCATTCTTAAAAACCTTCTGCTATTTGAAACAGCATGAATTAACCTGACAAATATTACATTAAATGAAATAAACCGGGTACAAAAAGACAAATATTGAATAGTCTCACATATGTGTGGCAACTAAAAAAATTGAATTCCTTGAAACCGAGAGTAAATTGCTACCAGGGTAGACAGTGAGGTATTGAGGAAATGATTGATAATAGGTTCAAAATTTCAGTTAGATAGGTGGAAATAGTTCAAGAGATCTATTATAGAACATGGTGACTACAGTTATTAGCAATGCACCATATTCTTAAAAATCATTGACAATAGATTTTGTATTTTCACCAAAAAAGATAAATATGCAAGGCGTATATATGTATATGTATATGTTAGTTAACATATATATGTGTTAGTTGATCTTAGCATCCTAGAATGTACAGATATTTCAAATCTTCATGTTGTATGCAAAATACAGATTTACAATTTCTCTAAACTAAAAATAAATTAAAAATGAATTTTTTTTTTAAATGAGAGAAAACCAGAACCAATAATTAAAGGGACACTAAAGAGTATTTTCTCCAAAATGACAACTAAATTAACTGTGTATATAATGATACATTTTACATACTCACTAACATACAGTGTCTAATTAAAATACACATACATTCACGCACAGACATTAATATATGTATACACCCACACAACCTTTCTAATTCTCCCTTCATGCGTGACATTGCTCAGGGCTTTGTTTTATTTCATTCTTCTATGAAGAAATCATCATTGACCTTTGAATATTGTGTGAAAACTGGTGAGTTACTATTTTTCCTCTTGAGGGTAATTGAAATAGCTGAATTTTACTTCATTAACTTAATTTAGAATCATAAAAAAATTTAGTTAGTATTGTTCCTTGGCCTGAAATAAAGAAACCCCATGTTTTTAAGTTTTCAGGATACATAACCAACCACTTTGTGAACATTTTGAAGCACATGATCCCTTTTTTGAGTTTATGATTTTAAAATTAAAATAAACATTTATATTAATAGAAATAACAAATACAAAAAATGAAAAGAAGTCAGAAAAATCTATACAGAATTCAAATATGGTCACTTAATCCTATCATACCAGTCCTGAAATAAATAGTTCGCTAACAGTCATTTCATTTAGTGGTTCATTAATAGAGTTCACTGGTCCACATGCTCTTTCAAAATTTTTAAAAATTGAAATATCATAATTTTTAATCAAATTGTGTTATATTGAGCATAAAATCTTATGAGGGGAAAGTTGTTAATTGTCAAGATTTTGTCTTTGGAGGACAAATAATAACAGAAGGTCAAGGGAAACAAAGAGATGACATAATGGTAATTATCCTTGTTGGTTTTTATAATTCTAAATGAGTTCTCTTAGTTAACTTTCATTTTTAAAATTATTTATGCAAAGATTGAACATAAATATATAAAGGACAAGATAGGCACCATGAAAAATTATTTGAGCATATTCATCTCAGATTAAAAAGAATTATCCTCATTAATACCAACCTAATCTCTAATCTGGTATACCATACTAGACCTTTTCATTATCTGAAACTATCACAGAAAGAATCTATTATGCAGTCAGTTAATCTGTGAGTGCTGCCTGTAATACTCCTGTGTTTTCCAAAAATAACAGGAAAAATTAATGGAGATAATTATGAAAATCTTTCAAGGTAAACTCCAATGCCATACCTTTATAAACCTGTTTTACTAATAGCTATTTGCAAGTGTATGAACATTTCAGAAAAGCCAATGGTTTGTCTTCTTGGTTTTATAGCAGGGTTTGGGCTGCTTCTCCATGTTGCACTTAAACCATATTGTCAATCCCAAGTTTGACAGGGCCATCAGTTCAGAAACAGAGTTCTATAAGTACTAGTATCACTGTTACAAATTGTAAAACTTGTTAAAGTAAGAGAGGCTGCTTTTGACTTCTAACTGGGAAGGGTGAGGTTTAAGAAGAACCAAATGGATTAAGTTAAATTATTCCTTAATTTGTTTCAGATTTGTTCCCTTCTGAGGTTTCTCATGTGCATATACGTCTGAGGAATGTTTAAGGTTTCATCCAAGATTTTTTTAAAATGCCTATTTGATTTTTTTTAACTACAACACCTTAAAATTTTAGTGATTAGAAATCTCAAATGTTCAAAATGATATTTTTATCAATCTCAAAAAGCTAGTGATCTACAAACTGCAATGTTATTTATAATTATAAATGTTCTTACCTTTACATCTTTGACATTCATCCTTGTTCCTTCCTTCCCAACAAATATATCATCAATATCCACGAGCATGTACCTGTCCAAGGACAATGCCAGTCTCTTCCCTGACAAAAAGGAGATGGCATCTATGAAGATGAGCTTGTGCAGCCAGAAGTTCAAGTTGTTGCCAAAAAGAACTCGCTGGATTCCATCATGAAGTCCCAGATCCTGAATGACTGTAGCATAGAGTGTTTTACTGGACGAGGATGAAAGGGATTTTTCTGTCTGTAATTCTGTTAAAAGCACAGGCTGGTAGGTTGAATGATTATATTGGAAAACAGTCCAGTCTTCCCCAGGAAGAGGGCCTTTCTCAACCTTGGGCGCTTTGGTGATATGCAGCAAAGGAGACTGAGGGTTGACAAAACAGTCTTTTAGAGCGATATTATTGAAAAGGTTTAATGGAAAGCCTTTTAATTGTGTACTTGGTAAGCTGTTCTCATTGGCTTTATGAAAACCGATTATACTAACACTGTATTCCACACAGTATTTTTCTAAAAGCTCTCGATTCCAGGAATCCATGCTGACATACTTCAAAATGTTTTCATAAATGACTAAAGTATATTTCCCTTTGCCACTATCTGTAAGGGGAGGCATATCTCCCTTGCCAGGAGCAATGACCATGTGGTACTGAAATCGACTGGATTCCAAGATAGCTATAATGTCTTGACCGAGTTGAGAGTATTGGCTTTCCACAAAGAGGAGGACAGTAGGGTCGGTTTTGGACGTATCAATAGGTTTACCTGTTTTCAAATCCATTGACCGATATGGTAGAATTTTGATGCCAGCACATTCTGCTTCTGCGGTGGTTTCAATAAGTGTCATTTCCTGCTTGTAGCCAGAGTAGAGGAAATAGGCAGAAATGACAATGCTCACCAAGCAAAAGGTAACTAATAGAACAATCAGTGTTCGAAAACTTCTCCGGAGCTTCACAATAAGATTCATTTTTTAAAATGATGCTTTGGAAGCTTGTTCCAATTTCTTTTCTTAAAGTGTCATAGTGAATAAAGTAAGAAATGGTGCAAATACCACTTCCCAGAAGTTCATGTAACCATTGCAGATCATGTAAAATATTTGAAAGGATAACAAATGAGTTAAAGCTGGAAGGAGATGTGCCACAAGGGCAAAAGCTGAAGAGATTCCAAATGTATCCAACACCAAAAATTGCTGCAGAATATACTAAGCATTATCTGAAAAAGAGGAGAAATGTAATAACTGAGACAAATATAGAACCATAAATATGTGTAGGTATATGCTAATATCTATGAAACATAAAGGTTATTTCAGTGCATTAATATGCTAAAATATACTTTTTAAGGATTTATTTATGTACTTGAAAGTCAGAATTACACCCACACAGAGAGAATCTTCCATCTGCTGCTTCACTGCCCAGATGGCCATAAGGGCTACAGCTGAGCAAGCCTGAAGCCAGAAACCAGGTGCCTCATCCTGGCCCCCAAGATGGGTCACAGGGGCCCAAACATGTGCGTTGTCTTTCGTTACATTTCCAGGACGTTAGCAGGGATCTGAAGTGGAGCAGCCCGGATGCAAACCAGGGCCCATATGGGATACTGGATTTGCAGGTTGTGGCTTTACCCGATATTACACAATGCTGACCGCAATATGCTAAAATATTAATAGTCATATTTACAATTAGGTTTTAGTACTTGGAATATGGTAAACTTTTCATTTCTTCCAAAATACAGAACACTATCTGAATTTGTGCAAACATTTGTATGCATATTGGAACATATATTGAGAGTATTTTTCAACTAAGTCACCTCAAAAAATGGCAGTTAAGCAAGTAAGCTATAATGTAAAATGTTAATTACTATAAAACTGATTCTCCTTGGCTGGTAAAAATTCTACACATATAGATTAGGAAATCAAGTATTTGTGTGTGGCTTACAGCAGTAAATGTGTCCTTAGGTATGGCTGGAGAGCTAAGAGGAATGGATTCTTTTTGTCTTAAGTTTATGGTAATTACAAGGTTCTCTCATTATTGATACATCTTCTCTATTATCAATGACAAACCTAGAGAGAGGCTATGGGAGAAATAACAACAGGAAGAAGGCATTTTCAGGGTCCCTCTAATGAAAGAGATACCGGGAAGTTTAGATGAGAAGAGAACTTGATGTGTTTTTCTCATATTCCTTAATTTGACCAACTTGTGAAATCAGAGTTAAAACTGAGTTTTTCTGTGTTACTTTTCATACAACAATCATATGTTCAATTCCTTATGACTTCCTTTAGTTGAAAACAAAACAAAACATAGAAAACATTACAAAAAAAACTTTCTCAAACTGCTTCATCACATATAGACATTATCTAATACCATTAGATGTTTTCTTGGTAAAGATGGATCTGCTTTTTACTGAATTCCTTTCTATGCAACTTTTCATCTTTCTCCTCAAAATTATGCTACAGTACTTACAGGATTTTCCATTTCTCACTTTACTAAAATAGTATCCCTAGATCATGCTGTCATTCTGTGATTCACAAATATAGAGTGTAAATGCTTGAGTTTCTATATTTTTTAACTTGGATATCTGAGTGATTAATACATGTTAATGAAAATTAAAAGCTTACTAAATTAAATAACTTAATATTACAGTATTATTTCATGATTTCCAACTTATACTTTTATATTCTGAATGAAATATTTTTCCTTTTATTAAATAAAAATCAATGTTAATTTGAAATAATATTTGGTCTTAGATTTTAGAAAAATGTCAAACCATTTTTGAAAGTTTACAATTTGCAATTTAAAAATTTCTACTGTATACTTTGTCTTTAGACTTTATATAGTTAAAGTAAACCTATTTTTCCCCTTGAAAAACATATACCAATTGGTAAAACCTCTCCCATGATTTCACACTCATTTTGAGGGAAATTAATGCTGTATATTAGAGATTTACTAATACTGTGCTTTCAAATAAAATTTCTTGTTACTTATTTGCTTTCCAAAGCCTTTCAAGTGTCTCATAATTGCTCTCTTTCATACAAACTGAATTCCATTTTACTAAAATGAAATAAAATATGATAATAAAAATTCTTTGGTTTGTGAAATATTTAGTTATATCATAGATTTTACTTTTGTATATATCCAAAAATGCTCATCAACACATGTTAAAAATAAAGATTACAGTAAAGGGTAGATATATATTAATGAGATTAATGTGGAATTTGTTAAAGGAGATTATTCAGCATTTTAATATATCAATACCTGGACTTCTCCAAGTTCTTATATTTGATTTAAAAAAAAACATTTAAGCGAACATAGAATCAGCCCTACCTGATCCTCATACTCAGTCCAAAGGGCCCCATAGCAAAAATCTATTTGATCCACAATACTTTATATACATTTGCTTAGTATTTTTAAAGAATTGATTTTTATCAGAAGATTTGAAGCAAAGCTAAACATGTGAGCAATCAATAGCTTGTTAAAGTGTTATTTATTAGGGCATTTATAAATGTTATTTGTTTTTGAACACACAAAGGGCAGAATATCCGTTTTACATATTAAAACAGCCCATCCTAAAGTACAATAGTGAAAAATAAGTAAAACAGCCCACAGGACTAGAAACAGAAAACCCATAGAGTGACATTCAATGTGAATATGTTCAGTTAGAAAGACAGACACATACTACCACAAGGTAGATAAGTGTGTTTCCATTTGAGTGTTTTAATTTAAGGAGTTACCTTTCCCATTCCATCCTCCCATTTGTCCTCCTCTGATAAAATTTGTCACTGAGTGTGAGGAAGACTGGACCATAAAGGACGCTACATATATCAGTAATGTTGCCATATGACCATGTGGAGGGAGACAGTAGGAGGACATTGTGTCAGGTGCCAAATAAATGCAAACTGATGTGTTTGAATCTTTCCCCTAGTGCTGTGCCCTTCACAAACAGGAGTGGGGTAAAGGCACATCAGGGAGTGTGGTGGGCAGACCAGCCAAGGTAGGAATCTTAGGTTCTCAACTTAAGTCAAACAATTGAGATCATTTTCTATAAGACACATATGTAATTCAAGCCATATTAGAGTAAGGAAAGTCATTTAAGGATAATGTTGAACACTACAATCATGGTCTTAAAGTGTAAAAATAGAGGGCATACATTCTTCAGAACTTAATTCAATACCCTGTGCAAGATGAACCTGAGGCCAGTTAGCCACAATATGGAACATTTGGGAGCTGCTTCTTTTTCCAGCTTTGCCCTTACACAGTGGTGTTGACCTTTATTATAGAATGAATAGACAATGTATGGATCACTCAGTACATTGCATCTTTGACAAACCAGTATTTCTTTAACCACCATACTGAGTTAAGTTAAAAAGCCTCTCATTTCATCTCAATTCTTATGACTATGTCAAATGTCATAATAAATGTATTGTTAAAAATTTGGAAAGGAAGACCTGCTTATTATTGGTCATCTAACATGTGGGTAGCATAACCCCTGATGAGACTTCAATGATAAAACGTAAAGCTGTTTACATGATGAATTCCTTGTTTACATTCTAGTTTTTGAATACATTGTTTCAAGGTGTGTTTGTTTTATTTTTACCTTTTATCCTTCCAAGTTGGCTCATTACATCAGCATTACTGGAAAAAAAATCCCAGAATCTTTTGTTCTCTTTTAATACTAGATAATACAAATACATTATTGTTATGTATATGCTTTAAAACTGTTCTTTCACTTAGTTTCAAAATTTTTTTTTGAAATTCTCTGTAATATTGTTTTCCAAGTATTCTACGTAATTGTAAATTGTTACCAATCTCTGCTAGCAGCAGCATAGCCACTACAGTTACCACTGCAGCAACTCATATTTTTGAGAGAAAAATTCAGAAGAAACCTGGGGAACAGAAAACACTTTACATTTATATGGGATTATGTATTTCTTGAAGGTGATCTAGTGAGATATTGATAATCAAACTTGTACACTGATGTTTAGCTGACATTTAAAAAACACAACATTAAACAAATATGTTCCAAGTCTTCACTTCTACAAACATTTCAGTATAATATTTATTTTAGTGTTACCATAAGTTGTACATCTATTGCTCAGTTTAAGCATTTATAGGTTTCCTATTGATAGGACATAATGTTTTAACAACACTAATTAGTAGATTTAATGAGTGTTTACTATTTGCTAGTCAATATGCTACATTCTTTGTATTTGTCATTCTGTGTACTTCTTAGTAGTCAATTTTTAAAATGAGGAAACTGAGATTGAGGTTGCTGTAGAAAAGAACTAAATTAACACTGCTAATATTTTCTGGTGTTAAGGTTGTATGTTACACCAGTTGCTCTTGAGAAACAATAAGGATTAAGTTAGATGGAGCCAAAAAATTAACAGGTAGCATAATTAAATAATTAACCTTAGTAACAGCAAGTTGTATTTCAGTGTTAAAAATTCTTATATTCAAAACTAGAAACATTTACTCCAAATGCAGAGAATAGCTGGATTGGGTCAATAATAAGAAACCGTTTGTAAACTGAGATCACCTAAAAAGTTGCAGTAATCTAACCAGCTTGAAATTTTCGTGATGCCTGGTTGAAAACAGTTGATCAAAGATTCTATTTCTACGTAATTTGTGAACTTTATTTTATTTTTAGAAATCTTATGCAGAAAGAATAATTTCACGTGATTTTTTAAAATTAAAAAATGTTACGTAACTTACCATTTGTTCATATAAATTCATGGCTTCTAGGCTCCCCTGGAGCAAGTTCCATGTTATATAACCACCTTTCAGAACGAGTGCAGCATTTTAAATCATAGCTCACCAACACATACATGATGACAATGTTGACCTTCCCAGAAATACCTACATAGTTCACACTCAGTAGTAAAGGTAAGCATTCTTTGTTCATTGTGTGTATGTCCGTGTGTGCACGTGTGTGTCTGGATCCCATTGTAAGATTATTTGTTATTCTGGGTCATGATCAAAAGTGTGTCACAAACACTACTCAAAAGAGTTTTGCTAATTCAAATAATTTAACCCAGTTTTAAAAGAATTATAATTTTTAAAAATTTTAATTTATATAATGGTAACACATTTCATGTATTTCATCTATGCAATTTTAAGAGCATAATGCTACTTCCCACCCTATTGACCCTTCTTCCTTCACTCCCACCCTCCCCCTTCTCTTTCCTTTATTTTTCTAATTTTTATGATGACATACTTTCAATTTATTTTATAATCACAAGATTAACACTCTATTAAATAAAGAATGAAAGTAGTAAGCAGAAACACCAGAGTTCTTCAGGAATATAGACAAGGACTGGCTGTAACAAATAATGAAATCTCCAAATGTTGATTTCCCTCATATACTTTATATTTTTTGGATAGTCTTTGTTAGTCACTACAAATCATGGATTTAAAAATTTAAAAATATTTGAGCTGTTAATCAATGTGGTCTCTTATGATCCTGGGTGAATTCCTAAAATACCCCATAATGACTCAACAGAAGTTGAGATAACAAATTTGTTGATATCACTTGGTTTGGTCCCTTTAAGTTCTATTCAGATCTGGGCCACAAAATATCCCTGTGTTATTTTCAGTAACAGCCACACTGACATAAAACATAACATTTTTTCAAAAACGAAGGTTCAGTATGAGTCAATGCTACATTTAAATAAAGGTAGTATACTTAGTTTATGACTTTCTGAAAAATAATCTTTTCCATCCCCGTAACCATTCAGTTATCATTTAGCATTTTTATACTTCATATTTTCTTGATTTTGGTGATACAACATGAATTTATTTTAGTTTCGAAAGTGTACATTCCTGCCAGTACAAACTCCTAAAAGTATCATTTAAACATAATGATAACATTACAGCCCTGATACTATGTTGTAACATAATAGTATACTAGGTACATAGCTCTGAGCTATCAGCTTTATTCTTACTTCAAAAGATTATGAAGGCAACTCAGTAAATAGAAGAGTAAATGTCAGACGGCTTCTTTTATCACCACTTCCCACAGATGTATACCCTGACTTTTATCATTTTCTTAGGTCTTGTTTTTTAGAATTGAGAAAGCATGATTTTTTAAAAAGAAAGAGTATATATATTTACAAAGTAAATGAAATATATATATGTTTATTGGGTTATTAGAAAATATAAGGACTGAAATAAATAAAATTAGAGAAGAAAACACAGAATTAAATCCAAAAAAAAAAAAGACAAATGATCAGCCAAACGAAGAGCTGTTTTTTTTGAAAAAAATAAATAAAATTGACACACCATTAGTCCAACTAACTAAAAAAAGAAAAGACCCAAATCAATAAAACCAGAGATGAAAAAGGGAATGTAACAAGAGACACCACAGAAATAAAAAGAGTCATCAGAAATTACAACAAAGAGTAGTATGCCAGCAAATGGGGAAATCTATCAGAAATGGATAGATTCCTGGACACATGCAACCTACGTAAATTGAACCATGAGGACATAGAAAACCTAAATAGACCCATAACTGAGACAGAAATTGAATCAGTAATAAAGGCCCTCCCAAAAAAGAAAAGCCCAGGACCAGATGGATTCACTGTTGAATTCTACCAGACATTTAAAGAAGAACTGACACCAATTCTTCTCAAACTATTCAGAACAATCGAAAAAGAGGGAATCCTCCCAAATTCTTTCTAGGAAGCCAGCATCACCTAAATCCCCAAGCCTGAAAAAGATGCAGCATTGAAAGAGAATTACAGACCAATTTCCCTGATGAACATAGACACAAAAATCCTCAATAAAATTTTGGCCAATAGAATGCAACAACACATCAGAAAGATCATCCACCAGATCAAGTGGGATTTATCCCAGGTATGCAGAGATAGTTCACGTTTGCAAATCAATCAATGTGATACATCACATTAACAAACTTCAGAAGAAAAATCACATGATTATCTCAATAGGTGCAGAGAAAGCATTTGATAAAATACAACACCCTTTCATGGTGAAAATTCTAAGCAAATTGGGTATAGAAGAAACATTCCTCAATACAATCAAAGCAATTTATGAAAAAACCACCATCAGCATCCTATAGAATGGGGAAAAGTTGGAAGCATTTCCACTAAGATCTAGTACCAGACAGAGATGCCCATTCTCACCACTGCTATTCAATATGGTACTGGAAGTTTAACCAGAGCCATTAGGCAAGAAAAACAAATTAAAGGGATACAAATTGGGAAGGAAGAAGTCAAACTATTCCACTTTGCAAATGATATGATTATTTTTTTAGCGGATCAAATGACTCTATTAAGAGACTATTGAAACTCATAGAAGAGTTTGGCAAAGTAGTAGGTCATAAAATCAATGCACAAAAATCAACAGCCTTTGTATACACAGACAATGCTATGGCTGAGAAAGAACTTCTATGATCAATCCCATTCACAATAGCCACAAAAACAAATACCTTGGGATAAACTTAACAAGGATGCTAAAGATATCTACAATGAGAATTACAAATTCTTAAAGAAATAGAAGAGGATACCAAAAAATGGAAAAATCTTCCATGCTCATGGATTGGAAATATCAACATCATCAAAATGTACATTCAACCAAAAGCAATTTATAGATTCAATGTGATACCATCAAATTCCAAAGATATTCTCAGATCTGGAAAAATGATGCTGAAAATCATATGGAGGCACAGGAGACCTCGAATAGCTAAAGCAATCTTGTACAACAAAAACAAGGCCGGAGGTATCACAATACCAGATTTCAGGACATACTACAGGGCAGTTGTTATCAAAACAGCGTGGTACTGATCCAGAAACAGATGGATAGACCAATGGAACAGAATAGAAACACCAGAAATCAATCCAAACATCTATATCCATCTTATATTTGATCAAGGATCTAAAACCAATTCCTGGAGCAAGGAAAGTCTATTCAACAAATGGTGCTGGGAAAATTGGATTTCCACATGCAGAAGCATGAAGCAAGACTCCTACATTACACCTTACACAAAAATCCACTAAACATGGATTGAAGATCTAAATCTATGACCTGACACATTCAAATTATTAGAGAACATCAGAGAAACCCTATATGATATAGACACAGGCAAAGACTTCTTGGAAAAGACCCTGGAGGCACAGGCAGTCAAAGCCAAAATTAACAATTGGGATTACAACCAATTGAAAAGCTTCTGTACTGCAAAAGAAACAGTCAGGAAGGTGAAGAGGCAACCAACAGAATGGGAAAAAATATTTGCAAACTATGTAACTGATAAAAGATTAGTAACCAGAATCTACAAAGAAATCAAGAAACTCCACAACAACAAAACAAACAACCCACTTAAGAGATGGGCCAAGGGCCACAATAGACATTTTTCAAAAGAGGAAATCCAAATGGCCAACAGGCACATGAAAAAATGTTCAAGATCACTAGCAATCAGGGAAATGCAAATCAAAACCACAATGAAGTTTCACCTCACCCTGGTTAGCATGGCTCACATACAGAAATCTACCAACAACAGATGCTGGCAAGGATGTGGGAAAAAAGGGACACTAACCCACTGTTGGTGGGAATGCAAACTGGTTAACCCACTATGGAAGTCAGTCTGGAGATTCCTCAGAAACCTGAATATAACCCTACCATTCAACCCAGCCATCCCACTTCTTGGAATTTACCCAATGGAAACTAAATTGCCAAATAAAAGAGCTGTCTGCACCTCAATGTTTATTGCATTTCAATTCACAGTAGCTAAGACATGGAATTAACCTAAAAGCCCATCAACAGTAGACTGGATAAAGCAATTATGGGACATGTACTCTACAGAATACATCAGTTAAAAAAAATGAAATCCGTTCATTTGCAACAAAATGGAACAATCTGTAAAACATCATGCTGAGTAAAATAAGCCAGTGCCAAAGGGACAAATATCACATGTTCTCCCTGATCTGTGACAACTAACTGAGCACCTAAAAGAAAACCTGTAGAAATGAAATGGACACTTTGTGAATCAATGACTTGATCAGCCCTTGTCCTTGACTGTCGAGGAATAACTTATTACTTTACTCCTTTTAGCATTATTTTGTTCTACTTAATACCATTCGTTTAACTCTGTAATTAAGACACAATTATTCTTAGGTGTCTAAATTTAAATGAAACGTGATCCCTGTTAAAATTAATAGTGGGAATAAGAGAGGGAGGAGATGTACAGTTCGGCACATGCACAATCAGACTTACTCCTAACAGTAGAGTTAGAAATGTGCCAGGGGATTCCAATTCAATCCCATCAAGGTGGCATGTACCAATGCCATCTCACTAGTCAAAGTGGTCAGTTTCAGTTCATAATTGATCATAATGATAGGTCTAAGAGGGATCACATAAAGAAGACTAGTGTCTGCTAATACTAACTGATAGAATAAAAAAGGAGAGAACGATCCAACATTGGAAGTGGGATACACAGCAGGCTCATAGAATGGCAGATGTCTTAAACAGCACTCTGGCCTCAGAATCAGCCCTTAAGGCATTCAGATCTGGCTGAAGAGCCCATGAGAGTATTTTAGGCATGGAAAGTCAAGAAACTCTGGAAAAAAATAATGACCTAAATGAAAGATCTCTGTGAGTGAGATCCCAGTGGAAAGAATGGGCCATTAAAGAAGGAGGTACCTTTCTCTGAAGGGAGGGGAGAACTTCCACTCTGACTATGGCCTTGTCTAAATAAGATCGGAGTTGGTGAACTCAAGAGGCTTTCATAGCCTTGGCAGCTCATGACAAGAGCCTAGGGTGATTACTGAAGCCATAAATAAGTTTCAATTGTTAAATCAACAAAAGGAGTCACTGTGCACTTAACCCCGTGTAGGTTCTCTGTCCTTAATATGTTATACCATGTGAATTAATGCTATAACTAGTACTCAAACAGTACTTTATACTTTGTGTTTCTATGTGGGTGCAAACTGTTGAAATCTTTACTTAGTGTATACTAAATTGATCTAATGTATATAAAGATAATTGAAAATGAAATCATGAAGAATGGGATGGGAGAAAGAGTGAGATATGGGATGATTGCGGGTGGGAGGGAGGTTATGGGGGGTTAAGCTGCTATAATTCAAAAGTTGTACTTTCAAAATTTATATTTATTAAATAAAAGTTAAAAAATAAAACATAAGGACTTTGAGAATAAGGAAATGGCTGTGTCAGTATTTGTTTTTTGCCTTTTAAAATTTAGACATAGCAGCCAAAGGCTTCCTGAGGCCACACTCTAAAATCATGTATTCATGGTTTGAGGTTCAGTAGTTTTTTTTTTTAAATTACTTTTTCATCATTGAATTTTACATTAACACTATTAAAATAATTTAATGTCTCCAGAATATATGGGCCTGATTTTAATAGAATTAAACAATCTTGCAATGGTTATATTTGCCTTAAGGGTTCCTGACGTGCAGATAATTCTCTTTACAACCATGGGCTGCCTTTGGGATGTATCTGTGGCACTGACCTCATTGTGTATTGATTTGGGAGTAATACTGACAGTGGGACATTCAGAATAAGGCTAGAACTGGACACACATTCTAAAATTGAATTCAGCCTTCTGCTTTTTCCTGTTTCTCCCTTATTTAAGAAGCAAAGATACTTATCTCACCTACATGTAACAAATAAATGCATTACTCTTTTATAAGAGCGTATAAATTGTCAGATAAATTTGTAAATTTAACTGTCCCTCACCATATCATCAAAAATGTAAATTCTTTTGCTTTAATCTGTTCTTCATTCCTTTGCCTCCAGAAAATATTTTTCCCTTTTTTTGACACTGTTTTTACAGTGACTGAGTTAAAAAGCTTGCTAATGGATTTAATGCGGAAAAATGTCAGCATTGATCAGCCAGTTTGTGTCACAATCTTTCCATTTCCTACCTCCATTTTCTTTTTTGTCCACATCAGCAATTTACTTGGAAGCTAGAAAACATGATTGAGGACACGCACTATCATGATTTGCTTCCTTGCTTAGATATAATCTGATTAACAACCTTCTCCTAAAAATAAACATTTATTGCCTATAAATTGTCTCTTCTAAAAAGGTAATGTGAAATGCTTAAAAAACTTACATGAACTTTTTTTCTGATAAAATTTGTATGTATTTCACACTATGAAAGTATTATGAAAAATCTGGAAACCCAAAAAACTGAAATAAAACAAGCATTACTGAAAAATTTTTTTCAAGCATATTTTCTATTACCTTTGTTGTATATATTTTTGTAGTTGTGACCATACAATATAATTTTTCTTATCTTTTCACTTAAAATATAATAGTAGTAATAGCAATAATAAAAAGAGAAACAATTAAGACATCCTTCTTATATCCATCATTGTTTTTCATCCCATTCCTCCAATTTATTACAAGTTGTAGCCCCACAACCTAACTCCACAACCTTTGAATTTACAGAGAAACATAAAGTGTGGGTTGATTTGGCTCAAAACCATCCTGGGAGTGATGCTGACTTTCTCCCACTCATGTATTTCCAATCTAAGGTGTTTCTGCTCCACTTCCTTGCTTCCCTTTGTCAAAATAAATATGCATCTCCTCTAATGTTTTCCTCTTGTCCCCAGCTCTTGTCTGAAGCATCAACCTTTCTTTTTTGAGAACTTTGTTCTGAATTGGAAATAATGATGTTATTGATTGACATTGAACAGCATCTATACATATTTTGGGGGTAATTGCAATATTTTGATATCTACATATCTTGCCTCAATCACACATTCACTTTCACTCCTTGGTTAATCTGCCTTAGGTATATTACTATTGATATATTTTTGGCTCGATTTATTTATCCATTTACATTTTAATTTTGGAGGGTAAGCACACAACTTGAGACCTACCCTCTTAACCAGTTTTCAAGTGTGTAATATAGTACTGATATCCCAGGGTATGTTTTTAAGTTTCAGTTTCTCATTTTATTAATAGAATGATGCATACATTGTTCTTTCTACCTCAATCATTTACTTTCTTCTTGTATTATTTTATAACATAATTTTTCTAACATTCTTATTACTCAACCTTTTATCTTGTATTTCATCAAAGGAAATAAATTTTCACCAGGTTCAGAACTGGGTAACTAGGGGCCTACAAAATTACCTTTGACTACTGAGGGGCCTATGCTCCCAGAGCTGTGTCCTTTATTTCCTCGAAGGCTCAAAAATATGTTATTTATTAGGTAATTTTCATAATAAAAGCCAAATTAGTTTCAAATATGAGGAAGTAATGAAATATAAGTAATGTATCTTGCATAAAGTCGTAAGTCACTCACAATTATAATTAAAAGCTTGCAATTAAAATTAGAAATAGATAAAATAATAAAATGAACTTATTTATTCTCAGTACAGTCAACATTTTTTATTACACAAATCATAAAATCAAGTAAATAAAACGTTTGTTATTTGGGTCTCCCAACTTTTTAAACACTAGAGGGCGATATGTTCTTGCTTTTATACAAAGATAGACCAACAGCACCTGTTCTCAGTTGACAGTTCACCACAAAAAAAAAAAAAAAAGGTGCAATTACATGTGTCCCTTGGTAATCATAACTTCATTCTCTTGATGAATATCATCTTGTGGGCAACAGCGAAAGTTAAGAAAATGAATGTTAAAACATGAATTATGCTGCAATTCCTCATAAAATAACATTTTAGTGAACTCTCTTATATTTGTAAAGATCAACTTCGTATTGCTGATATGGTGCCATGATTTGAACTTTTATTGCTGATTTTTGAGATGTAGCTTCATTTTATTTTAATTATGCATCAAAGAAAAAGCAATAAAGCATTAATTTGCTTTTTTCAACTTTTAAATTCTAAATATTTTCTTAAGAGAACAGATATAATATCTGTAATTTAAGCATAAAAGAAACCAAATTTGACCTCTCTTCCTCTCTTGGTTCCAAGTTACCATTTATCTAAAATATATTTTATTTTTTAAGTAAACATAAAATGTATTAGTTTTTGTAAAATAGAGCTACTACTCAGCTTTGCATTCCTTTATTATTAGGCAAACTAGTTTGAAATACTCTCACCCACAAAAAAAAAAAGAAGACATGATTCCTGAAAATCTGAATCTTTGAATGTTTAATAATTTTTAATATTAGTAAAATATAATTAACATTAAATTAATGATGATAAAACTTTATATACAAAAGAAAAATATACACAATGATTTAGTTGGGTCTCTATTTACTTTCTAGATACGAGATGGAATAACAAAATTTTAATTAAAATTTCCAATGGTAAGGTGGTATTATTATTTATTTACAAGGAAGGTTTTCCAGAAACTGACATCTATTCTCATCTTTACACCTTTAAGTTTGTGAATTATAATTTATCATTTACCTAAGAATCTGTAAAAATACTCATTCATATAAAGATGCTTTGTAGATGATTTGAAAGATAATGGATCATTAGGAAGTTGTATATGCCATGAAACACACTCAAATCAATCATTCTCACTAAGTGAACAAAAGCATAATTGACTTTATTTCTATTCATGTTTTGGTTTTCTCTCCAAAGTTACTTTTCTCAGATTAGTAATAAAATTTGTTTAGGAAAAATATGTTTAGAGTTGAAGAAATTTTGCTCAATAATTATCACAGAATTTGTCATTAATAAGTGCTGAATAACACTGTAAGATACAAATTGTAATTGAAATGCTAACATAAAGGTGTTAGAAAACATAATCCAAAATATCGTCCTTAATAAGGCTTCATCACATGATTCTACTCAAGATTAAGGACACATGCCTACACACAAAAGTGATGAAAGCCTATTTGGAAAAGTGACCAAATAGCAAATATTACACAAGCAGACAATCCTGGAACCTAGGCAGTTCTTCAGTTGCTGCCACTATAGTTCTGCCTGGAACATGGATGTAGGTGAAGACTCTAACTGTAAGGTAATGTGCTATGAATCTGCATTTTTACTTCACTGGCTTCTGATTCAGTCTACTAGGGGTGTATCAGATTAGGTGTTTTCAGTAGGCATGCCAGTGGCTTGTCTGTGATAGGACTGGGAAATACTCGATGTCCGCAGATGACACATAAAACCATGAATTTCTCAAAACTAGGTAAAGTATTCAAATTGCTAGATATGGTGAAAATAAAAGAAACTGGTAAAGGTGTGAGTTAATCTCAATGAACTTGATGATATAAAATAATAATAAAGCACTAACAGATGAATAACTACAGTGCAATTGAAAGGAATAAGAACAGTAGTATAGAGAAAAAGTACTAAATGAAGTAAAAGTGTGTTAGAAGAATCTCATGTTTTTCCGTGAAGCGGACATGACATTAATGATGACAGATAACAATGAGTGATATGTGTATATGTGTATGTTTTCCAGTTTCAAAACTAATGGAAGGGGTCTGGTGCTATAGTGCAGCAACAGCATCTGATATAGGAGTGCTGGTTCAAGTTCCAGGTGCTTTGCTTCGTCCTCAGCACCCAGCTACTGCTCATGCAAACGCCCACTTCGGAGATCTGCTAGGAGTTCCTGGCTCCTGAATTCAGTCTGGCATAGCCCCGGCTGTTAAGGCCCGTTGGGAAGTTAAACAGCAGATAACAGATCTTTTTCTCCTATCTCTCCTCTCTCTGTCACTCTGCCTTTCAAATAAATAAAATTTTATTTTATTTTGAAATTTTTTAAAGAGTTAAAGAATTGTGTGAATGAATAAGGCAAAACAAAAGAAGTTGAATTAAAATCTGTTTCCACATGAGATTGGTCATATTCAGGGTAGGAAAAAATATTTGCTATTCATGCATTCAATAAACGATTGATATCCAGAATACATAAGGAGCTCAAGAAATTCCGCAGGGCCAGCACTGTGACATAGCGGTAAAGCCGCTGCTTGCAGTGCGGGCATCCCATATGAGCCCTGGATTGAGTCCTGGCTGCTCCACTTCCGGTCCAGCTCTCTGCTATGGCCTGGGAAAGCAGTAGAGGATGGACCAAGTCCTTGGGCCCTCCCTTCACCTGCATGGGAGACCAGTAAGAGGCTCCTGGCTCCTGGCTTTGGATCAGCTCAGCTACAGCCGTTGAGATCATCTGGGGAATGAACCAGCGGATGGAAGACCTCTCTTTCCTTCTGCCTCTGTGTCTCTGTAACTCTGCCTTTCAAATGAATACATAAATCTAAGAGAGAAAGAGAAAGAGAGAGGGAGAGAGAGAGAGAGAGAGAGAGAGAGAGAGAGAAAGGACGGGAGGAAGGAAGGAAGGAAGGAAGGAAGGAAGGAAGGAAGGAAGGAAGGGAGGGAAGAGCTTGAGGAAGTTGAGAGTAGCTCTTTACTTGAATTCAGCTCCTTCCAAAAATTGTGCTATAATGAGGCCCCGGTGCCTTAAAATGTGAACTTATTTGGAAATAGGTTTCGTTCTAATGTCATCTGTGCAGATGAGGTCACATTACAGTGCAGTGGGACTGGTGGCCACAGGAGAAGAAGCAACGTGATAAGCAAGCACTCAGAAGAAGGTCCTGTGAAAGTTGCAGTTATGCTCTCACAAAAGCTAAGGAGCTGCCAGGAACCATGAGAGAGGCCCGTGACAGAGCATGTCCTAGTACCCCACGAGACACCATGGCACTGTGGACACTTTCATCTCTGACTGTCACCTCCAAATCAGTGGGACAATATATTTCCATTGTTTAAGCCATTCAGTCTGTGGTGCTTGGTTATGGCATCTCAAGCAAAGTAATAAAAGAACTGGATTCCACGGCTGATTAAATATGATAAAATCAATCAGTGCTCTCAACACTGATAGACAACAGTTTTCTTCATCTGGCTAACTCTAACTGAACCTGGTTCTCTTCTTAGACCTCAGCTCCCTCGTGCGCTATTTTCTTTCCCAGTTATCTTACATCTGGGTCAAGAGCTTGGTTAGATGTCCTTATTTCTTATCACCACTCCTAGATTATTCTCCCTTTCTTTTTTTTAAGATTTATTTATTTTTTACTTGAGAGTTGGAGTTACACAGAGAGAGAAGAGGCAGAGAGAGAGAGAAAGAGAGAGAGAGAGAGTCTCCCATCCGATGGTTCACTCCCCAATTGGCCTCAAAGGCTGGAACTGCGCTGATCCGAAGCCAGGTCCAGGAGCTTCTTCTGGGTCTCCCACGTGGGTGCAGGGGCCCAAGGACTTGGGCCATCCTCCACTGCTATCTCAGGCCACAGCAGAGAGTTGGATCGGAAGTGGAGCAGCGGGGACTAGAACCCAGCGCCCATATGGGATGCTGGCGCCTCAAGCCAGGGTGTTAACCCGCTGCGCCACAGCGCCCGACCCATCTCCCTTTCTACTCTCTAAAAACCTTTTGAGTACCCACCACCACACTTAATCCATAGTCCTTTGCTTTCACGGCAGCTTGTTTTTCAATTAATTGGCCACAGGTATCATGACAGAATGTCTCTCAGGCTGTGTCTCTCTTGTTAAATTTTCCCTAACATCCCACTGGACTTCTCAGGATTCATTTATCCTTGAGCTTCTGCATTTGGTGTTTCTTCTCTTTGAGTACTTGTCTCCCAAGTACTCTACGCATATGTTGGCATTTCTTTTAGTTATTTTCTCAAATGTAACGATCTCAGTGTAGCTGCTTCTGGCCTCCTATTGTAAAATTGTAAACTCTTTCCTAATACTCCCTATCCTTGTGCTAGTTATTTGTGTGTGTGTGTGTGGGGGGGGGATATGTGTCTTACATAGAATTTGTAATAAATTATTGTACAAGTCATACATAAATTCATTCTCTTTTTCCTGTTTATTACTCTCATTGGAATCAGGTATCTGTTTTTCTTTGTTTCTTTCTATTTCAGACACTATAGCCTACCTTATAAGAGGTGAAGTTTTTTTCATATCCCCAGTTCCCGCATCCATGCATTCAAAGACCCAAAAATAAAAAATGTGAGGGTACTTTAAAAAAGGCCTTAGAAACTAAAAGTAGAAGATATGTTTATTTTGGTGCGGAAAAATTCTGAATTCTACACATACATGTAATGGGAAAAAATCCGGAAAGTTCCAGAAAGTAAAATTTGAATATGCCCCATGAAAAGCACTACATTCAATCCCCTGAATAGAACAATGTATAGATTCGCCCTGCTTTACCCTCCAGCCATTTCACAGATCCTCAGTCTTTCTCCAGAATTTATTGCTGGAATATTGTTCTTCTGACATCTTATTCATGCACTATGTAGTTAGGCCCTTGATGGTTGTGTCTGTACATAACATATACAGACTAATTTTTCTTTTCACCATTCCCTAAACAATATTTGATAATACCTATTTATATTGCACTTACATTGCATTGGGTATTATAAGTAAACTGGATATGAATTAAAGTATTCAGGAGAGTGTGCATATGTTGCAGAAAAATGCTATACAATTGCTTATAAGATATTTGACTTTTGTGTCTGTGGGAGATGTGGGAATCACTGAGGTATAAATATGTGGAAAGTTGAATAGAAAAGATAACAGTACAAAAAATTAAAATATCTAATCAAAATTATTGCTTACATTCCTTAAAATTTATACAGCTATTGAATTATTTTCATCTGAAGGCTAACATGATAAACATCATATTTTAAAAATTTATCTTTTGAGGCACTAAGAGGATGGATTGAAACAATGAAGCAGACTAGTTAAGCATTAACTACAGAGGGTTGTGTTTGTTTCAGTGGTTAAAATGCCATTTGCGATGTCCACTTCCCATATTGGAGGGCCTGCATTCAAGCGTTGGCTCTGTTTCAGATTCCAGCTTACTGCTAATGTGCACCCTATGGCTCAAGTAGTTGGCTCCTTGCCACACATATTGGGGATCTAGATTGAGTTTCTACTTCCTGGCTTTGGTTTGCTCACCCCCATATATTGTTGGGAATTTGGGAAGTGAACCAGTAAAAAGAAAATTATCTCTCCCCTCATCCTCCATATTTGTCTATCTCTGCCATTTAAATAAATAAGTTAATAAAAATAAGGAATATTTACACTGGTTTAAATAAAGACTTAAGAGAAATGAAAATAGGAATGTAAAATAGCATGCAAGTTTTACATGGAAAACAAAAGGTCAACAATAGCCATTTTATATTGAAGGGGAAAACAACATTAGAGAACTGACAGAAACAAACTTCAAGTCTTTTGATCAAGCTACATCAATCAAGACCATATGTTACTCATGAAGCAGTAGATAAATAGAGATATAAAATAAAATAGTGATGTCAAAAACAAAACCCAGACAAATAAGTCAACTGATTTTTTTGATAGTGCAGAAAGAAGAGTCCTCTCAACAACTAATGCTGGAATAATGAGTATCCATATGTGAAAGTCAATCTATACACAGACCTTACACTCTTCTCACAAATTAACTGAGATGGATTACAGTTACAGACCATTTTTAAATCTAACATACACTTACCTAAATAAATATATTATGTAAAAGTATAAAAATCTTAGAGAAAATCTACAGGGCCTTGGGTTTGGCAATGACTTTTAGCACACTAAAGAAACAGTCCATGACAGAAAGTGTATTTGTGTTGGACATAACTTATTTAAAATCCCATGAATGATACTGTCAAAAAGAATGAGAGGAAAGTTACAACATGGGAGAAAATATTTGTAAAATGCATGTCCTATAGTTATTATCCAAAAATATGCAAATAACTCTTAAAATCAAACAATATAAAAATGAAAAAGGGGCAAAAGGAGTAAACAACTCACCAATGAAATACAAACTTGGAAATTAAGAATATGAGAATACATCCAAATCATATAATTAGGAAAATACAAATGAAAATAATAATCAATATCACTAAGCACCTATTAGAATGGATAAAATCACACACAGGCAATACCACATGCTGGGGAGCACATAAATTAAGAGGATCTCTCATTCATGTGTGGCAGGAATTAAAAATTTTACAGATTTTTTTAAACTTTTATTTAGTAAATATAAATTTCCAAAGTACAGCTAACGGATTACAATGGCTTTTCCCCCCCATAACTTCCCTCCCACCCGCACCCCTCCCATCTCCTGCTCCCTCTCCCATTCCATTCACATCAAGATTCATTTTCAATTATCTTTATACAGAAGATCAATTTAGTATATAATAAGTAAGGATTTCATCAGTTTGCACCCACACAGACCATAAAGTGTAAAATACTGTTTGAGTACTAGTTATAGCATTAATTCACATTGGACAACACATTAAGGACAGAGATCCCACATGAGGAGTAAGTGCACAGTGACTCCTGTTGTTGACTTAACAATTTGACACTCTTGTTTATGGCATCAGTGTTCTCCCTAGGCTCTTGTCATGAGTTACCAAGGCTATGGAAGCCTCTTGAGTTCACCAACTCCAATCTTATTTAGACAAGGCCATAGTCAGAGTGGAAGTTCTCCCCTCCTTTCAGAGAAAGGTACCTCCTTCTTTGATGGCCCATTCTTTCCACTGGGATCTGACTCGCAGAGATCTTTCATTTAGGTCCTCTTTTTTTGCCAGAGTTTCTTGGTTTTCCATGCCTAAAATACTCTCATGGGCTCTTCAGCCAGATCCGAATGCCTTAAGGGCTGATTCTGAGGCCAGAGTGCTGTTTAGGACATCTGCCATTCTATGAGTCTGCTGTGTATCCTGCTTCCCATGTTGGATAATTCTCTCCCTTTTTTATTCTATCAGTTAGTATTCACAGACCCTAGTCTTGTTTGTGTGATCCCTTTGACTCTTAGAGCTATCAGTATGATCAATTGTGAACTGAAATTGATCACCTGACTAGTGAGATGGCATTGGTACATGCCACCTTGATGGGATTGAATTGGAATCCCTGGCACATTGGAATACTGTCTGGCATTATCTTATAATACCAAGCAATAATTTTTTAAAGATTTATTTCTTTATTTGAAAGTTAGAGGTACATAGAGAAAGGAGAGACAGAGAGAGAGAGAGAGAGAGAGAGAGAGAGGTCTTCCATCTGATGGTTCACTCCCTATTTGGTCCCAAAGGCCAGAGCTGCGCCAATCTGAAGCCAGGATCCAGGAGCTTCTTCTGGGTCTCCCACAAGGGACGAGGGTTCCAAGGACCTGGGCCATCTTCCACTGCTTTCCCAGGCCATAGCAGAGAGCTGGAATGGAAGTGGAGCAACTGTGAGTAGAACCAGTGCCTGTATTCTGTGTCCGTTGCTCCTCTTCCAGGCCAGCTCTCTGCTGTGGCCCAGGAAGCAGTGGAGGATGGCCCAAGTGCTTGGGCCCTGCACCTG
Organism: Oryctolagus cuniculus; assembly: GCF_051225735.1. Lineage (NCBI taxonomy): Eukaryota > Metazoa > Chordata > Mammalia > Lagomorpha > Leporidae > Oryctolagus > Oryctolagus cuniculus. The sequence continues at coordinate 79,362,745 of NC_142874.1, read as the reverse complement.
CATGGGAGACCAGGAAGAAGCACCTGGCTCCTGGCTTCGGATTAGCACAGCGTGCTGGCCGTAGCAGCCATTTTGGGGGTGAACCAACGGAAGGAAGACCTTTCTCTCTGTCACTCTCTCTCACTGTCTAACTCTGCCTGTCAAAAAAAAATGTACATATTCACAAACACCCACACATGGAAATTTCATTGCATCTTTGGTTGCCAATATTTGTAAGCTACCAAGATGTCCTTCAGTAGGTCAATGAACAAATATTTTAAGCATTAAAATAAATTATTGATCCACTAAAAGTTAATTAAATATATGGTAAAATATAGAATGCACATTACTAAGTGGAGGAAGTGAATATGAAAAGACTACAGACTCTATGATTCTACATATATAAACTTCTGGAAAAGGCAAAACTATGGAGACAGTGAAAAGATCAACAGTTGTTAGGGGGTTTATTAGAGGGCGAGAGGGATGAATAGGTGGACAAGTGATTTTGAGGTAATGAAACTATTCTGATACTATAATGATAGATGCATGTTAACATTTGTGAGATCCGTAGCACACACAGCACCAAGGGTGAATAGTGATGCAAAATTTGGGTGATAATGATGTGTAAGCACTGGTTTAATGATCTTATGAGATGCTGGCAGGGAGAAGTTACGTATGTCGAGTGGGGCGAGTATAAGGGAACTCTTCCTAACTTATACTAATTTTACTAGGAATCTACAACTTCTCTGAAAAGTGAAGTCTATTTAAGAAAAAGATCAAGCTGTTTCATGACATTTCTGTGTAACTCTCTAGATCTTATAAATGTGTAGCCCCATGTGCATAGCACAGTAGGATACATTTAAGAAGCACAGTCTGAGAACAACAGTAAGGTATTTTAAAGCAATTTTGTTCTTCATTCATTTTTCCTAAACAACAAATTAGTTCCAAATCATGAACAAAGTGCCATTTCCAATTCATGAACAAAGTGCCATTTCCAAAGTTGTCTGTTCCTCTACTCTTCAAGTCCTATAAACCCCAAAAGTACTCTGGAAATCCTCCCACGACAATAATTCCTTTCTAAAAAATGCTCTATTGTTTTTGTTACTCATTTCCTGTCTTGAAGACCCTCTGTATTGATCACTTAACCTCACCTTCAGAAAACAAGGTATCCTTCAGTTTAGGAGCAAATGGAAAGGGTGAATGTGTTTTACTGTTTGTTTTGGGACAAGATTGTGAGTACTTTCATTTGAGTTCATTTTGTCCTGTCACATAAAAGATGGACATTTCAAGGCTTTGTGATTGATTTGATATAGAGAAGGGGAAAAATGAATCACCCAAAGACCTCAGACTTTCACAGGCATTCACTCAGTATTGATTGAATGCTTCCCAACTGCCAGATGCACCATCCGTTTTGCAACTACTTTCTCAACTCAGCAAAAGCAGTGGGATCCTACACTACTTCACATTTGAGTAAATATGCGGATACAAGCAGTGTGATAAATATAATAGTAGCAAAGGCACAAAGTTATATGGAAGCAGAAAAGATATATAAAGAGAGATACATTATAATATTAGACTATATTAATATTCTTGACAGTCTGTGAGGTATTTAAATGGAATGTCCACTAGGCTGTCAAATATAGGAATGAAATTTATTTGGAGGATTGGAATTGCAAGTGAAGTGGTACAAAGCCATGATAGTGAGTGAAGGCACTGATGAAAACTGCATAGAGTAAGATGAGAGAAGCATATCTCTCAAACCTTAGAGAAAAAAAAATCAAATAAATTGTAGTTAGTGGGAGAGAGTAATGGAAGCTAAAAGGGATGCAAATGTTTCTGGTAAAGTACTGAATGCTATGTAAGAATTAAGGAAAACAAATGGAAAATGGTCTTGACTTTGTTAATCAGGGGAATACTGATGGTCTTAGCAAAAACAGTCTAATGGTATAGTGAAGTCAAGTAAAGTGAGTTAAGGAGGAAGGGTGGAAAACAAGCTGAAAATAACTGCAAGTAAAAAGAAAAAGGAAGAGCAGGCCCTCTGCCTAGTGGTGAAGATGCTGTTTGGGATGCTCACATGCCAGTGTTCAAGTCCCAGCCCCACTCCAAAATCCAGCTTCCTGCTAATGTTACCTTGAGAGGCAGGAGATGATAGCTCAAAACCCGAGTACCTACAACACACAAGTGAGACCTGGATTGAGTTCTCAGGTCTTGGCTTCAATCTCTTGCACATCTGGCTATTATGGACATTTGGGAAGTGAAACAGTAGATGGCACTCTCTCTCTCTCTTTCTCTCTCTTTCTCTCTCTCCCCTTCTCTCCCTCTTTCTCTCTCTTTCTCTTCCTCTCTGTCTCCCTGTCAACTCAAAATATGTAAGAAAGAACGGAGGGAAAGAAAAAAGAGAAAGAGAAATTAAGAAGTAAAGAGAAGAAGATAAAGAACGAAAGAAGAAGGAAGGAAGGAAGGAAGGAAGGAAGGAAGGAAGGAAAGGAGGGAGGGAGGGAGAGAGGGAGGGAGGAAAAAAGGAAAGAAGGGAGGGAAGGAGGGAGGGAGGGAGGAAGGAAGGGAGAGAGAAAGAGAAAGGAAGGCAAAGGAAGTAAAATAGTTACAAGAATAAAAACTTTGCATTCCTGAGGAATACGCCTTTATGAATCAAGTGAGAACTCTACAAATAAACGCTGAAATTTCAGAGAAAGGAACAATTCCTGCAAACAGAAGCCACCAGGATATTGGAGAGGGATGTGAATTGTTCTAGTCATTGAAGAATAGCAGGGTTTGGAGTTGAAGGGGAGTAGAATGAGATTTGAAACAGAGGAGAAAACCAAGATCCAGGAACAAGGGAAATGTCATGATCAAATTTATCCTTAGAGTTACAGTAGAGTGTTCATTTTCTGTGTGTTTCTACATACACTAAAGGTAAATCAACTTATAGCCAGAAGCAACAAAATGATTGCCATCAACTTTTCATTGCTTTGGCTTAGATCAATAATCATTGTGTGAAAATCATTGCTATATTTAATGTTGACTTATAGCCTTGTTAATTGGCTCAGTGTACAATCACAGAAGTAGTTAACCATAAAACATGAAAATACATATTTTGCCTTTATATTCTTGGATGCAAGTCAGTTAGAGACAGAGGTGAATGAATAAAGCTATAATGTAAAAATTTACTTGACTTATGAATGACTAAAGCAGAAAAATAAATTTGCCAAATATTTAAAATAGAAGTTTAAATTCAAGTAATCACAAAGGAATACATTATATTACTTACCTATCTTGGATATCTTTCCATACCTATGAGATATACATATGGAGTCTAATTTTTCATGGGATTCTGTAAAATGCATGCATTTGTGAGTGTTTGTGTATTTGTATTCCATTGCATAGGAATTATAATTTTTAGTGTTTGCTTTATAAACATTTAAGATATTTTGAGCATTTTGGAAGCAAAATAACATTTAATAAAAGTAATTAATATCAAAAAAAATCAAAATTTATATTAATTGGCTCTTTTATGTGAATTTAATGTTACTAACAGTGTTACAATTATATCCACAAGTTACATTGATATCCAGTTTTCCAGAAGTTATATTTTAATATTTTCCATATTCATTTTCTGAATTTAGATGGTTATTGCTTTATAATTATAAATGGAATCTGCCTACATTGTAGTAACAAAAGATCACTACTACATAACTTACAGCAGTCAATATATAAATTTCCAGATAAAATTTAGAAAATTTAGAACCAAATAACCAATCTATTACCTAGTTTAAAGGAAGCTCTATCAATATTAATTTCATGCTATTGTCTTGCATTTAGGAAGTTATGTATTTTACATTATATCCTATTGACTTTATTTTTTAAAGATTTATTTATTGCTTTGAAAGGTAGATTTGCAGAGAGGCAGAGGTGGAGAGAGAGAGAGAGAGCGAGAGCGAGAGCGAGAGAGAGAGAGAGAGAAAGAGATCTTCCACCCAATGGAATGGCTGGAGGTGAGCCCATCTGAAGCCAGGAGCCAGGAGCTTCTTAGAAGTCTCCTACGTGGGTGCACGGGCCCAAACACTTGGGACATCTTCTGCTGCTTTCTCAGGTGCATTAGCAGGGAGCTGGATCAGAAGTGGAGCAGCAGGGCCTGGAACCAGCACCCACATGGAATGCTGGCACTGCAGATGGTTGCTTTACCTATTATGCCACAGTGCTGACCCTTACTATCGATGTTAGCTACTAGTAATAGAAAATAACATTCTTCAAAACTGATATAATTTTAATTTTTTAACTTATATTTTGTTAGTTTTTGTTATGGTGAAACACGCATAGATAAAATTTACTATTTTAACTATTCCATTTATATAATTAATTGGCATTAAATTCATTCAATGTTTTGTAACTTCGCCACTATCTTGTGTACAAACAGCTATAAATAAAAATTATCATAATTTGTATTCAAAGACCTCAATGAATGAATGGAGAATTTAATGCTCAGAGAAGTGAAGTGACTAGCTCAATGTCACACAACTAATATCAACCTACGTTTATTGATTAATTCTAAATCTCTTTGTCCATTGCTAAGTTCCTGTATTTGTGCTCTCTTAAGAAGTAGAATTTTCTTCACCATGCATGATACTTAAAGAACTTTATTAAAATAGGAAATATTGAGATTTTCTTTCATTTTCTATTTATAAATTTTATGTGTTATACCTACTATGTATGCTTTTTGCTTATTTCTCTTAAATCAAAACATTAACTTTACATATATGATTGAATACATATTTATCAAAAAGAGAAATTCCCCATTTATTTTCACTGCTATGCCTGTTATTTTTCATCCTTAATGGTTAATATTTTCACTTGTAGGTACTGCCAAACAAAAACTTACTTGACCATTAACTGACTGGAAATAAATGGATAGTAAATATGTCTTGAATAAAATTTTATCCTCCACTCAAAACTAATCTAGGCTACACAATTTTCAAAGTTTGGAAAATCATTGTGAATACTCTTCAGAAGAAATTTGGAATGATTTCAAGCATTCTGCTACTTGTCAGAGGCAATATTTCTCGAGATGTTCCTATTTTAATACTTGTTGAGTGGAATCTAGAATTATTATAAAAATTATTTATAGATGCTTTAAAGGCCCCCAGCACTGGACAGAAATAATTCACTTAGCAAGTCTTTGTGGCAGAAAATACTGGAGATTATGAAATATCAAATATCACATTGCTCTTCAAAATGTATCTGGGGAAAGGGAATTGAAGGAATATAAGTGGTGTTTATTTAAATGTGGAACCCAAAGGTCAGTTTAAAATAAACTAGCACAGTTTTGGTGAAACTTAGAATACAACTGGTGTCTTTTATTTTCAATCTAGGTCAACATTTTTAATTTATAAGTTAAAACAGTTGAATGCACTGTCCAAAAGACTTCTGCGGTAGGGACAACTGGCTTGACTAGAATATAGGTGGTGGCAAGGAATGCTTCTTGTGTTTCCTGTATGACTGACCACAAGGCTTTGGAATGAGCACTCAGTTTAGAAGACCAACTAAGAACATCATATTCATTTTTGGTTTATCTAGTTCCAGTTTCTGAACCCTTGCCTAAATTGCTAGCCTACTCCAATTCCATATTGCCTTTTTTTCAGGCATGCCAGAAAATCAAAATGAAACATCCAACACCTTCTGTTTTTCCCTGATTTATGATCTTTCATTAAGATGTTTGGTTGTTAGTAATTTTCTTTTTTTTTTCTTTTTCTTTTCTTTCTTTCTTTTTTTTTTTTTTTTCTTTTTCGACAGGCAGAGTGGACAGTGAGAGAGAAAGACAGAGAGAAAGGTCTTCCTTTGCCATTGGTTCATCCTCCAATGGCCGCCGCTGCCGGCGCACCGCACTGATCCGAAGGCAGGAGCCAGGTGCTTCTCCTGGTCTCCCATGGGGTGCAGGCCCCAAGCACTTGGGCCATCCTTCACTGCACTCCCGGTCCACAGCAGAGAGCTGGCCTGGAAGAGGGGCAACCGGGACAGAATCCGGCGCCCTGACCAGGACTAGAACCCGGTGTGCCGGCGCCTCAAGGCGGAGGATTAGCCTAGTGAGCTGCAGAGCCAGCCTAGTGAGCTGCAGAGCCGGCCTAGTAATTTTCAAGACTATGATGACTCAGATTAAAATGTTGTTCAAGGAAGTTTGGTTCAAGTTAGCATTAATGCTATGAATATTCAAATATGCTCTAAGTATTCAGTAGAGACAGTGAAGATCAGGATTTAGATCATTATCTCCAAGTGAGGGTTTTGGGAATGGTCAATGTTCACCATTCAGTACAAAATGTTACATTTTATGCCGATGTCAGAGGGCTAATGGATGTCATTAAAGCTTAATTCCATTAATTTAGTCTCTTATGTCTCCAACTTTGTTCTCGGAATATTGTGTTTATTGTTATGTTCAACCCTCCCAGGTTTTCTTAGATGTATTACTATCTCATTCAAAGACCATGAACCTGAGGCATAGAAGGATTAGTTAGTTTTCTCAAGAGTGTATCATCAGTAAGTTCAAAAATACAATACTACTCACATTTAGTAGGTTCCAATGTCTCTACTGGTCTTCAACTGTGTTATGATACTGTCTCATTTTTCACAAAAATTTCTAGTTCTTTACATAACTGTTATCTATCAGGGTTCATAAGTCACAATTCAACCAAACAATCTCTGTACTTCTTAATATTTAGAAGTTCTCAGAAGCCAGAATTATCTTCCTTATTTATGCTTCTGATGGTTAGGTATTTTCCTTCTTATAAGAGCTCAAAAGAATTGTAAAAAAAAAATGAATTTAAATAAGAACAAATCTTTCACCTAAATTTATCATTTTATTTTAGAAATGTACATTTAGTAAATAATCCTTTTATGAATATTTTCTTTCATATTGTAAGCCTCACCTTGATTACTATATTGCCACTATAGTTTTACTCTACTTTACTCTACTTTACTTTACTCTACTCTACTTTAGAATTTTGTAATCTTCTCTGCTCTCCAACAACTGGAGCTGGGTTTTGGCAGAGCAGGGAGTTCACTTTAAAGCATTTATCTGTATGTCTTACAATAACATAAAGAAAAACAGTGAGAAACTGTGTGGTGACCACCACTTACACTCAAGATAGACATTTCCCCCACAGAAGTTTGTGGTCCATGGCCCTGCAGTCTGTGTGGTTCCTTTGATTGACTGGAATTACACTGATTTTTCGAAAGTTTTGGTTTTAGTGATTGCAAAGAAACAACTTCTCATATTTAATCTGCTGATAAAACAGAAACCAATTTCTTTTTTTTAAAAACATCTTTCATCATACAAAGGTAACTATACTGTCCCTGTAGTCTTTAATTTGTCCACTGACTACCATTCTGTTTTCAACTCTTGCTAATATGGCATGATTCCCAGATGTCTTTCATGTTTTACATTGATCAATCCCATGCTATCTACCTATTATTGACTGAGTACTCTCTAAGCACTCTTGACATCAAATAGCTTTTGATTCAATGGGTGGCACTGATACACATAGAGTAACTGCAGTTTTTCTACTTACTACTTGTTGATATCTTTATTTAGTGGGGGGTTAAGCTAGTGATTATAAAGTGAATTAAAATATATCATTGTGAAAATATAGAAGAAAATAAGAAAGGCAGGAAGAAGGAGGGAGTGTAGGGAGGGAAGTATCATTAAACTCTTTTTTTTTAAAGATTTTATTTATTTATTTGAAAGTTAGAGTTACAGACAGTGAGAGGGAGAGACAGGGAGAAAGGTCCTCCCTCCACTGGCTCACTCTCCAAATGGCTGCAATAGCCAGAGCTACGCTGATCCGAAGCCAGGAGCCAGGAGCCTCTTCCCCATCTCCCACGTCGGTGCAGGGGCCCAAGGACTGGGGCCATCCTCTACTGCTTTCTCAGGCCATAGCAGAAAGCTGGATTGGAAGAGGAGCAGCCTGGACTAGAATCGGCGCCCATATGGGATGCTGGTGAAGCAGGAGAAGAATTAACCCACTGTGCCACGGTGTTGGCCGGCCCCTCATTAAATTCTTAAAAATGTATGTATGGGGACCTGTGCTGTGGCACAGTAGGTTAATCCTCTGCCTGCGGTGCTGGCATCCCATATGGGCCTCTGTTCTAGTCCCAGCTGCTCCTCTTAGATCCTGCTCCTCTTAGATCCTAGGAAAGCAGCAGAAGATGGCCCAGAATCTTTGGCCCCTGCATTCACATGGGAGACTGGAAAGAACCTCCTGGCTTATGGCTTCTGATCAGCTCAGCTGTGGCCATTGAGGCCATTTGGGGAGTGAACCACCAGATGGAAGACATTTCTCTCTGTCTTTCCCTCTCACTGTAACTCTCTCAAAAAATAAATAGAATCATTAAGGCTGGCACTGCGGCTCACTAGGCTAATCCTCCTCCTTGCGGCACCGTCACACCGGGTTCTAGTCCCGGTCGGGGCGCTGGAATCTGTCCCGGTTGCTCCTCTTCCAGGCCAGCTCTCTGCTGTGGTCCAGGAAGGCAGTGCAGGATGACCCAAGTGCTTGGGCCCTGCACCTGCATGGGAGACCAGGAGAAGCACCTGGCTCCTGCCTTTGCATCAGCGCTGTGCTCTGGCCGCAGCGGCCATTGGAGGGTGAACCAACGGTAAAAGGAAGACCTTTCTCTCTGTCTCTCTTACTGTCCACTCTGCCTGTCAAAAATAAAAAAAAAAAAAATCATTAAAAAAAACTGTATGTATCAAAGGCATGAAATTTGTTCCCAATATATATAAATTTTTAAAAAAATTAAAAAACTAATTTATAGAAATGTGTGTGTGTGTGTGTGGAGTTGAGGAGCAACATATGGTCCACTCCGGGGGGGAGGAATTTCAGAAATAACTGCTTTTAGTAGGAGGCATCAGGAACCTGAGTTTGTCAATCAGGTCAAATGTGTGCTAAACAGGATGTCTGAGAACTGTTTCTTTGTGTCTTTAATGTGGAGACTGTGATTCTCTCAGTGCACTCTGAGTGTACAATAGCACTGTATTTGGCTTATCAGGCCTAGTAGTTTTGGAGTTTGAACTAGTTTTTATAACTGGTGAAATACTAATATATATATGTTATTTTAATTATGCACATGTATAATATATATATACATAATTATATTTATTCTTCTGAATATTATTTATTTGGGTCTACCATTCTAGCAATTTGAGTAATTTTTTGGAATATTTATTTTTTTGACAGGCAGAGTTGGACAGTGAGAGAAAGAGACAGATCTTCCTTCTGTTGGTTCACACCCCAAATGGTCACCATGGCCAGCGCTACGCCAATCTGAAGCCAGAAGCCAGGTGCTTCTTCCTGGTCTCCCATGCGGGTGCAGGGCCCAAGCACTTGGGCCATCCTCCACTGCCTTCCCAGGCCACAGCAGAGAGCTGGACTGGAAGAGGTGCAACCGGGACAGAATCTGGCACCCCAGCTGGGACTAGAACCTGGTATGCCGGCGCCGCAGGTGGAGGATTAGCCTAGTGAGCCGTGGCACGGGCCGGTATATTGATTTTTACCTGTTAGAATGAGCTTGGGGAATTGGTTTTCTGATGCTTAAGTTTCATTAACATCATTGGCTTTTATGCTATATGGGAAACAAAAAAAAACAAAATAATTTGAATTCATTTACTCACAAACTCTTACAAATTATGAAAAAGTGAAATTGATAATTACATTTTCCAAAATGGATTTAGTTTTCTGCTCTTCAGAGAAAGTAACACAAAACAGTATGCCATATTCTAAACTCTACCAAATAGCTTTAGAGAACTGAGAAGAATAATCAATAGGCAGAATCCAAATTCAAGCCGTCAGCTCACATATTACAGGAAATTGGTACTCCTTGTCACATTTTCCCACTAAATAATAATGTTGCTCAATTTGATATATAACTTTCGAATATATTTTCTGAGTGACAATTTCTCAGAAAGACATTACCTGATCGGTAGTAGCCATAGCTTTCATTTATTAGCCTTAAGTCCCACACCTCGGAGAACTCATAGAGACTACCATTACATTTCTCCTACTGTCCCATTTCCCCTCAAGGGGATGGAATCCCCCTAAGTATTATTTCACTCATCCTGCTACCTTGAAAGGTGATGATGTCTGTTGCATACTAAAAACAATAGAAAATAATGCTTAACATCATTATCATCATGAGCATTATTGTGCAAAGATTTTCAATATCTTTTTTCTATGTTCAAAATGAGAATTATATCCAGACTGAGAAATAGAATAATTTAGTAGTAAATCAAGTTGAACTTGATTGGTCAAATTTAGCATCATTTCTGTGGTTATTAAGAAAATGCCTTATTTCAAGCAAACTGGCTTCACAAACTGAGATATCAGCAATCTTAATACTACACACTAATTAATAGGTATAATTGATAAATGATTGCCTATGTTTCAATTAACAGAACATTATGTAAAAATCTGAATTGTTTTAATATAAGGATTAGTGAAAGATTGGTTGAGAAAGAAATCAAATTTAAATTCTGACTCTAATTATTCACTTGCACTTTGTAGTGATGAATAGAATTAGGACTTTTCTACACACTCATAGGAGCATATGCATCTCTGCATCTGTTTCCTTTCCTTGTATTAATCTTTAGTGTCGCTATATTTATTTCTGAGGCTTAAGTGATTTTTATGTAGGCGTGAAAGACTATGCGGTACATCAGAAAAGAAGAACTCTTTTGAGATGTCTGATAAAATATGACAAATTGTGTGTATCAGCAGTCTACAGTTGAATATCTGATTCAGGAATGAAGTCAAACCAAAGCATCCAAATGTGCCGAATAACTTTTCCTTCCCTCTTTTTCTTCCCTTAGCATGGCAGCCTTTAGGCTGTAGATGAATGTTTCTATGTTGAAACTACTAACTGCAAAATGGTGAGTGTTGATTTAAAGTACAAATATAAGGATTATTTATATTTATTATTATAATTTTACCACCAAACTGCATTGTAAACATGCCACTGACAAGGGGAGAGGAGAATGTGGAAAGCGAGCAAAGTAGTCTACTAAAGAATTTAACAAACCCATGGGAACTCATAAGTGGAGAGCAGTCCAATAATTTTAAGGCTGATGTCATCACTTTTTTGATAGGAATTTCCTAATCTACCTTACCTTTCTTTTACCATTTAATATACTTTAATTTCATTTTTCTTTGCATCTTTCACACTTATTTTGTGCTTAAACCAGGTCATTTGATTAATAATTCTTCCCTACTAAACATAAGTGGCTTGGTCTCTCGCTGTGCAAGAAACATTTAAGTTGAAGCAGCAAAATATAGTAAAACCAAAAGGGGAAGGGAGAAGGAAGGAGAAAAGGAAGAATGAAAGAAACATGGAGGGAAGGAGAGAGAAGAAAACAGGCAGGATGTAGGGAGGGTGGGAGAGAGAAAGGAAGAGAAGGAAGGGGAAGAGAGGGAAGGAGGGAAGAGAAGGAAGGAAGGAAGGAAGGAAGGAAGGAAGGAAGGAAGGAAGGAAGGAAGGAAGGAAGGAAGGAAGGAAAGAAGATGGACAAGAACGAGAGAGGAGGGAGAGGAAGGAAAAGAGGGAAAAAAGAAAAAGAGAGAAAGACATAAAAAGAAAGAAGAAAGAATTGAGAGAATGGGGAACTCGAAAGGCAGGAAGGTAAAGAAGGAAACACGTGAAGATTGAAGCAAGTGAGGAGAGATTATGGGAGAATTTATATTTTTACTTTGCCTTAGGACATTCTAAGCTTGGCCATGTGACTTTCAACCTCCCTCTGGTTATCCTTGAAGATAATTCAATTAAAGACTTTTCATAAGGAGGTTTCAATGTTTTAAGCAAAACTGGCAACAAGTTCTGTTCATGGTAGATTGTTTCAATTATGGAAATTCTTTTACTCCGGGAAAACAAAGTGTTTGTGCTAGTGTATTGTCTGTGTCAGTATGGTGTATGTTAATTTGCTAAAAATTACTTTATTAATTCTTAAATATTTAAAACGGTGATATCTGAAAGTGAAAATATGGTTTTGTGCAAAATTCTCAATTCTAGTTGAGACAACATCTTTGTTTTTACACATATTCTTAATATATCAAATTATGTTCTCAAGTATTCAAAGATTTCTAGTTTCAATTATTAATTTTTTTTCAAATATTTAATTTTAATGAATTAATCATGAGTATTCATTTGGTGTTAATGAAAATCTTTAAATCTCTCCTGAAATTTTTTGAGGTAGTACATATGGGAGCATTTCATAAAAGTTGTGGAAAGTGATATTTAAGGGCCAGCTCTGTGGCTCAATAGGTTATACCTGAGGGGCAAGCTGGTTCAAGTTCTGGCTACTCCACTTTGGATCCAGCTCCCTGCAGATGGCCTGGGAAAGTAGTGGAAGATGGCTCAAGTGCTTAGGCCTCTCAACCCACGAGGGAGATGGAAGAAGCTCCTGGCTCCTGGCTTTGAATTGGCCCAGCTCTGGCCCTTGCAGCCATCTCTGTCTGAACTCTGCCTCTCAAATAAATACATAAATATTTTTTTAAAAAAGAAAATGATATTAAAATAAGTTTGTGTTTGTTTGCTAAACATTTTGAAATCCATGCTTAGTGTTTTCATAAGGTACATTTTCATTAACTGTTTGGAAATCTCAGACCTAGATTTGCTCAAAAAGTCAGTTGAAAGTCATCATTCAGTTTGCCATATGTAGTTATTTTGCTATAATCTATTTAATGGTCTGAATTATCTGGATACTCATGGAAATTTACAAATTATAAAAAGGGAAAGGAAATAAATACTTCAAGTTGTATCTTCAGACATTTTCACTTGTAGGAATGGAGAGGGACTATTTACATTCCAAAAATATCTATTTGTCTTGAAATGCCCAAAGCCATTGGTGAGTTTGGAATTGGGTTTAGAAGAGATATGTTATCAATTTAATGTTATTTCCAAAAGAAATTTCAGATTTGTTAAGTTTAGAATGTGGTAACATTTCTTTGAAAACTGAGATAAAGAAAGCTTAGAAATAGGGCTGTATTTATATGTTCTGTATTGCAGTTGACACCTCTAACTTCTGAAGCTTGCTGAAAATACCTAAAAAGAAGAATGTATTTAACACCCTGTATAACGGCATAGCTGAAACTTTGCTTAAGTGTTAAAGAAAAGATTGACTAAATGTTATATCATGATGGCTGAAGGCACTAGCACTGTGTCTGACACCTGACCCATTTCTCTCACTTCATGAACTTAAAATAAATTAACAGACATCATGATTTCTCTTTCCTAGTTATTTGGAGACCATGATGAACCAGAATTATCTTCTCTTTTATTGGGTAGCATCACACAATATTTACAACAACAACATTTAACATAAATACTTTTTCTGTAAATTTTACTAGACCAATCACTTCAATAAAATTTTCAGTTTCTTATTTGGAGATGTATCCATGTGTCATTTCTGATCTCTCTGCCATCTCCAAGATGATGATTAGACCATGTATTGCATCTTTGTTTTTTTTTTCCTTTTCCAGAGTTTAATGCTGTATTTCATTAGAGCTTATACTACCCTTATTTACATTATTTCATTCGACCTTAACAAAGCAGAAATCTTTGTTACTTTCACATTTTGCTATACCCTGACTATATTTATTCTTTAATTATCTCACAATTTGTAGTGGAGAAAAAAAAATACATCAGGTTAGACTTTAAACATAATGCATTATCAGTGAATTTCAACCCAGAAAAAATTAGCCTTCTGGGTGCACAGCTTCTCAGTCTTGGCTTCTAGCCAGGGCTGATATTTTAGCTTTATTTTATAAGTTTCCCCAGCTGCTGTCCAAATCTGGGGAGGCAGCACCAGCCAGAATCTCTAGTTTGAACACAGTATGGTGAATTTTTTGCTATTCTCCCTGAGCAGTTGCTACTAAATGAAGCACAGAAAGTTTGATCTTTGAATTTAATTCTCAAAGGCCTCTTTCCACTCTAACAAAAAGTGCAGGTGGATCATCTAAATACTAGACCTATTGGGGACAACTGTTTCATTGCTTCAGAAACATTCACTTAACATTTTTTAAGAACTGATTTTAAAGTGGTTATTGAAATATGGAACTAAATTTATTTAAAATCCAAAAAGCAGAATGCTTTGAGGAGAAGAAATAATATGTATAACAGTTCTAATACTTTGATAAAATACAGAAGATTGTTTCTTTAGTAAGTGAACATATACATGAGCATTTCTTTCTATTTTGTGAAACAATATATATTAAATTTACATTACTGTAAAAAGACTTAACACATCCCTGAATAATAAGCTCAACAAGTTAAAAAAAAATTCTAGTCTAGTGGGTACACAGGCAATAGGCATAAACAATAATTGAATGGAAAAATGACCATTTCACCCATATACATTAAATTTTAAAGTAATCACAGATCACTAAAGTAATATAGTATTAACATTCTTAATCATTGGTTTCACAAGGGTATAAAACAAAGTATTATCAAGTATCAAAATCTCAATTATTTTTAATATGTATTATTTTAATTTGTTTAGCATTAATTTTAAAAAAGGAAAGTAATTTTAATATTCTAATGAGATTTTGTCTGTCACTTAGTTAAGGACAATGCCTAAGTTTCTCAATTACATCCATATATTTTTTCCTTTTTGGGTGATTTCAATGTTACAGTAAATAAATCACATGCACTGTAAATTTTTAAAGGGTTTGCTATGAATCAATGTTATTAGTGACCAGTTGCCATTCACAAAGTGTTAAAATGACTATTGTGCTTAGTGATCGGTTTCCAAAAATCTTCCCATTACTTTATTAGGAAGAATCTATGAATGTAAATGCTGTGTAATAATGATCATCATAAGGTTGTAACAATATTCTTAATTCTAATAAACAACAGCAATCATAGCACAATTTCTCATTTATTCACTGAGACAAATCTAAGTGGCAAGTGTGTTTTGCTTATTAATCACTTTTTATGAATTCCTATTGAAGACTGTTCTTGTCAATGGACTTTATATTCTCAACAGACACTCACTTTATGAAATAAACATGATCAATGTAGCACCTAGCTGGCATGTGGATATAGCTAATTGGCATGCTATTAATAGAAGTGATTAAAATTATCCTTTTGAAGTGAAAAAAAATCTTTTTAAAACACTTGTGGGAGTATTTACCGCTTCCTAGTCTTGGGAAAATTCAAACAATTATAGTAGTTTTTATCTTCATCAATTTCATTTTGTGACAAGAAACTTCAGCATTTTACCAATGAAGTTCATGAGAAAGTGGATAACTAATTCTAAGAGCAGTAGAAACATACATCTGTTGGTATGCGATTTACTTTAAGACATTTATGATCCTGTGCTAATGAAAAATTTCAGAAAAAAGTTACTGTAAAAGGAAGCAAATGTAAGTTTGAAAGAAATATAAACCTGTTCAGCACTAAATGAGAATCCACAGTTTATCCTATAATAAACAAAACATCATCACATGGAAATACTATGCTAGTAACTCTGAAAAACACTGTTTTTATTAATCAGGACAAGTTACAAGAAAAACAAGGCTTATGTTTCTTTTTTATTTGACTTCCTCTAACAGAGATATTAGAAAGGATGGGTAAAAACATGTTTAAAAAACATGTCCCGCCCCCCCCCCCACAACTTACTTTGTGCATGAGGAATTTGGAGCTATTTACAGGTGTGTCATAAAAACTGTTTCTGTCCTCCTGAGAATATATTCTCATGGCATATGACATATATTGTTCTAAGAATTTATTTTTCTTTCTGTATAGGAGCTAGGAGGAAAGCATTTATTTCTTTATAAGCAATTTATGACTGTATCATACAATTTCAAATGCCTGTGACAGCTGTTTCTCTAAAGTAGACCATCAGAACAGAGTATGTCTATAAATCTTAGGTCCCAAGAAAAGGAGTTCTCATCTTGGGTAATTTGAATGCCATGTTGTCTGTAATACTTCTAGGGGAAATATCTACAGTTAGATTTCAATATTGGGTTTATAAAATTGTCAATTTCAAGCTGCAAATGCTAAAGCTGTTATCAAGTGAGAGTTTTTTATGCAAATGTCCTGGCAGCTGTTAAAATTTAAGTTCTATTTTTTTTTTTTTTTTAGGTAGGATTTTATTTTCCATTGTGGTGCCAATACAACTTCTGCAAAGCATTATGACAGGTAAGCACACACATGCTGAAAAGGGCAATTGAAAATGGTTTAAAACATAGTCTATCTTTACATAAATCTTTCACAAATAAAACTTTATTGTGTTCAACTCATTTACATAGCCAAGCAACATATATCCATTTATTGTACACACCTCAATTTCAGCAAATCAAGCAGTAACTTACCTAGAGAAGCATTTCATTTTTTTTTCTCTTCCTAACTTGACTTTATCCCGAGTTAGAACATAAGAGATCCAGTATTCAGGTTCACTTGGCTCCAGGTTAATTAGAAGGAGCTTCAGTTCAATCTGCCTCTATAATATTCCGAGAGCACTCTTTAGCGCCAGTCCTAGTATCTGAACTCTTCCAGCAGAGTCTTTTTATTTATACACACATTGTCCTTTTCAAAACAAGCAGCCAGCTGGAATGATTCAAACCTCTGTTCAGCACACCGTTCAAATGCAGCTTCCTTCTTGGACAGGAGAATTACACCAGGGAGCAGACCGAGTACTGCAAAAAGGCTATGAGAACTATTTAATCACCGGAATACCAGCTGCTCCTGCTCTGCTGCTGCTCCTGCTGCTGCGCCTCTTGTTTAGCTGTAGTCGGTCTTCCCCTCCCTCCCTCTTTCTCTCATATCCACAGAACTATAAAGGCAGCTCTGCCGGATTATGATTGGCAGAAACAGCCAATTCCTCCAGCTAATCATCCTCAAGACTTTCAAGGACCTGGAGCTGCCGTGATGTCATCGAGTCAGTGGGATGTTACACATGAATCTATTTCAACAGAAGCTAATTCAGCTATCGCTGCATTCCTCTCCCACCACAGTGATTGATTAGATGCTCCTTGACAATTTGCATAATCTTTCATTGTACAGTTGCACTATTCCCTAGGAAATGAAAGAATAAAATTCCACTTTGCTGCTATGACACTGGACTACCAGATTATATTGGGTAAAAAGGAAAAGTTGAAGCCAGTGTTTTCTGCTATAAATGTGTGCCAAAGACATGAATTACAAACTCAACAAAAGCCAGCAAGGAACAATTAGAAAGTGGGAGAAATATTACTAAACCTCCTACTCCTAAAATTAATAAGAATATTCTAGATCATAACAGATATTAGAAGAAATCCTGTGTAGATGTATAGTTTTTGTTTGCATTGTTTTATTCTTTGAAGTGCATTGCATTATTATGGCAAGGTCTTTTGTATTTACAGCACTGACAGCAGCAATGTTTCCATGTGTCATATTTTTAGTTGGCAGTATAAGATGAAGACTATTTGATCTTTGTTCTCTACTAATTCATGCAAACTCATAAAGATACTTATAAAGTATTTTCCTATACTTTATGTAAAGTTCTTTGAACTTTTTCATTAGAATACACACAAGATGAAAGTGAAATACTTTCAAGCATTTTACTTCATTCCAGAACATACTATTCCCTGGGCTCTTCTTCCTTAAGAACCTTATGTAGTCTCCATCATCTAACTTACTGGAGCAAGACATGTTAATGATAATTTGTGCCAAAACTGCCTGTAGACCAGAGAACAGAGCTGCAGACTTTTCTAAATTCAATGCCCCGCTCTGATAAGTGTATGTTCTTGCTTGGAAATAGTTCTGCATGAAACACTGAGGTGATTCAGTGAGACCTTCTGTGTGACTAAAGGCAAGAGGGCACAAAGTTCCTCAAAACTCTGCATTTATTGATGGTGTTGTCTTTTGGCTGAAACATTTAAATGTGTCGGGTACTCCTTGCACAAGGTAAGAAAGTGGTAGACATATACTAGAGAGGACAGGAAAAGCAAAAACTAGAGTTCAGAAATAATATTTAGTAATGATTTATAAATAGCAAATATAATCTCTTACATGGTAGGTCATTTGTTTTAGCTATACAAGATAAAATATATTAAGAAAAAATTATATTTTAAAAACCACCAGAGAAGATTCCAAGAACTTCTTAGTAACCTTTAAGCACACTTGGTTTGCAAAGATATATTTGAGGATCAAGTCAAAATTTTCACTGTGATACACATCGAAATTTCAAATGGATAAATAAATTGCAATTACATATTTTATAATGTGATAGTAAAATACTAATTACTATAATGGCATCCTATCAAACAAAAAAGAGAGCCAAATTAATAAAATAAATTTTAAATGCTTATTGATGATTTTCCATTTTAGTTTCACTAACAATCACTTTTTAACTAATCAAATTTAGTAATTATTTTTAAGTGTTACCTTTACAAAAGCGGTGTAAATGAAATGAAGCATTATTTTAAAATAACTTTATCTGATTAGCATACTTCAATTTCACAAATCAGTAAAGAGTGCCACACTATCATTGTAATTTCAGTTATTGAAACTCAATAACAACACAGTTATTCTGATTACGAAGCCCTTGTGGTAAAACATGAACCCTGACTTTATCCTTGATACTGGTGATTATTACAGGTAATGTTAGTTTATTGAAAATAAAATTTTTATCAGTTTTTAATCAAATATTAGTCTATGAGCAATACTTTATTTGAAGAGATGTAACAGCATTTTCTGGAGCTAAATGAAAAATAAAGTGAAAGTACTTTAACAGTATTATATATATTATTTGGAGACACTATTATTTGTATTACATATAATTAAGTGGAATATATATGTAAACAAAACACACCCAAATTTTGTCAGATATTAACTTATAGAAATAAAATATTACAGGGATATAGAACTAAAATTTATTGGAAGAAAAGACATTCACTTTGTTGCTCTTTTTCTTATTGTTCCTTCAGAAATAAATTAAATATTGAGGACAGAGGGCGCTACTATAAGCATATGAATAAATGAATAGAGACCAATCAAAAAATGATTTTTTTCCTACTCTTGGGTATAGTTGAAAAAATTAACAACATTCAGGGATCTTGAATCCACAGGTTCACTCCCCTAATGTACACATCAATCATGATTAGGCTAAGCAGAAGCCAGATGTTTATATGCGTAGCAGGAACACAACTACTTAAGTCATGACCTGCTACCTCCCAGGATGCACATTAGCAGGAAACTGTACTGGAAGCAGAAGAGGTGAGGCTCTAACCAGGCACTGGTTAGAAATCCCAAGCAGAGCCTAGACTCTTGAACCAAATGTCTTCTCCAGAAATGAGCTGTTAGACATTGAGTGGAATTTTCCTGAGTTAAAAAAAATGTGAATATGTCAGATGTCTTGTTTTGAAAGGGCAAAAATGAAAAAAAAAATCGAAGAAACACTACATGCTTATAATGTATATAAATTATAAAAATTGTAATATATATTTGTACTAAATCATATATACTTTATTCAATAGAAAAAATCAAACACATTTATTGAAAAGCAAAATTCATGCTTTTATGTCAATTGTTTTTTAAAATGAATGGACAATTATATCTTTGAATTGACATATTAGCACACTTAAGAAAAATTCAGTAAATTTGACAATTTCTAAAATTATATCACATTTCTCTCATTAATCTGTTTTCTAATTGTTAGTAAAGATAAGTTTTAAGTGAAATTTACACAGAAAGCCAAAAATATTTTCTGTTACCTCAATTTACATTTTAAAAAATAACTTCACATGCATTTATAGATTATATGTGGGGATAATTATATCTTTAATATAAAGCTTTATTAGTTCAAAATTTCTTTTCTATTCTTTAATTATACTCCAAAAGTGACTACTTTAAATTCATACAATTAATTAAATTTATAGTTCTTATGATTTTGATTGAATGCTACTTACTCAAGCTACTAATGTTTACATGTAGAAGATTCTAGTACCACAATAGCACTCTGTCCTGTTTTCTTGTAATTTTTTTAATAAGCAATTGTTTTCTTGCCCTCACTAACCCAAAAAGGTCTTACTCTTTTTGAAAAGAAAAAATGTGAATAAAGGAAACTGCTTTATTCATAGTTCATACCTATTTGGGCTGTGAATGACTAACACAAAACTTAAGTTTTTTTGTGGGTAGTGTGTAATACTTGTGCATTTTTATGGGTACAGTACAATATTTGAAAACATGTGCAATGTCAACTGATCAAAAATTTATTGTAAGGGGGAGAAGTAGTATCACAATTATTCTGATAACTGCTGTGAAAAAGGAAGAAATAAAGTCAGTTTTATTTCATTCATTATCATAACACATGAAGAGAAAATTAGTGCAAATAATAATAAGCATGCCAGTCATAGACTTGAAGGTCATCTTATCGTGCATTTTGATGTCTGGTTATCAAGACATTGAGGAAAAAGAAAGAATAGAACCACACGTCAGAAGAAAGAATCTGGAGCTGGTGCTGTGGCACATGGAGTTAGCGGCCTGCAGCGACAACATTCCATATATGCACCTCTCGTGTCCCGTGTGCTCCACTTCTGATCCAGCTCCCTGCACCCACCTGGGAGACCCTGGAGGAAGCTCCTGGCTCCTGACTTCAGCCTGGCCCAGCTCCTTTAACTACGGCCATTTGGGGAATGAACTAGTGGATGGAAGGTTTCTCTCTCTCCTGTCTCTCTTTCTCTCTCTGTGAACTCTTCCTCCCAAATAAATCAATAAATCTTAAAAAAAAATCTCTGAGATGTTATCACAGTGCATTGTTTTAGCAAGAGAGACATCAGCATGTTAGTGCTTCCGGTAAGTCCTTTGATGATGCAGAGCTTGAAAGGGCCAGCAAAGGGACAAACATACTAAAAACTACAATTCCAGTTTGTCTGACAATTGTCTAAATATACATGAGTTTTAATAACTACCAGCTGTTGGCCAAAGTGTCATTGAATCATGAGAATATTTGTTGTGCTTTTAAGGCATAGCCTAAGTGAGAACTGGGATGAGGTAGGAGATGACAGTGAGAATCAAATGTACAACTATCCCGCAATCTGATCCTTGCTATGAGAATTTTCAATGAATTTCTATTTGAAGCTAAAGAAAAGTGATGAGAGTTTATACACTACATTACTTGGGCTGCAACCTCAGTGTGTGTGGGGGGAGAACTTCTCATCAGAGCAGATACTTCAGATACTGCAAAGTGCTTCCACATTCACGGTGTACATATAATATGAAGCTTCGCTGCACTTCCCGCTTTGGTTCTCCTTATTTTCTTTGTGGTTTGTACTCGCCAAATTTTTAATACGGCCTAATGGGAATTTCCTTTTGAGTTAAGCTGAACAAGTCAACCTATTTTATGTTCTGTAATTTAAAGTCTTCAGTGTTCAAAGAGAGAAGGACCAGAGTCCTAGCATCACAATGATAAATTTGATAGAATAAATAAACCAACCTTTCTGTCATAAAGGAAATTTTTTTCATCTGTTAGCAAATTCCTTTTGTCTTAGGTTTCTCCATAATATTTATTTTTGTCTGCTCCAGTCCTTTAGGGAAAGCTATCTCATTTATGAGCTACTCCAGCTAATGCTCTGATCAACATGGGAAATCTTAATGTTTCACCAAGGCTTAGTAAATCAGTTTCTGTCCTGTTAGCACGAATGCCTTACTCTAAATTACCATCATTCTGCGGTAATTCTTTGGATACTCTCCCTCCTTCTCCCATTTGGTTCCAGCATCATGAAGCATATGAGAGAACGAGAGAGTGAGAGCAAGAGTGAAAGAGAGAGTTGGTGTTGTGTGTTGAAATGGTGAGTTGTGAAAAATGCTATCAGGCCTTTCCTTCTCTGTTTCTACCTCTCTCTGTAACTCTGACTTTCAAATAAATAAAATAAATGTTTTTTTTTTTTTTTTTTTTTTAAAGGGGCCGGCACTGTGGTGCAGCAGGTTAAAGCCTAAAGCCCTGGCATCCCATTTGGGCGCCGGTTCTAGTCCCGGCTCCTACTCTTACGATCAAGCTGTCTGCTAGGGCCTGGGATAGCAGTAGAAGATGGCCCAAGTCCTTGAGCCCCTGCACCCACATGCGAGACCCAGAAGAAGCTCCTGACTCCTGGCTTCGGATAGGCACAGCTCTGGCCTTTGCGGCCAGTTGGGTTGTGAAACATCGGATGGAAGACCTCTCTCTCTCTCTGTCTGTCTTTACCTCTCTCTGTAATTCTGACTTTCAAATAAATAAAATAAATCTTTTTTAAAAAAGAAAAATGATATCAGGGATATTAAAGCTGGCCAGCAATCACTAAAAGTCTCTCTGCTTGAGAGACACTGAGTGTTAAATTTGACTCCTAATGACCATAGAAAGCTATGTGCCAAGACCAGGAAGCCCAGTGCTATCTTCTGTAGGCATACAGCACTGTACTGTTGCCTGTCCTAAAGACACACACACACACACACACTTTTGATCTTTGAGATCATTTCTATTTTTATATTGATAGTTACATCCTTAATTCTTGAAGCAGTACAATGGCATAGAATGGCTACTTTTTAAAAATAACATCATCAAAGAATGAATGTTATAGTTTGGAGCTAGAAAATGAAGACTTTTTTTTTAACATTGCCCATACGATTGTATGGCCAGTGTTGAACTTGCTCTGTATTCCACAAACTGTAAACAGGACTTGCTTAGAAAAGAGGCAAAGATGCATCATAAAGTGATTACTCAATGGATAAAAAAACTCAAATTAGTTTTCTCTTTTACAATCCATGTCATTTAACCATCAATAATATTAGCCATGGATAAATAGATTTCCATA
This sequence comes from Oryctolagus cuniculus, assembly GCF_051225735.1. Classification (NCBI taxonomy): domain Eukaryota; kingdom Metazoa; phylum Chordata; class Mammalia; order Lagomorpha; family Leporidae; genus Oryctolagus; species Oryctolagus cuniculus. Next base: position 79,339,964 of record NC_142874.1, on the reverse strand, counting down.
GGAATAGAATTTACTTTTCTTCTTAAAAATTTTGAATATTTTATACACAACATTAATTAGATTTTTATTTATAGGATCATAAAAATGACACTGTGATGTCTAAATGCTGTTTGTAAAATGATTTATTGGTCTTCAATATAATTGTAAGACTCATTCTATTTTAAGACTGAACATTCCCTTTTCTGTACAGAAGTGATCATAAATGAAAGTATTATAAAAGTTGGAAATCAATATAGTACCCTGAAGAGAGAGATACTTTATGAAGAAAAAAAATACTGAACAAATTATTGAACACAATATAAGATCAATAAGATTAAGTAAAATAAATTTGAGTATTGTAAACATTCCAAGTAATAAAATAATGACATATTTATTAGCCAGCTCAGCTTTTTATCTCAAAGAGAGGGTGTGGAAGAAGGAAGTAATTAAATTAAAAATAAAGAGGAAAACATTTGATGATCACAGAAGTAAATCAGAGGATATGCTTATCACCCTGACAAAATCTTCAGTATTTTAGGTTCCCATAGAGGGCAATATTGTATAAAAGATGGTGAACCAAGAATCTGCCAATTCATCTCTGCTGATATGCTTTTAAGGAAAACTGCTCTTACCATAAATTTGATGCTGTGCTTCCCTTCAAACTGTGACTAATATTTAAAATGATGCATACAAGAGCTGAGTAAAGTCTCATCAAAGGCAAAGAAAATTAATTTGGTATCCTACTTACCCATAGATTACTTGAGTGAATAGCCTCCAGTTTCACCAACAATCGGACTTAATTACTGAAACTCAGGTACCAGATTGCATTCTGTCATGTAACTAATATGAATACATAAACACACACCAATATACTGTCATTACACATATGAATAGCATCCCATTTAATTTCTGGAAAAGAAAAATAAACTATAGTACACATATAAAATGAGGTAAACTACAAATAGAATGAAAGCTTTGCTTATAATTAAAATCCAACTCTAGGGATGTAACCATAATGTAGGAGTGGGCAATAAAGAATGCTGGTTACAAACAGCTATAGGTTTAAAAGTTCCTTCTGTCCCCAAATCATCATGTACTCACTTACCTTCCTTTCAAGCTTATAACTTCAAAAGTAATTGTTTCATCATAAGTCTCTTCCTCCCAGAGATGCTAGGCATATCACAGCTAGAAGCATTTGCTCTCAAACGATGTTTGTGGTATCAGCTAGTTAACATTGTATGTACACTTAAAGTAGAAGAGGGACATTGTGCAATGCACAGTATCATTAAAACATCCTATTATCTAAATATCAATTGTATATAGGTTTCAATAAGCTTGATGATACTAAAAACAAGACACTATGTGTATGCTATAATGATCTATCTACTTGTCTCAGATGCAATGTTGCCTGAAGAGACATGAGTTTCCTAAACTTTCTTCCAAGACTATTGATTATAACATAAAGGAAGTATTATAAGGACAACATAAATGAACAGAAAGGAATATTGGTTTAAGTTGGATTTTCATTCCAATAGCAATAAGAAATAGAAATTAGGTTTTTCTTTAGCATTTTTTACATGAAGGTTAAATCAAAGGAGAATACAATAAGTTGTTTAGTTCAAACTAAATCCTTGCTAATGTTTAAAATAAGCTTTTCCATAGTAAGTATAGCTTTTCAAGTCTAAAAAAACTAATATTCCCTATCTCTAAAGTAACTGCAGTAATCAAATAATTCTTGTAAGTGTTTTTAATTAAGCAAGAGATATATTTGAAGCAATCTGGTTTATAGTACCATCTCAGATTTTCATATTATTCCTGAAGCATCAACCACTATTTGGTGTCTCCTTTTCATGCCCAGTGTTAAGGGGGAGTAGAGAGAAGTCTACTGACTGAATTCTTCTTGATAGAAGTCAGCAGTCAGCAAAACTCTGTTTTATTTAGTCTGATTCTCATGATATATTCAATACCAAAATTACATTACCTTCAAATCATTTGCAAAATATTTTGGAGTTTACAAAAGATATTCTGAAATGTTGTATTTGAGTCTTCTCATACATTGCTTTATTTTAATCTTGCAATGACTTCATGGTGAGCTGGTGTAGTACTATCTGCATTGCATAGGTTATTATCTGCATTGAATAGATTAGACCATTGAGGCCCAGTAGTATCTTGGATGAGCAATAAGTCTCAGTGACAGCTGTCCCTAAAGTCTTTCCATTGTAATAGTTTATTTAAATGAAATAATTCTGGAGATTACTCTTTCACATTACTCTTTGAAATGGGCAATATTATCAGGTGGCTATCTAAAACCCTGAAGTGATTGGGGAAATATAGATAGGATAAGAATCAGCTTTGTCCTCAGAAGATGGCAAGTTACCAATAATTTGGCAGCATTCAAATAGCAATATCATCTATAAACACCTGGTACCAAAAAGTTTATCTATATCAAGAAATGGGCTAAAAGCCAGTATAGCAGAAAAGATGTAAGTAATGGTTCGGAAATATTAGGTATCACAGGTAATTATACTCATACTAATACTAATCCTCCTCTGTCATCTAATGAGTATAATCTGTATGACTAGTCATACACTAGTGAGCAATACAATGAGGGAAACCTGAAATTTTATTTTTATATACTTTATTTAAATTACAGAGCTATCTAAATTATACGATTTCTATTTATGACTTTAAAAGAGAGATGGGTTAGAGTTTCTCAGATGTATGCCTTGATCACTGATATTCAAATTATTGTGACCCATACAATACCCATACCAGAAAAAAATTTCACAAAACACGTATTTCTATAGATCTGTGCCATACGTTTTGTTTTATTTTTTGTTCCATATCATTTCAATGCATAAACAGTTAAAAATGGTTATATTAATCTATTGATATAAATTTAAAAAATGAGCCTTGAATTGCCTTTTGATAAATATAAATCTAGATTCATTTTACATATAGTACTGGATATATAAAATCAAATCATTTACCAAGTATCATAATTGGAATGTTTTTCTTATTTTTCCTTCTAGTTGACTGTTTTTGTAATATTATCAGGGTACCATAATTATTTATTAAAATAATTACATCTCATAGCTGTTCTTTGTAGATATAAAGCCAAAAGGCAAACTAAGTTTTCATACAAATAGAAATGAATGGGGCTTCAATTGTACAATAACAACACTTGCCTCTTCATGTAGACAATACAGAAAAACTAATTATTTAATTCTCTTTAGGACTTTAATTGCTTCCATTCATCAATTTATAGATAAAAACAGGATTTCAAAGTTTCGAATTTTGAAGTAATAAGAGAAAATAGTTGTCAGAAAACCATAGGGGCTAGCACTCAGTATTTTTTCACAATTGTTGGCAAATTTCATCATACAAATCTTACTGTTTAGACTATCTCACTGACATTTTATGTTAGAATGATTTTTGGGTTCTGCTATTAAGTTCGATTACTTGTGTATTTTCTATAGTGAGAGAAGATCTACTGTACATCTAACGCAAAAATCAAAACCAACAAAAAATCCTTTATGTGGTTAAATGTGCAGCCAGAATTTCAGGAAAATAATCATTGCTTCAAAATATAGAAATAAGAAGGAGAATAAGGCAGAACTATCCATTTCTACTGGAATTAAAGTTCTTTACCACATCATTTTTATTGTCCCTTGAAATAAGAAGTTCCAATAGCCTTGGCAGCTCATGACAAGAACCTCGGGTGATTACTGATGTGATTAATAAGAGTGTCAATTGTTAAATCAACAACAGGAGTCACTGTGCACTTATTCCCCATGTAGGATCTCTGTCCTTAATGTGTTGAACTATGCAAGTCAATGGTGTAAATAGTATTCAAACAATACTTTATACTTTGTGTTTCTGTGTGGGTGCAAACTGTTGAAATCTTTACTTAGTATATACTAAATTTATCTTCTGTGTATAAAGATAATTGAAAATGAATCTTGATGAAGGATGGGATGGGAGAGGGAGTGGGAGATGGGATAGTTGTGGGTGGGAGGGAGGTTATGGGGGGAAAAGCTGCTATAATCCAAAAGTTGTATTTTCGAAATTTATATTTACTAAATAAAAGTTTTAAAAAATAAACAGATAAATAAATAAAAAAAGCTGGAAGGTAATCTCTATATTTGCAAAAGTTTAAGAGGGACTTAAACACCATATTAGAGGTATATTTTTCAAAAAAATATTGTAGCATTTATTGGAGTTTTTTTAAGATTTGTTTATTTATTTCAAAGACAGAACTACAGAGAGAGAGAGAGAGAGAGAGAGAGAGAGAGGGAGAGAGAGGGAGAGAAAGAGAGATCTTCCATCCACTGGTTCAATCCCCAAATGGATGGAATGGCCAGAGCTGGGTGGGCCTTGCTGAAGCTAGGAACCAGGAGCTTTTTCCAGGTCTCGTGAATTAGCAGGGAGCTGGGTTGGAAGCAGAGCAGCTGAAACTCAAACTGGAACCCACGTTGGATTCTGGAATGGCAGGCAGCAGTTTTTCCTGCTATACCACAGCATTAGCCCCAGTTAATGGGATTTGGAAAAGACGTTGACAAAATTTGTGAATATGTATCAATAACTATTATCTTGCTGTTATTTTAAGCAGTTTGAAAGATTTCTATATGTATTTCCTTTAATGCACATCATAAATGTATATTTGCTCTATTTTTGGAAAGAATTGTTTTTTTTTTCGGAGGCATTTTAAAATACAGTGCTTGAATGGTACTGGTACAGAAACAGATGGATAGACCAATGGAACAGAATTGAAACACCAGAAATCAATCCAAACATCTACAGCCAACTTATATTTGATCAAGGATCTAAAACCAATTCCTGGAGCAAGACAGTCTATTCAATAAATGGTGCTGGGACAATTGAATTTCCACATGCAGAAGCATGAAGCAAGACCCCTACCTTACACCTTACACAAAAATCCACTCAACAGGGATTAAAGACCTAAAACTACGACCTGACACCATCAAGTTATTAGAGAACATTGGAGAAACCCTTCAAGATATTGGCACAGGCAAAGAGTTTCTGGAAAAGACCCAGGAGGCACAGGCAGTCAAAGCCAAAATCAACTATTGGGATTGCATCAAATTGAGAAGTTTCTGTACTGCAAAAGAAACAGTCAGGAGAGTGAAGAGACAACCAACAGAATGGGAAAAAAATATTTGCAAACTATGCAACAGATAAAGGGTTAATAACCAGAATCTACAAAGAGATCAAGGAACTCCACAAAAACAAAACCAACAACCCACTTAAGAGATGGGCCAAGGACCTCAATAGACATTTTTCAAGAGAGGAAATCCAAATGGCCAACAGGCACATGAAAAAATGTTCAAGATCACTACCAATCAGGGAAATGCAAATCAAAACCACAATGAGGTTTCACCTCACCCTGGTTAGCTACCCTAGTTAGTACCTGCTAATACTAACCAATAGAATAAATAAAGGGGAGAGTGATCCAACATGGGAAGCGAGATACACAGCAGACTCATAGAATGGCAGTGTCCTAAACAGCACTCTGGCCTCAGAATCAGCCCTAAAGGCATTCGGATCCAGCTGAAAAGCCCATGAGAATATTTCAGGCATGGAAAGCCAAGACACTCTGGGGAAAAAAAAAAAAAAAAAAAAAAAAAAAAAAAAAAAAACCCTAAATGAAAGATCTCTGTGAGTGAGATCCCAGTGGAAAGAACGGGTCTTCAAAGAAGTAGGTACCTTTCTCTGAAGGGAGGAGAGAACCTCCACTTTGACTATGACCGTGTCTAAACAAGATAAGAGTCGGAGAACTCAAAAGGCTTCCATAGCCTTGGAAACTCATGACCTGAGCATAGGGAGATTACTGATGCCATAGACAGGAGTGTCAATTGGTAAAGTCAACAACAGGAGTCACTGTGCACTTACTCCTCATGTAGGATCTCTGTCCTTAATGTGCTGTACATTGAGATTTAATGCTATAACGAGTACTCAAACAATATATTTCACTTTGTGTTTCTATGTGGGTGCAAACTGCTGGAATCTTTACTTAATGTATACTAAACTGATCTTCTGTATATATAGAAAATTGAAAATGAATCTTGACATGAATGGAAGGGGAGAGAGAGAGGGAAAGGGGAGGGTTGCGGGTGGGAGGGAAGTCATCGGGGGGGAGGGGGAAGCCAATGTAGTCCATAAACTGTACTTTGGAAATCTATATTCATTAAGTAAAAGTTAAAAAAAATACAATGCTTGAAAAAACTAATATATTGTTAAATAAATATATGTATTAAGATATTAAGATTTTTAGTATGTAACACTTCTAGGACATCCATGTACTCTTCAGTATGTAGTGGAATGAATGTGAAATAGCATCTTTTGATGCAGGCTGAGTCTTGATTAAAACTTGGGGATTCCTCAAATTTTGCAACAGGAACATATATGCTGTTTTCCTTAATAGTGGTATCCTTATTGAATGCTGGGCACTTTAATAAAGTCTGAAGTCTTCCTTTCAGCAGAATTGCTATGGGCAGGAAACTGTTGCCCAATAACATAAAATTT